>NC_080444.1:15863714-17063714 GCF_028018845.1 Melospiza georgiana
CTAATGGCCTGTAGCATGTTCAGCAGATGGATTATGCAGAGGTGCCCAGGCAGCTGGGCCCTGCTGCCAGAGGGGTGTGTGGGGCTGCCAGCCTCAGCTCCCAGTGTCCCACAGCCCCCTGGGGACTCTGCAGGACCCCCAGGGGTCATGGGGCACCCTGTCCCTGCCCCATATTGGTCCCAGTGTGTCTCTGGACGTGTGGAATGGCAGCAGCTAGCGGGGTTCCCATCTCTGGGAGTGCCTCTCTGGGGGATCTGTGGGCTCTCCTGCCCCATGGCTGGCTGGGACGCCTTGTCCCTGCTCCAGGACAGCTCCTCCTGCTCTGCTGCTGCACAGGGTGGCCTGGAGATGGCAGGGACAGAGAGCAGGAGCCCTGGCAGAGCAGGATGTATTGAAAATTGCAATGCAAGATATTTTCAATTGCCATCTGTATGGCAGATTACCTTTGTCAAGTGGGCAGTTTGCCTTATCTCTCTCTTTGAGTGACCACATTCACACCTCCCTCAGGGAGGGGACATTGCTGATAACAGACTATTGAATGTCACTGCATGGCTGATAAGAACTATAAACATCCCACTGGAGATGTGAGCCCAGAGGGAGGAGCCAAGCATTGCTACCCAGATATAACCCAGAGGTTTGAGACACCAGCACAGCTTTCTCCACTGGATTCCCCAGAGGAACAGCAGCTGCCTCTCCTTCCCCTGGATCTCCAGAGGAAGAATCCATCCTTCTCTACAGGATCCCTGCTCCAACAGAACCCCCCCTGACACTGCAGGAGGGCTGAGCCACAATTCCAATGGGACTGCCACCAACACCCTGACCCACAGGGGTGTCAGGTTGGCTTCTGACTCTGTCAGTGTTGTTCTAGTGTACTGCATTGTTTCTTTTATTATTTTATCCTTTTTTTTTTCCTTTCCCTATTAAAGAACTGTTATTTTCTGCTCCCATATTTTTGCATGAGAGCCCCTTATTTAAAATTATAGCAATTTGCAGGGGTGGGGAGGGTTTGCATTCTCCATTTCAGGGGAGGCTCCTGCCTTCCCTTAGCAGACTCCTGTCTTTCCAAACCAAGGACAGGGTGGCACTCAGTGACAGTGACCGGCCACCTCTGCCCATGGGGTGACACAGAGCCTGCCTGAGCTCTGCCTTGTTATTTCCATCAAATGACAGCAGATGCTGCCCAAAAGTACCATGTGGCACCAGGACAGTGCCCAGCCCCTGAGGGCAGCAGGAACCTGTGCTGCCCCATCCTGGATAACCCTGGCAGAGCAGGGGGGCCTCTCCTGCCACCCCTTGGATTTCACAGAGCCTGGTGAGAAAATATTGATTTCCAGCTGCTGCAGAATATGGGGTCACAGCCACCAGCTGCATTTAGCACTGGGAGCTGTCAGAATGTGTGCAGGGAGAGGAGGGAGCTGTGATCCAAGAAACCCAGAGGAGCCAGGGAACACTGGGGCCACAGCAGTGCAGCTCAGACCCTGTGAGATTCAGCTGGGAGCTGTCCTCCCACAGTTCCTCTCCCCCTGCTCCATCAGACCCCGTCAGAGCTGCCTCCTGCCCTGCCTCCCTCCCCATTCCCTTTCCCTGCCCCTTTCTGCTGCTCTTTTCCCGGGGAAGGTGGGCACGGGCAGCTCTGGACTCATCCCACACCCCAGGGCCCGTCTGCAGGCTGAGCAGCAGCAGCAAGGGGAATAAATTAGCAGCTCCAAGAGGAGTTGGAGGTTTCCATGTGGGAGTTTGTTTCATTTTTAAAGCTGCTGCTGGGGAGGGCTGGGCGCTGCCGCCCGGCCGGGGCCGTGTTTGCATTCAGTGCTGCCATTAATTGCTGCTGGAGATACTGAGCGTGGGCTGAGCTCTCTGAGGTGACTCAGCTGTCCCCTCCTCGGCACCACAGCCTCGTGGGGTGGCTCTGGTGTGGCCTCAGCTGTCCCCAGTGCCCCATGGAAATTCCAGCTGCTCTGCTGAGAGGATTCTCCCTCTTGGAGCAGCTTTCCTGCAGATGCAGCAGCCTGTGCTGGGGTCTGCTCTCCCCTCCCGTGGCTGGAGCTCTCCCTTGGCTGTCTGTCTTGGTTAGGAAAGACAGGAGTCTGCTAAGGCAGGCAGGAGCCTCCCCTGAAATGGAGAATGCAAACCCTCCCCACCCCTCCAAATTGCTATAAATTTTAAATTAAGGGGCTCTCAGGCAAAAATATGGGAGCAGAAAATAACAGTTCTTTAATAGGGAAAGGAAAAAAAAAGATAAAATAATAAAAGAAACAATGCAGTACACTAGAACAACACTGACAGAGTCAGAACCCAGCCTGACACCCTGTGGGTCAGGGTGTTGGTGGCAGTCCCATTGGAATTGTGGCTCAGCCCTCCTGCAGTGTCAGGGGTGGTTCTGTTGGAGCAAGGGGGATCTGTAGAGAAGGATGGATTCTTCCTCTGGAGATCCAGGGGAAGGAGAGGCAGCTGCTGTTCCTCTGGGGAATCCCATGGAGAAACCGTGCTGGTGTCTCAAAACCTCTGGATTATATCTGGGTAGCAATGCTTGGCTCCTCCCTCTGGGCTCACATCTCCCAATGGGATGTTATAGTTCTTATCAGCCATGCAGTGACATTCAATAGCTGTTATCAGCAATGTCCCCTCCCAGGGAGGTGTGAATGTGGTCACTCAAAGAGAGAGATAAGGCAAACTGCCCACTTGACAAAGGTAATCTGCCATACAGATGGCAATTGAAAATATCTTGCATTGCAATTTTCCACACTGTCTCAGAGGGTTTGGGTTGTGGAGGTGGCCAAACCCAGCCCCACTCCCAGCCAGGAGCCCCTCGGATGGGGTTGTCCCTCCATCAGTTCCTCTTGGTGCTCCAGGCAGGTTCAGGAATGCTGGGGGAGCTCTGGGCACTGCCAGGGTCACCTCAGCCCCTGGCAGTCGCTCATCCCACAGTCCCCAGGGAGCAGCCAGGCCCTGGGGATGGGCTGGATGCAGAGAAGGGATGGGGCAGGACCCCCAGCCAAGGGGAATCTGCCTCACAGAGGGGCTGGGGGTTGCTGGGGGGGCAGGGAGCCAGCAGAGAGCAGGGGAAGGGACATTTTTTGGGATTGAGGTTCAGGATCACAGCAGATGGGCAGGAGATGGTGTAAAACAGCATTTCCTCTGCACTGCCTCTCCCTGAGGTCTTCGAGCCCAAAGCCAAGCTCAGTTCCATGGAAGTGAAGCCTGGCATGGATGTCCAGGGGCTCTCTTGGCCATGGAGGTGGCCAGACCTGCTGGGTAGGGCTGAGGGATGGCTGCAGGGCTGTGGGAGCCAGGCTGGAATGGCAAGGGTGGTCTTGGAATGGGATCAGAGCACAGTGACCTGCAGGGAAACACATGCAGGGCTTTGAGCTGCAGCAGCCACCCAGAGCTGGGCTGTGTGGGGACCCCTGTGCTCCTCAGGTTTCCTCAGAGACCCTCAGAACCCTGCCCATGCCCTTTTAGCTCCCACTCCTCCTCAGGAGGGCTGGGATGGGAGGTCCCATCCCCTATGGGGGGCTGATGGACAAGCCAGCAGCACTGAGCTGAGAGAAGCCCCCTCCCTCTCTGGGATGGACATTCCCCAGAGCAGCTCTGTGCCAGAGCCACAATTCCAGAATTGGAATTGTGCAATTGCAATCGTGCAATTGGAATTCCAGTGGTGGAATCAGAACTCCTCCAACGCCACTGGACAATCCTTGGCCACACCTGAGCTCCCAGCCAGCAGCTCCGTGTCCCACCAGGGATGACACCAACCCAGGGTGGCCTGGACCAGCCAAACCCTGCTCAGTTTTTGGCAGGAGAGCAGTGAAATTCCCCCAAGCCCCTCCATAAAAAGGCAGAGGGAACAGAGGGGTCGTGGCCAGCAGCCCAAGGGGCCCTGGATGCTCCTGCATCCCGTGGGATCCCAGCTCCCTGCCTCTGGAGCACAAGGCAGATCTGTGGGCAGGTTTTTCCCTCCCTGCCCCTGGAGTACAAGGCAGATCTGTTGTCAGGTTTTTCCCTTCAGTAGCTGGAATTTTGCTGAATGTTTTGTCCTGGATCAGCTGAAAATATCTGCAGTCACTGTTAACAGTTCATTAGCTCGGTTTTGTCGGGAGCTCTTGTTGCTGCTGCCTTGCTCAGGGGGGAACGGCTCCGCAGAGCCCAGAGCTGCCCAAAGGCTGCTCCTGCTGGGGAGAGGCCTCCAAAGGCCCCTTCCATGGGCTGCACTTGCCTGACCCTGCTCCTGGCATTTAGAACATGCTGGATTGTGCAAAGCAATCCCAGGGAATTCACGGAATCACTGGGTTGGGAGGGACCTTCAGGATCATTGAGTTCAACCCAGCCCCAACCCCTCAACTCAACCCTGGCACCCAGTGCCACATCCAGGCTTTGTTAAACACACCCAGGGATGGTGACTGCACCACCTCCCTGGGCAGCCATTCCACAACTTTATCACCTTTCTGTGAAAAACTTTTTCCTTCTATCCAGCCTGAATTTCCCTTGGTGCAGCTTGAGGCTGAGCTCTCCCCTTATCCTTGTGCCTGTCCCAGCCCATTCCCACCCCTCCTCAGGGACACTGCTGGAGTGTTGTCATTATAGTGCAAGAGTTCTATTGTCAGTATGTGGCAAGGGTTCCACATTGCTAGAGTTTCACACCTCCTTGATGTTTCTCGTAGGCAGCTCCTCCAGGCACTGACTCGTCCTTGCAGTAACCAACTAACTCCAGTTCCCCTCAGCCAACCAATCCTCTCTTTTATAACACTCTTCTGATAGGTGTGGCCTGTTAAAATCAG
The DNA here is from genome assembly GCF_028018845.1 of Melospiza georgiana. Lineage (NCBI taxonomy): Eukaryota > Metazoa > Chordata > Aves > Passeriformes > Passerellidae > Melospiza > Melospiza georgiana. The sequence continues at coordinate 15,868,490 of NC_080444.1, forward strand.
GCCTGCTCCTAATCTTTAATAATTAACCTAGCTGCAACTCTTTAGGGGGTAAGATTACCTTTTGTACTACCTTTATCTACTATTGTTCTATCCTCCTACACTGGAGCTCAGCAAAACACTCTGAGGGTTTTGTCATTTTTGGAGCCTTTCAGTGCCACACCATCAATTGAGGGATGAGAGAACCCAGCACAGTCTTGGCAGCTGTCTGTCCATCCCCACTCCTTCTGCCACAGTTGATGTTTTCCCATCTCCAGCTCTGTGCCTTCCCATTTCCCGCATGGGGAACAGGGGTTTCATTACCAGCAATGTCCTTTCCTGGCTGCCCTCCTATTTATGGCAGTCCTTCTTTTTTATAGCCAATTTTGTAGAGTGCCCAGCAGTTAGCTCAACTGCTTCCTTTCATTTCGGCATTATTGCCAATTTCCTGTTCCACGGGCTAAATTTATCACTTCTTTAATTGTTTGATAACTCCAGGAACCAGCTGAGAGTCACCCTGCCCTGTGCCAGCCCCTTCCTGGGGGAGGGCCCCACACTCCACCTCCAGCTCGTCTTGGTGAGGAAGATTCCAGCCTCAGAGCCATTCCCAGCCTCTCCCGGGTGTTTTTGGCCTCCTTTCTCTCAGTTCAATTTGCCCAGCCCAGTTCAGCATCCGTGCCTTGGTCCATTGCCAGCTCATCCTGGGAATCCTTGTGGGGTGTGAGGGCTGCCCAGAGCTTTTCCTGCAGCACTGTCAGCGCTGCCAGCTCTGGCCTCAGCTCAGACCCAGCCCAGAGGAGATGCCAGGACTTGAGCCAGGTGGGTTTCACCCCCTCCCTGCCTGGCTTTGGGCTGATCAGCAGAGCAGAGGATGGATTCTGTGGGGTCAGGACAGCCCAGCCCTTCCCAAAGATTGCTCCAGGGAATGAGCCCATTTCCCGCCCCGGAGCTCTGTGAGCTCTGCAGAGTCCCTGAGGACTCTCTGGGTACCTGTGCAGGGCTCCAGCAGCATCCTGGCTGCTGCTCCCAGCCCCAGGCCTGGCAGGGAGAGCTGCACACCAGCTCTGGTGCCTCCTGCTCCAGCACACATTTCCCTCCTGACTGCAGGCTTTGCTGGGAACCTTCCAGTTTTTCTCCTTGATTGGTCTGGAGCTGCTCTGTACTGCCTGCAGAGCTTGCTCTGGGTTCGTGGTGCTTCTTGCACCTCCTGACTGCACCTGGATCCCCATTCCCTCCCTGTGCCTGAGCACAGCTGGCTGGGGCTCCCTGGCACCAGCCCTGGCACAGGGGCCCATCCTGCTCCCAGTGCCCTCCCCTGGCACCAGCCCTGGTCCCAGTGCCCTCCTCTCAGTGCTGCTGCAGCAAGCTGGGCTCTGGGGCAGGGTGGATGCCTGGAACCCAACCCCAAGGCTGATCCCACAGATTTTCCATTTTTTCCATGTCATCCCATTCCAGGGGCATGCCATGGAGGTTGTGTCTCAGGAAGAGCAGTTTGAGGGCACCAATGTGCAGAGAGGTTTGGGCTCTGCTGCCCCAGCGCTCCACTTCACCCCATCACAGCTCAGTGACACCAAGCAAACACCCTGCCAAGGCTTTCTGCTGGATAATGCCAAAATTCCCAAGACATGCAGGGCAGTGATCACAGCCCTGAGGCTGCCAGAGCTCCAGGAACATTGGGACGATGCCCTAGGCTCAGGGTGGGGTTGTTGGGATGTGCTGTGCCAGCAGCAGGAGCTGCCCTGGGTGATCATTGTGGGTTCCTCTCCATCAGCCCAGCCCTGCTGTCACAGAGGGGGTTGAGCATCCCAGCTGTGCCTCCCAGGAGCTCCACACCTTGTCCTTGTCCTGCCCAATCCTCATCCATCCCCTTGGGGCCGGTTTTTTGTCCTCGGTGCTCCTTTGATGCATGAATTAAATGGGGCTGGGTGCTGTGAGAGCTGCCTGTGTGAAACCCCCCCAGCCCAGCGGGGAGCAGCCTCTCCTCACTGAGAGGAGGCTCCTCTCCTCCTGCCCCAGCATTTCTGTGCCCTCCAAAACCACCCAGTCCCGCAGTGCTGGAGGTGACAACTCCCTCCGAAGGGGGATTTGGAGGCACAGAATTACCAGGGGGCTTCACGCCTTGCATTGTTAGTGCTTGTCAAATATTTATGAAAAAACAATCTGGGGATAATTAATTCAGCAGCAATGGCAAAGCCCTGGCTGAGATTTATGGGATGGATGTGATTGGAGCACGGACAGAGCTGTGCCAAGCCCAGGGAAGTGCATCATCAATAATAGATTTGTCAATAGATGAAAACATCAGCAGATAAACTAGCCTTGAGTGCCACCTGGCCAGCACATCCCCGCAGCCACCCGTGGCCAGCGCCTGGCAAGCAGCTCCCAGTGCCACCTATCCCTGCTGGCATCCTGGGGACTGTCAGAACTCAGTGAATCCCTCTGGGTGTCCAGAGCTGCTGAGGACCCTGCGGGGGGGCTCAGAGACCCTGGCACACAGCCCAGAGCACCCAGGGATTTGATTTTGACCCATGGAGCAAATCACCAGCTTTGTACAAGGACATGAAAGTCACAGAAGTTTGAATAGTATAATAATACAGTTATCACAGGGTGAAAATGTAGATTTTAGAATTTTTGGTATGGGGGTTTTGGGGACAAGATGGAGGAACTTGGGCTTGTCCAGCCTTTCTTCTTCTTCTTGGTTTCCATTTTCTGCAGTGATGTTGGCACTTTGGGATTGGTTTAGAATAGGAGTTCACTGTCTAACATAGGTGATGGGTATTGGGAATTAAGTGTAAATATATAATGCGCAGTTTGTAGTATAAAAGGACAACACCGCCTCGGGGGCAGTCAGAGTGCCTGTGGCTGCCCTGCTGAGCAAATCTCCGCTGGGCAGCAAGAAAATTTTATAGATAAGAATTAATAAACAACCTCAAGACCCAAAAGTGAAGAGTCCAGACTCGTTCTTCAGCCGCACGGACTGAAGCAGAGACATCCTGCACATCTCGGGGCAGCAAATATCAACAGCAACCCGAGAGGGGACCGTGTCCACCTCCAGAGCCATCTCAGAGCCTCCTCCAGAGCCATCTCAGAGCCACCCCCAGAGCCACCAGCACAGTGGGGACAAGGGACCAGACACAGCCTGGGGGCAGCCCGGCCGAAAGGAGCCCCAGCGCTGGCCGGGTGCCACCATCCCTCCCTTTGGTGTCCCCGCCCGTCCCCAGGGCAGCCGCGGCTCTCGATTCATGGCACAAAGGCGACCTTGAGCAGCTCCCTGCCCTTTCCCCGAATAGCTCCGAGCCCGCGGGGTCCCGCTGACCCCAGCGCCGCCGGCCGGGGCTGCGCACACTGAGCCCATTGACGGGGCAGAAAGGGGCCCTTGTTCCCTGCAGACACAACCGCAGGGCCCCGAGCAGCTGCGGCGACGCGGGGCCACCCGGGCCACCAGCGGCCCTGGGCCATGAGCAGCCCGGTGGCTCCGGCGGGAGCGCCCCGTGTCCCCAAGGCTGCAGCTGCACAGAGCCTGGGCAATGTCACCCCATCCCCAGTGAGGGCAGGTCACCCCACGGTTTTTTTGGGGTTTTTTGGTTTTTTTTCCCTTTTTCTTTGGCCCTGTTTAACCTGCTCTGGCCTGAACACCCAGCAGAGCACTGGCAGCTGCACCTGCGGCCCACTAGGCCGGGCCTGGCCTGGGACATTTCCAGCACTGAGGGACTGACCAGAGACTGAATGAGCTGAGCTGCAACCCAGGGAGGGACTTTCTCAGTTTGTCATCTCTTTTGGAGCAACAAGGGGTTTTATTGTTTAACATTGTTTAGGTTTTATTGTTTAATAAGCAGGTTTTTTCCACTTTTCTCCAAGGAGGTATTTTCTCCCGGACCGGCTGGAGAGAGGGGCCGATTGAATCTGTTCTGGGGATTCTCTCCCAAATTTTCTCTGAACCAGGACAAATACATCTCTTGGCTGTCACCTCCAGCACTGCAGGACCTGGGTGGTTTTGGGAGGCACAGAAAGGCTGGGGCAGGACCTCAATGAGGAGAGGCTGCTCCCCCCTGGGCTGTGGGGTTTCACACAGGGAGCTCTCAATGGGGCACAGCACCCAACCCCAACCCGTGCAGGGCAGGGTGACAGTCCCCATGCCAGGGGACACCGGGCAGCACAACCAGGACACAGTGGGACACAGCGGCGATGGGGTTTGGCCAAACACAGCCCTACAGCCTCTCCCCAGCATTCCTGCTCTGAACATTCCCCATATTCCGGCTGCAGGGCAGGGTGACCATCCCCATGCCAGGGGACACCGGGCAGCACAGCCAGGACTCAGCTACGAAGGGGGATGGCCAAACTCAGCCCTGCAGCCTCTCTCCAGCGTTCCTGCGCTGAACATCCCCCATATCCCTGTGCCAGGACATTCCGTGGGGCAGGAGATGCTGGAGCCGGCTCTTCCCCCTTTCCCCGTGGGCACCGAGGCTCCCCGGCCAGCCGGGGCGCTGGCTCAGCCTCATCGTCATCCATCTGCTCTCCTGTCACATCCCCGTCTCCCTGATTATTTTAATGAGGATAATGATTCACACCTGGGCAATTCAAACCCGCTAACAATAACAATTTTAATTAGTTTCCACTACAAATCTGAAACGTCGTCATTAACATTTAAAACGCTCGCGATTGGCAGCTCCGTGGAACGCCGGGGCCGGGTGGGAGCTGTGGGAGGGGTGGGCAGAGCTCCAGGGTGCAGGTGGGATGGGGAAACTGCTGACTGACGGGGTCAGGGCCACGGAGCCACACGCTGAGGGTGGCACTGAGCTGGCTCCTGCCAGCCCCCAGCCCTCCACGCTGTGAGAGGGAACTGGATCCTCTTCAGTGGGCGTGGGCAGGGACCAGCACCTGGTGACACTTTGGCGGCATCTCGGCTGCTCGCTGGGAGCTGTGGCCTTTGGGGACAGTGCAGGCAGGAGAGGGGACGTCCATCACTCAGGCAGGGACACCTACCTGCCCTATGCCAGGCACACAGGGCTCCAGGAGAAGGGATTGTGTCCCAGGGGCTCAGCCTGCTGCCCCAAGGCTTTCTTGAACCCCAAAAGGCATTTTCTGCCCCCAAAAATGCTTTGCTATAGACTACCCACAGCAACCACAGCATTGGGGTCAGCCTGTCTCGGTCCCATACCCCTTGGGGTGCCCCTGGTGCCAGCCCTGCCCCGGCCATCCCTCTGCCCAAACCATCCCCGTGCCCAAACCATCCCTCTGTCCCAGCCATCCCCCTCAAACCATCCCCCTGTCCAAACCATCCCTCTGTCCTGCCCATCCAGCTGTGCCTGAGGAGCCCTGAGATGTGGGGAACACCCCCAGGAGGCCGGGTAGGGGTGCAAACAGGATCCCCTCTCCCATGAGGTGTGAGACTGATGGACAGGATCCATGGTGCCCTGGGGACAGGGATTGGGAGCTCCTGGGGACAGGGATTGAGAGTTCCCAGAGTGTGAATTCAGTGGGCAGCCCTGCCTGGCACAGCCCATGTGAGATCGCCATGTGGGGACACACCAAGCTCCCTGGACCATCCCTGATCCCGGGTACAGGGCTGGGCTCTGGATGCCCGGAGTGGTGCCTGGGGCTGGGGGTGCTGCCACAGGGCCCTGCTGCTGTCACCCCACACACCCTGGGGTCCCTGGGATCCCACTGCCCGCCCTCCCCACTCAAGCCAAGGCAGCTCCTCATTCCCAGAGCTGGGTTTTCCCCCTGGAGGCAGCCGTGGCTGCAGTCACACACTGCAGGAACCTGCTGCAGGCACCACAGGAACACGGCAGAGCACATCAGCCTCGGTGCCCAGGTCCAGCTGCTGCCAGGGAGGTGCCCCCGAGGGTCCCAGCTCGGTCTGGATGAGCTGAGCCCTCCCAGCCTCTCCGGCAGCTCCTCCTGCCCATCCCTGGAGGAGGCTGGGGTAGAACCAACCCCGCAATGCCCAGCCTGGGCAGCCTGGCAGCGATCACAGCAGCCACTCAGGGCTCCCAGGGCTGTGGGATAACGCCGGGCTGGGACGGGGGTGGCACATGAGCATCACCCCCCAGGCTCCCCACCCGAGCAGCAGCAATGAGCAGCCAAGCTGGAGCTGTGGTTCAGGGCAGCAGGGACCCAGCAGCCCCCTGAGGATGCCCAGAGAGGGGGGAGTGGCACAGCTCCTGCCCAGGTGTGCTGGTTGTTATGGGCTACAGGAGCTCACTGGGTGTGGATGGAGATGTGGATGCCAGGGAAGGATGTCCCACAGCCAGGCAGAGACCTTGGGGTCACGCTGGGGGCTGTTTGAGGTCCTTGGAGCTCCTTGCAGGAGTCTGTCCAGCTCTCTGAATGCAGGTGGAGGGAGCTGCCTGATTCCTGCCCTGCTGAGAGCCTGGGCAGCACCAGGACTGCAGCTGCTGCCCCTGTCCCTGCCCTCCTGCATTTTCAGGGACACCTGAACTCTCCTGGAGCCCTGAAGGACCCTGGGCTGGGGGCTCTGGCTGGGAAGGGGACAGGGGCTATGGGCAGCAGCCCAAGGTCACCAGAACAGCCCCTGGGCCCTCAGGTGAGCCCCCACAGTGCTGGGGCGGGGCAGGCTGTGCTGGCAAAGCCCAGTGCAGCCACATCCCTGAGCCAGAGCTGTCCCTCTGGGCAGGACTGGGCTGGGGACCTTCCCTGCATCCTGTGGGCAGTGAGGGACTGGCAACTGAGTGTGGGCAGTGCCTGGGGAGGGTGGCTCTTGCTGCCCCCCTGATCCTGCTGCCCTTTTCCCATTCCCCCAGACCCCATGCCCAGGATCAGGTGGGAGCAGCCCTCTGGCAGGCTTCAGTCCCCCAAAACCCCCCTGAGTCCCCCCACAGGGGACCCCTGGGCAGCCTTGAGTGACACTCAGGGCTTGGGACAGACTGATGGCATCACTGCTGAGAGCCTGGCAGCCTGGGCCCGGCCTAAGCTGGGCTCAGCATCTCCTGGGGGACAGAAAGACTGAGTGCAGATTGCAGCCACCTCCCCTCCCCTCCTTCCCCCAGCTCCACCGGCTGTTGTCTAAGTGTAAACAAGGTATTTAATATGCACAAGCACTCATTAGCATCTCCTGCTTGCAAGGCACCGTGTCTGCAGCTGGACTCACGGGACGTGTCACAGGAAATCTCTACACACAACTTTTAATTACAGACAAACGGGTGGGCACGGTGGCACTGCCAGCCCCAATGGCACTGTCAGCCCCAATGGCACTGTCAGCCCTGCTCTGTGCCCCCTCTGGGGGGGGGCTGGGGATGGTCCCAGGATGGTGGTACTGAGGGGACACTGCAAGTGGTGGCAGCAGGGACCTTCCAGCAGCAGGGATGCACTGCCAGCATCACTGGGTCACTGTGCCAAGGGGAGGAGCCCCATCCCTGTTTTGGGATTTTGGAAGGATCTCGGGGGTGGCTGTGGCCCATGGCTGAGCCAGTGAGCATTGAGGGAGGGCACCCTGAAGCTGGGCAGGGGTTTCATCCATGTCACCTCATGTGTCACAAGGGTTTGGGTAACCCTGCCCGTGACCGTGTTCACAGGGGTCCGAGGATGAGGGAAGAGATGAGGCTCTGACTCCACGGTTCAGAAGGCTTGATTTATTATTTTATGATATATGTTATATTAAAACTATACTAAAAGAATAGAAGAAAGGATTTCCTCAGAAGGCCAGCTAAGAATAGAAAAAGAAAGAATGATCACAAAGGCTTGTGTCTTGGACAGAGAGTCCGAGCCAGCTGACTGTGATTGGCCATTAATTAGAAACATCCACATGAGACCAATCCCAGATGCACCTGTTGCATTCCACAGCAGCAGATAATCAATGTTTACATTTTGTTCCTGAGGCCTCTCAGCTTCTCAGGAGGAAAAATCCTAAGGAAAGGATTTTCCATAAAAGATGTCTGTGACACCCTGCCAAGACCCCAGGAACTCCTGACCCCCCATGTGACCCCTCAGGGTCCTGTGGCTCATCACAACCAACGGACAAGGGGAAACCCAGCCCCTTGCTGGGTCATAGGGAGGATGCAGGATGGGCCCTGCTATTCCCAGTGTGCCAACAGAGGCAGCTGGGTGGGCATGAAGGCCCTTGGGCAGGCAGATGGCTATTGTTATCCATTTTTGCCCAAAATCCCAGGTGCTGGCCCAAACCAGACCCTCCAGCAGCCCAGTGCTTCTCCAGAGCCTGGAGCTGCCCATCTGTGGTGGGATGGACAGCCAGGCCCTGCAGGGAGGAGCAGGGGGTGGGAAATGTACATCTCCTCATGTGGGGATCAACCCTGGGCTGGTCCAGCCTGAAACAGCCAGGAATTGGGAATGTGCAGAGAGCAGGGGGATGGCACCCTGCACACCCAGCACACCCTGCACACCCTGCACACCCAGCTGGAGCCAGCACAGCACACAAACCCCTCTGAGCCCCTTGCAGAGCAGAGCCTGGCCCAGGGCACGGGCAGAGGTGCCCAACACCTCCCATGGCACAAGGCAACCATGGGAGCTCCAGGCCTGGCTCCTGACCCTGGGCTGCTGCTGTTCCCTCCTGAGCTTCAGCAGGCACTGCCTGCTCAGACAAACGCTTCTGGGAGCTAATTCGGGGCAGATTTTCTTTCAAAAGCAACTCACTGCTGATGATTTCTCACTTGCCTTCCCAGGGGAGCACTCATGAGGAGAGGGAGGGAGGGTGGGGAGGGCACACAGGCACCTCACACACACCTTGGGATGGATGCTCTGGGGCACAGCAAAGAGCTGGAACTGTGACCACACCTGGCCCAGACTGCAGCTCCCAGGTGGCTGCACCCCTGGGGAGGGATTTATCCTCATGGAATGTCTCAGCATGTGAAGCTTTGAGGAAGAGCTGTTTGTTGGGGTTCACTGCAGAGCATCCAGAGAAGGGGAAACGAGGCTGGAGAGGACTGGGAACACAAACCCTGTGAGGAACTGCTGGGGGTGCTCAGCCTGGAGAAAAGGAGACTCAGGGGTGCCCCCATCACTCTGCCCAGCTCCTGAAAGGTGCCTGTGCTCAGCTGGGGCTGGGCTCTTTCTCCAGCAGCACTGACACAACCAGAGCACACAGCCTCGAGCTGCACCAAGGGAAATTCAGGTTGGATAGCAGGAAAAAGTTTTTTACAGAAAGGTGATAAAGTTGTGGAATGGCTGCCCAGGGAGGTGGTGCAGTCCCCATCCCTGGGGGTGTTTAACAAAGCCTGGATGTGGCACTGGGTGCCAGGGTTGAGTTGAGGGGTTGGGGCTGGGTTGGACTCGATGATCTTGGAGGTCTCTTCCAACCTGGTCATTCTGTTCTGTTCTTTGTGCTCACACCATTCCCACAAGGTCATTTCCTCTGCAGTGCTCACCAGTGACACCAGGACAAGAGGACACAGCCTCCAGCTGTGCCAGGGGGAGCTTAGGCTGGACAGGAGGAAAAAATCCTTCACAGAAAGAGTGAATGTGCTGCCAGGGAGGTGGGCACTGGCCCTGGAGGTGTTTAAACAAGGCTGGATGTGGCACTGGGTGCCAGGGTTGAGTTGAGGGGTTGGGGCTGGGTTGGACTCGATGATCTTGGAGGTCTCTTCCAGCCTGGTGATTCTGTGAATTCTGTGATTCTGTGAACCTGCAGCATGGGAATGTCCCTCCCGAGGTGGGCAGCAGGCAGGAAGCAGCAGCTCCTCAGGAGCTGGAGGATGCTCTGCTCACCAGCACCAGCCTCCCATCCCGGTACATCCCAGCCAGCTGAGGAGGCTGGGAGCTGTGTGGGGTTTCAGGCTCATTCTCAGGGAGTTTGGGCACCTCCAGGGCACAGGGACACCCTGCAGGAAGAGCTGGCTCCATCACATCTCTGTGGTCTGTGGGGCAGCTGTGGCTTCCCCTGGTCCCTTGGAGCAGCCAAAGAGACCAAGTTCAGGAAGCTGGGCTGGATTTCAGGGGTAGCTGTGGCTTTCCTTGAAAAGAGAGAGAGAGACCAAATTCATGGGGCTGGGCTGGATTTTGGGGCCCACACCCCTGCGAGAGCACAGACACCCCCTGAGCTGCCAGGCTGGGAGGGAATCACAGCAGCTCCCCCGTGTCATACCCTAAACCCCCATCTGTGACAGTGCCAGCAGGCTCTGTGCCCAGCCCAGGCCTCAGGGGACATTCCCTGCTCCTCCCGCTGCTCCTCATCCCCTGCAGCTCCTCCCAGGCGCTGCTGGCTCCGCTGTGCTGCATCCTCCCCCGGGAGCAGCCAGGCAGGCTCTGCAGCCCGGGGTCACTGCAGGTGACACACAGGTGACGTGTGCCCACGTGTCCTCCCCTCCTGACTCATCCCGGGTCTGCCAGGCGAGCTGGGGTGCCTGCAATCGGCAGAGATGCTGATAAGGGATCCCACCCATCCTCCTGCTCTGGCTGCTGTCACTCCATCCCCGCGATTCTCCGTGCCAGGCACAGCCCCAAAGCCCCACAAATAACCCCCAAACCCCCCAGGCTGGCTGGGCAGGGCTGGCAGGGAGCAGAAGTGTGACCGTGTTCACAGGGGTCTGAGGATGAGGGAAGAGACGAGGATCTGACTCCATGTTTCAGAAGGCTGATTTATTATTTTATGATATATATTACATTAAAACTATACTAAAAGAATAGAAGAAAGGATTTCCTCAGAAGGCTGGCTAAGAATAGAATAGCAAAGAATGATAACAAAGGTTTGTGGCTCGGGCTCTGTGTCTGAGCCAGCTGACTGTGATTCATTAATTAGAAACAACCACATGGGCCAATCCCAGATGCGCCTGTTGCATTCCACAGCAGCAGATAACCATTGTTTACATTTTGTTCCTGAGGCCTCTCAGCTTCTCAGGAGGAAAAATCCTAAGGAAAGGATTTTCCATAAAAGATGCCTGCGACACAGAAGGAGCAGCCTGGGGTGCACCATGCCCTCCCAGAGGGGTGAGCACAGGCTGTGGCACCGGGATTTCTGTAAAACCTGGGAATTGTGCCCCACTGCAGGCTGGGAGGGCCACTGCTGCCACCCCTCCCCAAGGGGACACAGTGCCCATCCCTGGGAAATGGCAGAGAGGGGACAGAGCCGGCCTGGCAAGTTTGGGAGTGGGACTGGGAGGGGGGATGGCTTTGGCAGGTTTGGGATTGGGAGGGTGGATGGCTTTGGCAGGTTTGGGATGGGGAGCAGGGATGGCTTTGGCCATCCCAAGTTAATTTTCCCGCCTTTCCCACTGGTTAGATAACATTAAAATTAAAAAACTCCTCATCTTAATGAAGCAATCCTTTTCATAACACTTCATATTTTATTTTCCAGAATAAAGAGAGAAGAATTAACAAAGATTTGTGATGAACTGATTGCCAAAATGGGGAAAGCTAACTTTTAACCTAATTTCTGGACTTCGATATTGGGATTGGGAGGGGGGATGGCTGTGGCAGGTTTGGGATTGGGATTGGGAGCAGGGATGTCTTTGGCAGGTTTGGGATTGGGAGGGGGGATGGCTGTGGCAGGTTTGGGATTGGGAGCAGGGATGGCTTTGGCAGGTTTGGGATTGGGATTGGAGGGGGGAATGGCTTTGGCAGGTTTGGGATTGGGAGCAGGGATGGTTTTGGCAGGTTCGGGAGCACACAGACGGATTTGGGCTGTCCCATCAGGGAGGAAGGGCAGAGCCAGGCTGGGAAAGCTTTCCCAGAGATGCTGCACTGGGGACACGGTCAGGATTTCCACCTGGGATGGGGGAATTGCAGAGGGAGGGCCAGAGGAGGGTCCCAGGCGGGGCAGGGGTGACAGGGAGTGCTCCGTGGTGCTCTCCATGGCAACTGCCGGGCTTGCAGGAGGATTAAGGGAATCGCTTTGGTGTGCTGAGCCTCAGCCACTGCCTGAGGGGCTGCGGGCACCTGTGGGTGTCCCTGTGCCTCCTGGGGGTGTCCCTGTGCCTCCTGGGGGTGTCCCTGTGCTCCCATGGGTGTCCCTGTGCCTTCATGGGTGTCCCCGTGCTCCCATGGGTGTCCCTGTGCCTTCATGGGTGTCCCTGTGCCTCCTGTGGGTGTCCCTGTGCCCTCATGGATGTCCCCGTGCTCCCATGGGTGTCCCTGTGCCTTCATGGGTGTCCCTGTGCCCCCATGGGTGTCCCTGTGCCTCCCTGTGCCTTCCACCAGTGGCTGTAGGGGCATCCAGCTGCTGCCTGGCCAACATCTGCCCTGGCAGCAGAGACAGCACTGCTTTGGGGACAAAACCCCTGCTTTGGGGACAAAAACCTCCCAAAACCCACCAGCTGGGCATCCCCAGCACCAAACCCAGCCACAGGACATCCCCTGTTCCCGTGTTCACAGGGGGTCTTGGATGAGGGAAGAGACGAGGATCTGACTCCATGTTTCAGAAGGCTGATTTATTATTTTATTATATATATTATATTAAAATTATACTAAAAGAATAGAAGAAAGGATTTCCTCAGCAGGCTAGCTAAGAATAGAAAAAGAAGGAATGATAACAAAGGTTTGTGGCTTGGACTCTCTGTGTGAGCCAGCTGACTGTGATTGGCCATTAATTAGAAACAACCACATGAGACCAATCCCAGATGCACCTGTTGCACTCCACAGCAGCAGATAACCATTGTTTACATTTCGTTCCTGAGCCCTCTCAGCTTCTCAGGAGGAAAAATCCTAAGGAAAGGATTTTCCATAAAAGATGTCTGTGACAATCCCCGGCACCAAGCCCAGCCACGGGACACCCCCAGCCCCAAGCCCAAGCACAGGACACCCCTCTGGCCCCAGGGGAGCCCCTGCGCTGCTGGGGATGATCCTCCTGCTCCCTGGAACCCTCCCTTGGCCTCCTGGTCAGCGCTGGGGTCCCTCTGAGCTCCTCAAGGGCAGTCTCCTCCCTGGGGAGGTGTTTTGGGGTCTCCCTGCTGCTCCCAGCACTTGAGGGTCTCATTCTGGGACAGGAACGGGGATAGAGATCAGGATAGGGGCAGGTTCTGTGTGAGCATGCAGAGCCCAGCCCATCACACGGAGCCCGGGCAGGGCAGAGGTGTCTGAGCAGGAAGGGAGAGCCTCCCTGGCCCCACGTCACCGCCAGGGTGACCTGGATTCCTCCCCGAGGCACGAGCCGGTGACCTCAGCCATAAACAAAGCAGCGCAATCAAACCAGGCCAAGACAGATGCCTGCTTTAGAGGCTTTTTAAAAGCTTTTGACTCATCCTGGCAGGCTGGACTAACCTTAAATTGCCGTGTGATGGGACTGGGGGGGAAATCTTCTGGCACCATCGATGCTGCACACGGATCCATGAGAGAGGATAAAAATAACCGGCGTGGAGAGGGCCCTGGGGCTGCCAGGAGGGGCTGCACCCCACAGTTAACCCCTGCACCCCAGTGCTGCAGCCAGCAGGGATCAGCAGCGTGGCCTGGGGGCTGGCAGCTCTCCCTTATAGGATTTTCTGGTGGGAATATGCTTGGCTGGGATCCCAGGCCTCTGCATGGAGTCACAGCAGACTGGCTTAGAAAATGGACCTGGGTTAATGTCCTGCTCGGAAGGAGGAGGGGGGATGTCCCCAAATGGATCTGGGATGTCCCAGAGAGCTGCAAGAGCCAGCTGAAGGCACCCTCTGCCTGTGCCCATGGGGTCTGGCTGCGACAGAGGGGCTGGATGTGGGAAAGGCAGCTGGGAACCCCAGCCAAGAGCCAGCCCAGGGTGAGAGGGGCTCTGTGGGGCAGCATTTGGGGTTTTCCTGTCTGTCCCCTCCTCCTGCCTCAGGGGAAGGGACCTGCTCGATGCTGCAGCCCCAGGGCACAAACCCAGTGTGATCCCCCTGCCCTTGGCACACAGGGGGGCACACTGGGAGCATTCCTGCATCCGGGGAGATGGGCTGGCAGTGGGCACTGAGAGGCACAGCTCTTCACTAACACCCCAGGAGCAGCCACACATTCCTGCATCCAGCGGGATGAGATGGCAGCTGGCACTGAGGGGGCACAGCTCTTGCCTGGCACTCACTGGGCACACAGGCCCAGGCTGGAGGCACCACCCTGGCACTGTGTGGGGGCACGGGGCAGGCAGAGCCCTGTGCCAGCCTGCTCCTCCTGCCTCAGCACAGAGCATCTGTGCCATCAGCCGCTGCAGCTCCCATCGGGGAGGGTTTGAAGCAGCTCCTAATGCATTTCTAATTCCTGCTCACCGCCAGAGCCCGTCAGAGCTGCTCCCCCAGCCCTGCTGCAGTGATCTCACAGCAGCAGCTCAGCTGGGAGCCCTGGGCTGTGCCTGGAAAGCCTTCCCACATCCCCCTGCCCATGGAGAGGGAGCTCCCACCACAGCAGCTCCCTGTCCTTGTCCCTCTCCCTCTCCCTGTCCCCATCCCTGTCCCTGTCTATATCCCTGTCTCCAACCCTGTCCCTCTCCCTGCATCTCCTGGCCCTCGTTAGGATGCGATTCTGGTCACTGCCAGGCTCTGATGGCACAGCTGGGCACATGTCCCTGTGCCCCCTGTCATCCACAGGCCTGGGAGATGAGGCAAGGCTTTGTAGGATGAACTCTGCAACACATCCCCAGCCCCAGAGTGCCTGAGAGACCTTTTGGAGGTGACAAAAAGTGCTCAAAGGAGAGAACAGGTGAAGTCCCACCTCTGCTGGAGGCTGTGGGTCACAGGAATGGATCCCAGCGTGTAGGAGTGTTAGGGGGTAGGATGGTTGGGACAGATGGAGATGAGAGATCTCTGCAGCCAGGTCAGGAACTTGGGGTTTATTGCAAAGGGCCTGGGTGCAGGGCCCTGCTGGGAGCTGCCAAACACAGCTGGAGCAGGACTGAGAGAAGAGAGGGGGAGAGAGGATGAGAGGGTAAGAGAGCAAAAGATAGTGAGGTTCCTGTTCCAATACAACAAATCTTCTTCTGTGTTGAATATTCTGATTCTCACTAACCAATCCAGTAAAAGATACAAATCCTACAACATTTCCATACAGCCTGTAAGAATCACTACATCACCATACTGTGTTACACTTTAAACCCTAAAAACTCCTCTTTGGGCCCTTCTGCCAAGCTGTAGGGTCTGCTCTGACCCTTGGGCCTGTCTGCAAGCAGAGGGTGTTGTTCCATCAAAAGGGGATCACCTTCAGCTGGCCACACCATTGTTTTCCAGTTGTTCAGTAACTGAGGTATCTCAAAGCTTGCTTTCATTTCAATCTCGCTTATAGTTTTCATATTCTCAAAATCTTTTGCCAGACAATCACATTTATAAGGCTTTCCTGTTTCATCTCCCCCAACACCAGCCCTTTTCCCTCCCGTTCCGGCTGTGGAAGGAGCACCCCCGGCATCCCACCCCCCCGGGCTGGGGAATGGCTCGGTGGAAGTGCCCTGTGCTCTGTCATTAGCGCTAATGGCTCTTGGCTGGGGATGCTCAAACAGCATCCGCGGCTCCAATTTCACGGCAAAGCCCCCCTGCCCTCCCCGCTGCCCGGCACGGACACAGAGGCTCCTCCGGGACCCCCGGGGGGCAGCCGGGGCCGCTCATACAGCAAAGGGACCGGCAGGGAGGGGATGCGTAAAGATCCCTGTGCCGGGAGCGGAGGGACACGGGGGACAGGGATGGGGACCCGGGGATGGGACAGGGACGGGGGTGGGATGGGATGGGGATGGGGATAGGGACAGGGATGGGGACCCGGGGATGGGACAGGGACAGGGACGGTGATGGGATGGGGATGGGGATGGGGATGGGGACAGGGACAGGGATGCGGACGAATAGGGGCAGGGATAGGGATGGGGACGTGGATGGGGACAGGGGACAGGGACAGGGATGGGGATAAGGACAGGGGACAGGCACAGGGATGGGGATGGGGATAGCGGTAGGGATAGGGGCAGGGACAGGAAAGGGGATGGGGACAGGGACAAGTACAAGGACAGGGAGGGGATGGGGATAGGGGCAGGGATGGGGATAGGGGCAGGGACAAGGATGGGACAGGAATGGGGACAGGCATAGGGACACTGAGAGGGACAGGGATGGGGAAAGAGGTAGTGACAGGTATAGGAACAGAGACAGGAACAGGGAGGGGACATGGATGGGGACAGAGACAGGGATGGGGACAGGGATGGGGACAGGGATGGGGGCAGGGATAGGAACAGGGGTGGGGACAGGGAGACAGGGACAGGGGTAGGGACAGGTATAGGAACAGAGACAGGAACAGGGAGGGGACATGGACGGGGACAGAGACAGGGATGGGGACAGGAACAGAGACAGGGACAGGGGGGACAGAGGCAGGGACAGGGACAGAGATGGGGACAGGGACAGGGATAGGGACAGGTATGGGAACAGGGACATGGACACAGCCCGATGGCCCACGGGGAGCAGTCTCTGGCAGGTGGGGGTGCAGAGCACACCCTGCGCCCAGGGATGGGGTGGCACCCTGCCCACCTGGCACCTGCAGCTCCATTTGCATTTCATGGATTCACGGGAAACGAGAGGGATGTTTTATAAATTTTTTCCCCCTTAGTAAGCACGGAGTTTATGTGAGTTGAAAATTGACTCAATAAATATTTCAGGCGCTGTTTTAACGGCGTGTGCGGGCTTCAAAGGCTCTGAGGGCAGCAGCTTCAGCCAGGCAGGCGCTGAATCGCCCTGGCCAGAGCACAGCACGGCCCGAGCTATGACACTGCCCCCAGGGCAGCTGTTCCGGGGGGATAAAACCGCTTTCCCTGCGAGGTGGGAGGATGCTGAGCTGTGAATCTGCAGCATGGGCAATGCACGGCAGGATCTGCGCTCCCTGGGAAGCCTCATGCGGGTGAGGGCCTTGCAGGAGGGTTTGGGAGGATGAGGGGATGCTGTGGATCCAGGATCCAGCCCTGCCTGGCGCTCGCTGCCGCTGCAGGATGAACTGGAGGGTTCAAAGCCCCGGGGAATCCTCCTCTTCCTCCTCCTCCTCCTCCTCCTCCTCCTCCTCCTCCTCCTCCCGTCTGCCGGGGAGAGGGAGGCGATTCCCGCTTGCAGAGCCCTCCCCATCCTCCGCTGCTCCGAAATGGCCCCACGGGCCCCGTGCCAGGCAGGGCTGCATCCTGGATCGGCTCTGCAGCTCTGGCAGCGCTGCCGTGCCCAGCCCGGCCGGGCACAGCCTGGGCACCCTGCGGGCCCCTGTGCCCATCCCTGCCCAGAGCCCAGCAGAGCTGGGAACGCTCATAGCCAGCCAGACGAGTGCAAACCGCTCCTCTGCATTTGGAAATTAAACGGGAGCTTTAAATATCGCTGGAGCCGATTGGCGGCGCGGGCAGGAGCCCAGAGTGGCCCTTGCCAAGGGCTGCCCGGCACGGGAGGGCTCTGCTGACAGCGGCCCCAGTGCTGCTGCCCTCGGCCACTGTCCCCCGTGTGCCCCTGAGCCTCCCTGGTGCCATTGGGGTGGCCCTGGTGACAGTGAGGGTGGCCCTGGTGCCATTGGGGTGGCTCTGGTGCCATTGGGAGTGGCCCTGGTGACAGCAGAGTGGCCCTGGTGCCATTGGGGGTGGCCCTGGTGTCATTGGGATAGCCCTGGTGCCATTGGCGGTGGTCCTGGTGACAGCAGGGTGGCCTGGTGCCATTGGGGTGGTGGCCCTGGTGACAGTGGGGGTGGCCCTGGTGTCATTGGGGTGGCCCTGGTGCCATTGGGAGTGGCTCTGGTGACAGCAGAGTGGCCCTGGTGACAGCAGGGGTGGTCCTGGTGCCATTGGGGTGGCCCTGGTGCCATTGGGGTGGCCCTGGTGACAGTGGGGGTGGCCCTGGTGCCATTGGGGTGGTGGCCCTGATGACAGTGGGGGTGGCCCTGGTGTCATTGGGAGTGGCCCCGGTGACATCGGGGGTGGCCCTGGTGCCAGTTGGGGTGGCCTTGGTGACAGCGGAGGTGGCCCTGGTGACAGTGGGGTGGCCCTGGTGCCATTGGGATAGCCCTGGTGCCATTGGCGGTGGCGCTGGTGCCATTGGTGGTGGCTCTGGTGCCATTGGGGTGGTGGCCCTGGTGACAGTGAGGGTGGCCCTGGTGACAGCAGAGTGGCCCTGGTGCCATTGGGGTGGTGGCCCTGGTGCCATTGGGGTGGTGGCCCCGGTGACATCGGGGGTGGCCCTGGTGACAGCAGAGTGGCCCTGGTGCCATTGGTAGGGGCCGTGGTGACATTGTGGATGGCCCTGGTGCCATTGGGAGTGGCTCTGGTGCCATTGGGGTGGTCCTGGTGCCATTGGGGTGGTGGCCCTGGTGCCATTGGGGTGGTGGCCCTGGTGCCATTGGGGTGGCCCTGGTGACAGTGGGGGTGGCCCTGGTGACAGTGAGGGTAGCCCTGGTGACAGCGGAGGTGGCCCTGGTGACAGTGGGGGTGGCCCTGGTGCCATTTGGGTAGCCCTGGTGCCATTGGTAGGGGCCCTGGTGACAGTGGGGGTGGCCCTGGTGCCATTAGGGGTGGCCCTGCTGCCATTGGGGATGGCCCTGGTGACAGTGGGGGTGGCCCTGATGACAGTGGGGGTGGCCCTGGTGCCATTGGGGTGGTGGCCCTGGTGCCATTAGGGGTGGCCCTGGTGCCATTGGGGGTGGCCCTGGTGCCATTGGGGTGGTGGCCCTGGTGCCATTGGGGGTGGCCCTGGTGACAGCAGGGGTGGTCCTGGTGCCATTGGGAGTGGCCCTGGTGCCATGGGTGTGGCGCTGCCCCCTGGGCATCCCCGCCCGGTGCGTTCGGTGCCAGCTCTGGGGGCGGGGGGCAGGGAGCCGTGCTGCAGGATTAGAGCGGTTTGCTGTGGGATTAGAGCACTGTGCAGCCATGGCAGGGCGCAGGAGCCCCGCTCTGCCTCGCTGAGCTGCCGGGATTAAGGCTTTGTTTCAAGGGATTAGGGCGATTAGGAGCGGGAGTGCTGCGGGATGCGGAGCTGCTCCGTGCAGAAACTGAGCCAGAAATGGGGATGGGGGGCTTGGAGGGCTCCAGAGACACCCCAAAATTGTGTTCCTATCTCTGCGGGCTGCTCCCATCCCTCACGGGTCCATGCCCAGGGTGTCAGGGGCACGCACAGAGATGCAGAAAACAACTGCACCCACGCCCTGGTGGGATCTATCCCCCTCAGAGGGATCCAGCCCCTTCTGATCCAGCCCTCTTGGAAGGATCCAGCCCCCTCAGATCCATCCCCCCTCAATGGGATCCAACCCCCTTGGAAGGATCCAGCTCCCCTGTTAGGATCCAGCACCCCTGGTGGGATCCATCCCTCCCAGTGGGATCCAGCCCCCTTGGAAGCATTCATCCCCCTCACTGTGATCCAGCCCCCTCAGGGGGATGCAAACCCACCTCGTACAGTGCCAAGCCCAAGCCTGGCCTGACCCCACTTTCCTCATCCTCACAACTCAGCCTTTCCTCCCCTCCTGCACATCCTTGGCCACAGACTCATGCCTTGGCCACTGACCATGGCAGGGAGCAGGGGCAACACGTGGGAAGATCGTGGAGAACAGGGAAATGTGGAAAAATAGCAGCATGAGCTGTCCCCAAGTCCCCACGGCCAGCAGGGACCTCTCATCCCTGGCACATGGAGCAGCAGCTCCTGGCTCTGGGCCCTCTGTGTCACCCTGGCACCGCTCTGGCGGGACAGGAGGTGCCAGCACAGCAGCTCCTGGCTGGCCCCAGGTGAGGATGGGGCTGTCCTGTCAGTCCCCAAGTGTCCCCAGGGCCCCCAACTCCCTCTCTGGGGTAGGAACTGCTGGAGCTCAGCTGGGAGCAGGAGCAAGGGAACAGCCCCAACCTCTGCAGTGCAGGAGTGAAGCTAAAACTGCAAATCCCACCCAGGGTTAGAGGCTGGAACTGCCCAGGACCAGGAGCTGGAATTGCCCAGGATCAGGAGCTGGAATTGCCAGGGATCAGGAGCTGGAATTGCCCAGGACCAGCAGCTGGAATTGCCCAGGATCAGGAGCTGGAATTGCCAGGGATCAGGAGCTGGAATTGCCCAGGATCAGGAGCTGGAATTGCCCAGGATCAGGAGCTGGAATTGCCAGGGACCAGCAGTTGGAATTGCCAGGGACCAGCACTGGAATTGCCAGGGATCAGGAGCTGGAATTGCCAGGGACCAAGAGCTGGAGTTGCCAGGGACTAACAGCTGGAACTGCCCAGGACCAGCAGTTGGAATTGCCCAGGATCAGGAGCTGGAATTGCCAGGGACTAACAGCTGGAACTGCCCAGGATCAGGAGCTGGAATTGCCAGGGACCAGCAGTTGGAATTGTCCAGGATCAGCCCTGGAATTGTCAGGGATCAGCACTGGAATTGCCAGGGACCAGGAGCTGGAATTGCCCAGGATCAGGAGCTGGAACTGCCCAGGATCAGGAGCTGGAATTGCCCCAGATCAGCACTGGAATTGCCAGGGATCAGGAGCTGGAATTGCCTAGGACCAGCAGCTGGAATTGCCAGGGACTAACAGCTGGAATTGCCAGGGACCAGCAGCTGGAACTGCCCAGGACCAGCAGCTGGAGTTGCCAGGACCAGCAGCTGGAGCCTCCAGCCCTGGTCTCTGGTTGCTCCAGAGCTGGGGGCGCTGGCAGCAGCCCCGCAGGATGGTGGCAGTGCCAGGGACAGGTGCCAGGCTCCCAGATGCCAGTGCTCATGCCATCCATGTGCTTTCCCCGTGGTGCTGCAGCCCAGCCCCTGCCCTGAGCCAGCCACGAGGAGCTGGATCAGAGGAACCAGAAATGGAGCCAGGGGTGGTGCAGGGGTCCCTCACCCTGCAGCTCCTCATGGCTGAGGCTCCCTGGCCCAAGCTGCAGAGCTCGGGGGCTGCAGGGAGGGGAGCAGCCCCCAGGCCTCTGCTCTGACGTTCCAAAGTATCATCTGTCTGGTGAGTTCAGATGGACACAGGGCCCTTTGCTCAGGCCCCTCTTCTCCCCCCTCAGACCCAGAGCTGACCCTACCTGGTGGTGGCATCATGGAATCATGGAATGGTTTTGGAAGGGAACTTAAACTTCATCCCACCCCTTGCCATGGCAGGGACACCTCCCACTGTCCCAGGCTGCTCCAGCCCCAGTGTCCAGCCTGGCCTTGGGCACTGCCAGGGATCCAGGGGCAGCCCCAGCTGCTCTGGGCACCCTGTGCCAGGGCCTGCCCACCCTGCCATGGAGGAATTTTATCCCAATATCACACAGAATCACAGAATCACAGAATAATGAGGTTGGAAGAGCGCTCTAAGATCATCGAGTCCAACCTGTGCCCCTAACACCTGAACTAGACTATAGCACCAAGTGCTTTTTTAAACACATCCAGAGATGGTGATTCCACCACCTCCTGGGAAGAGCATTCAGTGCTTTATTATTCTTTCTGTGAAAATTTTTTTCCCTAATATTTAACCTATCCCTTCCCTGCTGTAGCTGGAGACTGTGTCCTCTGGTTCTGTCAGAGACCGACCCCACCTGTGTGCAGCCTCCCTTCATGGAGGTGTAGAGAGCAATGTCCCATCCAAGCCCCCTCTCTGTCCCTTTGAAGCCATTCCCCGTGTCCTGTCAGCCATTCCATGGGTGCACCTGGGGCAGTGCCCCCCTGTGCCATCCCCAGGCATCTGCAGAGGGGGAATTTGCATCCAGGGACATTTTCTTCACAAAGGAAATGTGTAAATGCTGCTTTGGGCACGGCCGCACTCAGACCTGAAGAACTCTGGGACATCAGGTCTCTCCTGGCCCTGGTCCTGCTGAGTGCCACCCCCTGCCCAAGCAGCTCTTTGGGACAGGAGCAGCTCTCTGGGGCTGGCAGAGGGCATTTGCAGCTCTGGGGCTGAGCTGGGCATGGCAGCAGAGCGAGGAGGAGGGGGTTGGATGGGGGGTGAGCAGGGATGGATCCCATCCTTCCCCCTCCTCCAGGCTGTGAGGAGAGCTGGGTTTGAAATCCCTCTCCCCTGCTCACTCCCTGTGAGCTGGCACTGTGCTGGAAGGGATTGATGTGGAGGAGACACAAATGAGTGACTCACACACACTTGGGGAGGATAAAAATACCCGGGCCCATGTGTCCCACCCGTGTGGGGGTGGCTGGGATGCTGCAGGTGCCATCCCTGCTCCCCAACCACGCCAGGACAAACCCTCAGGGGGCTCAGTGGGTGCTGCCCTGCTGCTCCTGCCCCCTGCAGCTCCAGCTCTGCTGCCCAGGAGTGACAGAGATCAGGCCCCACGTGCCCTGGGGATCAGGTGGCCCCTGTGTCCTTCAGCAGGCAGAGGGTGACACAGCCCTGGCAATAAACCTGGTGCCAGCACTGGGGAGCACCAAGCAGAGCCAGCAGCTCGGGGTGGCAGCAGCACTGTGGGCACTCAGGGTGTACCCAAGGGTGCCCACAGGGCAGGATTTGGTCTCCTCTGGCCTCTCCAGGGGTGGCACAGCCATTTGGGCACTGCCAGCAAGGTGTGCCAGCTTTCAGTGCCACTCCTGAGTGTGCCATGTGCAAGGGGTCACACAGAATTTCCCCGTGCTTCCCTCACTTCCTGTTCCTGGGGGGAGGAAGGAGGTTTGAAAGCAGAGACTTTCCCTTCACGTCCATTGCCTTTTGAAAATGGGACACTTTGCAGTGTTTTCCCTGCTCTTTGTAGGCTCTCTGACACAACTCTGCCCTGTTGCAGAGGGCACACGGTGCCAGGAGCAGCCAGGGGTGATCCATGCCCATCCCTCCTCCATCCCTGCAGGGCTGATGGGTGACAGGAGTGGCTGAGGGGGATGGCAGTGACAGGACTGGGAGGGGACATCACCCAAATGACTCTGGAGGCTGGCATGGCAGTGCCACACATCAGGGGCACAGAGGGCTGTGCTTTGTGCAGGGAACCTGCAATCCCCAAAGGGGCAGCGATCAGTGCTGGGATGTGGGAAAAACACCAGGAATGGTGAGAAAAAGGGGAAAAAAAACTGGAAGAAAAGCCTTTGGATGAAGGTTTCTGTGGGATCTCAGCACCTCAGGACTGATGTGCAGAGTCACCGAGACCACCCTTGTGGGGCCTCGGGAGTCCCTGGAATGTTGCCAGAAGTGTCTGGTGGCTGCACTTTGATCCTGCACGGGAGACGACACCTGTATGAGGATGGGAGGATTTCACTGGGGTAAATGGTGAAGGGATAAGTTAATTAGAATGTGAAACACAGGGTTTAGGATTTCTGTACAGGGTGGGTCCTAGAGAAGTAAGATGGAGGAATTGGGGGCGTGTCCTGTTCTTCTTCTTCTTCTTAGCCTCCATCTTCTGTGGTGATATTGGCACTTTGGATTGGTTATTACTAAAGGTGTACTGGTCAATAAGGGTGAAAGGTATTGGGGAAAATAGGTAAATATTGTATATGTAGTTTTGAGTATAAAGATATAGTGACCGCCCCGGGGGCTCTCAGTGTGCTCATGGCTGGCTGCTGAGCAGACCTCTGTCGGGCCAAGAGAAAATCTTTTAGATAAAAAACTAATAAACACTGAAGACTGAGAAAAAACCTGAAGCCTCTTCTCGTCCTTTGGAGCGCGGGCTGCCCAAGGCCATCCCGAGCCTTCCCGGGCCATTAAAACAGCCGAGAAAGAGACAGGTTTCCAGCACACAGCCTGAGGGTGTGGAGGGGACTGAGCCTCTGCTGCCTTCCCCTGTGCCAGGGAGCCACAGGTGTCCCTCGGGCAGGGGGCACAGATCCAGCTCAGGGCAGGGGAATGGGGCAGTGGGAACGTGGGGAGGGCTCTGGGTGCACCCAGCCTCATCACCCCCCTCCTGGGCATTCCCTGGTGATTTTCCCACCTCGCTTTGCCTGGGAAGGGAACAGGAAACTCTCCTGGTGTGGGTGAGCTCTCAGCAACCCCCAGGCCCTGCAGGAAACCCCCCAGATGTTCCCCTTGCACCCCCGAGCTGCAGGTGCCCACCCAGGGGTGCCTTGTGAGTTACTCAGAGTGCTTGGGGTCAGGCAGGGCACAGGGCAGCGCTCGGCCCCGGGCTTGGCACACTGGGGTGGGCACCCCAAAGGGTCTCGCTGAGCCCCCCTGAGCCGTGCCAGCGCTGCAGAAGGTCCCTGCCGTCACCTGGCAGCTCCGCAGAGCACGTTCCTGGCATTTCGCTGGAAGCTGAGCGCAGGAGCCGGGCTCTGGCAGCGATCCCAGCACTCTGCGCTTTCCTGGCAGCGGGGGTGGGAGCTGCCACGGCTGGGCGGGGGCTGCCGGGGGAGGAGGACGAGGAGGAGGAGGACGAGGAGGAGGAGGAGGAGGAGGAGGATGCTCCTGCCGGGATGCCGGCCCCGGGAGCTGGCTGGCGTGGGAGGGGGTGGGAAGGCAGTGAGGGCGGAAAGCAGGGTGGGAAAGCGAGGCAGAATCCCCGAGGGGGCGAGGGAGGCCGAGGGGGGAGCCCCGCTGCCAGCCCCACCTGGGGCAGGTGCAAATCCCGCTCCCTCCGCTCTGCCGGGGGATCCAGGCGCTCCTCTGCCCCCGGGACAGCGAGGGGAGCTTTGTCACCCTCTGTGCCTTGGAGAGGGGAGATCTGTCACCCTCTGTGTCCTGGCGAGGGTAACTTTGTCACCCTCTGCCCCTGTGACATGAGGAGAGCTCCGCCACCCTCTGTGCCCTGGTGAGGGTAACTTTGTCACCTTCTGTGCCCTGGGGAGGGTAACTTTGTCACCCTCTGTGCCCTGGGGAGGGTAACTTTGTCACCCTCTGTGCCTGGTGAGGGTAACTTTGTCACCTTCTGTGCCCTGGCGAGGGTAACTTTGTCACCTTCTCTGCCCCTGTGACAGGTGCTGCTCAGACCCAGATCAGGGCATTGCCGGGGACACCAAGAGACCCCACTGCCAGGGGGTCCTGGCATTCTGTGTCCCCTGTCCCAGTCATACTGGGATAACTGGGCAGTAGCTGGGACAGCGCTGGACTGGAGGAATTTCCCTGCAGAACTGAGGCAGTTAAAGTATCCAATAAAAAAGGAGCATTTTAAGGCAGGATTGGTTCCTGGATGGGGATCTGACCCGCTGGCACTCTGCAAAGGTGGCAGCACCGAGGGGACAGTGCTGGCAGGACACACAGCCAGACACAGGGACACCCCCAGGGGTTACACCCTGCCCAGGCATTGGGAGCACCTGGAGGGCACGAGCCCCCATCCCCACCTGCACGGCCGTGGAATCCCAGGTGATTTGGGAGGAGCCTCACAGAGCATTTCCATGCCAAGGCTGCCCTGGGCAGGTGATCCTGCCATGCTGACTCACAGCAATGCAGACATGAGTCAGTTGGGAGAACAAGCCACTCCTTTTCCCTTTTCCCCGTTCCCTGTTCCCTCTGCAGGATCCCTTCCTCCCTGGATCTCTCCCCAGCTCTCTGCTCCACAGCCTCCCCTCGGCCAGGGGAGCAGCTCCCAGAGCAGGGATGGATTTGGGCTGTTTATTCCTGGGGGAAATGGGAATTCCCTGCACATGACAGCATTTATTTTCCCCAGGGCTCCACCAGTACCAACGCCCCCCTGACTGTTCCTGTTCCTTCCCTACACATTTATCTGTCTTTCACAGGAATTTCAGCCCACCTTGGGCTTCCTCAGCCCCCAGCAGCAGCTCTCCCCTTCCCTCAGGTTTGCAGGGATGCTAAACCTCACTTCCTACTGCTCCTGCATATTTCTTCTCCACAGCCCAGGCTGGGTTTGGCAGGAGCAGCCAGCACTGCCTGTTCCCAGCTCCAGCTCTCAGCTGGGGGATGAAATAGGGAGGCTTGGATCAGCCTGGGCTGAAGGCTGCTGGCTCCTCATCACTATTTACTGCCCTGCCAGGCTCCCGTGTCAGCTGCAGATATCAGCAGAGAAATTGGGGATTTATTTCCAGCCACTGCTGAAAGGTGGCTCAGCCAGGGCTCCACATCCACGGGGGAGATCTCCAGCAGGAGCATCCCGGGGTGGATTCAGGAGAGGAGGGGACCTGCCCGAGCTGGCCCGGGCACTGTGGGGCTGGAGATGCCCCCTGGCACTGCAGGAGCCCCAGGGATGTTTGTCGGCACAACCAGTCCGGCAGCACCGGGAGGGTGGAGCAGGAGCGGGGACAGGAAACTGCCCTGAATGAGCCCACTCGGTGAATCAGAGCCTTTCCTAACCCGGCTATTCAGCCCCGAGCAAACATGCCAAAGGAACAGCTCAGGATCTGCCTGTGGCACCCACTGATCACGGGCACCCTGATCCCAGGAAAGATTCTGATGGAAACCATCTCACCTGCAGGAAGCATCTCACCTGCCCCTGGGAAAACCTGCACGCAGCCAGGACAGACTTCTCCAGGCTTCCCAGCTTGAGCTGTGCCCCAGGAGGAGCCAGGCTGGGTCCCCACCGTGCCACACTTCAGGACGGTGGCTGGTGGAAGAAGAGAAAACGTAATCCTGGTTTTTCTCCCTCAGGTCCATTACAGCCGACACGAGGCAGCAAGAAGAGTGGATGAGTCAGTGCTGTGCAATGCAGCGACTCTGCAGCAGCTTCCTGGGCCCTGAGCACTGCCACAGGCTCGGGGTCCTGCCTCGGTTTTCTCCCTTTGGATAATATCCTGCTCAGTGGGAAATCGGGATTCTCCCAGCTGGGATTGCCCTGGGAAATCCAGGGGGGAGCTCGTGGGGACCCCCGGATTTGGCAAACACTGGATCAGGGCAGGAATCGTGAATGCTTGGAGAAGGGGAAAGAGGGGTCACATTTGGGGTACGGATCAGCTCAAGCAAGGCCATCCTGAGCAAGAGGCTCTGCAGCCTGGCTGGGCTCTGGGTTATGGAACCAGGGAATGGTTTTGGATGGAAAGGACCTTAAATCTCATCTCATTGCTCCCCTGCCATGGGCAGGGACAACCCTCCCACTGTCCCAGGCTGCTCCAGCCCCAATGTCCAGACTGGCCTTGGGCACTGCCAGGGATCCAGGGGCAGCCCCAGCTGCTGCTCTGGGCACCCTGTGCCAGGGCCTGCCCACCCTCACAGGGAACAATTCCTCATTCCCAATCTCCCATCCAGCCCCTGCCCCTGGCAGTGGGAGCCATTCCCTGTGCCCTGTCCCTGCATCCCCTTGTCCCCAGTCCCTCTCCAGCTCTCCTGGAGCCCCTTCAGGCCCTGGCAGGGGCTCTGAGCTCTCCCTGGAGCTTCTCCCCTCCAGGTGAGCACCCCCAGCTCTCCCAGCCTGGCTCCCAGAGGGGCTCCAGCCCTGGAAGCAGCTCCATGGCCTCTCTGGACTCACCAGCAGCTCCAGATTGTTCTGGAGACCCCCAGAGCTGAAGGCAGCCCTGCAGGGGGGTAGGCCCTGCTCAGGTGGTGCTGCTGCAGGGGCTGTGGGTGCAGCTGTGGGTGCTGCAGGGGCTGTGGGTTCATCGGGGGCTGTGGGTGCAGCTGTGGGTGCTGCAGGGGCTGTGGGTTCATCAGGGGGGGCTGTGGGTGCTGCTGTGGGTGCTGCTGTGGGTGCCCTGGTGCTGTCAGGACACACACCCAGCTCGGGGGCTGCTGGCTGTGGGGATGAGAGGAGGTTTCCCCTGGGCACTGGGAGCAGGTTTGCTCCATGGCTCTGGCATGGAGTGTGGTAGTGTTTTCATGCACTGATAATCCATAAAAACAGGGTGAAAATCTCTCCTGTGTTGTTGTCAAGTTTCAAATCTCCAAAGGGCTGGAGCAGGGAAAGCTCTTCTGGCTCCTTTTTCCACGGCTCCAGCTCTGGCCTGAGTGGGGCAGATCTCTGCAGAGCCAGGCAGGCAGGGAGCTGGGAGATGTTTGCTACTTTCACACTCTTTACACTGTGATGTGTCCTGCAGGATCTCAGCTCTGCATTTTGGGGGGGTGAGAGGCAGCATGTGGCCCATCACATCCTGTCCCTGAGCTCCTGGGAGTGAAGGGAGCAGCTTCCCACAGCTCCTGAGGAGCTGCCTGCCTGGAGATCAGGGAATTCCAGAATTCACAGAATCACAGAATCACAGAATTCACAGAATTCACAGAATTCACAGAATCACCAGGTTGGAAGAGACCTCCAAGATCATCGAGTCCAACCCAGCCCAAACACCTCAACTCAACCCTGGCACCCAGTGCCACATCCAGCCTTGTTTAAACACCTCCAGGGCCAGTGCCCACCTCCCTGGCAGCACATTCAGTGCCCAGTCACTCTTTCTGTGAAGGATTTTTTTCCTCCTGTCCAGCCTAAGCTCCCCCTGGCACAGCTGGAGGCTGTGTCCTCTTGTTCTGGTGTCACTGGTGAGCACTGCAGAGGAAATGACCTTGTGGAATGGTGTGAGCACAAAGAACAGAACAGAATGACCAGGCTGGAAGAGACCTCCAAGATCATCGAGTCCAACCAGCCCCAACCCCTCAACTCAACCCTGGCACCCAGTGCCACATCCAGCTTTGTTAAACACACCCAGAGATGGGGACTGCGCCACCTCCTGGGCAGCCATTCCACAACTTTATCACCTTTCTGTGAAAAACTTTTTCCTGCTATCCAACCTGAATTTCCCTTGGTGCAGCCTGAGGCTGTGTGCTCTGGTTGTGTCAGTGCTGCTGGAGAAAGAGCCCAGCCCCAGCTGAGCACAGGCACCTTTCAGGAGCTGTGCAGAGTGATGGGGGCACCCCTGAGTGTCCTTTTCTCCAGGCTGAGCACCCCCAGCTCCCTCAGGGCTTCCTCACAGGGTTTGTGTTCCCAGCCCCTCTGGATGTGCTCAGTGTCCCCAGGTCCTTCCCAAGCTGAGGGGCCAGAGCTGGGCACAGCACTCAGGGTGTGCCCTCAGCAGTGCCCAGTGCAGGGCAAGGATGCCCTTCCTGCTCCTGCTGCCCACAATCCATATGGTCATCCTTGGCAGCCCAGGAGATTCCAAAAGTGGGAGCAAACCTTGTTCCTTCTGGGCACTTTGATAAGAGCTGAGGCTGAGCCTGCAGGACATCTGGG
The DNA here is from genome assembly GCF_028018845.1 of Melospiza georgiana. Lineage (NCBI taxonomy): Eukaryota > Metazoa > Chordata > Aves > Passeriformes > Passerellidae > Melospiza > Melospiza georgiana. The sequence goes on from NC_080444.1 coordinate 15,897,210, forward strand.
GCTAGGGCAACTCCCTGTGCCCTCCCGCTTGCCCAGGACAGTGCTGGCCACCCTGGGAAGGTGCCAGCAGCACCCAGAACTGGGGGTGCCTGGTACAGGGTGATGGAGGCTCAGGAGCACCTCCCCACCATCCCCATCCCGCTCTCCAGAGTGGGACAGGCTGCTCTGATGTCCCTGTGCCAGCCCCACAGCAATGCCTCTGCACCCCTGTGCCCAGCACTGTCCCCCACCCTGTGCCAGCAGCTCCACGGCCTTGCCAATGCCATTCCCCTGCTCTGGCAGTTCTGCTGTCCCCGTGGGAGGTGGCAGAGGAAGGTGTCATCCCCCTCAGGGTGCTCCTCGCCAGGATCCGTGCCTCCCACTGTGTCTGCAGGCAGCATGGGGAGCTGCCAGCTGGGCTGAGCTGCCTGGGCACCCATCCCAGCCCCAGGAGCCCATTCCAGCAGCCAGGGCAGGAATTGTGCCTGTTCCCGAGCCTGTGGAGGGTGCCTGGCCCTGCTGGGGTGGCTCTGGCACTGCTGGCAGCAGGCCCTGCTGGGATTGCTGGCAGCCATAGGGGAGGGTATTTTTAGCTCTGACTGTGGGTGGTGTTTGGCATTTATTTGTTGTGGAATTATTTGGGAGTTGGGGTGGCAGGAGGCACAGAGCTCACCATCACTCAGGGCACCCCTCCTGACCCCAAAATCCTGGATTCTGGGGTGGTCCCATGGGCTTGCACCCCTCGTCCTGAGCCGAGGGCTCTGCCCAGGTCACAGGGGAGCTGCGTGGAAGCTGAAATACAAGAGACCCAAAGAGCTGCTCATAAGCTGTAGGCAAAGCCCAGGTGAACTTCCAGGGTCACAAACCATGGAGTCAGGAATGATTTGGGTTGGAAGGGACCTTGAAAGCCATCTCACTCCAACGCCCTGCCATGGCAGGGATGGCACCCGCTGGCCCAGGCTGCTCAGGGGTTCACCCAGCCTGGGCCAGCACAGGTGAACCCATGAAACCACGCTCAGGCCCTGTGTGGGAGCATTTCTGTGTCCTGACCCCTGGGAGCTGCCCTCCTCCCCTCCACGTGCCCATGCCCAAACTGAACCCACTTTTTCTCCTGCCAGTGCCTTGACTCAGCTGTTGGCATGCCCAGCCTGTCCTGCCTGCACAGGAATGCCATGGAGCCAACACCTCGTAGCTGTGGAACGATGCCCTGCAGGAAAATGCTCCCCAGCCTGTCAGGTGCCTCCCCAAAGCTCCTCGGGCTGGCAGAGCCTCCCTGGCACACGAACCCTCCCTGCAAGGATCACACATTCCCTGGCACGGGCAGAGCCTGCTGGATGCAGCTCTGGGATGGGCTGGGCACGAGCAGGAATGTTGTGCCCGCACGTGTGGTTGTGGTTCTGATGATGTGAGAGCCACCAGCTCATCTGGACCTTACTATCTGTTTTTTTTAAATGCATTTCAATCTTTATTTAGATGTTTTAAGCTCTTGAACTAGATTTTATAAGCTGGTGAACACTGGCAGAAGTACTTCTCCCACAGAACTAGAACCGACACATTCCCAATTCAATATAAATACATGGTTGAACTAATATTAATACAAATCACCATTTTATCAATTACCTAATAAAACAAGTTATCAAGTATCCAAATATTAAGTTAGGCAGCTTGAAAGGCATACAAAATATTACAGAGATCTGCCCAAGTCATAGCAGAAATTCAAGGAGGAAAAATGAAAAGGGAAAGGAAAGGAAAGGAAAGGAAAGGAAAGGAAAGGAAAGGAAAGGAAAGGAAAGGAAAGGAAAGGAAAGGAAAGGAAAGGAAAGGAAAGGAAAGGAAAGGAAAGGAAAGGAAAGGAAAGGAAAGGAAAGGAAAGGAAAGGAAAGGAAAGGAAAGGAAAGGAAAGGAAAGGAAAGGAAAGGAAAGGAAAGGAAAAGGAAAGGAAAGGAAAAGGAAAGGAAAGGAAAGGATCACACTTTTAAACAAAGCAATAGTTGGTAAACAACTCTCAATAGGTACAGTCAAAGAAAACTACAGGATTTTCAGAAATTTTCTGTTTAAGAATTTTTAGCTACAATGACAAAGCATTTCTATGTTTTTTAAAAAAAGTATTTACAAAAGTAAAGGGCGTATTCCATACTTTTTGCCTAAGACAAAGACAACATTTTACTGGAGACATTGTGGAGTCTCCTCCTGTGAGGGGAAAGGCTGGGGGATGCAGGGGTGATTCCAGCCTCATACATTCCATGGATGTCACCCCTCAGATCCACAGGGGCTGCTCCCAGATCCCCCCAGGGGCTGTGGGCACTCCAAGGTGCGGCATGGCAGAGCCAGAATGCCAGCACCGGCACCAGGCTGGGTTTGCTGCCACAGCTCCTGGGGCTGGCATTGGGAACCTGGGGCAGAGGGCAGGGGCAGCATTCCTGGATATTGCCAGCTGTGGTAACTGCTCAGTGGGGATGGAGCATGGGGACAAAACAGAGCTGGGGAAGTAGCTCTGAACCTTCGGGCCTTTTCCCAGGGCTGAGCAGGGGGGAGCTCCCACTGGATTGCTGCCCCAGACCCTCTGGGGCTCCTCCCATGATAACATCATGGATCATGGAATGGTTTGGGTTGGAAGGGACCTTAAAGCCCATCAAGTTCCACCCATGCCATGGGCAGAGACACCTGCACAGTGCCAGGGTGCTCCAGGGCCCATCCCTTGCACACATTGGTGTCACACGTGTGTCTCTGTAGGCCTCTGTCCCTGCAGTGACACAGCTCTGGGAACACCCAGCCATGGGGACCTGCAGCCTGTGAGGTCCACATGGCAGAGAGCAGCCATGGCTGACTCACTGCAGCCCAGACACTGTGGGAGGGCTGGTTTCAGTCCAGCAGGCTCCCAGTATAACCAGTAATGCTCCTGGCTGTGCCTCAGTGCCAGCTGCAGCGGGGGCTCCACCCAGGAGCTTCACCTGGCCTGGGGAGAGCTGAGGGTGAAAGAACACCTGAGTGCTTTGGCCTGTGGTGTCCAAGTGACATTCCTGTGTGGATCCGTGTGTGTGTGTCCGCTCAGCAGCTCAGCCCCTGCCCCAACCCCTGCTGGCACACAGCAGGGTGACACAAATGGGGAAATGGCCAGGGCAGGTGCCCGGTGTCCCCAGGGCTGCAGTGAAGTGCCAGGAGCAGCCAGGGAATGTCACAGAATCCCGGAATCTTTGAGGTTGGAGAAGCTCTCTGAGATGTTCCACTCCAACCATTGCCCTGCACTGCTCAGGACACCACTGCCCCATGCCCCCAGGTGACACACCTGTGTGCTTTTGAATTCTGCAGGGATGGTCACTCCACCAGTCCCCTGGGCACCTGTTCCAGTGCCTGACCACTCTTCCAGTGAAGAAATTTCCCCAATATCCAAACCCCGAGCCTTCCCTGGCCCAGCCTGAGGCCGTTCCCTCTGCTCCTGTCCCTGTTCCCTGGAGCACAGCCCGACCCCCCGGCTGTGCCCTCCTGTCAGGAGCTGTGCAGAGCCACAAGGGCCCCCTGAGCCTCCTTTGCTCCAGGCTGAGCCCCTGCCCAGCTCCCTCAGCCTCTCCTGGGGCTCCAGACCCTTCCCAGCTCCGTTCCCTGCCCTGGACACGCTCCAGCCCCTGCAGGGCTCTGTGGCCATGAGGGCCCAGAACAGGACACAGCCCTCGAGGTGCCCCAGCAGTGCCAGCACAGGGGACAGGCCCTGCCCTTGTCCTGCTGCCACACTGGTTTTGATGCCGGCCAGGTGCCCACAGCCTCCTTGGGCACCCCTGGGCCCGTGTCCAGCTGCTGTCACCAGCACCCCCAGGCCTTTCCCCTTGCACAATTCCCAGTCACTCTGCCCCACCCTGGAGCATCCCTGGGGTTGTTGTGCCCCAAGGGCAAGGCAGGATGGCAGCGATGCCCCTCAGGTGAGGGAGGAGCAGGCCCAGAAACCTCCCCGAGCTGTAACCGTGGAGACCAGCGAGGTAATTGGGAGAGAGGAGTGCTCTGCAAGCGGCACCCGCTGCTGCATTCAGGCTCTTTGAGGTAGCTGTGATTTCCACATCAAAAGAGGAAGCTGAGAGAAGGCAGCTCAAAGGTTGAGGCTGAACTGTGCTGGGGTCCTTGCCCAGATGGCAACAGGCCTGGGCAGATGGGGTGGGATGGGTTCCTCGAGCTCAAAATGCCTCCCCACAGAGCCCATGCTCGCTCGGCCCTTTACAGGCCGTGGGGAGGATGGACACCTCCGGATGACAATTTGTGACATCCTCAGTGTCTTGGTTTGGAAAGACAGGAGTCTGCTAAGGAAGGCAGGAGCCTCCCCTGAAATGGAGAATGCAAACCCTCCCCACCCCTCCCAATTGCTATCAATTTTAAATCTAGGGGCTCTCAGGCAAAAATATGGGAGCAGAAAATAGCAGTTCTTTAATAGGGAAAAAAAAGATAAAATAATCAATGCAGTACACTAGAACAACACTGGCAGAGTCAGAACCCAACCTGACACCCTGTGGGTCAGGGTGTTGGTGGCAGTCCCATTGGAAATGTGGCTCAGCCCTGCTGCAGGGTCAGGGGTGGTTCTGCTGGGGCAGGGATCCTGTAGAGAAGGATGGATTCTTCCTCTGGAGATCCAGAGGAAGGAGAGGCAGCTGCTGTTCCTCTGGGGAATCCCCTGGAGAAGCCGTGCTGGTGTCTCAAAAACCTCTGGATTATATCTGGGTAGGAATGCTTGGCTCCTCCCTCTGGGCTCACATCTCCCAATGGGATGTTATAGTTCTTATCAGCCATGCAGTGACATTCAATAGCTGTTATCAGCAATGTCCCCTCCCAGGGAGGTGTGAATGTGGTCACTCCAAGAGAGAGATAAGGCAAACTGCCTCTTGACAAAGGTAATCTGCCATACAGATGGTAATTAAAAACATCTTGTATTGCAATCTTCAACACTCAGGTAGCTCTGAGATAAGACTCAGATGTGTGGATGTCTTGGCTTTGTGAGGGAACAGGCAGAGGGATGAAAGCTCTGCTGGCCAGGGATCCCACCAGCACCTCTGAGGCCTTCTCTGCCTTGCTGGAGTTGTTCTCAGCTTTTTGTTTCATGCTTTGTATCCCTTTGCCTTGGCCCAGGGATGAGGATGGGCACTGGAAGGGGAACTCAACACTCCTGGGTTCCCTTCCACCATCAGACATTATCATGTGCCCACCCCAAGCAGGATGGAGGCAATTCCTCCTGGGCCAGAGAGACTGGAGGATTCTGCAGAGCTGGCTGAAACAAATCAGAGGGTGCCAGCAGAGTTTTGCATGGTTGAAATGCAAGAGACCCAATCTGAAATCTCTTTGGCACAGCAGATTTCAGGCCCTGATCATCAGTTCCAGTTCCACCTCCTTCTGCTTGTGGAATTGGGCCTGGGGAGATGAGAATGGGGTGCAGAAGGAGCAATCAGAGAAGCTGCTCCACAAGGGATCTCTTCTTGGTCCATCCTCACCCTGTGCACGGCTGAGCTGGGGACATTGGGAGGGGAGGCTCAGCTGCAGCAAGCCAGGGTGACAACAGCAATTTGCACAACCTGTCAGAGGAACAAAGTGGCTCTTGAGGTCCTGCTGAAGGGGACAGGCATGGCCTGGTCCCCATCTTCTCTTTGTTCCTCCAGCTCTTGTCCTATTTCCCAGTTTGTCCACACACAGCCCTGCAGTGCTGCCTTTGCAGGGCTCTCAGGAGGCCGATGTGTCCTTTTCCAAACCCCACAGAGACCTGAGCTGGAAGTGATCCCAAGATCCCTAAAGTCCTGCCCAGACCCCCCAGCAATCCCCCTGTGCATCCCTGGTGTCCAAAGGCTCCTGGAGCTCTGGCAGCCTCGGGGCTGTGCCCATTCCCTGGGCAGTGCCAGCACCCTCTGGGGGGAGAATCTTTCCCTGATCTCCACCCTGACCCTCCCTGGCCCAGCTCCATGGTGTTCTCACCCGGACAGCTGCTCTGGAGCAAGGGATGGGCCCAGGCTGGAGCCCCAATGGGATCCTGGAGCTCCCATCACCCCTGGCCATGGCATTTCCCACCAGAAGTTGTTGGCCAAGTGCAACAGAACCACAGCTGATTTTCACAGAATTCCAGACTCACAAAATGCGTTGGGTTGGAAAAAACCTTAAGGATCATCTCATGAGCAGAGACACCTTCCACTATCCCACCACCAAACATTTCCATGTGCCCACCCCAAGCAGGATGGAGGGAATTCCTTCTGAGCCAGAGAGACAGGAAGCATTCTGCAGAGCTGGCTGAAACCAATCAGAGGGTGCCAGCAGAATCTTGCAGGCCAAACTCTCCTTGGTACAGCAGATTTCCAGGTTGCTCCAAGCCCCATCCAACCTGGCCTTTGACACTCCCAGGGATGAAACAGCCACAGCTTCTCTGGGCACCTTCTCCAGGGTGTCCTTTACCCCTCCTCCAGGGACGTGGGGGTGAGGAACACATCCCACATGCAGCATCCAGTGAGGGATGTTTCTTCCAGTGAAGAAATTTCCCCAAAATCCACCCTGAGCCTGCCCTGGCCCAGCCTGAGGCCATTCCCTCTGCTCCTGTCCCTGTTCCCTGGAGCACAGCCCGATCCCCCGGCTGTGCCCTCCTGTCAGGAGCTGTGCAGAGCCACAAGGGCTCCCTGTGGCTGTCCCAGGTGCAGGGAAGGCAGAACAGGAACATCCTGTGATAGATGAGTAATGTGATGATTGACTCTCACAATTAACAGACAAATGTCATGTATGAAGTTAAGAAAAGTTTATAGATTCACAGTTCTGCTGTACCCCTTATGTGGTTATCAAGGGACATCTGGGAGGGCTGGCTTGTCACTATGGTGACATCTGAGCTCCAATCAGGATTTGAGGATGAGATCTCCACCGCTGGACAGTGAAGAAGAGGTTGATGGACAGAACTTTGGGAAAGGTTAAAGGGTTAAAAAGGGAAACCCTCCCTTGAGAGGGGGCTGAGCACATGGCAGGGGAAATCCTTTGCTCACAGCTCCCTAATCTTTTTTCTTTATTCAATCTTCTGTTGTATTTTTTGGTAAGGTTTAATAAACCTCCCTAAACTCTGACAAGTGAGTAGCTATTTCTCACAATCCCAGCCCAAACCCGGGCTGTGCCCAGCAATCAGGACCAGGCTGGGGATGGCAGCAGTGCCAGGACAGGGGACAAAGCAGAGCCCTGGCCCCGCTGGGCTGCAGCCCACATTAGCAGCCCCGAGTTGTGTATTAGCCGTGAATTAATGTCCTGCAGAGACTGGGAACCGGGATCATGCGGGGATTAAAGAGGCATTACCCCTTTGTTAAAGCTGATGTTTTTGGGATAATCTGGAAGCTTTAGCTAATACATTATTACAGAAACTCCTTCAATCACAGCGGCAGACAGTAAGCAGATTTGGATATTACTGCATAACTGTGCAGGGCTGCTGCTGCTGCTGTTCCTCCCTGCTCGCTTTCCTGGGCAGCACCACGGCACAGCCAGGCCTGGGAGCTGCCCTGGGACCTGGGCTGGCCTGCTCCTGGAGGAGATCCTGCCTGGAGGTGCCCAGCTGAAGGGTGGCTCTGTGCTGGCCAGGGTGCTCAGGGCTGCTCTGGGGAAATCAGCAGCACTGGAGACACTGCAGGGGCTTTGTCCATGGAGGGAGCACTGGGAGCTGCAGCCTGGATAAGTGGATCACCAATCAAGCAGCAGGAAGCATCCCTGGAGCAGGGGAGGTTGTTGCTGGGGGCACATTTATCCCTTGATGCTGCTGCCCCATTGGAGGTTCTGCTGCCTCGAGCCCAAACCTGCTCCCTCCTGTTTGCTCGGGAGCCTCCAGGGCTCTGACAGAAGGAATCCTTCCCTCATCCCAAGGGGACAGCAGCCCCAGGATTTGGGGCCTTGGGAAGGAGCCATTTGGATGTCACTTGTCCTTGTTTCCAGTGGCTCAACACATGAAGGACATTATGGGTGACTCTGGCACCACATTCCCAAGGCTCTCTGGGGCTTTGGTGGAGGCACATTCCCAATTTTCTGTGTGACTCCACAGAGATCCTGGCAGAGATGGCTCCCTAAATCCACCTGGGAGGGCAGGGGAAGCTCATGTGTTCCACCCTGCAGGGATTCCTGCCTGCTGGCAGAGCAAACTGGAGCTCAGCACTTCCCACCTCTACACAAAGGCTCAAGGAAATGGGAAAGGTTCTCATGGAATCATGGACTGGTTTGGGTTGGAAATAAAAGCTTTTCTCATTCCAAGCCTCTGCCACGGGCACAGACCAGGATGCTCCAAGCCCCATCCAAGTGCCCCATAAGCCTGGCAGGAGCCAGAGCTGGGTTTAATCTCTAGTCCCTACCCTAAGTGTGGCTCTGATCCTGCCTCCCAGGGGTGCTGTGACTCCCACAAGGCAATCACAGAGACACAGAGCCATGCCTGGGGTCAGGGCAAGAGCAACTCTCACTGTGCCACGTTTCCTGGGACATGGAGATGGCTCCAGACCTGTGGGAACGGTAGGGACTGGAATGTGATGGGACCAGGGCTCGAGTCTCTGCTCAGCAGAGCTTTGGGAATACTGCAAGAGAAGCAGGGAAGGGCCATATTGCTCTGATGGCAGATGCATGACAGGGAGCCAAATGCTGTGGAGAAAACAGGGATTAAGGCACAGAGAGCCAACAGAGAGGGGGAGAGAATGCAGAGGGTAAAACATGGGATGGAAATCAGGAGTCAGAGATGGCTGGGAGCACGGGGAGCACAGGGACTGTTGGAACTCAGTGCATCCCTCTGGGTGTCCAGAGTTGCCGAGACCCCTGCCGGGGGCTCAGAGACCCTGGCACACAGCCCAGAACACCTGTGGGTTTGATTATGACCCGTGGAGCAAATTACCAGCTTTGTATGAAGACCTGAAAGCCACAGAAGTTTAAGTAGTGTAATAATAAAATTATCACCAGGTGAAAAAGTAGATTTTGGGGTTTTTACAATAGGGGTTTTTGGGGACAAGATGGAGGGACTTTGGTGTGTCCAGCCTTTCTTCTTCTCTACTTCCATCTTCTGCTGCAATGTTGGCACTTTGAGATTGGTTTAGAGTAGAAACTCACTGTCTAACATAGGTGATAGGTATTGGAAAGTAATTGTAAATATTGTACAGGTAGTTTGTAGTATAAAGAGGCAATACCACCCCAGGGGCAGGCAGAGTGCCTCTGACTGTCCTGCTGAACAGACCTCAGCTGGACAGGAGAAAATTTTTATAGATAAGAAACAAAAACCAACTCTGAGACCAAAAACTGAAGAGCTCTGGTTCATTCTTTGTTCGCGTGGGCTGAAATAGAGACTTTTCCCGTGTCTCAGGGCTGTAATCAACAGCAGAACCCCCACGAAGGGAGCACAGGGAAGGGGGGAAATGTGGGAATACACGGCCAAACCCTGGGACAACCTCACACACAAGCAGAAGCCGTGTTCCCAACCCCATCCTCCTCCTCCTCCTCAGGCAGAGCTGGAGGATTCACAGCCACGAGGCCGGAATGCACCGAAGGCAGCAAATCCCCTGGCCCAGATGACACATCTGGAGCCCTCCACGAGCCCCAAGCCTGGTGATGGAGCTCTCAGCAATAACACACAAATTCACATCCTCCAACTGCGGCTCCGGGGGCACTAAAGGCTGGGCCTACATTTGAAAGCAGGCCCCGGGGTGTGCTCGGCCTCACAAACCAATAAGCTTTGCTCCAGCCTGAGCAAATGCTTGGAACAATTATGCAGAGGCGTAATTAGAAATCTTGGTGAGCAGGGGCTCCTGAGCTGCCGTATCCAGCACTTCAAACGAGCACACCAGCTCCTGCTTTCCAGCCCGGGCTATTCCTGGGGCTGCTTCCCCCCACGGACAGACACACCAGCCGTGCCCAGGCAGCAGCAGGAACAGTTTGGGCTGGGACGGAGGGGTTGGCAGCAAGGAGAGCTCTGAGCAGAGCTCAGGGACAGCAGGACCCAGTTTTATGGGGGTTTAGACTCTGACAAGCTCCTCAAACCCACCCCAAGAGCTGCAGGTCCTTCACAGCAGAGCTCAGAAGGCTCAGGGACAGCAGGACCCAGTTTTATGGGGGTTTAGACTCTGACAAGCTCCTCAAACCCACCCCAAGAGCTGCAGGTCCTTCACAGCAGAGCTCAGAAGGCTCAGGGACAGCAGGACCCAGTTTTAGAGGGGTTTGAGCTCTACCAAGGTGCTGAAACCCACCCTGAGAGCTGCAAGTCCCACTCAGCAGAACTCAGAGACAGCAAGACCCAGTTTTAGAGGGATTTAGGCTTTGCCAAGCTCCTAAAACCTACCCTGAGAGCTGCAGGTCTCTCTCAGTAGAGCTCAGAAGGCTCAAGGCCAGCAGGACCCAGTTTTAGAGGGATTTAGGCTCTACCAAGCTGCTGAAACCCACCCTGAGAGCTGCAGGTCCCACCCAACAGAGCTCAGAAGGTTCAAGGCCAGCAGGACCCAGTTTTAGGGGGGTTTAAGCTCTGCCAAGCTCCTCAAACCCACCCTGAGAGCTGCAGGTCACCAGCTCAGGGGGGCTGCAGTGCCAGGAAGATGCTGCCAGAGGATGTTGTTTGCTCCTGGAGGGTCTGTTCCTCCTTCAGGGCACCTTTTGCACCTTCCCATATCCAGGCACCAATCTGGGGACACCTCAAATCGAAGTGGGTCCCTGGAAGTGTTCAAAGCCAGGCTGGACAGGGCTTGGAGCAACCAAGTCTAGGAGAAGATGTCAGCCAAGGGGGTTGGAATAAGGTGGTGTTTAATTCACAGAAATCACAGAATTCACAGAATCACCAGGTTGGAAGAGACCTTCAAGACCATCGAGTCCAACCCAGCCCCAACCCTTCAACTCAACCCTGGCACCCAGTGCCACATCCAGCCTTGTTTAAACACCTCCAGGGCCAGTGCCCACCTCCCTGGCAGCACATTCCAGTGCCCAGTCACTCTTTCTGTGAAGGATTTTTTCCTCCTGTCCAGCCTAAGCTCCCCCTGGCACAGCTGGAGGCTGTGTCCTCTTGTCCTGGTGTCACTGGTGACCACTGCAGAGGAAATGACCTTGTGGGAATGGTGTGAGCACAAAGAACAGAACAGAATGACCAGGTTGGAAGAGACCTCCAAGATCATCCAGTCCAACCCAGCCCCAACCCCTCAATTGAACCCTGGCACCCAGTGCCACATCCAGGCTTTGTTAAACACCCCCAGGGATGGTGACTGCACCACCTCCCTGGGCAGACATTCCAGTTTAGGATCCCTTCCAACCCAAATAATTCTGTTATTAGAATTTTTAGAACCCGTGTTTCTAAAAAATGTGCAGATGTGGCACCTGGGCACATGGACACATGGTGAACACGGTAGTGCTGGGTTAACTGTTGGACTTGATGACCTTGGAGGTTTTTCCAACTTAAACAATTCCCTGATTCTGGGATCTGAATCCTGCAGAGCTCCCTCACATCGGTGACATCAGCCAGGAGCTAAAATCACCTCATTGCCTCAGAAAACCCGGCTGAAAGAGAAGGAAATGAAACCCAAGCCTGCAGTGCCCCAGGCCCTGGCAGTCCCCTGAGGCACCAGGGTGTCCCTGCAGGCCTGGCCCTGCTGCTGCTCTGGGGTTTATTTTTGCCCTGCTAACAATAGGATTGCAAACCAAACCTCAATTATGGGATCCTCTCTGTGGCTTCCTCCCCTCCCACTTTCCTCAAGAGGTGGAGTGGCACGGAAAGGTCCACAGGGTTTTAAACACCTGACTCAGGCTGGAAATAAACCACCAAATAACAGCTGAGAAAGACATTTCTGTGATAATTTTGGGGACAAAAAGCACCTTTGGGATCATGCTGGTGCTCGGGGCGCCCGGCAGGGGCACAGGGGAGCGTGGCTGCCCCAGGCTGTTCGCAGAAAGGAGAGCAGGGCTCCCTGCAGGGCTGCCTGTGCCTGCTGCTGCCCCGGGGCGTTCGTGCTCCTTCCTGGAGCCCTGGCACCGCCGGGACCGCGGGCTGGGAGCTCCCCCAGCGCCAGCCCAGGGAAGCCAGGAGGGACCCCCGCCCTGCTCCTCGCTGTTGGAAAGTAGGACAGATCTCCCAGGCTCTGCCTGCTCCTTCCATCAGCCCCAGAGCGTCTCCTGCTAACCCTGCCCTCTCCTGCTCCTCCAGTGTGATCCTCACAAGCGAGGGAGCCCCAGATTTCACTGCTCCCCTTTGAGCTGGGCCTGGCTGCTGCCTCCCAGGGCAGCTGGGGGGTCACACGGAGCCCAAGGGAAGTTCTCAGCCCCTTCACCCACCTAAAAAACCACTCAGGAGCCTCTCTTGGTGTTCAGTGAGGCACCTGCACCCCCTGGCACCCCCAGGAGGGACTGGGAGGTGACGGACACCCTGAGCATCACCATGGAGGTGGTGCTGGTGTCCTTACAGGGGTGGTGGCACAGCAGTGGAGCTGGCACAGCCGCAATGGGGGCTCAGCTGCTGTGTCCTCTCCATCCCTCCTTGGCTTTCTGCAGCTGCCCCATCCCACATCTCTGGGAGGTGACACCATGGGTGTCGTACACGGGCCAGGAGCTGCCAGCTGGGCAGGGATGCAGGAGGGGGGCCCAGATCTCCTTCTCCTCCAGATTTCCACAGTCTGGCGCTGGCTGTGCCCTCACCTCCTGTCACCAAGCACCCCAGTGACACCAGTGCTGCCCCTTCACCTTCCCCACACTCCAGAGGGGCTGAGTTGCTCCCTGCCCTCTCCACAGTGCCCTTGGATGTGCCCTCAGCCCTCTCCAGGTGTGAGTGGTGCTGCTACAATCAGACCATGAGGTTTCATTTTGTGAGCAAGATTGCGACCAGATCCACTCCAAACACCTTGCTGTGAGCTAGGCCAACACTCTGCAGTGATTTTCCTTCCTCTGCTCCTCTGGCCCTCCCTTGGTGTGCCTGGCACAGCCCTCCCTAGCCCTGGTGGCACCTCCATGGGGCACAGCTCAGTGGGATTTGCTGGATGGGGACACCATGGGTTCAGCTTCCTGCAGCTCCTCCCAAAGGCTGCACTTCCCTGTGATCCCCCTGGGCCATCTCCACGCTCATCCTGATTTCCTGAGGGCTTTTGGGTCAGCTCATGGTGACTTTGCCAGGGACCTCAAGCTGAGGTGGCTCAGGGATCTCATTATCCCATGACAATGGGATTTCATCGCCCAAATCTCCCCTCCAAATTGTCTCATTCATTTTACTCCTTGCTGGAGTAAAGATCCAGACACCAGAAGAGCTTCTGCTTCTTGACCTCCACATCCTGCAGCTCAAAGCTTCTTTTGTGGTTGAAGCCTTGAGGACTCTGAGCCAGGATGAGGCTGGAGGGTCAGGGCCAGGCTCTGACTGCAGGAGGGGTGACAGGAAGAACATCCCCCCATGGTGAGGCTGTCCCCATCATTCCAGACTGTCCCCATCATTCCACGCTGTCCCCATCATTCTGACTGTCCCCATCATTCCCAGACTGTCCCCATCATTCCAGACTGTCTCCACCATTCCAGGCTGTCCCCATCATTCCAGACTGTCCCCATCATTCTGACTGTCCCCATCATTCTGACTGTCCCCATCATTCCCACACTGTCCCCATCATTCCTACACTCTCACCATCACTCCAGACTATCCCCACCATTCCCAGGCTGTCCCCATCATTCCCACACTGTCCCCATCATTCAGACTGTCCCCATCATTCCAGGCTGTCCCCATCATTCTGACTGTCCCCATCATTCCCAGACTGTCCCCATCATTCCCAGACTGTCCGCATCATCCAGGCTGTCCCCATCATTCCTACACTGTCCCCATCATTCAGACTGTCCCCATCATTCTGTGTCCCCATCATTCCCAGACTGTCCCCTTCATTCCAGACTGTCCCCATCATTCCCACACTGTCCCCATCATTCTGACTGTCCCCATTATAACCAGACTGTCCCCATCATTCTGACTGTCCCCATCATTCAGACTGTCCCCATCATTCTGTGTGTCCCCATCATACCCACACTGTCCCCATCATTCCCACACTGTTCCCATGACTCCCAGACTGTCCCCATCATTCCAGACTGTCCCCATCATTCTGACTGTCCCTGGGCCACCAACCCATTGTCCCAGCAGTGCTGGAGGGAGGCTCCTCCCTGTGCCCAGGAGGTGCCCAGCCCGTGCCCAGCCCATGCCCAGGTGTCACAGCCTCTCTCCAGGTCAGCCCAGCACATCCTGGCCCTGGCAGAGGGCAGTGCCCAGTCCCATGGCAGCAGAGCCAGCTCCTGTCCCATGCCAGGCCACCAGAGATGCTGCTGGTGGCCACAGACCCGTTTGCCTGCTCAGCTCTCAGCCCGTGGCTGCCAGGCTCGCAGGCATGTGGGCTGCAGTCCCTCCTGGGGGCCCTTGCACCGTGCCAAGGGAGCTTTTCTTATCTTCACAGGAATGAAAACCTTTCTGAAATCAAAGTGCTTGGGTGGCTTTGAAGAGTTTCCTCTGGAGATGAAACAAGGCTGATGGTGAGCGCCAGCAATCTGAGCTGCAGCTCCTGGGGCCACGGGGCTGCTGGGCAGTGCCCAGCCTGGGGGTGCCCTGGCCTGGCACCGTGGCACAGGAGCTGCCCCCAGGCTGGAGGGTGCCCCTGGTGCAGAGCCCACCCACACAGCTGTTCTGGGTCATTCCCAGGCTGGAGCTGTGTGCCATGAAACAAAGGGATGCAGAGAGGATGATGTGGAGGTGCTGGAGATGTTCAAACACACCCTGCACTGCCAGGGGCTGCTCAAATCCCCCAGGGCCCCTTTGCAAGGGAAAAGGGAATTCAAGGGCCAGTGCAGCAAATGAGCCTGGAGAAAAACTGCCCCTCTTGAGGAACCCACCCAGGCTGGCCTGATTTGAGGTGCTGGATGTGGAGGGGCCAAGCAGGCAGATGTGGACATGTGATGTGGCACTCAGCAACACAGGCTGTACTGCCAGCCTGCCCTGGGGAGCACAGAACGCCTGGCAGGCCGCTGTGCAGGGAGATTATTTGTTGTTTGATATTTTCCCTTCGATGCTTTTGTCCTAAAATAAACACACAAAAGTTCAGGGCCCTGCAGGTTGTGTCTGTTAGGGATGGTGGAGTCAGGGATTGTTTTGGAGTGATCCATGCTGTTTGTTTACCAGCACGGGCAAAGTCTGCTCTCCCTGCTTGCTCCCAGTGATCCTTCCCCAAAGCTGCCTCACCTGCTTCCCTGCTCAGCCCTGCCACCCTTCCCTGCTCACTCCTAATTCCTCAGGATCCATCCCCAAAGCTGCCTCACCCCTTCCCTGCTCAGCCTTGCCACCCTTTCCTGCTCCCACAGTCTTCCCACCCTGGGCAGGGCACGCAGGCCTCATGGCACCAGCGATGTTTCTGTCTCTGGGGACAGACAGACTGGACAGACAGACTGGACAGACAGACTTTGTCCCCCCACAGGAGTGAAGGTCCACGCTGGGTGCCAGCCTGGGGCGGTGATGCTCAGGCCCAGGGGGAGGCAGGATGTGCTGTGAGCTCTGTGCCATCTCCCTGGCACCTGGGCACAGCTGGGAGTGATGTCCCATCCCCACTGCATCCCATCCCAGCACAGCCACTGTGCCCTAACCCAAGGGAAGGTCCCCACCAGGATCCCCCACTGCACTGTCCCTCTGAGGCCCTTCTGTCCCTCAGGATGGGCTGTATCTGATCTTGGCTGGCCTTTCCTGTGGATTCCAGCCTGTCTGACACTTGTTTAGCCCTGCATTCCCCGTCCACGCTCACCCCAGGGCCTCCGGATTTTGACCCCAGAAGTGCTGGCTCCAGGATATTGCAGAGCAAACACCGAGCAGAGATAAAGGGGCAGCATCACCCCTGGGAGCAAACACAGCCCCAGCCCTGCAGGGGTCACTCAGGTCCATCAGGGCTGCCACCCTCCCCTCCCCAGCCCCTGTGCTCCTGCCACTGCCAGCTCCAGAGGGACAACGACCTGACCCAGAGCCTGCCCTCAGTGCATTCCCATTGCCATCCCCATCCCTATTCCCATTCCCATTCCCATTCCCAATCCCCATCCCCATCCCCATTCCCCATTCCCATTCCCATTCCCATTCCCATTCCCATTCCCATTCCCCATTCCCCATTCCCATTGCCCATTCCCATTCCCAATCCCAATCCCCATCCCCATCCCCATTCCCCATTCCCCATTCCCATTCCCATTCCCATTCCCCATCCCCATTCCCCACTCCCATTCCCATTCCCCACTCCCATTCCCACTCCCATTCCCCATCCCCATTCCCATCCCCATTCCCATTCCCCATTCCCATCCCCATACCCCATTCCCATTCCCATCCCCATTCCCATTCCCATTCCCATTCCCATTCCCATTCCCATTCCCATTCCCATTCCCCATTCCCCACTCCCATTCCCATTCCCCACTCCCATTCCCATCCCCATTCCCATTCCCATTCCCATTCCCATTCCCCATTCCCCATTCCCATTGCCCATTCCCATTCCCAATCCCAATCCCCATCCCCATTCCCCATTCCCATTCCCAATTCCCATCCCCATCCCCATTCCCCATCCCCATTCCCATTCCCATTCCCATTCCCATTCCCAA
This sequence comes from Melospiza georgiana, assembly GCF_028018845.1. NCBI lineage: Eukaryota > Metazoa > Chordata > Aves > Passeriformes > Passerellidae > Melospiza > Melospiza georgiana. The sequence goes on from NC_080444.1 coordinate 15,913,740, forward strand.
TTCCCATCCCCATCCCCATCCCCATTCCCCATCCCCATTCCCATTCCCATTCCCCACTCCCATCCCCATCTCCATTCCCCATCCCCATTCCCATTCCCATTCCCATTCCCATTGCCCATTGCCCATTCCCATTCCCATTCCCATTCCCATTCCCATTCCCCATTCCCATTCCCATTCCCCATTCCCATTCCCATTCCCCATTCCCATTCCCATTCCCATTCCCATTCCCATTCCCATTGCCCATTGCCCATTGCCCATTCCCATCCCCATTCCCCATCCCCATTCCCATTCCCATTCCCATTCCCATTCCCATTCCCATTGCCCATTGCCCATTCCCATTCCCATTCCCATTCCCATTCCCCATTCCCATTCCCATTCCCATTCCCATTCCCATTCCCATTCCCCATTCCCCACTCCCATTCCCATTCCCCACTCCCATTCCCATCCCCATTCCCATTCCCATTCCCATTCCCATTCCCCATTCCCATTCCCATTCCCCATTCCCATTCCCATTCCCATTGCCCATTGCCCATTGCCCATTCCCATCCCCATTCCCATTCCCATTCCCATTCCCATTCCCCATTCCCATTCCCATTCCCATTCCCATTCCCATTCCCATTCCCATTCCCCATTCCCATTCCCATTCCCATTCCCATTGCTCATTGCCCATTGCCCATTGCCCATTCCCATTCCCATTCCCATTCCCAATCCCCATTCCCATCCCCATTCCCATCCCCCATTCCCAGCCCTGCTCTCCCCTTCCCAGTGCCAGGGCTGCCCATTCCTGCCCTCCATGCCCACAGGGATCTGTTCCTGCCCTGCTGGTGCTTGTGGCACCTTGGCTCCCTGTGCCCCTTGTCTCCTCTGCTGTCCCCATGCCCTAACCCTGCCCTCAGTGTGTCCCTGCTGCCAAATCCACCCTCACCCTGCTGTGCCCACCACAGTCCCTGCCCTGCTGTTGTCACCCCGCACCCTCCCATGGCCCGCATCTGTCCCCAAACCCCACAGAGCCCTGCTGGCCGTGGGTCCCTCCTCTCTGGGGATGGGGATGAGCCTCTCCCTCTCTCCATGCCCAGAGCTGCTCCTCTCCTGCCCAGCCCAGGCTCCAGGGGCAAGTCCCAGCCTGAGCAGAGGTTTCCGTGTGTCCCATCCCCGTGCCAGTCACGGGCAGGGCAGGTCTGGTCTGGTCTCCCCTCCCTGAGTCTGCTCCTGCTCCCTTGGGCCGCAGGATCCTGTGCAGGGAGGTCACGGCTCCCCGACAGCTCCTGTTGGAGGATGTGGAAACTTCCCTTCCCCGGTGCCTGCTTGCTTGTCTCCAGGGCTGGACCATCTCCCAGCAGCAGCTGGAGGTGGGATTTCAGGCAGGAGACCGTTGGGCCCTAACAAAAGCAGGAAATGGGTGTAATTCTCCTTCGGAGGAGGAATGAATAGCAGATCCCCGGAGGAGGGGAGGCGAGGCCAGCTCAGCAGCAGGACGTGAGGAACTCGGCTCGTTCCTCCTAAGGCTGCACTTCCTGAGAGCTTCCCCCTTCCTGCTGCTCTCCAGCCTCTCCCCAGCTCTGCCAGAGCCTCGGCAGCCCCAGCAGCAGGGCAGGAAGCACCAGAGTGCTGGCCAGGTGCCTGCTCCCAAACCTGCTGCTGCCAGGCCATGGGCAGCCCAGCATGGGGACAGCCCAGGGGGACAGGGGACACGAACGATGTGATTCAGTGGGCGACATCCCTGTTTTGGATTGAGATGAGTTTGAAGGCCATTTCCAAATCAAACCATGCTGGGATTCCATGACTCTGTGACCCCACACCTCTGTACAGCCCCACTCACTCCTTCCTTATACCCAGGAGCAGGAATTTGAGTGGTTTGGGAATAAAGAGAGTGCCAGGGGCAGGGGTGGGAGGGAGACCAACACAGCCCAGCCCGCTGGCATGGGCACAGTGCTGGGAACAGCAGGAGCTGCCCTTGGGGGTGGCTCCCAAAATGGGGAAGCTGTTGGAGCATCCCATGGGTTTCCAACAGCCTGGGAGTGCCAGGGAAGCTCCTCTCCAGTCTGAACCCCAGGATCAGCTCAGGCACTGAGCACCAAAGCTGCATCAGCACCCAGGGTCTCATTTTGGGGCTCTGCTGCTGCTTCTTGAGGAGCTCTCTGACGCCGCAGAGGATGGGTGGGGACTGGAGAAACCTTCCTGAACCCTGGAGCAGGGCATTGATTAATCAGTGCTTGAATAATTGCAGGGCACTGCAGACATTGTGCTCCCTGTGGAGGGAAGGGATGAGGTGGAGGATAGGGCCAGGCAGGTCATTCACCCCAGCCCATCCTCGCCTCAGCCTCAGGGCTGCTCCCAGGATTAAATGGTTTCTTTTTAAAAGTGAGATCTAATCTGGTGACAAAAGCTGCAGCAGTGCTGTGAGCCCATCATCTCCCCAAGAAAAGCTCCTCCAGCCTTCAAATGCTCTCCACTTGGATGCTGGATTTCAATCCAAGGCTGAATCTGCCTCTCTTCAGCTCCAGCCCTGCTCTTGTTCCTCCTTGCTGTGGGATTTGAGGGCTCCCCGCTCTGTTTTCCATGTGGGAGCACACGGGCCAGGTGCTCAGATCACCTGATAACAGAGTTTTAGCAGCATCACACCCCCAGGCCTGGCTTTCCCAGCCTGTGGTCGGGTCTGTGTGCTCCTCCCGGCTCTCTGGTGTTCTCCTGCCATCCCCGAGTGTGGGTGCAGACAAAGAGCTCCAGCAGGGCGCTGTTCACTGATTTGCAGCCCCCACACATCAGCACACAATGATCCCTAATTACCCTTTCACAGACAAATCTGCATCGCTGGACCAGGCAGATATTCCTGGGAGGGCTTAAAGCTGGCTTGGTTGCTGGTTAAAAGCCAGGGTTCCTCTCCCCAGCCTGTACGGGCACGTCCAGAGTCGCTGCTTTCCAAGATCCAGCCTGAGGGCTTCAAATCCAACCTTCAGCCACAGATCTATTCCGGATATCTGCAGTCAAACACCCCCTGACCATTTAACCAGCTGAAAACATCCTCTTGCCTTTCTGTCTCATCGCTCTGGGTGTCATTTTCCAGCTTTCCCAGCAAAGATTTCATCTCTTCATCTCCATCATTGATAAAAATGTTTCATAGCAGCGGCCAAAGCGCGGGGCCCCGGGGGAGGGAGGTGGGAATAATGCTCCTTTCTGCTCTCTCCCCATTAGCAGCCCCCTCGGAGATCTGCCAGGGAAGCAGTTTGAATCCATCTCATCTGTGCCCTGTTAATTCCTTCTAATGCAAGTTTTAATCAAAATGTCAGGTGGAAGGAAGTCAAATGCCTCGGAGAGATCCGAGTGTGCTCTATCAACACAAGTGCCTCTCTCCCCCAGCCGTGTCACACACAGACAGGTCTGGGTGACAGCCCTGCTGGCCCTGCCACCAACGCTGCCTGCAGCTCCTGGGGGACATGACATCACCAGGTGGGACCTGTCCCAGGGATCCACGTGTGGATGGAAACCCATGGGACACCAGCAACCCCCCCTGAGCAATGCCCTCACCACCTTCTCCAGGCCTAGGCCCACATTTCTCCCTCCTTACCCAGGGAATGCTGCTCCCTGAGGAGGGGAGGAGCTGTCTGTGATGCTCAGCCCCAGTGTCCATCCCAGGAGGAGCTTCCAGTGTGGCAATGGTGGAGCTCATGAGGCCCTGAGGGACAGTGATCCCTGAGGAAGGGTCCCTGAGGAAAAGTCCCTAAGGAAAAGTCCCTGAGGAAGGGGATGAGCCTTTCAGGGCTGGATGAGGAGAATGGAGAGGCTCAGCCCCAATGTCCATCCCAGGAGGACCTCCCAGTGTGGCAATGGCGGAAACCATGTGGCCCTGAGGGACAGGGGACAGTGATCCCTGAGGAAGGGTCCCTAAGGGAAGGTCCCTGAGGAAGGGGATGAGCTTTCAGGGCTGGATGAGGAGATTGGAGATGCTCAGCCCCAATGTCCATCCCAGGAGAAGCTCCCAGTGTGGCAATGGTGGAGCTCATGTCACCTTGAGGGACAAGGGACAGTGGTCCTGAGGCTGGGAAGAGCTTTCAGGGCTGGATGAGGAGAGTGGAGATGCTCATCCCCAATGTCCATTCCAGGAGGAGCTCCCAGCCCTGTGCCCTGGGATGTGGGGTGGGCCGAGCACTGTGGGAGGACCAGGGCTCAGGGGCTTCCCCAGCTTGCAGGATCTTTCATCCTTCGTCACCACAAAGCCAGGCCAGATCTGCATTTGCAGCAGCCCACAGAAGCTGCCTCTGTTGTCTTATTTTTGTTATTTTTGAGAGGATATTTTAGCGCTGAGCACATTCCCTCCTGTTGCCATGGCAGCCGTGACAGGGGTTATATACCGTGAGAAAAATACCAAAATTAATGAGTGAGTGAAAGAGCAGCCAAGAGAAAAACAAGGTTAAAAAAAGAGTTAAAACAGTAATAAAAACAATCTCCCAATAATTTGGCAGCGAGCATCCCACAGGCAAGACAGGTGGCGAACACGGGAGCCCCGCGGCTCCTCGCTGGATCCCAGCTGGGGCTGGCTGCCCGCAGCCCATGGCCAGAGCACTGCTGCTGTCTGAGGGCCGTGCTGGATCCCAGCCCATGGCCAGAGCATTGCTGCAGTCCCAGGGATGCTCAGGATCCCAGCCTTGGCCGGAGCATCGCCGTGCTCCCAAGGATGCCCTGGATCCCAGCCCATGGCTGGAGCATCACCGCAGTCCCAGGGACACACCAGATCCCAGTCCCTGGCCACAGCATGGCCATGCTCCCAGGGACATGCTGGATCCCAGCCTGTGTGGCCTGAGCATCACTGCAGTCCCAGGGATGATCCAGATCCCAGCCCATGGCCAGAACATCACCGTGCTCCTAGGGATGCCCTGGATCCCAGCCCCTAGTAGGAGCACCACTGCAGTCCCAGGGATGCTCCAGATCCCAGCCCCTGGCCGGAGCATCGCCATGGTCCCAGGGCCATGCTGGATCCCAGCCCGTGTCCAGAGGATTGCTGTGATCCCAGGGACACACCAGATCCCAGATTATGGCCAGAGCATCGCCGCACTCCTAGGGCTGCACTGGATCCCCACCCATGGCCAGAGCATCACCATGGTCCCAGGGAATGCTCCACATCCCATCCCATGGCCACTGCATCGCCACAGTCTCAGAGATGCTCTGGATTGCAGCCCATGGCCGGAGCATCACTGTGATCCCAGGGACACTCTGGATCCCAGCCCCTGGGCAGAGTGTCACCATGCTCCCAGGGATGCTCTGGATCCCAGCCCGTGGCCAGAGCATCACTGTAGTCCCAGGGACACACCAGATCCTGGCCCATGGCCGGAGCATCGCTGTGATCCCAGGGACACACCAGATCCTGGACCATGGCCGGAGCATCGCTGTGATCCCAGGGATGCTCTGGATCCCATCCCATGGCCTGAGCACCACTGCAGTTCCAGAGATGCTCTAGATCCTGGCCTGTGGCTGGAGCATCACTGTGATCCCAGGGACACACCAGATCCCAGCCCTGGCCGGAGCATCGCTGCCATCCCAGGGACACACCAGATCCCAGCCTGTGTCCAGAGCATCGCTGTGATCCCAGGGACACACCAGATCCCAGCCCTGGCCAGAGCATCACTGTGATCCAGGGACACACCAGATCCCAGCCTTGGCCGGAGCATCGCTGTGATCCAGGGACACACCAGATCCCAGCCTTGGCTGGAGCATCACTGTGATCCCAGGGACACACCAGATCTCAGCCTTGGCCGGAGCATCGCCGCCATCTCAGGGACACACCAGATCCCAGCCTGTGTCCAGAGCATCGCTGTGATCCAGGGACACACCAGATCCCAGCCCTGGCTGGAGCATCACTGTGATCCCAGGGACACACCAGATCCCAGCCCTGGCTGGAGCATCGCCGCCATCCCAGGGACACACCAGATCCCAGCCTTGGCCGGAGCATTGCTGTGATCCCAGGGACACACCAGATCCCAGCCCTGGCCAGAGCATCACTGTGATCCAGGGACACACCAGATCCCAGCCTTGGCCGGAGCATCACTGTGATCCCAGGGACACACCAGATCCCAGCCCTGGCCAGAGCATCACTGTGATCCAGGGACACACCAGATCCCAGCCCTGGCCGGAGCATCACTGTGATCCCAGGGACACACCAGATCCCAGCCTTGGCCAGAGCATCGCTGTGATCCCAGGGACACACCAGATCCCAGCTTTGGCCGGAGCATTGCTGTGATCCCAGGGACACACCAGATCCCAGCCCTGGCCGGAGCATCGCTGCCATCCCAGGGACACACCAGATCCCAGCCCTGGCCGGAGCATCGCTGCCATCCCAGGGCCGTGCTGCTCCCACTCCATCCCACCGACGCTCCGGATGGGGCTGCGCCCACCCAGCTCCTTCCCCCGCAAACCTGCAGCCCTCGGTGACGCAGGAGGCGAGCGGAGGAGAAGTTCTTTAATGTGCTCATTTCCTCGCATTTGGGTTTTGAGGATCTTTTTGTTTTTAATTGTAGAAACAAGCGGATTGTCAGAACATCTGTGTTATTAGCATTTGCTGCCCAAATCCGAGCTGCTGCTTCTCCTGCGGAGCCCAGAGCTGATGAGAGAGAGAACAGAGGAGCCTTTGAACTCCTTGCAGCAGACGGCAGCCAGGTTGCTGCGTGTGCGTGTTGGGGAGGGGGTATTTATTCTCTTGTAAGGTTCATTTGCTCTCCGTGTTTCCCTTTCTTCTCGCTTTCCCAGAGATTTAGCTGGATGCTCTTCCCTCGCAGGCTTTGTTCTTCTGACAAGGCCCCACCGGCAGCAGGGAGCAGCTGCCTCTGTGTGATGCCAGGGCAGCCCAGCACGGGGCACCTGGAGCAGCCCAGCACGGGGGACCCGGGGCTGGGGGCAAGGCAGAGCCTCCAGCAGCAGCTCCGGGGGCGGTGGCGCTGCCAGCCCTGCAGGGGCTCACCGAGTAACTCTGCAGACAGAGCTGCAGCCTCAGGGCTTCTTGTGGCTCAGACTGGCTCTGCTTTCTGGGAATGGTGAAGACAAGGTGAGGATGGGTGACTCATCTGGAGCTGCTACATACACGGGGTGGAATTCGGAATTCTTCCCCGGTAGGGTGGTGAGACTCAGGTTGCCCAGAGAAGCTGCGGATGCTCCATCCCTGGAAGTGTTTAGGGTCAGGTTGGATGGGGCTCAGAGCACCCTGGGAGAGTGCAAGGTGCCCCTGCCAGACAAGGGTAGAATGAGATGGTCTTTGAGCTCCTTTCCAGCCCAAACCATTCTGGGATTCTACAATAACGCTCAGGAGAAGGAAGTACAGGGAAAAGCAAGCTTCCTGTGTTGTCAGAGGGCAAGGAGCACTTTGGGAGGGGCATTCAAAGGCACTGGGGTGGAGGAGGAAAGCAGAGATGGATGAGGCAGCCCTGGGATACCAGGCCAGCAGGGGCCTGGACACGGTGTGCCCCCGGCTCCCCAGGCCACTGCAGAGGCTCTGCCAGGCTGCTCCCCTGGGCTGCACAGAGGTGGCTCCTGATACCAGGCCACATTTCCCCTGCATTCCTAGAGCCTGGACCTGTCCCTCAGTAACATGTGTGATCAGAGGCTGAGGTGACAGTCACGGGTGTCCCACAAACCAGCGGCATCCAGTGATCCTTGTACGTGCCCAGCCCCCCGGCACTCCCTGTGCTGCTGCCCATTGAGTCCTTCACTGCCCCGTGATTCTTGTGAAATGCAAACCTTTGGTCCCCAGCAATCTCTAAAGTTTGCTGTCCCTGTTCCACGGGCAGCCTCAGATCCACGGGGTCACTCTCTCGGTTTCTCCCTTTTCTCCAGCACTCTGTTCCTCCAAGGAGGGCTGCCAGTTACTGATCCATCAAATCTCCCCATGTCTCCGGAGAATTTCCTTCCCTCTCCCTGCCCAGCTCACGCTGGATCAGCAGGGCACAGCCTGACAAACCCCACAGCTCCTCTCCCTGCCCCAAAGGTGGGCTGTGACCTTCCCCGGCTTCTCAATTCACATCTCCTGCTAAATTGGCTTCATGTGAATTGACACTCGGAAAAAAAGCCCTGCACATACACACGGAGGAGCCGACATCTCCGGAGGAGCAGAAAGTCTGGGAGGAGAGCTGGGCTCGACTCGCCAGCCCCCTTTTCCTGCCCAGCGGGATGCAGCCCTGCCACGGCCTGAACCCGCTTGTTGCCGGGGAAAAGCGGGGAGATTTGGGAGAAAAGCACGGCAACTTTGGGGGGAAAACGGGGCGATTTAGGGGGTGCGATAGAGCCGGGCTGCTCCGAGCAGGCAGGCGCAGCCTCTAGATGGTGCAGTCATGCAGCCGAGCTGAGCATGTGTGCAGCGAAGGGCGCTGCGCAACAGGTTGGCGTAGCTCAGCGGGGAGACGCGCTCCCATCCTCGCTGCGGCGGAGCGGGAAGGACTTTCCAGCATCCTGGCGAGAAATCCGCGCCGCAGCCGGCCCGGAAAGCGGGTGAGGGGCAGCGCCACGGGCTGCGAGACCCTCGGAGGGTGCTGAGGGTTCTGGCAGGGTCGGGCTGCAGCTGCAGCCCCCGGCACGGAGCGCGGAGGCGGCGGAGGCAGCACGGGAAGGGGCAGCCCTGGATGGAACGCGCTGTCCCCAGGCCCCGGGGACCTGGCTGGGCCAGCCGAGGTGCCGGGTGAGGAGCCAGCCGAGGGAGAGCCGCTTGTGAAAGCATCGCAGGGGCGCTGGGAGCTCGCGGTGCTTTGGGAGCCGCAGGTGCTCCGTGCCGGCTGCGCCCCGGCACCCCGCGATAAATAAAGCCGTGATTCACCGAGGTGTGCCGGCTCCAGCCCCGGCCCCGCAGCCGGCAGGGCGGCTCTGCAGCCTGCCCGCAGCCCTGCTGGGCTGGGGGGCCGGGGAGGGTGGGCACAGCCCCCGCCGAGCTCGGTGCCACACGGAGGGACCCTCCCGGCTGCGCTGGCCCGGTCCCTGGCCCTGTGCACGGGGTTGTGGGGCTGTGAAGCGCGCCGGCTGGAAGAATAAACGAGCGAATTAATTATTAAGAGCACCGAGAGGGGAGTGAGGAGGGAGACCCGAGCCGCACGTGTGGGGGCGCGGAGCGGAGGGGTCCTCGGGGTGAGGGGATCCGGGGGACCGCGGGGAGCCCCGCTCTCCCTGGGCACGGCGCTGGGCGCGGTGCCGGCAGCCCCGGGCCGGGCGGCTCTGCCCGGCAGCCGCTGCCCGCTGGTCCCGGCAGCCCGGCCGGGCTCGGGATCTGATAAGGAGCCGGAGCTCCACCTCCCCGTGGTGGCGGCGGCGAGAGGCGGAGGCAGCGGCGGGCGGGGGGGGGAAGGGGCCGTGCCTGCGCTGCGCTTCCCCTGCACATCCTCACACACACCGAGGGACGGAGGCGGGCACGGACCGAGCTGCCCACCGGGGCTGCCTCCAGCCTGAGCCGCCGCTCCGCCGGAGGAGCCGCAGCCCCGGCCCGGGGAGGGGGGCGGTTCCCACGGGACATTTATATATTTTTTTTGCCCCCCCTCCCCATTTTTTTTCTTTTTTTCTTTTTTTTTTTCCTTTTTTTTTTTTCCCCAGTATTTTTTTTCCGTTTGATTTCATCCGTGGATAACGCTCGAGAGGAGCCGGGGGGGTGGGGGGAGCGCGGTCCCGGCGGGAAGGAGGCGATGGAGACGCCGCGGGACCAGCGCGCAGGGGCTCGGCACGGAGCGCAGCGCCGGCACCATCCAAGTAAGAGCTGCGGAGGGGCCGGGACCCCCGCCCGCAGCCAGGCACAGCCGCGGGGGGGTGCGGGATGCCCCGCGCCGGAGCTCGGCGCTGTGCGGGAGCGCGGGGCCGGGCGGCGGCGGGAGCGGCGCTGGCGAGCATCCCGCTCCCGAGCATCCCGCATCCCTCCGCTCCGCTCCGCGCCGGGCTGCGCGGGGCTCCGCGCTCAGCGGGGCGGCTCCCGCTCCTCTCCGGTCCCGCCCGGCTCTGCCACTTGTTGTGCGGCGCGGAGCGGAGCGCGGCCAGCCCCGCACAGCGCAGGGCGGGCGGGGGGTGCGGGAGGGCGGCTGTGGAGGGCGGTGCGCGCGTGTTTCGGGGTGTTTGTTTTTCCGCGTGGGGGTGGCCCTGGGTGTGTGCCCCTCGTCCAGCCCTGGGTGTGTGCGCCCGCGGGGTGCGCGGCTGCGTGGGAGCCGCACAAGTTGCGGGTGAGCCGGGAGCCGGCTGGGAGCGGGGCTGTGCGGGAGCCGGAGCGGCGGCGAGCGAGGGGCTCCGGGGTGAGGAGGGGTGTCGGGGTGTCCGCGTGGGGTGCGTGTGACACCGGGGTGCGGGGACGCGAGTGGGGTGCGTGTGTCTGTGTGCGTAGCTGTGTGTGTGTGACGGGTGTGCGTGCGGTGAGTGTGTCAGCGGGCTCCGAGTGTGTCAGCCAGCTCCGAGTGTGTCAGCCGGCTCCGACCGTGTTAGCGGGTTTCGAGTGTGTCAGCAGGCTCCGAGTGTGTCAGAGGGCTCTGAGTGTGTTAGCGATCTCCGAGTGTGTCAGGGGGCTCCGAGTGTGCCAGTGGGTTTCGAGTGTGTCAGCGGGCTCTGAGTGTGAGCCAGCTCTGAGTGTGTCAGCCGGCTCCGAGTGTGTCAGCGGGCTCCGAGTGTGTCAGCGGGCTCCGAGTGTGTCAGCGGGCTGTGTTTGCCCGCGCCGCGGAGGATCCCTGTTTCCCGGTACGCGGGGCTGAGCGCGGAGCCGGTGCCGGCAGAGCGGCTCCCGTGGTTTTGTCACGGGTGTCTGCGTGCGTGTGTCCGTGCGTGTGTCCGTGTGTCCGTGCGTGCCTCTGTGCGTGTGCTCGGGGCTGCCGGAGCCGCCTGGGGGAGCGGGGGCTCCGCTCGCTCCGTGCCCGCAGCCGGAGCCCCAGCCCGGGCAGCGCCGCGGGGAGCGGGGGAGCCTCGGCCGCGGGGCCGGCAGCGCACCCGGCCTCCATCCTCCCTCCCGGCCCCGCAGCGGCACCAGCGGCTCCGCGGAGCGCTGCGAGGCCGGGGGGACCCTGTGCCCCTTCCCCAAGGTCCCCCCGACCCTCTCGGCTGCATCCCCCGAGCGGAGCCGCTCCCGCTGTGCCCGGCTCCCAGCGGCCCTGCCGGGCTGTTCCAGGCCCGCGACATTTCTGTCTCGCCCCAGGGCCGCTCTCCAGCCGGGGGGGAGGGTGGGATGGTGGCGGGAGGGGACAGAGCCCGGAGTGGCTGTGGGGAACCCACGGCTGGAGGATGAGGGTGCCGCTCCAGGGAGGCTCTGACAGGTCTCTGCCTCGCCGGCTGCCAGACTTGGAAGGGATGTGGAGAAGGCAGCAAGAGGAGGGAGGGCCCTGGGCTTTGCCGGCTTTTCATCGCCGCCCAGCTCCTCAGGGATGGTTTTGGGGTGACGCTGTTGCCAGGCCAGCGGGGTTCCTGCTCGCGGGGTGCTCCGGCTCCCGGCGCTCGGGCCCAGCCTGCAGAATCGCCGAGCAGCCGCAGTGGCGGCCGGAGCTGGAGCAAACCCGGGGACGTGCTACGGAATACCCAGGATTCAGCCCAGCCGTGCCTTCGGCGCAGGACTGACCATCCGCGGCCGCGTTCTCGGCTCGCACGGTCCCGGAGCTCCGCGTGGAGCTGCGATGAGCTGTTTGCTGCTCGCTCCAGCTCCGGGTGTCGGAGCCGGGCTGGGGGGAGCGTGGAGGGGGGATTAGCACTTGTGTGCTCAGTGCAGGCTTTGGACAGACTTGTGAGCCGTGGCTCCGAGCCACGCAATCAGCGGCTGGGAGCGAGGAGAGGCTGGACTTTGGTGCCCATTGCCGAAGCGGCGCTGCCTCCCGTGGAACGGGGCCAGCAGGCTGTGGGAATCGCAGGGAGCGCAGGCTTGTTCAAGCAGTTGCTTAAATTCGCGGCGCTTTATAACCTCTCTCTCATTAAGGCTTGTTTTTTTTTGGTGGGGATGGCTGAATTCTGTCGGATTTTGCATGCCACTGTCCTCCGAGAGCTTCCCAGTCATGCATTAAGCAGCGTGACTAACGCCTCTCTCATGTGGTTCAGTCTCTCTCACACACTCCCCGTAGGGAGAATTGTGTGTGCGGAGGAATAGTTGTTTTGGGAGGGGCTTTTATTTTTAAGTGCTCTGTGCTTTGCCAGCAGGTTGGAAAAAGGTGCCTGGCACCAGAGAAGAAAGTGTGGGATGGTCCTTAGATCCCATGGGAAAATAGCCTGGTGCCTTGGACTGGCCCCTGGGAAGCCTGTGTCTCCTGCACAGACGTGCTTGTGGAGGCTTCCTCCTACTCCTCCTCCTCCTCACGCCCAGCTCTGGGCTCTCACGTCTTCACCGTGTCATTCACACCCCTGGGTGCCGAGCAGGATTCCTGACCCTGCTGATTCCTTATCCTGCCCGGTCCAGGGCCCCTCGTGCCTTCCAGCAGCGCCCCTCAGGCTCTCAGGCCCTCTGCTCTGCAGAGTGCCTCCCTTCACCTGCAGGAATGGGGCTGGGGCTCAGAGTCCAGCCCTGGTTTTGGAGCAGAAATCCTGGGTGCTGGGCACCTTTGGGTGACACCCTTCCTCCTCCAGGCTGGCACAGGGCTCCTGGCATTTCCAGCTGCTGGGCCCTCCCTCCCAGCTCCCTCAGCCGTGTGAGGCACCAGCATTGCCTTGAGACTTTCCCCTTTCCCGGCGATCTTTCACCTCGCACCAGGGCTTAGTCAGGATGTGGCTACGTCACCAGCACCAGGCCCAGCCCAGTGCAAACAGCCCAGCGGCGGGCACGGTGCCTCTCCCAGCCCGGGCATCCTCCAGGAGCCCTTTCCCAACAGCTGGAGCTGCCCATGTTCCCTGTCCTCACTCACAGGAGCACAGACCTGGTGGATCTCGGGGCAGGTTCACCCCATGGAGGCAGCTGGGTGAGGGGGTCTGGTGTGAGCACACCCGGGGGGTGGCAGACACGAGCGTGACCCAGGTGCCGGTGCCCCCGCACGGGTGACATCACACACATGCACTGGGGCATGCGCACACGCGGGCACACGCGGGCACACGCGCTGTGTGGGGCGCGCACACGTGCAGGAGCGCGAGCTCACACCCGGGGCACGGGCCCGGAGCGGGCAGGGATGTGCTCCTTGCCCCGTGGGACACAGCTGCACACCCTGCCAGGGCACAGGTGGGACAGCGTGCCTTTAGCTACGGACACAGGGCCGTGCTCCAGGCAGGGGCACGCTCTGGAATGCTCACAGTGCACACTCAGCACGGACACACACACGTGTGTGCACAGACTGCCTGTGCTAATGCAAAAATCTGTGTGTTTCTGCCTGGCTCCTGACCTCCTCTATCCTCAGCCCGCTCCAGGGATGGAAGATGTCCTGCTCTCTTTCCTCATCCCTTCCTCCTGGAGTCACACATCCCTTGCTGGTTGGGGCAGCTCTACACGGCCTCAGCCAGCTGGGGATGGCTCTGCTCTGCACAAAGGAAGGGGCAGGACAAGGCAGCAGAGGCAAGCTTGGCTCCAGGGCCACAGGCTCCTCTCCAGGCACGGAGATGTATTTCCACTGCAGAGGCAGAGCTCATCTCACCCCTGTCTCCATGTCCATGGGGAAGCAGAGGGGTGGAGGGACCGGGAGCTGTTGGCTTGGGAAGTACCAAGGAGAACAGTGCAGCATGTTCCGCTTGCTGATAATCCGTGCCATGCTAGGCTAACCAGGAACTGGGCACTTGCAATGTGGCACCACGGAGGGGGATGGTGATGGTGATGGAGCGCTTGCCCATGGAGCATTCACTTGTCCTTGGGTGCAGAGTGTGGAGAGAGGGAGTGATGGGAGCGGCGAGAGCTGGGTGATGCTGTGGGGCCTTGCCAGATGTTTGTGGCTATTCATTTTAGGGCACCCAGTCCCTGGGTTTTTGGGTGCCAGTGAGCTGTGTTGAACCACTTTATGCTCACAGCTCAGCAGAAGCTCCTGGACCCTGGAGGTGGAAAATGTGTTCCCAGAATGGAACAGGAAAGCTGGTGGCCAAGCACAGCACCAGACAGGGGCTTGGCGGCAGGGCACGTGGCTTGGCACAGGAAGGGACAGCCTGAGGGGCTGGCATGGCCTGGGCAGTGTGTGGGCACGGAGAAGAGGTACCCGTGGTGGGGGCAGTGGTGCAGGGGTGCAGCAGTGCAGGGGTGTCTCTGCAATGCAGGGGGGCAGCACTCCCTGCACTGTGCTGCAGCAGTGGGGTGGGCACTGTCACGGGTGGGCATCCAGTGCGTGCCATGTCCCAGACTGGAGTGGGAGGGAAGGAAGGAACAGTGTGTCTGCAGTGAGGAAGGGAACAGGAGCTGCTGGCGCAGGGTGTGGGGTTGCCTAGTGACTGTGCAGCGAGGGGGATGCTGTGCTGCCGTTGCAGTGAGCCAGGGCTGGGCACTGCCGGGGGCTGCCCGGGGACTCCTGCGCTGCAGCGCAGCCTGGGCAGGGACCCCGTGTCCCTCTGACTGCCGGGACACCGGGGGTGGCAGTGCTCCACAGGCCGTGCAGGAGGGATGGGGCTCAGGGCCCTGCATCCCTGCAGTGCCGGGTGGGTGGTGCCTCTGTACCTGGCAGTGCGAGGCTGGCAGTGCCACTGTGCTGGCAGTGCAGCGAGGGCAGCGCTGCTCTGTTCCTGCCACAGAGGTGCCCTGCAGTGCTGGAGGGGTGGCAGCCCTGCATCATCACCCCATGGCCCTGCAGTGCCCTGCAGCCCTGCAGTGCTGGACAGGCAGCATCCCTGGAGCGCCTCATGTTCCTGCAGTGCTGGATGTGCGGCAGTCCTGCACTCCTGCAGTGTCCCGTGTCCCCAAAGTGATGGCTGCTGCTGTTCCTGCAGTGCAGGCAGTGATGGATGGCAGGGAGCTGTATGCTGGCAGTGCCCCGTGTCCCTGCAGTGCTGGGTGGGTGTCAGTCCTGTATCCCTTCGATGTCCCATGGTCCTGCAGTACCGTGTGGATGTCAGCCCCACATCCCTGCAGTGCTGGATGGGTGTCAGCCCCACATCCCTGCAGTTCTGAAAGGGGGTCAGCCCCACATCCCTGCAGTGCCGGACGGTGTCAGCCCCACATCCCTGCAGTTCTGAAAGGGGGTCAGCCCCACATCCCTGCAGTTCTGAATGGGTGTCAGCCCCACATCCCTGCAGTGCCGGACGGTGTCAGCCCCACATCCCTGCAGTGCCAAATGGGTGTCAGCCCCACATCCCTGCAGTGCTGGACGGTGTCAGCCCCACATCCCTGCAGAGCAGGCAGAATTCCCCGTTTGGTGCTCCCGTTTCTGCAGTGCTGGCAGCTGCGTGCAGTGCCCGCGTGTCCCTGCTGTGCATGGCAGGCAGTGCCCCTGCACTGGTGGCACACAATGCTCCTGTGTTTGGGTGGTGAGAAGCTGTCTCAGAGTCTGGCCGGCTCCCATCGGGTTGTTGGCAGCAGGCTGCCTGTAGTCCACCCTGTTAGTGTGCCTCGTTGGGTCTAATTACAGTTGGTGTGGTGACGAAGAGGGTGGACAGTGGCAGGAGTGGCTTCCTGCAAGTGGCAGGGCTGAGGTTTCAATGACAGGGTTACTCACTCCAGCAGGGCGTTGCAGGAACGTTGCAAGCTGGGACGGGTCCTTCAGGGCACTGGAGGCTTGGGGAGCCGTGCCAGGACCGTGTGCGGCCCCGCGTGGCGCAGGGGTGAGCCAGGGAAGGGGGCTGGTCGCTAACCTCCGGTGTCTGTGTCTCCTCCAGCTCCCCTGCAGCGCAGGATGAACCCGCTGGCGTCCTGCCTGGGCCTGTGGCTCCTGTGCCAGCTCCCTGCCCTGGCCTCGGGGACACGTGCGGTCTACAAAGTGCAGGAGGAACAGCCCCCCAACACCCTCATAGGGAGCCTGGCCTCTGACTACGGCTTACCGGACATGGGGCACCTCTACAAGCTGGAAGTGGGGGCCCCGTACCTGCGTGTGGATGGCAAGACTGGGGACATCTACACCACAGAGACCTCCATCGACCGGGAGAGCCTGCGGGAGTGCCAGCACCTCCTGCCCGGAGAGCCCTGCTTCCTGGAGTTCGAGGTGTCCATCACCAACCTGAACGCCAACAGCAGCCCGCGCCTGCTCGAGGGGCAGATCGAGGTGCTCGATATCAATGACAACACCCCCAACTTCGCCTCGCCCGTCCTCACCCTTTCCATCCCCGAGAACACCAACGTCGGGACGCTCTTCCCCATCCCACTGGCCATGGACCGGGACTCGGGCCCCAACGGCGTTGCCTCCTACGAGCTGATGGCTGGTCCGGAGGCGCAGGAGCTCTTTGGGCTGCAGGTGGCCGAGGACCAGGATGAGAAGCAGCCCCAGCTGATCGTCATGGGGAACCTGGACCGGGAGCAGTGGGACTCCTACGATCTGACCATCAAGGTGCAGGATGGGGGGAACCCCCCTCGGGCGAGCAGTGCCCTGCTCCGCATCACCATCCTGGACATGAACGACAACGCACCCAAGTTTGAGAAGGCCCTGTACGAGGCAGAGCTCTCTGAAAACAGCCCTGTGGGGCACTCCGTCCTTCAGGTGAGTGCACGGGACTCTTCTCCTCACTGTATCCCCCCCTGCCTGGCTGCAGGGACAACCCAGGAGCACTGACACGGCTGTGGTTCCTGCAGGGAGGAGGGAGGGTTGGATGGAGGAGCTCACAGTGTCACCCAGGGCCAGTGGGCAGGCAGGTCCCTGGGATATCACATCCGCTCAAGGGAGGTTGGAGAGGATGCACAGGAAGGCACAGCTGGAGTGGGGCTGCAGGACACGGCTGAGGGGCAGCAGCAGAGCTGCAGGGAGCAGGGTTCTGGGTTGCTGGGAGGGTGGGACCTGAGGGCCACCGGGAGCCTGGCTTGGGGCCAGCACAGTCTCAGTGCTGCCCGCAGACAAGACATAAAGCCTTTCATAAGTTGCATTCCCTTGGCTGCTCCATGGAAACTCAGTAGGTGGGGACAGGGAGCATCCCTGCTGCCCGTGCACGGGCCTGGCCACGCTCCGGAGGTGCCCTGCTGTCTGCAGGGAGCGGGGGCCCTGCCTCGGCTTGGGCAGCACTGCAAACTGGCCCAGAGAGCCCAGGGGCCTGGATCTTGGTGGATTTGGCTTGGAGGGGGCATTGAGATGATAGTAGTCGACATCTGTTTATCTGCAGCTGCCATCTTAATAAGCGGAGCGCGGCCAGCTCTCATCTGCCTGCTAATTCTGATGTGAATTTTTTAAGAATTCATTTTTCACTGTTAAGAGAATGGGAGTTGGAAGCAGATAAGGGAGCTGCATGGCCGGGAGGAGAATGGGCTGAGATGCCGCTGCTGCCATTGCTCAGCTTTTATCTTTCAGGGGGAAAATGACTTCCGCCTGTTTTGTGAGTGGAGGTAAAAGGTGGAATTTACATTTAACAACTTTCGTTCTCCATCCAAATCTGCTGAGCAAGATAACGGCGGAGCAGCAAATGGTGCAGAGAAGAGGCTGCTCAGAGAGCCGATTAGGGAGGCAAATGTTAGACAAACCTCATCTTCTTTAGAAAGCAAATAATAGGCGTAGAGGCAGGTTTATGGGGATGCAGGGCTCCTGGCAGGGATGGACGGTGCTGTGCGGGGCTCAGGCGGCCCCAGCCCCTGCGTGCCTGCATCCCCAGGTGCCGCGATGGAGCTGCTGCAGCTCTGCACAGGGTTGCCTCCCTCCTCGCCCTCACCTGAGCCAGGCAGCTGCTCCAGCCCCTCCTCGGGGGCACAGCTGGAGCAGTCCCTCCCTGCTGCTGGCTGGGTCTCAGCGGCACGGTTCCATGGTTCCAGAGGATTCCCTGCGTGCCGGAGCCGGCTGGGAGGGGAGCACAGCCGACCGGTCCAGCCGGTTTCTCCGGAAGAGTGAGGCAGAGCCTCCGTGCCCGAGGGTGGCTCCCAGCTGCTCTGCCGGTCCCAGGCTCTTTGCCCCACAGTCCTTGGCCCCAGAAGAGGAAATCCTGGTTTTTCCCCCCGGCTGTCCTCAGGGAAGGCTGCGGTGGTTTGCGGAGGGGCTCGCTCCGCCGTGCCCTTGTCCTGCTCACCGCTTGTCCCTCTGTCCCCCAGGTGAAAGCCAACGATTCGGACCAGGGCGCCAACGCCGAGATCGACTACTCCTTCCACCAGGCCTCGGACATGGTGCGGCGGCTGCTGCGCCTGGACCGCGCCACGGGGCTCATCACCGTGCAGGGCCCCATCGACCGCGAGGACATCGGCACCCTCAAGTTCTCCGTCATGGCCAAGGACAAGGGCGCCAACCCCAAGAGCGCCCGCACGCAGGTGGTGGTCACCATCAAGGACATGAATGACAACGCACCCTCCATAGAGATCCGGGGCATAGGGTTGGTCACCCACCAGGATGGCATGGCCAACATCTCGGAGGACGTGCCAGTAGAGACAGCAGTGGCTCTGGTGCAGGTGTCCGACCGAGATGAGGGTGAAAATGCTGTGGTGACCTGTGTGGTGGCCGGTGACGTCCCATTCCAGCTGCGCCAGGCCAGTGAGTCAGGGAGCGACAGCAAGAAGAAATACTTCCTGCAGACCACCACGCCACTGGACTACGAGTCGGTGAAGGAGTACACGATTGAGATTGTGGCCGTGGACTCGGGGAACCCGCCCCTCTCCAGCACCAACTCCTTGAAGGTGCAGGTGATGGACGTCAATGACAACGCCCCTGTCTTCAGCCAGAGCTTCACTGAGGTGGCCTTCCCTGAGAACAACGAGCCCGACGAGCTGGTCATGGAGGTGAGTGCCACTGATGCTGACAGCGGCTCCAACGCCAAGCTGGTTTATTCCCTGGTGACAGATCCCTCCTCCAAGGGCGCCTTCACCATTGACCCTGACTCTGGGGAGATCCGGGTGAAGGCGGTGCTGGACCGAGAGCAGCGGGAACGCTACGAGTTCTTGGTGGTGGCAGAAGATAAGGGCAGCCCCAGCAAGCAGGGCACAGCGTCTGTGGCCATCAACGTCATGGACAGGAATGACAACGACCCCAAGTTCATGCTGAGCGGCTACAACTTCTCAGTGATGGAGAACATGCCGCCCCTCAGCCCCGTGGGCATGGTGACGGTCATCGATGCTGACAAAGGAGAAAATGCCCGGATCCAGCTGTCAGTGGAGCAAGACAACGGGGATTTTGTCATCCAAAATGGCACTGGCACCATCCTCTCCAGCATCTCTTTTGACCGGGAGCAGCAGAGCACCTACACCTTCCGACTCAAGGCGGTGGACGGTGGGGATCCCCCCAGGTCTGCCTACGTGGGGGTGACCATCAACGTCTTGGATGAGAATGACAATGCCCCCTTCATCACTTCCCCCTCCAACGCCACCTACAAGCACATCCTGCCCCACACCAGCCCCGGCCAGCAGGTGAGCAAGGTCAAGGCGGAGGACATCGACTCGGGCATCAACGCCGAGCTGATCTACAGCATCACAGGAGGAAACCCCTTCGAGCTCTTCCAGATCTCCCCGCAGAGCGGTGACATCACTCTGGAGAAGGAGATCCTGCGCAAGCACCACGGCCTGCACCGCCTGGTCGTGCGCGTCAACGACAAGGGCAAGCCCTCGCGGCACGGCACGGCCCTGGTGCACTTCTACGTCAACGAGACGCTGGCCAACCGCACGCTGCTGGACACGCTGGTGGGGCACAGCCTGGACACCCCGCTGGACATCGACATCGCCGGCGACCCCGAGTACGAGCGCAGCAAGCAGCGGAGCAACATCCTCTTCGGGGTCATCGCCGGCATCGTGGCTGTCACCCTGGTCATCGTGCTGGTTGTCCTGGTGCGCTACTGCCGGCAGCGCGAGGCCAAGAGCGGCTACCAGGCGGGCAAGAAGGAGACCAAGGACCTGTACGCACCCAAGCAGGCCAGCAAGGGCGGGAAGAGCAAGAACAAGGTGAAGAAGAGCAAGTCTCCCAAGCCACCCAAGCCCACGGAGGATGAGGAGGAGACGGGGCTGCAGAAATCACTCAAGTTCAACCTCATGAACGACTCTGTCAGCGACAGCCCCCGGATCCACCTGCCCCTGAACTACCCTCCAGGCAGCCCGGACCTGGGCCGCCACTACCGCTCCAACTCGCCGCTGCCCTCCATCCAGCTGCAGCCTCAGTCACCCTCCGCCTCCAAGAAGCACCAAGTGGTGCAGGACCTGCCGGCCACCAACACCTTTGTTGGCACCGGGGACAACAACTCGACGGGCTCCGAGCAGTACTCGGACTACAGCTACCGCACCAACCCCCAGAAATACACCAACAAGCAGGTAGGAGAGCTCATCCTGAGGCCGGCAGCGGCGCCCCCGCTGCACCGGGGAGCCATCTGGACAGAGGTGTGGGAGTGAGCGTGGACTGGCCCCCAGCCCTGCATGTGTGGCCCAGGGGGCTGGCGTTGGACTACCCCGGAGCCGAGCCACAGAGCCTGGGCATGGTGCAGGGAGGGGATGGGGATGCTGTGGGGGAGGCCAAAACTGTCTGAGCCCTTGTCCGAGCGCCCGGGGCTGGGTCCTGGTGGCGCTGCCTGGGTGACGGTGACGCGAAGGGCGCTGCATGTGTGTGGCTCTGCATGTGGGGCTCCGGGCAGGGAATGCCATCTGCCCGCGTCCCCTTTGGGGACCACTCTAACAGCACCAAGGAGGGTGATGCCCACCCTCCCATCCCTCCCTCCGCTTGGGCTGGCTCATGGGGAGGAGGGACTGGTCCTGCTCCTGCCACAGCCGGGTTCCAGCCCTGCCCTGCTCCAGGGAGCAGTTGGGAAGGCTCTGGCCTCACTGCCTGGCTCTGCTGGTGCGGCTGAGCCTGCCACCATCCCTGCACCAGGGCGCCTCAAAGGGAGCTGTGGCTGCCTGGGCAGGTGGGGCTGGGCGGAGGAGCACAGCTCTGCCTTTTTCCCAGGCTCAGGCTCCGGCTTCCCCCAGGCTCGGGCCCTCTGCCACAGCCAGCACGGTGAAATCCGGGCTTCCCATAGCACGAGCACCGAGCCTGGAGCTGTGGCTCTGCAGGAGAGGGTCTGCAGATCCTGGTGGCACAGGAATGACCCATCCGTGTGGCAGGGCTGGGGCTGTGCTGGGGCTGGGGGACAGGGGCACTGAGGTCTCTGCTGCGGTCGGGTCACTGCTCTTGGTGTTGCCGGGGGGGTCTCTGTGTGCAGAAAGGGTGGAGGCAGGTCTTGGCTGCTCGCTGGTGTGCACTGGAGCTTGGAGCTGAGCCACGAGGTCGTGGGCTGAGTGTGGAGCTTGCAGGACCCTCTTTCTCGGGCTGTCTGGCCACTTAGGAGCTCGCACCACATTTCTGCTTTGGCACTTCTGTCTTTAACCAGCCAGGGAGGGAGAGGGGGAGCGAGTGCCTGTGGCTTTGTCTTCTTCCTGGGGCCCCACGGGTGAGGACCACCCACTCTCCCTCGTGCTGTACCCCCTGTGCCCCATGAGACCCCTGCCCTCCTCTTTGTACCCCGGTGAGCGGCAGGCTGGGCTCCTGCCGTGGGGCTGAGCTCAGCTGCCCTGTTGGATTTGACTTCAATAAAGTTTTCTATTTTTGACCGGTTGTGCCTTATTTTCCCTGCTGCCCCTGAGAAGGCTCTCCCAGCAATTTCCCAGGCATATTTTCCATGTCCTTGGCCACTGGAGCACTCAGGCCCTGTGGAGGCCAGAAGTGATGCTCATGTGAGCTGACCATCTCCACAAACCCTCCGCCAAACCCCAGTGTGGTCAGTCCTGAGGCCTCATGGTGCTGACCCTTCATCCCCAGGTTGACATGTCCCACGTCTAGTCACTACCTGGCCCTCTGAAGATGTCCCTCCAGGACAGGGTTCCCAACACCTGCACACACACACCTGTGTGGATGTGGGCGCAGTCCGAGCCATAGCCCAGCTTCCATTTCGTTTCACACCAACATCCTCCCTCAAAGCTTCTCCTCGTTGATCCCCACATCCTCTTGAGCCACACCCGTGTCCCACAGCCAGAGCATGGAGGAGCAGATCCCCGTGCCTGGCTGGCCTGACCCAAATCCCTCTGGCACGGGCTGGCAGTGCTGCTCCGCGCGCCGCAGTGCTGCAATGAGGGCGCACGCGGTTGCAGATGGAGCCTTGGCGTGTCACATCCCGGTGCTCCCCCACCCTGGGAGGGGATGGGAAGGAGAGATCCTCTCAGGAAGGCTTGCTGGAGCTGGGTGGTCCTGCTCCCCACGCAGAGGGCTCTGCCCTGAATGGGATCTCCTGGCGGGATGGATGGGGGTGATGCCAGTGCCATGGGGCTTGCTTGGGGTCTTGTCTCCAGCTGTTTGGAGAAAAGATGGACCCTGGTAGGCAGGAACAGTCCAAGACCCCTCTCCCACCATGCCACCACCCCATCTCAGGGCCCTCCTCCCTGGCCACCCGTTCCTGTTTCTCCTGGTTTTTCTTCCAAACTGGGGCACCCATCCCTGCTCCTGTCACACCAGTTCACCTCTTCCCCAGGGCCTCCAGTGGCCTCACCAGGCTGCTGGGGCTGAGGAGCTCCGGCGCTGGGAGAGATTAGATCAGCCGGGGAAACCAGTGGTTCTGGCTTCGGTGGTTTGAGCCCTGTGCCAGCCTTGGCTCTCACAGCCTCCTCGTTTGTTTTGCTAACAGCATAAGGTTTTATCTTGAACCATCCAGGAAGTGTCTGGGCCTCCTGGGCAGGCAGGGCTGGGACCCGCAGGGAGATGCGATGGCTGCAGAGGAGGAAAGGAGACACCAGCAACCACCTCAATAAGTGCTCCCCGCAGGGCTGGGCCGGGCGGTCTGGGGGCTTGGCTCAGCCCTGCTATCTGCTTCCCTTTGGGAACTTTCTGAGAGAAGTTTCCCTCCCTTCCTCGTCCTCGGCAGCTCTTTGATGAACCTGGGCTGAGAACTCAGGCGCTGGCGTGGGGAGCGGCTCTTTCTTCTGCCTGGCTCCCAGGCTCCATCCCTGTTTTACCGGGAGGGGAAATTCTCCATCCTTTCCCAAGATCGGCCCTAGGTCCTCGCAGCCCCCCAGCACCCGGGAAGGCAGCTGGAGTGGTGTGAACTTGAGCGAGCTCAGCAGAGGTTCCTGCACCTGCCCGCGGGCTCGGAGCACGGTGCAGCATTAATTACTCTCTGCGGGAGGGGAGGAGAGAATATTGTAGCTGTAATGGACAGAAATGAAATCGTCTTGTTTGAGAATTTAGCTCAGAGTCTCCATAAATTGCAGGTTTAGGTGCTGGCAGATGTCTGGGAAAGTCTCCCACTGTCCTGGGTCAGTGGGTTTTCTCAAGGCCGTTCACGTGGAATGAGCTGATCCAGCAAGGAGCTGCAGATGGAGCTGAGGGTTCATGGGGGACCTGCCCTGCTTTCCCCCAGTTCCAGAGAGAAGCTGTGCTGGGAGCAGCTCCTCCACACCGTGAATCAGCTCCTGCTGCTGCGATCCACGGGGCCTGGGTCAGATTTGGCTCTGCCTGGCTGAGGTGGAATGAGGGAAGTGTCATTGAGGGGCTGCAGCTCCCTGGATCTGCTGGGAAGAGTGGCTGTGTCAAAGCACAGCAGCTTGTGAGCATCGCTGGGGCACCTGGGGGGGCACAGGACAGGGTGGGGAGTGGGCAGTGACTGTGCTGGAGCATTGCTGAGGATGCTGAGGGCACCAGGGGCCCGGCAGGAAGGGGTGGTGGCTCCTGGTGCATCTGTGCTGGGCACTTGGGTTGATGAGTGAGAGCACCGTGGGGCATTTGGGACCTCAGAATGAGGAGATTCAGCCACAGAAGAGCAGCCCCTGGTACAGGCTGGCTGTGCAGGCAGAGCCAGCGTGGATGTGTGCAGGCTGTGCTGCAGGGGGAGGTGACAGCGGGGTGTACCCAGCCCGTGCCCCCACACAGGGCAGGTGACAGGGGGATGCTCACTGCCAGCACCCTGTGCAGGTGGCACAGAGGGGGTGTCACTGCCAGCACCCCGTGCAGGTGGCACAGAGGCCAGCGTGGTCCCGGTGACAAGGGGGACAGGGACACAGGCACAGGCTGTGTGTCAGGGGCAGGGGATGCAGGGGATGCAGCTGGCACAGGGCAGGGTACAAGGCCTGTCCCCAAGGAGGTGGCAGTGGGGACTGTGCAGCCTGGGCTGTGGCAGGAGGTGGCACAGGGGGTGCACAGCCCCAGGGAAAGGGGCACAGGGGGTGCACAGGCTGTGCTGTGTGCAGGATGGCAGTGGGGTGGGCACAGTGGCAGCAGGGGACAGCAGGGTGGGCAGGCTAGGCCAGGTGGCAGCTCTGTAGGCAGTGTCCGCAAGGACACAGTGGCACTGATTGTCCCCAACACATATCAGGTCTCTCCTGCCTGGCAGTCCCCGGCCCCTCCAGCACTGGGGACCTCGTCCTTTCTCGCCTGAAGGCTCCCCCAGCCTGTGCTCCTGGGGCTGGGTGGCAGCACTGCCCAGTTCCCCTCTTGCCCTGCCCTCCTCTTCCTCTCCCTCCCCACAGCCTCAGCCTCTCCCCTGCCTGATGCCCTTGGAGCCAGCATTGCCCTTTCCCAGCTTGGACCTGGGGAACTCCTCCTTTGCCCCCCAGACCTTCCTGCTCCTTTCCCAGCTGCGTCTGCTCCTCTCCACCCTCTCTCCTGATCTCTCCCTTCTCCCTGGCTCGCCCCAGTCTCTGCTGACCGTGCTGGCTGCAGTACAGAGGGATGCTGAGCCCTCCCAGCGCAGGGCTGAGCCCCTGGCTGGCTGAGCTGTGGATCCTGGGGGATGAAAGCCCTGGCTGTGTGTGCAGCCTCCTGCTCCAAGGCTCCCTGATTGATATTCCCAGCACTGCTCTGCCCGCTCGGGCTCTCAGCTGCAGTGCTGCTCCCTGGAGCGGGGCCCAGCCCTGCAGGCTGCAACAGCCAGCACCAGAACCTGGAGCACAACCTGGGGCTGGGACAGGGCGTGTCCCCGTGGTCTCCGTGTGTCCCCATGGTTTCTGTGTGTCCCCATGGCCCCTGTGTGTCCCCATGGCCCCTGTGTGTCCCTGTGGTCTCTGTGTGTCCCCTGTCTGTCCCTGTGTGTCCCCATGATCCCTGACTGTCCCCATGGTCCCTGTGTGTCCCCATGGTCTCTGTGTGTCCCTGGGTCTCTCCCATGGTCCCTGTGTGTCCCTTGTCTGTCCCTGTGTGTCCCCATGATCCCTGACTGACCCCATGGTCCCTGAGTGTCCCCATGGTCTCTGTGTGTTCCCGTGGTCCCTGTGTGTCCATGTGTGTCTCTGTGGTCCCTGTGTGTCCCCATGGTCCCTGCGTGTCCATGTGTGTCCCTATGGTCCCTGTGTGTGTCCCCGTGGTCCCTGTGTGTCCCCAGGCTCTCGGTGCCCCTCAGCCCACAGAGGACCCCGAGGTGTGGATGGGGTGAAGCACAGAGGGTGAAGCACAGAAGCTGGAGGGGGTGGCGGGTGGGGTGTTCCCAGGTGAGGACAGAGCTGGGCTGTTCTGGGCTGTTCTGGGCTGTTCTGGGATGGGATGGAAGGAAGGAGGTTGCAGTAATGAGAGGGTGCAGGATGTAGGACAGGCCAGGGAGGTTGTTGTGGAGGGAACAAGGGCTGAGGAGTGCCTGGAGCAAAGGGCACAGAGTGGCTGGGATTGTGTCAGGGCTGGGGAGGGCAGCCCTGGGACAGCAGCAAAGGGGTGTTTTGTGCTCTGGGGGACAGCTGGGACCCCCAGAGTGAATCCCCCATGTGGGGCCGTGCCAGGGCAGGTCCCAAAGAGCCCCGTGGTGGTTTGTGGGTGTTGGGCACTCAGCACCTGTGGTGCCCTGGCACACCTCCCGCTGGTTGGCACATCCTTAGGAATGCTGAGCCCTGTGCCAGGCCCAGATCACCTTCCTGCCCTCCGCCCTCATGCCCACACATCCCTGTGCTGTGAGAGCCCTGCCAGGAGCCCTGGGCACGGCCCATCCCCAGGGCACGGCTGGGCTGCCATTGCACAACCCAGCCCTGCTCCCGGCAGAAACCAAGATGGGCACTGCAGATTATCCCAAAAGAGGCTCCTCCTGCACTGTCCTGACCCTTCAGCACCCCAGAAGGCACAGACAGCTCAGCTGGGGCACAGGAGGGTTGGGCAGGGGTGAGGAGGTCACCCCTGGCATCCTGGTGCCCCTTTTCTGGTGACCCCTGACTGTGGCTGCAGCATCCCCCAGCCCAGCCTGGGTGAAGCTCAGCCTGGGCTCCACCTCTGGAGTTCGACCTGCAGCTCAGCCCCACTCAGCTTCCCCCCAACAGGTCCTTCACTGTCTTCTGTCCTGACCCTTTCTATACTTCAAGGAGAGCTACAAAATAGATGGAGAGAGATTTTACACAGGCAGAGTGTGACAGGACAAGGGGAACTCTTTGAAATGAAAAGAGGAGAGATTTGGATGGGATATTGGGAGGGAATTCCTCCCTGTGAGGGTGGGCAGGCCCTGGCACAGCTGTGGCTGCCCCTGGATCCCTGGCAGTGCCCAAGGCCAGGCTGGACACTGGGGCTGGGAGCACCTGGGACAGTGGGAGGTGTCCCTGCCATGGCAGGGGTGGAATGAGATGGGCTTTAAGGTTCCTCCCAACTCAGACCACTCCATGATCCTATTCTCTGACATTCTGAACTTTTCTGGAGGTCTCTCACCCCTGAGTACCTGGTTTCCACATCCTACCTGTAGCAAAGGCTTCTTTTCCAAGTGTGATTCCCAACCCAACCCTCTCAAGAGGAAGAGGAGGTCAGGCAGAGGACCAGAAAGAAAACAACTCCCCCAGATCCCTGTAGAAACATTCCTGGTTGTTTTGCATCAATGCCTGGTGTGGTGGGAGCTGTTTACTGCCTCAGCCCTTGAGCTGCTGGCAGGGAAGCGTGGGTGGGTTTGTGGTGGGAGCGTGGGCTGTGACCTGCCAGGAGAGCAGCGAAAGCTCCACCACCTCATTATTTCCATCCTCGTGGCACTCACAGCCAGGCCCTGTGGCTCCTGCCCAGAGATCCCTGAAGATGCCCCTTTCCTGGGATGTAAACATCCTGCTGAGCTCCTCCTGCCTTGCAAAACACCCCTGTGATCTGTCTGCACATGGCACAGGGATCCTGGCACGCTCCATCAAAGCTGGAGCCATCCTTTGGGGAGGGCAGCCGTCCCACCTCCCTCCCTGGGAGCTGTCAGAGCAGCCTGCCCTGATTCAGCTCCTCGGAGACATCTTGAAAGGCCCCAGCAACCTGAGAGCCTGCAGCTATTTTGCTCCCACATGGCCTGGTTTTCACATCCTGCCAGCTCCCCCGTGCTCAGCAGCAGCTGCTGGGGGGGCTCCTCGTGGCTCAGCTCTGCACTGAGATCCTGCTGGAGCCATGTGTGATGGGGATCTCTGCACTGAGATCCTGCTGGAGCCATGTGTGATGGGGATCTCTCTGCACTGAGATCCTGCTGGAAGGGTCCTGCTGGAGCCATGTGTGATGGGGATCTCTCTGCACTGAGATCCTGCTGGAAGGGTCCTGCTGGAGCCATGTGTGATGTTCCCCTCACACTCCTCCATTCATCTCCCCGCTTGTTCATCAGAAGCTCTTGAGCCCCGTTGTAGGCAAAACTCATGTTTCAGATGTTCTCATTCACACCTTCTGAGGTGGTGTGATTCCAGGCTCTGTAAGCACCTGGAGGAGCTTGGGTGGGATTTTTTCCCAAGGATTTCCATTGGATCACAGTTTATTAGGGACTATCGGGGAGTCTCTTGCCCAGAGAGCTCAGAAACCTTTGCTAATGTGCTGGAAATTTGTCTGGAGCCAGGAGCTGGTTTGGCCAAGGATGTGATAGCAATCCTGGGATTTGAGGAGCTCATCCATCCCAGGGGTCCTGTGCCAGTGGGAATGGGAATTGGGGCAGTGCAGGCAAGATAAGTGGCCCTAAGAAGCCTCCCTATGACTTGTCCTACCTGTTTGATGTCTCCAAAGGAAGGTTTGTCTCACCTGGTATCTCCACTCATCAGGAGGTGCAGACCACTAAAGTGAGGGCTCTGCCCATCTCTGCAGCGTGTGGGTGCCCAGACCTCTGGAGCAGGCACAATTCCTTGGGCAGACAGGAAAAGCTGCTGCCCTTTGCCTGTGGAAATAGAGCTGCTTGCAAAACAGCTTTGCCCTCAGAGGAAAATTTTCAATTTGAAAGCAAATCAGGAAGAACTGACAGTTTTCCCCCCTGTTTCCCAGGTCAATCAGAATATATATTATATATAAATATTTTTTTTCCTAGTAATGTCTAAAGGCGTGATTTTGCCTGACCTTTTTGAGTTGAGCTCCATAATTAATACTTGGCTGGAGTCCTGAAGTGATAGGTACCTTTGCAAGAGCATCATTTTTTCATTTTCACATGTCAGCAAAGATCTCCCCCCACGCCCCAGCCCTGAAACAGGGAGCGCGCTTGAATAATGATCTGATTCCAGCAAATTGACAGCTTTTCTGTGGAAAGGCTTCCATGGAAGCATTCCTGGTTATCTCCATTTTTTTTTTTGATGGAGTCCTGAGTCTACAGCTTTGGACCCCCTGCTCTCCCCAGAGCCTTCAGTGCTCCCTGTCAGCTCCACTGGGTACAACTGGGAGCCAGATTAGCTCATTACTTTCCCAGCATCATTTCCCCACTCTGCAGCTGTTGGATTCCTCAAGGGTTTCATTCAAGTGTTGCTCCCAGTCCCGGAAAGCTTTTTCTCCCTGGGATCTTAAGATGGTTTTAACGTGATTATGAGGCCTCCTGCCGCGTCCAGGGCAATTTCCACTCCACACCAACCATCTCCAGAATAGCTCCATTATCAGCTGGATGGTGACAGACATTCCAGGGCAGCACGGCCAGACCAATTTAGACATCATTCCATAAAGATTATGACCCCTTTCCATTTTACCGTTCGCCCTTCCGATGATTTATTTCCGTATTTTCCTTGCCCGTCTTCATTTTCACCCAAAGAAAAGCCAAATGGCACCTCCTGGATGGGCTCAGAGCTGGGATAGGCTGAGGGTTAGGCAGGCTCTGTCCCCAGGCTGCCTAAATGGGTCTCTAATTGCGTTAGATCTTGCTCTGAGTTAGATAAATTCGATCTGACCAGGCAGGTTGGCACCGGGCTTTGGCGGCTTCTTTGAGCATCATGCAAATTTCAGGAGGCTTCAGGGCACCTATGTGGAGTCAGCCCGCATTTTCCTGGATTTATTCATTAAATAGTGCCTCGGGAGCTGATGTCCATTTGAGGCTGGCTGCTCTGCTATCATTATTTGCGCAGGACTTGGAGACTGCCTCTGCTGACTGCAAGGTCAGCACTCGCTAATAGTCGGCGGAGCAGCCACTCAGGAGGGGAGCAGGTGCTTTTTGGGACGATACCTGGGTTTGGGAGCTGGGATTCCATGGGTTCCTGTGTTTTTTCCCCTCTGGTTGTGGGTTCCTTCTCTGGTTTGTCAGCAGTGGAAGAGCTGAAGGGGTGTTGGGAGCTGGGGATGGACACAGGCATTTGTGGGCAGACACAGCCACCACACAAGACCCTGTGAGCATCATGGACCAGAGCGGTCATCCCATGGCTGGTGTGCCCTGTGGGACCCCAGTGGCTGTGGTGGGGGTGACCCCAGTAAAGCCAGGCTGGCAGATCACAGATCTGGGCCTCTATCTGTGCTCCAGAATTGTCAGGGTTCTTTGGGAGGGACAGAATCTTGGGAGGTCCTGAAGGAGTGTTTTGAATAAAAGGATGGGTCTCACAGGTGTGAGACCACAGATCTTGGCTTAGAGATGGGTCCATCCATGTCCCTCCCTTGTCCAAAGCAGCCCCTGGGACCTGATCCCAGCCCTTCCCTCAATTCCTTCATGTTGGGCACACAGGGAGCAATCCTGGGAATGCAGCTGGGTCTGCTCTACCAACTGAACCCCTGGAGATGCTGTGCCAGGGCAGGGAGGGGCTCTTGGGGCAAACAGGAGCCCCAGGCCACCGAGGGCAGGAGCAAGAGGTGACACCAAGCCAGGGCAGTGCTTGCCTTGTCCTTTGTCCCCTGTCCCCTGTCCCTGTCCCTCAGGGTGCTGCTGTGCAGGAGATGCCCTGAGCTCTTCCCATCACCTGCAGGGTGAGTGCAGAACAAGCAGGGAGGGCTCTTGGGGGCTTCTCCTCCAAAAATCAGTGCAGTGGGCACACAATGTGCTGCTGGAGGGTCATGGAAGGATGGGAAGAGCTGTCTCAGCTCCATTCTCACCCCAGCAGGGCAGCAGAAGCTCTGGTGGCTCAGAGGAGCTGTAAAATGGTCGGCTCAGGGACGAGCTGTGTCCTGTTTCCTGGAGCTCGAGCGTTGCCCTGGGTGGTTTTGGCAATTCAGCTCCAGCTTTCCTCGAGGCCTGCCCTGGTTTCCGTGGACATAAAATTCCCCTCAGCCTCCTGCTCCCAAGGCTGAGCTGCACTGGAGCCCTGCTCCTCGCCAGGCAAAGCAAACAATTCCCAAGCCTCCACCCATGGAAAGCTGGCTCTGGGTCACTCGAAGCACAATCCCTGGGCTTATCCTTCTCTCTTCTCTCCATATCCAGGGATGGCTCCAGGTTGGTGTGTGAGGGAGAGGGGCTGATGAATCCATGTGGAGTTGGGTGACTCCAGTGCCACAATGGCTCCCTTGTGGCTCGGTTTGATATTCCGGGCGCTGGCTCTGACATTGCCTTTCACTCCCGGCCCTGTGAGTTGCTGCATTGTGGCGGCTGCAGGGGAAGCAGCTCCCTTGGCAGCTGCCTGAAAGGAGCTTCTGGCCTGTGGGGAGGCGCAGGAGGCCAGGGCAGCGTGGATGCTGCTTTGGGATCAGCAGTGAGCCGGTTAACCGGGGCTGGATTTCCCCGCTGTGCTCAGGGTGGCTCCCCTCCGTCCCTGCCAGCAGGAAAAGGGTGCCTGGGGCGGATTTTGTGGTTTCCTTTGTGAACAATGGAATTCCTCCTGCTGCCCAGTCCCTGCCCTCTCCCTCTGCACAGGCAGTGGTGCCAGTGGGTTTGTGGGGACGTGGTGAGATCCTGAATTCCTGCTGCTCAGTCCCTGCCCTCTGCACAGGCAATGATGCTGTGGGGACGTGGTGACATCCCAAATTCCTGTTGCCTCCTGGTACTGCTGCCACTTGGGCTGATTTTATTTTCGCTGGGTTTAGCAAGCAGAATCAGCCTGGTGCTGGTCGTGCTGGGAGCTGGGGATGTTTAAATGAGGGAGCAGAGGGGCTGAGGACTGCAGGGTCCCCTGACCCCCATCCAGAATCCATGAGTGGGAATCCTCACAGAATCATTAAGGTTGGGAAAAAGCCCCTCCAAGATCACCCAGATTTGATGTCACCCAGCCCAGAGCACTGAGTGTCACCTCCAGTTATTCCCTGAACACCTCCAGGATGGTGATTCCACCACCCTCCTTCTGATGCCTGACCACCCTTTCCATGAAGAAATATTGGAAGAAATGCCTCCCAGTATGATTTTTCCTAGTGTGCCCTCCTGGCAGAAGGAATCAGCAAAGTCAGGGATTAGTGTTGGGGGGTTTGGGATGTGCAGCCAGGACCAGGCAGGTCGGGGCAGCCCACAGAAATTCCTCACCAAAAACAAAGCTCCCGTTATTGCCAGATGAGCCCCAGAGCTGGAGCTGTGGGTTTGGGGCTGGCTTCCCTTGGCTGGAAAACTGGGGAAGGGCTGGAAGGGGCACAGGGAAGGGCAAATGGGATGGAAGGGGCACAGAGATGGGCAGCACGGCTGGAAGGGGCACAGAGACAGGCAGCACGGCTGGAAGGGGCACAGGGATGGGCAGATGGGATGGAAGGGGCACAGGGATGGGCAGTAGGGATGGAATGGGCACTGGGATGGGCAGCACGGCTGGAAGGGGCACAGGGAAGGGCAGCACGGCTGGAAGGGGCACAGGGATGGGCAGATGGGATGGAATGGGCACAGGGACGGGCAGATGGGATGGAAGGGGCACAGGGATGGGCAGATGGGATGGAAGGGGTACAGGGATGGGCAGCAGGGATGGAAGGGGCACAGGGACGGGCAGATGGGATGGAAGGAGCACAGGGAAGGGCAGCAGGGCTGGCCAGAGCTGCCTTGTGTCTGCAGCAGGACCTGGCAGAGCCGGATGCAGCCTGGATTTGTGGACTTGGAAGGGGGGCAGAGCGAGGAGTAATTACTGCTGTTCCTCACAACCCTGCAGGTAGGAGAAGTTCAAGGCAGAACGAGCAGGCAGCAGAGGCAGGAGCAAAGGGAAGAGCTTTTCCAGAGAGCACATGGGCTGGAGTTCACTGCTGCCGGAATCTGCAGAGGCCGGAGCAGGCACGGCCTCAAAAAGGCAGGAGAGCGCTTCACAGAGGATGGATGGGGTCAGCAGAGGGAGAGCTGCCAAGGATTCCTCCTCAGGAAAAATCCCTGAGCTGTGGCAGCACGGAACATGCAGGATTTTCATGAACATCCCCATCAGAGCATCCCTGCAGGAAGAGGGGGACAGGGGCTCAGTTTGTCCCTGGTGCTGGTACTGATGTCCCCATCAAAAATATCACAGTGAGCACTGGGGAACCCTGAAAATGCAGGTTTTTTTATCCAAAGCCGCAATTTCTCAGCTGAGAAAATAGACAGCTCTGCCCCAAATCTCATTCCAGCACAGAGGCAGCAGTTGGAAGTAGGAAACCAATAAATACTGGGGGTAAAAGGAGGGAGTTACAGCAATTAGGAGAAATGAGTCGTTCTGGAGTGTAGAAAATTAACAAGCAAAGCCAAAGACATTGGGGGAAAATCAATTATTACAAAGTCAACACAATAAGTACTTTAAAAAATGCGCCGGGAAGAGGTGGAATTCAGGAACTGTCAATTCCAAGTGGAGATTGCAAAATTGTTAATTATGGAGAAAAATGCAGAAGTATTGACTAAATAGGTGGAGTAATTTGGGCTGAGACATAACAACGTAGGATGTGGGACCTGCCCATGTGTTGGGAACCAGGAAAAGCATTCAAAATAGAAATATTTGACATAATGGAATGGAATAATTTGCAGTAAAGAGTGGGATCTCTCTGCTCTGGAGCTGTCCATGGGGCTTGGGAGCCTGGGGAGGGCAGGACTGGCAGGGCAGCGATGCCACGAGCAGCTGGAGGAGCTGTGCAGTGCTCCCTGCCCTGGGCAGCCCCGGGGAACAGCTGGATTAATGGCTAAAGCAGGGAAGGGCTGATGGAAATAGCACTGACGTCAGTCACTGTGCCTGATGGCAGGGGACACTGGGCACTGGCATTACGTGACAGGTCTGGCTTTTAAACCTCTCCTTAGGCATGGTCCTGGCCTCTGTGAGGAACAAGGGCTGCTGCAGGCATTCCCACAGGGCTGCAGAGGCAGAGCTGGTTTGTGTTGGGCACAGAGCAGTGGAGACTGACGGATGCTCCCAGCTGATAATGGGGATTTTATCACTATCATTATTATTGTTTTTACTGTTTTGCATGAACACTGCTCTGGGGTTGGACATCAGCAGGAATTTCTCCATGGAGAGGGAGGTCAGGCATTGGGGAGGAGCTGCCCAGGGAGGTTTGGAGTGCCCAAGGAACGCCTGGATATGGCGTTTGGCACTCGGGGCTGGGGATCAGGCATGGCTTGGACTCCATGACCTTGGAGGGCTTTTCCAGCCTGGGATTCTTGGATTCTGAGCACGGCATAGTGGGGCAGATCTGGTTTATCCAGAGCTTAGGGAAGGGAAGGGAGGCTTGGCTGGGATCCCTCGTGGAGCCAGGTTCTCCTGGAGCTGCTCCTCAGCACTCGCTGCCATTCACCACTGCAATCAATGGTCTGGAAGGAAATCTGAAATCACTGCTGATAAACCCGTGGCTGCCACAGAGATTGGTGGAGTGGGAGATGGTGCTGGGGACGGAGCAGCCATGCAGAGCAATCCAGATTGCCTGGTAAACTGGGCCCATTTAAACAAAGTGCATTTTAACGCGGAGCTGCGCGCGGAGGAGCGGAGCTCTGGCTGATATCCTGGGAAGTGCTGGCTGTAAAATGGATTCAAGGGTCACGCTGCATGAGTAGCTCGGGGTTAAGAGGCTGGCACAGACCTCAGGTGGAAAAACTTGTGAGGTTGGAAGGGCAGGAAGGCGCTGCAGGAAGCCCTGGTGAGATGGCACCTGCAAAGGTCACCTCTGATGAGGAACGGGGAAAAACTGGGGCAAGCAGAGATGAGGGCCCCAAAACAGATTTGCTGTTTGCAGGTTGCGACTCGGAGCTGCTGTGTTTGACTCCTCACACAGAAGGCTCTGCTGTGCCTGGACTGCCCTGCACAGGCAGCTCCTTGTGCAGAGGGCACTGCCTGCTCCAAGGCTCTTTACCCTCCCCAGAAAGGTCACACCAAACCCAATTTCTGTGAGTCACGGCCAGACAAATCAATTCCGTGCTTTTCCATGATTCCAGAGCCGGGCTGAGGGGGGTGGAGAGCATCCCAGGGACCTGCTGGTGGGGCTGGGCACAGAGGGAGGGGGCACTGCCCGTGCCAGTGCCACGCTGCCCTGTGGGCTCAGAGCCCTGCAGTGAGAGGAGCCCTTTCCAGGGCTGCCTGGTGACATTTACAGGAGGTGTTTTTCAGGTACAAGCGCTGCTGTTGGGATGCAGCCCCCCGGGCTGGGGGGATGGTGGCTGTCACAGGCTGGCTGTGGGACGATGTTGATTTGTGTTATCTCAGCACCCCAAGGAGCGGGGCTGGTGCAAGCAGGAGGGAAAGCAGGAGGGAAAGCAGGAGGGAAAGCAGGAGCTAGGGATGGGCCAGGCAAGGCAGGAAATTGGTTTCAGCTGGGTGGGCAGGGCCAGGGGTAGGGCAGTGCCAGGCTGTACACGATGCCTGTAGGCTGGGAGGGGACTCCAGAGTGTCATTGTCACCTGGGCAGTGCTGCCTTGTCCTCAGCTCCTCCAGAGCCCTCCCGGGAGGAGCTCACTTGTGCCTCAATGGCAGGGGGTGCACCCTCTGCTCTGGCAGCCCCATCCTGTGCCCCCTGTGCTGTGCCCCATCCTGTGCCCCCTGTGCTGTGCCCCCTCTGCTGTGCCCCCTTTGCTGTGCCCCCTTTGCTGTGCCCTCTGTGCTGTGCCCCCTTTGCTGTGCCCCCTGTGCTCTGCCCATCCTGGCAGTGTCCAAGTTGGGCTGGACAGGGCTCGGAGCCACCTGGGCTGGTGGAAGGTGCCTGCCCATGGCAGGGGTGGGATGAGATGAGCTTTAAGGCCCTTCCAGCTCAAACCCTGCCATGATCCTGTGATTACACCTGGCCAAAGCCTCCACTGTGGGGTTTTTGCCACAGTGATTAACCTGGTGTTCCCCACTGCAGGTAGAGGTCACTCCTTCTCATCTGCCAGTGGTCCCAAGCAGAGGCTTTTCCTTTCCAGCCTTAACCTTCTCTTCCCTGAACCAATTTCTCTCTTTTTTTTGAAATATTTCATCATGGTTTCTAATGACTGCTTGTCTGTTCTTCTCTGCTGAAGTGGGGCACTCTCCCAGCTCAGCCTCCTGGCACCCAGCAGAGCTGGCACATCCCAGCCCATTCACACATCCCAATATTGATGCATTTTTGGGTGGGAGGCTGGCAGCAGGGGTGGATCCCCATGATGTGCAGTGATCCTCAGCCAGCTGTGAGTGCTCCTCACGAGGGTGCAGATGTGACAGACCCATCCCACATCTGTCATGCCAGCAGCTCATGAAAGCACAGCCCAGCCACGGATTCGGGATACAACCCAAAGCTTTAATGTGATCCATGATCCCAGCAGAAAAGGCTGTCTGCAGTAATTCCTTCGGGAATAACACTTTCCAAATGATTTGCACCCACATTACCCAGACAGGGATGTACCGTGCTGCATCTCTGCTGTTTGCTTGCATTACTTATGAGAAAATCAGCTAAAACAGTGTCAAAAAAAAACTTCCTCAAGTCGAGCTAGAACATTTACTGCTCCTCCTCCCTCCACGAGGCCTGCTGTCTTTTCAAAGGAAGGAGTTCAATGGCTTGACATGTTTGTTTGTGACAAACCTACAGTGGCTGTTACTCATTTCCTTGTTATCTTGTAGGTACTTACAAAGAGTTCTTTTATCTGCTTCAGTATTTTTCCAGGAACTGAAATTAAGCTAACTGTTTTATAATTCTCCAGCTCTTCTTTTTTCTCATCATTAAAGACAGGCGCTATTTTAGCTCCCTTCCAGTCTTCTGGAAGCTCCCTGATTCTCTACAAATTCCTCAGGAAAAAAAAAAAAAAAAGTCTTGGGAAAAAAAAAAAAAAAAAAAGCAGCCCTAACAGCTCTGAAGTTACTTAAATCAGGTCTCTAAGCATCTGTGGTGAATTTAATCAGGTCCAACCAACCTTAAAGCAGCTCATCTAAATGCTCCCTCTGTGTTCCTTCCCTCTGTTCGTCTCAATTCCTTCCCCTTCCTGGCCGGTGCTGGCTGTGTGTGGGACGCCTGATTGCCACTGATTTGTAGGAAAGACACCAGCACAGAAAAAGGTATTCAGCCTAAACGTTGTGTTGGCTCCTCTCTCACCTCATCACCTTCAGATCCCCATCAAATAATTCCTGTCTTGGGCTTTTCGCCACGTTTCTGGTGGGGAAATATTGTGGTGGTTTATTCTTGCTCTTGGTGGTTGTGTTTCATTCCCCTCTCTTGCCCCTTGAACTCTCCACTCCGCTCCTCGGTAATCACACCAAAGAAGGATTTGGTGGAAGGATTTGGAGCGGGATAATGATGTGGCTTAATGGCTGCTGGCAGGGAGCTGCTCCGAGCTGAGGCAGAGCTGGGGAGGGAGAGTGTGAACTGGGGTCTTGGAAAGGCTTAACGAGGTGAATCCTGAGGATGGGAGCTGGGGTCAGGCCGGGGGCTGGCAGGGGAGGGAGGATGTGGCTCTGTGCTGGGCAGGGATGCCATCAGAGAGGCTTTGGGGTGGCCTTGGCCACGCGAGACTCTGGGGCTGCGTTGGGAACCTGCCAAGTGGGGATCCCTGGTCAAGGGTGGGGACAGTGATTCAGGAGGCTGTGCTGATGGGGGGGACTTTTCCAGAGCTGTCCTGACATGGCAGGGGACATCTGGGTGGCAGATGAGGCTGGGACAGAGCTGTGGGGGGAGTGATGGGTTGGGGCAGCACAGGGACCGTGCAAAGTGTGCTCCCTACATGTGATGGGGAGCTCTTGGCTGGGATGGACCCTGGTGTTGAGTGTGCCAGGACGGCTCTGGGGGCTGAGGATGGGGTCAGGTTGGATGTCCCCACCCTTTGCTTTCACCTGTCAGGTGGGTGATGCAACATCTTCTCTCTTGCCTGCAGTTACCTCATCGCCGAGTGACGTTCTCTGCAGCCAGCCAGGCTCAGGACCTGCAGGACCCCTCCCAGCACAGCTACTACGACAGCGGGCTGGAGGAATCCGAGACCCCCAGCAGCAAATCTTCATCAGGGCCCCGCATCGGGCCCCTGGCCCTGCCCGAGGACCACTACGAGCGCACCACGCCCGATGGCAGCATCGGGGAGATGGAGCACCCCGAGAACGGTACGTGCCCGCCCGCGCGCCTGTCCCCTCCCCGGCACTGTCCCCGAGGCTTCTGGCCCTCCATGATCCCTGTCCCCAGTGTGGGTGACGTGGGAGCTTGGCTGGGACACGCTCGGCTTGGTGGGGATGAGGATGGAGAAGAGGGAAGGCTCAGAGAAAGGGAGCAGCAAGAGGGGTGAGGAGGGGACAGGTGGGTGAGGGAGGGCAGGTCTGGTCGTGCTGGGGGAAGGGAGGAGTCAAGGAGACAGGTGGGTGGGGCAGGAGATGGGTGTGGCAGGAAGCAGGTGGGTGTGGCTGGAGATGGGTGTGGCAGGAGATGGGTGTGGTGGGGCAGATGGATTTGGCCCAGAGGTGGTCTGAGATGGCAGCACCACCATCGAGCAGAGGGGCTGTATGCCAGCCCATGGGGAGCTCGTGTGCTGCACTCAGGGGTCCCCTGGTTGCCCGTCCCCACCTCAGGGGGATTGGGGTGTGCTGGAGCTCCCCGTGTGTGTTTGGGGTCGGAGCTATGGGAGGTTCCAGGGGGCAGAGCAGGTTTAGTGGCACCGGCTGGGCTCAGGAGATCCGTGGAGCGGAGGCTCATCGAGTGTGGTGGTGATGGTGGCAAACCCCAGAGAGACATTTGCCTTCACCTTGCCCCTCAGGTCACCTCCCCGCGGGGTCCAGCTTTCCCTGGGTACCCTGGGGGTGTCTGTGGTGTCACCACCAGAGAGCTGCTTCCCCGCGGTCGTGCTGCTCGTGCTGCCCCCGTGCTGCCCCCCTGGCTGCAGCCCACCCACCCCCCGGCTGTCTTCTCTGGCCAGCTCCCGTTGCTTCCTTGGATTTGGCTCTGGCTGTGCACATAACATCTTCTCTCCTGTACCTGCTGCCTTCTGTGCTCATGTCCCCAGGGGAGGTGGCTGTGGAGGTGGCAGGGTCAAAGAAATTTCTGGGAGGGAAGAGGAGCAGGGGGCAGAGGGTTCTGCTGAATTCTCCTCCTGTTTCTGGAAGCATCCTTGGATTTGGGACAGGTGTGTGTGTGGTGGGAAGAGGCTGAGTGTGTGTTCAGATGGTTTTTAGGGAGCTGCAAACCTGCTGGGTCCCTCTGTTCTGGAAATGGACAGGTCTAGTGGAACATCCCTTCCCAATTCCCAGGTTATTCCTGGAGTAACCTCGAGTTCTCTGTGTTACAACCATTGGAGCGAGGCATGGTGGGGTTCCCAAATCCATCTGTTGCACCCTCCTGTCCATGAGTGTTGTGCAGATGACTTTCTCCCCAAAAGTGCCAGTCAGTCACCTGGGAAGAGCAGTTTGGAGCAGTTCCTGGAGCCCTGGCACATGGTAGCAGTACTCAGAAGAGAGGCTAGAAGGGTGGTGAGCAAGGAGATGCCCCAGGGATGAGCTGAGGGACACAGTGAGGTAGTGGAGGTGATGGATCTGGAAGAGGAAAGGTTGAGCCCTGGAATGTGACAGGAAACTCAGGGATGATGAGGGAGGAGCAGGGCTAAAAGTAGAAACAGGGGAGAGAGAGGAGCACCTGGGAGGTGGAGGGCAGAGAGGGTTGTCTTGGGATTTTCCTTGGAGTGTTCGTTGTGTGCCCAGCTGGATGGGCAGAGGTGAGCAAGGCCAGGGGACATGGCCTGGAGATGCCAGGGATGGCTCCCTGCCCACAGCATCACAAACCTGCCCTGCAAACCAGCTCCCTGTCTTGGCACAGGGTGCCCTGTGGGTGCTCACCTCCCAGGAGAGCAGGAATCACCCCACACCCAGATCCCTGTGTGGTACAGACCCTGTGGAGTTATTCCCAGGAATAACCACAACCCTGCTCCGCTCTCCATCCCCCAGAACGTCCTGCCTTGTCTCCCTTCCCATGGCAGGGATTGGGAATCAGGCTCCAGTGGCTCCAGCATCTGTCCTGATGCCGGAGGACATCCTGTGCTGGGTGCAGAGGCCATGGCAGGGCAAGGCTCTTGGGATCCCCCAGCATTATCGCGAGCTGGTCCTGGTGCTGTGCAGATAATCTGGCACGGCAGTTCAGGGGGGACCTGAGGAGCTGGGCTCAGGGTCGTGATCCTCTAAGCAGACTGTGAGGGCATCCTGGCACTGGGACAGGCAGTTTGGGGATTAGGAGGCACTGGGGTGTTAGAGCAGCTCACCAGAGTTGTGTTTGCTCTGTCCCCTGCCTGAGGTGTGGCACATTCACATCTGTGCTTCCAGCCAGACCTTGTTAGTCCCGAGAAGGATCATCTGCGGTGAATTTAATCAGGTCCAACCAACCTTAAAGCAGCTCATCTAAATGCTCCCTCTGTGTTCCTTCCCTCTGTTCATCTCAATTCCTTCCCCTTCCTGACCAGTCCTTGCTCTGTGTGGGATGCCTGATTGCCACTGATTTGTAGGAAAGACACCAGCACAGGAAAAGGTATTCAGCCTATCCTGCAAAGGCTCTCCAGTGATGTGGGACCATCACAACATTTTGGGGACCGTCCCACCTTTTGGGAATGTCCTTGCCTTGGCTGCATCAGCAGCCCCAGCCCCTCAGAGAGCTCAGATGTTGGGGTTTTGGGCAGACTGAGCTGTTCCTGACCTTCTGTTACACCGCGGAGCCGCGCTGATCCCGCACCCCCATCCCGCGGCACGAGCGCCAGGCTGACACCACTGTGCATTTTCTCAGCTTTCATCTGGTTATAAATATCCAACATAACAGGGCTTCCATTGCTTTCTCCAGGAGATTATCCCTGCAGCCGAACCAATCTGATAAGCAAGTATGCAAGGCTATTTATAGCGTTTCAACTGGAAGACAGATCCATGCCTTTTCTTTGTAGATGGTTCTTCACTTGATTAACACACATCTCAGTGTCCTCCTTTTTTGGACCCTTTCTGCTGTGCAGACTGCAGTGAAATGCTGTATTGCAGGGGCTGAGCCAGGCCCTTTGCAGGAGGAGTTACGCTGGTTCTGGTGAAGACTTCTCCGGGAGCTTGGCGCTGACGTGGCAGCTCCTCAGTCATCCCAGGCGTTTGTCATCCCTGCTATTTTCCCTCTCTGCCCACTGTTTCCTCCCCAACATTTCCCTGCGCTGCTCCCCACCTTGGTGGGGCCTGCTGAGCTGGGAATGAAGCTCAGGCTCCCACTTGGCCACCCGGTGCTTTTCCCAAAGACATCTGTTCCCCCCGGATCCCAGATTTGCTTTGGCTGGAAGGAGCCTGGGAATGCTGGTGCTCCATGGGGGCTCTGCCCTGCCATAATGCACGGAGGGCTTGGATGGGGACAGTGCCAGTCACTCTCCTTCAGCCATCAAGGGAATTTAACAGGATTTCAGGACCAAATATGAGAAATTTGGGAGTTGTTACACAGAGCTTGTTTTCCTTCCATCCCTGTGTGGTGCAAGTGTATCTGAGATTGTGTTTTATTGGATGAGGCATTTCTGATTCATGTTTTTCCACCCCCAAAATCTGTTTTATGGCTGTTATTTAAAGTGACGACCCCATGCCATTTTTAATGCATGCAGTTACAACTGTGCTCTGAGTATGGAATAAAAAAACACCTCATGAGCTTTCCCAACACTCTCAGTGCTGTAGGATCTGCTCTTCCCAGATGTTCATGAGTTTATCCTCACAGTTCCAGGGAAGAAACTCCGCCATAGGTGGGGAATGAAATAGGAAATTGCAATTTGCATTTTTCGGAGGTGGATGCTCACTCTGGGTGACCCTGGATGAGCTGGCAGCTCCTTCCTTTGCTGTTGGGATCCTGGTGTTCCAGAGGCACGGGGCAGGAATCTGGCTGCTCCCAGGTGCCAGAGCCCAGGCTGCTGCTGGCATCCGAGGTGGGAGCAGAGCTTGGCTTTGGGACTTTGTGGCAGAGCAGGTTTCAAGCCCTCCTGCCTGGTTCAGGCTTTGCTAAGCCCAGCCTTGTCCTGGTGCTGTCGGAGCCCCTCCCAACACCCCGGCGCTGCTGGAGTGGATGGATGGAGATTCCACTATCCAGGTTTGGCTGCTGGGCTCAATAAAACCCCCACCCCCGTCCAGGTTTTGCTTTGTTTCAGGGAAGATTTAAGGGATGCACCGCAAAGGAAGAAGGAGCAGCTTGTCTTACCTGTGTGTGGCATGGTCATGAAATCCCAGCCTGTGATTCTGCTGGAAGCATCCCTTTTAGGAATTGCCCACTTGTTTAGCACAGTGTGTGAGACCCCAGGTGAGCCCTCCCAGAGGAAGGTCCTCTCTGCCCCCACTTTCACCAGTCTACACTTAAACTCTGCCTCAGCTCCTCCCATCTCTTCCCACCGAGTCCCATAACACCAGAATTCCCTCTCCTGGTGTGTACTCGGAGATCCCATTCAGGCAACTCAACATTTAAAGATGTCTTTGAGAGAAAACTGAGTCAAGTCCCTCCCTGTGAGCAGAGCCAAGGCAAGGGATTTTGGCAGCTGGGTGTCTCTTCCTCCCTCCCACCCTTCCTCGCGCTCCTCCCAGCCATTGCCATCTGCTCCTGCCACCACCACAGACCTGCAGCCTCCTTCCTGGGCAGCAGCAACATCTGGCACATCTTGCATGTGTGTGGTGCTTTTTGGCAACCCTTGCAGAGGCAGCCTGGGGAGAAGTCTCCCTCCTCCTCTCTGCTAATTTCTGATTATAGCTCAATCCTTCCTTTCCTCCGGCTCATTTTCCTCTCTGCGTGGTCTCCAGTTTGTCCGCAAGCTTTTGGTGGGCTGGATGTGTCCAGGTGATGTCCCACAGCCCCCCAGCAGCACTTGGAGATATCCACAGCAGCTCCAGGTGCAGGAATGATGTGTCTGGGAGTGTTTGTGTTCACAATGTGACCATGGCATGGAAACGTGGCTGCACCTGGCTGTGTGTGCACCCTGCAGTGCCAGGGATCAGGGAATGGTTTGGATGGAGAGGACCTTAAAGCCCATCCAGTCCCACCTGCCATGGGCAAGGACACCTTTCCCTACCCCAGAGTGCTCCAGCCCGGCCTTGGGCACTGCCAGGGATCCAGGGGCAGCCCCAGCTGCTCTGGGCACCTGTGCCAGGGCCTGCCCACCCTGCCAGGGAACAATTCCTCATTCCCAGTATCCCATCCATCCCTGCCCCCTGGCAGTGGGAGCCATTCCCTGTGTCCTGTCCCTCTATCCCTTGTCCCCAATCCCTGTCCAGCCCTCCTTCAGGCCCTGGAAGGGCTCTGAGCTCTCCCTGGAGTTTTCTCAATGCTGGGCACTCCCAGTTTTGAGCTCCTTGAGAAAGTGGATGGCACAGAGTACTCCCGAGCCAACCATCCTCTTTTCCTGCTCACCACAAGGATGGATTTGCAGCCCTGGGCAGTCGCTGCCTCCTGCCTCTGCTTTAGTGCCAGTCATGAGCTGCTTTTTAAGGTTCTCACTGCGATTGTTGTTCAGTTCCTCGCAGCCAACAGATGGGACAAAAAATTACATTCTGTCTCCTTCCCTGGCACAGAGACTCCTCTAGATCTTAAAATCTATTCTCTTTTTCCTACATTATCTCTAAATGTCCCTTTTGTCTTGCAGAAAGAGTTCCAGGCACATTTGCAGTCTGTGGAGTTGGGGTTTTTTTCAAATGTACCATGCAGCATTTCTGCTTTTTTGCAGAGGCTGAGGGATGTTTTGGAGTGGGCTTTGTCTGGGATGTGGGATTCCAGCTTGATCTGTGCCATTCCTGGTCTTTGCTGACTGGGATCCAGCAGGTCACACAGCTGGGCTGGGGTCTGGCTGCTGCTTGGGCTCCTCTCTAGCTGAGACATTGTGGGTTTGGGGTTTTTGTTACTGATCTTCGGCCCTTTTGAACGCTTCAGAGCTGGAATTCCTTTTCTCCTGACCAGCAGTTCCCACTGCTGCCTGGGTTTAGGGTGTCCACATTCTTTGTGACCATGTTCTGCTCGTCATCTGCCTCTGAAAATTCTTTCTGTGTCCCTCAGTGATCCTCTTCTTCTGCAAAAGAAATTGGGAGCTTCTCTCCTTTCCACACTTAATGTTGGTTCATCCCCAAAACCAGCTCCTGGTTTGCTTAATCACTGCTGGGAAAAGATTTTTATCAGGACAGGCAACATCCAGCAGATTGCAAATGGCCCTGGATTACCCCATCCCAGTTTCAACATTTCTGCCTGAGCTGTAATTCCAGCCCTATTTCCTTATTTTCCGTGTTTTCCAGTGGCTGTGTCTGGGCAGACTGTGACGCCAGAGCTGCTCAGGGCAGGGCATTGTCCTGCCATGCCAGCCAGGTGACCTTCCTTAATTGTCCCCAGAGCCCAGGGTAAGCAGGGGACGCTGCTCCCCTGCCCCAGGAGCAAGCACATTGCTCCCAGCTCCAGACACTGCCTTTAATCCTCTCAAGACCTTCTAAGAAGGCTGCTCCTCGCTTCAGACGTTGTCCAAAATAGCTGCAATAATTTATCTGCCTCTCCTGCCTCACAGGATTATGTGGTAGCACACACACAAGGCTGTCCTCGAGTTCTCCAAAGATCCTTGGCGGATCCTGGGCATCTTTAGAGGAGTTATTTGTAGAACCCAAATTTCCCTGTTGGATTCTGGTTGTTTTTTACCCCTTTTCTGTCCCTGAGCCCACATGGTGTGATTGTGAAAGGTCCAGGCAGTGCAGTCACTCAGAGTCAACGCCCAAGAGACAAAAACTCTGTATTTCAGTGGGAAGGTGCCTTCTCTTGGAGCATACCCAGGTCCCCATGGCTCTGTGTGTGCCTGCTGCATTCAGGGTTGGATTTTGGGAGTTT
This sequence comes from Melospiza georgiana, assembly GCF_028018845.1. NCBI lineage: Eukaryota > Metazoa > Chordata > Aves > Passeriformes > Passerellidae > Melospiza > Melospiza georgiana. The sequence continues at coordinate 15,957,836 of NC_080444.1, forward strand.
CTTGCTGGTCCTTCCCATCCTGGGCTGGGCTGGGATTTCTTCCATCCCCCCTTGCAGTCTGTGGCAAGCTGGTGGAAATCCATGAATGCCCTCTTGCTTGTGTTATGTCCATCACATTCCTCCTACTCTGAATTTATTGGGCTGAGATAATTCCATCCTTTCTCCTGCTCTTTATTCCTCTTTCCCTCTGGATGCCCTCCCCAGGATGCTGCTGTCCCTGTGCGTGGCGAGGTGACCCTGCCCTCACTGTGTGGATTTTCTGGGCAATCCTGCAGAGACCCCGGGCCTGGGGAGCAGCTGGGAGCTGCTGACCCCAAGCTCACCCTGTTCCTTGGAACCACTCTTGGGCTCGGTCAGCTCCAGGGCAAACTTTGAGACTTTCCTTAAGGGAATAAGCTACACACAGATGAGAATGTGGAAGTTTTTAGCTAAGAATTATAAATGAACTCGCTGAGGGAAGGCGGCTGCTTCTGTCCCAGGGAAGGGACAGAATTTCCCATCTTTCCAACAAGGGAGGCCAAACTGTGTCATGGAACTCCTCCAGTCCAAGGCAGGAACGTTTTCCATCACATTCCACCTCAGCAGGCTTGGGAAAAGGTTCTCACCTGGCAGAACATGACCCCAGTGGCATTCAAACAGGAACCCAACCCACACAGGACTTGGTATTTTCCTTTTCCCTGGCAATGGTTGCAAATTCCGATGCAAATGCCCATGCAAATGGTCATGCACAGCTATTCTTATCTCTGGGCCAAATCTCAACATCCCTTCTTTGGTAGAAAGTCGATTTTCCAAAAATAGTTTACGTCAGCCTCCAACTATTCATGTCTTCAGCTCGAGTTTGTTAAACCCGGCTCCAGGAAGAGTTTTCTGAATTAGATCTGCAATGGGAACGGGAGGGTGGGGCCCTTCTTTGCTTGTCCCACGTTCCTCTCCAGGGAGGACATTTCCTCGAAGTGAGGGGTTGGGTGAAGCTGCTTCAGGCTCTTCTTTTGTGTTTCCCAGCCCATTTTAAAATGAACACTTGAACTTGGGCTGCCGTTTCTTTGGACAGGTGGGGACAGCCAGGAAATGGGAATGATGATTCCTCCTGAGCCACAATGCTCTGTGTGTTTTGGGAGCACACATGTCCCTCCTGGCTGGCTCACCCCTGTCCCTGGGCCATCCTGCTGTCCCAGCACAGCTCCATGGTCAGCTGGACAGGGGAGTGACCAGGCTGAGGTTTTGCTGGGTCACATTTTTTTGGCCAATTTTGCTCTCCAGACAGAGCAGTTTTCCCACCCTGCCTGCTCTGTGGCTCCACAAAGAGCTGAAGTTGCAGGAAGCCGGGATTCTGCGGGAGGCAGGGATTCTGAGCTTGGCATTCAGCTTTAGAACACGTCTAAACCAGAAAAAGCCACCGAGTGTAAAAGCAACAGACAGGCAGGATCCCTCAGCAGCCCCAGACTATTTGTTGTTTTCAAAGACCTGCTTCCTTAGAAAGCTCCTTTTGAAGTAATTTGACGTGCCATTTCCAGCTCCTGTGTGATCTACCGCAGTTATTCCCCTTTATCTGCCTCCCAATGCTCCGGAATGTCTCCATAAACCTGCCTGGCACTGCCTCTGCCCGTGCAAGGCACCTGCATTAGCGTGGGATTTAAACTTAATGCCAGAGGAGCTTACAAACTCTCCCATTTGAGCTTCTCGTGGACTCCACACCGCGGTTTCTTTCTCATAAAAATAGCAGGTGGCTGAGTTTGAAGGATCGGTCAGGTGTGGATCCCTCACATGGAAAATCCCTCTCTCCGGCAGGAGATAGAGGATAAGGGATTCATCCCTGTCCCCGCTGAAATCAATGGGAGCTTTGCTGTTGAGACAGGTCAGGTGTCAGTCTCAGTTGTTGGCTCTTCCCCGGGATTTGCTCCTTTGTGCTGTCACCATTAAAGAATCTCTCTTCCTGTCTCTTCCCACGGGCTCTCATCCATCCTGGTTTGAAGTCCCCTCCGTTAAGTGGCTGGAACGCCGGCGCTCCGCTTCCCCGGCGGAGAGGACACTCCATAAATCTGCCATTAGTCATGGATGTGCTGAGCCATCCAGGGCCAGGCTGCTGTGCCTCAGAGGTTATCAAACCGTGGCAGCCCCTGCGTTTGCCTCTCCTTCCCCAGGGCTCCGTTCCCTTCCAGCATCCAGGGCTCATTTCCCGGGAGCTGAGGCGGCCACGCTTTGCTCAGGGACACCACAGCAGCCACGTGGGGCTCTGCCCTTGTTCCCTGGCCAGTGTGGCTGGAGCTGGGCTCCCTTTCCAGCTCCTCTGAGCAGGACAAGAAGCTTCCAATGAGTAGGAATGGGGGAATTTATGTGTGGGTGGCCAGAAGGCTACATTTTCCCAGCAGAGACACTCAAGGACATTGTCTGTGTGTGTTGTCCCCAGCGGCGTGGAGAGGGGCTTGTGCCTCTGAACCGGGTACAAAGCTCCCAAATGATCCCTGTGAGGCATTTCAGCCTCAATCCTCATGGAAAAGGAGGGCTGAACCTCACTGGTGGGAGTGTGGAACCTCCCAGGGTGTCATGGACACCGAGTCCTACCTGGATACTCCTTCCCCAAAAACAAACATCCAGACCTCTTTCCTGGGCTTGGGGGACAAGAACAGGGAAGGATCCCCCCAAAGTGCTCTGTTCCAGGGCTCTTGTCTGGCAGGGAGCTCACGTCAGAATGAGCTGGATGATGAGGACTCTGCTCGTGGTAGCTCTTGGACATGCTTGGATTCACACTTGGCACCTTTACTCTGGTGTGATACTGGTGTTGGGCTAAAATAATATCATTTTTTCAATAATTTGGGGGAGATGAGCAGGGGTGTGACATTTTTCCAATAATTTGGGGGAGACTGGCTGTGAATCAGGAATAAATCAGCTCAGGTGAAACATGGGTGAAACCTGTGACTCTCCTGTAGTCTGTGTTCTGTGTCACTCAGGTATAAAATGTTCTTCCAGGGATGAGCCCTCTGGACAAGAGGCTGGGTAAGGGATGCAGCAGGGAAGAGCAGGGTGCTGGAATGCACAGGTTCCTGAGAACAGCAGTTCTCAGTCAGCTGTGTGTGTCTGGGTTGGTACAACCTGCCTGGACGTGAGGAAACAAGGAGGAGGAGGAGGGGGTCAGGATGTGATCCCTGCTCAGGGATGTCGGAATGGCTGTCGTGTTGTTTTATCGCTGCCGAGGAAAGAGAAAATGGAGCAGGGAATGCAAAATGACAGAGAGTGAGGAGATGTGATATTTGCTTGATGTCTTTTGCTGGTAATTAGTGTAATGCCAATTAGACAGAAGTAATCTTTTTTTTTTTTCCTTCTTCAGCTGTATAAATTATTGCTGGAATATATGCCAGCTCAAACTGAGATATTAAACTCAGAGTGATGTGGAGATCTGTGCTCCTTGAGGATCTCTAGATGAAATTACCCAGACAACAGGGATCTTGACAAAAGTAAGGCTGACTCTATCCAGAAAGAAAACGAATCAAAGCCAAAGGAATTTTTGTATTCCACGTCTGGCGTCTTGCTGCTTATTAGCCACACAGGAAGGGGCCTCCACAGAGATGCAGCAACATCAGTGAGAAAAGGCAAATATCTCGCCTTTCCTGCAAACAATGCCACTTGCAGGCTATTGTTCCCCTATCAGCCTCCCTGAGGAGCAGATCCCGAGCCCTTGCCGTGCTGGGGCTGCAGGTAAACCCAGCCGCCCTCGCGCATCCCATTTGTCATTCCCCGAGCCCTGTTTGCTCCCGCACCGGGACAGCAGCGCCGGGGCTGTTTCGCCTCCGGGTCCCCCGGGACGAGGAGCTCTTTAATGATGATGTACGGCTTCCTTCAAAGGGTCAATTGCTGGCCAGGACCTCTCCAATCGCAGATCCCTCGGAGCTGTGTACCTGGGCACAGATGCTGCTTTGCTCCATGCCTCCTCGCATGAGGAGCAGACCCCCTCTTGCCGTCTCCTCCCTTTGGAAAAATAACTGCAAAAAATGATGCCTGTGGACCGATTCTGGAAATTTTCATCCGTCTCTGTTTTATTGTGAAACCCAAATCATCTCATGCTCATCCTGCTGCTCCCTGGTGCTGTGCTCTGCGCACATCTCCCTCTGACATGGGGGGAGATGATGTATCTCGCTTGTCCCGCCTGGGTTTCTGGATTTTGTAATCCTCGCTGACTCTTTAAAGCGTGTTTTATTCATGGCAGCCTTTAGGACTGCCTCTGGCAGGCCTCCCTCGAGTGGTGCAAACTTTATTGCATCTCTCCTCCAGCAGCCTGTAAACTGCAGCACCCAGGGGTAGCTGGAGGTTGATATTCCCTATCGGAAGCGATTTTCTGTCTTTTCCCTGCTTTCCCGCAAGGGCTTCTTGCTGCCATCCTAAAAACAAACACAGGGCACAGCAAAATTCATCAGGATCAGGGTTTTTTCCCAAATGAGCCATCACCAGGCTGTCCTGTTCCTAAACATCCCCATATTCTGTGTTTGCTCCTTCAGCCGGATGCTTTGGTGCTTTGGTGCTGATCCCTCTTGTTTTTCCAGGAGAGGGGGATTTCTCCTCAATCCTGGCCATCTGAGAAGGGGATTTCTCCCTTATCCTGGCCATAAGGGCAGCAGATCCTTTCAGTGCTTGGTGGGGAATCACATTAGGAGGGCAAATGCTGCAATTCAAGGCCCGGGGTTGATTCCTGGGGGTGAATTTTGCCCGCACCACAGGAGGATGTGACCGGTGCTGCTCGTGCCACGTGCCAGCCACAAACCCTCTCCCCGTGGTGCTCCCACTGCAGATTTTCAGCCTCGCAGTCTGTGGGCGTTGAAGGCGTCAATAAGGAGCGTTTTCAGCTGCTTTGTGGCACGGCTGCACTGCAGAGAAAGGGGCTGGGCAGCCCAGGGGTTCGGGCTCTGGATCTTAGAGCAACCAGCAGAGAAACGGCCCCGTTTGATGTGGGATCATTCCCTGGCTGTATCCCTGCTCTAACACTCCCAGGAGTGCTGTGTGATGGATTTCAGGTGGGTTTGGCTCCCCCGGGCTGGGTTTGGGATCCAGGGCTGTGTGTGCCTCCAGCAGGGACAGCACAGCCCAAGAGCCTCACACTGCACTGAGCGCCCATCCCCTGATCCTTCCCACAGCCACAAAAATTCCGGCAGGGATCTGCCTCTTCCCCCTGGGTGTCTGCAGGACAGGCTCAGGACAGGCTGTAAGGGAGCTGCAATGATCTGGGGGTGCTCCCCTTCCCAGGAAAGATCCGTGGCAAGGAAACAAAGCGTCCACATGCAAATCCACGCTGTCATTTCCTCTGCCGGTTTCCTTGGGGTTTGGCTTGACTCTCTTCCAAGGGCTCTTCCTTCTCCCTGCTCTGCTTCCCTCTGAGTGGTCTCGGTTCCCTTTGTTTGCAGATCCCCTCCTTGAGAGGAGCCCTTTTCATAAACTTGTGGGTTTTTTGTCACTTAAACACCTCCCTGACTTCAAAGGCCGGGAACAGCACTTGGCTCTGCGGCTCCCAGCCCCCCTGCGCCCACCATTTCCCCCCATCCATTGTCCTGCCAGGGAAGGATTATTAAATTGTTGATGGAGCTGAACAATGGTTTTGTTCAAAGGCAGACATGCGAACGCCACTTCTTTTCTCCTTGACACAAGAGCTTTAATACCCGGGAACAATGAGAGGCAGCCACCAAGGAGCAAACACTGGAGAGGACTCACAAAGCCAGGCTGGGATTCCCAAATCCCTGTGTGCATGAACTGGTGCTCCTTGGAGTGCTGTAGGTGAGGTGAGAGGCCTGGCCGTGCTGAAAATTAATTAAAAATAATCCAATTATTGCCTGTTAATTCTGGCTTGTGTGATTAGGACATGAGCAGCGGGTGGGAGAGGACCACCCTTTGCACAGAATTACGGAATTAAGGTTGGAAATCTGAGATCATCATGTCCAACCATTCCCCCAGCAGTGCCAAGACCACCACTAACCCCTGTCCCCAAGTGCCACATCCACACGTGAGACAGTGTCCACAGGGGTCTGAGGATGAGGGAAGAGACGAGGCTCTGACTCCATGTTTCAGAAGGCCTGATTTATTATTTTATGATATATATTACATTAAAACTATACTAAAAGAATAGAAGAAAGAATTTCATCAGAAGGTCAGCTAAGAACAGAAAAAGAAAAATAATAACAAAAGCTTGTGGCTCGACAGAGAGTCCGAGCCAGCTGACTGATTGGCCATTAATAAAAAACAAGTCTATGAGATCAATCACAGATGCACCTGTTGCATTCCACAGCAGCATTTTGCATTTTTTTTTTTTGCATTTTGCTCCTGAAGCCTCTCAGCTTCTCAGGAGGAAAATTCTTAAAGAAAAGATTTTTCACAAAATATCATAGCTACACACATGGCTTTGAAATCCCTTCAGGGTGGCTCCACCACTGCCCTGCACAGCTCTGACCATCCCTGTGGGATGAAATGTTCCCTGATGTCCAGCTTGAAGCTCTCCTGCTGCAGCTCGAGCCCACTCATCCTGGGAGCAGCTCCTGATTTCCTCTCGTGTCAGGAGTTGTGCAGAGCCACAAAGTGTCCCCTGAACCTCCTTTTCCCCATCTGAGCCCCTTTCCCAGCCCCTCCCTGGCTGGTGCTCCCATTCCCAGCACAGCTCTGGCACTCGGGGCGCGCCGGGCACACACAAGGAGCAGCAGGAAAAGGAGGAGGGGGTCAGGATGTGATCCCTGGCTCCAGCCAGGCTGTGCCTCTGGAGCAGCTCTGCAGTGAGGATCCTGCCCTGCACAGCCTCAGCTCTGACATTTTGTGCTGCACAGGCTCCTTTCTGATGCCTTATCGCCTTAGCTGCTTTCCAGCACCACAGCTTCAATTTTCCATGCTGGGTTCCCCTCAGGTTGATTTCTCTTTCTGTTTTTCATGAGGTTTAGCCAAGCTGTTCCAGCTAGTTTCGGAGAACAAGCTGTGCTGCCTCAGCCCTGCTAACAAAGTGATTATGAAAATTTCCTTTCAAGATCCATTAGCTTAACCACGCTTTGGGAGGGAGGGCTGGGATTTGGCATGGGAGCTGCCAGCGGTGTTTGGGGGCTGCTTGTCCCAAAATGTGCTCTGAATGCACCTCAGAACACATCCCTGGGGAGCTGTGCCCACACTGCCCTGTGTGGCCTTCACACAACAGCATTCCCAGGGTTTATCCATCGGGGAATGGATTCCAACTGACACAGGAGGTTTAGATTGGATATTAGGGAAAAAATCTTTCCTTGTGAAGGTGGTGATGCCCTGAGCTTGCCCAGAGCAGCTGTGGCTGCCCCTGGATCCCTGGCAGTGCCCAAGGCCAGGTTGGACAGGGTATGGAGCAGCCTGGGACAGTGGAAGATGTCCTTCACCCCACCCCAAAAATGCCACCCTGTCCTGGTGACATCTCCCACCAGGGATGGGGGGACAGGGACGGGACACAGTGCAGGGTCTGTGCCCTGCTGGTTCATTAATTCCAGCAAAATTCCAACCCTGCCTGAGTGGGCAAAGCATCAGACTTGAGAAGAAATGAGCCCAGGGGTGCCCAGGGGTGCCCAAGGAGGCCGTGGGCACCTGGCCTGGATCACAACCAGTGTGGCAGCAGGAGCAGGGCAGGGCCTGTCCCCTGTGCTGGCACTGCTGGGGCACCTCGAGGGCTGTGTCCTGTTCCGGGCCCTCATGGCCAGAGAGCCCTGCAGGGGCTGGAGCGTGTCCAGGGCAGGGAACGGAGCTGGGAAGGGGCTGGAGCCCCAGGAGGGGCTGAGGGAGCTGGGAAGGGGCTCAGCCTGGAGCAAAGGAGGCTCAGGGGCCCTTGTGGCTCTGCACAGCTCCTGACAGGAGGGCACAGCCGGGGGGTCGGGCTGTGCTCCAGGGAACAGGGACAGGAGCAGAGGGAACGGCCTCAGGCTGGGCCAGGGCAGGCCCAGGGTGGGCACAGCAGGAATTTCCCCATGGAAAGGGGGCTCGGGGATTGGGAGGGGCTGCCCAGAGGGGTTTGGAGTGCCCATCCCTGGAGGTGTCCAGGAAGGGCTGGAGGTGGCACTGAGTGCTCTGGGCTGGGGACGAGGTGAGGATCAGGCACGGTTTGGACTCCATGATCCTGGAGGGCTTTTCCAACCTCAGTGATCCTGGGATTCCATGGGAGACCTGCTCTGGGGGTTCTGTGAGATGGAACCACTCTGAAGTGCCACCCCCAAGGCCTTTCCTTGTCTCACTCCCAGGCTGTGACAGTGCCCAGGTCCCCCTGGAGCAGATCTGTCCCCACATCCCCCATGCCTGGCACACTTTGGGGTCCCTCACTGCCTCCCCAGTCCCAGCCAGCACACAGGGACTCTTCCTTTATCTCTTCTCCCTCTGATTGTCCTTCCCAGGGCCTGTTCTCCCTTCTCCTGCCCTTCCTGGCGCGCTGGCAGAGCTGCCTCAAGCTCCAGTGCCCTCGGTGATGAGCTGCTGGCAGCCAGGGCAGCAGGCTGCAGCTTTAATTAAATGATAAGGGCAGAGCCCCGGAAGTGGGTAGATAAGTGCACTGGTGTCTGCCACCACACTTGCCCAGGCTCTTTCTAATTAGCTTTGAGGAGCTCTGGAGAGGCAGATTAACCCTTGCAGGTGCTGGGATGCAGCAGGAGAAGGGTGCCCAGGCCAGCCCCAGGGATGCCAGGCTGGAATGCCATGGTTTGGGTGGGATGGGGCTGCAGGGGACCCTCTGTGCTGCCCCCAGCCCGGGGCAGAGGGGACAGGTCAGGGAGGATCAGAGCTGGCCTCTCACAGGCTCAGGCACTTTCAGAGCTCAGGGATTATGTGCTTTGCTCCTTCTGGAAGGAGCATTGCTGCTGTGCCATGTCCCTGCTGGCTGGGGGGACTGTCCCCAGCCCCACAGGGCACAGTCTTGCCATGGCTCAGCTCTCCAGCCCCTCTGGGACCATGACCAGGGATTCTCTGAGAACTGGTGACCCGGGGACACAGGGTAAGAGAACAATTGTGTGTCACCAAGCCCTGATAAAATGGACTGGCAGCTCCCCAGGACCTGGTGCCACCAGGGCCACTCCCCGTCCCTCACCCAGGTGCAGCTGACAGTGAAGCACACCAGAGGGCTGGGAAGGGCCCCTGGGCTGTGGGCACGGTGTCACCAGGGCAGTGAGTGCTCAGAGTGGCACTGGTGACACTGCTCCTGCTGGCATGGCCCCTTGTGGTCACCCTGGCTGGCAGCACAGGGCACCCAGAGTGTGCCAGGGAGCTCTGGGGTGGGCACTCCTGTGTCCCCTGGGAGCTCTGGGGTGGGCACTCCTGTGTCCCCTGGGAGCCTGGCATGGGCACTCCTGTGTCCCCAAGGAACTTTGGGACAACCATTCCTGTGTCCCCAAGGAGCTCTGGGACAGCCCATGAGGACAGCTCATGGGACAGCTCCCATGTCCCCAGGGAGCTCTAGGGTGGCCATTCCCTGTCCCTAAGGAACTTTGGGAGAGCCATTCTCATGTCCCCAAGGAGCTCTGGGGTGGCCATTCCTGTGTCCATAGGGATCTCTGCCAATCTCATGTCCCCACGGAGCTCTGCCATTCCTGTGTCCCCAAGGAGCTCTGGGAGAGCCATGCCCATGTCCCCAGGGAACTCTGTCATTCCTGTGTCCCCAAGGAGCTCTGGGGTGGGCACTCGCATGTCCCCAGGGAGCTCTAGGGTGGCCATTCCGTGTCCCCAAGGAGCTCTGTGACAGCCATTCCCATATCCCCAAGGAACTCTGGGGTGGCCATTCCATGTCCCCAGGGAGCTGTGTGACAGCCATTCCCTGTCCCCAGGGAGCCCCTGCCTGCAGGGGGACGGGCCATCCCCAGCCCCCCAGGGGCAGAATCGCCATCAGCAGAGCAGGTGGGGTTGGGGAATGCAAGCAGGAGCAATCAGGAGGGATTTGGCCAGCAGGAATGTGCATCCAAGGCATGCATGAGCTGGCAGCCCCGGGGCGGCAGGTGCTGCTCCCTCCCCTGGGATTTCCATCATTAACCCTGAGCTCCCCTGTCCCAGCTCCTGGGGCAGGGAGGGCAGGAGCTCCACTGCCCCATATTCCATGGTTTTAGGGCCTTTGTGTGTCCCTAAAGGAACCTCAGGTGCTGCTGCTCCCTCCCCTGGGATTTCCATCATTAACCCTGAGCTCCCCCTGTCCCAGCTCCTGGGGCAGGGAGGGAAGGAGGGCAGGAGCTCCACTGCCCATATTCCATGGTTTTAGGGCCTTTGTGTGTCCCTAAAGGAACCTCAGGTGCTGTTGTTCCCCTGGGTGCTGCAGGAGCCAGTGCTGGAACAGGGTTTGGTTGTTCCATGGATTGGGTTAGACTCCCCAGCGTTTCTGGTGGATATTTGTGGAATGCCCCTGGTCTGTAGGTTGGGATGTGAATGGATCCAGGGTTTCACTCTGCAGCTGGGTTGTGTTGTTTCATGCACGGTGAGTGAGGGGATTGCCCAGCAATGCTCATTCTGTGCCTTTCCTTTTGGCTGCTGTGAGTTTTAGCTGCAGGGACCTGATTTTTCATAGAGGGCGTGTGCCAGGTACCAAATATTCTGAGAAGTGCCAGTGAAATGTGCCCAGATATTTTATTTCTGGAAAGATAAAGAGAAAATTGCTGTTTCTTCTCATTAGGAGAGCAACACCCTCCATCCTCCAGCCCCTTTTTATTTAGAGGAGGAGTTTTCTGTGATCTCTTGACCCTTTCCTTGTACCCTCCCCAGTTTCTGGAGCAGAGTCTCAGTGGCAAATCAGCTCGTTCCCTGTTAAACCTCCCAGGGGCTCTGTCCTCTCCCTGGAAGCCACAAAGGGACCCCAGGGGAAATATTTCCCTCCAGAGTGAGACTCTGCTCTGCATCAGGAAGCAGGAGGAGAATTAAGGCTGCCTGGACAATCCTAATTTTGGCATTTCCTAACCTTTGGACCCTGTAATCCTATTTAGGTGCTTCTTAACATAATTATTCAGCAGTTTAATGGAATAATTCTGCTTTTTATAGTCCAGTGAAGGTTGAAGCCCCTCTGTGCCGGGGTAGGAGATCATGGGGGTGGCACCACAACCACAAAATCTGTTACAGGGGGGTTGAATTTGTTTTGCTGGGTGTCACAGGGAAGCTGTGGGGTGATGGGGATTTTGGGAGCCCTCAGTGTGTTCTGAGCCCTGCAGGGACATTCTCAGTGTCTGGGAACATCCATCTGGGTGCTCTGCCTGCCGTTGCTGTGGCGATGTGGCCGCTGTGACTGCAGCAGGGAGGCGGCTCCTCCTGCACACACGGGAAACACAACCCTGAGAATGGGGAAAAAAGGGAAAACACATCCCTGGGAATGGGGAAAAAAGGAAAAATACATCCCTGGGAATGGGGAAAACACATCCCCTGGGAGTGAGGGAATGGAAACAGATCCCCTGGGACTGGGGAAAAGGAAGGACACATCCCCTGGGAATGGGAAAAAAGGGAAAACACATCCCTGGGAATGGGGAAAAAAGGGAAAATACATCCCTGGGCATGGGGAAAAAAGGGAAAACACATCCCTGGGAATGGGGAAAAAAGGGAAAATACATCCTTGGGCATGGGGAAAACACATCCCCTGGGAGTGAGGGAATGGAAACAGATCCCCTGGGGAGTGGGGAAAAGGAAGGACAAATCCCCTGGCAATGGGAAAAAAGGGAAAACACATCCCTGGGAATGGGGAAAAGAGAAACAGATCCCCTGGGAACAGGGGAAAAGGGAAAATACATCCCCTGGGAATAGGGAAAAAAGGGAAAATACATCCTCTGGGAATGGGGAAAACACATTCCCTGGGAATGGAGAAAAGGGAAAACACATTCCCTGGGAATGGGGACAAGGAAGAACAGATCCCCTGGGGGTGGGGAAAGGGAAACACATCCTCTGGGAACAGGGAAAAAGGGGAAAACACATCCCCTGGGAGTGGGGATAAAGGGAAAACACATCCCCTGGGAACAGGGAAAGCACATCCCCTGGGAATGGGGAAAAAGGAAAACACATTCCCTGGGAATGGGGAAAAGGGAAAACACATCCCCTGCGAATGGGGACTGGAAACACATCCCCTGGGAATGGGGAAAAAGGGAAACGCATTCCCTAGGAGTGGGGAGAAGGAAGAACACATCCCCTGGGAGCCAGACAAGGGAAGAACACATCCCCTGGGATCTGGGAAAAGGAAGAACATCCCCTGGGAGCCAGGCAAAGCTCCCCAGCCCCAGCTGTGCTGCAATGCCGAGCCGGGTGGGTCCATCTGTCCCCATCCCTTCCTGGCCGTGCTGGGCTGCCCTCGGCAGGGGCTGGGAAGGCGTTTGCAGCTCCGGAGTGCCGGGCTGTCCCGCAGGGGCTGGGGCTGATCCGGGCGTGCAGAGCCCGTTCCCTTCGGGCCGAGCCGAGCTGTGTGTGCTGCCCAGCACAGGGGCAGAGCAGCGGGGCTGGAGGGGCCGGGGGATGCCGGGGCTGTTCCATCTCCTGGAGCGCATGAGAAGCCTGTGCGTGCCCGGCAGCTCCGGGGATGTGTGGAACAGCGGGTGCTGCTCGTTCCCTCCCCGGGAGCTCGAGGTGCGGCTCGGAGCCGCAGTCACCCCGCGGTGGGCAGTGCCGGGTCGGGCTCCCATAGCGGGAGCCATCTGGAGCGAGGGTGGGAACCTTGGGCGGCCATCTGGCTGGGTGTTGTAGTGCTAGGAGCGGTCCCCCAGCCGTCTGCCTGGGTGATGAGGGGCTGGGAGCGGTCCCGCAGCCGGGGAGGGTGCGGGGGGGAGCCCGGGGCTGCGGGAGCTGCTCCCGGCTCCGAGCCCTCCGTGCCCAAACATCCCCGCCCCAGCAGCTCTGCAGGGCACATTGCTGAGCTCTGGGCTCGTCCTCACGGGAATATGGGCCAGAAATGGGTGAGGAGCTGCGGGAGGGATTCTGCATCCAAAGGTGATGGCGATCAGCCAGGGAGGGATTGTCCCGCTCCAGGGCTGGGGCCCTTCGGGTGGCACAACATCAGAGCCCCAAAGCTGTTCCAGATGCCCAAAGGAGGGGCCGGGCTGGGGAAGGCTCTGCAGGGGCCACCCGAGGAGGGCTGAGGGCACTGGGCTGGTTCAGCTGCACAAGGAGCCCAGGGCAGAGCTCAGGGAAGGAGGGAACGGCTGCAGGGGAGCTTTGGGATGGACACCAGGGAAAGGTTCTGCCCCAGAGGGTGCTGGCACTGCCCAGGCTGCCCAGGGAATGGGCACGGCCCCGAGGCTGCCGGAGCTCCAGGAGCCCTTGGGCACCAGGGATGCACAGGGGGCACTGCTGGGGGGTCTGGAGCTGGACTGATGATCCTTTTGGGTCCCTTCAGCCCAGAATATTCCCTGATTCCCTGCTGGGATAATGCACTGGCTGTGCCTCCCTGATTTGGAGACTGTGAAGGGGCACCTTGTCTGTGAGCTTGTGAAGGAGATCCTGGCTCCAGAGCCACCTGCAGCACAGCTCCCCTCTCCCTACAGCCCTGGCAAGGGGAAAACGTGCTGGGAATGAGGCACAGAGCTGCCACAGGCCTGTTCCCTGCAGGAAACTCCTGCTGGGATGGGATGGGATGGGATGGGATGGGATGGGATGGGATGGGATGGGATGGGATGGGATGGGATATCAATGGGATAGGATAGGATAGGATAGGATAGGATAGGATAGGATAGGATAGGATAGGATAGGATAGGATAGGATAGGATAGCAATGGGATAGGATAGCAATGGGATAGGATAGGATGGGATTCTATTCATGGGATGGAACAGGATAGCATAGCAATGGGGCTAGCCGGTGTAAGAACATGGCATGTCGGGCTGCACAATCCCAGCTGTTCCTAAGGGTGTCTGAGCAGGGAGCAGCAGCACCGGTGCCTGGAGGAAGCAGCTCAGCAGGGAAGTGGTGTCTGGAGGGAGCAGTGTGTAAAACATGGAGCCTGGAGGAGATGGCTCACTGCAGCAGGGCTGCCTGCAGGGAAGGCAGCAGCAGGGGGGGCAGCACCTGGAGGCAGCAGCAGCACAGAACATGGCACCTGCAGGGGGACCCGTACCTGGAGGCAGCAGCGCCGTGGGGATGGCATTTCCCAGGAATGGCACTGCAGGGAATGGCACCTGGAGGGAGCAGCACCATAGGAGAGCTGTGCCTTCGGGAGTGCGCCGTGGGGGACACACACCTGGGGGAACACACCTGGGGAGGACACACCTGGGGGGGACACACCTGGGGGAACACACCTGGGGGAACACACCTGGGGAGGACACACCTGGGGAGGACACACCTGGGGAGGACACACCTGGGGGGAGTGGCGCTGTGGGAGAGTGGTGGCACCTGTGGAGAATGTTGGCACCAGCAGCTCTGCCATGGGCAGCAGGGAGCAGCATTCCTGGGAATGGTTCCTGGAGGAGCCATGGTGCAGGAGAACAGCACCAGGAATGGTGAAATAGGGAATGGTGCTGACTGTCAGGAGCTGTGGGGTGGGAAGGGAGTCCTTGTTGCACAGGGAGGGGGGACAGTGCTGCTGGGAGGTGATGCCAGACACCCCAGAGGGGTCTGCAGAGCCCTGAGGGCCAGGAATGGGAGAGGAGGCATTCCCAGATGGCCAGGCTGCCTCTCCTGGGAGCCCTGCCCCTTTCCCTGGCTCAGGACAGACCTCTGGAACCCCTGGCAGCCCAGGGTGCAGCGTGGGCCCTGTCTGTCCCTCTGTCCCCAGGGCCAGCACAGGTCAGGGCTCTGGAGCTCTGCTTTTGGGGCAGCTGGCTAGATGAGTTCTCCCCAGGGAGGGAAGAAGGCTTGTTCTGATCCCAGCTCTGTGAAAGCATCTGGTTTTCCTCCCAGCTGCTCTCCCCACACTCCCCTTCCCCATTTCCCCACACCACTGAGCCTTTCCAGTCCCTCCTGGCATGCTGTGCTTCCCTTTCCTGGGCTTCTCTGCATCCTCTGCCCCGCTCTGCTCTGTCACAGCCCCTCTGCCTCCCCTCCCAGAGCTGCTCCAGCACTTCCCCTCCCTTCCAAGGCTTCTCCTGTGCCGCATCATCCATCCCTGCTCTCCCTGCACTGACGCAAGTGGAAGACACAGGAAGACCAAACCAGGCTGGGGATAAAAACCAGGCTGGCGCAAAAAACGTGCTGGGGGCTGGCTCAGCCTCTGCTGGGAGCTCCCAGGCTTGCAGAGGGTGAGGGAACCTCCGCCCATCTCCTGCAGGAGATGGAAGCACTGCTGGCTGAGGCTGCTGCTTTTGTGTTGTCCCCAAAGCGCCCCAGAGCTGTGCTGGGATCCCCCAGTAAGGTTTGGAGGAGCTCTGTGACAGGATGAGCTCCTGCCCTAGGTGGGGACAGAGGGAGACAGCAGTAATTAGCAGCAGCACCAATTTGTGCCTCTTTCCAGAGGAGCCAACCTGGTATCTCTGAGGGTGTCCTGGTGTAAAACCCCAATGGTGCGCCCCAAGAAACCAAAGGGATCCAACTTTTCCTGCCCTGGGTTCCTCACTGAGGAGGAAAACACCCTGAGGCTGCTGATGAGGGGGTGCCAGAGAGAGGCAAAGCTGCAGGAAAGGGGGGAGTCAGGAGGATGTGAGGGCTGTGAATGCCCAGGCAACCTCTTCCCTGCCTGGGAAGCACAGTCTGGTGGCCTGGAATAACCAGGATGGGCCAAAGCTCAGGAAAACACAGCAGTTGCACAGAGCTTTACTGGGTGTGACCAGGACACCCTGATACCAGAGAGGACGTGGCCATCCTCTTCAGCCCTGGGAATGTTGTCACATTCCATGGCCTCAGAGGCACAAAAGTGCATTATGGGTGGAGGAGGGATCAGAAATCCCGAGCACCCTTTGTGCACCCCGAGGTGAGGGGCCTGCCTCCTCTCCACCCCACAAAACTGGGGAAAATCCATGGACAGAATTCCCACCGAGGAGGGATTTGTGCTTGCCTGGTGGCACACTGGAGTCCCTGAGCCACCAGCATGTGCTGGGAATTAGGCCATGGGGTCGTGTTTTCCCTCAGTCCCAGCTATTCAGGAACTGCACCCTGCCCCGTTCCGGGCTCATGGCACAGAATCCGCTCTGCCAGCGAGGGGACAACGCTGGAAAAAGGCTCCAGTGCCAGGAGCAGACAATGGGTAGAGCAGAATAAAAGACCCTGAACACAGCGTTCCTGCTTGATCCTGCCATTCCCAAGCTGCTGCTGGCACCAGGACATCTCCGTAGCTTTGTTCCCTGCAGAGGTGGATTTTATTTCAGTCCTGCCAGTCCCCTCTGTGGGCTCGGCAAAGCTCCATCTGCCCCAGGAAGAGAGGATGGCTCCCATCCACTCCCCTGGGAGCACAGAGCACCAGGGCCTCTCTGAGAGAGGAAAGGACGTCCAGGAGGAAACCTGGTGAGGAAAGGATGGCGATAATTCCATGTGGACACGAGGGAGAGACCACAGAACATGACCTCAAAGTGCCCAAGGCTTTGCTTGGCCACTGGAGCATCCTGTGGTCCTGACAGGAAAACCTGATAGATTCTCTTGGGTTCAGATTCCGTTCTCTGCTTGCCCAGAGCAGGGATGGAAACAGAGCCCTTGTGCCTCTGGTTGTGTATCTCATGTGGGAGAGAGAATTGAGGCGATTCCCCAGGAAACAGGGCACTGGTGCATGGCCAGCCCCGAGGACGTGCCCTGCCAAGCTGCGCTCCTGTGCTGCCCGTGCCCTGCCGTGTCCCCTGGGCTGCTTTTGTGCTGCTGCTGCTGCTTCTTGTCCCCGCCGTGTGAGCATGGCTGTCCCCGCGCCGCGAGCAGGGCCAGCAACCTGAGGGATGGATCTGGGTGGGGTGTCTGTGTGTCCATGTGTATGTGTCTGTGTGTACGTGTCCATGTGTGTATCCATGTGTGTGTCCATGAGTGTGTATTCGTGTGTGTATTCATGTGTGTGTATCCATATGTGTATCCATGTGTGTATCCGTGTGTGTGTGTATCCATGTGTGTGTCCATGTGTGTATCCGTGTGTGTGTGTATCCATGTGTGTGTCCATGTGTGGGTCTGTGTGTGTGTCCGTGTGTGTATCCATGTGTGTATCCGTGTGTGTGTATCCATGTGTATCCATGTGTGTATCCGTGTGTGTGTATCCATGTGTGTATCCATGTGTGTATCCGTGTGTGTGTATCCATGTGTGTGTCCATGTGTGGGTCTGTGTGTGTGTCCCTGTGTGTATCCATGTATGTGTGTGTGTCCATGTGTGTGTCCATGTGTGTGTATCCCTGTGTGTGTATCCGTGTGTGTGTCCATGTGTGTGTATCCACGTGGGTATCCACGCGTGTGTATCCATGTGTGTGCATCTCTGTGTGCATCTCTGTGTGCATCCAGGTGTGTGTATCCCTGCATGTGTGTCCATGTGTGTGTCCATGTGTATATATCCATGTGTGTGTCCATGTGTGTGTATCCCTGAATGTGTCCATGTGTGTGTGTCCATGTATGTCCATGCGTATATCCATGTGTGTATCCCTGTGTATATATCCATGCGTGTGTCCATGTGTGTATCCCTGAATGTGTCCATGTGTGTGTGTCCATGTATGTCCATGCGTATATCCATGTGTGTATCCCTGTGTGTGTGCACAGCCCCAACCCCTCCATGTGCCCGAGTTTCTGGTGTCACCATCCAGGTGGCTCCCAGTGTCCCCGTGTGAGTCCTCCCAGGGATGCTGGGCTCCAGGGAGGATCAGGATGAAGCTGGAGCCAGGAACGAGGGAGGAGCAGCAGTGGCTGAGCGGCCTCAGGAGGCTGGAGCAGGGCCAGGAGAGGCCGAGGAGGCAGTGGGGACCAGGGGACAGGGGTGTCAGAGGCTGCAGGGGGTGTGGAGGCCGGGGCTGTGCACTGATGTGACGCTGTCGTCCTTTTTCTGCCCCTCATCAGAGTCCCCTGAGCGGAGCAGGCTGTGAAGGGGGGCTGCCATCAGGTATGTCCGTGTGCCTCCTGCCAGGATGTCCCAGCTGCCAGGGGGAGCTCCCGTGGGTGCCAGGGATGCAGTGTGGGCACAGGCCCCAGCCCCCAGCTGAGGGTTTGGGGAGCGTCACTGGGGGCTGGTTTAGGGCAAGATGTGCTCACACCATGGTTGGCTGCTGATTTTGCCCCTTCGTCCATGGTGGTGTCAAGCATTCCCAGCATTGTCTGGAGCCTTCTCCTGCATCCTGTGTGTGAAAGCTGTGCCAGGGTGACTCGGGTGTGTGGCAGTCCCAAACTGGTGGCAGCAGGGAGCATTGGCCAGGGCAGAAACCCCACTGTGGTGCTCTGGTTTGCTTCTTCCCCAGGCTGAGGGAGCGCCTGTGGGTCCGCCCTGCTTTTGGGATGAGGGAATTGTGTGGACCAATGTGTGTCCCGTGTGAAGGGGGTGCTCCACATGTCTCAAGTCCCCAGAGCTCCTCAGCATCTCCCTCCATCAGTCTGTCAATGCAGAGAGCTCCACAGTGGTGGAGACGTGGAGAGGATTTCTGGGAACCACAGGGACATCTGGAAGTCTGAGCAGCCTCAAGGTCATGAGCAGCACCTGCTTCCACCCCAGCATCAGCACCAGGCTGGATCTGCTTGTGGCAGCAGGCAGTGACGTGTCCTGGGGCACTCTGTGATGTCCCAAATTTGGGCAGAAATCAAGGAATGGCTCGTGACTGGGAGGGCTCTGGGAGGGACACTCAGCTCTGCATGGAGTGCCAAATTCCAACCTCAGAAGCCTCGTGACAGGTGCTGCCTGTGCCAAGGACACCTGGCCAAGGCTCAGGGACACCTGGGGCAGGGGGTGGCTGGTGTGTGAGGACACCAGTATGTGAACTGGTCTAACTGGTGCTCATTGTTCGGCTGTGCCAGGAGCTGTGGTGCCCTGTGGTGCCCTGGGGTGCTGGGCTCCCTCAGGGGCAGGGATTTGGTGCACAGGGCACCTCTGGCATCTCCACAGGGCACCCCACGGCATCTCCAGCCTCTCTCGGGGTGGGCATGGCTTTGCCTCAGTGTGCTTGGGGGTTGCAGGCTCCACAGGAGACCAGGACTTCTGGCTGGAGGGTGCCAGGGGAGGCTGGAATGTGGCCTGGAATGCCTGGTGGGAGCAGGGCAGGGATGCCCAAGGATGCTGCCCAGGACACACGGCTGTGCCTCGGGGCTGAGTTCAGGGCAATTCTGTCTCTGCAAAGTGATGCCATGGGATGCCATTGGTGGTGCCCAATGGGAATTCCTGGAGCTTAGCAGGTTCCAGGTGGTGCCTCACCCTCTGGGATCACAAGCCCGGTATGGCAGCTCATATCCTGCTCTGCAAATCCAAGCTGTGGAGCCTCCCTGTGCAATCCTGGTCTCCTGAGGGGCTCGGGGAGCTCTGCCCTGTGCTCTGCCTCCTGTTTCTCTGTGGCTTTGGGTTTCCCTCCCTGCTCTGCTTTGCTCCCGTTTTTTTGTCTGTGGGTCCAGCTCCTGGGTGTCCATGTGTCCAGTTCCTGGGGTGTCCATTGGTCCACCTCCTGGGTGTCCATGGGTCTGGCTCCCAGGGTATCCATGGGTTCAGCTCCTGGGGTGTCTGTGGGTCTGGCTCCCAGGGTGTCCGTGAGTCCATCTGTCTGTCCCAGAATGGGTAGGACGGAGATGTCCAGTGTCTGCTGCTCATCCCTGCATCCTGAGAGGGGGTTCCAAAGGCGGGGTTCCTGAGGAAGAGTTCCCAAGGCGGGGTTCCCAAGGTGGGGTTCCCGAGGAAGGGTTCCCAAGGTGAGGTTCCCAAGGCAGAGTTCCTGAGGAAGGGTTCCCGAGGAAGGGTTCCCAAGGCAGGGTTCCCAAGGCAGAGTTCCTGAGGAAGGGTTCCTGAGGAAGGGTTCCCAAGGCGGGGTTCCCAAGGCAGAGTTCCTGGGGCGGGGTTCCTGAGGAAGGGTTCCCAAGGCGGGGTTCCCAAGGCGGGGTTCCCAAGGTGGGGTTCCCGAGGAAGGGTTCCCAAGGCAGGGTTCCCAAGGCAGAGTTCCTGAGGAAGGGTTCCTGAGGAAGGGTTCCCAAGGCAGGATTCCCAGGGTGGGGTTCCCAAGGTCAGGTTCCTGAGGCAGGTTTCTGAGGGAGGTTCCTGAGGCTAACATTACTGTCCCTTGTTCCCCGCAGATCTCCGGCCTCTGCCCGATGTAGCCATGACTGGGACCTGCACCCGGGAGTGCACAGAGTTCGGCCACTCCGACACCTGCTGGATGCCTGGCCAGTCCTCCCCCAGCCGCAGGCCCAAGAACGCCCTCAAACTCTCCACTTTTGTGCCTTACCAAGACAGAGGGAGTCAAGAGCAAGTCGGGAACGGCAGCCCCAGACTGTCGGAAGAGCGCAGCACCAAAATGGCCAACCTCCGCCTGCTCCCCACGTACAGTGCCTTCTCCAATAGTAGCCATGAGCCCTGCAAGGACTCTCCCATGGAGGAAATTCCTCTCACCCAGACCTCGGACTTCCAGCCAGCCACCACCCCCTCAGCCCAGACCACCAAGAGGGAGATCTACCTGTGAGGCTGGGCGTGAGGGGCAGGGAGCTGAGGCCAGAGGAACATTTTCCATTTCGATGCTTTATGGCTCCAGCCGCTTCTCCAGGCAGGGGGCTCTGCGGGGAGCAGGGCAGGGCAAGGCAGGGATGAGAGGAGCGCCTTTTTAACCCCCTGTTGCCCGGGGCTGGGGGTGGGTGGGAAGGTGAAAAGCATCCCGATCCCATTGCCGAGCATCCCGAACTGCTGCCGGGGAGGGCTGGGCAGGCTCCTGGTGCGGAGGGCACGGAGAAGGGAGAGAAGGGCTTACGTACCAAAGGTCCACGCAGAGCTGGTGGAGTTCCTGGGGCATAGGACGAGGAGTGTCCCCGAGCACGGGGAGCCAGCTGCCTGTCTCTTTGCTGTAGACTCCTGTAAATACGAATCTTATAGGAATGACATTCAAGTCCTGCCTGATCGCAACTTTTTATTGTCCTTGAAACAAACAAAAAGACATTTAAAGAGAAAACAAAACAAAACAAAATGAGGAAAAAAAAAAAAGCAGACAAAAAAAAAAAAGAGGAAAAACAAAACAAAAAAAAAGAGAAAAAATAACAAACCACAGGGAGCAAGTTCCAGCTTTGAATGGTTTCCTGCGTGGAAGAGCCCCTGGGAGCGCAGCGTCCGGCCCGCACTCGTGTTCTATATTGTAAATAGAGATGTGATCAGTCCCTGAAACAGCAGCTGGGGAGCTGGAGGAGAGGGGC
Organism: Melospiza georgiana; assembly: GCF_028018845.1. NCBI lineage: Eukaryota > Metazoa > Chordata > Aves > Passeriformes > Passerellidae > Melospiza > Melospiza georgiana. The sequence continues at coordinate 15,978,986 of NC_080444.1, forward strand.
AGCATCCTGGCCGGACTGTAGGGACTTTGCTGTTTTTCAGCCTGGATCTCTTTCTGAACGTTGTCACTGTGCCCACAAGCTGCAGGGTCCCTAGGGACTGCCCGGTGCCATAGGTGGGGGCTGCTTTGGGGGTGGGGGGTCCCGGTGGTGGCCCTGCGCCTGGCGGGCGGAGGAGGGGTGGGGAAGCCCCCAGACAAGGGACCGGCTGGGTCCGGGGAGGGGATGTCCCCAGGAAGGGACCGGCTGGGTCCGGAGAAGCCCTCAGTCCGCCTCTGCTGGCAGGGAGGTCGCCAGCGGCCCCGGCTCTCAGCCCATCGCCTCGGGCCTCCTCCGGGGCAGGGGATGCCCACGAGGCCAGGCTGTGCCGTGCCCTCGACCTCCGTCCCATCCGCCTGTAAAGCCACCATTGCCTTTGTGAGGAGGAGCTTTGTCTCAGGGTCACACCGGGGGCCGCCGAGCCCCTGCCCGCTGGACTCCGCTGCCCTTAGGCCCCAGGGCCACTCTCACGGGGTCCAGCTTTCTCTTCCATTGTCAAAGGTCCACCGGTCTCCCGGCAGGTTCCTGCTGCCCCGGCGTCCTCAGCTCCCGTGCAGGGTCAGAGGAGCCCCTGCCCCTCACAGGGCTTCCTGAGGGGCACCCCTGGCTCTGCCGCTGCTCCCTTGGCAGCGGGGCACAGCCCTGGTTTTGGGGTGCACCCCTGGCCGGAGGGGTCCGGGCGACTCGCGCCTCATTCCTGGGTAGCCCTTCCCCTCCGGGCCGCGGGAGGGGCCGTGCTGCACCCTTGTGCTTCCAGCTCTGGCACCTTCCCGAGGGAGCGAGGCCGGCAGGGCGGCTCTCCTGTGGCTGGCACGGGGCTCTGGGGGCACGGGGACCCCGCAGGGCTGGGGCTATGCCCTGCCATAGCTGTAGTGCCTGCCGGGACCCCCTGCCCAGCCTCTCCCCCAGCTCTGAGCAGCTCCTCTCCCGCATGGGGCGGTGGCACACACAGCCACCTCCCCTCACGGCTCCCTGAGGGCACACGGTGCCAGCCGAGCCCGGGGCACAGAGGAAGGGTGGCAAAAGGGGCCTGCTCGCGCCGCTGCCTCGTGTCCCTCGTGTCCCTCATTTCCCTCGTGCCCTGCCTTCCCCGGGTGGCACCGCTGCCACCCCGCACGGCCCCGGCCCCGGCTGGGAGGAGGCAGGACCCTCCTCCCGCTGCTGCTCCGGGTGGGATCCAGCGGCCCGCACGGCCCGGGGTGCTCCCGGTGGGATCCAGCGGCCTGCCCGGCCTGGCCGGATTTTCCCGGTGGGATCCGGTGGCCTGCCCCGCCCGGCCCGGCCGGGATTCCTGCTCTGCCCTGCGGGGCCGCGCTCCCCCGCTCTGGCTGCCGGAGCAGGTGCCGCTCCTGACCTTGTTTTTATTGTAGCTCTGTAGTTTCAGGGCCAAACTGGGCAGAATGTGCAATTTGGCCGCGCTGGCCACGATCTTTGACTCCACTGCCAACTCGGCTGCTCACGCCTCCCCTGGGCCCAGGCAGTGGCAGTGTCCAGTGCCCCTCTCGGGGACCCCCGGCAGAGCCACATCCGAGGGGGGCTTGTCCAAGACCACCTCATCCCGGCGGGGGGGTCCCTGCCCTGTGCTGGGGTCTCCAGAGGGATCCCTAGGCTGGAATTCCTGTGGCTGGAATTGCTGTGCTGTCTCCTGGAGCGCCTGGCGAGGTCCTCAGTGCGAGCACGGTGTGGAGGGAGGGAGGGGGGAGCGCAGGGGGTCCCCGGGGATGGGGCTGGGGGTGGGCTTGGGGGTGGCTGAGTCCTGTGGGGGTGCACAGAGGGCTGGGGGGGTTTAAGGGGAGCACGGTGGGGTCAGAGTTGGGTGTCTGGGGGTGCAGAGGGCTTGGGGGTCTCAAGGCACTGGGTGGGTGTGAGGGGGGCAATGGGAGCAGGGCCTCAATGGGGTGCCAGGGGTGCAGGGGATGGGTGCCTGGGGAGGAGAGGGTGCCGGCCATCAGTCCTGGGAGAGGGGTCTGAGGGGATTCATCCCGGGGGGAAGCTGCCAGTGTGGCTGGGGATCAGTCCTGGGGGAGGGCAAGGAAGAGGTGCTGTGGGAAGAAGCTCATTTGCACAATTATAAGCCAGAAGGATAAAGCCTCTGTGCGCGTGGGGGGAGGACAGCTCCCCACGGGCTCCAGTCCAGACAAGCACAGGGAGGAGGAGGAGGAGGAGGGTTCACTGTATCTCACACTGCACTAGGACAAGCCAGGGGGAAAACCAAAGGTGGGAGCCAGGGAGCAGGCGGGCTGCGTGGGAAGGATCTAAGCGACCCCTTTGTAGCTCTTCAGTGTTGGTTCTATTTATACGAGATTTCATTTCCTTGCTTGTGATGCCTTGTTTTTTGTACAGTTTTATGTACATGCAGGTGTAGCTTTTCTAAAGGAGAAATCCTATGGCAGAGTAAAGTCCCCCCACTATTTTTCAGATGGTGCCCTATGTCTAAGGCGACGCCTCTTGCTAAGGTTGTACTGCTCAATGTGTGATGCATTTCCCTGTGCGGGGAAGCCTTTGGGCCTTGGGCTTGGTTTTCCCCGGGCGCTGTGAGCACAATTGATTCCCTTGTAACCCTTTCTGTTCGGAGCCGTGAGCATGACACCGTCGTGATGCCCCTTTCTTTCCGTTCTCCCCTGTTCCGTTCGTTTGCTGAGCTGTCAAGATGACCAATTCCATTGTAATTAGCCCTTCCTAAAGCTTTACAATAAAAGTGTGAAAACCCGGCTGCTTCTGGGCCTGGCTGCTCCTTCCCACGCCTCCCCCTGAGCCCCCTCAGGGGAAGAAAGATCTGGGGAGGCTTTGGGATCTGCCTGCCTCCCTGCCCTGCTCTTGGCTCCCTGTTTGCCAGCCTGAGGATGTTCCCGCACAAGGACAAGGGGGATAAGCCCCCAAAGCACTTCCCCCCAGACCAGACTCCTGCAAGGCCAGGTTGGATGGAGTTTGGATCATCCTGCTCCAGTGGAAGGTGTCCCTGCCCATGGCAGGGGGTTGGAGCGGGAGGAGCTTCCAGGCCCCTTCCAACCCAAGCCATTCCATGATTCTGTGATTGATTCTATTATTAAACCCAAATATTTCAGTGAAGAAACACCTCCAGCTCCAAGGCTGCCTGCACCTCTCACCAGCCAAGATGGGAATCAGGGAAAATCCCATCAAAGCTCTCTGGACCCCCTCCCATCTCCACCACCACTCCTTGAAGACTTGCTCCATTTCACCAGCTCCTTTCCCAGGCATGGCTGGGGGTTTTGGGGTATTTCAGACCCTTTGGGAGCACCTGGGTCACTCCAAGCCAGGCACATTTGTGGCTGTTCCCACCCCAGCTCCTCCAGCCCTGGCTGTGGGGTTTCCCTGCCTGCCTTTGCACAGGATCCCGATGATCCCAGGAGGTTTCCTGGCTCAGGGTAGGGCTGTTCCCCTCTCCGGTGGGTTCCATACAGCTGTGGCACATCTGGGCTGTGCTGGGCTCACGCACAGCCTTGCACCTCTCCCTGCTCAGCTCTGGGCTCGCTGTGCTTGGACCACCAGGCCAAGGCTCCTTCCCAATTGGAGTTCCCTTGTGGAGATGAAGCTCAGCTTCCCCTCCCCTTGCAGGGACTCCTTTTGAGGAGGAGGGCTCTGCAGGGCCCTCAGAGGGGATCCAAGCCCCCATTCCTGAGGGTTTCCCCTCGTGCTGGGGCCTGGGGGTCTCTCAGCTGCCCCTCCCTGGGAACAGGGATGTGTCCCCAGGAACCCTCGGCAGCCCCGTGCCCTTTGCTGCCATCCCAAGGAAAGAGGGTCTGGATGCCGAGGGTGGTTCCAGGCTGGCACAGAGGGCAGAGCTGCCCCAGGACAGGTGACCAAAGGGTGTTTTCCTAAGCAGAGACAATCCCAGACCCTCCCTGTCCCTCCTGAACATTCCATGCCCTCACACTCCCTCCTCCTCAGCCATCCCAGGATATCCAGACCCCTCCCTGATGCCATCTGTGCCTCCTTCCCCTCTCTGCCAGCCCTGTCCCACCCATCCCACCCACTCGCTGCCCTCCTCGTTCCCTCCTGGCCTCTCCTGCCGTTCCTGTGCTCTCCCCTCACCCCACAGCGGCTCTCAAGCCTTCCCCTCCTCCGGCAGAGCCCTGAGCTCGCATCCAGCCGGGCTGGAGCCCTCTGGTTTCCATGGCAGCACACATCAATTACCGGCTGCCTGCGAGGGGCTGCGATGCTGCGGCTGCTGCGGAGGCTGCCAGCACGGCCGGGGGGCTCAGGGACCCCAGCAGCACCTTCAGCATGGGAATCAGTGCCCACAGAGTCCTGAAGGGAGTGGGCACAGGAATGGGCACAGGGATCCCACCAGCAGCACCCTCAGGATGGGATTGGTGCCCACAGAGCTCTGCGGGGGGATGGGAAATAGGAATTTGCACAGAAATCCCAGCAACACCCTCAGGATGGATTCAGTGCCCACAGAGTCCTGAAGGGGGTGGGAAAACAAGAATGGGCACAGGGATCCCATGAACAGCTCTCTCCAGGTGGATTTGGTGCCCCCAGAGCTCTGCAGGAGGTGGGAACAGGAATGGGCACAGGGACCCCATCAGCAGCACCCTCAGGATGGATTCAGTGCCCACAGAGCCTTGGAGGAGGAAGAGAAACAGGAACAGGCACAGGGATCCTGTCAGCAGCACCCTCACCATGGGAATTGGTGCCCACAGAGCTCTGCAGGGGTTGGGAACAGGCGTGGGCACAGGGACCCCAGCAGCAGCATCCTCAGGATGGGATTCAGTGCCCACAGAGCCCTGGAGGGGGAAGGGAACAGGAATGGGCACAGGGATCCCATCAACAGCACCCTCAGGATGTATTTGGTGCCCCCAGAGCCCTGCAGTGGGTGAGAACAGGAATGGGAACAGGGGTCCTGTCAGCAGCACCCTCAGGATGGGAACTGGTGCCCACAGAGCCCTGTAAGGGGTGCGAATAGGAATGGGCACAGGGACCCCATCAGCACCTTCAGGATGGGAATTGGTGCCCACAGAGCTCTGCAGGGGTGTGGGCACAGGAATGGGCACGGGGATCCCACTAGCAGCACACTCACCATGGGTATTGGTGCCCACAGAGCTCTGCAGTGGGTGAGAACAGGACTGGGCACAGGGATCCCAGCAGCAGCACCCTCAGGATGGGATTCAGTGCCCCCATAGCCCTGCAGGGTTTGGGCACAGGGATCTTGCCCCCCAGCACTGTCCCAGCCTGGGGTGATGTGGCCTCGCTGTCCCTGCCCAGTCCCTGGGGATTCATTCCTGGGGAAGGTGGAGGAGGTGGGAGCTCCTGGCCGTGCCTGAGGGGTGGGGGGTGGCTGCTGGGGACACTGTGACAGGGCTGGGCTCAGCCAAAGCTCTGCTGTGACCTGGCTTTCCCAGGTACCTCTGGTTTAATTGGGTCCTGGCTTACAGCAGGAGCTGGGAGAGTGCCAGGGCAGGGACATCCATTTTGATGGGAAATTGAATTCCTGTGCCTCCCCAGGGCCTGACCTGCAGCCCCAGCTGTCCAGCTGCCTGCACAGGCCTGGCAGGGTCATTTCCAGGCCTTGCATGGTAATGGGGATGAGCTTTGGGATCTCTTGCTGGCTCCAGCAGTGCAGTGGCACCATTTCCTCCTGAGGGTTCTCCCAGCAGGACTTGGCTCAGCCCTAAGCACTGGCAGGTTTAAAGCTGGATTTTCAGTAGCCACAGGATCACAGAAGCACAGAAAGGTTTGGGTTGGAAGGGATCTTGGAGATCATCCAGTGCCACCCCTGCCATGGCAGGGACACCTCCCACTGTCCCAGGTGCTCCAGCCCCAATGTCCAGCCTGGCCTTGGGCACTGCCAGGGATCCAGGGGCAGCCACAGCTGCTCTGGGCATCTTATTCCTTGTCCCACCTGGTCAGGGGAGGGGAAGGAGCTCTGATCCCAGCTAAATCCACATCCTTGGGTGTTCCTGGTGGCCATGGGTCCCTCCAGTCATGTTTATGCTGCACATAGGAAACTGATTCCTTTTATCTGCTCTAATTGGGAGCCTTCTGCCGTCCTGCTCTGGCACTTCCCACCTGGAGAGAAGGGGAGAGGGCACAGGGCTGTTCATGGCCCCTGTGATGGGCAGGTGCCTGCACCACATCCCAGCAGCATCTCCTCCCCACAGAGTGACCCAGCCATGGAATCAGGGAATGGCTGGGGCTGGGTTGGAAGGGAAATTAAAGCTTATCCAGCCCTGCCATGGCAGGGACACCTCCCACTGTCCCAGGTGCTCCAGCCTGGCCTTGGGCACTGCCAGGGATCCAGGGGCAGCCACAGCTGCTCTGGGCACCCTCGGGGCTTCACTCCATTCCCGTCTGTGCTTGCCCAAGTTCCTCCCTCCCACAATGGGCACTTCTGGCAGCTGGACACAGGGAGCCCAGTGGGAACCTCAGAACATCCTGACCTATCCTCACTGCATCCTTAAAAACAGTTGCTGAGGCGGTTCCTGGACCGAACTCTGGAGTGAGCCAGCAGAGCCCTGCCCAGAGCTGCCTGAGCAGGGAGGGCCCAGCAGGGAGGATTTTCCTTGGATGAGCCATGGGACAGCTCTTTCTGCTGTGCTGATGGCCACAAATCCCCCCTGGCACGGCAGCAGGGCTCTGGATCACCGCTGAGCCAGCCCAGCGCTCGGGGTAGAGCTTCCAAAAGAGCAAGAACGGAAAAGTTGACACCACCTTTTTTTTTTTTTTTTTTTTTATCACGAAATGTGTTTAAGTCCACGATTCCCGGAGCAGAAAGCTCCGGAGCAGGACCATGGAGAGGGCAGGCAGGGCTGGGCACAGAGCCCGCAGGGCTGGGGCAGCCGCTCGCTCCTTCCCGCAGGCTCGGGGGCTGCCCGGCCCCGCTGGCAGTGCCCGGCTCCCCTGGCACATCCCTGCCAGGCTCTCCGCTAATAGGATGAGCAGAGACAAGCCCGGCGTGGCCCCGGAGCCTGGCCCTGCATATGTTGCGGTGGCCTCTGGGGGAGATTGGATATTGTGCTCCAGGAGAAGCCCCTGTAATCGCCCGCAGGATGATTGGGATTTGCAGCAGCTCAGAGGAGCAGGGGGGCCCAGCCCCAGGCAGTTTGCTCGGTGTCTCTGCTTGTCTGGCACTCTGATGAAGGGGATTAGGAGATTTAGAGGCAGCCCAGCCCCCTCCCCGGGGGGCTCTGGAGCTGGAGCCCAGCACAACGCTCGGCTACGTTTATTCCCACCGCAGACTGATGGGGACAAGGCTGGGGTGCTCTGCCAGCAGCTGGGCAGGGACAGGGCTCTACTGCTCTGACAGTCGGGAACTGTGCTCCTGCAGCACAGGGAGAGCCTCCATGGCCAGCTGATCATCCCCCACGCTGCTGTCCCTGTCCCCTCATCCCCCAGAGCTCTCACCCCAAACTGTCCCTGTCCCCTCATTCCCCAGAGCTCTCACCCCAAACTGTCCCCGTCCCCATCCCCAGACCTCTCACCCCAAACTGTCCCCATCCCTCATCCCCAGAGCTCTCACCCCAAACTGTCCCCATCCCTCATCCCCAGAGCTCTCACCCCACACTGTTCCTGGTCCCTCACCCCCAGAGCTCTCACCCCACCCTGTCCCCATCCCTCATCCCCAGAGCTCTCACCCCACACTGTCCCCATTTTATCATCCCCTGAGGTCTCACCCACCCTGTCCCCATCCCTGCCCTGCTCCCAGCCCCTCCCAGTGCCAGGCCCCCCCTTTACCCCAGTATGAATGCCCAGGCTGGCCTGGCACCATGGTTTAACCCCCCCAGGATGCCCATCAGCCCGGTCAGAGCTCTCCTGCCCACCCACCCGAGCTGAGGCTGGTCCAGGGCACAACCCAGAGCCCCAGGGCTTAGTGCCAACAGGAACAACAGGAACCACCACGCTCTGCTCCATGGACAGGCAGCTGTGCCTGCTTCCTCCCTGCTCCCCCTGCCTGTCCATCAGCCCACAGGTGCCAATCACATTCCAGCTCCCACATTCCTGGGGATAGGCAGCTTTGGAAAACTGGGAATTACCTCCCTGAGCCCATCCCACTTGGACACAGCTGAGGCCACTCACACTCCTAAATAACCCCACACTGCAAGGTTGGACTCCAGAGAAAGGAGATTCTTTCCCAAAACCTTTAAAAAGGAGGTTTTAAAAGAGGTTGGACATGCTGCCCCTGCTCAGCTCCCTGTTTGCAGCAGCCCTGTCACAGCTCCAGCACTGCAGGGACACTTTGGCTTTCTGGGAAGCACAGAAGGATCCCACAGGAAAACCATCAGGGCCAGTGATTAATTAGTGCTGTGATAACATCGAGGAATGCCCCATAACCAACTGCGGTGTTACCCTGCAGGCACAGGGCAGAGGAAGGGAAGGGAAGGGAAGGGAAGGGAAGGGAAGGGAAGGGAAGGGAAGGGAAGGGAAGGGAAGGGAAGGGAAGGGAAGGGAAGGGAAGGGAAGGGCTCTGTGGGGTCCTGCATGCTGGGCTGGCCATCTGGGTGTGCCCCCCTCCTCCTCCTGGGCTGGGCTGGATGTGTCCCCAGCAGCCTGGGGACCGTGACAAGTGGGGGGACAGTGCCACCCGGGTTTGCACACCCACACACACCCCCATCGTCCTCCCAGGGGCACCAACACGGCTGTGAGTGCAAGGCTGAGCTACCAGAGCCGCTCTGTGCCGGACCAGTTGTGTGTCCTGGGCAGGGGTGGGTGTCACACACACACACACACACACACACACACACACACACACACACACACACACGGTGTCCCTGTGTGTCCCCAGGGCAGGGGTGGGTGTCACACACACACACACACACACACACACACACGCACACACGCACACACGCACACACGCACACACACACGGTGTCCCTGTGTGTCCCCAGGGCAGGGGTGGCTGTCACACCCAGCCTGTCCCCCCCTCCCCGCTCAGCCCGAGGCGGGTGCGGGCGCTGCGCAGGGCCAGGGGCTGTTATTATTCTTTATTAGTTTTCCTGTCCGTCTGACATATTCTTTATCACTCTGTCTCAATCTTTCACTCATCCTCCTGCTCTCCCTCAATCATCCCCGATTAGTTTTTCTGTCTGCCTCCCATTCCCGGATTCCTCATCAGGCGCTCCCTCCCCCGCTCCTCCCCGCTCCCCTCCCCTCTCCCGCACTGCCGGCAGCGAGGAATGCTCGGGAGGTGCGGGGCCATCGTGGCTCTTCTCCAGCGCCACCTCCATCCCTGCCGGGGCTGCCAGGAGCATCCCAGCAATGCCAGGAGCATCCCGGGGCTGCCCAGCGCCTGCAGCCCTGGCGGGGCTGGTGCTGAGTCGGCTGCAAGCTGAGCCCATGGCTGAGAGCAGCTCAGGAGGAGCCAAGATCCCCTTGGATCTGCTCTGCTCCTGCTTCCCCATCCCTGTGCTCCTCCTGCAGCCCATCCCAGCAGTGCCCGGTGCCTCATTCCCATTTCCCATTCCCCATTCCCATTTCCATTTCCACTCCCATTCCCCATTCCCCTTCCCATTGCCATTCCCATTCCCACTCCCATTCCCCATTCCCATTTCCCTTCCCATTCCATTCCTATTCCCATTCCCCTTCTTTTTCCCATTCCCACTCCCATTCCCATTCCCATTCCCATTCCCATTCCCATTCCCATTCCCATTCCTTCTCATTCCCATTCCCCATTTCCCATTCCCCATTCCGCTTCCCCTTCCCCTTCCCCATCCCATCCCCATTTCCCTTCCCATCCCCATCCCCATCCCCATTCCCATTCCCGTGCAGGTCCCTGTCCAGGCTGCCACTGGAGCACTGGGTGAGGCTGAAGGCTCTCTCCCGGCATCCCCAGAGCCCCTGGCTGGCAGCCCCAGGGCCATTCCCAGCTTTTCCAGCCTCTCACCCTCAGGTGTGAGGGCTCAGAGCCAGGGATGGGTGCTCAGGAAGGAATTCTGGCCAGAGCCAGGGATGAATGCTCAGGAAGGGATTTTGGCTAAAGGCAGAGGATGGATGCTCAGGAAGGAATTTTGGCCAGAGGCAGAGGATGTATGCAGACCTGGCTGCATCTGCATCCCCAAACAGAGGGCACAAATATTTCACCTCATGCTGCCCTTTTTGGGAGCCAGAGGTGAAAATCTGCGGTGCTGGAGGACTCAGAGTGGCCTGGCTGTGGTTGCAGAGAGATCCCCCAGCCCAGACTGGAGCAGCTCCCCGAGGAGGATGATCCTGGGGGATGAGCTGGGCTCTGCTGGGCTCCCTGCTCCTGCGGGATGAGCTGGGCTCTGCTGGGCTCCCTGCTCCTGGGGACACGCTGCTGGCAGCTCTCTGTGTCCCAGCATGGACAGAACCCCAGCTGGAATTGGCCCTCAGTGCCACAGCAGCCCCTCCTTGGGGGTGAGGGGCGTGCTGACCCATCAGCTCGGGATTTCTTCCCCTGGACCCCTCCTCTCCAGCCTGATTTCCCAACACTGCCCTCGCTTCTGTTCCCTCATCCCCGAGCTGCCATCCCTGTCACCCACAGCCCCAGAAAAGCTCATGCCAAGGTTTGGGAGCCCTCCTCAGCAGGATCCCCGTGGCACCGGGGCTGCGGGTGCTGCTGCATCCGCTGCCGTGATGGATGTGACAGGCGCGGGGGTTGCCAGGAGATAACATCCTCCTCCTCCTCCTCCTCCTCCTCCTCCTCCTCCTCCTCCCCGGGCGCTGCAGCCAACGCGGCTCGGCGCTGGTGAGGTAATGCTGCTCCGGCACTGCCCGCCCGGCCTCTCCCTGCCAGCAGCCAGGGAAAAAGGGAAAAAAAGGGAAAAAATGGAAAAAGGGGGAAAAAGGAGGAAAAAAGGGGAAAAAAAAGGAAAAAAGGGGGGGAAATGAAAAAAAGGGGAAAAGGGAAAAAGGGGGGGAAAGGGGAAAAAAAGGGTGGGAAAAAGGGGGAAAAAGAGGAAAAAGGAAAAAAGGGGGAAAACGGGGAAAAACGGGGAAAAAAGGAAAAAAAAAAAAGGAAAAAAAAAAGGGGAAAAAGCTTTTTCAGCCATTCCCATCCTCACTCTGCCTCCCTCCCGCAGGGGTCCCAGAAACCCAAAGTGCCCCCTGCCCTTCCCAGGGCATCCCCCAGCCCCTGCTGGGCTCCGGTCCCAGGGATGGGAATATCCAGAGAGGTTTTCATGGATCTGGGAGGGACAGGGGGAGGCCGAGGGCTCCTCACGCACACAGAGGCTCGCGGAATAAATATCTGGCTACAAATTATCTGCTGATCTAATAAAAAAGATATTACCTAGCTCTCCAAACCTGGTTTCAAATTATTCCTCCTGCTCTGCTCAGTAGCCTCCTGGGAGATCACTGGCAGGTTAATTTGCTATTGAACGGGTCCCAACTGGAATTAGGCTCCAGCCTGGCTCTGCTTTCACTTGACACTTAATGAAAGTCGCTGTTATTCACTCCTGCCTCTGAACTTTATGCACTGCACCACGTTTCACAGGTGGGAAAGAGCTGAGCAGGAGGTTTTGCTTTGGATCCAACACTTGCAAGGCCCAGAAGGTGCTGAGGTAGAAAATAAATGCCATTTGTGTGCTCTGCCACGAGAGCCTGGCGTGCTCCTAACAGGAGTGGCCTTTATCTGGGGACTGTCATTTTGATTATTTTATATCTGAGCAGTGCCCCAGAGGTGTGCATAGAAAATGGAAACAGATAAAGAGCCTGGATGAGGCACAGCTCTGCCAGAGGCCCCCAGAAACAGCAGGGCTGAGGGGGGACACTGAGGGGGGACCCCAGAGAGCCACCAGGGCTGCTCCAGACAGGGATAAGGCACACAGAGCAGCTCCATGGCGCTGGAGGTGTGCCTGGAATGGGGGTGATGCCTGCAGGGATGGATCCCAACCCCAGCCTTCCCCTGGGATGGTGTCCTGGTGACCTCTGTCCCTGTGCTATTGGAATAACTCCATCCCTGAGCCTGGATTTCTGCAGGAGGGACCCCATTCCCTTCTCCTGGGCTCTCCCACCACGGCTCCTGCCTGGACATCCCAGGAGCAGCTCCCTGCAGGGCTGATGGAGCATCCCACAGTGCCAAACCAGGGTCTGGAACAGCACAGATATGACAGAAATTCCAATCCTGGAATTTTCAATCTTGAAATTCCAGTCTTGGAATTTCTCAGGCTTTCAGCTCCTCATCTCTCCAACCTTTGCATCTCAATTTTTCAGCTCCTCATCTGTCCAGCCTTAGCGGGTTTCACCTGTCCCGTCCCACCTTCCTCACCCCACTGCTCTCCTTGCACAGCCATTTTCCCACCTGGTTCTCTGCTCCATCCCCATCCCAGATAGATCCTGCAGACCTCCTTGACACTCAGCCCTGGGCCAGGAGCTTCCCCTGCTGCCCAGGCACCCTTTGGCAGGGGCTCAGAACCCCCATGGAGGGCAGGAGGAGCTGGGTCAGCAGCCCTGAGCCCCAGCTCCAGTGAGCAATTTCCACCTCCTCTGTTCCACCCTTCAGGCACTCAGGGATCCAGCCCCTCCTGTGTGATTGATCAGCAGAGCTGCACACATTGAGTTCATCTCATCTGCCTCCCAAACCCCTCAGCAGCTCCCTGTGCCTCTCTCCTGGGGCTCCTGGGGCCAGCAGGGCCTCCAGCTGTGCCCAGGCACTGGGATCCTGCTGGGAATCTGCTGCCAGCACCACCAGGCCTGACCCTGCACGGTGTTGGGTCCCTAAGGATGCTTGGGGACATCTGGGGGGTCCCCTCTGCTTGGGGTGGTCCTCAGTGACCCCCTGAGACCCCTTTTATGGGGTGGGTGTGGAGGGAAACAGCTGCCAGAGCAGCAGGGAGGGCAGAGGAGCCATGGGATGCTCTGGAACCATCCCTCTCTCCATGCTGGTCCTGCAGCATCCCCGCCTTGCCTCAGCATCCCGCTGTCCCCAGCCCAGCCCCAGGCACTGCAGGGCTCCTCCAGGGCTCTGCCTGGTGTTTCCTCCTGCAGGGCTTCCTCCTGCCAAATCTGGGCCAATATCCCTGCTCTGGGCTAAAGCCAGCTGTGGTTCTTATATTTGTGGGGGATAATGATGCAGAATAATGTGAAACCTCCTGGGAGTGAGGATGTGGGACTGATCCAGCCAGGCCTCCCTGATCCTGCAGAGAGCCAGCAGCTGGGACAGGGGGATCTGTCCTGCTCCTCTGGGTCAGGACTTGGGGCATCCTGGCTGAGGGCACCTGGATCATTCCCAGAGGAGCCTGAGGGCACCAGGGGCTGCAGCTCCTCCCCAGGGACAGCTCTGAACTCTGAGCTCTGCTCTGGGACAGGGACAGCACCCAGGGAGGGCTGGGGCAGGGCCAGGCTGGGTTTTGGGAGAAGTTTCTCTCCCCAGAGGGTGCTGGCACTGCCCCCAGGGAAATGGGCACAGCCCCGAGGCTGCCAGAGCTCCAGGAGCCTTTGGACACCAGGGATGCACAGGGGGATTGCTGGGGGGTCTGGGAAGGGCCAGGGGTTGGATTGATGATTCCTGGGCATCCCTTGCAGGCCAGGACATTCTGTCATTCAGTGATTCTCCCATTCCTGTGCCATAACACATTTTATCCAGGTGCCATGGAAATCACCATTCCCATTCCAGAACCATCCCACAGCTGGACTTACAGCTGCTGTTCCCATCTCTGTGCCCAGTGAGGACTTCCCAGCATTTCCTCTGATTGTCTGGATCCCCCAATGTATTCCCAGACCCAGAAGCCCAGAGTGGCTCCCCTGGAAGCAGCTCCAGAGGGGAGAAGGGAGGAAAAGCCTTCCCCCATTGCCCTGGGCAGTGTGGGGCAGAAATTCTGTGGGTGGGCAAAGCCCCTGCAGCGGCTGTGCCTGCTGGGCTGGTGCCCTGCCCCGATCCTTCCTTTCCAGCAGCCTCCCTGGCTCTGGGCTCCCCTTTGGGGCTTGGAGAGGATCTTGCAGTTGTGGCTGCTGCTGTCTGTCCCTCCTGCAGCTGCTGCCCTTCCCTGCCCAACCCCTCGGGTCAGTTCCTGCCCCTCTCTCACTCCAACAACTCCACTCTGGGGCTCTGCTTTATTCCTGGTCCCACCTCAGCCCTGCTCAGCTTCACCTGCCTTTCCTCAAGGTTCAAATGTGATAATTTGACAAGATTTCCTTTGTTTTCTTATTGTCCACAGAAACTCTTTAGCTTTTCTTCTCTTCCTTTTCTTCTTTCTTTTTTTTTTTTTTTTTAGTTAAAGGCAGATTTTAGAAGGCTCTGCAGTGCTTCAGCCATTTGAGAGTCATCATTAATTTAATCTTCTTCCTAATTTATTAATGGCTTCTACTTTCTTGCCAGTATTTGAGACTCCCCTGATATATTTGCAAAACCCATCTGATTCCCCTTCCCCTCTTTGGCAGCATGAGTTCATCTGCCTTCCCTCCCCCCTGAGGAGGTTGCAGTGAGTCACTGTCCCCCTGTCCCCAGGACATCACGTCCCTGCCACCACGGCTCTGCTGGCTGCTCTCTGCCTGCTCCTCGTTAGGTGATTGCTGGAAGCTGCCCTGTTGTTGAGGGAATATCTCAGGCTCTCCTCACCCCAAAAATGCCACCCTGTCCTGGTGACATCTCCCACCAGGGATGAGGGACAGGGAGAGGACACAGTGCAGGGTCTGGGCCTTGCTGGTTTATTAATTCCAGCAAAATTCCAGCCCTGCCTGAGTGGGTAAAGCAGCATCAGACTTGAGAGGAAACGAGCCCAGAGGTGCCCAGGGGTGCCCAAGGAGGCCGTGGGCACCTGGCCTGGATCACAACCAGTGTGGCAGCAGGACAAGGGCAGGGCCTGTCCCCTGTGCTGGCACTGCTGGGGCACCTCGAGGGCTGTGTCCTGTTCTGGGCCCTCATGGCCACAGAGCCCTGCAGGGGCTGGAGCGTGTCCAGGGCAGGGAACGGAGCTGGGAAGGGGCTGGAGCCCCAGGAGAGGCTGAGGGAGCTGGGCAGGGGCTCAGCCTGGAGCAAAGGAGGCTCAGGGGGCCCTTGTGGCTCTGCACAGCTCCTGACAGGAGGGCACAGCCGGGGGGTCGGGCTGTGCTCCAGGGAACAGGGACAGGAGCAGAGGGAACGGCCTCAGGCTGGGCCAGGGCAGGCCCGGGGTGGGCACAGCAGGAATTTCCCCATGGAAAGGGGGCTCGGGGATTGGGAGGGGCTGCCCAGGGGGGTTTGGAGTGCCCATCCCTGGAGGTGTCCCAGGAAGGGCTGGAGGTGGCACTGAGAGCTCTGGGCTGGGGACAAGGAAGGCATCAGGCACAGCTTGGACTCCATGATCCTGGAGGGCTTTTCCAACCTCAGTGATCCTGGCATCTGTGAAATCTCTCCCAGTGAGCCGTGCCCTGGCACACAGGATGTGCCCATGGATGGAGGACACGGATCAGCAAACAGCACCCATGGATGGGAGAGGAGCCCCAAGGTTGACCCACAGCAGCAGAGACATCCCCTGAACCCCTCACTGCTGATGCTCCCTGCAGGCCACCAGATTCCTGCTGCTGGGAATGCTCCTGACATGCACCAGGCCTGGCTGGAAGTAGTGTCCAAAGCTTCCCATCCCTTGGAATGTGGGATTCCAAGGGATGGGAATCATTCCATGATCACCAGAGGCTGATCCTCTGGTGGCCAAGCTTGTAGGAACTGGGGCTGAGGGCTGGGAGAAGGGTGGGTGACATCTTCTGGGACAGCTCGTCATGGAATGATGGAATCTTAGAATCATGGAATCAGGGAGTCATGGAATCCTGGAATCATGCAATAATGAAATCATGGCATCATGGAATTATGAACTCATGGCATCATGGACTCATGGCATTATGGAATCATGGAGTCATGGAATCACAAAATCATGGAATCATGGCGTCATGGATTCATGGCATAATAGAATCATGGAATCATGAAATCATGGAAGGATAGAATAATGGACATGGAATCATGGAATCATGGCATTAATGAATCATGGAGTCATGAAATCATAGCATCATGGAATCATGGAGTCATGGAATCATGAAATCATGAAATGATGGAATAGTGGAATCATGGATTCATAGCACGATAGAATCATGGAATCATGGCCTCATGGATTCATGGCATAATAGAATCATGGAATCATGAAATCATGGAAGGATAGAATAATGGACATGGAATCATGGAATCATGGCATCATGGAATCATGGCATTAATGAATCATGGAGTCATGGAATCATGAAATCATGGCATCATGGAATCATAGAGTCATGAAATCATAGCATCATGGAATCATGGAGTCATGGAATCATGAAATCATGGAATCATGGCATTAATGAATCATGGAGTCATGGAATCATAGCATCATGGAATCGTGGAGTCATGGAATCATGAAATCATAGCACGATAGAATCATGGAATCATGGAATCATGGAATCATGGCATCATGGAGTCATGGCATCATGGAGTCATGGAATGAGATGTTAAAACTCATCTCATTCTGTCCCCTTCCACTATCCCAGATTGCTCCAAGCCCTGTCCAAACTGGCCTTGGACACTTCCAGCTTCTCTGGGCTTCTGAGAAAACCACCCTGGATCAGACTGGGAGGTCCCACAGCTGGGGATGGGGCCACCAGTCCCAGGTCCCAGTCTGCCCAGTGCCACCTGCACTGCATCCCCCCCACCCTGCCCAGCCCCAGCTGCCCATGATCCCATGGCTGGTTCCTCCCTGGAGCACATCCCAGCCCTCAGAGACCACAGGGAAGGAAAGGAGCAGCAGTTTCCCAGGAAATGCTGAGGATGTGACTTTTTCTCCCTCTTTTTTTTCCCCTTCATTTGCAAATGAAACAGGCCCATCAAAGTCTGAGTGTTTTCTGGAGATGAAGTTCGGGAAGTGTTTCTTTTGGATTAATCCAAATGTTCCATGTCAACAAAGCCCAAATACGTCACTGCAATTTGGACTGTTTCAAACACAAGTAGAAGGAACACTTAGATTCAATTTTGTTCCTAAATGTCATTTGGAACAGAGAGAGAAATTCCTCAGCCTGCAAATGTTGAAACAGACATTTTGATAGCACAAGGATACTTAATCCTATTAAAATAAAATAAGATGGGAATAGACATATTTTAGTACTTTTTTTTTTTTTTTTACTTTGATTTGGGCAAAATCACCATAAAAGATAAAATCCTGAATTGTTTGAGAGAGGATGTGTGCTCCAAGGAATGCTCTGTGCTGGAGGCATTCGAGGCTGTGGCAATGACTGGATCATGGAATTCCAGACTGGTTTGGGTTGGAAGGGACTTGAAGGATCAGATCCATGGGCAGGGACACCTCCAACTGTCCCAGGCTGCTCCAGTCCCCATCCAGCCTGGCCTTGGACACTTTCAGGGATCCAGGGGCAGCCACAGCTCCTCTGGTTATCTTATTCCATGTCTCACCTGGTCAGCAGAGGGGAGGAAGCTCTGGAGCTCCACTCCCTCATCCTGCAGGACCTGGGAGCACCCACAGCATCATCCCATGGTTGACCACGTGCTGAGGAACCTCTGGAATAATCTACCCCCAAAAAATTTCCTCTTTCGGGACAGGCCATGAAATACTGACCTCTTGAGCAAGAAATGTGCTCACAGCACCTTGGATCTCAGCGGGGCTGCAGCTCCTCCATTTCCAGCTGGGGAGCTCCAAGTCTGGCTCCAAAGCTGCCTCCCAAGGAGGTTTTGGGACTGATGAACTCCTGGGCCTCTTCATTCCTGAGCACAATCAGGTTAGGAGACAAAAATGTCATCAGGAACTGGACCTGTCACAGCAAAATTGCCAGGAATGAGCAAAACAGAGCCTGGCTGGCAGCAGCTGTGGCTCCTGTGTCCTGGGCTTTGCTCAGGATCCTGTCAGATCTCTCCCTGTATTCCCAAGCTGGGAATTTCCACATGTGGACAGCCTGTCCCCACACCAAGGTTTGGCCACTTTGTCACCACCATTCCTTGTCTTCAAAACTCTGCCCCCCAAAAATTCCCTTTAAAATTCCCCATTTTCCACATCCCTTCCTCCAGGCTCCCCAGGTTTTCTATCTGTTGACCAAGACATTGCTTAAAATATCTTTTTTTTTTTTTTTTCCCCTCAAAATTGCACAGTTTCAGCCAACGTGTTTTGACTGCGCTGATGAGGTTTTTCATGGAAATTGCTGGCAGCTGGAAAACACAGCCCCTGCCTAGGAAAGAGCCAGGGCTGTATCCCAGCCTGCCCCAGGCCAGGAGCATCCTGCTTCCCTAGCCATGGATCCAGCCAGGAGCCCAAATCCCATGGGAAATCCTGGAATTCCATCCCTGGCCATCAAATCCCAGAATTCCATCCCTGCCCATCAAATCCCAGAATTCCATCCCTGCCCATCAAATCCCGGAATTCCATCCTTGCCCATCAAATCCCAGAATTCCATCCCTGCCCATCAAATCCCGGAATTCCATCCCTGCCCATCAAATCATGGAATTCCATCCCTGCCCATCAAATCCTAGAATTCCATCTCTGCCCATCAAATCCCGGAATTCCATCCTTGCCCATCAAATCCTGGAATTCCATTCCTGGCCATCAAATCCCAGAATTCCATTCCTGGCCATCAAATCCCAGAATTCCATCCTTGCCCATCAAATCCTGGAATTCCATCCCTGGCCATCAAATCCCAGAATTCCATCCATGGCCATCAAATCCCAGAATTCCATCCTTGCCCATCAAATCATGGAATTCCATTCCTGCCCATCAAATCCCAGAATTCCATTCCTGCCCATCAAATCCTGGAATTCCATCCCTGGCCTTCAAATCCCAGAATTCCATTCCTGCCCATCAAATCCTGGAATACCATCCTTGCCCATCAAATCCCGGAATTCCATCCCTGGCCATCAAATCCTGGAATTCCATCCCTGCCCATCAAATCCCGGAATTCCATCCTTGCCCATCAAATCCTGGAATTCCATCCCTGCCCATCAAATCCCGGAATTCCATTCCTGCCCATCAAATCCTGGAATTCCATTCCTGGCCATCAGTGCACTCTGTGGTGCTGCTGAAGCCGAGGAGACACCATTCCCATCTCCAGTGCATCCACTGGGGGATGGGAAGAGCACGGCACTGTGGGGCACTCACAGTATTCCCACAGGAGCAGAGGTGGTTTCCTGCTGCCCCATCCCATCTCTGGAACTGGGCAGGAGGTGGCTGCAGTCCACAGTGGGGCCAGACTGGCATGTCAGGGTATCCAATGATTTTTTCCAGCTGGAGAAAAGCAGGAATCAGCAGCCCTTGTGATGCCTCAGGTTTAGATTTTATATTTTTCAGATTCTGTGCTGCTTTAATGTGTAATTCTGAGCTGCATATCAGGGCATGGTGAGCTCTGTGCACAGAGCAGGGAGACAGAACAATTCCTGCTCCAGCTGGGCACCAAGGACAAATGATCCAAATCTCAGCCCCAGAGCACAAACACCGTGGGCTGGAGAGAGACAAACAAGGATGGGACTGCATGGGCTGGAGCTGGAATGGGACAATGAACTCCAAGATGCAAATGGAGCAGAACTGATCAAAGTGAGAGACCCCGTGACCAGTTGTGCATTCTGTGACCATTTTGGTTCATCTTGGGTGCAGCCCTGGCTGGGCTCTTGTGCTGCCCAAGGTGGATCCATTGAGGCCTCCTAATAAATCCCTGCTTTATTCTTTAGCTCTGTCCAGTCTCTGTTCTAGGCCAGCCTGCACAAGGCAGCACAGGGACTGGGATGCCCTGAGAGCAGCAGCCAAGCACAGCAGTGAGCAGAACGAGGAGAGCAAATAATGGAGGGGAGGGAAGCAGCCCTTGTTTGGGAGAGGGCTGGATTTCCATGGCAGTCACTGAGGGAAGCAGCAGGAAACACCTCTCAGGGCAGACTCAGGGCTTGCTTGACACCCAGAAACAACATCCCCATGTCCTGGAATGAGAGCAGAGTGGTGACAGGCTGGTGCCACACTGGGTTCTGGCAGGTCCCTGAGTCACAGAATTCACAGAATTCACAGAATCACTGGGTTGGAAGAAACCTTCAAGGTCACCGAGTCCAACCCAGCCCCAACCCCTCAACTCAACCCTGGCACCCAGTGCCACATCCAGGCTTTGTTAAACACACCCAGGGATGGGGACTCCACCACCTCCCTGGGCAGCCATTCCAGAACTTTATCACCATTTCCATGAAAAACTTTTTCCTGCTATCCAACCTGTATTTCCCTTGGTGCAGCTCGAGGCTGTGTGCTCTGGTTGTGTCAGTGCTGCTGGAGAAAGAGCCCAGCCCAGCTGAGCACAGGCACATTTCAGGAGCTGTGCAGAGTGATGGGGGCAGCCCTGAGTGACTCCAAGCCGTGCCTCATTCCAGGCACTCCCATCCCTGCTCCAGCACAGAGGCCATTCCAGTGCCTCCCAGCCCGTGGATCAATATTCAATGCTGTGGAAACAGTCAGATCAGCAGGATGGGCTGGAATGTCTCGGAAGGGCTCATTCCCAGCTTTGCCCTGCTCTCAAGGCACGTCCCTCCGCTCCAGCTGCAGAGCTGCTGCTCCAGGCACAAGGAGGCCCCTAGGAATTCTTTATCCACAGAACGACTTCCCTGCTGCTTCTCCCTTGCTTGGGATGCACAGCAGGTGATGGAGCTGGGACTCTGTGTGGAACTGACTCCCCAGCCAGGCTTTGGGGATCTCAAATCCCGTTTCTGGGTGCTGGGATAGCAGCAGGAATGTGGAGAAAGGGCTGAAGTGCCAGGAAAGAGCTCTGCACTGCAGCAGCAGCTGGGTAATCCCTCGCGGAATGGCAATGGGTGCTGGGGAAGCTGCAGGAGGGGACAGGGATGTGGTTGGTCCTCAGCACCAGGGATCCATTCTGCAATCCACACCCCTTCCCCAGCTCTCCCTGGGGTAAACAGGGATGGCCTTGCTGAGCTGGCAGCTGGAAGATCCTAAGGACAACTTAGGGTGAGACTAAGGATGTTCCTGGAGCTCCGTTCCCATCCCCTCAGGATGTCTGGAAAACTGCTCTGTCCATGAGCAGGGCCCAGGCAGCCAGGTTGGGTTTGTCTGAACAGGGCTGAAGCAGTTTGGGATCTCTGTAGTGGCAGTGCGGCTGTTTCCAGATGAAAACATGGAGAGAATGTCCTCCACGGAAGGAGGAAGAGGCCCTGGAGGGAGGAGGTGAGGGCATTGGGCCTCTCTTCAGGAAACCTCCTGGAGACAGGAGCACCTTCTGCCCAGGGAGGGGCTCCTTCCCTTAACCCACCCCCTCCAGGTAACCCTGTGAGCCCCCCATGTGTGCCATTCACATTCCTGAACAAGATTCCTTCTCAGGGCTTTTCTCCTGTGAAGCTGAGCAGCCTCAGAGAAAAGGAAAACAATTCTTATCTCATTTGCTTCTCCTGTGTTGTGCTCACATGTGGAATGTGTTTGGAGATTGTTTACCCACAGGTGATCGTTCCATTGGATTCTGCTGTGAGTTGTTTTCACTCTTTGGCCAATTATGGCTAAGCTGTGTCAGGACTCTGGAAAGAGTCAGGAATTTTTCATTATTATCTCTTTAGCATTCAGTAATTATCCTTTCTGTATTCTATAATATAGTATGATATGATATGATATGATATGATATGATATGATATGATATGATATGATATGATATGATATGATATAATATAATATAATATAATATAATATAATATAATATAATATAATATAATATAATATAATATAATATAATATAATATAATATAATATAATATAATATAATATAATATAATATAATATAATATAATATAAATTAGCCTTCTGATAAGATGACATCTGTCGCAGACATCTTTAATGAAAAATCCTTTCCTTAGGATTTTTCCTCCTGAGAAGCTGAGAGACTCAGGAACAAAATGTAAACAATGGTTATCTGCTGCTGTGGAATGCAACAGGTGCATCTGGGATTGGTCTCATGTGGATGTTTCTAATTAATGGCCAATCACACTCAGCTGGCTTGGACAAGGAGCCCGAGGCACAAACCTTTGTTATCATTCCTTCCTATTCTACTCTTAGCCAGCCTTCTGATGAAACCTTACCTTCTATTCTTTTAGTATAGTTTTAATGTAATATATATCATAAAATAATAAATCAGCCTTCTGAAACATGGAGTCAGATCCTTGTCTTTTCCCTCATCCAAGAACCCCTGTGAACACCGTCACAGAGATCCTCATCATTCCTTCCTTTGTTGGTGGCCCTGCGTTTACAACACACCCAGAGCTCTCTCCTGGCATTTCCCTCTCTCTCCACCCCACGTGCAGCTCCTGCCCTGTCCTGGCAGTGGGGCCATGTCACTGGGGCAGCCCGGCTGTCACTGTCACTGTCACTGTCACTGTCACTGTCACTGTCACTGTCACCAGCCTGCCACGTGCCCAGGCCTCCTCCAGGAGCTGCCCTGCTGAGCAGGAGTCACTGCCAGCAGAGGAGCAGCTCCAAGGGGTGATGGAGTGGAAGCAGCAGCAGCTGGCACCGGGATGAGCCACGCCAGGCTGCGTGTGCTGCCACGGCCATGGATCCCCCAGCTGGCAGCTCCATGGGGCAGTGACACGCCAGGCCTGTCACCTCCCCCTGCCTGCAGCACAGAGGGGACATCTCAGAGGGACCAGCCCTGGGAAGGGGTGTCGGGGTGTCAGGGGTGTCAGGGGTGTCAGGGGTGTGTGGCCGTGTCCCCCACGGCAGGAGCCAAGGCACAGCTGTTCCCAGGGTGGGGATGTGGCCACTGCCCACGGTGACACGGGGCCAGCTCATCACAGGAGCCAAGTGACATCGAGCAGATGACATATTTTGATGGATGTCCCTTTGCCCACCTCGGTGCCAAACCTCTGGCAGCGGGCAGGGAAGAGAGCAGTGACACAGCATTGTCCCAGCTGTCCTTCTCCAATCCCAGAGCCACTGAGGCTGGAAAGCCCTCCAGGATCATCCCAGCTGTGCCCCATCCCCTCCTTGTCCCCAGCCCAGAGCACTCAGTGCCACCTCCAGCCCTTCCTGGGACACCTCCGGGGATGGGCACTCCAAACCCCCCTGGGCAGCCCCTGCCAATCCCTGAGCCCCCTTTCCATGGGGAAAATTCCTGCTGAATTTGTGCAAACCTGGAACACAGGGTTCACATCTCTGTGTGGCCACAGGGCTGGAGACTCTGGGGGTTCCCAGAGCCCTCCCAGAGTCACACAGATGTTCAGTAGGCATTGCTGGAACTTGTCCTCTTCCCTCTGTTATCCCAGGGCTCATGACTTGTCCAGCCCTGTTTTCCTTTGTGCCACATCCCCCTGAGCTCAGAGGATTCTCCTCCTGCAGCCCCTGCCTGGAGCACTCTGGGCTGGCAGAGCAACCCTGGTGGGCAGGGAAACCAAATCCTTCCAAGCATGGGAAGGGGGAGAGGCTCAGAGGGAGCAGGAGTGGCAGGGCTGGCCCTGGAGTGAGGGATCTCTGCCCCAGGAGCTCCTGGAGCTCAGCTGACCATCTCTGCTCCAAACTGAGCTGATGCTCCTTCTCCAAGGGACTCTCCAGCAGCTCCTCCTGCTTTTCATTTCCTGGAGCAGCTCTGGAGCTCCTGGATCAGCTCCTGAGCCCCTGACCCCACATTTGGACTCCTGAATTCCCTTCCAGGTCTCATCCTGCAGCCTTTGAGGTCGCCCAAGCTCCTCTGTTTGATATTCCACTGCTGCCATCACCGGCTTCTCCTTTGAACCTCCAGCAGGTTTTATCAGCAGCCTCCTACCTTTTGTGCAAAGATCATTAGTGGGAATATTAAAGAAAATCAGAGCCCAAATGGATCTTTGAGGAACTCCATTAGCAGCCTGCCTGCAGCTCCGAGCTTGCTGGTTTAACTCCATCCATTGCCACCTCCCCTCCGGGCATTTCCCAGTTTCCTTTCTCCATTAATCCCCATCCTCACCAGTTTAATTAATAATTTCTTCTGTGCCTTACATCAAATGCTTGACTGAGGTTCAGGGAGATGAGATCTCCTGGAATTCTTTTGTCTGGGAAAGCAGCTACTTTCCTAAAAAAAGCCAACCTGCCATGGAGCGCCTTTGGTAAATCCATGTGGGATTTAATCCCTTTTTCTATTTATTTCAGTGCTTTTAATTACAGTTTCTTTTAAAGTCTGTCCTAAAGCCCAGCCTCTTGCTCAGGTCAGGTCTCAAGTTGTCTTTTCTCCAGATCCTGTTTTTTCCCTGGTTTTGGTCAGTCAGTTCTTCATCCCAGGGAAGAATCCCTGTGGGCACATGGTGTAGGAGAAGGGAATTATTGGGAATCCAGCCTGGGCAAGGCTGAGCAGCTTGGAGAAACCTCTCAGATGTGACCCACTCTGGTGGAAAGGGGAGAATCAAAATAAAAGTTGTGTGTTGGGAAAAGAACAGTTTAATAATTGAAAATGAAGTAAAATGATGTCCTAATAGTAAATAATAATGGCAAATAATAATGGTAAATAATAACAATGATAATAATTATTATAATAAAGATAATAATAATAATAATAAATAATTATGATTATGATAATAATAATGATGATGACAAAAGCCAAGTGATGCCCAAAACAATCCCTCCCCACTCCCTGCCTGATGCCAGGCCCCCGTTCTGGAACCCAGCTCAGCCCTTTCCCAGTAACCCCCAGTTCACTCCCTGGATATGACGCTCTGGCGTGGAATTCCCTCTGGTCAGCCCGGCTCTCCCAGCACGCTGTGCCTGGCTGAGGACAGGGATGAGAGGAGAGCTCTGGCTCTGTTCCCAATCCAGGGACCTGCAGCACCAGGCCAGGGGCTCTGAGGGTGCAGAGTCACATCCCTGGACACTCCAGGCCAAGCTTCCATGGAGAACATGTTCCCATCTCTTGGTGACGGATGAGGACACCAAAATGTGAGCAGCAGCCACATCCCCATGCCCAAAAGGCACAAATGTATTTTATATAAACTACAAAGGTACTTTATGGGTTGGACACACCCTGTATTCCCCATTCCAGCACTTCCTTCTCCTCATGCTCTGTTTTCCAGGGGAGCTGGCACAGCTGGGATAGCTCAGAGCTCCCTCCTGACCTTCAGCTGATGGCTCCATCTGGAGTTCCACTGATCAACTCCCACTCTGAGCTTGCTGTGCCACCTACATCCCACAGCCCATCTCCCCTCTGCCCAGAGCCCCTTCCTGAATTTTCTGTGAGGCAGAAACCCAGGAGAAGGCTGTGTTTGTGTTTCTGGGATGGGTTGTATTCCACACCATATGTTTAGCAGCAGATGCTTCCTATGGGAATGTGACCAAAGCAGGGACGCTTTTCCCTGACCCCCTTTCCACACTGTGCAGACCCAAGGGGAAAAGGGAGAGCAAACATTTGGATCAGGAAGCTGCATTTGCAGCCTCCCAGCCCCTTCCCCCTGCACTCTGTGTTTGCAAAGCTCTGGTGAATAAACAGCCATGTCCCCTTGCCAGCTTCCATGGATGCAGGGAAAACTCAGAGCTGATTATAAACAAATGAGGTGGAATTTCTGGTCAGTCCCCAACGCAGCCTGAAGTGCTGAGAGCATCACACGTCCTTGAACTGGGGGATGAAAGGGTCAGAGGAGTTCCTGAAGTTTCCCCAGGTGGATTTTGGACACCAATTCCTTGTATGAGCCCTTCAGCCAGGCAGAGTTCACCACATCTCCCCAAAACCAGCCTGGAAATGCCCTTGAACTGGAGCAGCTCCTGAAGCTGGGAATCACAGGGAGCTCCAGAGCAGAGGCTGCTCATGGGGAGCAGCTCCTGCCCATTCCAGGAGCACATCTGGAACGTGTAACCAGTCTAACCAAGACAGTTGATTTCCACTCAACAAATCACAGCTTCCATGTCACTGTCAGGCTGGATGTGACACGCACACACACAAACACACAGACACACATGATCAGGGTCTAAGAGGAAAAAAGTTTTTTTATTCTGCATGTTCTCCAGCTTATATACTCTGGAAAAAGCGTGATCTTAAGTCATTAACTACATCACAATAACTTCTTATATTCATTGGTGCAAAGCAATTAGCGTCAATATAATTGGCAAAAATTTTACAGAAATTTAATATACATCTACTTATGCACGTAGTCAGCTTACAGATATTTCCATGTATCTTTTCTATTCTGTTTCCATGCTGACAGATTTGTCTTCTTCCTTGCTATGGATACACTCCAAAATCATCAATTGTTATTTCTTCTATTGACTCAGATTTGCTTGCAGGCCAGCCGTCAAGCCCTTCCATACTTCCACCCTATAACTTTCTTTATGTCCTATCTCCATCTAAGCTTCTCCTCAGCCTTCACCCCAAGGAGCCCAGGTTTATCCTTCCACCAAACTCCCCTGACCCCAGCCCTGTTGTTTAGAGAGTGGGGCCTTTCCTGGGACTGACTCTGGGATCAGCACACATCCCACGCCTGGCTGGCTGCAGGAGCAAATCCCTGCAGGGGAAAGGGATCCCTGGGTGCTGCCTGTGCCGTGGTGGCAGCAGCTCCAGGCAGGGCCTGCAGCAGGGAACGCGTCCCTGAGGAATGCTGAGTGCGCTGCCCGTGCCAGGAGCATCTCCTGCCTCGGCAAAAGGAGCCCGGCTTTTGTCACTTCCCATTTCTCAGCTGGGAAAATCGGGGATGTTCAGCTGGAAATGTCCCTCCTGCTCCTGCTGAGTCCCTCGCGCTCCCATTGCCACTTCCAATTTCTCAGGCAGCAAAATTGGGATGTTCAGAGGGAAATATCCCTCCTTCTCCTCCTGATTCCCTTGTGCTCCCATCACCACTTCCCATTTCTCAGCTGGGAAAATTGGGATGTTCAGCTGGAAATGTCCCTCCTGCTCCTCCTGACTCCCTCGTGCTCCCATTGCCACTTCCCAACGGGAACCAGCTGATCCAGCAGGTCAGAGGGACATTGTCCCATCCCAAAGTGCAGCTGGGATGACACCACGGGCAGTGCCAGGGTGGAGCCATGAGACACACACAGGGATGAAGAGGGAGAGGATGAGGATGAAGCAGGCAGGGGACGAAGATGTAGAGCATGATGGAGAGACAAGGAATGAAGAGGCAAGGAGTGAAACAAGTAGGGAATGAAGCAGGTAGGGAATGATGAGGTGTGCTCTGGATCCCAACTGTGTTTTGGATCCCAGATATGCCCTGGATCCCAGATGTGCTCTGGATCCCAGTTGTGTTTTGGATCCCAGGTGTGTTTTGGATCCCAGATGAGCCCTGGATCCCAGTTGTGTTTTGGGTCCCAGTTGTGTTTTGGATCCCAGGTGTGCTTTGGATCCTATCCCACAGCCTGGGGATCCCCCTGCCCTGCTCTGATCCTGCCAGAGGAGCCCTGTGATCCCTTGGCATCACCCGTGGATGGAAATCAAATCCCTAAAAGGCTGACGTGTGAAGGGTCTGGATACCCTCGTGGGTAGAGCTGGAAAGCAATCAGCTGCCACAGGGATTTAAATATCTGAGGAGGCATCTTGGGAAGTCCAGCAGGGACCATCCCAGGAGATTCCTGTGCTCCCCCCAGCCCTGCTGGCTGCACTTGGAGGTTTCATGGGAGGGATCCTCCAGCATGAGAACCCCCAGCCCTCCTTCCACCACACCCATCCCTGCCTGGATCCCTGCAGATCCGGCTGGAGGAGCCCACCCAGCACCCTGGGAACTGCTTGGTGCTGCTTTCCTTTTCATTTCCAAAGTGCTGACAGCTCCCCTTTGTCCCTTGATGGGTTTTTTCTCTGGGCTTTTCTCTCCGTTCTCATGAAATGGAATCATTTTGTGCCCGGCCAGGAACTCGGAGCTGCTCTGAGGTGACAAACACAGCAGCAGCAGCAGCAGCAGCAAATATTGTCAGTGCAGCTCTTGGCTAAGCCTGACCCTGCTGCCCACACACATCCCCACTGCTGGGGTGCCTGCAGGGCACACAGCCTGCCCGTGCTCCCCTGCCAACCTGCTCCCGTCACCAGAGGTGGGATTTGATGGAATCTGGGGCGGTTCCTCACTGTCCCCGATGTCCCCAATGTCTCCCTGCAGCACCAGAGGTGCTGTTTTCCCTCAGGCTGTGCCCCAGCTCTGCCCTGTCCCCTGCTCTGCCCCCCAGCCCTTGGCATTTCTCACACATCCACTCCTGTCCCTGCTCAGCTGTCAGATGTGGCTCCAGGCATTTCCCTGATCCATCCAGGGCCAGGCTCCTGCCCAGATCGATGGGGTGGCCATGGGGCCATGCCCACACTGCCCACTCTCCCCGAGCAGGGCACTGCCTGCCCGTGACATTGGTGACACTGTGGCCTGGCTGCCTTTGAATTAATTCCACTCATTTCACAGTGCCAGGCTTCCACTGAACCCTTTCCCTTATTTTTCACATGATTGCCAATCTCTGCTCTTGCACTGCCGAGTCCAAGCATTTCTCCAGCTGTCCAGAAGGAGCATTAATCAAATGAGAGGGACGTGAGGGACATTGGTGTGCACAGCCCGGGGGTGTCACCGTGTCCCTGCATGGCCAGGCTCCAGCCCTGACCCTGTGTGCCACCCTGTGTGCCACCCTGTGTG
The DNA here is from genome assembly GCF_028018845.1 of Melospiza georgiana. Classification (NCBI taxonomy): domain Eukaryota; kingdom Metazoa; phylum Chordata; class Aves; order Passeriformes; family Passerellidae; genus Melospiza; species Melospiza georgiana. The sequence goes on from NC_080444.1 coordinate 16,007,451, forward strand.
CCCCCTGTGTGCCCCCCTGTGTGCCACCCTGCTGCCCAGGGTGTGCTGGAGCTCCTCATCTGGGTCTCCTGTGAGCTCCAGCCCCATCAGGCCATGCTCTGTCCCAGGCAGCACACAGGGATTGGGGCCAGCCCTGGATAAATCAGTCCAGGGAAACTCCTGCAGCAGCAGCAGGGCTTGGCTGCTGGGACCAAAATCAACCTGCTTCATCCCTGCCTGCTTCATCCCTGCCTGCTTCATCCCTGCCTGCTTCATCCTCCTGCCTGCTTCATCCCTTCCTCTTCATCCCCTGTCTGCTTCATCCCTGCCTGCTTCATCCCTTCCTCTTCATCCCCTGTCTGCTTCATCCCTGCCTGCTTCATCCCTGCCTGCTTCATCCCTTCCTCTTAATCCTCCTGCCTGCTTCATCCCTGCCTGCTTCATCCCTTCCTCTTCATCCTCCTGCCTGCTTCATCCCTGCCTGCTTCATCCCTTCCTCTTCATCCTCCTGCCTGCTTCATCCTCCTGCCTGCTTCATCCCTGCCTGCTTCATCCCTTCCTCTTCATCCTCCTGCCTGCTTCATCCTCCTGCCTGCTTCATCCCTGCCTGCTTCATCCCTGCCTGCTTCATCCCTGCCTGCTTCATCCCCTGCCTGCTTCATCCCTTCCTCTTCATCCCTGCCTGCTTCATCCCTCCCTCTTCATCCCTGCCTGCTTCATCCCTGCCTGCTTCATCCCCTCCCTCTTCATCCCTGCCTGCTTCATCCCTGCCTGCTTCATCCCTGCCTGCTTCATCCCCTCCCTCTTCATCCCTTCCTCTTCATCCCTGCCTGCTTCATCCCCTGCCTGTCTCTGCCTGCTCCATTCCTTGCCTGCCTCATTCCTTGCCTCATTTCCCTCTCTCTTCATCCTCCTGCCTGCTCCATCCTCCTGCCTGCTCCATCCTCCTGCCTGCTCCATTCCTTGCCTCATTTCCCTTCCTCTTCATCCTCCTGCCTGTCCCATTTTCGTTTTGCTCCATCCCTGCCTTGTCCCTGGAGCTGGCACATGGCCCTGAGGCACAGCTGCCTGCAGGAGGTGACAGCAGTGGCAGGACAGGGGTGCCCTGGAGCAGGTGGGAGCAGCCTGTGCTCCCATGGGATGTGGAGGACTCTCAGGTTTTGGTTGGTAATTGTTGCCCTGAGATGTGCAGGATTTCTCTGTTTCAGCCCGTGCAGCTGAGGAACGAGTCTGGACTCTTCACTTTTCGGTCTTGAGGTTGTTTATTAATTCTTATCTATAAAATTTTCTTTCTGCCCAGCCGAGATCTGCTCAGCAGGGCAGCCACAGGCACTCTGTGTTGTCCTTTTATACTACAAACTACGTATAAGATATTTACACTTAATTCCCAATACCCATCACCTGTGTTAGACAGTGAGCTTCTACTCTAAACCAATCCCAAAGTGCCAACATCACTGCAGAAAATGGAGAAGGAGAAGGAGAAGGAGAAGGAGAAGGAGAAGGAGAAGGAGAAGGAGAAGGAGAAGGAGAAGGAGAAGGAGAAGGAGAAGGAGAAGGAGAAGGAGAACAAGAAAGGCTGGACATGCCCAAGTTCCTCCATCTTGTCCCCATAACCCCCATACCAAAAATCCTAAAATCTACATTTTCACCCTGTGATCATTTTGTTATTACACTATTCAGCCCTGTGTGACTTTCATGTCCTCATACAAAGCTGCCAACTTGCTCCACGGGTCATAATCAAACCCACAGGTGCTCTGGGCTGTGTGCCAGGGTCTCTGAGCCCCCTGGCGGGGTCCTGGCAACTCTGGACACCCAGAGGGATGCACTGGGTTCCGATAGAGGAGCAGGGTGCCACACCTCACCCAGGCCCAGCACTGCCCTGTGCTGTGCCAGCCCCAGCTCTGCAGGCCCCCATCCCTTATCCAGGGCATGCTGACTCCTCTCCTGGCTCCAGGGTGTTTGTGTCACCCCCTCACCCATTCCCCAGCACTGGGCAGTTGGAGGCCGCCCTTGGCACCCTGAACACCCAGCCCTGGGCAGAGCTGCTGCCCCCAGGCAATTGGCTCTGACCCCTCTTGCCCACAGGGCATCTCTGTGTCTCCCAGAAAGCCTCTAGACAGCTCTTGAACTCCTCCCAGCCTCCCAGGTTTTTTCAGCTCTTTGCTTTGCTCCCATTTAGGAAGAAGAGCTCCCAGCTCCCATTGCAGGGCTCAGTGCTGAGGGCCCTCGGTGCAGAATCGTCCTCCTGAGAAGATGAAAGCAGACACAGGTCAGACTGATCAGGCCAGAGGTGGGATCCTCACCCTCCTAATCAGCCCGGGCTCAGGGGTGTGTGCCAGACTCTGCCAGACGTGTGGTTGGTTTTCCTCTGCAGGGAGTGAGAATGGAACGGGGCTGAGCAGTGAGGAGTGAGCACGGACACCCAGAGCCGAGGGGAACAGCTCAGCTCAGGGGCTGAGCTCACCCCTGCTGACACTCACACCTGGCACAGCCAGCAGGGCAGGGGCTGCTCAGGAACCCTGGCACGGAATGCGCACCTGAGAGGGAGCCCAGCGCCAGGGCATGGATCCTCCTGAGGGCTCCGAGCTGAAGGGATGAGCTCTCCCCCCTCCCATCCCTTCCTCCAGAGGCTCTCCTGCCTTCCCAAGGTGCAATGTTTCCTCCTGTGCTGGGGAGGATCTGACAGATTCTGCCTGGTGGTGGAACACAAAGCTGGGGACAGAGCCTTGGCTGGTCACACGGAGGGGAAGGACAGCAGTGACCTGGGATAGGACACGGAAAATGGAGAGAATTCTGGCCTGGAGGGGCACAAGGACAATGAGCTGTGTGAGGGAGTGTGATATGGGAATGCTGGGAAGCAGCTGGGAGCAGGAGATGGAGGTGCTGCACTCCAGGGACTGCAGGGAGCTCAAGAGAACCATCCTGTGCTCAGGTGATTTCCCACCTGCAGAGCTGCCCCAGCCCAGGCAGGAGCTGGAGCTGCTGGGGCCAGGCCAGAGGAGGCTCCAGGATGATGCCAGGGATGGAGCAGCTCTGCTGGCAGGAAAGGCTGGCACAGCTGCCATTGTTCACCTGCACAGGAGAAGCTTTGGGGGGAGCTCAGGGTGGCCTTGCAGGGCCTGAAGGAGCCCCAGGAAACCTGGAGAGAGACAATTGACACGGGATGGAGGGACAGGGCACAGGGAATGGCTCCCACTGCCAGGGGCAGGGATGGATGGGATATTGGGAATGAGGAATTGTTCCCTGTGAGGGTGGGCAGGCCCTGGCACAGGGTGCCCAGAGCAGCTGTGGCTGCCCCTGGATCCCTGGCAGTGCCCAAGGCCAGGCTGGACACTGGGACAGTGGGAGGTGTCCCTGCCATGGCAGGGCTGGATGAGCTTTAATTTCCCTTCCAACCCAGCCCCAGCCATTCCCTGATTCCATGGCTGGGTCACTCTGTGGGGAGGAGATGCTGCTGGGATGTGGTGCAGGCACCTGCCCATCACAGGGGCCATGAACAGCCCTGTGCCCTCTCCCCTTCTCTCCAGGTGGGAAGGGCCAGAGCAGGACGGCAGAAGGCTCCCAATTAGAGCAGATAAAAGGAATCAGTTTCCTGTGTACAGCAAAAGCATGGCTGGAGGGACTCATGGCTACAGGGAACACTCAAGGATGTGGATTTAGCTGGGATCCGAGGAGGGTTAGACCTGAAAATGGGTTAGACCAGGTCCCTGGGGCCACCCTTGGACAGGATCACACATTTGGCTGAGCCAGGAGAAAATCCTGCATTCTTTGGGCCACAAACCATCCCCTTGTGCCCACAGGGATCCCTCTGGGAGCATGGCAGGACTTTGTGCAGCCTGGAGATGGCTCAGACAGCGGCCCAGGAGCTGATGGCACCAGCTGAGTCTGGAAGGAAGCAGCAAACTTGGATTGTCCCACTGGAGACAGGACCTGCCAGAGCTCCCCAGGTGCCTCGTCCTTGCTGTGGGATCCTGGGAGGCTTCTGGGGAAAACTGCCTGAGGTGTGGAGAGGGGAGAGCAGGGATCTGCTGCTGCTGCTGCCTGTGGAGAGCAGAGGGAGCAGAGGGATGAGGCTGTCCCAAGGCTGGGGGAGAAGGGATACTCGTCACCCTGGTTTTTTAAGATTTTCTAAGCCTTCTGATGTTGACATTCTTGTAGTGAACTTTCTCGCACACTTTCTGTAAATAACTCATTGGTTTGCATTCCTTTACAGAAGAAGAGAGAGTTGATGGACTGTTGGTTTGACCAGTGTCATTGGAGAGGTGGCACTGTCACCCTCCAATCCGCTGTCACTTTTAGAAAACTATAAATGTCAAAAAATAAACTTCCCTTTTTTCTTCGCCTTGAGAACAGCGGTGTGAGCTTGTGTTCTTTTGTGTCCTATAGTGACAGGTACTCGGCCCTTTGGGGCAGGAATTCCAGCCCTGGGGACAAACCCGAGTCCAGCAGGGATGGGAGCAGCCCTGGCACTGCTGGAATTGGTGCCTGTGTGTGCTGATGCTCCCTGTCCCATCCTCCTGCCAATCTGGGAGCCTGCACAATCAATGCTGCTCATTTTTATTTCCTCTCAGCTCCCCTCAGAGATCCCCCCGGGCAGGGGCAGAGCCAAAGGGCACCGTGAGCCCCACTGCAGGGAAAACTCCCCCAGAAAGGCCCTGGCAGCAGCAAATCCACAGAAAACCCTTTGCAAACACAAATAGAAGGAACATTATTGAGGGAGCTCTCAAGGCCAGAGAAAGGCACACTGATAGCTCTGGGGAGGAGCCGTGACCCCGGCCGTGAAAGCTCCACTGTGGCTGCTGGAAATGAGGATTTCAAAGGCTCTGGGAGTGCAGCAGGGACCCAGGGGCATTGCTGGAGGGGGAGATGGGAATGGTGAAGTTTGGCTCCTTTGGCACTGGGATAAAGGAGCTCTTTCTAGTCAGGGACCCAGCAGGGTGGGGCTTCCCTGGGGGCTTTATGAGCATTGAATTCTCACACCAAGCAGCGACCAAAAGGCAGCAAAAACCCTCTTGATGTCACACCCTGTTCCCAGCTCCCTGGGAAGGCTGGAAACCCATCAGCCCTGACCTCTGCTATTCATCCCTGGGGTTCCTTTGGACCCCAAACCTCTGCAGACCTTCCCATTTGGGGCTGTTATTTAAAATATTTTTAATATTTAAATATTACTATTTTAAAATATGTAATAACTGAGGTTATTTAATTTTTTTTCCTTTTTTGGGGGGTTTTCTATGTCCACATCTGGTTTTGATGTGCACTCAGAAAGGTTTTTTGTGCCAGACCAGCTCCTGGTGGTGCCCCAGTGCCATGGGGGCTTCCCTTGCCACCTGAGGGCTGCTGAGCACCCAGGGAGCAAAATCTCCTTACCTGTGTGTGGTGGGTGGGACGGTCGGGAGCTTTTCCCCTCCTCATAGGCCTGGGGATGCTCTGGCTGTTGTCAGAGCAACAGCAGCTCCTCGGCAGCTTCTCCTGGCAGGGCAGCTCTGCTCTGAGCCTCAGCGGCAGCTCCGTGCCCTCCCAGCCCAGCTGTAGCACCACAAAGCACCTTTGGAGCTGCTCCAGGGAGCCCCAGGCAGGAACCCCAGCCCCATCCCCTGCTAATTCCCACTGGAAACCACAGCAGGACACTCAGGGCACGTCCCAGCTGCACTTGGTGGGATCAGAGCCTGGAGCTCTGCTTTGGGATGGGTGTGGGGGTTTGTTTGTGCCCAGCACTGCTGGCGGGTTCAGGGCAGACCCTCGGCACAGTCCCACCTTATGGAGCTGGAATTCCATATCCCACCCTCCTGCCACCATGGGTGTTCTACATTTTCCATTTCAGGGGGGGCTCCTGCCTTCCTCAGCACACACCTGGCTGTTCACACCCAGACCAGGTCCCACCTTGGACCCCAAAGGGGATCCAGGAGCATCCCTGGGCTGTCCCCACCCTGTCCCAGCCCCTGCAGAGCCCCAGACCCAGGGCTGGCTCTGCTCCCCCTGCTCCGTGAGGCAGCACCCGAGTGTTCACTCCAGCCCTGTGTGCCTGCACCGCTCTCCCCAGCTCTCCCGGTCCTTGCGGGCACCGCTCGCATCCCCATACCCACGGAGACACGGCACCACCTCGGCCGCACAGCACAGTGCCCTCTCCTCTCTGGCAGCAGCAGCCGCACATTCCTGACCTCCGGGCTCAATTACTGCAGCTCATTATCTCCGGGAAGGGAGCCAAGCAGGCTGAGAAAGCTTCCACTGGTGCAAACTGCAGCGGATCTGCGTGCTCGGTGCCCGGGGCTGGGATCCATCGGCCCGAAATCCCGCAGCTCCCGCTCCCCTCCAACACCGCATCCCTGCCGGGCTCTGCCCGCCCTGCAGCGGCTCCTTCAGCACTGCCAGGGACAGGGACAAGGACACGGACACCTCTCCTGCTGCTCCGGGCATCCTTTCCCCAGGGATGTGCCCCCAGGCAGGGCAGGGGTGGGCACCGGGATCTGATGTGCCCCTGGCACAGGGAAGGAAAGGGATGGAAACAATGAGGGACAGAGTGACAAAACCTCCAGGGCTGGGTCACAGGGTCTCAGAAAAGCCGCTCTTGGGGAAGATGAAACAGGAAAGCTTTGTATAAATATGATTGTCTGGCAAAAGGTTTTGAGAATATAGAAGCTATAAGCGAGATTGAAATGAAAGCAAGCTTTGAGATCCCTCAGTTACTGAACAACTGGAAAACAATGGTGTGGCCAGCTGAAGGTGATCCCCTTTTGATGGAACAACACCCTCTGCTTGCAGACAGGGCCAAGGGTCAGAGCAGACCCTACAGCTTGGCAGAAGGGGCCCAAAGAGGAGTTTTTAGGGTTTAAAATGTAACACAGGATGGTAATGTAATGATTCTTATAGGCTGTATGGAAATGCTGTAGGATTTGTATCTTGTACTGGATTGGTTAGTGAGAATCAGAATATTCAACACAGAAGAAGATTTATTGTATTGGAACAGGAACCACTCTTACCCTTTTACTCTCTTATGCTTTTGCTCTCTTGCCTCTCATCCTCTCTCACCCTCTCATCCTCTCTCTCCCTCTCTTCTCTCAGTCCTGCTCCAGCTGTGTTTGGCAGCTCCCAGCAGGGCCCTGCACCCAGGCCCTTTGCAATAAACCCCAAGTTCCTGACCTGGCTGCAGAGATCTCTGTCTCTGTCCATCCCAAATGTCCTACCCCTCAATGCTCCCACAGGCATGATCCAGGATGGAAGGATCCACCTGACTGAATTCCAGCACAGACCTGGCTCCCAAGGGAACCTGCTGGTGCTCAGTCCCCAGGGGAGGAGGCACAGAAGGGCAGCGTGGCCCTGCCAAGCCATGGATGCTCCCAGCCACAGCAGCCAATTCCCTGCTCCTGCTGGCTGTGGACATGCCCTCTGGGATTGGGACTGTCATTTGGACACACAGCCATGGATGTGGGCAGCAGGAGATGGATGCTTTCCTTGGGGCCTCCCAAGCCTGGCTGCTTTGCCTTCAGCCTCACCTTCCTCCTGCCTTCCCACAGCCTATCCAGCTGCCCTGGTGGGAAAACTGGGAACCACAGAACCACAGAATCACACAGAATCACACAGAATCACAGGATCACAGAATCACAGAACCACAGAACCACAGAATCACACAGAATCACACAGAATCACACAGAATCACAGAACCATAGAATCACAGAACCACAGAACGACAGAATCACACAGAATCACACAGAACCACAGAATCACACAGAATCACACAGAATCACAGAACCACAGAATCACAGAACCACAGAATCACACAGAATCACAGAATCACAGAACCACAGAATCACACAGAATCACAGGATCACAGGATCACAGAATCACAGAATCACAGAATCACAGAATAATGAGGTTGGAAGAGACCTCTAAGATCATCGAGTCCAACCTGTGCCCTAACACCTCAGCTAGACTATAGCACCAAGTGCCATGTCCTGTCTTTTTTTAACACATCCAGAGATGGTGATTCCACCACCTCCCTGGGAAGCACATTCCAGTACTTTATTATTCTTTTAGTGAATTTTTTTTCCTAATATCCAACCTGTACCTTCCCTGCCATAGCTGGAGACTGTGTCCTCTGGTTCTGTCAGTGCTGCCCAGTGGAAGAGACCGAGCCCACCTGTCTAGAACCTCCCTTCAGGAAATTTTAGAGAGCAATAAAGTCACATCTGAGCCTCCTTTTCTCCAGGCTGAACAACCCCAGCTCCTTCAAATGTTCTTCACAGGGTTTGTGCTCCCAGCCCCTCACCAGCCTTGCTGCCTCCTCTGGGTGCACTCCAGCATCTCAGTGCCCCAGCAGCACCCCCTGCCTCCCTCCCCTAGGCTCCCCAAGTCCCTGTCTGGGAGTTTATGGGCAGAACATTTTGTTTGCAAAGTGCTGTCAGATGCGACATTAAGAGGCGCCGTAAATCAGCGCGCAGGGGCCTCTCCAAGCCTCGGCAGATGAAAACCTTTTATCACAATTTGGATCTGTTTGCACTGGTATGAAAATTATGGCTCCAGTTTAGCATCAACTTCCCATTATTCATGTCCCTGGGAGCAGCAGCGGCTAAATTGGATTGTTTCAATCCCTGCTGGCCCTGAGAGAGCCCGGCAGGTCCCACCCCGCTCCCATCCTCACCTTGATGCTCCTCGCACAGGATGTGGGCGGGAAGGAGCCTCCTCCACCCACTACAGACTGAAGCAGGGCTTGGGAGGGAGGGATGCCAGGGAGGATGGAGCTGATTCTGCATTGTCCTGGCAGCTGGAACGGGCACGGTGCCCATCGCAGGGGCTCTGCCCAAGGTGGGAAGGGCCCAGCTCCGGGCACATCCCTTGTCACAGACATCTTTTATGGAAAAATCCTTTCCTTAGGATTTTTTCCTCCTGAGAAGCTGTGAGGCCTCAGGAACAAAATGTAAACAATGGTTATCTGCTGCTGTGGGATGCAACAGGTGCATCTGTGATTGGTCTCACATGGTTCTTTGTAATTTATGGCCAATCACAGCCCAGCTGGCTTGGACAGAGCCACAAGCCTTTGTTATCATTCCTTCCTATTCTGTTCTTAGCTGGCCTTCTGATAAAATCCTTTCTTCTATTCTTTTAGTATAGTTTTAATGTAATATATATCATAAAATAATAAATCAGCCTTCTGAAACATGGAGTCAGAGCCTTGTCTCTTCCCTCAACCAAAAACCCCTGTGAACACGGTCACAGTCCCTCCCTGTGCCCCATGCCTGGGCACTCTCTGCTTCCTGGGCAGTGTTTGGAATAAGGGAGAGTTCAGGAGTGTGGGAAGGATGAGGGGATGTGGATGGAGCTGGGAGGGAAGGGAGGGATCTTTGTTACAAGAAATCAGGATGTGCCTCCTCCCCATGCTGACAGAAGTGCCAGGGGGATTGTCTGCTGCTCATGCCACCCACCTTGCCAGGGAGGGAATTCCCATTTCTGCCACGTCCTGAGCCCTCTCCTCAGGAATCACACCCATGGACGCTTCCCTGGTTGCATTCACAGCTGCATTCATTGCTTTGGCTCTGCTGTGGGGCACAACTCATGAGTTTTGTCCTGCTTGGCTTCGAGTGGAGCTCCAAGGGACAAGGGGACGATTTCTTGTCCCCCCACACGGAGCTGGGCCAGGCTCTGCTGCTGCCCATCCTTGCCACCCTGTTTGCTCTGCAGTTCGGGGCCACCAACCTCACTCAGGTGTGAACGGACTCTGAACGGCTCCTTCCCCACCCCAAACACAAACGCCTCCCTGTGATCTCTGCCTGGGTGTGCTGGCCCAGCACAGGCTGTTCACACACCCCAAGGAGCCTTTGGGATGTGATCAGGGTGTTATCCACGCTCCCCAAACACCTGGAAGTTCATCTCACCCCAGCACCACTGTCCTGGCAAGCTGGAAAACCCTTGGAATGTTGGTGTCCACCTGAAACACTGAGGTTCATTTGAAACCTTTATTTTAAGGGTTGTCTTTGCAACAAATTGAAACCTTTGAAACATTTATTTTAAAGGTTTTCTTTGCAGCAAATTAAGCTGGAAACCTCCATTGAAAGGTGATGAGAGGCACCATCAAGGCCTGGTTGGAAGTGTTGGATGTTCCTGCCAGGCTTAACTCAGCTCCACAGGAGGAGCAATTACATTTCTGGCTGGAACAGTGTGGGACCATCATGCAGGGGGATGACACTGTTGAGAGTGACGCTGTGGCACTGTTGAGAGTGACACTGTGGCACTGTGACACTGTGGCTCAGCACCTGAGGTCCTTCTGTGGGCCGCAGCATCATCACCAAGCCCTCAGAGCCCTTCATTTCCCCCCTTGTGGGATGGAGTTCAAGCAGCAGCTGCACAGACCTGGCTCTCCAGAAATTAGGAGCTGGCACAGGGGCTGTCACATCAACAGCCTTTGTGACACAGCTGGGGACATTTATTTTCCTTTTTGCACCTCACTGCTGTTGTAATTGCACTTTTTTTTTTAAGATAATCTGGCCAGATGCTCTCCCAACAAACCTCAGAGGCTGTTGTGGCAAGGCAGGAGGAGTTTTAATTTTAACTCAGTCCCAGAGAGGCTGCTCAGGGACAATATCAGCGTCCAGCAAATCCCTTGGGGGTTTCTGTGCCACACACAGAGCTTTGCTGAGCAGGGAGCACCCCAATAAACCCCAACAAAATTCTCATGTTTGAGGGTTTTATTCACACTCCCCCCATGCCTCCCCCCTCCAGCCAGGCCCATTTTCAGGTCCCCGTGTCCCCAGAGGAGGGGGTGACCCCGGCAAATCCAGCTGTGGTGCTGCCAGTCCTCACTGAGCTCCCCGAGCACTGCTGCTGCTCCCAGCCAGCCCAGCTTCATTCCTCTGCCATCCATCACTGATTTGCCACACTGTCAGAGTTCAACAATAGCAGTAATAATTAACCATTTAATCTGACTCAAACACTGGGGCTTGTTTGCTCTTTCTGCGGATCAGATGGGAAACATTGCAAAGATCACATTCTGATGTTCCCCGGCTTCGTGTTAAGTGTCTTGACTCTGCAAAATTGCTGGGAGTCTTTCATTTTGCTCTTTAAGCTCGTTAGTCCAAATTAAAAACAGCATTCATTCTAATTTCAGCTGCTTGAAATCCCTCCAAGATCAGTGCTATTATTCTTCAGAACGCCTTGGGAGCAGAGCAAGCACCCGCAGACATTCCCCAGCATTCCTGATGCCCACACGGCCCCAGCCAAGCCACAGCTCCCGCCTGCTGCTCCTGCCACCCACCTTGCCAGGGAGGGAATTCCCATTTCTGCCCGTCCTGAGCCCCTCTCCTCAGGAATCACACCCATGGACGCTTCCCTGATTGCATTTACAGCTGCGTTCATTGCTTTGGCTCTGCTGTGGGGCACAACTCCTGAGTTTTGTCCTGCTTGGCTTTGAGTGGAGCTCCAAGGGACAAGGGGACGATTTTTGTCCCCTCACACAGAGCTGGGCCAGGCTCTGCTGCTGCCCATCCTTGCCACCCTGTTTGCTCTGCAGTTCCAGGTCACCAACAGGCTCCAGCCTCGCTCAGGTGTGAATGGACTCTGGCAGCGGCTCCTTCCCCATCCCAAACACCAAACACCAAACACCAAACACCTCCTTGGGATCTCCCCAGGCTTTATCTCCGCTCCAAACGCTCCTCCCAGCCCCAGCTCCAGCGCGGGGAGCTGAGTGAGCTCCCAGGGTATTCCTGAGGGATGCTCGGCTCCATTTCCTGAGCTGATAACGGGAGAGGAGAGAGGAGAGAGGAGAGAGGGGAGAGGAGAGAGGAGAGAGGAGAGAGGAGAGAGGAGAGAGGAGAGGCAGCAGGGCTGGGCTGGGATCAGCCCGGCAGCTCAGGAGAGACCGGCACAGGCTGCAGGGAGACACAGAGAGGGCTCTGAACTGTGAGCACTGGATTCCCGGAGTGGGGAGAGCCCCAGAGATGCCTTTCCACACAAAATTCCAGGAATGAGGAGAGACCTTGAGATGCATTAAGAAACCAAATTCTAGGAATGGGGAGAGCCCCAGGAATGCCTGCCCAAGCCAAATTCCAGGGGTGGGGAGAGCCCCAGAGATGCCTTTCCAAGCTAAATTCCAGAAATGAGGAGAGCCCTAGAGATGCCTTTCCAAGCTAAATTCCAGGAATTAGGAAAGCCCCAAGGATGCCTTTCCAAGCTAAATTCCAGAAATGAGGAGAGACCGTGAGACGTGTTAGGAAGACAAATTCTAGGAATGAGGAGAGCCCTAGGAATGCCTTTCCAAACTAAATTCCAGGAATGGGGAGACCCCCAAAGATGCCTTTCCAAGCTAAATTCCAGGAATGAGGAGACCCCCAAAGATGCCTTTCCAAACTAAATTCCAGAAATGAGGAGAGCCCCAGGGATGCCTTTCCAAGCCAAACCCTGCCCAGAACATCCATGATGCTCCAGCCCAGGGATCACACCCGAAGACATCAGCAGGGCCCCACTGTGAGGTTGTGAAGGAGGGTCCTGGATGCCCAAAATTCCAGCCTGGCATCCCAAACCTCCCCCCTGGGAGCCACCCCTTGCTCCAGGGTGTTTCATCCCAGCTTTTCAGTGGCTGGGCTGTTTCCATCCACAAAATTATTCCTGCTCCCACCACGCTCCACCTTATTCCAAAGGGGATTTGCCCTGGGAAAGGGGAGAATCTGACCAGGGAGGGCTCTGCAGCCTTGCCCAGCTCCTGAGGAGCTGCAAGAGGAGGCAAAGCAGGGGAGGGTTGGAAGGACCTTTATTTCCAGCTGGATGCAAGAGAAGTGTCCAAGGTGGGAGGTGAAAGGCAGGAAAGATTTTGTTCCCAGGGATGCTCCAGGAAAGGTAATTTAGGGAGCCTGGTCTGAAGCCACATCTGCCCCCAAGGCTCGTGGAGCCTTCCCAGGAGCTGGGAATTTGGAGGCTAAGGAGATCTCAGTGCAGTTAATACCTGCTTTAGTACCGGTTTTACATCTGCAGTCTCTAATATGTTGCCACAGCCTTGGAAATGTTGTGACTCGGAAGCCATAAAGGCTGGAAGGAACCTGCTAATTGAGAACACAGCCAGGCTGTAAATCCCAGGAAAACACCGGGGCTGGCAGGAGACAAAGCCAGGCCCAGCACGAGAGGGAGGGGGAGAACGCAGCTGGAGAGGCAGGAAGGAAATCACAGAGAGAGGGGAGAGAGGGAGCAAATGGGGCTAGGGGGTCCCCAGGCAGGCTGAGCCTCAGGTACCACTGCAGGCTGATTTGGGGAATCAAAGGAATTGATTCTGATGGGATTGCCATCAGGAGAGGGAATTCTGAGCAAATTGATGGTGTGAATAGGAGCTAATTGCCAGAAGCAGGGAGATTCACCCCGAGAATGGTGCAGAAAGCAAAGGTGATATTTCCCATCTGCTGATGGAAAACCCAGTGTGGAAATGGGCTCCGTGGCAAAGGGAGGGAAGGGATCAAATGTGGCCTGAGGGGGCTGTGTGGGGTTTTGTAAGGATTAAATGGGATGTGGAGCCTCACAGAGCACTGGGTCAGACTCTGTGTCAGGAAAATAGAAATGGAGCTGTTGGGTACATGAACAAATGGGTTCTAATGGGGAAAATTTCCTTTAGTGACTGGGGAAGGAAATTGTGCATCAAGAATCCATGAATGTTCACTGAAGGGATCAAGTCCCTTTCACTGCACCTCATTTCATCCCAATCCATTTGGTTGGAGTCACTCCATTCCCAAATTTTCTTTTATTTTTTTTCTATGGGCACAGGGGGATCTGCTCAAGAGGATCTGCAGGGATTGGCAAAAGGCTTTGGGCAACGTCCCTCATCAGACTCGCTGGGAAATGAACTCGTGATGGGTCAAAAAGGAATTTCCTCTCCTGTGTCACAGACATGTTTTATGGAAAATCCTTTCCTTAGGATTTTTCCTCCTGAGGAGCTGAGAGGCCTCAGGAACAAAATGTAAACAATGGTTATCTGCTGCTGTGGAGTGCAACAGGTGCATCTGGGATTGGTCTCATGTGGTTGTTTCTAATTAATGGCCAATCACAGTCAGCTGGCTCAGACAGAGAGTCTGAGCCACAAGCCTTTGTTATCATTCCTTCCTATTCTATTCTTAGCTGGCCTTCTGAGGAAATCCTTTCTTCTATGCTTTTAGAATAGTTTAATATAATATATATCATAAAATGATAAATCAAGCCTTCTGAAACATGGAGTCAGATCCTCGTCTCTTCCCTCATCCTCGGAGGCCTGTGAACACGGTCACACTCCTGGGCACCAGGAAAAATGGGATTGAAATTAGTGTGCAGCATCTCTGTGATGAGGAGTGGCTTGAGGAACCTCTTCAGTCTGGAGAGGAGAGGAGACCTTGATAAATTCTGTCCCTGTGTCCCTGTGCTCAGGTGATTTCCCACCTGCAGAGCTGCCCCAGCCCAGGCAGGAGCTGGAGCTGCTGGGGCCAGGCCAGAGGAGGCTCCAGGATGATCCCAGGGATGGAGCAGCTCTGCTGGCAGGAAAGGCTGGCACAGCTGCCATTGTTCACCTGCACAGGAGAAGCTTTGGGGGGAGCTCAGGGCGGCCTTGCAGGGCCTGAAGGAGCCCCAGGAAACCTGGAGAGAGACAATTGACACGGGATGGAGGGACAGGGCACAGGGAATGGCTCCCACTGCCATGGCAGGGACACCTCCCACTGTCCCAGGCTGCTCCAGCCCCAGTGTCCAGCCTGGCCTTGGGCACTGCCAGGGATCCAGGGGCAGCCCCAGCTGCTCTGGGCACCCTGTGCCAGGGCCTGCCCACCCTCACAGGGAACAATTCCTCATTCCCAATATCCCATCCATCCCTGCCCCTGGCACTGGGAGCCATTCCCTGTGTCCTGTCCCTCCATCCCTTGTCAATTGTCTCTCTCCAGGTTTCCTGGAGCCCCTTCAGGCTCTGGAAGAGCTCTGCACTCTCCCTGGATCCTTCCCCAGGCTGCACACCCCAGCTCTCCCAGTTCCCCTCCCTCACACCCCTGTTCTCAGTGCCCCTTTCCCTGTGTGTGCAGGGCTGGGGGAGCTCAGCACAGGGAGCTGGGTCTGTACCGATCCCTCTGGAGGAGCCAGCCCTGTTCCATGTCACCCAGCCTGCTGGCTGTCACATCCTCCCCCTGCCCTGCCCTGCCCTGCGCCGTGGGACGATGGATTCGCGGTACCAGTGACAATTCCGTGCTCCTCTCCCCCCGATCTGGCCGCGGTGTCCCGGGGCCGATCCCGCTCCCTGCTCTGCTCCTCCCGCCGGGATCTGTCCGGATCTGTCTCTGGGACAGCTCTTGGCAGCATCCCTGTCCTGCTGCCTCCCATTTCCGCGCTCTGCTCCCGCCGGGACCGCCTGCAGCCCCTCTCCCAGGCTCCCCGTGACCCTGTCCCGCTCCTCCCGCATCCCTGCCTGCATCCAGAGCATCCAGAGCGGGCAGCGCTGCTCCGGCCCGGCATCCCCGCTCCCAGCACAGCCACAGCCCTGTCGCTGCAGGGCATTCGTGTTGCAAGAGCGTTTTGTTCATGCTAAATTAATCTGCCTGTACGTTCAGGGCTGCTGGATCGGGGAGAAGCCGCTCCTGGTCCTCGCTGTGCTGAATGCCGAGCTCAGGGAGAGCGGGATGAGGGGTCTGGGGATGCTGAATGCGCTCCAAGTGCTGTCCAGGCAGAGGGGGGAATCAGGGCTCTGCAGCAGGCATTAACCCTTGGAAAGCAGGATGCTCCAAGCCCTGGCTGCCTCTCATTTCCTGGGACTTAGAAAAGCAGGAATCGAACCTACACTAGAGGAATCAAACCCCTCCATACTTCCTTTATATTAGTTTCTAGTAGGGTCAGCTAAACAATCTATGGGGCCCATACCCCCTGGAGCACCAGGGAAGGGGCTGAGAGCCTGCCAGGGATCCACGGGGATGCTGCTGCTGCTGCTGCTCACGTGGCTGCCTCCCCATCTCCAGCCACCGAACTGCATTTCCTAGCAGCAAAACAGACATTAAATAACGTTTGGATGTCAGAGCAGGCTGTGGGGGAGGCTGTGGGAGAGGGCAGGAGGAGCAGCTGGTCCATCCAGGAGCACAGGGAGGGGAGGAGAGGGTGGGGAGCAGAGCTGGGGGTGGCACTGGGCTGCAGGACAGGGCCAGATGTCCTGGGATGAAGTGAGCTCTGCTGTGACCGAGGCTCAGTGGCCCAGAGCACTCAGAGTATTGGATGCTTCATTGCAGGAGTCCCTTCTGCAGGCCCCGGGTGCTGCTGCAGGAATTGGATGTGAGCACTCAGGATCTGGATTCTAAACCCCAGCAAGGCGTGACAGGGCAGGAAGGGCAGCTGGCACTGCCACCCTCCCCTGGCAAAGGCTGCAGGGCGCTGCAGAGGGTTTGATCCGTGTGTGCTCCCAGCTCTGAACGGGAAACAGCAGCTAGAGCTGTCCCGGGGGAAGGCGAGTTGGAAGGGATGGACAGATCCCAGCAGACATCTGCTGGCTCTCCACACAGGATAATGACACGTCCTTGGAGTGCTCCAGCCTGATCCCAGCGAGGCCAAGCCTTTGAGAGCCACACTGAGCCTGTCCCCGGCTTCCCCCTCCCAATTCCCACGGTGCCACTGACGGGAGCAGCCTCAGGAAGCAATCCGAGACTCCCAGCGGCAGCAGCAGCAGCAGCTCTGCTCCACCGGGGCTGCATCCGTGTCCCCAGGCAGGGGCAGGCCAGGGCAGGCTCTGCTCACACCGAGCTGCAGAGACCACCCCTGGATCCTGTGATTCCCAGCCCCTGCTTGTGCCAAAGGGCAGGGGGTGAATCCTGCTGGAATCTCGCTGGAACGCTGCTGCTCCTTGTGCTGCTCCCCCTCAGCCCCCTTAGGAATGCATTTTTAAAATATATTTTTATATTTATATTTTTATATTTATATCTTGATTTATTGCTTTATATTTCTATATTTTAATATTATTTATTTTATTTCCCCCCAGGTGCCTTTTGTGCTCCGTTCCCGTTCGATGCTCCTGATCGGGAGCCATCCAGGCGAGCACCTGAATTCCCACCTTGAGAACCTGAATTCCACCTTGAACACCTGAATTCCCACCTTGAACACCTGAATTCCCACTTTGAACACCTGAATTCCACCTTGAACACCTGAATTCCACCTCAAACACCTGAATTCCCACCTCCCTGAATTCCCACCTCGAGCACCTGATTTCCCACCTTGAACACCAGAATTCCCACCTCGAACACCTGAATCCCACCTTGAACACCTGAATTCCACCTTGCACACCTGAATTCCACCTCAAACACCTGAATTCCCACCTTCCTGAATTCCACCTCAAACACCTGAATCCCCACCTCCCTGAATTCCCACCTCCCTGAATTCCACCTTGAACACCTGAATTCCCACCTCCCTGAATTCCCACCTCCCTGAATTCCACCTTGAACACCTGAATTCCCAGCTCGGCAGCACCTGCGGGGCTGAGGGAGGCAGGGGAAGGAGGGAGCTGGGCAGGGCTGAGCAGGCTCCCCACCTGCAGAGCTGCATTTCCTCGGGAGGTTTGCCAGCATTTAAGAAATTTGACGAGTAATGACCTGAGCAGAGCAGAGGGGGAGCCCTGTGGATCTGCACGGATGAGAACAGAGAGGGAGGGTGGGATGGAGCACGGGGAAGGGACATGGGCAGGGATGCAGGAGGGGGAATCCAGCCTGGAGGCACAGGGGCACGTGGAACTGGTTATGCTGGAAAAAACCTCAAAGATCAACAAGTCCAACCATTCCCCAGCACTGCCAAGGCCACCACTGACCATGTCCCCAAGTGCCACATCCACACTCCTTTTAAATCCCTGGGCAGACTCTTCCAATGAGGGTCAAACCCTTTGGAGAAGAAATTGTTCCTAATCTCCAATCCAAAGCTCCCCTGGTGCTTCCCCTGCTTTGTGCTCCCCCCACCCTTCACGGCAGAGTGGCACAGAGGGGACAGTGCCACCTGTATGGCACTGCCACACCACACACAGGGCGCTGCCACCACTCAGTGCCACCTGTATGGCACTGCCACACCACACACAGGGCACCGCCACCACTCAGTGCCACCTGTATGGCACTGCCACACCACACACAGGGCACCGCCACCACTCAGTGCCACCTGTATGGCACAGCCACACCACACACAGGGCACCGCCACCACTCACTCCTGAGTGTCACTGTCATATTTTCTGGAAAAATTCCTTTGCCCGGATTTTTTTTTTCCTGGGAAGCTGAGAAGCCTCAGAGAAAGAGAAAAACAATGATGATCTGATTGCTTTTCCTGTGTTTTGCTGCTTTGGAATGTGGTTGCAGATTGTTTATCCAACAGGTGGTTGTTGGATTGTTTTCATATGAATTGTTTTTACTTAATGACCAATCACTGTCCAGCGGTGTCTGGAAGCAGACACATTTTTAATTAGTATTTTGTTAAGCTTTCTGTCTGCATTTTTTCTCTATTCTTTAGTATTAATTTAATATAATTTAGTATTAATTTAATATAATTTAGTATTAATTTAATATCATATCATATCATATCATATCATATAAATTAACCTTCTAAAAACACAAAGATTCTCAATTCCTCCTTCATCCTGGGGACCCAGCAAATAGCACACCTGAGCCTCTCCCAGTGTGACAGATGAGCAATGCCATGGCTGACTCTCACAGTTAAAAGGCAAATATCCTGTGTGTATGTGGAGAAGTTTTATAGATTTATAGTTATGTTTTACCCCCCTTGTGTTGTTATCAGGGGTGCCCTGGGTTTGGGACATTTGGGAGGGTCACTCGTTCCTGTGGCAGCACCTGAGCCCCACTCAAGGTGTCAGGAAGGGATCTCCACCCCTGGGCAGGGAAGGAGGAGTCGATGGACAGAACTTTAGGGGGGCTAAAGGGTTAAAAGGTGAAACCTCCATTGTGTGCGTGAAAATCCTCTACTGTAATATTTTCTCAATTCAGTTTTCTGTTGTATTTTTTACAAGGTTTAATAAACCTTTCTCAATTTCTGGAAGTGAGCAGCATCCGTCCCACCAAGGAGCCTCCTGCAGGCTCAGCTCCAGGAGCAGCATCTCCCAGGGGAGCCCCGAGGCCGGGCTGCTCACCTGTGCTCGGATCCTGCAGCACCTGGAGCACAGGGAAACGAGGAGCAGGAGGTTCCCATCCCGTCCTCCCCAGCATCCCGGGAAGGGGTTCCTGAGAGCTCCCCAGACACCGCAGGGATGGGAAGGAGGGAGGGGCGCCTTCCTGCACGGACCCTTCATCCTGCCCCGGGCCATTGTGCTGCTTCCTTCCTGCTCCTTCCAGAGCTTCGTCAGGGCACGGAATTGTCCCAGGTAATCCAGGCCCCAGCTGCTTCCTGCCCCGCCTGGGCCATGCTCAGGAGCAGGAGGGAAGGAGATAACAAAGCACTGAGGAATCCAGCGGGGAACAGCTGGGATTGCACTCCTGCACAGCAGCAGAGCAAAATCCTCCTTCCTGGGGCTTCCTGCTGCCTGCTCCCATCAGTTATCCCAAACAGGGAGCACTGAGCTCAAACATGCTAATGTGCTGCAAGTGAGCGCTGACAGCTCCTCTGTCCCGGGCACAACGAGCCCCAGGTGTGTGACACCTCCCCAGCC
Organism: Melospiza georgiana; assembly: GCF_028018845.1. Taxonomy (NCBI): domain Eukaryota; kingdom Metazoa; phylum Chordata; class Aves; order Passeriformes; family Passerellidae; genus Melospiza; species Melospiza georgiana. The sequence continues at coordinate 16,027,018 of NC_080444.1, forward strand.
TGTGACACCTCCCCTGCCTGCCTGGGGCCGCCCCCTCTGCGGCTCCATCCCTGCGGATCCGGGCTGGAGACAGGAGCGGAGGGATGGGGACCCCAGGGCTGCCTGGCACTGGCGGATTTGGGAGCAAGGAGAAGCTGCAGCGACGCTGGCTGGGGGTGGGCGACTGTGCTGGCACTGCCTGGAGCTGGGAGTTCATCCCTGGGCTCCTGGAAGGGAGCTTGGAGTGAGGCGTGACCCAAAAATGGAATTTCTGAGGCTTGGGAGCTCCCCATACACCAGGAATTGGAGTCATGACCCAAAAATGGGATTTGTAGGAGCTGGGTGGTCCCATACACCAGGAATTGGAGGTATCACCCCAAAATGGGATTTCTTGTCTGCACTAGGCAAGGACCATCAGGAGGGAAGGAGAGGCAAGAGCCAGAGGTGCCTCCAACACTGACCCTGTTTGAGCAGGGACTGACCCCAGGGGACTTCAGACTTAGGCTGCAGGACTGGGGCTGGATCCAGCATTCCCTGTGCCCCATCTCATCCAGGCTGCAGGACTTGGGCTGGATCCAGCATTCCCTGTGCCCCATCTCATCCAGGCTGCAGGATTTGGGTCCATCCAACTCAGTCATCCATCACTGGGCAGTGAAATCCCTCCTGGACATCCTCCAGCTGCCTTTCCAGGGCTAAACGAGGCCTTGATGGGTTAAGGAGGGACAGAGGATTCCCAGCAGGGGCTCAGCTGCCATCTGAGCACTTTGGCTGAGGGCCTGGGCCCCCAACAGGGGGCAATTCCAGAATCCTCCTTCCCCAGCCGCAGACTCCACCCTCAGTCTGGAAAAGTGTGTCAGTGCTAAAAGCCTCGACAAATTCTTGGGAGAAAAATTTGCCGAGTTGGGTTGAGCAAAAAAACAAAACAACCCTCGTGGGAATTTTCTGTGAATCACATGGCAGCCAGGAAAGTCTGGGGGAATCACAGGATCACGGAATGGTTTGGGGTGAAAGGATCTTAAATCCCATCCAGTGCCACCCCTGCCCTGGCAGGGACACCTCCCACTGTCCCAGTGTCCAGCCTGGCCTTGGGCACTGCCAGGGATCCAGGGGCAGCCACAGCTGCTCTGGGCACCCTGTGCCAGGGCCTGCCCACCCTCCCAGGGAACAATTCCTCATTCCCAATCTCCCATCCATCCCTGCCCTCTGGCAGTGGGAGCCATTCCCTGTGTCCTGTCCCTCCGTGCCTTGTCCCCAGTCCCTCTCCAGCTCTCCTGGAGCTCCTTTTGGCTGCTCAGAAGCTTTCCAGGATCTTCAGTGGATGTTTCCTGTACAATGCCCAGCTCTGGTGCCTCACCCAGGCCTGGCTTCAGCCTCTCTGGTTTTATCCCAAGCCTGATGGGTCCATGCATGGGTTCAGTGCTGTCAGATGATCTCCAATTCCTTCAGGCAGCAATTTCCCCAATCTTCAGGGTGGGCAAACCCTCCCTGGTGTGTCCTGGAACACCAGGGGCTGTGGGGCTGCCTCTCCTCAGGAGGATCCAGCTGGGCTTTAAGGATGCTGCTCCTGTGGCTGGAATTTGAGGATGGTGCTACAGTTGCTGTAATTCCCCCAGAGGCACGGCCGGGGGGTTTCCAGCTGCTGTTTGGGGTGTGTCCATGTCCGGGCAGGATGGTGTCTGTGAGGTGTGCAGGGATCTCAGGGCTCCCAGCCTTCCTGTGTTTTCCCCAGCCCGGCCGGGATAACTCTCGGCGTTGTCAGGGAGCAGTCAGTGCTCCGGTGCCGTTGTTTTCCCAAGGATGCCCTTTGTCCAGGGGTCAGCTTTCCGGGTCACAGTCCTTGCAGGAAGGTCGGGCCTCGCATCCCTTTGTCTGCTCCTTCCTAGAAGGGCTGAGGGAGCTGCTGCCGTGCATTTTCCTCCTTTTCTTCGCCGTTCCCTGTTTTTCTCCGGCACTATTGATCCGCAGCCCTGCGGGATGCCGGGGGAGCACGGTCCCCGTGCTGTGGCTGCACAGAGCTCCGCTTTCCCCCAGCTGGGCTCGGATCGAGCAATTGTTTTCCCTCCCCGCTCTTGTTTTGGGATCCTTCCCACCCCAGCGCCCCGGGATACGGAATTGCTCCGCCGCCCTCGTGGAACTTCTGCGGCCGCCTCGGCGCCCTTTGAAGCGCTGCCATGATGTTTGTTTAAAAACACATTAATTAGCTGTGGGGTAATTGGGGTTTGCTGGGCTCTCTCTCGCATTGTTCCGCCCGCTCTCATTTGTTCTATCGATCCTGCCGGAGATGGGAGCGGGAGCCGATGGGCGGCAGCTCCGGCTTTGTCACAGCTCCCCAGCAGGATTTGTTCACACCGGGCTGGCGGTCCCTGCTCTGCCCAGCACGGCCGGGATCTGTCCCCAGACCCCCGGAGCCGCTCCCGATTCCCGGCCGCTGTCCCGGGATGCGCCCGGGCCGTGCCCGAGCCCCGGAGCTGCGGCTGGGCTGCGGCCCCGCTCATCGCGGCGTTTCCATGGGAACCCCCAGGCTCCTGCCCGGCTCCAGCTTGTTCAAAAGCGAACATTTTCCTCTCCATCAAAAGGGCCTTTGCTGCCGGCAGCGCCGCCGCCGCCTCCCCCCGCCCGAGCCGAGCCCCGGCCCGGGGAGCGGGGGGACAATCCCGGGGAGGAGGGGGACAGCTCTGGGGCTCAGGGTGACAGCTCTGGAGAGTGGGGTGACAGTCCCAGGGCTCAGGGTGACAGCCCCAGGGAGTGAGGTGACAGCCTCGGGGCTCAGGGTGACAACCCCAGGGCTCGGGGCGCATCTCAGGACACCCATCCCTGTCCTGCATCGGGGAGCGAGGTGACAGCCCCAGGGCTCAGGGTGACACCCCCTGGACTCAGGGTGACAGCCCCAGGGCTCAGGGTGACAGTTCCGGGACTTGGGGCACATCCTGGGACACCCATCCCTGTCCTGCATCGGGGAGCGGGAGGACAGTCCGAGGCTCAGGGTGACAGTCGCGGAGCTCAGGAAGCGGGGGGACAGCCCAAGGGCTCAGGGTGACAGCCCCAGGCCTCAGGGCACATCCCAGGACACCCATCCCTGTCCTCCACCGGGGAGCAGGGGGACAGCCCCGTGCCTCGGGGAGCTCTTCCCACTGCCCATCTGCCCCCGGTCTGCGTGGGAATCCCCCCCCGAGCAGCTGCTGTGCGGCAGGATTGGGCTGGTGCAGCACCAGGCTGGGTTCGTGGCTGCCCTCGCACTCCTGCCATCCCTTTTCCACGGAATTCCCATTTCTTGGCTCTTATCCCTTTCCCCAGGTGTCCCTCTGAGGCAGGAGCAGGATGATGGTTCAGCTCCAGCAGCCACAGGAGTGAGCTTTCCACAAGCCACTCTCTCCCTCCATCCCTTTTCCCCAGAATTCCCCATTTTTTGGCCCATCCCTTGGCATCCCCTTGTCCAAGTGTCCCTCTGCAGTAGCAGCAGGGTGGTGGTGCATCCCCAGCACCATAGGACTGGGATTTTCACCATCCCCTCACTCCCTCCATCTCTTCTCCCCAGAATTCCCCCTTTTTTTTTTTGCCTCTCTGCCTCAGCACTCCGTTGACCACATGTCCCTTCCAGCAGGAGCAGAGGGATGGAGCTGCATCCCCAGCAGTACAGCACTGGGATTTTCACCATCCCCTCACTCAATCCATCTCTTTTCCTGAGAATTCCCCATTTTTTGGCCCATCCCTTGGTATCCCCTTGTCCAAGTGTCCCTCTGCAGCAGGAGCAGGGTGGTGGTGCATCCCCAGCAGCACAGCACTGGCATTTTCACCATTCCTCCATCCCTTTTCTCCAGAATTCCCAATTTTTTGGCCTGTCTTGGTGTCCCCTTGTCCAAGCGTCCCTCTGCAGAAGGAGCAGGGAGGGATGGAGTTATATCCCTAGCATTACATGACTGGGATTTTCACCATCCCCTCACCCCCTCTGTGCTTTCCCCCTTTCCTGGACACCCCCTGCCCCTCCCCAGCAGGACCAGGATGGGATGCTGGTCCATCCCAGCCCCTCTCCAGCCCATTCTGGCTCCTCACATCTCTCCTGAGCCTCTTCCCACCTGGCAGCCACTCGGGGAGGGCTGTGCCCGTTTTTCTGCCAGCAGACACAAAGCATTCCCAAACAATGGCCATTGCACAACTCAGCCCTGCATTTAACAGCGTTTTACAGGCAGAATAAATCTCAGGGACTCCATAAATCTCGGGGCTGAGATAAGAAATGTGCATCCAGAGCCTGGCGTGGAGTAAATCCTGCCCAGCTCCGGGACACATGAGGAGCATCCTGTATTTCACACCTGCCTGGGAGCCCAGAGGGAGATTTATGGCACTCAGGAATGGCCTCCACGCTTTGCAAAGGCTCAGCACTCCCTGCCCTGCTCTGAGACACTCCCAGTTGCCAGGCAGATGGAAAATGAGATTTCCCAGAGCAGCTGGCGAGGGGGAAAACTCCCTGGCTTTGGGCAGCTCTGGGCCAGTCCTGCCACAATCTCATTTCTCAACCAGAGTTCCAGAAAATCCCAGTGCAGGGGCCTCAATCCCATGGCCCCACATCTCCTCAGGGCTTCTCAGCTCTCAGCATGGCCCTTGCCTGCATCCAGGGATTCCTGGCATGCTCAGAGGACCACCAGGACTTTTGGATGTGGCAAGGCTTTAACTCATCCTTCTGGAAACATCTCGGAGTGTCCTCTCCTAAATGGGCAGCAGAACACCACTGAGTCAGCTGCACTGAAGGGGAGAGCTCTGGAAAATGCTGGAAATCCCATGGATAAACACTCCTTTCCATGGATTACCTCCTGCCTAAAGAAAGAACAAGGGAATTCTGTGGAATGAGGTGCCTGGAGCTCCTCACCCCTCCCTGGAGATGTCGGTCCCTGCCCTGAGCAAGGAGCACCATGGAAAGGCCAGGAAAGGTTTTGTGGGACAGTCCTGGGAGCGCTGCTGCTCCCCATGGGATGCTCTGCAATCCCAGCAATGCTGTGGCTTCCCCTGTGGCTCACAACACATCCTCATTTCCCAATTTTTCCAGCCCTTTGGAAAGAGCAAATGCCAGGAAATGTGAGCCCTTCCAGAAAGCAGCATGCCATAGGGGGAATGTGCTGGAGGGAAATTTGGGCTAAAAGCTTGGGGAAAGCTGGGGAGGGATGGATGGAGGGGGGGCAGAGAGGGCTCAGGGATCTGCTCCAGTTTTGTTCCTCTGATGTTTTCAACTGCTGGAAGGGAAGGATTGGGACAAAGTACTTACTGCAGGACTTGCAAGGAGACAAAAAAATCCCTGAATTCTCCCAGAAAGGAAGTTTGGGGAAGGTGGGAGATGCCTCAGTGCAGGCAAGGCCAGCATTCCTTACTCACACTGGGTCAGAACCAGAGTGTGAAATAAAAATATAGCTGCAGAGCTGAGCCCTGGTGTGGGAAAACATCTCCCAGTGCAGTTACTGAGGAAGGGAGGGTGTTCTCACCTGTGCACTGCACCTGTGGGTGCCAAAGCCTGGGAAGGGTGGAGCTGCCCAGGATATCAGCGGGGAAAGGAGCTTGAGACAGGTCCTGCCTGCTCAGGGCTACAGGATTCTGAGTATCTTTGGAAATAGGATTACAACCAAGAAATAGCACTGCCTAATCCTTCTCTCCCTAACAAAAATAAGGCTCGGTGAGCGGCTCAGGTCAGGGAAAGCACTAATCCCTCCAGCATCCCTGAGCTCAGGGCTGGCAGCCTGGCCTGCCTGGGAGTGCCCTGGCTGTCTGAGGCACTGGGAAGGCAAAAGCCCCGAGAATGAGACAAAGTTCCAGCAGGGAAAGAAGAAAACCCCATAGGTATTGTAAACGCAGGGAACCCCAACGAGGGGAGAGGTGATACATCTGACTCCATGTTCTCAGAAGGCTAATTTATTATGACATATTATATTATATTATATTATATTATATTATATTATATTATATTATATTATATTATATTATATTATATTATATTATATTATATTATATTATATTATATTATATTTATTATATTATATTGAAGAATACTATACTATACTATACTATACTATACTATACTATACTATACTATACTATACTATACTATACTAAAGAATACAGAAAGTATAATTACTGAATGCTAAAGAGATAATAATGAAAAATTCCTGACTCTTTCCAGAGTCCTGACACAGCTTGGCCATAATTGGCCAAAGAGTGAAAACAACTCCCAGCAGAATCCAATGGAACAATCACCTGTGGGTAAACAATCTCCAAACACATTCCACATGTGAGCACAACACAGGAGAAGCAAATGAGATAATAATTGTTTTCCTTTTCTCTGAGGCTGCTCAGCTTCCCAGGAGAAAAGCCCTGAGAAGGAATCTTGTTCAGGAATGTGAATGGCACACATGGGGGGCTGGTTGTCTGCAGCAGCCACCTGGGAGCTGGGCAGGGAGCTGGGCTGAGCTTCCCCTCCCACCCTGAGCAGAGAGATGAGGGTGAGCCCCACGGAGCTTGGGGGGCCCTGTCCTTCCCACAGCACTGGGATTGGGGTGCCCAGCAGCTCCCGGAGCTTGGGGAGTACTTAGGATGGCTGGGTGTTGGGGAAGATGAAACAGGAAAGCCTTATAAATACGATTGTCTGGCAAAAGATTTTGAGAATATGGAAACTATAAGTGAGATTGAAATGAAAGCGAGCTTTGAGATCCCTCAGTTACTGAACAACTGGAAAACAATGGTGTGGCCAGCTGAAGGTGATCCCCTTTTGATGGAACAACACCCTCTGCTTGCAGACAGGCCCAAGGGTCAGAGCAGACCCTGCAGCTTGGCAGAAGGGGCCCAAAGAGGAGTTTTTGGGGTTTAAAATGTAACACAGTATGGTGATGTAATGGTTCTTATAGGCTGTATGGAAATGCTGTAGGATTTGTATCTTGTACTAGACTGGTTAGTGAGAATTAGAATATTTAACACAGAAGAAGATTTATTGTATTGTAATGGGAACCTCGCTCTCTTACCCCTTTACTCTCTTACTCTCTCATCCTCTCTCCCCCTCTCTTCTCTCAGGCTGCTCTGAGCTGTGTTTGGCAGCTCCCAGCAGGGCCCTGCACCCCGGCCCTTTGCAATAAATCCCAAGTTCCTGACCTGGCTGCAGAGATCTCTGTCTCTGTCTGTCCCAACCGTCCCACCCCCAATGCTCCCACAGCCTGGAACACCCAAACCAAGCCCAGGAGGAGCAGGGCAGGGTGGAGGTGTGGGAAGCACTGCTGGGAACCCCCCGTGCCCGTCCCCCTCCACAGGAGCTGCGTGTCCTGAAGGGACAGCGACAATTCCTCTGCTTTGTGCTGCTGAAACCTGACCCTGGCAGCCTCCGAATCCAGGCGAGAGTGCCCAGGGTCCGGTTTCAAGTCTCCCTCTCCACCCTCAGCACTATCTGATGCCATGGAAGTGTTCCCAGGCTCCAGGAATCCTTCGCCCCTCTCGGTGCCGTCTCGGATTCCGTGGTGCTGTGGAAAGCAGAGCCGGGCTCTGCTGAGCTCGCTGTTGTGCCAGGGAAGGGGTGCAGGGAACACAGGGGGGTAAAAACCCCCGGGGTCAAGGGCACAGGGGATGGAGAGGAGCTCAAGAGGGTGATTAACAACTCACTAATGATACCTGGCCCGGGAGGTGCCTGAGCTGAGGTTTGGATGAGGATGGGGCTGATTAGAGAGGAACATCGAGTCTGTTTGCCTGGCCTTTATTCCTATTCCCTGTTGGAGAGAGATCCTGGGCATCCAGCCTGTCCTCTATCCCTGTGCCCCATCCCCATCCTCTATCCATGTCCCCCATCCCTGTGCCCATCCCTGTGCCCCATCCCCATCCTCTATCCATGTCCTCCATCCCTGTGCCCCATCCCTGTGCCCCATCCCTGTGCCCCATCCCCATCCTCTATCCATGTCCTCCATCCCTGTGCCATCCCTGTGCCCATCCCTGTGCCCATCCCTGTGCTCCATCCCTGTGCCCATCCCTGTGCTCCATCTCTGTGCTCCATCCCCATCCTCCATCCCTGTGCCCCATCCCTGTGCCCATCCCTGTGCTCCATCCCTGTGCCCATCGCTGTGCCCATCCCTGTGCTCCATCCCTGTGCCCATCCCTGTGCTCCATCCCTGTGCCCATCCCTGTGCCCATCCCTGTGCCCATTGCTGTGCCCCATTCCTGTGCTCCATCCCAAAACCCTCCTGAGGAGGAAGCAGGAGTGTGAGGATATTCCTGATCCTCAAATCCCACAGAGGAGCTCCCCCTGCCCAAATCCCTTCAGGTCCCTTTTCCCTCCTGCTCCACCTGCCAGCTGGCACTGCCAGCCCAAGTGTGGGGAACAGGCATTAAAAACTGGTTTTTAAATTATTTTAGCTCGGATCAATGCAGAGATGATCCATCCATGGCCCAGGGGCAGCTGTTGCTGCCTTTATCCAGTGGAGCATTGAAGGCCTGACAGAACCTCCTGTAGGGTGCTGCCCCTTCCCTCCAACAAATCTTTGCATTAAAATGCATTTTTCCCTGAGGGAAAATAAGGACTCAAAGTGCCAGGAAGTGGAACTTGCCCCAGCCCTGGGGTGTGAGGGTTAATTGCCCTCTAGACCTCCCCATCTATTCAGAATTTACCAATATCTCACTCTGGCTCTGGTTTTGCTTTAATTCCTGAACCAATAATCAAAGTTCTATTCCCTAGATTGAGCAAGTTATTTTTTCACCTCTTTTTTTTTTTCAAGCTGATCACCCTGGCAGTGCCCAAGGCTGGGCTGGATGGGCTTGGAGCACCCTGGGCTGGTGGAAAGTGTCCCTGCCACGGCAGGGGGTGGCACTGGATGGGCTTTCTCCACTTGAAACCATTCTGGCATTCTGGGATGCCAATCCCTGATTTCCCTGCGCTCACTTTGTGGGGTGAGGGAGCAGGGGAGGTGCTGGGGCACTCTGGCTGTGATGGGAGCGGGGCTGTTCCACCCAGCACGGCCAGGATGGAGGCAGGACCCGGCTGGCACTGCCAGGGTGTGGGCACAGGTGATTCCCCTGGCAGGAATCCGCTGTTCACCGAGGAGGAGATTCCTGCCACGCTGCCGTTTGCCCCAGCCCTCCCTTTTCCCTTCCCAAGCTCCAGGGATGGCCTGGGCTCCGTTCCCAGAGCGTTTTGTAGGGGCAGATGGCTCGGAGCAGGAGGCAGGAGTGCATGCACGGAGGGAGGGAGGGGAGGCAGGGCTGAGGGAGGGTTCAGGCACACACAGGCTGCCGTGTCTGTTGCCACTGGAGCCCCCAGTGCCCTCCCAGCCCTGCAGTGCTGACCTTTCCCTGCTCCTGGACTTGTCAGCAGAAGCTGTGAACCGAGCTGGGAATGATTTCCTGCTGATACCCAAAGGTTCTCGGGAATGTCAATGGTTTCCCCTCGTTTGTTTGTATTTTCTGCACAGCAATTAATGGGATTTCAGTGAGTCCTTGCATTTAGCAGGAGCCCTGTGCTGCTGCTTCACCTGCCAGGGCCAATTTGCCCCGTGTTATGTTTGAAAATGTGATCATATTTCTGTCAGATCTGCAGGAGCAACCCACAGGCCATTTATTCCAACCTCATTTCACCTGGCAAAGGATGGGCAGGACAGGATATGGGCAGAAGTTTGCCAGGGAAAAGCAAATTCCATGGCATGCTTTGAGCAGCTGAAGTGCCCAGGAGGGTCTGTGTGGCTCAGGGCTCTGGAGCCCTGGCCCAGGGTGGGGTGGTGACATCAGATGTGGGATGGTGTCTTGGTTTGAAAAGACAGGTGTCTGCTAAGGAGGGCAGTCACCATCCCACATCTGATGTCATCGTCTGTCCTAGTTTGCAAGATGTGGCTGGGTGTGTGTTCTATCACCATCCATTAGAGCTGGGGCAGTTCTCTGCTGTCCATGGGGCAGTTTTTCCTTTATCTCTCCCCCAGCCAACCCTCCCTCCAGGAGATCTCTGCTGTCCATGGCCACTGAGTGTCCCTGCAGGGCTGATCCAACCCCAGCATCCCATGGGGAGATGCTCCGCCCAGGGGAGGAGCCAAGCATTCCTACCTGGATCCAATCTGAGCCTGGCACAGCACAGCAGCCTCTGCCCCCTGCATTGCCAGAGGAGCAGCTTTCTGCTGCCCTGCATGGCCAGAGGGAGCCCAGGCCCATCTGCAGCAGCCCTGGAGCTGCAGAGGAAAACTCCCCCCTTGTGCAGGATCCCTGCTGCAGCAGAGCCACAGCTGGCACTGCAGGAGGGCTGAGCCCCCGTGGGATGGGGCTGGGACACCACCCTGACACACAGGGGGCAGGGACTGCTCTCACTATGGCAAGGGTGTTTTGTATTACTGCATTTTAAAATTTGTATTTTCTTCCCTAGTAAAGAACTGTTATTCCTGCTCCCATATCTTTGCCTGAGAGCCCCTTAATTTCAAAATTATAGTGATTCATAGGGAGGGGGTTTGCATTTTCCATTTCAGGAGAGGCTCCTGCCTTCCCTAGCAGACACCTGTGTGTTCAAACCCAGGCATGTCCCCAGAAACAGAGGATGCCCCAAACACCAGGACTGGGCTGGGACCAGGATCCATTCCCTGCCTCAGGGATTTTCCTTGCAGACAAGTCCATCAGCTGGCAATGATACATCATTCCTCCCTCCTTCCTAATTCCTGCTCTGATGGATGCAGCCAGCCCTTCTCCAAAGCTGACATTTATAGCACCGGTTTTCTCTGGATATAAATATAACCTGGATGCGTTGGAGTAGCAGGAAAATCGTTTAAATGTTCCCTTTGACAGCGAGTTTGAAGATTGCTGACACTAAAACCACTTACTGATATTGTTCTGTATCATCCTGCACTCAGCCTTCAATCATCCTCATTACAGGTGTGCACAGCTCAGCCTTCCCACCCTTCCCAGCCCCTCACACCTCCTGCAATCCCCGAGAGCCACGGGTTCCCTCTGGAATGTGGAACAGAACCAACAGCTCGTGGATGAGCAGCTAATCATGATGATTTAAGGGAGGGGATTGTCTCTCTCTACTCTGTCCTTGTGAGACCCCACCTCCAGCTCTGGGGATCCCAGCACAGGAAGGACCTGGAGATGCTGGGTGAGTCCAGAGAGGCCACGAGAGCTCCAGGGCTGGAGCCCCTCTGGAGCCAGGCTGGGAGAGCTGGGGGTGCTCACCTGGAGAGGAGAAGGCTCCAGGGAGAGCTCAGAGCCAGGCCAGGGCCTGAAGGGGCTCCAGGAGAGCTGTGGGAATACAGAGGCAAGCCCTGCAGGAGAAGCAGTTCAGAGTGACAGAGACATCCAAGAGCAAGCTGGTGCTGAGTTGTCGTCCCAGGATCTGGTGACACAGCAAAGGGGACAAGCTGGAGCGTCCACAGCAATTCCATCTCCTCAGGGCCACACAGACCAGGCCAGGCTCTGCTCTCAGGAGCTTTTGTGCTCTGTAGAAATGTGTTTTCCCTCCCGAGAGCCAGGATGAGGGAATGCTGAAGGTGTCCTGGCTCCAGGCTCGGGGATGCCCCAGGTGCGTGCGGGGCCGTCCTTGGGCTCGCTGGGAGGAGATCACTGAGCGCTGCCCGTGCCTCTGGTGATGCCAGGTGATGTTCTCCCCTGTAAACACGAGGAGGGCTGACATCTGCTCTGCTTTCTGCCTGGCTGCCTCCTCCTGGGCCGAGGCAACGCGGTGCAGCCGGGGCCACGATCGGAGGTGACACGAGGGTGACACGAGCGCCGGTGTCGGTGACACGGAGCTGAGTGGGGATGGCGCCTGCCGAGGGGTGGGAATCCAGCATTCCCATCACTGCCAGAGGGCAGGGAGGGGCACAGCAGGGAACACCTGGCGGAGGGAAGGAGGAAAGGCAGAGCTGTGGGATAAGGAGATGCCAAAGGGCACTGCAGATGCCATCCTTAGGGACAGGAGTCAGGGAAATCCTTGCTTCAGTTTAAAATGGCAAGCAGAGATCGTGGAATTACAGGAGAATGGAATGGGCTGGGTTGGAAGGAACTTAAAGCCCATCTAGTGCCACCCCTGCCATGGGCAGGGACATCCCACTGTGCCAGGTTGCTCCAAGCCCTGTCCATCTCCTTGCTCTGCCATTCCATGGTCCTGCTGGTGTTTCCCATTCCCACTGCTGCTGTTCCCACTCACCCCCATCATTCCCTATTTCCCCAGCAGATCCTCTCCAGGGGACACAATCCAGGGGGCTTTCACTGCACCTGGCCAAACAAGCCTTGGTTTCTTAGATCCAGGGAATCTCTTTGCCTCACTGGGAGGTGTGACAGTGAGCCCAGACCCCCAGGTGACATTCCCATGGGGCACTTGGCACCTCTGGGTGCCAGCTGCTCCCAAATTCCAGCTGCCCTCTGGCAGTGATGCTGCTGTGGCCTCACTGCTGGGACAATCCAGCACCCAGCTCTTCCTGGGATGCAGCACACAGCAAACACCAGCTCAGGGACACAAATGCATCCCTTTGTCTCCCCTGGGACAATCCCATCACCTCATTTCCTCCTCTGGGATGGAGCAGGAGATAAAAGCCACGGGAGACCCCGAGCGGAGTTTTGAGGCCTGGAAAGGGGAAATGCTTTTATTGCTGGATTAATAATTTACCAGGACAAACTGGAATTCAGGGCACGGAGAATCTGAGAGATTCCCACAGAGCTGAGCTTTGAGCTTGGCCACTCTTCACCCAGCAAGGAGCTGCTTTTGGGGGCTCCCCACCTCATTCCTGCTGCTCCCTAATTTCCAGTTTCCCTCCTCTCCAAGGCAAACCCGCAGTGGATATTTTTATATTTTTATTTTTTGAGCATTTTCCAGCCTCAGGAGGAGCTGGCTGCTACTGTTCCTGAGGAGTGATAACCTGGCCAAGCAGACTTGGCACCAGGAAAGGGACAATTCACAGCCCAGACAACTTTACCTGGATTGAATTAATCCGAAGCAGCAGCAGCAGCAGCGCCTTCCCAGCCCTGGCAGCACGAGATTGGCACAACTCCCTGATAATAAATTGTGCAGAGAACAGCAAGAAAAGGGGAAAATTCTGACTTTGATGTGCTCTATCTCCCATCTCCAGCACAGCACGGCTCTGGCCATGGATGAGGGTGGAGATTGCAGGCATGGAGGAAATGGATTGTGCTGGAAAAGGTGGGGAAACTGGGGGGAAGATCAGAGGGACTGGCTGTCATCATCTCAGCTGATTCACTGCCTGAGCGAAAATTTGGGGGGTGCTGAAAATTTGGATTAAACAAAAGGCAAGGAACATAGCAATGGGTCCCAACTCCTTGAGGCAGAGCAAGGAAACCCACCTGGAAAAGAGAAATGGCAATAGGAGTGTCTGATGAAGGGTTAACTCATTAGTTATCAGTTAGGGTTAGAGCCCAGTGCTGCAGGAACTACCAGGGGTAGGTCATGGAATAGAATCAGGGAGACCCAGACTGGTTTGGAATTCTTAAATCCCATCCCATCCCAGCCCTGCCATGGCAGGGACACCTCCCACTGCCCCAGGCTGCTCCCAGCCCCAGTGTCCAGCCTGGTCTTGGGCACTGCCAGGGATCCAGGGGCAGCCACAGCTGCTCTGGAAAATCTGGCCCACCAAAAATCCAGCTCCCACCACTGTCAGCTCATTTCTTTCCTGGTTTATCCTGTGAGGAATTTGGGTTCTTAATCCCACTGCCCTTTGGAGGGGGTGTTTGAGAGCTCAGTGCTGGGAGGGCAGCCCCAGTTTCCAGCTGGGATTTCACAGTCCCAGTTTCCAGCTGGAATTGCACAGTCCTTCCCCCTGTTCAGAGCCACATCAATATTCCCCTGAAATGGCACTGAGGGTTATTTTCCTTCTGTTATGAACAGCAGATGAATTCCCGCTCAGCCTCTCTGAAATATTGCTGTGAAAATCAAGGATATGAGCTGACTTATCAGGAGAGAAAAATGCCACAGGGACTAACGCCAGGCTCAGGGACTGCACAGCCAGGGAATAACAGAATTCCCTCTGCAAGGCAGGAGCCTGGAGCACAGGGGACTTTGGGAGCATTACCAGGAAAGCACAAATAAGCACCTTCCAAGAGCCAGGATTTTCCAGCCCTGCTGTCCAGCCTTAGGGAGAGACTCTCCAGGGATGCTGGATCCTCTTTGCACCTCTGTATCCATGGGGTTTTCCTTTTGGCAGCTCGTGCACTGTGTTCCTATGATCTGAGGGCAATTTTTGTTGAGGAAGTTGGAGCAGTGACCCCAGAAAATGCCCTTTTTGGGGCTCATTCCCACCAGGATGCTGTGGCCAGGATGCGGCCCTGGAGGAGGGGCCAGCAGCAGATTTGGATGGAGGTTTGTGTGCAGGCACAGAATGCAGCTGGGATTTGGGAACACAGTCACACAGAGCAGGAGCAGCGTGCATTATTCATCGTGCAGGTAACACTGACACGGGAGAGAACATTCAGCTGTTAAATGTTGGAAAACAGCAAAAAACAGAGAGGCCATTGCTGTGTGAAGAACTCTGTCCTGCAAATCCCTTTTATGCTGCAGCTGTCCCACACTTTGTGTCACCATTAAAATGAAGCAAAAGCAGGATTTTAGAGAGGTTTCGGGGGGTTTTGCCACCCTCTATTCCTGTGGGAAGCTCCAGCTTGTGATCCCCACGCAGAGAGCAGGGGAAGTTTCCAGTCTGTGCTGAAGGGAAAGCAAGGTGGGATTGCCCCACCCTCAGAGCTCAGCCCTGCCCGGGGGCACTGCTGTGAAAAATGCCAATCACTTGTTTTTAAAATTTTAAAAGTAATAAAATGGTTATAAAAATAGTAATACAATTAGAGTAATAACTATTTGGACAATTTGGATTAGGACAATATGAGACAATAGAGACAAAGAGTTACAGAAGTCCGGGTACCTTTTCTGGGCAGCACGAGCCCGAAAAAGGACCCACGTTTACAAAGGATTAACCCTTAAAAACAATGGCCTGTTGCATATTCATACACCTCATATATGATGCATAAATTCCATTCAAATACAGGATTTTGTCTGGTCATCATCAGCTTCTTCCTCCGAATCCTAACAGCGCCTTCAAGGCAGGAAGAAGTTAGTTTCTTCTGATAAGAGGGCAATAAATTCTCTTTTTCTGAAAGATTCAGGTGTCCTGTGGCTGCTGTCTCGCTGCAAGTCCTTTCTTTAAAAAAATATCCTAAATAGCATAGTTTCTATTTTAACATATTTTATAACCTAAAACTATATTTAACACACTACTTAAGACAATAAATACAGCATCACTTTCTAACACAACACATATAATATTCATTTTAATATTTGCGAAAAGCCAATCATAAAATACATGCATTTTTCACACTGCTCATCCTCAGGGTGGTGATTCCCACCAGGAGCTGACCCTGCTGGCCCCAGGAGCCCCCAGAGTTCCTCATCCCATGGCCCAGGTGAATCACAGCCCGTGTACCCCACCCTGCCCAGAACCCCTCTGTCCCCATCCCATGACCACACTGAGGCTGAAACACCCCGGATTTCCCAACCGAGCCAAACGTCAGCATTTCCCTGAGTCATTTCCTGGCGCCACAGCAGGTGACAGTGCTGAGGCAGTGCCAGGTCACTGCTCGGGGCTCCAGCTGGGGGTCCCTCCTGCAGGGAGCTCCACAGCAGCGTGACAGGGACAGGACAGGGACAGCAGCACCGCAGGGCCATCGATCCCAGGCCTGTCAAGGCCACTGGTAACACAACAGTCAACAAGACACATGCCCTGAGGCAGACCTCAAATATTAAATTCCCCAGCGGAGAGGAGTTCCCGGCTTTAATAATTATCCCTCTGCAGCACAGGCCCTTGAAATCTTCTGATGGAAAGTGCATAATTTAAGTGCAAGGTACTTGTATTGTTGTTAGTGGTTAGTGGTGAGATCTGTGCCAGGTCTGCTCTCCTTTAACATCTTCATTTGATCTGAAAGAGGGAGGGTAAAGAGCCTGTTAATTAAATTTGCAGAGGATATGAAATGGGAAGGTGCTGCAAATCCTGGTGAGGACAAAGAGCTAAAAGATAATGCACTGGGAAAGGAGGGTCAGGCCTAGGAAGGAAATAGCCAAATGAAATTCATTCTGAACAAATGCAAAGTAATCCAGCTGGGGAAATATAATTTAACACCATGGAGACTGGGAGAGAGACATTTGGAGAGCAGTAAGAGGGAGCGGCCTGAGGGACAGCAAATACAGTGGGATTTGGGATGGGGGTGGTGGGAAGGGCAGGAGCTGAGCACAGACAGCTCCCAGGCCTTCCTGATCCAGAAAGAGGGCAGGTTTCCTGTCATTGTGCCATGGAGTGCCACCCTGCCCGTGTATGCCAGCTGTCAGGGGGCCAAAATATGCCAGCACTTCAGGAAAACCAGGGGTATTTGTGTGTGGGGCCAAAAGATGCCAGCACTTCAGCAAAACCAGGAGTATTTGTGTGTGGGGCACCCGGGGCCAGCTGGGGCCATCAGGGCACATTTGGGATGTGACAGAACCCTAAATCCCCAATGTCCCCTTCCCCAGGGCACACCACAGTGCAGCCCCACCCTTGGATCAGGCCCTGGAGCTGAGGGGGCCAGGACAAGCTCCAGTTTGTGCTGGGGGGGTCACAGCCCCCTGGAAGGGAGGGAGCTCAGCCCTGGGCTCCCGTCCCAAACTCCAGGACACGGTGCAGGAGGAGCTCCTGGAATGCCACAGCCGCTGTCCCTCACCCTGCAGCCACCACAGCGACACCTCTGGGCTCACCTGTGGGGGAATTTTGCCTCCAGCCCCTCCCTGTCACTGTCACGTCTCTGTCACTGTCAGCTCCCCATCTACCACCCTGTGCAGGGACACTGCTGTCCCCTCACGGCCTGTCCTAACTTGGGACCGATTGCTCCCAGAGCATCCCTGCCATGGCCTTGTGGCACTGCACTGTCCCTGAGGGCTGGCCCTGGCCCTGTGGGGCACCAGCAGCGTGGGCCAGCCTCCACACCCTGGGACATGATGGGCACAACCCCTGGCAGAGGTGGAGACATTCCTGCCCCTCTCCTGCGCTCCCCCCGTGCCCAGACAGCCGTGGTGAGCAGACAGCTCCATCCAGGAGGCGCAGTGAGTTTCCAAGAAATCCCTCTGCCTCCTGAGCCAGCCTGGCATGAATATTTCAGCACAGCTGCCTGGCCCCGGCTGCAGCACCACGTCCATGCAGAGCCACCGCGGTAGTGTCCCTGTGCCTGTCACTGCTGCACCCCGGCACTGCTGCACCCCTGGCACTGCTGCACCCTGTCATGCTGCACCCCATCACTGCTGCACCCCTGGCACTGCTGCACCCCTGGCACTGCTGCACCCCATCACTGCTGCACCCCTGGCACTGCTGCACCCCATCCCTGCTGCACCCTGTCATGCTGCACCCCATCACTGCTGCACCCCATCACTGCTGCATCCCATCACTGCTGCACCTCTGTCAGAGCTGCACCCCTGGCACTGCTGCACCCCATCACTGCTGCACCCCATCACTGCTGCACCTCTGTCGCTGCTGCACCCCATCACTGCTGCACCCCATCACTGCTGCACCTCTGTCACTGCTGCACCCCATCACTGCTGCACCCCTGTCAGAGCTGCACCCCTGTCACCGCTGCACCCCTGGCACTGCACTGGCACTCCCTGCCCATGCCCTGCCTCTGCCTCTCCCACTGGGTCACCCCAGGGTGGCTGAGCAGTGCCCAGGAGCTGCGCTGACATCGTGTCCCAATGCCAAAGTCACAGCCTGGCAGCTTGGGCACAGCTCGGTGCCCACCCCATGTCCCTGGGTGGGCTGAGCTGGCCCTGTTCCCCCTGCCCAGCCTGGGGCATCACTGGCACCGTGCCCCCTGCCCACCCCATGCCCCTGGACTGGCTGAGCTGGCCCTGTGCCCCCCGCCTGGCCTGGGGCAGTGCTGGCTACCACCCCCGTCTGCTGCTCACCCTCGGTGGGCTGAGCTGGCCCCATGCCCAGCCCAGGGCAGCACTGTCACTGTGCCCCCTGCCCACTGCTCACCCCGGGCTGGCTGAGCTGGCCCCGTGCCCCCTGCCCAGCCTGGGGCAGCACTGGCACTGTGCCCCCAGCCCGGGGCAGCACTGGCACTGTGCCCCCTTGCCCTGTCATAGCGTGGCTCAGCAGAGCAGCCACACGTCTGTCTGTCTGTGGGGGTGTGTGTGGGGGCACGGCTGGGGAAGCAATGCACCGTTCATTAGCCTCGCTCCGCCTGCCCTAATTGCCTGCTCAGGCTGAAACAATTGTGTTAGAGGCTGCTCTGCCTAATTATTATTGTTCTTTTTAAAATAACGGGGGAGGGAGAGCCAGGGGGGGAGGAGAGGGGAAAGGGAGAGCAGCAGCAGGGCAGGGGCACAGGGAAGGCCGGGCTGGAGCAGCATGCAGGATAAGTGACTTGTTTAATGAGTGGGAGCTGCGGGGCTGGTCGGGAATAAACAGGTCTGGAATTGGTTCGCCCCCTCCCCGCCTCCTGCCTGCCCCCCTCTCCTCTCCCACTGTTTATTTCCGAGTGATCAGAGGGAGAATAAAAGCCCATCTCGTGTAATAGAGGCAGAGGATTTAATCTGTGTGCCTTGGACTTGGGTAAACTGCAAACATCGATCCGAGCCGGTGGGGAGAGAAAAGAAATTTACAGGCCAATAAAAATATATTAAAAAACTTCCCCTGCCCTCTCGCCGGGGTGGGGGCGATGCCACGGGGCTGAGGGCAGGGAGAGGAGCACGGAGAGACCCAGGGGACTGTGGGGGACCCCAGGGGCCAGGCCTGGGGGCAGCGAGGGGCTCTGCTCACCCCCCTGTTAGCCCAGGGGTGCTGCACGGCTGAGAAGCGGAGGGTCTGCCAGCCAGTCTGACACTTAAGGAATTAGCTCTGCATCATTTGGAGTTTTCTGCTCTACTAATTTTCAGCCGGCTCCTCATTTGGGTGGTTTTCCCCCCACTTTTTAAAGGGGCAGCATCCCGGATTGCCGGCATCTCCTGGGACGCGGGGGCAGGGCTTGGTGCCGCTTCTCACATCTTCTCTTGGCAAAACCGGCACATTCTTCCCTCTTCTCCAGCAGCCTCTTCATATCCTCATCGTGTTCCCTTCCCCTGCTGGCATTTGCACAGCCCGGGACGCTCCCAGCTCACCTGTGGCATCACCCCTGTGCCCAAACCCTTCACTCGGCAAACAAATCCACCCAGCCCCGACTTTGCCCTTTGCTGTTTGCTTTGGGCTCGCACTGAGGTCTGCTCTGTGCCTCCTGTCGGCTGATGAAAGCACAATTTCAGCCCTCTGTTGACCGAGGGTGCACTTTAGACGTTTTTTTTGCGGGGGAAGAATGGGGGAATGTTTGATCAGAGGTTTGCATTCCCCACACCCAGCTCGCTGTGGCGGGCACAGGGGGTGAAAACACCGCCCTGGCTTGGGAGAGGGGAGAACAGGGGGCATTTCCTGCTCGTGCTCCATCTGCTCAGAGCCCAGAACACCCCAAAGCACAGCTGCCATCAGCAGGATGTCCCTGCTGGCAAGACCCGGCTGGTGGGGTGGCACCCTGTGCCCTCTGGTACCAGCTGCAGCTGCCAGGGGCACAGCAGCCCTGGCTGCCACCGCTGTGCTGGCTGATCCTGCCTCAGTGCTGGCTCCAGCGCTGCTGCACACACTGTCCCAGCCCGCTGTGGGGACAGGGGCAGTGCCCAGGGGCTGGCAGGAGCTGCCTGGCAGCGGGCAGAGGCTGCAGCCGGGCAGATGTGCCCAGAGGCTGCTCTGTGACCTTTCCAGCTCTGCCCGTCCCACCCCCAGAGCGCTCCGAGGACACAGAATTCCAACAATCGTTCTCCTTCCTTCCCTGCCCACCCTGCCCGGCACCCGGCAGCCCATTAGCAACAAAGGAAATCAATAGAATTAAAAAAAAAAAACAAACTCCAAAAACAAAAGAAAAAACCAACCAAACAAACCAAAAAACCAAAACAAAAAGAAAAAGCCAAACCAAACCAACAAAAAAAAACCCAAAACCAAAAACAAACAAACAAAAAAACCCCACACGTACACACAAAAATAAAATAAGAGAAGCCAAGCCAGCAGCTGGGCCTAGACTCAGTTGTTATCCTAGACCTAGTCTTAGTTGTTATCCCAGGCCTACACTCAGTTATTATCCTGGGCTAGACTCGGTTGTTATCCCAGCCTAGACTCGGTTGTTATCCCGGGCTAGACTCGGTTGTTATCCCGGGTTAGACTCGGTTGTTATCCCAGCCTAGACTCGGTTGTTATCCTGGGTTAGACTCGGTTGTTATCCCGGGTTAGACTCGGTTGTTATCCCAGGTTAGACTTGGTTGTTATCCCGGGTTAGACTCGGTTGTTATCCCAGCCCAGACTCGGTTGTTATCCCGGGTTAGACTCGGTTGTTATCCCGGGCTAGACTCGGTTGTTATCTGGGTTAGACTCGTTGTTATCCCGGGCTAGACTCGGTTGTTATTCCGGGTTAGACTCGTTGTTATCCCGGGTTAGACTGGGTTGTTATCCCGGGTTAGACTCGGTTGTTATTCCGGGTTAGACTCGTTGTTATCCCGGGCTAGACTCGGTTGTTATCCCGGGTTAGACTCGGTTGTTATCCCGGGTTAGACTCGGTTGTTATCCCGGGTTAGACTCGTTGTTATCCCGCATGAGAAGGAGCCGAAATTGCCCCCAGGCGTCTCGGGGCTTTGCAGCTCGTTATTGATCTGGCATCCATCGATAGCTCCCGGCAGGCAGACAAAAATCCACCCCAGCACATCCTCCTGCACTGCCCAGCCTCCTCAGAACTGCGGGAGGGACCCCTGGAAGAAATCCAGCTGAAGAAATTGCCGAAGAAATCAGATCAGGGTCCTTCTGCTGGGCATGGCTCTCACAGGAATGTGCCACCCCTGTGTGCTGCCAGCCCCCTTCACTCCGGCCCTGGTGCCCTTTTAGAGCCAGAAATTACTCTGAGCCCCCCCAGACCCTTTGGATGAGCCCCTGAGGGCTCTTTCAGGAGCTCCTGTTTGGATTTGATCCCACCATCCCCGGCCAAATTCCCACATTACCCTACCAGCATTCCCTGGGATTGCCAGTCCTGGGAATGACCCTCACCCCCACTCTGTGCCCACCTTCATCCCCAAAAGCACCTTGGCAGTGCTGCCAACTCCTGCTGCCCTGGCTGGTGTTGGGACCCCTCAGCCCTGCCCTGCCCTGTCCTGGCTGGGTGCAGCCCCCCTGCCAATGGAAGGGGACAGGGACAGGGACGGGGACAGGGACAGGGACAGGGACAGGGACAGGGACAGCAGGAGCACTTCCCTCACAGCCTGTGGCACAAGGACCCCTCTGCTCCTCACCCCATGCTCCTCACCCCCTCCAGCCCTGCTCCCCCTCCAGTTCCCTCGAGGCTGCTTTGCCAAACTCCCTTTTCCAGGCAATTTGTTGGGAATACTCCCAGCAAAATCACCTTGAGTGCAGCTGCCATTCCTTGGCACTGCCCTGCTTGAATCCTTGTGCAGGCTGTGGTGCCACCCCTGCTGTACCATCCCTTCCCAGGGCAGTGTCACCAGGGCTGACACCCCAGAGGAGAGGGAGAGAGAATTCCTCCCAGGGGAGATCCCACACTCCTTTTCAGAGGAGCAAATGTCCATAATTCCTCGTTTAAGGGACATTTATGAGCCATTGTCCCTCCTGTCTGAGTGCTCTGGGCACAGCCAGGGCAGGAATTGGCTCCAGGCTTCCCTGGAGTGGACACGGAGAGCTGCAGGTCCTCATTCCCTCCCTGGCACCTGTCCTGGCAGTGCCCTGTGCAGCTGGAGCTGGAGTCACCCTCCTGCTGTGCTTGGAGACCCAAATGTCACCAGGGATGGGACCCTCCCAGGGCCGGAGCCCCTCTGGAGCCAGGCTGGGAGAGCTGGGGGTGCTCACCTGGAGAGGAGAAGGCTCCAGGGAGAGCTCAGAGCCCCTTCCAGGGCCTGAAGGGGCTCCAGGAGAGCTGGAGAGGGACTGGGGACAAGGCATGGAGGGACAGGACACAGGGAATGGCTCCCACTGCCAGAGGGCAGGGCTGGATGGGATATTGGGAATGAGGAATTGTTCCCTGGCAGGGTGGGCAGGCCCTGGCACAGGGTGCCCAGAGCAGCTGTGGCTGCCCCTGGATCCCTGGCAGTGCCCAAGGCCAGGCTGGACATTGGAGCTTGGAGCAGCCTGGGACGGTGGGAGGTGTCCCTGCCATGGCAGGGATGGAATAAGGTGATTTTCTGTGTTCCTACAATTTCTGGGATCTCTCCCAGGGCACAGGTCCCTCCTGGCAGCCAGGGGTGAACACTCTGGGCTGTGCTTTGACTCTCCCAACAAGGGAACTGAACGTTTCACCCCAGAACAGAGCCCTGCTGACCTTGTGACATCTCCAGGGTGGCAGGTGATACACCTGGGTGCCAGGGAAGAGGCACTGGGTGGGTGCTGAGGGTGCAGCACCTCCGGGAGCACCAGGGAGCAGGGGAACATCATTCCCAGCTGGGACAACATCCTCTTGTATGGAAACAAACAATAAAAGCTCTGGCCTTGAAGAGAGAGGAGCAAAGAGGGAGTGGTGAGAGCTTTGCAGAGCCAGGCCTAGCACGGAGAAAGTGATTAGCGAGCGATTATTCCCGAGTTCTCATTATGTACCAACAAAATGAAATTATCCTGCAACTCATTGAAGGCACACAAAGGGAAGAACCTTCCCCTGTGGTGCATTATCAGTGGAGGAGCTCCTGGAGGAGCAGCTCTGCCCACAGCTATCAACCATCAGCCTGGGAGACGTGGGACAGGCACGGGGGCATCACCCCAATTACTGCTGCCCTCGTTAATCACTCTCCGCTCCCGGTGCAGCCCCTGCCCAGCTCGCTGATGAGATTATCCCTGCACGAGCGGGCCGGGAAGGATGCAGGAGGATCCCAAGGGAGCGGGACGTGGCTGGGAGCAGCTCTGAGGATCGGGAGTGACAGCGATCAAGATGCCGAGTGACAAACGCCTGACGGTGCAGCTCAGCAGCCCCGGCTGGCACCGGGAGCAGCTGCTGCAGAGGGCAGGGGATGCCATTCCCCCAGGGAAAACGGGCATGGAGGAGCTGCCAGCAGGTGGGAATCACAGGGATGCTGACACGGTGGGCTCCTCTTCCAGGTGCCTCCTCTGGAATGGAGAGGAGCAGTGGATGGAGGGGCTGGAAAAGCAGGCAGCGAGGAGGGATCAAAGTGCCACAAGAGATGAGGGATCAAAGTGCCACAAGAGATGAGGAGGGAAGGGATTGAGAAGACATCCAGGAAGGCACCAGGAATCCAAAGAGGCAGCAGCAGCTGGAGGCAGAGGTGCCGTGCTTGGCATCAGGAAAGCAGGAGCTGGGAGAAGGAGAAGCAGGGTCCCTGACCCCTCACCCAGCTATGCGTGCCAGGGGATGGCTGCAGCTGCTTCCCAGGAGCCTTCCCTCAGATCTGCAGAGTGTCCCCTCAGCTCTGCAGGAGCATTCCCACATTGTCCAGCAGCATTCCCTCATTCTCCAGGAGCATTCCCTCATTCTCCAGGAGCATTCCCTCACTTCTCCAGGAGCATCCCCTCATTCTCCAGGAGCATTCCCTCACTTCTCCAGGAGCATTCCCTCATTCTCCAGGAGCATTCCCTCACTTCTCCAGGAGCATCCCCTCATTCTCCAGGAGCGTTCCTTCAGATCTGCAGGAGCATTCCCTCATTCTCCAGTAACGATCCCTCAGCTCTGCAGGAGTGTTCCCTCAGTTCTCCAGGAGTGTTCCCTGACTTCTCCAGCAGCATTCCCTCATTCTCCAGGAGCATTCCCTCAGATCTGCAGGAGCATTCTCTCATTTTCCAGCAGCATTCCCTCATTCTCCAGGAGCATTCCCTCACTTCTCCAGGAGCATTCCCTCATTTTCCAGCAGCATTCCCTCATTCTCCAGGAGCATTCCCTCATTCTCCAGCAGCATTCCCTCACTTCTCCAGGAGCATTCCTTCACTTCTCCAGCATTCCCTCACTTGTCCAGGAACATTCCTTCATTCTCCAGGAGCATTCCCTCACTTCTTCCGCTCTGCATTCTCCTCAGCCCTCTAGCTGAAGATGCAACACCAGGACATCTCCACAGTGTGAAAATCAAAATTTTTGCAGGGAACAGTGGAATCTCCGTGTCCTTCCCCACACTTGTGTTGTAGGGGCAGAATCCAGAGCCAAGGACTGACCCAAAAAGATAAGGAAGTGGGGCAGGAGATTGCTGATAGTTCAGAGCCAGCCTGGGCCATGTTGTGGTGCCTGGTGTCTTCAGTGTAATCTAAATGGGTTTGCCTTTTCCAATTAAATAAAATAATTAAAATCATTAATTTTGGTGCTACGAGCAGCACTGGAAATCTGGCTTCCTAAATTCCTTTAGTCCAAGTGATTTTCCCAGGATTCAATCTGACTTATTTCATTTAGAATTTGCAGAGATGGTTGGCTTTCAGTTGTGCTTGAAATCTTTTAATGGATTGATTCATGATGGATTGATTCATGCTGGATTGATTAACTTGGCTAACTCTTCCAAGGAGCTGGGTGCCCTAATCGATGTCACCTTGCCAAGGTGTCCACGGGAAGAGGCAAATCCCTGATGTCCCCAAGGCCCCTGGGGACAGCTCAGGGCTCCCAAACCACACCAGACTTTTCATGGGGGTGGTGGGGTCAAGAGGCCACAGCCTGTGCTGGAAACCAAACCTCAGCAACCCCAAAGAACTGAGTTCATGGGGAAAGGCAGATCTGTGCTCCCAGAGCAGCCAGAGCAGGGCTTTGGTTCCCTTCAGCGAGTGACACTGCAGCAAAGTGACATTCCCAATATTTCTGTGCTTTCATGATGTGAGAGCTTTCCCAGCTCATTTCCCTGCCCAGCTCCGTGGCCACAGCAGCAGCAAACTGCTCTGGGAGGGTCACAGACTGAAATCCTTGTGCTGGGCCTGGCTTTTCTGAGTGGAATGTGATCACAGAGAGGTGAACTGAGGAATTTGTAATGGAAACCTCAGCTGGAGGAGGCCGTGGGCTCTGGGCAGCTTATCTGATGTTCTCTGAGGGCATCACCCAGTGCAGCTCCTGGGGTGCCAGAGGGGCTGAAACTGCAGCAGTGTTGGGATTCTGGAGTCCACACAAGAGGAGGACACTCGATACAATAATAGGGAATAGAGTGTCTGATAAAGCCAGGCCATCTCCAGGTGAGTGCAGCCTGCTCAGCTCAGCAGAACTCCAGACAATTCACCCAGGCTGGAGCTGCTGCCTGGATTGGATCCAGCAGCAATTCCACAGGGCAGCACAGCTGGGTTTCAAGGACCTGCAAGGACAAAGCCCTTCCCATGGTGGAATCCCCCCAGCACATCCTAGGGAATCACAGAGCCCAGGAAGAGCCCTGGAGCCTGGCAGCACCCCCTGGAGAAAACAAACATTGCTCCAGGGGAGGGCTCAGCAATCCATACCCAAACTCACCTGCTTTGGTTCTCATTTGAATGCAAGCTCAGCAGGTGACAGGAATTCCTGGAATAAAGAGGAATAACAAAGGGCTGTTGTCATCTCTGAGCAGCCCTGAGCAGGCTGGCAAAACAACCAGGTGGGGAAGGGATTCTCCAGCTACCTGAGAGCTTTGGGAATCTCAGAATCATGGAGTGGGTTGGGTTGGAGGGGATCTTACAGCTCACCCCATCTCACCCCTGCCATGGCAGGGACAATTCCACCATCCCAGGCTGCTCCAAGCCCCAGTGTCCAACCTGGCCTTGAGCCCTGCCAGGGATCCAGGGGCAGCCACAGCTGTGCCAGGGCCTGCCCACCCTCCCAGGGAGGAACTTTTCCCCAACCTGACCTGTGGTTGATGGCCCTGCTCAGCTGAGGGTCCTGCCTCTATCTGCATCCTCCTGGGGATGCCATTCCCAGCCAGCCCAGGCCCTGCAGAAGTGGAGAATGGAAATGTGGATATGGATAAATCTGGCAGTGTGGGTGACAGTGAATGCCCTGAGGGAATTCCAGCACTCCTGCAGATGTAGGACAGGGCCCTGAGGAGACTCTGAACACATTCCCATTCTCAGGAAACAACAGGAGCTGTTGGCACACTCCAAGATCTTCCCAACGAGCAGCAGCAGTGGCTGCAGGAGCCCAGCTCTGGAGAAACATCCTCGGTGTGCAGTGGGTGGGAGAAGGGTTTGCCAAGACAGCCCATTAATTAGTGGGGTGCAGGTGATCCTTCAGGTCCTTTCCAACCCAAAGCATTCCATGATTTTATGAGTTTTCAGGCAAAGTAACAGCAGGGAAATCCTTGCTTCCCTCCCCTAACTGAGGCCCAGCATTCCCAGCTTTCCAGGGCTCTCCAACACCCCATGGATGGATGGGATTGGCTCCTTCCCCCCTGGACACCTCCATCCCCACCTTCAGCACTTCCAGTGGCTCCTGTGTTCCCAAAGGAAAAGTGTTGGCCTGCATGGAGCAGCAGAGCCCCAGAGTGTGTCTGAGGCTGCTAGAGGTTCTCAAGTCTCCTTCCCAGCAGTGGGAATTATTCAGCATGTGGAAGGCCTGAAAGCCTGTAAGGAAAATCAGAGTCACTGGGATAACCCTGAAACCTTTCCCATTTCAGATGTCTAAAGGCCTTATCTCACCCTGGAATTCACACATCTCCTGAAAATCCCTCGGGAAGAGGCTCATGTAAGAGCTTTTTGGGGATGAGAACTGGGAGTTCTCCATGTCCAACCTCTCCAGGGAGCTGGGAGGCAATGGGTGCTCAGGGGTGCTCCCCAGTTCAGTGTTGCTGCAGCCATCCCTCCCATACTTATCCCCTTGGTTAGGTGTCCCTGGGGAATGAGAGGAACTCATTCTGCCCGAGTTGAGGATTTGGATGCACTGGGGATGTCAAGGAGGATTTTGGAAGTGTAGCCCCATGAGCTGAGAGCTATCTGTGCACCCTGATCCCTGCAGCTCCCCACGGCCCCTCACCAAGGCAGCAGCAACAAATCCAAGGGGAAGCAGAGCAGAGGAGAAAGCTCTGGAGGGGTTAACGTGCTCTGGAGCATGGTTCAGTGAAATTGTCAAAAAATCCCTTCTGACAAATTGCCTCAGAAGAGAGGAAAAAAAATCTAAAGAGCCGAGTGCATGGTAATGATTTCTGAAAAGTTCCCCGGCACCGAAATGGCCAAATACCATTAGCAAAGCAAATTGTGTTTTGTGCACATAATTCACACCAGAACATGGAATTCAGGCCTGTTATTAACGGGACACGAAAGCAAGGCAGCCAGAGAGCTCTGCCTGACTGCAGGGCTCAGCCCCAGCCAGGCCCCTGGCAGACCCAGGAGATCGGGAATGCTATGGGACTCTCCAGGTCCCTGGCACATCCAGGAGATCAGGAATGCTGTGGGACTCTCCAGGTCCCTGGCAAATCGGGAATGCTGTGGGACTCTCCATGTCCCTGGCACATCCAGGAGATCGGGAATGCTGTGGGACTCTCCAGGTCCCTGGCAAACCTGGGAGATCAGGAATGCTGTGGGACTCTCCATGTCCCTGGCAGACCCAGGAGACTGAGAATGCTGTGGGACTCTCCAGGTCCCTGGCACATCCAGGAGATCAGGAATGCTGTGGGATTCTCCAGGTCCCTGGCAGACCCAGGAGATCGGGAATGCTGTGGGACTCTCCAGGCCCCTGGCAGACCCAGGAGATCGGGAATGCTGTGGGACTCTCCAGGTCCCTAGCAGACCCAGGAGATCGGGAATGCTGTGGGACTCTCCAGGTCCCTGGCAGACCCAGGAGATCAGGAATGCTGTGGGACTCTCCATGTCCCTGGCAGACCCAGGAGACTGAGAATGCTGTGGGACTCTCCAGGTCCCTGGCACATCCAGGAGATCAGGAATGCTGTGGGATTCTCCAGGTCCCTGGCAAATCGGGAATGCTGTGGGACTCTCCAGGTCCCTGGCACATCTAGGAGATCGGGAATGCTGTGGGACTCTCCAGGTCCCTGGCAGACCCAGGAGATCGGGAATGCTGTGGGACTCTCCATGTCCAGGCACACCCCAGCTCCACCCAAAGCACCTCAGTGTCCTCCTCCCGTCTGGGGAGTGCCTCTTCAAAGCTGCTTGCAGGACATCAGCACCTTCCCGACGCTCATTTTCCCAGGCTTTTTGATCACACAGAGCCCGGGGCTGCTCTTTGCATGTCCCCAGCCTCAGCTGGCTCTTTGCATGTCCCCAGCCTCCACAGAGCCTCCCGAACCTGCCCAGCCCGACTGAGCCCTGCTCCACCCCTGAGCTGCTTCCCCAGTGATGCCTCAGGTTTTATCTTTTATATTTTTCACATTCTGTGCTGCTTTAGTGTGTGGGTCTGAGCTTCATATTAGGGGATGGTGAGCAGGGAGACAAAACAATTCCCGCTCTATCTGGGGACCAGAGACAAATGATCCAAATCTCAGGCCCAAGAGCACAAACAACGTGGGCTGAAGAGAGAAAAACAAGAAGGATGGGACTTCATAACCTAAAGCTATAATTGGACAATTAACTCCAATATGAAGCAAGAATGGAGTGGGTTGCTCCAAATTGACCAGAACTTATAAAAGTGAGAGACCCCGTGCCCGGTTGTGCATTTTGTGACCATTTTGGTTCCTCCTGGATTCATTTTGTGACCATTTTGGGTTCACCTGGGGTGCAGCCCTGGCTGGGCTCTCATGCTGCCCAAGGTGCATCCATTGAGGTCTCCTAATAAATCCCTGCTTTATTGTTTAACTCTCTAGTCTCTGTTCTAGGCCAGCCTGCACAAGGCTGCTGGGCAGCCCCAGACACTGACTCAGCTGCTCATGGAAGAACATCTCCTGTCCTTTTCCATGGCCTGACTCTGACACATTCCCAGGTGTCCAGCACACCAGTAAAAACAACATTCAGATGGAGCTGGGAGCAGGGAGCTTGTGGAGCAGCCTTCAGATATTCCCTGGCTTGCGATGGAGCTCTGGGAATGCTGTGGTGGAGCTGCTGTGGGATGGAAACCAAGGCACTGCCCGCTTTTCTGAGCCATCCGCCATGCAAATCCCACCCTGGGGATGGAATTAAAGCCATCCACGGCTCCACAGATCCTGGGGTTTGTGGCAGGGCTGGTGGCTCAGCCCAGAAACCCCCCGGGCTGTGGGTCAGGCAGGGCTGGTCCTGCTCCCGGTGCTGGTGTTGGCACCCTGGCACAGAGGGCACGGAGGATGGTGCCAGCCCTGCCGAGTGCCAGGGCGCCAGCCCAAAGGGCAGGGAGGAGCCCGGCTGGGCAGCCCGGCTGGAATTCGGTCATGGAAAAGCTCTGGAATTCATTAGCTGTGCCCCAGGCCAGGCAGGATTGTAATAAACACCTTCTTTGAGTCCTGTAGGTAGAAGTTACATGAAAATTACCTACTTTAAAAGTGCATTAGCATTTCAAAGGCAGACATTAGGAGACAGCCGAGCGCGATGACTGCGCACTGGCAGGGCTCCGCTTTGCCTCTTTATGCACCCTGACGCTTTTCATCTCACCCCGGCGTGTCGTTCCCTGCTGGATGGGCCGGGAGCTCCAAAACCACTCCTGAGGCTTCCCGTGCCGGGTCAGCAGGGAATTACTCCAGCAGGTCCTGGTGCTCCTCAAAGGAGCGGTGGAGGAGGCTCCTCCAGCGAGTTCTGCAGCGCAGAGGTGGAGCCCAGGGTGTATCCCGGGTCCGGGTGATGCACAAAGCCCTGCCTGGTGTCCCCAGTGTCCCCAGTGCCCCCAGTGTTTCCCTGCATTCCCAGCCCTCTGATCTCCAAAGGCAGAGGACAGAGATGGAAGCGCTCAGAGACATGAAAGGGCCTTTCAGGGAAGGAGCTGAGCAAAGCAGAGCTGGCTAAAAGCGAGCTCAGGATGACCTGGGAATGGGGTTTTCCCTGTTAAGTGGTGAGGAAGAACCAGGGACATCAAATGGAGGGATGGAGCAGCAGCACTAACCATGGCAAACCCTGTCCTGCGGGATGCCCTGACCTGTGGCACAGGGATGGCACAGCTTGGTGGCACTGGCGGGACTTTGTGGCCCTGCACAGGTGAGCCCAGAGGGTGATTCCCTAAATGAGCAGCTGACAGATCCATCAGGGAATGTACACAAAGGAACTGCTGTGATCTGTGCCTTGGGAAGCCTCCAAACAGGAGCTGCCCTGTGGCTGCTGTACCTGCTGCCTTGCCCTGGTGATAAATAAACCTGAGAGAGATGTTGCTCACTTCCAGGAATTTAAAAGGTTTATTAAACCTTATCAAAAACACAACAGAAGGCTGAATAGAGAAAATATTACAGCACCAGGAGCAGAGGATTTTCCCCACCATGTGCTCACCCACACAATGGAGGTTTCACCTTTTAACCCTTTAGCCCCCCCAAAGTTCTGTCCATCGACTCCTCCTTCCCTGCCCAGGGGTGGAAATCCCTTCCTGACACCTTGAGTGGGGCTCAGGTGCTGCCACAGGAACGAATGACCCTCCCAAATGTCCCAAACCCAGGGCACCCTGATAACAACACAAGGGGGTAAAACACAACTATAAATCTATAAAACTTCTCCTGACATACACACAGGATATTTGCCTTTTAACTGTGAGAGTCAGCCATGGCACTGCTCATCTGTCACGCTGGGAGAGGCTCAGGAGCGAGTGGTGGCAGTGCCCTGTGTGTGGTGTGGCAGTGCCATACAGGTGGCACTGAGTGGTGGCGGTGCCCTGTGTGTGGTGTGGCAGTGCCATACAGGTGACACTGAGTGGTGGCAGTGCCCTGTGTGTGATGTGGCAGTGCCATACGGGTGGCACTGTCCCCTCTGTGCCACTCTGCCGTGAAGGGTGGGGGAAGCACAAAGCAGGGGAAGCACCAGGGGAGCTTTGGATTGGATATTAGGAACAATTTCTTCTCCAAAGGGTTTGTCCAGCATTGGAACAGGCTGCCCAGGGATTTAAAAGGAGTGTGGATGTGGCACTTGGGGACACGGTCAGTGGTGGCCTTGAGTGGGGGTCAGGCACTGCCACAGTGATGAGTGACCCTCCCAAATGTCCCAAACCCAGGGCACCCCTGATAACAACACAAGGGGGTAAAACACAACTATAAAACTTCTCTTAACATTTATATATATATATATATATAATATTTGCCTTTTAATTGTGAGAGTCAGCCATGGCATTACCCATCTGTCACAAACCCTTCCCTGGCACTTCCCAGCTCCAGCTGGCAGCCGAGCCAAGGGCAGGAGGCATCCTGGCTGTTGCTGGAGCAGGATCCCAGGGGAGATGGAGGTGCAGATAGGACAGAGCGAGGTGAGGGCGGGGTGTCTCAGCCAGCAGAGAACAATGCTCATATATCTCAGATCAACAGAGCTCCAGGCTCAGGAATGACCCCCGGGACTGGCAGGGAATGTGGAGCCTTCCTGCCCCTGCTCCTGTTCCCAGGGAGGGCTCTGAGGCTAATTTTATGTGAGATGCCACTTGCAGGTCACCCAAACTTCCTCTGGAGCTGCGTGTGCAGAGCGAGGCGAGGCAAGGCAGAGTTATCTCCTGCCAGAGTAATTACTCCTTGTTTTCCCAGATAATACTCGGGGAATTTGAATATGGCCATTTTTCCTGCTCCTGCTGCAGCTCTGAAGATTGTGCTGCTGTCATCTGTGAGTTCTTATCGCTTATCTCTGCTCTTTTATCTTTGCCACTCATTTCAATGTGTTTAAGGCTCCTGCAGAGCCTTGTCTCTGCTCCAGGGAGCCTCTGCTCAGCTCCCAGGAGCTCTGGGCCCCTGACGGGTCTCAGCAGCCACTCCAAGGTGCCAAAACTCTGCCCTGAACCTGGAATGTGCTCCAAGACCTTCAGCAACTTTCTTATCCAACAGGAAATAGCCTCAATCCTTCCTTTCTGGGTTTTCCCTCAGAGATTTGCCCTCTGGGCTCGGGCAGCTGAGCTTTGCACCAAGGCAGGCCCTGGGCACTGCTGGGCCTGGGCCTGGTGTTGGAGTTCTGCTGGTCCT
The DNA here is from genome assembly GCF_028018845.1 of Melospiza georgiana. Classification (NCBI taxonomy): domain Eukaryota; kingdom Metazoa; phylum Chordata; class Aves; order Passeriformes; family Passerellidae; genus Melospiza; species Melospiza georgiana. The sequence continues at coordinate 16,058,930 of NC_080444.1, forward strand.
GGGAAATGGAAAATCAGGATTTTGAGGGGCAGGGGCTCAGCCCAGGGTAGGACAGAAGAGGAGTCAGGAGAGGCAAAGGTGGGGCTGGCAAAGGGGGCCAAGCCCACCTGAGAGCCCCAGGGAGCTGCAGCTCCAGAGGTGGCTCCAGCCCCATTCCCTGTCCTCTCACACTCCATCCCCTCACCCTGCACACCTAAACCTCTTAATAAATAACACCTTTATTTATCTCTGCAATTTGTTCTTGTTCTGGAATTTGTTCTTGTTCCCTTTTTCTGTGGGCAGGGGTCAGTACTGCCTGGGGGTGTGAGGGGAGGCCCAGCAGTAGAATCCCATATGGGGTGTGAGGGGAGGCCCAGCAGTAGAATCCCATGGCTAAACCCCCTTCCCATCAGGAGATGCAGCTGCAGCTCCATGCCAGGCTCTGCTCCCCCAGACAGCTCCAGGATGTGCTCCCCGAGCTCTGGGGGGGCTCTCCCAGCTCGGGCTCCCCGTGTCAGGTCGGATTTCTCAGTGGGGAGCCGGGAGCAGTTCCATGGAGCGGGATCATTACCCACTAACACACAAAGCCTGCCTCACCAGTGCTCCCAGTATCCCGGCGGGGCTGGGGGCTGCAGCCCACGCTGGGAAGGGATTGCAGCACACTCTGCCTTTGGAGCAGGATGTTCCATCCTTCCTTCAAATTAAAAAAATCTCCTGTGCATCCATCTCCTCGGCCACGGGAGGCATTTCCCAGCCGCCATCACGGATTTGGAGCCGGGATCCAGGAGATAAAATAATTTACTAATTGGAAGTGGCACCAAACATTTTGCCTCTTGCCCTGGCTGTGATCCCGGGGGCAAGTGGCTGGCAGCTCTCCAGGAGACAAAGCCAAGGCAGCGCCGAGGTGGCCGCGGTGCCACTCCGGGAGCCCCACCCCGTTTGTCCCCAGCGCTCTGTCACCTTTCATTACACCCAGAGACGCCCATCAAAGGCAGAGCCGGCTGCAAGGCTGAGGAGGAGTGACAGGGCTGGTGCAGAGGAATTTCACACAACAGCCCAGGCATTTTCTAGCTCACTGACTCGTTTTCCCTGTTTTCTTTTTTTCTTTCTTTTTTTTTTTTTTTTTTTTTTTCCGGATGGCTTTGCACTTGGCAGCCCTAGGCAGGCTGGGGAACAGCACGGCTTCCTCCAGAGCCAGGAGAAGCCAAAACTCTTCATTCACTCATCTCCTCATTCATTCCCTCCACAACATCTGTGTATTCACCAGGATGCTCCACCCGGCTCAGAGCTGGGCCCACAACAGCACCGGGTCCCTGCTCCCAGGTGGTGGCACTGGGTGGCTCCCAGGTGATGGCCCCAGGCCAGCATGGCAGCCCTGGGCACCTGGGGGGTGACACCTTGAGCTGGGGCTGCTGGGACAACATCTGGCACTGTCCCCATCACCCTGCCTGCGTGTCCCCACAGAGGGGCTGCCCAGAGTCTGTCACCTGCTGCTGGGGGAGGGCATGGATCCCTCTGATCCCTGAATTCCCATTGAGGATCCCTCTGATCCCTGAACACCTTCTGATCCCTCAATTCCCTGTGAGGATCCCTCTGATCCCTCAATTCCCAGTCAGGACCTGCACAAACCTCATCATTTGAGCAGTGGCCTCAAGGCTGTTGCTCTGTAGATCCAGGGTCTGCCTGGAAAAACCAGCTGTGCCCCATTTTCCAGACATTTCTGTTCCAAGGTGGAGCCCCACAACCCATCCTGTGGGATCCTCAGCTCAGGGAAGGGCAGGATGGGGATGAGCAGGAGAGGAAGGAACGGGTGGTAGAGTAAGGGGAGGCTGTGCCAGCAGGGATGAAGTCAGGAAGGGACCTGCCATGGGACAAGGGGACATCTCACACCTCCCATTGGAGACAGAGCAGGAGCACAGGCAGTTTCAGATCTCAGAAGCATCCAGAGGAACAGTCAGGAACTGATCCCAGCAATTCCCCCTGCACAAGAGGCAGAACTCCTGCCCTAGGCAGAGACCAGAGAGGCTGTGGAGTGTCCCTACATGGGAATATTTCAGATATCCCTGAGCCCTGGGATGGCCCTGCTGGAGCAGGGAGGTGGCACCAGGTGAGCCCCTCCCAGCCTGCTCCAGTCTGGGATTCCCTGATCCCCTGATTTCCCACTCCCTGAGAGAACACAACAAAGACACCAGTGGGGTTTGTGGCTCTGTGACATCCCCAGCACAGCAAAATGGGCAGAGGCTCAGAGAAACCCTCCCAGAAGGTTTCCCCCTGCCTGGCTCTGCTCTGGTCCCTGCAGTGCCGGGGGGGAGTTCAGCAGAATTGGGGCCCTGCCCTGTCACTGACACATTTTATGAAAATCCTTTCACTGGGATTTTTCTCCTGAGAAGCTGAGAGGCCTCAGAAGTGAAATGTAAACACTAATTATCTGATAGCTTGGAATGTGGTCTGGAGATGGTTTACCAACAGGTGCATCTTTGATTGGTTGCATGTGAATTGTTTTTAATTAATGGCCAGTGACAGCCTGCTGTGTCAGACTCTCTGGTCAGTCACAAGATTTTATTATTCATTCCTTTCTTTTCTAGCTTTCTGATGTCTCCTTTCTCTTTCTTTGGTATAATTTTAGTATAGCATATAGAATAGAATAGAATAGAATAGAATAGAATAGAATAGAATAGAATAGAATAGAATAGAATAGAATAGAATAGAATAGAATAGAATAGAATAATAAATCAGCCTTCTGAAACATGGAGTCAAGATTCTCATCTCTCACCTGGTCCTGGGGACCCTCAAACACCACTCCACTGCCCTGTGACCCTCAAATACCACCTCACTGCCCTGTCCCATGGCAGCCCCTGTGCCAGCCGGGCTCACAGCCATTCACTGGATGAAGCCTTGTCTGAAGTTGCCATCTAGGGGAGCACAGCCTGCCAGGGAGGTGAGGAACCGAGCACACCCAATGCCTCCAGGGCCTTTGTCTTCCAGAGACAGCGACAAAGAATGGAAATAAAGCGACTTAAAGTGCCCCAATCGCAGCTCGGTAATGACAAACACATGGCTTGGAGAGCCTGAGAACACAGAGGGAACCGGGTGTTTATAAACTCCGAGAGATTCGCTGGTGGTGCGAGGGGGAAGCTCCGGGCAGGGATTTCCCCCAGGAGAGGATTTAAGATCCGATCCTGGGAAATATTTGAATGTTGGGATAGAAACTGCTCTGAGCTCTCTGCTGGGATTTGCCCCTTGACTCCCAGGCATATAGGGGAGTGCTGGGGTGGCTGGGCTCCCTCCTCCTGCCCAATTTCCTGGGAGGGCCTTTCCCAAATGGCCCCTGGCTCGTTCAGCTCCTCTGGGATCAGCCAGGATCAGCTCAGCTCCTCCAGGATCACCCCTGTTCACACAGGATTTCTACCCTCTGCTTTTGTGGCGGCAAAAGGGGGAGATAAAAGAAGAGATGGGGTCAGTGGTGGCAAAAGGGATAAAAGAAGAGATGGGGTCAGTGGTGGCAAAAGGGATAAAAGAAGAGATGGGGTCAGTGTGAGCTCTCCAGCGAGGCTGAATCCAGTTAAATCCAGAGGATGGAAACAAGCTCAGTGGGATTTAGGGAGCAGAGGGGAGCACACAGGGAAGGAGCAGGGAGCAGGGGAAGGTGGGTGAGGGTGGATGGGGGCACAGCGGGTGGCACATCCCCAGTGGCACATCCCCGGTGGCACAGCCGCTCTGGATCATTCCCCAGGTGCCAGCTCACCCAGCAGGCTGCAGCTCTGGCAGCTCTGCAGACAAAAGGTTCCCCATATCTGCATTTCTGAGGCGCTTATCACCGCGGAGTCTCGCTGCTCGCAGCCCTTTCCTCCACAAGGGCAGAGTGTTCCTATTGTTGTTACACAAATCGCTTCCCCTGCCGGTTCCTTCCCTTCCAGGCTACTGAGTAGAGCTTGGCTCGGCTCCCTCTGGACTAATTTGATGAGAGATAATTATCTTGTTAATATCATCTTATTTTCTTAAGTCCCAGCCTCTCTTTTATTAATTCTGTCAGTCGCGGGTTGTGTTGCTCTTAGGTCCGTGGCTTTTCAAAACACTCTAACAGGCACTTCTGGGAGAAAGTCGGGAAAAGAACAACTTCACCAGGAGAATGTAAATATTGACATTTTTTCACAATGGAGGTTTTTAATCGGCTCCTCCTCGCAGGGTTGGCCGCCGTGGGAACCACTTGGCCACCGTGGCTGCGGGTGGGATGCGGCTGCAGCGGGAGATGCTCGGGATCTGCTGCTCCTGAGGGAAGGGCACCAGAGGAGCAGGGGCAGGAGGGAACAGCAGGAGAGGAGCAGGGGCAGGAATTCTGCCTGGAGGGAGCAGGAGGTGCCCCAAGACGTGTGAAATGAGGCTGTGCCCTCTCCTTGTGGTGAATCCGCTGAATGAAGCAGGAAAGGGATGGGAACTGAAAAAGGAGCATGGATGTGAGGTGGTTTGCAGGGAAATGCTCCATTCCCCCTATCCAAGAACTACCCATCCTTGTTCTGAATCCAGCAAGAGAAGGATGGAAGTTGGGAAAGGAGAGTGGGGCGGTTTGCAGGCAAAGGCTCCATTCCCACTATCCAAGCACTACCCATCCTGTGCTGAATCCACTGAATGCAGCAGGAAAGGGATGGATTTGGGGAAAGGAGTGTGGATATGGGGAGGTTTGAAGGGAAAGGTTTGTCCCCTTATCCAAGAACTGCCCATCCTTGCTCTGAATCCACTGAATGCAGCAGGAAAGGGATGGATTTGGGGAAAGGAGTGTGGATATGGGGAGGTTTGCAGGGAAAGGTTTGTCCCCTTATCCAAGAACTGCCCATCCTTGCTCTGAATCCACTGAATCCAGCAGGAAAGGGATGGATTTGGGGAAAGGAGTGTGGGTGTGGGGAGGTTTGCAGGGAAAAACTGCTCCCACTATCCAAGAACTGCCCATCCTTGCTCTGAATCCACTGAATCCAGCAGGAAAGGGATGGAAAATGGGAAGACAGCGTGGATGTGGGGTGATTTGCAAGGAAAAACTCTGCTCCCACTATCTTAGAACTGTCCATCCTTATTCTGAATACACTGAAAGCAGCAGGAAAGGGATGGAAATTGGGAAAGGAGCATGGATGTGGGGTGGTTTGCAGGGGAAGGTTCCATTTCCCCTATCCAAGGACTGCCCATCCTTGCTCTGATTATGCTGAATCCAGTAGGAAAGGTGTGGAAATTGAGAAGAGAGCATGGATGTGGGGTGATTTGCAGGGGAAGGCTCTGTTCCCCCCATCGACGGGCACTCTGGGATATGGGGATGTGGCTGATCCGAGCCCATGCAGGGCACAGGGATCCCACAAAACCTTTCAGAGCCTTTCAGAGCTCATTATCCTTTGCAAGAACATTTATGACTGCTGTTAACATTAACAGGGGATTGTGTTATCCCAAATAATCCCACACAGGGCTCATTATGGAGCCACACCTGGAAGTGCAGCCCCCAGCACTTGTCCTGTGCTTCCCAGCAGGAATGTCAGGCAGGATCCCACCTTCCCTGGCATTGCATCTTCCCTGCACCCCTCACCACCAAGGGAAGAGTTTGGCTGCAGAGGGATCCAAAGGATGCCCTGATCCTGCTGGATGCCCCAGCACTGCCCTGGGGCAGGGTGAGGGCACTCAGCTCCACAGGGATGAGGAGATTCTGGGATTTGTGAGGAAAAAGGAGCCATTTTAGCATCAGCTGAAGGGGTAGAGGAACCTTCCTGCTCAGGGCAACTTGAAGGAGGATTTTGTATAAGAAATGCAATCTTTTTTCCAGCACCACTCCAGATCTGTACAGGATTTTTTCCCCTTGGATCAGAGCCTGAATCCCTCTAAAACAAAGCAGGAGTGGGAATGCGAGCTTGGGAGTGAAGTGTGTTCTCAAGCAATTTTCTGAATCAGGATGGGAATGCAAACCTCTTCTCTTTGACTCGAGGGTTTGATTTTCTTTTTTTTTTTTCTTTTCCCTTTTCAATAACACAGATCGCAAACTCATTCAAGGCAGGGAAAATGAGGGGGTCGGGCTCTGCCTTCCTCTCTGCCAGGAACAGAATTCCATTAAGCTGCTCCTGCCTGCTTGCAGGAAGGAGCTGTTTGCTCCCAGTTTGTGCTCACGCTGTGCCTGGTGCTGGAGCATCCAAGAGCTTCCCAGGGCTGCATGAAACAATGGAATTTAATATCTGCAGCATGCTCCAAAGCTGTGGATTCTCACTCATTTATTCCAGGGGCTGAACTCATTCACTGGCAGGGCAGGGAAGTGTTTTCTGCAGTGGCAGATGGACTTCAAGGAGAATCAAGAATTTAATCAAGGAGAATCCCATTTTTCAGCTGATGTGGAGGGTCCTTTTAGAGTCCTACATGGTCTGGGGTCATCCCACAGGCTCCGCTGGGCAGAGGGAAAGTGATTAGTTAGAAATAAAATCATAAAAATTATTCAGGTTTTATTGGGGGGGGAGTCTCTGATTTGGTCATCTCCATGGAGAAAAAAAGGAAAGAGGGAAAGAGAGATGCAGGGAGGGACAGGGAGATGATGGGTGAGAGAGCAGAGGGGAAGGGGTGAGAAGGGAAAGGTGGATGTTCTCCCCAGCTCCCCTGGGAATGGCAGCCTGGCTGCTCCTCCCTGCAGGCAGCTCTGGGGGAAGCTTTGCTCTCCTTGCATGCCAGGCTGCCCTCCTGGGACACAGCTCAGCTCCAGCAGCTCCACAGGCTCAGATCCAACAGAAACGAGGGCTGCACCTGCATTAGGCCTAGAAAAGCAAGTGATAAAAACGAGAGCAGGCTCCTGGTACTAAAGTGATTTCAGTGTTTATTATAATAAAAGAAAGTCCTAAAGCAGGGGGCACGGGCTGGGCAGGAGCATTCCCTCAAGGATGCTGCAATGCCTGTAGCCATAGCCCCGATGGTCCAGATGGGGCAGCACAGCTACCCTGGGTCAGATCCCCCTTTTTATCCTGTTTTTGTCCCTTTGGATTGGTTTCTGTTTGGATCCATCATTTACATGAAGGTTTAAGGCCTTGATTGGCCATTTCTGTTCTGTCCAGACCAGCTCCTTTTGCTTGGGAGGGTGCTGCACTTTACTGAGGTGTCATTTCTTATAACTATGCTTTTAACCCCTTTTATCATAACCAAACTAACAGCTCATGTTAAAAATGAGAGCAGGCTCCTGGTACTAAAGTGATTTCAGCATTTATTATAACAAAAGCAAGGCCTAAAGCAGGGGGCCTGGGCCAAGCAGGAGCATTCCCTCGAGGATGGAGCAGCGCTGGTGCTGGGGCTGCTCAGCAGCGATTGCTCCAATGGTCCAAGTGAGGCAGCACACCTTCCCTGGGTCAGATACCCCTTTTTATCCTGTTTTTTGTCTCTTTGGATTGGTTTCTGTTTGGGATCCTTCATTTGCATGAAGGTTTAAGGTCTTGATTGGCCCATGACAGTTCTGTCCAGGCTGGCTTATTTCACTTGGGGGGTGGTGCACTTTACTGGGGTGTAATTTCTTATAACTATGCTTTTAACTCCTTTTATCATAACCAAACTGACAGCACATGTTAAAAATGAGAGCAGGCTCCTGGTACTAAAGTGATTTCAGTGTTTATTATAATAAAAGAAAGGCCTAAAGCAGGGGCCTGGGCCGAGCAGGAGCATTCCCTCAAGGATGAAGCAGCGCTGACACTGGGACTGCTCAGCAGAGATGGCCCCGATGGTCCTGGCGAACAGCACAGCTTCCCTGGGTCAGATGCCCCTTTTTATCCTGTTTTTGTCCCTCTGGATTGGTTTCTGTTTGGATCCTTCATTTACATGAAGGTTTAAGGCCTTGATTGGCCATGACAGTTCTGTCCAGGCTGGCTCGTGCTGCACTTTACTGAGGTGTGTTGTGGTACCTTGACTACCTTATTTCTTATAACTGCCCTTTTAACCCCTTTTACAATGTAACAACCGAACTATCAGTACATGCTTAATGATCTATTAACTATTTACAACCGTTTCTGACCTATTTTTAACGCAAGGATACATGGATATATTATAGCAGCTTCATGCACATTTGTTGTATTTACCAAGATATTTCATTGCTCAAGAACCCACAGCCCCTCTGTCCTCTGCTCAGATTGACCCTTTTCCACAGAAACAATAAATCCTGAGAGCTCCAAAGTGATGGAAGGTGGCTCCAGTCTGGCCAAGCATCCATCAGCTCACCCCATTCCCAGTGCTGCCCTGCAGGGAGATGAGGCTTGTCCTGCTCTGCCCATTCCAGGCCAGGGATGCAGCAGGGATCAGGCAGGATTTGGCTGCTGCCTTCAAGGCAAACCCACCCTAAATAAGGAGCAAAGCCCATGAGGAGCAGGCAGGCTCCAAAGCAGCTCAAAGCCCGGCTGCCTGCAGGGGTGGAGCTCCTGAATGAGCTCCTATTTTTGGTTTTTTCCTCATTTTCTGCCATGCAGCAACTGCTTTATTTACTGTCCCAGGCTGCAGCCAGCCCAGAAATGGGAATGTCCTCACCCGCTCCTCTCCCAAACCCCTCACTCTGGGATCCTCAGGAACTCATTTGCACAGGGCTCTGCGTCCTGAAGGGCTTTATGGAGATTGAATGGATCCATCAGAGTGAGATACCCAGCTCCAGGCCTCCAGGCACCTGGGCCCTGCTTGGTTTTTCTTACATGTTGTTTGTGGGTTTCCTTTGTTTCTTTTTTCTTTTTCTTTTTCTTTTTTTTTTGGGGGGGAGGAGGGGTATGTGTTGTTGTGGTGGCTTTTTTTTTTGTTTTGTTTTTTGGCAGTTTGGTTTTGGTTTTGTTGGGGTTTTTTTGGTTTTTTTTTTTTGTGGGAAAACTTTCCTAAGTAGAGCTGGTGCATTCAGAGCGAAGCTCCGAGTGACTCCAGAGCCCTCAGCCCTCAGCAATTCCAGGTCTCAGCCAGATCGAGGAGATGAGGAGCCCTCAGCAATCAGCACTGAAATATCCAGTGCTCAACAATTCCTGCCCATAGGTGCGAGAGCTGCAGCAGGGACAGAGGAACGGGAAATGTGGTTTTGCAGTCTGGCATCCAGTCTTTTAAATCTTTCCCACAAAGATTCACCTGCTTTCCTAAGACTTTCTCAGTTTTTCCAGGAATGGAGGGTCCTGCAGGACAAACTCTGACTCCACACCAATTCTGAGTGGGCTGGAGCTGGAAAAGAAAGGAAATTATGACCATAAAACCAGAAATACAAACTCACAGGGTGCAGATTGTTGCTGTTGCAACAATTACTCAAAATAAGGCACTGACTGAGTAAAATCTTCATTTTTCTAGCTGGTGCTGTTTGTGGTCTTAAAAAAAGGCCCCAACAAAGAAAAAGCCAATCATGAACCACCAGATTCACCCCCTGGCTCATCTGTGGACTTCCCCATGTGTCAGCCGGTGCTGGCTGCTTCTCCTGGTCCCTGGACAGCAGCTGCCCCTCAGGGCTCTGCCACATGCTCGGGCATTCCCGTGGCATTCCCAGAGCCTGCAAAGAGGGCTGGGATTCATTCCAGGCAATTTGTCACCAGGGCAGCTCGGCAGGTGGCAGGGTGGCAGTGATCAGAGGGCACCCGGTGGCCCTGGCAGGTGGCAGGGTGGCAGTGATCAGAGGGCACCCGGTGGCCCTGGCAGGTGGCAGGGTGGCAGTGATCAGAGGGCACCGGGTGCCTCTCCACGTGCCAGCATCGGGAATGCTCAGCCTTGAGAACTCCCGTGCAGGGCATCCATCATTTTCCTGTTGGTTATCATTTTCCATCATGCGTCTCCTGTGCATTTTTAATTGGTTAATTACTTTATTCATATACTAAGCACACCCTCAAAGCTCCAATTATTATCAGCATTAAGTGCTCTGTTCGTGCCATTCATCTTCCCCGAGCTCTCCGTGGCCGTTTCCTGGCCCAGCTTCCTCCCTGTGCGACACCTGCAGCTTCCTCAGCCCCTCCTCAGCCTCACTCCGGCCCTCCTCTCATTAGTTTATTATCTCTGCCTGGTAATCAGCCCCTCTCCCCAGCTCCTCGTTACTGCTGCTGCAATTACGAGCCCGGCAGCATTGTCCCGGTGCAGCTCCCGCAGCAATTCCATGTTGGGAAGGATGAAAGTTCAACAAGGAAGTCTCGCAGATATGTGTGCTTGGCAGAAAGGTTTTTAAATGTACAGTCTGAAGAAGGAATAGAGATGGAAGCAAGTTTTGATATAGAAGTCCCGGGTTGCTGTTGATATTTGCTGCCCCGAGATGTGCAGGATGTCTCTGCTTCAGCCCGTGCAGCTGAAGAACGAGTCTGGACTCTTCAGTTTTCGGACTTGAAGTTGTTTATTAATTCTTATCTATAAAATTCTCTTTCTGCCCAGCCGAGATCTGCTCAGCAGGGCAGCCACAGGCACTCTGACTGCCCCCGAGGTGGTGTTGTCATTTTATACTACAAACTACGTATAACATATTTACACTTAATTCCCAATACCTATCACCTGTGTTAGACAGTGCACTTCTACTCTAAACCAATCCCAAAGTGCCAACATCACAGCAGAAAATGGAGAACAAGAAGAAGAAAGAAGAAGGATTAGACACACCCAGATTCCTCCATCTTGTCCCCAAAACCCCCATACCAAAAATCCTAAAATCTACATTTTCACTCTGTGATCATTTTGTTATTACAGTATTCAAACCTGTGTGAATTTCACGTCCTCATACAAAGCTGCCAACTTGCTCCAAGGGTCAAAATCAAATCCCCAGGTGCTCTGGGCTGTGTGCCAGGGTCTCTGAGCCCCCTGGCAACTCTGGACACCCAGAGGGATGTGCTGAGTTCTGACATAGAAGAAAAGAATTTCTGAGCCAGTCTTACTGGATAACCAAGGAGGCAAAGGGTGTGTGAGTTAGAAAGGGTTTTTATGGCTTAGAGCAAGGATAAACCCACCCCAAACAAGATGTTTTTACCAAGCAGAAAAATAGCACAGGCAAACAAGGCAGCAAATGTTGCAAGTAGAAAAAAGGTCTCAGAATTTTCCACTGCAAGAAAACTGAAAAACAACTTCTGGCTTAAACTGTAATGTACTGACTTTTAGTGATTGGAGAACAGTAACATGAATATGGTAATTATAGGAGTTTTGATAGGCTATAGATAACAGTTAAGGTATAGATTGGTTCTAATGTATTAAGAAGCTCAACAAAGAAAAGTATAGAATGCATTGTAACCCAAAGAAAAGTCTATAATGCACTGTAACCAAAACCAAAGGGTCTCCAGGCCTGCCTGCAGCTGGAGCTGACAGCTGTAGGCACAGCTCTGTCACCCACAACCCTGGACTGCTGTAACTCTCGGATACAATAAACTGCATTTGGAAGAGCCCCTGGAGTCCCACATCTCTCATTCAGGCACTTCCAGGGAGCAGCTCCCGCAGCCCTGCCCGTTGTTAATGATCAGCCGAGCTGTTTGTTCACACCTCACACCGGGGACTCTGTGTGCTGGCTCGGTTCAAAAACTCCGCCTGTGCCCCTGGGAGGAAATCCAAGCTCTTCCCTCATCGCTGCTGCGGTTTGGGAAGGGATGGGAATGGGCTGGAGGGAGGGAGGGAGGGAGGATCCAGGGGCAGGATGGGCAAGGGAGCAGCAGGGACAGGGCTGGGATCGATCCAGGCTGGAGCAGCCCTGGGGGAAGGATTTGGGGCATTGGTGGGAAAGAACTGGACCAGAACCCCCCGTGGGCAGCAGGGCAGGGGGGATTCTGCCCCTGTGCCCCTGTGCTCAGGTGATTTCCCACCTGCAGAGCTGCCCCAGCACAGGCAGGAGCTGGAGCTGCTGGGGCCAGGCCAGAGGAGGCTCCAGGATGATTCCAGGGATGGAGCAGCTCTGCTGGGAGGAAAGGCTGGCACAGCTGCCATTGTTCACCTGCACAGGATGAGGAGTGCCGAGTGCTGACCCTGCCCTGCTCGGGGATTTATCTGCAAGAACAGACTCAAACTCCCCAGACACCCCTGAACACTCCTTGGAGGGGCTTTTCCAATATTTCCATCCTCTTTCCCCCTTCCCAAAGGCACCAAAATGCCCCCCAGGCTTGCTCCTCTCACCTGCAGGACACATCCCAGAGAGGTTTTTGCCATCCCACTTTTCCTCTCTGCTGGGGAGCTCAGCCCCCCCTGCTCCTTCCTTGGCACTGTGGCCCCAATCCAAACCTCCTGGCAGGAACAGGGTCAGCTGGAGCATGGCTGGAGGTGCCCTGCCCTTTCCCATGGCTCTGTGATCCCAAAATACCAGGATCCCCACCCAGCTGGGAGAGCAGGCTCCCACACTGGGGCACTTTGTGTATTTAAAGCTCTGCCTGTGCTGTAATTCCGTGTGCAACATTAATTATCCAGCTCCCACTGTTGCCATGACACTCCTTAAAGCCATCAAAGCCATCAGGAGCCCGTGCTACCCCCAGCCCACCCTCCTGCTCTCTCCTGGGCTCCAGCCCAGCCCCAGGGCTGCTGTTCTGGGTCACCTGCCCCTCTGCCCAGCACTACGACCACATTTGGACTTTGGGAAGTTGTGTCTCATTCCCAGGCTGCATTCCAAGGAGTGCCTGACTCCAAACATGCCCATTTTTAGGTCAAATTGCAGAATTACTGTTTCCTTAGCACAACATTGCCCTATCTTTAGAAGCTTAAAGGGATGTTTAGAGTTAGAAGGAGAAAGGAAGAAAGAAATGAAGGGGGGTGGGGTGAATAAACACATCACGAGCCCTGGAAAACACACAAATATGAGATCAAAAGGGAATGAGCCAAATTGTGAATAACCTGATGTCTGCAGCATTTACATCCCTCAGAGCTGACACCTGAGACACCCCACAGGCAGTGACAGAACAGAGCTGGGAGCTTCCCCCTCCTGCCCCCAGCACAGCCCAAATACTGCAGGGAAGCATTTTACACCTCCCCAGACTGCCAGGAGGTCAATTCTGCTTCACCTGCAGGGAGGGCTGGTGCACAGAAATAAGGATTTGTGCTGGAGAAAGCTTTCCCCAGTGCTCCAGAAGGATTTTCCCTCTGTGACAGCACCTCTGGGTCCCTGCAGGGTGTGGGGCTCTCTTTGTGGGGTCTGTGCTCAGTCCAGGGCACAGCAGCACCTCCAGGGTTGGGTTTAGCCCTAAAATGCTTCCAGTCCCTCCCATGGTGGGAATGGGGCAGCTCTGCCATGGGGAGAGGCTGGGAGGGCTGGGATTGTTCCCCTGGAGGAGAAAAGCTTTGGGTGACCTCATGGTGGCCTTGCAGGACCTGAAGAGCCAAAAGAAGATGGAGAGAGATGATTTACAAGGACCAGGACAAGGGGGAATGTCTTCACTGCCAGAGCATGAGTTTAGATTGAATATTAGGTGGAAAAAAATCCTCCCTGTGACTTTTTATGTGGACAGACAGTGCTAGGGCAAGGGGCAATGGTTTTAGAGTAAAAAGAAGATGTTTAGATGGGATATTGGGATGGAATTGTTCCCTGTGAGGGTGGGCAGGCCCTGGCACAGGGTGCCCAGAGCAGCTGTGGCTGTCCCTGGATCCCTGGCAGTGCCCAAGGCCAGGCTGGAGCAGCCTGGGACAGTGGGAGGTGTCCCTGCCATGGCAGGGGTGAAAGAGCTTCCCAAATCTCTCCTCTTTGGTTCCAAACCAACCCCCCTTGCTAAAGAGCAGATGCTGCCCCCCTAAAGAGGGCTGAGCCCTTTGCCATTCCCTGGAGTTTTCCCTTTCCTGCCCTCCTGCCTCTGGCCCCAGCTGGGAGCTGCAGAGCTGACGCTGAGTTTGCTGAGGAGGGAGATGGGAGCAGAGCTGGAACTTCTACTCCTGAAATGCCACTGCTGACAGCATTCACACCTAGAGCAGCTGGCACCCTTCTCCCTGTGCCAGGGGCTGTGCTGGGAACCAGCTCCTGCCTGCAAGCAGCTCCCAGCTCTGCTCAGAGGCTGTGCCAAGAGCCAGGCAGGATCTGTCCCGATATTATTGGTGATGAAGGAGCCTCCTGTGTGAGAGGCAAGTCCATTTCCAATCCATCTGTATCTATATCTAAAAAAGGCTCCACTTTCCCCAGCCCAGGATGAATTGCTGCCATAGCTTAGCTCGACTCCATTACAGCCCATTCAAATCCCCTTCATTATCCCAAGGAGCAAGGTGACACCAAAAGCTTGTCTCAGGGAATTTATGGCACAGTGGAGACTCTTAGATCCACTCAACCCCATTAAAAGCTTCTCCCCTATAAAACATGCACCTTATTAGGCACCTCAGCAGCAGCCTGGCCCTGCTTCCCCAGGAGGGAGCACATTCCAAGGGTTCTGTCCCTCCCTGCTCCTGACTTTGCTGGTGGGGAGAGCTTTGTGCTGTCCTTAATTCCAAGGATAAAAGCAAACACACCCCACTGGCCAAAGCCAGCCTTTTATTCAGGTCTCTTCCTGCCACAAAGCCTGGAAAAAGGGATTTGGGGTGGGATTGTTGTGAAATACACAATGAAACACCGTGTTTGTGTTTGTTTAAAGGCATTGAATTAAAACAAATTTACTCTCAAAATCTCTTTTAAAAAAGGTGACCTGGGATTCCAGCAGCCTGTGCTGAGTCAATGACCCTTCCTCCAAGCTGCTCCCTGCTCACAGGTGTGCTCAGTCTTCATCTCAGAGAGGAATTTCTGTTCCCATCACAGTTCCCACTGTTCCTTCTGGAGCTGGGGAGGCAGGAGAGGATGAGGAGGTGCTGGTGAAGGACCCACCAAGGCTGCCCTGCACATTCCCACCCCATCCCCTCTCCAGATCCACCCTCCCTGCAGCTGGGCTCAGCCTCATCCCCCACCTGAGCAGCCCAGGGGACATTCCTGGGGCAGACAACCCTTCCCAGCTGGGAAGAGCTGGAATATCTCATCCCTAAGGAAGTGATTCTGCTTTTCTCCCACATTTTCCCCCTTTTCCCCACCCAGTCTCCCCCCAGCTGCAGGCTGTGCCCTTCAGGAGTGCAGGTGGCACCTCTGAGAGCTGCTGGTTATTTCAGCTAAATCCGTTTGTGCTTTTGCCCCTCATTTAGTCCCATCTCACTGTTGTTTGCTGAGCTGGATCATGCAAATCCAAACAAAACCAGTACTGGAGCCAGGAAGGTGAGCAGAGCCTGCAGCCACCCCTGCTGTGTCACCTCTGTGCCACTCTGAGCCCACACTGGGCTGGCTTTGTCCCTTCCCTGTCCTGGGGGTGCTCCAGCCCCTGCAGGAGGGACAGGCCCTGTGTGGGGTCACACTCAGCTCTGTCCTGCCCTCATCCCAAGGATCCCACACCCCTGGGGCGTGCAGCACTTCCCTGGGGAGGGGGAATTGCCCTGGGGAACTGGGGTAACTCTGCCTTGGGATAAGAGGGATAAGAGTGCCAAAGCAGGAAAGTGAAATCCCAGAAAAAATCTGAACAGGGAGAAGCAGCAGCTCTGGCTGGATCACACAGAGCATCCCTGGAACTGGAGAACTGGAGAATTGCAGAGCCATTCCCTGCAGGGGAGGAGGATGTGAACACTCAGGGTAACTCAGTGGTTCCTGAGGCTGTGGAGATCAGTGTGTTGCCCGATTGATAGATGACACAAAACTTGGATAAGTTTTGTGGGTGCTTTATTAAGGGCCCGGGGAACTGGGGGACTCACGTCCCAAAATCCAAGCCCCCAAATTCACGTATGGGTGCTTCCCTCTTATACATGAGATTCACAACAAAGTCTCCAAGGAACAGTTTCCCGTTCCCCTTGCCTAGCCTCCAAGGAACAGTTTCCCGTTCCCCTTGCTTGGTCACAGACCCCTTGTGATACATTCCTTGGTTCACAAACAAGATCATTAATCCTCTGCTTATCTTATTCTAAGAGTATTGTATGCTGCCTCCAGACAGGTTAGCATTCTTACTTTCCTGCACTAGTTTAATTATTTATTAAATCCCTAAGACTACCTGCTAGGTTACACACAAAACCCAACACACTTTTCAACGGCTACAAAACTACTTTTTAACAAACCAGTTCACACACAACTCACTATAATTAAATATTTTGCTAAATTTCATTTCTTTTCCAACAAGTGGAGATCAGGTGCAGGAGGTCAGGGATCAGTCATCCCCAAGGAGCTCTGTCCTACTTATCCCAAGGCCAGAGACTTCCCCGGCTCGTGCCCATGTCCACCCCACAGTTCCCAGCTGGTTAAGGCAGCTCCTTCCAAAACTCATCCAACTTCAAGGGAGAGCTCCCAGCAAGGAGGGATCACCCAGCTCCTCCACGGGTTGTTTATGACTAATTCTCTTCCCTGCTGGAATGTGTCTCCTTTGCAGGTGGAATTTGTCTAATTTCAGCTTCCAGCTACCACATCTTGTTACACCTTTGATCGCCAGATTAAAGAGCTCTCGAGTCTCAAATAAATTCTCTTCTGCTGGGGACTCCCAGCCTTGTGCCAAGCAAGGATTCAAAGTGGTTTTCGTTAAGCCTTTCATTAGAAAAGGAGGTGTTTGGCTTGGTGTCTTTTTAAAATTTCATTGACTTTTATGCCTCTTTCCTGGATTCTTTCCAAGTTTTCATTAAGTGTGACCCTGAAACTGGACACTGAGCACAACCAGAGCCCTCCTTAAAGCAGTGCGTGGTCCCACAGACCTGGGAAGTTCTTTTCTTTAGGATCTTCCAGTTCAGAAGGTCCCACCTGCTTCCTCACACTTCCCTAATCCATGTTCAGCAGTGTGTGGATATCTTTGTTCCTCAAAGTGAGGATCTTCAGTGCATTGACCCAAAATTCAGGCTCCTGGAACAAATTCAGCCTCCAAGTGATTCATGCTGCCCTGGCCACGTTTATCTTCCTGCTGGGCTTTGTATCCTCTTTAATTCTTATCTCTCCAGACGGTGCACTCCCCTTCAGGTCATGGATAAATACTCTTGGCTCTCCTCAGGAAAACCTGGCACTGATCTGATGATTTGGCCTGGAAACTGCTGAGGAGGATCATCCTCATGATCCTCCTGAGGAACAGGGAATTCCCTCCACCCCAGCAGCACCTCACACACCATCAGCACTTCCACCTGCCAGGAATCCCCCAGCTCCTGCCTGGACAAAGAGCCCTGCAGGGAATGGGAAGCGGGGTTGGGACAGCTGGGATGGTGGATGTGTGTCCTGCTGGGGCAGGGAGCTGAGCCTGTGCACCTGGAAGCTGCTGCCAGGCTCGGTGGGACAGGTGCAGGGTTTAAAAATGATCCAGGAGGAGGTGGAGGCTCCAGGGCAGGGCAGGAGGGGCAGACAAAGGAGGGCTGATGAGTGTGGCTGGAAAAGAACCAGCTCCATGGGAGTGAATGGCTCCATGAACGACTCCATGGGAGTCAGCTTTTCCAGGTTAAACCCAGGCATGGTGTTGTGCCCGAGAGAGGAAGAGGATGGTGAGGAGCACCAGCCCCACACAGGGCTGGGCATCCAGGGGTTCTGGGGGCAGCCAGCAGCCAGGCAGGGACCTCCAGGGCAGCTCCAGAAGTGGGAAATCCCAACAGTGGAGAATCAAATCTTTCCTTTAAGATGGCCAGGAAAGATTTGTGCTTCTGGAAGTCCTCCTGTCTATTTGGTGTCACGTTTTGGGATCTCTCCAGCATGGCAAGATGGGAGATGATTCCCTTGGAAAACTCTTCTTTAATTACTTTTGCTGCTAAAGCAGCAGCTGAACACCTCTTGGTGCAGCAGCAGAAATAAAATGCATCCCTGGAGAGCCACTGAAACCTTGTGGGGTGATGGAGAAGGTGGAGAAAGGCTCCTCTGGAAGTTCCCACCAAAGTTCAGGAGGCAGCAGGCACAAACACAAGGGCAATGCCATAAATCATGAGGAGAAGGTTCTTCCCCACAGGGCAGGCCAAGCACCAGGCCAATGGCCCAAAGAAGTGGAGGCATTGTCATCCTTTGGGATCTTCATCTTCCACCTTTAGGATCTTCATCATTCCATATCTTTATACTTCATCCTTCAAGACCATCATCTTTCATCCTTCAAGGTCTTCATTGATGCTTCAGGATCCTCATCATCCTTCAAGATCTTCATCCTCCATCCCTCAAGATCTTCACCCTTAATCCCTCAAGATATTCGTCCTTCATCCTTCAACATCTTCATCCTTCAACATCTTCATCCTTCATTCTTCAACATCTTCATCCTTTGAGATCTTCATCCTTCACCCTTCAACACCTTCATCCTTCATTTTTGAGATCTTCATCCTTTGAGATCTTCATCCTTCACTCTTCAACATCTTCATCCTTCACCCTTTAACATCTCCATCCTTCATCCTTTGAGAATTTCATCCTCTGAAGTCCAACAGCAATGCCCTGAGCAACCTGAGCTGAGTTTGAACCTGGCTCTGCTTGGAGCAGAAAGCAGAGCTGGAAACCTCTTGAAGGCTCTTAAACTCCATAATTTTGTGATTCCCCAGCAGTTCCAGGAGCAGTTTTTCCAGCACTTTTGAAGCAGTGGCACCATTCAGACCAACAGTGCAAACTGGATTTCTCTGGATATTCATGACATATTCCTTCAGGAATATTCAGATCCTGTGCCTCCACAGAAAACAGACTGAAGGATGGACTCCAGACTGTCCTGACTCCACTTGCTTCTCCAGTCCCTCCAAGTGCACCCTCTGCAGTTTTTAAACTCATTCAAAAATGCAAACACCAAATTTAAGGCAGAAATTTTATATTTCTGGGTGAAAAATTATAACCTAAGTTTCTGATTTTTTTTTTCTTTGCTCAATCTTTTGCCACTCCAAACCTCCCAGGTAAAGGTCACTGTGTCACCTCAGCAGTGCCCAGGAGAGCTGGAGGAGCTCAGCTGCCCTCAGGAAGTACAGGAAGGAGCCTTGTAACAAAAACCTGGAGGTTCCCTGGAATGGCTGCTGGGGCTGAAAGCTAATTTGTCATGGTTCTACTGCAGCGTCTGCAGCCCTTGAGGTGAAAATGAGCATTTCAAGGCAAGCCCCCAGACAAAGCTGGTTCTGATTCCAAACTGTTGCTGCAATGCAAAGATTAAAACAATAACATTTAAGCCTGGGAGCCTCAAATGGGAAGGAGCAGTGCGGGGAGGCTCGGCAGCAGCGCCGGAAGCCCTGCTAATGACGGCAGTAAATTGGATCAGAAGGATTCGCTCATTTTGGGAAGAGAGATGGAATAGCTGGGGCTATTCTCACTGGCACTAAACTCATTACATTGTTTACACTGCACCTTCCTGCTCCACACTGGAAATCGGACCTTGCCTGGGCAGGAAGAGCAGGGAGAAGTCAATGATCCACGGTGATGTTTGATCCCTGCCAGGGTTGGTTTGGGTTTTTTTTTCATATAGGACTTGTTGGGGAAATGCTGGGTGCAGAGAAGGGTGTTAGGATGGTCAATGCTGGGTGACAGAGCTGAGAACAAGGGCTGGTGGGCAAAAGGAGAGGAAAGGCGTGTTAGATGTGTGATGCCATGGGAAGAGAAAA
Organism: Melospiza georgiana; assembly: GCF_028018845.1. Taxonomy (NCBI): domain Eukaryota; kingdom Metazoa; phylum Chordata; class Aves; order Passeriformes; family Passerellidae; genus Melospiza; species Melospiza georgiana. The sequence goes on from NC_080444.1 coordinate 16,078,340, forward strand.
TCCCAGGATCACTGAGATTGGAAAAGCTCTCCCAGACCATAGAATTCAAGCTGTGCCAAATCCCCTCCTTGTCCCCAGCCCAGAGCACTCAGTGCCACCTTCAGGCCTTCCTCGGATGGAGACTCCAAACCCCCCTGGGCAGCCCCTGCCAATCCCCGAGCCCCCTTTCCATGGGGAAATTCCTGCTGTGCCCACCCTGAGCCTGCCCTGGCCCAGCCTGAGGCCGTTTCCTCTGCTCCTGTCCCTGTTCCCTGGAGCACAGCCCGACCCCCCGGCTGTGCCCTCCTGTCAGGAGCTGTGCAGAGCCACAAGGGCCCCCTGAGCCTCCTTTGCTCCAGGCTGAGCCCCTTCCCAGCTCCCTCAGCCCCTCCTGGGGCTCCAGCCCCTTCCCAGTTCTGTTGCCCAGAAGATGCCAAGGGCTGGGTGACAGCAAGGTGCCCACAGGATGGGGGGCCTGGCACCAGCTGTGCTGGAACCTGCTGGATTATGGAGCCCACCCAGGGCACCGAGCACTGAGGGGAGGCTCCAGGTGGCCTCAGGGACAGGAGAGCTCTGTCTCTGCCGAGAGAGAGTGACACTAGGCTGTGCCACATGCCAGCCTCATGGACACCAGCCAGGCCAGCTCGGAGGCTGGCATGGAGCTCTCCCTGCACGGCAGCACCTGGACTCCTTATCTGCTTCCCTCAGCCTCCAGCTTGGTGCTCTCCCAGCCCATCACCTGCTCCCCATTCCTCATCCTGCTGGGATGGAGGTGGGAGCTGCCAGCTCACCGCCACTGACTCACCCTGCTGGAGCTGCCTGTCACACCGCATTTCTGCCACCCTTCTGGGCAAACCTGGATGCCTGGGCAGCAATTTGGTGCCTTTCCAGCACTTGGAAATGATTCCTGTGGCCCTGCAGGTGCTCAAAGGAGGTGGGACTGGGAGCTCAGTGAAGGGCACTGCAGGGAATGAGCGTCACCCAATGGCCTTTCCCTGCCTGCCTGACCAAACCTGCAGGAAAGAGCTCTGGGATGGGCCAAGATGCCAAATGCTCCAAGCCCTTGCTCTGGGAAGCTCAGCCCATCTCATCAGGGCAGTGGAGAAGGGATTAAAGAGCCCCTGAACCACCATTTCAGCATGGAGTTGACTTCTCTGTCCAAAAAGGGTGAGCCCAGGAGCGCTGGTGCCTCTCTAGAGCAGACAATAAAAAGCTGCTGCCATCATCCAACAATCCCTGGGCCCTGGGGCAGCCTGGGGTGCAGTTCCCATGGCTGTGTGCAGTTTTCCATGGCTGTGTGCAGTTTTCCATGGATGTGTGCAGTTCCCATGGCTGTGTGCAGTTCCCACGGATGTGCAGTTTTCCATGGATGTGTGCATTTCCCATGCATTTGTGCAGAGTCCGTGGATGTCTGCAGATCCCATGGATCTGTGTAGATTCCATGGATGTGCAGTTCTCCATGGATGTGTGCAATTTTTTACGTATCTATGCAGTTTCCATGGCTGTGTGCAGTTCCCATGGATGTGTGCAGTTCCCATGGATGTGTGGTTCCCATGGATGTGTGGTTCCCATGGATCTGTGCAGATTTCCATAGATCTGTGCAGATTTCCATAGATCTGTGCAGTTTTCCATGGATGTGCAGTTTTCCATGGATGTGTGCACTTCCCATGGCTGTGAGCAGTTCCCATGGATGTGTGCAGATTCCATGGATGTGCAGTTTCCATGCAAGAGTACAGATTTCCATGGATGTGTGGTTCCCGTGGATGTGCAGTTCCCATGGATGTGTGGTTCCCATGGATCTGTGCAGATTTCCATAGATCTGTGCAGATTTCCATGGATGTGTGCAGAGTCCATGGCTGTGTGCAGTTTTCCATGGCTGTGAGCAGTTCCCATGGATGTGTGCAGTTCCCATGGATGTGCAGTTTCCATGCAAGAGTACAGATTTCCATGGATGTGTGGTTCCCGTGGATGTGTGCATTTCCCATGCATTTGTGCAGAGTCCGTGGATGTCTGCAGATCCCATGGATCTGTGTAGATTCCATGGATGTGCAGTTCTCCATGGATGTGTGCAATTTTTTACGGATCTATGCAGTTTCCATGGCTGTGTGCAGTGTCCATGGATGTGCAGTTCCCATGGATGTGCAGTTTTCCATGGCTGTGTGCAGTTCCCATGGATGTGTGCAGATTTCTATGGATGTGTGCAGTTTTTTAGGGATCTATGCAGTTTCCATGGCTGTGTGCAGAGTCCATGGATGTGCAGTTCCCATGGATGTGCAGTTTTCCATGGATGTGTGCAGTTCCCATGGATGTGCAGTTCCCGTGGATGTGCAGTTCCCATGGATGTGCAGTTCCCATGGATGTGTGCAGATTCCATGGATGTGCAGTTTCCATGCATGAGTACAGATTTCCATGGATGTGTGGTTCCCGTGGATGTGTGCATTTCCCATGCATTTGTGCAGATTCCATGATGTGTGCAGAGTCCATGGATGTGCAGTTCCCACGGATGTGCAGTTCCCATGGATGTGCAGCTTTCCATGGACGTGTGCAGTTCCCATGGATGTGTGCAGATTTCTATGGATGTCTGCAGTTTTTTAGGGATCTATGTGGTTTTCCATGGCTGTGTGCAGTTTCCCATGGATGTGCAGTTTTCCATGGACGTGTGCAGTTTTTTAGGGATCTATGCAGTTTCCATGGCTGTGTGCAGAGTCCATGGATGTGCAGTTCCCATGGATGTGCAGTTTTCCATGGATGTGTGCAGTTCCCATGGATGTGCAGTTCCCATGGATGTGCAGTTCCCATGGATGTGCAGTTTTCCATGAATGTGCAGTTCCCATGGATGTGTGCAGTTCCCATGGATGTGCAATTTTCCATGGCTGTGTGCAGTTTTCCATGGACGTGTGCAGTTCCCATGGATGTGTGCAGATTTCTATGGATGTCTGCAGTTTTTTAGGGATCTATGCGGTTTTCCATGGCTGTGTGCAGTTTTCCATGGATGTGTGCAGACTTCATGAATGTGCAGTTTTCCATGGCTGTGTGCAGTTTCTTTGGGATCTATGCAGTTTTCCATGGACATGTGCAGTTTTCCGTGGCTGTGCAGTTTTCCGTGGCTGTGTGCGGTTTTTTAGGGATCTGTGCAGTTTTCCATGGCTGCGTAGTTCCCATGGATGCGCAGATTCCATGGATGTGAGATTGCCATGGATGTGCAGTTCCCATGGTTGTGTGATCCCTATGGATGTGCAGATTCCATGGATACGTGCACATTTCCATGGTGTGCAGTCCCTCTCCTCCTGCTGGCTCCTCCCAGTGCTCCCAGCCCAGCTCTGTGTGTCCCTGGTGCCTGAAGAGCAGAAGCTCAGCGGGGCCATTCTGCTCCCAGGGAAGGCACAGGGGTTCCCTGGATTTTGTGGCACCAAGAGAAGCCATTCCTGTGAGAGAGGGAACTCAGTGTGAGCCTAAACAACCCTGGGAGAAGGGGAATGGGATCTCCTGGGTGACCCGGGTGAGCTGGAGGCGCTCTCCCTCCCTGCCCCTGCCCCTGGAGAAGCTCCTCTGGCCGAGGGTGGCTGCAGCTGCAGCTCTGAGCCCCTCACAGGGATGAATTCTGAATTTCCCTGCTCCAAGCCCACACTTCTCATGCTGCCAGGCTTTCCTCAGGGTCGTGCTCGGGAGGGAAGATTTGCTCCCAGGCTCTGGCAGGGCCGTATAACAAAATCAGCCTGCAAGGTTCCTTACTCATCTCATTATACACACAGAGACCCTGGGCAGGCAAAGATAAAGCAAAATAAGGGAAAATTATTGCATCTCTTAAATGGGAATAAAATATCTCCGGGTGAAATCATTGCAGCAGCTCGCTGCGGGGTGGAGAGAGGCACCAGCAGGTGCCAGGGGTGCCCTGGGGGCACCAGCAGGGCTAAGGACCAGCCCAGTGGTGGCACCAGGGCTGTGTGAGTGGCAGTGTGACCCCCGGGGTGGTGGCAGTGGCCGTGGCACACAGGTGACGTTCCCAGGGAGCTGTGTGTGCCTCAGTTTCCCCCCAGCTGGCTGGGCTGGCAGCTCCAGCTCCCAGGGCAGCAGTTAAGGGGATCATGTTCGTACACGGAGTTGAATTCCAGTGGCTGTGCCCGTGTAAGTGCTGAGTGCTATTAACAACCAACAGCAGCTCCCCTTCCTGCCTTTGCCTCGGGCCATTCCAGCCCAGTGAAGCATCACAGGCAGCACTACCTGGCAGTGCAAACCTCGGGATAGGCTGGAAACCTGGAGCTGGGAGTCCACAAAGATGTGCCTGGCTTTATCCAGGCTGATGGTGCAGGAGCTCAGGCTCCTGAGAGGCGGGAGGGACACCCGAGGGTGGAGGAAGCATCCCCCAGTAGGGACAGGCATGGGGTGGGATGTGGGGACACCAGAGGCTGAAGGAAGCTGGGACAGGCAGGGGTGGTGGATGCAGCCCCCAGGCCTGCTTTGAGGGGGCTGCATTGTTGTTTTTGTTGGTTTTGTTTTTGCTGTTTTTGTTGGTTTTGTTGTTTTTGCTGGTTTTGTTGTTTTGTTGGTGGTGCCCCCTGCCCTGTGCCCAAAGCTGTGCCAGATCCCAGCCCTGAGCAGGCTGTGCCATCCCAGCCTCTCCCTCATCACCTTCCCCATTCCCATCCCTCCTCCTGCAGCTGGATCCTGCCTGGAGACAGATGATGTGCTGGGCAGCAACAGCAAAGTTTATTAAGTTGGGGTGGGAAGCTCTGGCAGGCTGGGTTCACAATTAGGCTCCCAAAGGCAAGATCATAAAGCATCCAGACACTTGGGATACGGGGCTGATTACCAGCATCCTTCATCATTAAATATTAACACCCAGGCTGCTTAAAGGCCACTGCAAGAATTATAGAATTTAATACCTATCACGCTCTATCAATAGGCCGGGAGAAATATGGGCCTTGCGCCTGTGTGGGTTTTTTTTCAGGCTTCAGAGTAAACTGGAAGTCTGGCAAAATTAAACAGCACAATTCTTGCTTGGGAGCCACTGGGAATTGCAAACAGGGAGCACCAGGGATCAGCCATGTTTGATATGCTGGGGGAGAGAGCTCATTAAAACACAGGCGCTGGGACCAGAAGGAGAGGAAATTAAAGCATAATTTAAGAAAAGAAACCCATCCACGGAGCGTGGCTGCAGCCCCCAGCGCTCCCCAGCGTGCCCAGCTGCTCCCAGTGACCCCAGACTCAGTGACCCCAGGCTCCCAGGCAGCCCCACACCGGTGGGATGGGCTAAGGAGGGTTTGTACCGACTCCTAAAATACCCTGACTGTGCTCAGAGTGGTCCCAGTTAAATCCAGACTGCTGGGATGAGATAAAGAAGGGTTTAGACCAGCCCTAAAACATCCTGACTGTGCTCCCAGTGACCCCAGTCAGCCCCAGACTGGTGGGATGGGCTAAGGAGGGTCTGTACCAACTCCTAAAACAGTGCTCCCAGTGATCCCAGTGACCCCAGCCAGCCCCAGACTGGTGGGATGGGCTAAGGAGGGTCTGTACCAACTCCTAAAACAGTGCTCCCAGTGATCCCAGTGACCCCAGCCAGCTCCAGACTGGTGGGATGGGCTAAGGAGGGTCTGTACCAACTCCTAAAACACCCTGATTCTGTTCCCAGTGATCCCAGTCAGCCCCACACTGGCTGGCTGGGCTAAGGAGGGTTTAGACCAGCCCTAAAACACCCTGACTGTGCTCCCAGTGACCCCAGTCAGCTCCAGACTGGTAGGATGGGCTAAATGAGGGTTCGTCTCCAACCCTACAAACCCCTGAATGTGTTGGGACATAGCTATCCATGAAATCCTTCCCAGTGGCCACATTCCCCTTTCCAGCCCATGCATGTGGGATGGAATGGCCAGGACATGACTGGAGCTCCCCAGCACTGCTCACAAATCCTTTATACGGAGCAGAAAGCTGGGAAAATCCTGGAAGTCTCAAAAAAGTTGCTGCTTGTGACAGGATTTCTTTTTCTTCCTTGTCTTACAATGCTGGGCTCAGTTGTAGGAAAAGTGTCTGGGTCGTGTGGCCCTTTTGGGATGGGAGACAGAATCCATGATGGAAACATTGGAGGGCACAGGCTGTTGGGACTGTCCCAGGAGTGGCAAAGGCACTGTCCCCAGGGCTCCAAAGCCATCCCAGACCTCCAAACCCACCGTTCCCAGTCCCCAAACCACCATCCCAGAACTCCAAACCTATCCCAGAGCACCAAACCCATCCCAGAGCTCCAAACTCACCATTTCCAGAGCTCCAAACCCACCATGCCCAAAGCTCCAAACCCACCATCTCAAAGGACTGAAATATGACTCAGAAAGTGCAAAGTTCCTTCAGTACAAAGGGAAATCCGTGGCAGGGCTGGGGCTGTGACCATCCAGCTGTTCCTGGGGTGTCCCTGCTCTCTGCTGGGAGACTCCTGGGCTGGTTTGGGGACAAGTCTGACCCCATAACACAAACCAGAGCAGCTCAGTGAACCCTGAGTGTGGCCAGGCTGGGATTTTCTATGCTTTTCCATTCTTTTCCATGCTTTTCCATGCTTTCTGCATGCACAGATTTGGCAATAAGAGCACTTGAGCAGTGCGAGCCCTGGGGTGATGGAGCAGGAGCAGCACCACCTGCGTGGGATGCAGAGCCTGGAGAGGGCTCTGGCAGGGGCTGTTCATGTGGAAAAGCACAGGGATCTGCAGCCAGGTCTCCTTTTTCCCTGCAGAAAGCTCTCCCCTGCCCTCCTTTTCACGCCACCGCTGTCACCTCCGCTTTTCCCCGTCTCCTCCTGACTCTTTGCCCCGGGGTTTGGTGGCACTGCTGCCCCTGCAGCCCCCGCAGCTCCTGCTCCCCATCCCAGCCCAGAGCAGGGAACAAACCTCTTGCAGAGGCAGCGAGGCAGATCCAGACGTGCCCGGCTCTGGGGAGGCTGATTGAAATAACTAATTAGGTTCTCACAGCCGCTCGTTCGCTGCGCGAGAATAAGAGAGTGGATCCCACTCTGTGTTTCCTAATGAATCCCGCTCGATGCTTCCTAATGATTTGGTTAAGGGAATTTGCCGTGTCTCCAGGCTGTGCAGCCCATGCAGCCCAGCCCAGCTGCCGGGGAAGCTTTGGATACTCTCCCAAATTTACCTTTTCCTGCTGCCACGCAGGATTTTTAACGTTTCTTGTCCCGGCAGCGCCAATTCCATCTCCCGCTGCCATCCCAAACTCCGTCTCCTGCTGCCATCCCAAACAATCCCCTTTTCCCTGTTTGTCCTATTTAGATGCACACAGATGGTTTTCAATTTTCCCCTCTGTTTTTTGAGCATCTCTGAGGGCATTTCCACAAGGCAGATCTCCTCTCCCCAGCCCAGCACAAACCGAGGCCGCGGCTCTGTGCTCACATCCCACATTCCCACACCCCACGAGTGCTCTGATCCCACAAAAACTGATGGATCCAACACCTGCCCCACTGCAGCAAGTTCTCCTGAGCTCAGGAGTGCTGCCTGTCAATAACAGCATTGCTGGGGAGGAGTCTGAGGTAAATTGGGATGAAATCATCTCTTTTAATTGTTATTTTCCAAGCCAGTCACTCCACGGTGATTTTTTCCTTCTAAATTTCATTGTTTATTCCTTCTTGCTCCATTATCTCTTAGCTGGGGGGAGATTGAGAATTTTTCTCTCTGGCCATTATTTTTCAGTGGCTCAGGTCATCCAAACTTCTGGGGGTTACTAAAATCATGTTTCTTTCTCCAGCTCCATTTTAATTCCCACCCTTGACTTTTCCCAGTGTTTTATTCTCCTCCAGTGCTCGTCTCTTTCCCCAGGGAATTGCCAGCATGGCAATAAATCACTGCTAATTCTCCTCCCTGCTCCTCACACCTCTTCTTTAAACAAATTTAATTTTTCACACATTCATTTCTGCACTGTTTATGAAGAACGATTTGGGTTTTAAAATATTTGGTTTTTTTTTTTCCAGTCACACCATTTTTCCCACTTGGAATGAAGCATCCCAAGGACTTGGAGCTGACAGTGCTTTCACCCCCCTCCCTGCTCTATTGCAGTGGTTTTCTTTGAGCTGCTTTCACAAAATATTCCTTTTATTTTGGTCCTGCTCACCCCTGGCTGCACCAATAGCTCCTCTGCTCGTTATTCTTTTCCTACAAGCCTTAAGAAATTCCAAGTCACCTCCTGCTATTCCATTTGGAGTGGCAGTTTTGTCATCCTCGGCTCCTCCAGTGCCAGCACTGAAGTCCCCCTGTCTGGAGCTTTTCTGCTGCCTCTCTCTCTCACTGCAGGGCTCTGTTGTGACTCAATTATGGGGCTTTTAAAGATTCCTCCGGGACCTGCGGCTCTCCTGGATTTTAATCTCCCACCCAGGACAACATTCCCATTCTTTTTATTACTTCTACCACTGTGATTAATTTACTACAGGCAGAAGGAAAGGTTGGCTCCACAAAGCTCTGGCACACCCCTGCTCCAAAGTGTTTATTCCAACAATGATTGCACAGATCCACTGGATGCTGGAACACCGAGGGAGGCTCAGGGTGGATATCAGGAAATATTTCTTCACTGCATGAGTGATTAAGCTTTGGAATGGGCTGCCCAGGCCAGGGGAGGGTCACAATCCTGGGAAATGTTGGCCAAAAAATGAGTAGAGGTGGGAATAGCACAATGGATGTGTGTGGTGTGACAGGGTGCACTTGGAAATCGTGGAGGGCTTTGGCAATCTTAATGATTCCAGCATTGGGAAGAGAATTCCCAGCAGGTCAGGGCTGATCCTGCCCCTGTGCCCAGCCCTGGGGACACCTCTGGGCTGACCCTGCCCCTGTGCCCAGCCCTGGGGACACCTCTGGCTGCTGTGCCCAGCTCTGGCTCCTCAGCACAGCAGGGCCAGGAGCTCCTGGAGCTGAGCAAGGGCCTGGAGCAGCTCTGTGCCCAGGAAAGGCTGAGGGAGCTGGGGCTGCTCAGGCTGGAGAGGAGCCCAGGGAGAGAGAGGGGCCTCAGCCCTGGGGGTGCCTGGGTGTCCCTGTCTGGGTGTCCCTGTGTACCCCTGTCTGTCCCTGTGTCCCAGTCTGTCCCTGTGTCCCAGTCTGTCCCAGTGTGTCCCTGTGTCCCAGTCTGTCCCTGTGTCCCCAGTCTGTCCCTGTGTCCCCAGTGTGTCCCTGTGTCCCCAGTCTGTCCCTGTGTCCCTGTGTCCCCAGTCTGTCCCTGTGTCCCCAGTCTGTCCCAGTCTGTCCCTGTGTCCCCAGTGTGTCCCTGTGTCCCAGTGTGTCCCTGTGTCCCCAGTGTGTCCCTGTGTCCCCAGTCTGTCCCAGCCTGTCCCAGTCTGTCCCTGTGTCCCAGTCTGTCCCTGTGTCCCAGTGTGTCCCTGTGTCCCCAGTCTGTCCCTGTGTCCCCAGTCTGTCCCTGTGTCCCCAGCCTGTCCCAGTGTGTCCCTGTGTCCCCAGTGTGTCCCTGTGTGCAGGCCCAGGGCACCCCAGGCTCTGCTCCAGGCCCAGCCATGGCCCCAGAGCCACGGGCAGGGCCTGAGCCCAGGAGCTGCCCCTGCCCAGGAGGCAGAACTGCTGCCCTGGCAGTGCCAGCCCTGAGCAGATGGTGCAGGGGCTGTGCAGTGTCCCTGCCTGGGGCCATTGCAGAGCTGTGAGCACACCCTGCTGTGCCCTGAGCTCGGGGATGGCCCTGCTGGGGCACGAGGTGACACAGCTGAGCCCCTGCCAGCCTGAGCCTCCCCAAATGGATTTCAGGGAATGAAGGAATTCCTGGTGCCCCCAGCTCAGGACTGGTGTCTCATTCCAGCTCTGGAGCTCCTCCAGCCCTGCTGATGAAATCTCTGGGCAGCATTTGAGCACCTTAAAACATTCAGAGTCACCCCAAATTGTCCTGTTGTGGTGAAGACATCCAAGGAAATGCTCCAAGTGGAATGATTTAAGAGCAGTGGAGCCAGGCAGACTGGCTTGAGACTCTCCCAAAAATCTGCAGCAGAAATGTGGGAAAATCCCACCCTGAACCATCCAGTGCTGCCCTATCTCCCTGCAGCATTCCCCAAAATAAAGCCCAAGGTGAGGAGATACCAAAAAGGAGAAATTCCAGAAAGGGCCCTTCCATTTCTACAGGGAAAAATAAATATATGCAGTCAAAGATTAAATGCCAGCTTGAAGAGGCATTCAGCCACACTTCAAGGAACAGCTCCAATATAGAAAACAAGAAAAGAACATTTCTGAGAACTTCAATTAAGTACAAGGTAACTTGGAATGATTCCCATCCGTTCCTTAAATTTTCCAGACTATCTTTTCTCCTTTAATTTACGCACGGCTCTCAGAAAGGCTTTGCTACATCAAAGATACTTTTTGTCTCCTTTGTTCAAATGGATAAATTTGCCTACAAAAATTAGAAATATCATCAACAGTGGAAAATAATTTATTTGTAAAAGGAACTAACTTTTGTTTGAACTAGAGCTGGGAATGGAGATAATGTCTATGAATATGTGGAATGAATAGATGGAAGTATCTGAATTTATGGAAATACATGAATTCTCCTTTGCTGATAGAAAATTACAGTCAGGGCCCATCGCAAGGCAAATTAATATTCAACATAATCTCATTCCCACACAGGAGCCCAAAGAGACAATTGATCTTGTTTGCACTGAAATCAATGGAAAAACTCCCGGAGTTGGGCTTCCAAGGAGGAGCAGAGGCAGCAGGACACCTGAGCTGCTGCACACCCACCCCTCCCCAGCATCCCAAAGCCTTTGGAACCTCTGGGGCTGCTGGATTGAGGATCCCACGCCAGGTCTGGTTTGTTCTGCTCCGAGTCACTCTCACAAGGCAGCAGGAGGGATGTGCTCGCCCCCAGGCCACCTTTGCAGCTCTGTGTTCCAGGCCTTCAATCCCCCTCCCAGGGAAGATGCTTTCCTTCAAGGCTCAGCCCTGGCAGGAGCAATATTGGCTCTAGCAGACCTTATTTTTCATTTCTCTTTCAAATGCATTGATTTTTTTATCTGCTTGGTTCCGAGGAGGAGCTGTGGCACCTCTTTTAAATTCCAAGGCTGCCTCAGGAGCTGGAATAACTCGCAGCTCTGGATGTTCATCTGGAGCCAGGCTGGTCCTGCCAGCTCAATGTCCCCAGCATCTGTGAGGACAGGGGGAATGTGGCATCTCTCAGCCTCCTGGGACAGCTGGGAGCTGGAACCCAGCAATCAGAATCCTTGGACACACGCTGGCAATGATCATTCCCCCACCAGGGCTGCTCCTGCTGATTTATTAATGACTTAAATCCAACCAGTGCTGGAGAGTCCAAGTCAGCTCCACACAGCCCAGCCATGCTAAAGGCAGGCAGGTCTTTCCCTGCAATAAAAGCAATGTCCAGAGCTCCTAGCAGATCCCAAACTGCGGAATCCAGAGGAAAAACCTGGACAAAATCCCACTTTGTCATGATGGAGAATTCCACCTGCTTAGATGTGGAATTTCCACGTGTTCCTGCACGGAACAGAGCAGGGCTGTTCTGGTGGGGACAAATCCATCCAGGAGCTGCTTGCAGTGACCCAGAATTCCCAACCAGACAATGCCAGGCACTGCAAGCTCCCAGCAGGCTCTGATCCTGTTCTCCTGCCTCTGATCCTGTTCTCCTGCCTCTCATCCTGGGAAGAACCTGCTGCTGGCAAAGCTCTCCTCCCATGGCTGAGGAGCTCGGGTGGAGGAAGAAATCTCACAAAGGATGCAACAAAGTAGAGCAGTGGCAAGAAAAAACAGTGTTCCGTATACCAGGCTCAGGGAAAACCAGGCTGGAATAAGGCACTGAAATAATGGCAGCTCCTCGAGTAGGTTTAGGTTGGATTTTGGGATGAAATTCCTCCCTGGTAGGGTGGGCAGGCCCTGGCACAGGGTGCCCAGAGCAGCTGGGGCTGCCCCTGGGTTCCTGGCAGTGCCCAAGGCCAGGATGGATGGGGCTGGGAGCAGCCTGGGATGGTGGAAGGTGTCCCTGCCATGGCTGGGGTGGCACTGGATGAGATTTAATGTCCTTTCCAACCCAAACTATTCCACCATTTCACAATTCCCCCAGCACTGCAGATCCCACCACCATCCCATATGCTCTTTTCCTGGTGATGGGAGGCAGAAAATATGAGATCAGTTCTCTTTAAAAAGGGCTTTTAAAGCCTCTTTAAAAAGGGCTGGAGACGGGGAATGTGCTTTCCATGCCAGGCAAATCCAAAGGAAGTGTGACAAACTCTGGAATTAACAGGAGCCCAGAGAGATGTGGATGTACTGGGAAGGATCAGCAAAGCTTCTCCAGGGGAAATCACATCCATGACATTTCATTGGAGGTGGCAACACTGGTCCAGTCAAGAATTTGCTGTAGTTAAACTGAATTTTCCAAAAATTCCATAAAATTCTTCTCAAAAGGCACTTAGAGACACTGAGATTTTAGGGAACACAAGAGGAAGCCCCTCCACGGATTTAAGAGCAGTCAAAACCATGATACTGAGGGAAGGATAACTGATTTGTGCTCCACACCAGCCACGGGGATCCTTGGAGGCCTGTCCTGGGATCTGCAGTGTGGAACACTCATCAATGATCCGGAAAAGTGGGGAATGATGAAGTGACAGTGTTTGCCTATGCGACAAAATTATTCAGGATCATGAAATCCAACAGTGACAGTGAAAAGCTCTGGAGGATCTGCTGAGAATGAGTTCCTGACAATAAAACAGGAGGTGAAATTCAGTGTAAATACATGGTAGGTTATGGCAGGGAAGGGGAAAAAATCCGGAGTGGGAATGGAGCTTAAACAATGATTAACTCAGAATGAACTGCCAGTGCTCATCCCAGAGTTCACAGAGCCCTGGTAAGGTGTCCTGGGAATGCTGCTCCAGTGTGGGTCTGCTGTCTCAGGTTGGAAGATTTAGCTGGGCTGTGTATTCTAATCCCATCTGTCAGAGCTGGGGCAGTTCTCTGCTGTCCTTGGGGCAGTTTTTTCTTTCTCTCTCCCACAGCCAACCCTCCCTCCAGGAGATCTCTGCTGTCCATGGCCACTGAGTGTCCCTGCAGGGCTGATCCAATCCCAGCATCCCATGGGGAGATGCTCCGCCCAGGGGAGGAGCCAAGCATTCCTGCCTGGATCCAATCTGAGCCTGGCACAGCACAGCAGCCTTTGCCCCCTGCGCTGCCAGAGGAGCAGCTTTCTGCTGCCCTGCATGGCCAGAGGGAGCCCAGGCCCATCTGCAGCAGCCCTGGAGCTGCAGAGGAAAACTCCCCCCTTGTGCAGGATCCCTGCTGCAGCAGAGCCACAGCTGGCACTGCAGGAGGGCTGAGCCCCCATGGCATGGGGCTGGGACACCTCCCTGACACACAGGGGGCAGGGCATGGTCTGGCTCTGGCAGTGGTTTGGTTTTTGTTTGTACTATTGCATTTGTATTTTTAATGTTCCTAGTAAAGAACTGTTATTCCTATTCCCATATCTTTGCCTGAGAGCCCCTTAATTTCAAAATTATAATAATTTGGAGGGAGGGATTTACAATTTCCATTTCAGGGGGGCTCCTGCCTTCCTTAGCAGACACCTGGCTGTTCAAACCAAGACACCTGGTCACAAAGCCAGGATGATGTTTGGGCCCACTTGGGACAGAGAGAAAAAGGCAGGAATTGTCCCCAGAGCCAGCAGGGACATCCATGGGCCATCTGTATTTTGAGTCCTGGGTGTGTGGCTGATCCTGCATCTCATAAAGGACACAGGAGAAAAAGACAAAAACAGGAACAGGATGACACACGGATGGTAAAAAATTGAACAGCATGAGGTTATCCAGCTTGGATGGGCCATGGAGGTCTGTCCTGGTGTTTTGGGGACAGAAACTGGGTATTGGTGATTTCCCCTTTCTGGTATTGTGATAAGGATTCAAAGCAGAGGGACACAGACTGAGAATGGTGAAGCTGAACCTTTAACACCTTCCAGGGCCTAAAGGGGCTCCAGGGGAGCTGGAGAGGGACTGGGGACAAGGGATGGAGGGACAGGACACAGGGAATGGCTCCCACTGCCAGGGGCAGGGATGGATGGGAGATTGGGAATGAGGAATTGTTCCCTGTGAGGGTGGGCAGGCCCTGGCACAGGGTGCCCAGAGCAGCTGGGGCTGCCCCTGGATCCCTGGCAGTGCCCAAGGCCAGGCTGGACATTGGGACAGTGGGAGGTGTCCCTGCCATGGCAGGGGTGGGATGGGATGAGATTTAAGGCCCTTTTCAACCCAAACCATGTAACAAATCCACTTTCTGGTCACTGCCTAAAATGAGGCATCTTCAGGCCCAGGGATGCAGCTCAAAGGCTCCTCTGCATTTCCCACCCACAGCAAAGCAGATCCTCCCCCAAAATGCTGCCACTCCCAGCCTGATCCCAGGTGAGAGAGGCTGAGGAGCACAGCCCAGGAAACCTTCGCTGTTCTCCTTTGAGGGAGGCAAAGAGGCAAGAATTAATATTTGAGTTTTTCATCTAAAGACCAGAATTATTCAAACAAAAGACCAAATTATTAAAATCAACTACAGGAGACCAAAACTCGGAGGAGGAGATGAAAGAATGAACAGCAGAGCCCTGAGAGGATGCACGATGAGAGGCCACCTCTGCTGCCCCATCTCTGGGGCATCCTGCTGCCAATCCTGCTGAATTCCAAAGGGTTCCTTTCCTTCTGGATGCCGAGGTACTGCTTATTTCCCCTCTGCCTCGCTCTCCAGGACACGCTGTTAAATCACTGCCTTTCTTCTTCGTTTTTATTTTCCGGGGAGACACAACTGGGGATGATCCATCGGAGGGAAATACCTAAACCTCCCATCGCCTCGAGGAGCCTGCTCGGAGAAGAAAGAAGATTTTGTGTGATGGCAACGCTCACCAGCGAGGCTCCACATCAAAAGGATGTTTTTCCATGCACTAAAGAGCAGGATTCATTCTCCATCCGGGCCCAGATTCACACTGACACCGGGAAGACTTTCAGGCAGCCACACTTTGTTTACTTAAAAGCTGGGAGGAAGGGAAAATGTCACAAGTGTTCATGTAGAGCTGCGTGTGCCCCAGTCGGACACCTCCAGCACGGCTCTTTGTACAAGCAAAACCCTCCCCGGGGCCGGGGAGTGCTGCACAAATCATCTGCCCAATCATTTAGGGCCATGAATAATTCATGGGCAGGCAAATGTGTTCACAAGCAATTCCTGGGAAGGGCTGGGAGCTGTTCAAGGCATGGATGTGCTGCTGCTGCTGCTGCTGTGAACCTGAGCGGGCTTTCCTTGGATCCCTGGAGCTCCAGCCCTCTGAACATCACTGCCTGTCCCCACCCTGAGCTCTGTCCCCTCCCTGTCCCAGCTGCTGCAAACCCCTGTGCCTCCCATGGCACATCAAAATCACTTCATGGGACTCGTTTCATTTAATCATTATTTATTTTTCTTTTCTTCCGGCTGACAATGGAGGTGCAAAGCTGCTTTTCTGAAGCTGCACAGCTCACACAGATGTGGCTCCATCCCTCCAAACATCCCTGTCCTGAGCTCTTTGTCCACTCCCTGTCCCAACAGGTGGAAATCCCAGTGTCCCCCTCAAGGGCAAATTCCCATGACACACCTGAATGACTTCATGGGAGTCATTGCCTTCCTTCCTGGAATGCTGGAATCCTTCCTGAATGCTTCCTGGAACCCTTCCTTCCTTCCTGGAATCCTTCCACCACTTCTTTCCTTCTTTCTTCTTCCTGGGTTGGCTTGGTTTGGGTTGGAAAAGACCCTAAATCCCATCCCACCCCTGGGACACCTTCCACCATCCCAGGTTGCTCCAAGCCCCAATGTCCAACCTGGCCTTGGACATTTCCAGGATCCAGGGGCAGCCACAGCTGCTCTGGGCACCCTGTGCCATCTTTGGGGGAAAATATATTTGGTTTTTTTTCAGGATCAGAGCCAGCAGAACAAGCCCAGTTCTCTTTAGCCTTGCATGAGATGCAAAATTTAGGGCGAAGCAACAGGTTTCCTATAAATATCTATAAATACATGACAGGTTTCCTTTAAATATAAATATCCTATATATTTGTCCTCTGAAATATTTGCTGCACAGCCTCCAGTGGTGCATGTTCAGCTATCCATCCTGGTTTCCAGGACCTCCTTCCAGGGGGATCCCTCAATCTTTTGAGAAGATGTTTCCAGGGGCAGTGTGTTTCTCCTGCTGCAGCCCAGATCCCCAGAAATAACATTTTCTGGAAATCCAAGCTGCTTTTCTGCCAAGAAAACTCATGGAAGGCTCTGGGAATTTTCAGCCCATTCCCACCCATGGATTTGAAGAGGAAATTCCCCCCTTTCCCTGCCCCGTGGGGAGGATCCTCACCAGTTTAGGAGCTGCTCGGGCCCCGTTGTCCATGAGGAAATTCTCCCTCCGTGTCCCATCCCTGCTGCTCACACTCACTAATTACCCTGAGCACTGATGAAATATGATTACATTTTTCTCTTCATTAGGCATGATATCGAATCATAACTCACACATATCAAATTGTTTTATTCCTTTTCTCCCTGTTTGCTTTGGAATTCTTCCCTGCTCCTGACAATGTGGGTTTAGCTCTGTCTGTGCTGCTGGGCCCGCCAGCTGCCAGGACCCTGCAATTTTAATGATCTAATCCGACAGCGAGCAGGCTTTAATTTAAACTTTTATTAACGACCACTTTCCACCCTCAAAGACTATATTAAAATTGCTTAATGGAATTGCAGATTATAAATGCCCCACTGCAAGGCCCACTCGTGCCGACTGCAGCGCCCCTTTGGAATTCAGAGCAATCCTATTAAGTCCTCTTTATGTTTTGGAGAGGTCATTTTGATTGCAGCTTTTTGTGTACTTCCCCTCGGAGATAGCGCTGCCCCAACCTCTGCATTTGAAAGAGGAGGGTTTTACCAGAGACCACGTCTTTCACATTCATTATCCTTCCACAGGCAGCTTCGGATTTCATTCCTTTGACTTTACTGCGTGGAGTTTTGTGGGGACTCTGCTGGGAGGGATGGAAATGAATTCCTCGGGCAGCATCAGTCAGGAATGACAGAATCCACCCCGAGAACTGCTGGGGAAGGAGAGGAGAAGAGGGAGGAGGATGCAGGGATTCATTTTGAGGTGGAAAATCGCAGGAGCAGGACAACATTTGGAAGTGTGAAGCCCTTTGCCTGAAATTCCGCAGTTTTTCACAGCCCCTTTTAGTCCTGGCTCTGTTAGGCCGGGCTTTAATGGTCATCTCTTCATGGAGTCTCCCCCTATCCCCATTCTTTATTTTATTTAAGGGCTCAGCAAAGGCATCAGCAGTCCCCAAACCCCCCCAGAGCCCAGCAGGGTGATTGTTTGCCTCAGGAAATGCCCTATTAATCATTTGTTGTATAGATTCAATTTCTCACCATTCTCCCCTCTTTATTTGCTGTTGTTATTGTTCCTTTCTGCCGTGAAAAGGCAGAAACAACCTCAGGTTCTCAAGGAAGGGAACAATCCATCAGTTCTGCGGCCTCACAATGGGAATCCGCGGGAGCAGCTGCCTCTGCTCTGAATGTCCCTTGTCCCAAAGGCTTGACCAGGGGACAGAAAAAGCACTTATTCCCAGGGAAAAGAGGGAGGTGAAGGACACACAGGGGGATTTCTGAGGGGGAGTTTTTCCATTCCAGTTGTTTGTACTCAAGCTGCTCCTCTGGTCTCTTTTTCCAGCGATTGAGTGTTGGGTGTGACCCACCTGATGCGTTTGAAATATCAAACCCAGCACAAAAGAACCCAGCTGTGAACCCGTTTGTCCCCTAAAAATAACCTGAAGGGTTGAGCGGGGCACAGCAGAGACCTCTAAAGTCAGGGGAAATGTGCTGCCCTCTCTGTTGGTAGGGCCAGATCCCCCAGGAAAGGATTTCCCACCTGGCAGGTAAATCCAGCTGCCACAGGCCCTGGGCAGGGGGAACATCTGGGAGCCAGAGAAGCCCTGTAGGGCAGATTTATAGGATTCATGGTTTGCTCACATTCTGACGGGCTGGGACAGCCCACAGTGCAGCACAGATCAGGTCTTGGATGGCTTTTCCCTGTCCCCACTTCTCCACCTCCAAGGAGTAGCACAAGACCCTCTTTCTTCTGAAATCCTCCCAAATTCCAGCCCCTGTGTAGTGGGAGGCCTCCCAGCCCACCTGTGACAGGGATGAGGTTCCCAAGATAATTCCCATTATTGAGGGAATGCTCGCATTACTCAGGGCAGGATTTCCCCATCCCTGGGTCCCGCTCAAACCCTGCTCCTCACAAGGTGACACCAACCTTCCCCTGCCTGCATATTTGCCATGGAGCCTGCAGCCAGAGAAGTGTGGAACTGGAGAGAAGAATCACCAGGACCTGCCTGTATTCTGCAAGGAAAGGCTGAGGGAATTGGGATTGTTCACCTGGACAGGAGAAGCTTTGGGGGGAGCTCAGGGTGGCCTTGCAGGGCCTGAAGGAGCCCCAGGAAACCTGGAGAGAGACAATTGACACGGGATGGAGGGACAGGGCACAGGGAATGGCTCCCACTGCCAGGGGCAGGGCTGGATGGGATATTGGGAATGAGGAATTGTTCCCTGTGAGGGTGGGCAGGCCCTGGCACAGGGTGCCTAGATGTCTTGGTTTGGAAAGACAGGAGTCTGCTAAGGCAGGCAGGAGCCTCCCCTGAAATGGAGAATGTAAACCCTCCCCACCCCTCCAAATCGCTATAAATTTTAAATTAAAGGGGTCTCAGGCAAAAATATGGGAGCAGGAAATAACAGTTCTTTAATGGGGAAGAAAAAAAAAAAAAGGTAAAATAAACAATGCAGTACACTAGAACAACACTGCCAGAGTCAGAACCCAACCTGACACCCTGTGGGTCAGGGTGTTGATGGCAGTGCCATTGGAATTGTGGCTCAGCCCTCCTGCAGTGTCAGGGGTGGTTCTGCTGGAGCAGGGGGATCTGTAGAGAAGAATGAATTCTTCCTCTGGAGATCCAGGGGAAGGAGAGGCAGCTGCTGCTCCTCTGGGGAATCCCGTGGAGAAAGCCGTGCTGGTGTCTCAAAACCTCTGGATTATATCTGGGTAGCAATGCTTGGCTCCTCCCCCTGGGCTCACATCTCACAGTGGGATGCTGTAGTTCTTATCAGCCATGCAGTGACATTCAATAGCTGTTATCAACAATGTCCCCTCCCAGGGAGGTGTGAATGTGGTCACTCAAAGAGAGAGATAAGGCAAACTGCCTCTTGACAAAGGTAATCTGCCATAGGGATGGTAATGGAAAACATCTTGCATTGCAATCTTCAACAGCAGAGCAGCTGTGGCTGCCCCTGGATCCCTGGCAGTGCCAAAGGCCCGGCTGGAGCAGCCTGGGACATTGAAAGGTGTCCCTGCTGAATGGGATGAGCTTTAATTTCCCTTCCAACCCAAATCACTCCTGATCCTGGGATGATCCCAGTGCTCCATGAGCTGAAATCAGTGACCTGGGGTTCTCCCTGCTGGGATGCACTGGGCATTCCTGGCTCTCCATGACCCAGCATTCCTGGGAGTTGTTTCCTGCTGCCATGGGCTCCATCCCTGTTGGATCCATCCCATTCCCACCCTGTGACCTTGCCCTGGCAGGACACCAGGGCATCTCACCTGCCCCAGCATTCAACACCCACACCCCCAGCATCCATAAAATGGGAATATTTGTTCCATTTGCTGCCTCCTCCCCCCAAGCTGGGCCTGGAAGCAGGAGTGGGGTTGGAGTGAAGCTGGCATGAACAGCGAACAGGGGGCTCAGAATTGATCTTTTGTGAATATTTGTGTGTTAAAGTTACAGATCTGCTTCCCCCCCGTTTGCAGTAGCGCTGCTCAAATATTTGTGGAGCCCGAACGCGGCCTAATTGAAATTCACTCGAATTCAAATTAATATTCATGATTTTTTCTCTCCTCTCTCCTGCCTTCCACTCTTCACTCGGCTCTGAAGGGAAGCAGCTCCCTGCTGTGGAGGGGACAGCTGGAAGCTGGAAGGCTCCTGGGAGGGTGAAAACTTTGGCAATCCACGTGGAATTTCTGGAGGCAGGCACAGGCTGGATGTCAGGACTGACAGGAGGCTTTGGAGCTCCTCAGGGAGTGCTGGAATTTCACAGCCTCTCCCTCTGCATCGCTGTTCACTCCACCTGCTCCTTGTCCTTGCATCCAGCTCCATTCCGCCCTTCTCCTGCAGCACCCCTAGAACAGAGCTGGGACTGCTCCAGGAGGGCAGGGCAGAGATTTGGGGCTGTCTGGGAGTGGGGAGGGATTTGGGGATGGCACTTGTTTGGAGCTGGGTGGAACCTCCAGCCTCAATTGTGTGATTTCTATCAAAGGTGAGCAGAATGTGATGAAACCCCACATCCCTACAAAACATCCTTTCCCCAGACCTTTCCCTGCCTAGCCAGCCTGCTGCTCCCTGTCTGCCACCAAGGAGATCTTGCAGGGGGAGATCAGAGCTGCCTGGCACAGCCAGACCTCCTCCAGTCACCCAGGAAACACAGGATGTTTTTCTTCTTCGCAGGAAAACATGGAAATTAAATTGGAATCACTACATGGATGCAGCTCTGCCCAGATAAACTCACAGGCTGTCAGCTTGCAGATGTTCCTGGCTGCTGGAACATCTTTTCTGAGGCTTTTCCCGGCATCCCAGGGATTCTGGAAGTGCTTTCCATCCAGTATTTATGGGCCCCAGTTAAGCACTAGGATAGAAATATTATAAACTCTGTATTTAGCAAGGAAAATCCAGGAATGGGGAAAACTACCCAGGGGCACTGCAATGTCTGACAGATCATAGGAAGGAATTCTTGGCTGGGAGGGAATTCAGGGTGCCCAGAGCAGCTGTGGATCCCTGGCAGTGTCCAAGGCCAGGCTGGACAGAGCTTGGAGCAGCCTGGGATGGTGGAAAGTGTCCCTGCCATGTCAGGGGGTGGAACAAAACAACCCCTCAGATCCCTTTCCAAACAAAACTCTGGGATTCATCCTAAATTCTGAGATTCCAATTTTGAAATCCAAGCCCAAGACAGAACAACTCAGCTGTGAAGTGCCCATTTCTCCCCTAAAAATAACCCAAAGGGTTGAGTGGTGCACAGCAGACCATCCTAGTTGATTTTTCCCAAAAATTGGATTTTTCTCCCACTGACCCTGTGCAGAACCACAAATGCATTCATTTTTCCAAATGAATTTTAGTCTTTTGAGGCCTCATGGGCAGAAATCCTGAAGGAAGCAGAGGCAGGAAGATCAGGCAGCCTGTTTGCTTCTCAGGTGTGGGATCAGCAGCAGCTCCAAGGTCTTTGCAGGACAGAGACTTTATGACTCCCAAGCCATCTCCCTTCCCTGCCTCGGCCAGCACAACAGGAGCCAAATTTATCTCTCCTCTAAATACCACCAGAGCTGAACAGGGATTTTTAAAAGTCACCCAAGTGCTCCAGCCCTCTTCGTGCCCTGGTGGCATTTTCAGCCCACAAATCACTGGCAGGGTGTCCCAAGCCCTGTGCCTGCAGTTCCAAACTGTGCAGTGCCCTCAGCCTGGAAAACTCCACATGAAACCCAGTGCAAAGGACAGCAGGGGATGCCCAGGGCTTGGAAAATACCCTTTATTTTAGGGCTGGGATTTTATACCAAGGTTTGTCCTGGAAATCATTGTCTAAAGCAGAGCTGGGCTGCAGCTGAGGGGGTCCCTGGGAGGCAGAAAACTCTCCTGGCAACAAAAGTTGTGCAGGATCTCTGAAATAAGGGCTGTGATCACCAAAGAAGCTTCCTTGGAGCTTCTCAAAGGTCTCAACCACAGGCTCAGTGGTGTCGGTGCTGTGGGTAAGGGTCCCAAGCTGGAAAGATGTGTCCAGGGCAGGAGATCACTTGGAACCAGGGGTATCTCCCCAGCTGGGCTTCCTCTGGGGAAGAGACCTTTGGGGGAAGATCCTACAGCTGGGAGGTAATCCAGGAACTCCCTGACCCAAGCCCATCCTGCTTTTCTTAGGGTCAGGGTGGAAAAAATT
Organism: Melospiza georgiana; assembly: GCF_028018845.1. NCBI lineage: Eukaryota > Metazoa > Chordata > Aves > Passeriformes > Passerellidae > Melospiza > Melospiza georgiana. The sequence continues at coordinate 16,100,266 of NC_080444.1, forward strand.
ATCATTGGAGGCACAACAAGCTGGTTTTTAGGGAGTAGGCTTGAGGGGAATGGAATAATTCCATGTTCTGCACCATAAGAGAGGAGCACAGAGGGTTGATCACACACCGCCTCCAATCTGAACCTTTTTTCTGCCTCAATACCTTTTCTCTCTTTCCACTTTAGCTGCTCTGCTGTCTCCTCTGGGGAGGTTTCCACAGGAGCACCAGGCAGGAGGTGCAGACCCAGGGCAGCTCCTGGGCTGCTGCCCCCTGGTCTCCATCATCCTGAAGCCCTGCAAAGGGTTGTCACAAGGGCCTGGAGGGACAGGACAAAGAGGAAGGGATTTAGGGTGAAGGAGGAGGATTTTAGATGGGATATTGGGAAGGAATTCTTCCCTGTGAGGATGGGGAGGCCTCAGAGTGCCCAGAGAAGCTGTGGATGGATGGATGGAAGTGTCCAAGGCCAGGTGGAGCAGCCTGGGACAGTGGAAGGTGTCTCTACCATGGCAGGGGTGGCACTGGATGGGATTTAAGGTCCTTTCCACCCAAACCATCCTGGGGTTCTATGAAATGGGATAAAAGGAGCAATCCAAGGTGAGATGGATCCCTCGTGTTCCCTCAGCATCCCAAGGGTGGATCACAGCCAGCAGGAGCTTCACCCTCCTACAACTCTGACCCCAGTTCCCACATCTGGTACTTCCCAAGGCTTTCCAGGCAGGACTTCCTGGATTTCCAGTGTCCCTGTGCACAGGCACGGGGATTGCTGCTGATCCCACTCCAGCTTTTCCAGCAGGATGAACACTTGCAGCTCATCCAGCAGCTCAGCCCTGCATTATTAGGTTTCCTCAAGCCCTGAATGTCCCATGCAGGCCCAGGCACTCAATATTCTTTAAATTCCCTATTTTCACCAGCATCTCTTCATTTGATCCCTTAATCCTTTGTAGCAACTCACCTTTATTACCAGCAAGGAGCAAGTCAGGAGCAGACTTTTCCCAACATCCCCTGAGGTGAGAACTTACGAAATGAAATCATTTCACTTCTCAGCTGTGTCCTCATCTTCCTTAATTGTTCCCTTTTAACTCCCAGGGAGCCAGCAGACCTGCCTGGCTCCTTTGCAGCCTTTCCTGTTCCTGCCAGACTTGAATCATCCATTGTTTGTTTCCATTCCTTGCTATTCCTTGCTGGCTTCCTGTTTCCCCTCTTTCATGCTGTATTTTCTGTTCCTTGACCTTGTGAAGGCTGGGTTTGCAGTTTTTGAAGGGCCATTGTGTGGCCCAAACACCTTCCTGAGCTCTGGTCCTTACCTGCCTTCATCCCTGCCCTGCTCTGCTCCCTCCCACACCAGGTCGAGCCCCTTTGGAACTGATTCCTGCTGGAATCTCATTAATTGCAATGAAAGCTGAGCTGGGGGCTGAGCACCTTGCAGGATGTGCTTTGCCCTGTCAACCTCAAAGAGCATCCAGGCCAAATTTGGGGATTTCATCTTTATTTTGGATTTTGCTGCCATCCTTGTCCCACTGGAATCTCTCCGCCCCAAGTCTGGCATCACCATGGCAGGGCTGGAGCCTCCTCTTTGCCAAGGATAATGAATGTAATTACATCTTTAATGAGTGAATCCAATTCCAGCCCAATTCATCCCACGGTGTGCTGGGAGCGGGCTGAGCCGGGGCTGTGCAACGAGCGAATCTCCAAAATTCCATTCCCTGCATTATTGGGACTTAAAAAATTATGTCTTATTCATCTATTGATGACAGTGGCCTCTTGGGTGTAAATTGAAGCAATTACGAAGGATCATGCAAATTAATCAATTATTTTCAGATTATTACACTCGAGCAGAAGTCTTGCTCTTCAATTTAGTTAAACTTTGCCTCTGAGTCAATTTTCCAACCTCCAAATTAAGCTATTTATTAGCTCAGAAGATGTGGGCAAAGGGAAGGAAAAGTTCCACTCAGGAGCTGGATCACACAAGGGGTCAGTTTGAACAGGGTTTCACACAGAAACTGAGACATTTCAAGGGTTCAGAGGGGGCCAGGCCTGATCCCAGTGTGAGTGGGATGTCTGGGATTGTGGAAAAGGCAGTGACAGGATCCCAGCTCTGTGCAGGAATCTCAGAGCTGGAACAACACAGGAGCTGCAGTGGTTTAACCCCAAAGCTCCTGATGTGAGGGACAGAGGGGACACCACCCCCCAAAGGGACAAATGCCCTCTGTCCCTGCTTGCCTTGGGTGAATGCAGCCCACCCAGAGCTCTGGGGTGTCCCACGGAGGAGGTGACACCAAGCTGCACCCCAGGATGGAGATGAGACCCCTCAAAGCCCCGCAGCTGCTCCTGCCCAGCTCCCACATCCCCTGGGTGGCTTTAATTGTCCATCCCTAATGGATTATCACAGCTCTTCCAGCCTCGCCCAATTAATGCAAATTCCAAAGAGAGCTAAAAGGGAATGAAATGAGAATTAGGAGTGGAGCTGGGGGCTCTTCTCTGGCATCTCACCCTGTGGATGCTGGGCAGGCTGTGCTGCATCCCACCAGTGCCAGCTGGGCAAAACACCTGGAAAACTCTTGCCGGGATCTGTACCTGATGCTGTGCTCTGCCCACATCCAGACTGAGGGGTTGGGGGGTGGCTGAAAGCTTTGGAGTTTGGATTTAAGTGATTCTAAACCAGCTTTGGGTTTATAGCTAATAAGACATTAGTATGCTAATTAAATTATCCATGGAGTGGTATAAAGAGGCCTTCCTGAAGTTTAATGGCTGTGTAAAAGGTAACTCTACTCGCGATGTAATTAATTCATGGAACAATAAATGGAAAATTAGATTCTTATTAATATCGGAGAGGCTTTTCCCGCATCAGGAACGGAGGGGGGGAGGATTGGTCATTTCTGCTTTCGCTGTGGGGTGAAGGAAATGGCAGTTCCAGAGTGCAAAGCACCATCCACAGCTCCCCCAGCCAGGCAAGGTTGGATTCCTGCGGGAAGCTCCCACATCCCACAGGATTCCTCTTGCACCACACAGGGCCAAGGAAAGATTCTCCACATCCAGGTGGTGGATGAGGGATTTTTTAAGGGCAGCAGGACAGGAGATCTTCCTCAGGAAAAGCAGCACTGCCCTAGACTCAAGTGATCAAGGAAAAACCAGCAGTGGCCCCTCTGGACAAAGCTGCTTGTCCCAAATCTTCCAAGCACAGAGAGGGATGCACAGCTGTGAGGTTTGGCTGGAAAGTGGGAGGTGTGATCACAGAGCTCCAGGAAAACTCCTTGTCCTGGTTTAGGGCAAATTTGGGAGAAAACCTCCAAAGGGGGCCCCTCCAGAAAGCACACCCACATGGCCCCTTCCCCCAACTGGTTCAGGAAGGATTCCTCAGAGAGAAGTGGAAAGAACCTGTTTATTTAACAGGCAAAACACACCACAGCACACAAAATGAACAATACCAGCTGACACCACTCTGTCACCACTCTGAAAAAGATGACAACTTCAGAAAGTCTCTCTTGGGGGTGGTCGCTCTGTTCTCAGTTCCTCCTGTGCTGGGGCAGCTGCTGCAGCCACAAGGTGCAAACTCTCGGTGTTCCCCGGTCCCAGTCCGGAGCAGGTTTGAGTAGTTCCAAAAAAGGGAATGGAAAAACAGTCCTGGGAAAATTTGGACTGCTTAGCTAAACCAACTAATGAGCAGAAGCGAAAACAAGAGCAAAAGAAGGAGCAAGAGCAAAAAGCAAAAGCAGCACCATGTACTGCCCCATCTGTGTGTCCTGCCGGCTGTAGGGGAGCAGCTGATAACAAAATAAAACACAAAACAAAACACAAAACAAAACATTCAATCTTCAGAGCCAGTCTTGAAGGCACAGAACATCATATCCAGCATAAACAGAACACACAAATGGGGGTACAAGCATCATAACATCACCCTAGGACACTCCCGTGTCCATCAGCTCTCCTGGCACAGCTCTGCCATCTGCTCCAGAGACTCCTGGAAGGTCACCCACCCCTCCAGCTGCTCCACCGCACCCTGGCATGGGAACAAATCCATGCCCAAGGGAATTCTGAACTCAGAAGCCTCATTTCAGCTGCCCATCAGGAGGGAGGTGCCAAGCTGTGAGCAGAGGGACCCAGAAGTTGCAGGGTCTGGCACAAACAAAACCTTCCCTGTGCCTTCTCCCAATGTGTGCTCCTGCCCTGGGCTGCTCACAGCCAGCCTGGAGCCCTTCCCTGCAATCCCTGCAGGGACCTGCAGCCTTTGGGTGCCTCCCCAGGCATCCCCTCACCGGGCTGGGCCCCCCTAGCACAGCCCACCCTGCAGGGGCTCCTTGCAGGGTGGCACAACAAAATAAATCAAACCTTCCTCTGGCTTGATCCTGGCTGCAGGAAAAGGGTCAGAGAATTCCAGGGTGGTTTGGGTTGGAAAGGACCTTAAATTCCACCCAGTGCCACCCCTGCCATGGCAGGGACACCTCCCACTGTCCCAGGCTGCTCCAAGCCCTGTCCAGCCTGGCCTTGGGCACTGCCAGGGATCCAGGGGCAGACCCAGCTGCTCTGGGCACCCTGTGCCAGTGTCCTTGGGAGAGGACACCAGCTCTGTGCAGTCTCTGCCAGGCTGAGCTCTGGTTGTGCCCCTACTCAGCTTCAGTCCTGGCTCTGGGTCCCAGCTCTGTGCCCAGGGACATTTCCTCCAGCTGCCCACAGCTCTGTCCCCTCTCCTGCCATTTGCCATGACCTGAGCCGTGCCAGGACAACTCTCACCATGCTGGGAGCAGACTGGACAATGCCCCCAGTGCCAGGAGGAGAGGTGACATGTGGGTGTCACCTCTGCCAGGGGCATTTTTGAGTCCCAAAATTCCTTTTCTCTGGAGATGAACCCCAGGCTTCCTCTGATAAGCATGACCTAGATCAGCTCTGCTCTGGGACCCAGCTCTCTGGACAGGTGGGTGAGGCTCAGCAGAGAGCAGAAAACCTTTCAAACCCAGCCAGAAATTCCTGCTGTGTCCCAAGAGCAGAGGCAGAAAGCCCAGGGCAAGTGGCACAAGTGCAAGGCAATGTTTGGAGTGGATACAGGAGATGGAACAGTTGAGGGTGCCCAGGGAAGCAGCACAGCACCCAGGGGTGGTGGGGAGCTCCTGGGACAGCAGGGTCATGGAATCAGAGAATCTCAGAATATCCTGATTGGAAGGGACCCCCAGGGATCATCAATCCAACCCCTGGCCCCGCCCAGACACCCCAACAATCCCTGGCAGTGCTGTCCAAAGGCTCCTGGAGCTCTGGCACCCTTAGGGCTGTGCCCATTCCCTGGGCAGCCTGGAAATGGGTACCCAGCACCCTCTGGGGGGAGAAACTTCTCCCAAAATCCAGCCTGGCCCTGCCCTGGCCCATCCCCAGCCATTCCTGGGTGCTGTCCCTGTCCCAGAGCAGAGGTCAGGGCTGTCCCTGCTCTGTCCCTCAGGAGGAGCTGCAGTCCCAGAAGCTCTGCCGTCTGTCCCCAAGCACCCTCAGCTGCCCCTCACATGGCCCCCTCAGCCACAGGAGCATCCTGCCCTGATCCAGCCACTCCAGGACAGGGTCAGCATCCCTGGAGGCTCTGCTGGAAGCCAGGAGATGAAAACTCCACCAAACTGTCCCCAAGCACAGCTGGGGAGTTTGTGCAGGAGGATGCAGGATGGGAAGTGGTGCCATGTGTGACAGATGAGCAATGCCATGGCTGACTCTCACAGTTGAAAGGCAAATATCCTGTGTGTATGTGGAGAAGTTTTATAGATTTATAGCTGTGTTTTACCCCCTTGTGTTGTTATCAGGGGTGCCCTGGGTTTGGGACATTTGGGAGGGTCACTCGTTCCTGTGGCAGCATCTGAGCCCCACTCAAGGTGTCAGGAAGGGATTTCCACCCCTGGGCAGGGAAGGAGGAGTCGATGGACAGAACTTTAGTGGGGCTAAAGGGTTAAAAGGTGAAACCTCCATTGTGTGGGTGAGCACATGGTGGGGAAAATCCTCTGCTCTTGCTGCTGTAATATTTTCTCTATTCAGCCTTCTGTTGTGTTTTTGATAAGGTTTTAATAAACCATTTACATTTTTGGAAGCGAGCAGCATTTCTCACACCATGGCTTTCCCCAGCTGCAGCATCCCTCTGCCTGTTGCCCTTCCCGAAGGTTGCTGCTCCTTCCCCAGAACTCCTGGGAGTCACTCAGGACAGAGCTGAGCCCCAGAGGGCCCCGAGGCACAGCTGGGCTCCTGTGAAATACCTCGGGGGAAGTGAGGGAATTCCAGCCGCCCAGCGACCTGCAGCGCCTTTGCTCAGCCTCCCTGGTCATTAACAATTAATTACCTTTGCGGCTGGCTCATTAAGGCATCCCGGCAGACCCCTGACACTGAACCTGGAAGTTCCCCAGGAGGAGGAGGCTGCTGCAGGTCACAGCTCGCTGCCCCACAAAGGGCAAACCTCATGTCCCTGCAGCCCTGCTCCATTCCTGTGTGCCAGGGAGAGCCAGGCAGGCAGGGATTGATGGATAATGGCACAGCAGGGCTTGTCTGTCACCAGGACCCTGTGACAGCACCTTATCAGCTGATAAGAGCCATCTCAAGGCAGCTGGCAGGGGACAGGGACAGCAGGACACAAGGGCAGCAGGACACTTTCCTGTGGTTGCAGCTCAGTGAAGTTCATGCAGTGTCCTTTGAGCTGTGTCCTGCAGCCTGTCCCCAGTTCAGGCAGCAGAAAACCCAAACAGGACATGGGGCAGCCTCCAGAGATTCCCAGTTTGAGGACAGGGACCACAGTCTGAGGACAGGCACCATCCCAAGCTCTGCAGGGTCCTACCAGTGTTGGGGACACAGCAGCCTGGCCTTCCCCAGAGTGCCATTTCCCTATGCCACCCCTTCAGCAGCTTCCCCGGTGTCCCCTCTGACCCCACTCCAGGCTGGGGACATTTTGGGGACATTTAATTCCCCTGGGATGGCTCCCAGCACATTGGCTACCCAGGGAGGTTTGCAGCCCCCTCCCTGGAGGTGTCCAAGGAAGGACAGGACATGGCACTCAGGGATGGCAACAAGGTGTGCACAGGCACAGGCTGGCTTTGATGATCCTGGAGCTCTTTTCCAGTCTCAGTGGCTCTGGGATGGGCAGGGCAGCCTTGGGGCAGTGCTGGCTGCAGGATCCAGGCTGTGCCTGTGTTAGGGATGAGTAATGAGATGGTGGCTCTCACAATTAAGGGGTGAACATCACGTGTATGTTGATAGAAGTTCTGCAGATGTAGAGTTCTGTTACTGCAATGTGTCCTCCCCTGTTATCACAGCATGGCCTGGGCACTTGGGGCATTTGGGAGGGTTGGTTTGTTCCTATGGCAACACCTGGCCTCAAATCAAGGTGTAAGAAAGGGATCTGCACCCCTGGACAGCGAGGAAGGAGTGGGCTGACAAGACTCTAGGAGGGGCTAGAGGTATAAAAGGGGGAGCATCCATTTTGAAGATGAGCAGGTGGCTGGTAGTCATGGGGGCTCCCAGTGCTGAAAACTTTTCCCTTATTCAGTCCTTTGTTGTAATTTTGTTAAGGTTTCATAAAGCTCTGAAATTTTAAAAGTGAGCAGTCTTTTCTCACACCTGCAATCCCTCACGGCTTCCAGGGCTGGGAAAGAAGAAAGCAGAGAGGCACTCGAGGTCCTAAGTTGTCACCAAACCAGGGATATCCACCGTGGAGGAGGTGACAGCCTGGTTTTTTTCTGCTCCTGAACTCAGCTGGATGTGAAGCTCTCTCAGACTGTGAGAAAATCAACTCCCCTGCAGGGCACGGAGTGAGAACACGAGCAGCAAACCTGGCTCTGAGGCCCACAGTGCCATCAGCACCCTGGCACCATCCCAGGCCTCATCCAGGGAGAGCAGGAGCAGGTGGGCTGGCAGAAATGCTTGCAGAGCACTCAGGAGTGCCAGGCTCTGTCAGGAGGATCCCAGGACTCAGCTCTGCCCAGGAATTGCTCTGCAGGAATCAAAGGGATGCTGGGGTGGGAGAAATCCCTGCCCCAACAGCTTTGTGGCCCCACAATGGCAGCAACGTTTCTGAGCTGCCAGGGAATGTTATTTTGTCTTTTCTCTGGTTTTAATTTGATTGCCCCTACTAATAAATGATCCCATTAGGACAGGACCACATTTCTGCTCTCAGAGCCTTCCTCTTTCTCTCCACAGAAAGCCCATTTGGGCAGATTTCACAGAAAACCTTTTACAAATCCCATTTCAGAGTGAAGCAGGATCCATTTCCTTCCCAGCCTCAGTGAGCTGCAGAAATGTTCACGGGAAGCTGAGCACAGAGCATGGGGTGGCACTGAGGGGGTGGCACAAGATTTTGCAGTTTTGTTATGTGTATATTTTATATAAAATACAAAAATATTTTATATAAAATATACACATATTATTGTAAAATATTATAATTATATAAATTATCTATTATATCTAAAATACATAATATATAATTTATATAATTATATATTTGAATATATTATAGATAGATAAAATATTATATATTCTTACATTTATATTATTATCAATTATTATAATTAGAAAGATGTATATTGTATTATAATATATGAAATGTAATTTCATTTTAATATATTTTTATATATTACATACAATTTATATATATTTATATATTTTATATTTTCATATATAAACACTGAGATAAGGTGTGTTGACTTAAGAAGGTTATAGAATAGAGATGATATTGTTTAGAGAGAGAGAAATTGAATTAGAAATAAATTTTAAAATATAGTTTTGTAAAAAGGCTAGATATTGTAGAGAATTAGAATTGTGAAAGATGTATTGTAATAAGATTATGTGGGAAAAAATAGAAGTGATTAGTGTTAGAAGTAAGTAGTATTGTGTGATAAAAGTTAATGAGTTGAAAAACATTTATAAGGTATTGTAACTAGGAAAGAAGTTGATTTTTTATGAAATGCTGTTGAGTTTTATATCTTTTGTGTTTTATTATTTATTGAGACTGATAATGGAATAAATTTTTTAAAAACATTTTTTAGTTGTTTTGTAAAAGAAAACCAACAAAATGGTGCTTCTGTTGTGAGGAAATGAAGTTGCCCCATCTCTGTAAAAGCAAAGAAAACCAACAGGTTTTCCTTTGGGGAAAGAAAACCAACAGATTTTCCTTTGGGGACAGGAAACCAACAGGTTTTTCCTAATTTTGGGGCTCTTTTTGCTTCCCTGGAGCTGCCCTGGGGAGCTGGCTCTGGTGTCTGCCCAAAACCTCCCAGATCTGCCTCACCTGCCTGAGCCCAGCTGCTCCTCAGGCACAGGGAGGATTTGCACAGTGCCATGTCAAGAGCTGGAATTCAGGGAGATGAAATCTCCAGCATTTCCCTTCTCCTTCCAAAAATAAATAAATAAAGGCAACTGTTATCTCCTGCCAGAAAGGAGAGAGCAGCTTTATCTCACTTGATCTTCTGCTGGTGAAGTCCCATTACATTTCATTCCATTTCATCGTTGAGTTCAGGTCCCTTCCTTCCCTCTCCGCTCCTGTTTCCTCTGCCCTAAACCCTCCACGTTATTTTAAGACTTCAGAGTTCAGTTTTTCCTCTTCCCTAACAGCAAGGCATTTGTTCTTCCCTCAGATGCTCCTAATTAGATGATCTCAGATTTATTAAAAACATTTCCCTTCTCATCCACGCACCTGTGACCCCATTCCCCTGTCTGCACTTCTGTGGCCTTGCCTGGAGTGCAGAGGGAAAGCTCAGGGATCCTGAGGACTTCCAGCCCTCTGGAATGACTTTAAAACCTTCTGTGGAATCTCTTTCCTCTGCTTGCTGTGACTTCCCTGCCTGCAGGACCGCTGGCAGATCCAGGGCGATGCTGCTCCCTCCCTGCAGGGCATGGGGGATGTCATTGTCACCGTGTTTCAGATTTGTCACCGTATTTCAGACCAGCCACGGGGAGCTGGGCTCGGATTTGGAATTTGCTCCTGCAGGGAAATTAATTTCTCCTCCAAGTGCTGATGTCTGGATAATTTGCCGGCCGCCCCAGCAGATTTGCAGCCAGCAGGAGGCTCTGGGCAGTGCCAGGGAGCACAGGGTCACCCCAGGCCATGTCTGGCGCCTTTGAGGGATGGAGCTGCGGGCTTGGAAAGGCTCCTGGTGCCACCAGCCCTTCAGGAGACCACCCCTAGGTGAGGCAGATCCCACACACCAAAATGGGAGAGCCACCAGCCGGAGCCTCCTCCCCACCGAGAGGGTTTGATCCAATTCTTCATCCCCTCCCAAATGGTTCCTTTGTGCTCCTTTCCCTGGAATCAGCCAGATCCGAGGGGTTTGTGGAGCTTCTGCCTCAGCTCCCAGCTCTGGGACACCACAACAGCTCCAGGAGCTGCTCTCCTACACAATTCCATGCACCCCCCTGCCCCTTTTGAGGGATTTCTAACCTGGAAACTGCTTTTCCTTGGAATCTTCACTTTGGAAGCAGAAAGCCCCAACATCCCAGTCTGGCAGCAGGAAAATGGAATAAAAATATGAGATGGGCTCAAAATCCCAGCCAGGAGGGAGAATTTTTGGTGCTGACAGGATGAAGCCCCATGGGGAGATGGACAATCAGATATCCCTGCCAGGGCATTCCAGCATTCCCAGCTCCTCTGGAAGCACAGCTGGAGCTGTCAAGAAGGCCCAGCTCAGCTCAGCCTGGAATTTGCTCTCCCAGAATATTGGGATTCCATGTTCCCTGAGGTACTGGAAAAACAAGCACAGACCCAACCTCATCTTCCACCTCAGAACAGCACTTGGAGAAAACTTGAGGAACAGGATTTCAGAGGAAATATAACCAGGTTAGGAATTATCCTCTGCTTTTCCATCCCTTCCCCAGCCTGGGAAAATGAGGATTTTCCTAAATATCAGGAAATTCCCCTTGGCAGCACATTTGGGTTGCCCCAAGCTCCTGATCAGAGCCATCCCTTCCAGCCAGCCCGAGGAGGAATGTCTGGAATGTGTTCTTCAATTAGGAGCTGTTAATTGGCAGGTTATCCCCAGATTCCTGCTCCCGGGATAGCCTGGAACAAGCTCAGCAGGAGGGGCTGAAGGTGCAGGGAGAACTGGGAGGCACTGGGAGAAAACCACCCCTCCAAAGGTGATTCCTGTGGAGAACCTGCTCATTCCCAGAAAACCACCCCTCCAAAGGTGATTCCTGTGGAGAACCTGCCCATTCCCAGAAAACCACCCCTCCAAAGGTGATTCCTGTGGAGAACCTGCCCATTCCCAGAAAACCACCCCTCAAAAAGGTGATTCCTGTGGAGAACCTGCTCATTCCCAGAAAACCACCCCTCCAAAGGTGATTCCTGTGGAGAACCTGCCCATTCCCAGAAAACCATCCTTCCAAAGGTGATTCCTGTGGAGAACCTGGCCAGGGAACTGCTAGAGACACCATTCCCAGAAAACCACCCCTCAAAAAGGTGATTCCTGTGGAGAACCTGCCCAGGGAAGTGCTGGAGTCCCCATCCCTGGAATTGCTCAACAAACGTGTGGCTATGGCTCTTGAGGACTTGGTTTAGTGGTGAACTCTTGTCCTTGATGGTCCTAAAGGTCTTTTCCAACCTCAGTAGTTCCATGAGATGATGAGAAGGATCACCAAAGGCAGGGAAGGCCCCAGGAATGTGGGAAGGGAGCACATCCCAGTGTGTCCAGTTGAAGGGAGGGGGATCCTGATGGATCAGGCCCAGCCAGAGCTGAGCATTAATTAAAACCCAGAGCAGAAATCCACTTTTTTGTTCTCCAGGCATGTTTATCCAGGTGAATCCCTCATCCACACAGTGGCTTTAGAGCTGCTTGATGCTCCCTGACCTTCAGAACTTACTGAGAGTCCTCAAATCCCTGTTGAAAGAGCCACAAAGGCAGAAATTATGGAGAAATAGCTGGAAGCTGTGGGACATTGAGCAGGTCTTGGCCCTGGCCACCTGAACTCACGTGGAAACAGCAACATTTTATCCCTGGAAAGTGTGAATCCTGTATTTCCATGCTTGTTCTGAGGTATCCATGACAAAGATGGTGGCACAAAGGATCATCCCAACCTCAGAGGATTATCCCAGATGTCTCTGAGAGCTGGAAACTGCTCCATGCACAACAAAGTGTCCCTGCTTGACGTGACACAATGAAGGGAATTCCAAGAACAACCTGTCAGGGAAAAGGCTTTTTTCCCCACTAATTGGACCAAAGACGTTTGTGCTACTCCAGGACCTCGTGGCCCCAGTCAGAGCAGATGAAACCGAGTTTAATGTTCTCATTAAAGCCTCGAGATATTTTTATTCACCTGAGAAAAATCTCGTTTCTGTTCCACAGCTGCACGGGGTGAAAAGTTCTGGGAATAAAGAGCCAGCTGAAAGGTTTTCCTTTCCATGCTCCTGCCCCTCTCCAGGCCGCTTGGCACTGGAAAATCCACAGGGAAGCAGATGCTGGAAAGGGGAAGCCCCGGAGCACAAAATTATGGGGAATCCTCCAAATAGCACAAATTTGTGGGTGGTGGTGGCCACTGTGGATCTCAGGCACTGTCACCCAGCCCCTTTTCAGTTGTCACATGGAAACCCCCCTGAACACACCCTGGAGCTGCTCTGAGCCTTTCCGAAAGCCAGAGTACCTGGGAAGGGTGGGGTGCAAGGGGCAGAGCCCCCCCTGCTCCCATCCTGGGGGCTCTGGGTGATGATGACCAAGCACTGTCCAGGATGGAAACATTTCCTGCAAAAGTGGCCCCATGGATGATTGACTTGCTGTTCCTGGCAGTGCTCAAGAGCAAAGATCCCATAAGAAAACCATCAGACCCAGTGATTAATTCGTGTTGTAACAACATTATGGGTTATCCCCCATAACCCACTGTGGTGTTACCCTGCAAACACAGGACAGAGGTTTCTGTTCCTCTGGCACTGCCACACGTGGGATACTGGGAAGGAATTCTCCCTGGGAGGGTGGGCAGGCCCTGGCACAGGGTGCCCAGAGCAGCTGTGGCTGCCCCTGGCAGTGCCCAAGGCCAGCCTGGATAGGCCTTGGAGGAGCATGGGACAGTGGGAGGTGTCCCTGCCATGGCAGGGGTGGGATGGGATGGGATGGGATGGGATGGGATGGGATGGGATGGGATAGGATTGGAATGGGAATGGGAATGGGAATGGGAATGGGAATGGGAATGGGAATGGGAATGGGATGGGATGGGATGGGATGGGCTTCAAGATCCTTCCCAATCCAAACTATTCTGGGATTCCAAGAGCCCCTGGTTCTTGTTCTGTGGTGTGAAGAGTCACTGCTTTCTCCCACCCTCCTCCAGGCTGTGCAAACAGCTCCTCCTCACTCAGGCCCCTGCCCTGGCCCTGTTTCCAGCTCCTTTCTGGGGATCAGCCCATTCCTGCCGGGAAGCTTTGACCCATCCCAGCGCAGGCCTGGTGGGACAGATTAACTCATGCCCTGCCGGAAGCACAGTGACCCTGCTGCCACCTCCTCCTGTCTGCCCAGGAACAGCCTGGCCCCAGCTCTGTGAGCAAAGAGGGCAAACACAGCAGGAAGAACTTGCTGGAGAGCCCCGTGGATTGTTCTGACCTTGCAGCGAGCTCAGACTGCGCCGGCCCTGCTCACAGCGAGGAAAAGCAAACCACGGTGTTCACAAATCCCCTCCTCCAACAGGCTCATTCCTCCCCAAGAATTCATTTCAGAGGGATTCAGTGGCATTGACAGAGGTGCCACTGGTAATTTCCCTGCTCATACTCAGGATGTAACACTTCATCCTCGGCTCTGCAAGTGGGTTACCTTGTGAATTGCTCTGTGCTTCCAGCAGCACAGCCAGAATTGGTTTGGGATGTGGCTGTTCCCCAAAGCGTGGGGCTCTCCAGCAGCACCCAGAGCGGATAACCCCAGCACTGGTTTGCAGCTCCTGTGGCTGCAAACAAAATCCCTGGAAAGCTTCATGTGGGCGCTGGAGCTGCTGCCATGAGCTCTGAGGAGAACTGATCCTCCCCCACAGCACAGCAGGGGCTCAGGGCGCCGCTGAACCCCCAGCAGGGTCTGGAAAGTGGGAAAAGGAAATGAAATCTCGTTTTTGCTGACATGGGGAGCTGCCTGAGGAAAGAGGGGTCCTGGCTGAGGCACCAATCTGTCCCACATGGGGTCTCCAGGCAAGGCCTGTCCTCAGTTAAACACCTGGCTGAGACACCTGGCACAAGTGAGGAGGAGGAAAAACCTCACTGGATTTGGTTTGCAGGTCCAGCCACCTCCTTGTCCAGCTGGAGCTCACCAGGGGTCCAGAGGTGGCTGCAAATCCTACACAGCACAGAGGGGCCCACCCTCACCTCCTGTGCGACCGAGCAGAGGTTTGGAGACAACAGCTCCCTCCTCACTGGAGCCTCCTGGTGTCCTGAGGCCCTGGACATGCCTGGTGTCCCTCAGGCCCTGGACACTCCTGGTGTCCCTCAGGCCCTGGACACTCCTGGTGTCCCTGAGGCCCTGGACAATCCTGATGTCCCTCAGGCCCTGGACACTCCTGATGTCCCTCAGGCCCTGGACACTCCTGGTGTCCCTGAGGCCCTGGATATTCCTGGTGTCCCTCAGGCCCTGGACATACCTGGAGTCCCTCCAGCCCTGAATATTCATGATGTCCTTCAGGCCCTGGACATTCCTGATATCCCTCAGGCCCTGGACATTCCTGGTGTCCCTGCTGCTCTGGACACCCCTGGTGTCCCTCGGGCCCTGCACATGCCTCATGGCCCTGATGCCCTGGACATTCCAGATGCCCCTGAGGCCCTGGACACCCCTGGTGTCCCGGATGTCATGGTGTCCCTCAGGCCCCAGACATCCCTGGTGCCCCTGATGCTCTGGACACTCCTGGTGTCCCTCAGGCCCCAGACACTCCTGGCATCCTTGAGGCCCTGGACACCCCTGGTGTCCCCAGCACTGCTGGCACTAATGAGGCCACGTGCAGGGCAGTGTCCCTGTGGGGTCACCCATCTGCCTGTTCCATGTCTGCTGCTGATTCCTCGCTGTGTCCTTATTGCTGTTAATCCCTCTCTAAATACTTTGCTTACAAGGGCTGGCAATCTTGTAAGCTGTCTCCAAACACATCTGTCCAGCCATGTCCCTGTGGGATTGCAGGGCTGCTGCAGCCTCCCTGTGCTGCATTCCAAGCCTGCAGGGCAGATCCTGCATCCCAACGTGCCCAGGACGTGCTGGGCATGTGTCAAAATGGGACCTTTCTACTCCTCATCCTGCTCTGCTCCAGGTTTCTGTCACGGAAAACCCCCTGGGATCCCATTATTTCTGCAGCAAGGCTTGAGCTGGGATTGCTGCTTGCTGCAGCCACCCAAGGATCTGGGAAATGCAGCCTCGAAGGGGATGGGCACAGCAAGCACATCACTGCTGGTAAACCCCTGCTATCCCTGCAGCCCCATCCCTGGAGGGCTCCTGGCAAACAAATCTCCCAATTACAGGAGCAGGAGAGGGAGCTGAGGGCTCCAGGAACACAGGCTCTGCTCTGCTCTGCTCTAATGAGCTGGCAGGAACACCTCTCTGGTCCTGAGCCACCAAATCCTCTGCTCCTAAATGCCCCACACATCCTCAGTGCCCCACACATCCTCCCTGCCCTGCCCCACACGTCCTCAGTGCCCTTAATCATCCTCAGTGCCCTTAATCATCCTCAGTGCCCCACACACCCTCAGTGCCCCACACACCCTCAGTGCCCCACACACCCTCACTGCCCTGCCCCACATATCCTCACTGTCCTGTCCCACACATCCTCACTGTCCTGGCACCCCTGGGTAGGGATCCCCCATTCCCAGAGCAATGGGATATGGGGATGTCTGGGCTGGTGCCACATCAGTGAGGTCAGAGCTGCTGGGCATCCCTGAGCACCCCTGGGCATCCTTGGTATCAGCAGCTCCCTCACCAGAGAGAAATCTGGTTCCTCAGCATCCTCTGGATGTTCACATAGGGACAGTCCCAGGAGGAAGAGTTGGGGAAGGACAACCCAGGGATTCTTTCAAAGCTCAGCAGGAAGCAAAGGAAGTGCTGGGCTCTCACAGGGTGAGTCTGACCTTGAGGAAAAACCACCTGAGCCAAGGAAAGAGCTCAGGAATGGGCGGGCAGTGGAGGCAATGGACCCTCCCCCAGCTGGCACAGTCCGTGCCAGGGTGATGGGGTGGAGGTGATGGTGTGGCACAGCATGGGTTAACAACACCAGGCTGTCCCCTGTGCCCTCAGACAGGTGTCCCCTGCCTTTGCTGTTGTCCCTGAGGTCCTGGCAGGATCCACTGTCACCAGGGTGGGCTGAGACTCAGCGAGCACCAGATCTGTGTGCCAGGGACTTTTGATCCATGCCAGGGACCCCCATTCCATGGGAGGGACATATGATCCGTGCCAGGGACCCCCTTTCCATGCCAGGGATCCCTGCTCCATGCCAGGGACTCGTGATCTGTGCCAGGGATTCCTGCTCCATGCCAGAGGCTCCTGCTCTGTGCCAGGCACCTCCATTCTATGCCAGGAACCTCCGCTCCATGGCAGAGATCCCTGCTCCATGCCTGGGATTCCTGCTCCATGTCAGAGGCCCCTGCTCTGTGCCAGGGACCCCCATTCCATGTCAGGGACCCCCACTCCATGCTGGGCTCCCTGTCCCTTCCCAGAGCCATGTAGGAGCAGCTCCAAGGGCTGTTCCCAAATTCCATCCCACCTCTCCAGATGAGCCCAGTGTGCTGTGGCTGCAGGGGCTCCCCAAAACCAGCCAGGCACAGGATCTGCTCTCAGGTGTTTCCTCTCCAGACCCTGCTCTGCCATCCCTGCTGTCCTATTCCCTTTTCCCCCTCTGTTCCCACTCTTCCACCATGCTCAGCACTGGGAAGTCCCTCCATGGATGATAAGGACAAGGGAAAATGGTCTAAAGCTGCACTAGAGAAGGCTCAGAATATCAGGATATTTCCCTGGATATCAGGAAAAGTTTCTCTGCAGAAATGGGGGTCAAACATCAGGAATTGCTGTCCAGGGAAGTGGTGGCGTGCCCATCTTGGAAGTGTGGATGTGGCACCTGGGAGAATGGTTGGACAGTGACCCTGGAGGTGTTTTCCATCCCTAAGGACCCTGTGATTCTGAGTCCTGTCCTCCCTCTGCCAGTTTCCAGCTTTCTGGAAGGTTTCTGGCACTTCCCCAGGTTTCTGGGCCCAGCCCTGCAGGCATCCAGTGAACCATATCCTCCCTGGGCTTCAGGGATGCACAGAGGCCTCTTCCCACAGCTCCTCTGGGCCCACACAACAGCAGCAATTCCCAATTCCCAGCTCCTCCGGGGATGCTGAGTGCTGTCTGCCCCAGGCTACTGCTCTCCTGGTGCTTCACTCCCAGGGAATGTGGGGCTGGGGAACTGCATCCATTTCCATTGTCACAGCTCCTGGAATTGCATCCATTTCCATTGTCACAGCTCAGGTCTGTGTTCCCCTTCACCCTGGAGCTTGCATCCTCTCCCAGTTCGGGCTTCTCTGCAATCAGTGCCCTGCTAACTCTCCTCTTCCCAGCAATTACCTGGAATTCCACATTTCCCCACCCCCAAGGACTCCCGGCCATCCAGGGACATCCAAAGCCCGGGGAGATCCCTCCACAGACGAGGAGGTTCACCCATAAATCAAGCCCCAGGAATTATTTATTGCCATTCTGCCTATTTTGGGCAACTTTCTCCCGCAGAGATGCTGCTGCTGGTTGCCAGGCTGCAGCCTGAGTGGCAGGCACACTTCGGGCACGGCTGGAACACGGCTGGAAAACAGCTGGGACACAGCTGGAACATGCTCCCAGCATCCAGCACCACCAGCTTCAGTCTCCAGCATCTTTCAATCAGGCTGAGCCTGCTTGCCTGAGATTCCCACTGAGATTTGCCCTCGTCTCCAAGGATTAATTTGAACCTTTGGAGGAAGAGGGTCATTTATTAAAGCTGGGAAAGGCATCCAAGAGTTAAAATCCTGCATTCCCACCAGGGCCCCAGCACAGCTCGTGATAAGGCAGGCTGGAGTCTGGAAGAGTTTGTACCCGGATTTTTTGGAGCAGCTATTCTTTCCAAAAATACGAAGTCATTCCTTTGAAGGAAAAAAAAAAAAAAAAAAAAAAAAAAAAAAAAAAAAAAAAAAAAGGAAAGAAAAGAAAGAAAAGGAAAAACACAGGAGCTGTAATCTCCTCTCTGCAGAGTTTCACCTTCTGCTGCTCGGTCCTTCTCCAGCGCTGCCGCTGCCAAGGATGCGGCGGGAGAGGAGCAGGGACAGTCCTGGGGACAGGAGCAGGGACAGACCTGGGGACAGGAGGGAGCAGGGACAGTCCTGGTGAGAGGAGGGAGCAGGGACAGTCCGGGGGACAGGAACAGGGACAGTCCTGGGGATAGGAGCAGGGGACAGTCCTGGGGACAGGAACAGGGACAGTCCTGGGGACAGGAGCAGGGACAGACCTGGGGACAGGAGCAGGGACAGTCCTGCTCCAGCAGGGCCACCTGCCGTGGCAGCAGGGCACAGGGACAGGGAGGTGGCACAGCAGGACCACGGTCACAGCGAAATCCTAACAAAATGTGCTGCAAATCCAACATTCCAAAGCCCCTGGTCACCAGGTTCAGGTGCTGCCTGCTGATTCCCACATTCTGGGGCTCTCCAGGAGCTCTGCAATGGGATCTGAGCCCCGGGAGGCCATCCCTGCCAGGCTGGCACTGCCTCACACTCAGCTGCCCTCAGAGCTGCACAGCTTTTCCTGAAGCTCAGGGTTTGCAGGGACACGGGCTGGCTCAGGAGCATCCGGGGCTGCAGCATCGCGGGCTGCCCTTCCTGGGGCTCCCTGGGGCTTTCCCCACACCCAGGGATGTGCCCATGGCTGCTTTGGCCGGGGGAGAACCAAAGTGGGGCTGGGGGGCAGAGGAGCAGAAGGCCCCTGGGTTCAATTCCTTCCATTGCCTCAATTCCCTCCCTTCCCTCCCTTCCCTCTTTTCCCTCAATTCCTTCCATTCCCTCCATCCCCTCCATTCCCTCTATTCCCCCAATTCCCTCATTCCCTCAACTCCTGGAATTCCCTCCATCCCCTCCATCCCCTCCATCCCCTCCATCCCCTCCATCCCCTCCATCCCCTCATCCCCTCCATCCCCTCATCCCCTCATCCCCTCATCCCCTCATCCCCTCCATTCCCTCCATCCCCTCCATTCCCTCAATTCCCCCAATTCCCTCAATTCCCCCAATTCCCTCATTCCCTCCATTCCCTCAACTCCTGGAATTCCCTCCATCCCCTCCATTCCCTCATCCCCTCATCCCCTCATCCCCTCATCCCCTCATCCCCTCCATTCCCTCCATCCCCTCATCCCCTCCATCCCCTCCATCCCCTCATCCCCTCATCCCCTCCATCCCCTCATCCCCTCATCCCCTCCATCCCCTCCATCCCCTCCATCCCCTCCATCCCCTCCATCCCCTCATCCCCTCCATCCCCTCCATCCCCTCCATCCCCCCATCCCCTCCATCCCCTCCATCCCCTCCATCCCCTCCATCCCCTCATCCCCTCCATCCCCTCCATCCCCTCCATCCCCTCATCCCCTCCATCCCCTCATCCCCTCCATTCTTTCATCCCCTCCATCCCTGCCATCCCCTCCATCCCCTCCATCCCCTCATCCCCTCCATCCCCTCCATCCCCCCATCCCCTCCATCCCCTCCATCCCCTCATCCCCTCCATCCCCTCCATCCCTCCATCCCCTCCATCCCCTCCATCCCCTCCATCCCCTCCATCCCCTCCATCCCCTCATCCCCTCCATCCCCTCCATCCCCTCATCCCCTCCATCCCCTCCATCCCCTCCATCCCCTCATCCCCTCCATCCCCTCATCCCCTCCATCCCCTCCATCCCCTCATCCCCTCATCCCCTCCATCCCCTCCATCCCCTCCATCCCTGCCATCCCCTCATCCCCTCATCCCCTCCATCCCCCTCATCCCCTCCATCCCCTCCATCCCCTCATCCCCTCCATCCCCTCCATCCCCTCATCCCCTCATCCCCTCCATCCCCTCCATCCCCTCCATTCCCGGCGCTGCCGCCCGTGCCCGCGGGCAGCCCAAGGCCTTTCCCACAAGGACATCTAGTGGCACGGGGACACACGGCACACTTCACCTTGGCTGCAGCGCGGCCACCGCGTCCCCTCTTCGCCACACTCTCCCCGAGCTCCCTGCTGCCCATCCGCGCTGCCCCGAGCCCAGGGAAGGGCACAGGGACCGCAGGGATGCTCCTCCAGGGGACACCCGGGACGTGGCTGTCACCCAGGTGAGGACACGGCCACCAGCGAGGCTGAGCTGCTGCCAAGGGGTGCAAATCTTGGAATGGTTTTGGTTGTAAAAGCCCTCTGAGACCATCAAATCGTTAATTCCTGCTCAAAGGGGAAGGAAAAACCGGTGAGAAAATTTGTGTCCCCTGCTGCTCTGGGGATAAATGCACCCCGGGCAGGCAGGGAGCAGGGGCTGGGCTGGGGCAGGGTGTCCTGCTGGGACAGTGGCACCAGGACAGCACACACCCCTCCCTGGGGCACAGGGTCTCAGGTCTCCTCTGCCAGCTCTGGTGCAGCTGGAGAGCTGGGGAAGGATGGAGAGAAAGTTAGGAAACCCTCGATGCCAACCAAGGGCAAGGCAGAGCTCAGAATCCCAGAATCCCAGAGTCACTGAGGCTGGAAAAGCCCCCAGGATCATCGAGTCCCAGCTGTGCCCAATGCCCACCTTGTCACCAGCCCAGAGGCCTGAGTGCCACCTCCAGGGATGGGCATTCCAAACCTCCCTGGGCAGCCCTTGGCAGTGCTGGCAGAGGCTTGCAATGCATCCATGCTCCCATTCCAGCTTCCAGCCAGCTCCAGGGACAAACCTGGGGCTCAGCAGCAGCACCTCAGGAGCTCCTGTGGGACACAGAAAGTGCTGTTATACCCCAAACCTTTCCTCCAGCCAGAATTTTATTTTCTCCTGAGCTTTTTCAATGCTCCAAGCCCCTCATAGAAGCTCTGACAAGCAGGACTGTGGATCACACCACCCTAGTGCCCTGTTGGACCAGCAGGGAAAGGACTGAGATGCTGCAGAGCAGAACATTGCCAGAGATTTAGGGGCCAGCAGGACCCACCTGGCTGCAGCCCCAGGCACTGAGGGGGGATGGATGTGCCCAGAGGGAGCAGGAGAGCAGCAGGACAGGAGTGCATCCATCTCGTCCCCAAACAATCCTCTTCAGGCTCTAATGGCCATGGATGGCTCGGACTTGAAGAGCATTTCCATTACAGCGAGGGCATCATCTCCTGCCTCTATTCAAATGAGAGCTGTAATGAACTCGCTGCTGCCTAATTCAGACACTCCTCGAGCTCTTCTTGCTTTTGGTTTTTGTTTTTTTGCTTTGCCATTTCATGGTCAACGTTTATGCATTGCTGTCAGGAAAAATTGCTTTAATTTTCCATTCTGTTTCAACAGCCTCTGCGAAAAACAAAAAGTATTATCCACTGAAGAGCTGTGAATTGACTCCATCTCATATCCAGGAGCAGAGCTAACACCAAAAGGCATTCACTTGCATTTTTAATGTGCAGATGAAGTCAGAGAAATCACTGACTTAGAGGCTGCTTCGTCGAATTTTTCTTGCTAAAGCATCTCCTGTACCCCCCACTCTGAGTCCTGCTCCTCCAGAGAACGGAGCTGTCACTTCTTTAATGATTTCCAGTGGCTACCAGGAACATTTTAAGGCTTAACATGAGTGATGTGGATGAATGAATTTCCAGACTTAGTCTGGCTTTTCATTTACAGTGTCACAATGAGCCTGGGTTGCTTTTCCACTCCTTTTTTTAAAATTTTCTCTGACTCTCAACACTCAAATTGTGCCTGGTTTGATGTCCCCTGGGACCCAGAACCCCCAGCCCTGGGCTGAGCCCAGTGTGGGCAGCAGGGCAGGGGGGATTCTGCCCCTGTGTCCCTGTGCTCAGGTGATTTCCCACCTGCTGAGCTGCCCCAGCCCAGGCAGGAGCTGGGGCTGCTGGGGCCAGGCCAGAGGAGGCTCCAGGATGATCCCAGGGATGGAGCAGCTCTGCTGGCAGGAAAGGCTGGCACAGCTGCCATTGTTCACCTGCACAGGAGAAGCTTTGGGGGGAGCTCAGGGTGGCCTTGCAGGGCCTGAAGGAGCCCCAGGAAACCTGGAGAGAGACAATTGACACGGGATGGAGGGACAGGGCACAGGGAATGGCTCCCACTGCCAGGGGCAGGGCTGGATGGGATATTGGGAATGAGGAATTGTTCCCTGTGAGGGTGGGCAGGCCCTGGCACAGGGTGCCCAGAGCAGCTGGGGCTGCCCCTGGATCCCTGGCAGTGCCCAAGGCCAGACTGGACATTGGGACAGTGGGAGGTGTCCCTGCCATGGCAGGGGGCAAAACAAAATTCTCATTCAAGCCCCTTCCACCCCAAACCATTCCATGATTCCATGGGTTAAATGCAGCCTCCTGCACCAACCCATTCCCCCTGAGCACAAAGCATCCAAGGCTGTTGTGTTGCCCTGGAAGCAGCAGCAAAGACAGGATTTTTCCAGCTTCCTTGATTGCCTCTCCCAGCACAGCCTCGTGTATTCCCAGCCTTGATCCCAGCACAGCCAGGCTCTCCTCTGTTGCACCAAAACTCAGATGCAGCTTTGGATTATTCTGGGCAGGAGTGGGATCCCTGCAGAGAACACCACAGAAATAAATTCTCTGCCTCAGCCCCCTGCCCTGGAGGAATTCTGTTGTTGTTTTTGCCTTGGGGAGCAGCTCACTGGAGGCAGAGCTGTCTGCAAACCCCTTCCTGCCAGGATTTGCTCTGTGGGGCTGCTGGTGGGCGAACAATTCAGCTGGGGAGCCTCCTCTTCATCCAGCAAAACTGGGATTTGTCTCACAACAGCTTTTTCCTTGTCTCACTTAAAATATTCCTGTTTTTTTCCAGGAAAACACAAGAAGGGATGAGTGCCTGAGGAGCTGCCATGCACCAGCAACCTCCAGCTTCACCCAGGTGAGGGGCCCAGGTGAGGTTTTCTCCCTGCTGCCAGTGATTTCTAGGATTTGGGGGCTCCAGGAAGCTCAGGGAAAACATTAAAAACAAAAGCAGGGCACTAAATTTGCTCCCATTCTCCCATTTTTACTCCCTGTTTTGCCATGCGCTGGTTTGGATTTTCGGGATGAGGAATTGCTGGGTGTTGCTCCTGCCCTCCCAGGGCAAGGGTTGGAGCAACACATTGGGAATGTGGCAGGAGGGACATTGAGGAGCTGCTGAGCTCCCAAAAACTGAGCAGCTCCTCGTGGTGTCCTGTGTGGCCAGAGGGTGAAGAATATGCCAAAAAGATAAGGAATGTGCCAAAAACATAAGGAATATCCCAAAAAGATAAGGAATGTGGCCAAGGGATAAGGAATATGGCCAAAAAAATGAGGAAAATGGCAAAAGGATAAGGAATATGGTTAAAGGATGAGGAATGTGGCCGAAAATGGGGAATATAGCCAAAAATGGGGACTATGCCAAAAAGATAAGGAATAGGGCCAAAGGATGAAGAATATGGTGAAAGGGTAAGGAATATGGCCAAAGGATGAGGAATATGGCCAAAAATGGAGAACATAGCCGAAAAAATGAAGACTATGCAAAAAACATAAGGAATAAGGCCAAAAGATGAAGAATATTATGAAAGGGTAAGGAATATGACCAAAGGAAGAGGAATATGACAAAAAGACAAGGAATATGACAATAAGATAAGGAATATGGCCAAAGGATGGAAGAACACAGCTCTGACCCCTCTGGCATCAGCTCTGAGGGCACCAGCACAGCCCAGGTGTCACCCCCAGCATGGTGATCCCAGTCTGTGACATGGAAGAACCCCAGGGAGCAGTGGTGTGGGAATCCTGCTGGATCTCCTCTGGCTGTCCCAAAGGCTCTGCCTGTTCCTGCTGGTGTTCCCCCATCATGGGTGACACTGCTGTCACCAGCACAGGCAATCTCAGCCCTACAAGGCCCCAGCTGAGGGAGAGTTTTCCTCTTGGATGTGTTTCTCAGGGATAACCAGCCAGGAAAGTGGGATTTGCTCTATAGGAAGCTCTGCCCTCAGTGCCCAACATCTCATGCCAGTTGATCACTGGCATTCCCAAGGGATTCATTTCCAGGAATAGCACAGCAGGGCAGCTGCACCTGGAAGGATCTGTTTGGAAAATAAATATTTCTGCTTATCAGAGAGGTTCCTTGTCTTGGTTTGAACAGCCAGGTGTGTGCTAAGGAGGGCAGGAGCCTCCCCTGAAATGCAAAATGCAAACCATCTCCCTCTGAATTGTTATAATTTTGAAATTAGGGGCTCTCAGGCAAAGATATGGGAGCAGGAATAACAGTTATTTACTAGGAAAATTAAAAATACAAATGCAATAGTATAAACAGAAAACAACCCACTGCCAGAGTCAGACCATGCCCTGCCCCCTGTGTGTCAGGGCGGTGTCCCAGCCCCATCCCAGGGGGGCTCAGCCCTCCTGCAGTGCCAGCTGTGGCTCTGCTGCAGCAGGGATCCTGCACAAGGGGGGAGTTTTCCTCTGCAGCTCCAGGGCTGCTGCAGATGGGCCTGGGCTCCCTCTGGCCATGCAGGGCAGCAGAAAGCTGCTCCTCTGGCAATGCAGGGGGCAGAGGCTGCTGTGCTGTGCCAGGCTCAGATTGGATCCAGGCAGGAATGCTTGGCTCCTGCCCTGGGCGGAGCATCTCCCCATGGGATGCTGGAATTGGATCAGCCCTGCAGGGACACTCAGTGGCCATGGACAGCAGAGATCTCCTGGAGGGAGGGTTGGCTGGGGGAGAGATAAAGAAAAAACTGCCCCATGTACAGCAGAGAACTGCCCCAGCTCTGACAGGTGGTGACAGAATGCACACCCAGCCACATCTTACAGCCCAGGACATTCCCACTGCCAAGGACCAGCTGCTCCCTGCAGGAAAGGGAGCTGGGTGTCCTCAGCCACAGGATCCCACAGCACCTGGGCTCAGCACTCCCAGGTGTACTCCATCCATGGGATCCAGGGATCCATCCACAGGTGCAGAAGGAGAGCCAGCCAGGACTGAACTCCTGCAAAGATCCAAGGTAGATCAGAGGAGGCACAGCCACTGCAGAACTCAGAGAGGAAGGCCCAGAACCGATTTTAAAATCGATCCCCAAGCCTTGGACAAGGTGTGGGGCAGTGCCCAGGTGAGGCTGATCAGGACTAGTCAGCCCTGACCCCTGACAGGACCTAAGGCTCTTTGGCACGTTCTTCCCAAAGCCATTGGAGATGCCCTGGGATTGGTTTTTCTCCAGAGTTTTTCTCTAATGATGAACATCTGGGCCAGTTGGAGCTTGAAATGCACCTTGGGCAGCAGGAGGAGTTAGAGGAGAGGTCAAACAAATCTAATGCCAAACCCAACATTTTCCAAACCCAAGGTGATCTGGGGCACAGAATGAAGAGCATTGCAGCACAAATGTGGGGTATGAACCACTCAGAGCCACACAATTCTGCCAAGCCGAGTCTCCAGACTGGAGAAACTCTGTGTGAGGGACACCTGACACCAAAATGAAACCCCTAGAATGTCCCTAGGGAGGGAAGTCCCCATCCTGCCCCCCTGACCTGTGTGAGACACAGAGAAAAGGATTTCCCTCCGTTCCCACATGGATGAAGGGCACTGAGCCCATAACTTGTGTTCAGATGGGAGCAAATCTTCCAGCTCTCGTGTCGAGATGGAGTCAGCACATCCCAGGTAAGCACTTCCAGGAGTTAATTACCTTTCCTCTGAAACACTGGTGGCTTAACTGCCATTGGAATTATTCTTCCTTCAGCTCCACCTGTCAGCCACGAGTCCTGGCTTTGTCTGCTGGATTAAAGGACCCTCTGCTATCAAAAATCTCCTCCCTGGAAGTACTTAGAGCCCATGATCAAGTCACCTCTCAAGTTGCTCTCTGATGAGCTAAATAGATTGAAGTCATTAAGCCTATCATCACCCAGCAGGTCTGCCAGACCTTTTCTCAGTCTTCCAGCTCTTCTCTGAGCTCCCTCTAATTTTTTTTTTAATCCATGATAAAAGTGTGGATGCCAGGATTTGATACAATAGCCAGTAATGCTCTCCCTGCACTGTTCCATCCTAATAGCCCCTCAAAATATAGGACTGCCACATGAATTAAAAATTGGACTCGTGTCCTGCTTATCTGGCTCCCTAAGCCCCCATCTGCAGCCCCCTGGATTTGCTGAAACGTTCCCAAATCTCCTCATGTGGGTGACATCTTTTGTTGCCACAGCTCCAGCGTTGTCCCTTTATTCCTGAAAGGCACATGGATGGTTCATATCCCACCTACAACCCCGCTCAGGACCTGGCTCATGGAACAGGCATTTCCTCCCACTGGTTGGAGGAAAACTCCAGCAGAGCCACAGCTGGCACTGCAGGAGGGCTGAGCCCCCCTGGGATGGGGCTGGGACACCTCCCTGACACACAGGGGGCAGGCACTGCTCTCACTCTGGCAGTGGGGTTTTTTTTTTTTTATTTGTACTATTGCATTTCTATTTTCAGTTTTCCTAGAAAAGAACTGATATTCCTATTCCCATCTCTTTGCCTGAGAGCCCCTTAATTTCAAAATGATAACAATTCAGAGGGAGGGGGTTTACATTTTCCATTTCAGGGGGGGCTCCTGCCTTCCTCAGCAGACACCTGGCTGTTCAAACTAAGACAAACCCTGAAAGAATTTCCTACCGAAGTTGTTGACACACAAACCAAGAAATAAAACATAAATGAGAGAAACCTGCAACTGCTTGTTCCAATGAGCACTTTGTTTGTCTCTCATGGCCAATGAGTAAAGTGTAAATTTATGAAGTTTGTAAGAATGTATATAAAGCATGCAGGCTATAATAAAACCAGGTCTGAAGCCTTCTGAAAATTGAGTGTGTTGCTTTGCATTGTCTCCATCTCAACTATGACATTCAGGGCCTTTAGTGCCCTCCCAGCTGCCTTGGGGTGCCACTTCTTCCAACTGTGACATTCCCAAATGTGCAGGAATGGGAAGCTGGGCACTGCAGCCACAGCCTGGAAGACAGCAGGAAATGCAGAGGAATTTGGGATGGCGTGGATGGCCAGTGATCATCCCTGGGAAATCCTATGGGGATGATGAGAATCCCTCCACAAAATCATTCCAAAATGTGAATATTTTAGTAGGAACTGTGGGGACTGGAATCTGGTTTGATTGAGTGGGAATTCTGGGCTGTGGAGGGAATGGCAGAAGAGGAAGCTGGGAATGTCAGAGGTGATGGCTCTGGATGAGCAGGTCCAAGACCTCAGGACACCTGTGTGGTTTTCACTGGAATAAAAGCCCAGCCTTGGATGAGACTGGATTAAAACAAGGGCTGGGTGAAGCCACTGAAGAAGGAAAAGCAGGAAATGCCCCATCCCTGGAGGTGTCCAAGGCCAGGCTGGAGCAACCTGGGATGGTGGGAGGTGTCCCATGGCAGGTGGGGCTGGATGGGCTTTAAGGTCCCTTCCCACACAAACCAACCTGGGACTCTGGGAATTCCCTAAAAATCAAGAGACTGGAGCTATAAATTTCCCAGGTGAAAAGTAAGGAATAAATGAGAATCAAGGAATAAATCCAATGCCCAGAGACTCCCAGGAACGGCACAGGATGGAGGCACAAATCAGCTCCATTTTAGCACATCTGGGGTATCCCCAAAAAGCAGCCCCTGCCCCATCCCAGGGAGCTGGGAGGCAGGGAAGGATCCCAGAGCCAGCACCAGGAATGTCACCTGTGTCACACAACGTGGAGGGGACAACATGGAACGGCGCATCCTGGAAATTGTGAGGGCATAAGACACCCCATGAGAGGGAAATCATTCCCATTTTAAAGCAAATTCTTCTTCTCCAATATGGAATTACACATCCTGGAAGCTGTAAGGGCATAAAAAACACCAGGCGAGAGAAATAATTTCCATTTTAAAGCAAATTCTTCCTCTGACACATGGAATTACACAGTCTGGAAGTTGGGAGGGGACAAGAGACCCCACGGGAGGGAAATCATTCCCATTTTTCAGCAGCTCCTTCCTATCCCACAAGGAATTCCACAGAACTCCAAAGCCTGAGCAGAGCTTTGCTGCTGTTTTCATTCCTGATATTTTGAATTTCCTCTCTGCTGTTTCAGATAATGATACCAACAACACACAACCAAATAATTCTCTTTTTCCCCCCTAAACCTAAATTGAAATGTGCCCCAAATGTTTGGTTCTCATGCACTGAAGCATCAGGGATATGCAGTCCTGGCTTCCTCCTGCCACTCCTCAGGAAAATTCTTCCCTGTGTGAAAAGCAGGGAAGTTTTCAGTTCCAGTTGCAGTGATGATGATGATGGCACTGAGCATTGGAAGGATCTTTCTCTGAGAAAAAAGGAACATTACATGGAAACATGCCTGAGTGCAGTCAGAGCTGAGAGTGCATTCCAGGAATAATTCCAATTAAAAATATTAAGGCCATGTGTTGTTGTCACCCAAACACTCTCCAACTGCAGCCCCACCATGCAATAATCAATTAAAACACTCCATTGAAATGTAATTAATTGGTTATTTAGTCTCTGGTTGCAGATTAGGGTACAATTGTTTAACAATTTAACAACTTTTAAGATGATTTTTGCTTGTGAGGAGACTTTGCCCTTCCCCTGGGCAGCCTCAGATGTTGGATTTATCCAACATTCCCAGGAACAGGGCAGTACCACCACTCCAAACCTGTTGTTTTCTCTACCCAAGGCCCTCTCCAAGCCCATGAAATCCTGGGAATTCTGCTGCTTTCCTGTTCGAGCCATACCTGGTGAACATTCTACCAAGGCATCTTCACTTCCTACAGCCCCTTAACAACATCAACATCCCTCATTTTCCTGGAAGCACAGCTTTTTGTGGATATGGCCCAGTAAAAACAGTGCCAGACAAAGGAAACATCTTAATAGCGAAGAGCAGCTAAAGAAAATGACCATTACTTATTTTATTTTATTCTTAACTTCAATTCCAGCCCAATTTTCAGGAGTTTGTGCTACAGGAACTTTGAAGTCTCTGCATTATTCTGCAGCGAGGGCACGAGACACCTGAGATATCCCATGCACAATGCCAGGTTCGTTACTGGAGGTGCCATTAATCATAAATCCCTTTGATTGTGCAAGGTCAGGAGCCTGCTCTGTATTCCAAAGGGAAATGCTGCACGTTTGGGCAGGATGAATTCCCTCCTTCCCGGGGACGTGTCCAATTGAGGACAATGGGGATTTGCTGCTGCCCAGAGCTGCTGAAAGAGCCTCCCTAAATCTCCTTTCAGGCATTGCTGTGACAAAACCCCAAGTGATCACAGAGCCCAAGTAATGAGAGGCAGAAAGTTACAGCGGGGTAATTGTGGCGTTCCAGAGGCACTTCCTGCAGGAATGCTGTCCCACACAAAGGCACTCTGCCTCCCAGGCTGGCCTCTTTCCCTCCTGTTACAGTTTTTTGTCATTAATTTCAAGGAATCAGCAGTGTCCCTGTCCATGCCCTAACACAGGGCAGCATTTTCCTGTCGCAGGCATCTTTTAGGAAAAATCCTTTCCTTAGGATTTTTCCTCCTGAGAAGCTGAGAGGCCTCAGGAACGAAATGTAAACATTGGTTATCTGCTGCTGTGGAATGCAACAGGTGCATCTGGGATTGGCTCATGTGGTTGTTTCTAATTAATGGCCAATCACAGTCAGCTGGCTCAGACAGTCTGAGACAACTGCCTTTGTCATCCTTCTTTCCTTTCTATTCTTAGCTTAGCCAGCCTTCTGATGAAACCTTGTCTTCTATTCTTTTAGTATAGTTTTAATGTAATATACATCATAAAATAATAAATCAAGCCTTGTGAAACATGGAGCCAGATCCTTGTCTTTTCCCTGATCTGAAAACCCCTGTGAACACGGTCACATTTTCCATGCTGGAAAGGTGGAGAGGGAGATTTTCTAAGGGTGTGGACAGGGGGAATGGCTTTAAACTGAAAGGGAATAGGCTTAGATGGGATTTTGGGAAGGTTCTTCCCTGTGAAGGTGGTGAGGCCCTGGCACGTGGTGCCCAGAGAAGCTGTGGCTGCCCCTGGATCCCTGGAATGGAATATACCCAAGCAAAGGTTGGAAAGGGCTTGGAGCAGCCTGGGACAGTGGAAACTTGAAGTTCTGTTCCAACCCAAACCATTCCATGATTTCAGAACTCTCTGCCTCAAAAATTCCCTTCCCCAGCCCAATCCCAGCTCTAAAAATCCCAATCTGCAGCCCAGATCTGAGCTGCTTGTGAGACCACCTTGTTTTTGGGGCTGCCAACCGTGGGATGCGGAGAAGCACGAGAGAGGTGGAGAGGTTTGGCATCCTGAGCCTCTCATCTGCCTAATCACTGAGGATTGTAGGTCAGGAACCGGGCTCCCGATGTGGTCCCTGCTGCTTGGCATGCATCGCTCATCCTCCCCTCTCCAATCACCGCGAACGCTCCCGAGGAGAGGCAGGAGAGCCATGAATAGCAAAGAGCCGCGCCGGGGGAGGCGCGGAGTGCTCAGCCCGAGGAGCAGGAGAACGATTCCCTCTCCAAAGAAATCAGGGGGTATTCAGCAGGCGAACAAAAGATGGAAATTCGGGAGAAATTGCTTCCCTCCAGGGCACGTGATCAGAGCCACCAGAGCCACCTTCCCTCTCCAGAGCCACCTTCCATCCCCTGAGCCACCTTCCATCCCCTGAGCGACCTTCCCCCTCCTGAGCCACCTTCCCTTTCCTGAGCCACCTTCCCTCTCCAGAGCCACCTTCCCTTTCCTGAGCCACCTTCCCTTTTCTGCCCGCTGTGCCCTGGGCAGCAGCTCCTCCCTGTCTGTCCTGGAGGATTCTCCATGTCCTGGGAGGATTATCCATGTCCTGGGAGGATCGTCCATGTCCAAGAGGGCTTCTCTATGTCCTGGAGGGCTTCTCCCTGTCCTGGGAGTATTCTCCATGTCCTGGAGGTCTTCTCTATGTCCTGCAGAATTTCTCCCTGTCCTGGGAAGATTGTCCATGTCCTGGGAGGCTCCTCCATATCCTGGCAGGCTTCTCCCTATCCTAGAGGGCTTCTCCCTGTCCTGAGAGGCTCCTCCATATCCTGGGAGGATTCTCCATGTCCTGCGAGGATTCTCCATGTCCTAGAGGGCTTCTCCATATCTTCGTATCCTGGGAGGCTTCTCCCTGTCCCATGTCCTTGGCAAATTTTCATCATTTTACTCCTACTTCCCACTAATTTTTCCACAATTTCTCTCTCTCTATTCCCTTTCACCCCTCATTGTAGATTCAGAGCTCCTGAATTTACATCTACATCGTCTTCACTTGCCCCGTCAGGCCTTGCCCAGCTGTTTGCAGCTGCTTTTCTTGTCCCCTCTGGGAGCAGAGGGAGCTCAGGGATGCCCTGGCAGTCCCCAGGTGGGACATCTGTGCCCATGCTGGTGTCTCAGCCCTCAGGACACCTCCCTGCCCTGCAGCAGCACTGCAGCAGAATAAATGGGTGGATAAATAAATCAGCAGGGCCCCAAACAGAGGCCTTGGTCCCAGCAAAGTTATCAAATATTCATTTTCAAGCAGAAAAGTAAATAAGTGAGAACACAGAGGAAGGGCAGCGTGTCCTCACTTCAGTCCCTGCACCGGGCACTGCTCAGGGCTGACCCTTGGTGGCCACCAGCCCTGGTGGCCCAGCAGGACACGGGGCAGGAGCCACCAGCACTCTGGAGGGAGGAGAATCCTCCTCCAGGTCCTGGAGAACCTGCCAGGAACCCTCTGCCCTGGCCTGGCTCAGCCCAGGCTCCTCCACACTCTGCCTGGGGTTCTCCTGGTGTCTGATGAGCCCACCAATGGTCTGAGCACCCCCATCAATGCTGTGACCAACCCCATCCATGGTCTGACCAATCCCATCAATGGTGTGACCACTCCATCCATGGTCTGACCGACCCCATCCATGGTCTGAACACGCCATCTATGATCTGACCAACCCCATTAATGGTTTCACCACCCCATCGAGGACCTGACCACTCCATCCATGGTATGACCACCCTGCCTGTGGTCTGAGCACCCCATCCAAGGTATGACCACTCCATCAATGATGTTACCAACCCCACCTATGGTGTGACAACCCCATCCATGATCTGACTGCCCCATCCAAGATCTGATCACCCCATCCATGGTCTGACTGACCCATCCATGGTGTGACAACCCCATCCATCCATCCATCCATCCATCCATCCATCCATCCATCCATCCA
Organism: Melospiza georgiana; assembly: GCF_028018845.1. Classification (NCBI taxonomy): domain Eukaryota; kingdom Metazoa; phylum Chordata; class Aves; order Passeriformes; family Passerellidae; genus Melospiza; species Melospiza georgiana. Next base: position 16,132,449 of record NC_080444.1, read on the forward strand.
TCCATCCATCCATCCATCCATTGTGTGACAACACCATCAGTGGTGTGACTAACTCCATCAATGGTCTTACCACCCTATCCATGGTCTGCCTGCCCCATTCATGATGTAACCACACCACCTGTTATCTGACCACCCCACCAGGGCTCTGACATCACCATCAATGGTCTGACCACCCCAGCAGTGGCCTGATAAGCCCGTCACCATCAGGATGAAGCCACAATTTTGGTGATATTTTAACTGAATTCCCCGTTGCTGGAGAACCCCTTGGCTGAGGAGTGGGAATGCATCACCCACAGTGCTGGGACCCAGGGAGATCCATCCCTCACCCTCCTAAAGAGCCCAGCTGGGCATCCACTCATGCACTGAGATGGAAAATGGATGGTTTTCCCTTCCTGCCTCTGGAATGGGGTGTGTGAGGCTGGGAGCTGGGGCACACAACCCACCCCCACCCTGGAGTGTCAGGAAAAGAAATCCACACAGAATCATAGCCTCCCCAGCCAGCCTGCAGCGCCTGGGGCTGTTCCTGACATCCATCAGGGCTTGGAAATTCCCAAATCAATGAACCCACTGAAAGGCACCATTCATTATTGGAGCTCCAGCTCGGCCTTGGTGGTGGCACACACAGCCAGGGACAGAGAATTGTCCACCCTGAGGGGTTTGAGGTGGGGAACATCAGCTGCTCCATCCCAGCCTGCAGACAGCACCAGCATTTCCTGCTGCTGTTCCTTCAGGGCTTCCCTAAATCCAGACACTTTGCGTTTTGTTTCCTTTCGGCGCAAGGAATTGTGAGACTGGATCCAGCAAAAATCCAGCAGCTGCCTTTCCCTGCTTGCTGCTTAGGTGGGAGTGGAGCAGCCAGCAGCATTCCCAGCACCTTTTAAATTCCTAAAAAACAAAGGTTTTAGTTCTGCAGAGTTGGGACAGGCTCACAGTTACAGATTTCCTGTGGGTGGATTCACCTCTATCCCTTCTCCAGGCAAAAATCTTGTCTGGATTGTGATGGAACAACACCTATGTCAGCTCCCATGAATTCCTGGGGAGGTATTTTCTGCTCTTCCTCCAATCCTGCATCCTGGTGACAAAGCAGATGAGGAAAAATCTCATATTGATTGGGTTTTAATTTATAATTCCATTGTTGTCTGTCACAGCTGCAGAGAAAAATTGGGAGTGCAGCCAGGACATCCTGACAATCCTTGATTTGGAATCTTCTGCCTCAGCTTCTCCGAGGGCAGGAATCCAAATGCCAGTGTCAGCTGTGCAAGGCATTTCCTGGGTCAGACAGGGGAGAAACTGGATTTGCTGGGGCCTGGTGGGAAGATCTCCACGGAAAAGTGGTTTTATTGGGATCTGCAGCACTCCTGGAGTCCCATCCCTCTGTACAGCAGGGATGTCCCATCTTGTCAGGAATGTCCCATTTTGTCACTGCTAGTCCCCTGCCCTCAGCTCCCTCTGGTCTGCAGGCCCAGCACCACAAAAACCCCAAAAACAAACCCAAAATCCTTATCAGCTTCCCAAATTATTTCCAACCATCCCCATCCCACATGCCTGGGACACTGAGGATGCAGGAGACATATGAGCATCACTGAGGGTCTCACTGGGTCCAGGTGGCTCCATGGGTGCAGGGAAGGTTTTGTCCCTCCCCAAGGTGCCCCTGAGGTGCCCAGGGAGCTACTCAGGCCCCACAGGGAACAATGTCCTGTTTCTGTGCCTTCCTGGGAAGTCAGATATTTTTGTGTTGGAGACAGAGCCCTGTAAAGTCATTTAGACAATAAAGGAGTGACAGGATTTCCACAGGAGAAGAGATTAAGCAAAGTGGGATTATTTTGTTCGGCAAGGAGATGATTAAGAGGTGCCATGATTGAAGTGTTTAAAGTGGCTCAGCGTTCTTATCAAATTAAGCTGTGCTGGAGATGGCTGGGCAGCCATCACTCAAGGGCACAGAACTTCTCTGCAGCCTCTCCCACAGTGCAGGGGATGCTTTGGGACCCAGAGGACAATCCTGGGTGGAGACAGTGCCAGCAGAGCGAGATCTGGGTGGGCTGCAGAGCTCCTGTTGGGAGCAAAGGTTAAGGTTACTCACAGGTGACCTGAACATTAGCACTGTCGCAGACATCTTTTAGGAAAAATCCTTTCCTTAGGATTTTTCCTCCTGAGAAGCTGAGAAGCCTCAGGAACAAAATGTAAGCAATGGTTATCTGCTGCTGTGGAATGCAACAGGTGCATCTGTGATTGGTCTCGTGTGGTTGTTTCTAATTAATGGCCAACCACCATCAGCTGGCTCAGACAGAGAGCTCAGCCACAAAACTTTGTCATCATTCTTTCTATTCTTAGCTAGCCTTCTGATGAAACCTTTTCTTCTATTCTTTTAGTATAGTTTTAATATAATATATATCATAAAATAATAAATAAGCCTTCTGAAACATGGAGTCAGATCCTCGTCTCTTCCCTCAACCTGAGACCCCTGTGAACACTGTCACATTAGCACCGCCTTTTTAAACATAACATCCAGCACACACCCATTTATTCCCTCCATGCTTTCACCTGGATGTTCTCATCCTTCTCAGCAGTCCTGCCCTTTCCTTCTCTCCTGAAAACTCCTGACAGCTCCTGGCCTTCTGTCCCCTCTCCTCTCCAGGAGGCACAAGCCAAGCCAGGGATGTGCTGAGGGTTTGTCCCTTCCCTGCATTCCTCTGCCCATCACTGGGGTTTTTCCTGTCTCCCATGCCTCTCGTGCCACTTGGAATTCTCTGCCATGCCCAAGCCATGCCAGTCCTCTGTACCCTCCAGAGCAGCCAGAGTGCTTTCCTTGGGTTGGCACAGGGTAATTGCAGTGGAGAGGGTTCACCCAGGGCCTCCCTGGCAGCCCCAGCCCCAATTTCTGCTCCGGATCACAATCAAATCACAGCTCTCACCCCTAATTACAAAATTGCCTCTTCAGCCCTCGATGAGCTGCAAACTCCTTGATGGATTCACCTTGTTCCACGTGTTCCCATCTCAGCTGCCTCTCAGAAGCAGCGTTTGGCTGTCGAGTGGAGCACTCCTCACTTTCCTTCAATGGAATTTCAAAATGAGTCCCCTCTTCCCGAGGAGCGTTCAGCCCTCAAGTGCTCCCAGCCCCGCTGCTGTCAGTGCAGGAGCTGCTCCTGAGCTGCCATGGGCCCTGTTTTCCACCTTCTCCAGCTCTTTATCCCAATCCCAGGGGATTTCAGCTCTATCTGCTGAGAGGGCTCCAGGCCACTCTTCTTCTCCTCTTCCAGGTTCCTTCTGGACCCATTTGGTGCCTGTCCCCTGTGCTGGCACTGCACAGCCCTGGGGCACCTCAAGGGCTGTGTCCTGTTCTGGGCCCTCATGGCCACAGAGCCCTGCAGGGGCTGGAGCGTGTCCAGGGCAGGGAACGGAGCTGGGAAGGGGCTGGAGCCCCAGCAGAGGCTGAGGGAGCTGGGCAGGGGCTCAGCCTGGAGCAAAGGAGGCTCAGGGGGCCCTTGTGGCTCTGCACAGCTCCTGACAGGAGGGCACAGCCGGGGGGTCGGGCTGTGCTCCAGGGAACAGGGCCAGGAGCAGAGGGAACGGCCTCAGGCTGGGCCAGGGCAGGCCCAGGGTGGGCACAGCAGGAATTTCCCCATGGAAAGGGGGCTCGGGGATTGGGAGGGGCTGCCCAGGGGGGTTTGGAGTGCCCATCCCTGGAGGTGTCCCAGGAAGGGCTGGAGGTGGCACTGAGTGCTCTGGGCTGGGGACAAGGAGGGGATCAGGCACAGCTTGGACTCCATAATCCTGGAGGCCTTTTCCAACCTCAGCAATCCTAGGATTCTTTAGGCCTGACCCCCCAGCTGGGCATGGCTGAGCACCCATAGGGAGCAGAGTGTCTCAGACATCTTTTATGAAAAATCTTTTCCTTAGGATTTTTCCTACTGAGGAGCTGAGAGGCCTCAGGAACAAAATGTAAACACTGATTATCTGCTGCTGTGGAATGCAACAGGTGCATCTGTGATTGGCCCATGTTGGTTGTTTCTAATTAATGGCCAATCACAGTCCAGCTGTCCAGACTGTCTCAGTCAGTCACAAACCTTTGTTATCATTCTTTTTCTAGTCTTAGCTAGCCTTCTGATTAAATCCTTTCTTCTATTCTTTTAGTATAGTTTTAGTATAATATATATCATAAGATAATAAATCAGCCTTCTGAAACATGGAGTCAACATTCTCATCTCTTCCCTCATCCTGGGGCCCCTGCAAACACCATCTTACAGAGCATTCCTGCCCTCGCTGTGGCAGCACCCAGGGCAGCTCAGAGGTGGCTCTGTGTGTGCAGTGACAGCCCCAGTGCCACCAGCAGGGTCACCCCAGCTCCATCCCTGGGCTCAGACTGCAGCAGCTTTGTCCCATCTTCCCTCACCTCCACCCCTTCCTGAGATTGCACATCCCAAAATACCTCTGGGCTGGAAAAAAGCTGGGAACAGCTGGGAAAAAACTCCAACATTTTCTTTAATTGCAGCAGAGTTTGTGTCCCTGGGAGCAGAGGCTGCCGATCACCAGGACGTGCTCCAAGCTTCTCCCGGTGCCTATGGAACCATCCCAGCTGGTTTAGGGAGGGGGATGAACCCTTGTGAGCCCAGCCACACCTGCAGAGCCTGCCTGCCAGCTCAGGCTCAGTCCCTGAAAAGGGCACTCACTGCAGCACCAAGCCCGGCTCTGCCCTGGGGGGACAGGAACAAAGGCAATTATGAGGCGAGGTGGGAGCAGGGCTTTGGGCTTATCCTGCTGATTATGGGATCATCTGCCAGACCTGGCCTCTGTGCCAAGCAATCCCCTGGCCACAGCCACGAGTCAGAGAGGAGAAAGCTCAGAAAGGCCAAGCCTTGGCAGCCCTGCAGCACTGGAGTTCATCCTGGCCCTGGCTGGATGGGAACCTGCTTGGAACTGCTGGAAAGGAGCTGCCAGGGCTGGGGATTTGGTGCTTCTTCCCACAGAATTGGGGTTTTTTTCCTGGATGTCCATTTCAGCTCTCTCCTATCTCCCTTTTATCCTGACAGAGTTCCACCTTCCTGTGGACAGCACCTCCAGGATCCCTTCCTTGCTCTGAAGCCATTCCTGGTGCATGCAGGGGTTGCCTCACCACACACATCCATCTTTTTCCTACTCCATGCCCAGGTTTTTCCTTGCCTCTTCTCACTGGGATTCCATCAGAAGGATGCCAAATCCCTCAGTTTCCTTCCTTCCTTCCTGGAATCCTTCCTCCCTCTCCCAGGAAATCTCTGTGCTTGAAAAGGATGTGACATGAAGGGACCTCAGCAGTGCCCATGGACTTTGGAATTTCATGTTGGTTTTCCAATTCCCCATAACAACAGAGAGTGACTGAAGGACTGAACTACCTGCAAACACCAGAAATTTTCACCATTTGCGGTTAAAAAAGGATCTGAGGGTCCCCTCCCAAACAAGGAAGGAAGGATTCCAGGAAGGATTCCAGGAGAGAAGGAAGGAAGGATTCCAGGAAGGAAGGAAGGAATTGATGTGGGAAGTCACCAGAGATGTCTCTGGAAGGGAATCAGGCCTAATCCACATACTGCTTTTTGTCTGGGACATGGGGAGCACAGTCCCAGCCCCAAGAGAACCTCAGAGCATCCTGCTGAGGGGAAAAGGCTCTGGCAGAGGTGTTGGCATGAGGAGACCCCAGCTCTCAGGGATGGTCCCAAGCAGCAGAGAATCCTTGCATAACCCCAGAACAAGGGCTCAGAGCTGGGGGTTCCTGCAAGGAAAGGAGGGAATGAGTCCAGAGCCTGTGGGGTGAGGCTGGTGGGGATGATCCAAGGGAATGGGGTCCCCCAAACCCTCCTGGAGGATGGGTGGTGAGCAGGAGGATGGCAGCCCTGGGGACAGGGCCCTTTCCCTGGTGACACTGGGAGTGTGGATGTCCCTGTGTTGGGAGCTCGTTTCTCCTCAGGGGAAGGAGGTGCCGGCAGCAGCAGCCACGGGGACGCAGCTTTCCTCTAATGAACTAGAAAATAGTTTCCCTTTAATACTGATTATCCTGGAAGGCAGCTAAAGGGAATGTGATTTCCATAGTGATGAACCCCGGGCACAGCCTCGCTCGGCAGCGGCGGCAGGGGCTGGGCTCAGCTGGGATGTTGGGATGTTCTGCAGCATCCTGGCCCTGGCAGCACAGAGGTACCTCTGCTTCCCAACAGCTGTGCTCCATCCAGCAGCTCTGCCTGCCTCTGGAATGCTTGGGGAGGGGTTGTTGTACCCCTGAGACTGCACCCTGCCTGTCCTACTCCTCCTACCCCAGCCTGCCTCCCCATCACACCCCAGCCCAGCTCCCAGTTGTGATGAGCTGGATGCTGCTGCCACTTCCCTGCCATCCCTTTCTGGGGCATTCTGGAATTCTTACTACAGCAGGCAAAAATGTGGCCAGGGAAGAAGGCAAACTGGAAAGATCCAGCTGGGAATAAAAGTGAGAAACCCCTTGGACCTGGGGGTGGTTCTGTCCCTGTGCTCAGGTGATTTCCCACCTGCAGAGCTGCCCCAGCCCAGGCAGGAGCTGGAGCTGCTGGGGCCAGGCCAGAGGAGGCTCCAGGATGATGCCAGGGATGGAGCAGCTCTGCTGGGAGGAAAGGCTGGCACAGCTGCCATTGTTCACCTGCACAGGAGAAGCTTTGGGGAGAGCTCAGGGTGGCCTTGCAGGGCCTGAAGGAGCCCCAGGGAACCTGGAGAGAGACAATTGTCACGGGATGGAGGGACAGGGCACAGGGAATGGCTCCCACTGCCAGGGGCAGGGATGGATGGGATATTGGGAATGAGGAATTGTTCCCTGTGAGGGTGGGCAGGCCCTGGCACAGGGTGCCCAGAGCAGCTGTGGCTGCCCCTGGATCCCTGGCAGTGCCCAGGGGATTGGATTTCACACCCTGGAAAAGGCCAGGATCCTCCCCCACTGGGAGTGTTTGCTCACAGCCCAGGTGCAGACGGCTCCAGTCTCCCAGAATTTGGCCAGGAGAGGTCTGGGTGGAGGTTCTTGGCTGGTTCCTGCCCCTTCCCATCGGCGTCTGTCCCCACAGCAGGTCTGTGGCACTCAGGGTGTTGCTCCTGGCCCTGCCACGCTCAGAGCAGATGTCCCTGCTCCACGACACATGGACACACCATGCCTGGCCATATGGGACAAATTATGGGATGTACACATGAGGAAAACAGGGAATCTGGGAGTGCAGCAGTGCAGAACATGCCAGGGGAAGCCACCATCCCCAGCAGTGAGAGCAGCCAGGTCAGGAATCAGCATTCCCTGCCTGGATCAGCACTCCTGCCTCCCTCAGATGGACGATGTCGTGGGCTAATAACCAAATCAAATATTCAGGAGCTGCCTGCTCAGCCAGAGGCACTGCAGGGATGGATGCTGCAAACCTGGGAAGCTCCATCTGCACCTGCAGCTTGCAGGGCTGGGATGGGCAAATGTGACTGGGCTCAGCTTTGGGACAGGGGATTTGTTTTCCCAGTCCTCCAGGGGGAAATTCTGTGCCTCGTTGTTTGGGTTTGAACAGACAGGTGTCTGCTTAGGAGGGCAGGAGTCTCCCCTGAAATGGAAAACGTAAACCCCCTCCCTATGAATTGTTATAATTTTGAAATTAAGGGGCTCTCAGGCAAAGGTATGGGAGCAGGAATAACAGTTCTTTACTAGGAACATTAAAAAACAAATGCAATAGTACAAAGAGAAAACAACCCACTGCCAGAGTCAGAATCCAACCTGCACCCCTGTGTGTCAGGGGGTGTCCCAGCCCCATCCCAGGGGGGCTCAGCCCTCCTGCAGTGCCAGCTGTGGCTCTGCTGCAGCAGGGATCCTGCACAAGGGGGGAGTTTTCCTCTGCAGCTCCAGGGCTGCTGCAGATGGGCCTGGGCTCCCTCTGGCCATGCAGGGCAGCAGAAAGCTGCTCCTCTGGCAGTGCAGGGGGCAAAGGCTGCTGTGCTGTGCCAGGCTCAGATTGGATCCAGGTAGGAATGCTTGGCTCCTCCCCTGGGCGGAGCATCTCCCCATGGGATGCTGGGATTGGATCAGCCCTGCAGGGACACTCAGTGGCCATGGACAGCAGAGATCTGCTGGAGGGAGGGTTGGCTGGGGGAGAGATAAAGGAAAAACTGCCCCATGAACAGGAGAGAAACTGCCCCAGCTCTGACAGATGGTGACAGAACACACACCTCCATCTTGCAACCTAAGACACTCATCCCACTGGAGGGAGAGAAAACAGGCAGGAGCTTTGAGGGGAATAAATCAGGAATAGAGCTGCCCACAATCCCATCCCTGCTCCCTGGCTCCCTTTCTGTGTTAAAGGAATTCAGGGTGCAGGATCAGGAAATGTAGGCAGACCCTGAGCACAGCAGGAACCTCCCCTGGGAAGGGCTCCCCGTTTCCACAATGCTGTGTTGGGTGCCACCAGTTCCTCTGTCAGGGCTGGGGCCTCTCATTCCCCAGGAATCACAGGGACCAACAGCACCTGGTGACTTCTGTCTGTGCCAGCCTCAGATGTCCTGAGGGGACACAGCCAGGGACAGGAAGCTGCAGGGAGAGAGGCTGTGCCAGCCTGGCACCGTGCTGGTGGTGGCAGAGGTGGCAGCAGCCCCAGGCAGGGAGGCACTGGGGGTGTGTGCTGGGAACCAGGACCCAGCAGGCAGCAGGAGAAGCCCTGGGGCTGCCAGGGCTGGTTCTGCTCCCGCTGCTTCTCCATGGGATCCCTGGGAGCTGCCCCACCTCTGGCTGTGTGCAGGTCAGCCCTGGCAGTGCCATCACTCCTGTCATGTGGCAGCGCAAGAGCCCAGCCAGGGCTGCACCCCAGGTGAACCAAAATGGCCACAGAATGAACCCAAGATGAGCCAAAATGGTCAAAAAATGCACAATCAGTCACGGGGTCTCTCACTTTTATCAGTTCTGCTCCATTTGCATCTTGCAGTACATTGTCCAATTCCAGCTCCAGTACACGCAGTCCCATCCTGCTTGTATTTCTTTCTTCATTCCACGTTGTTTGTGCTCTTGGGCCTGAGATTTGGATCATTTGTCCTTGGTCCTCAGATAGAGCAGGAATTGTTTTGTCTCCCTGCTCTGTGCACAGAGCTCACCATCCCCTCATGTGAAGCCCAGACCCACACACTAAAGCAGCACAGAACCTGAAAAACATAAAAGCTGAAACCTGAGGCATCAGGGCCAGCAGAGGCTGGCACAGCCCTGGCACAGCTGGGCCCTGCAGCTCAGGACAGTGAGGAGAGTGGCCCCTGATGGCCCTGGCACAGCCCCAGTGCCCGGGGTGGCTGCAGAGGCAGGGCAGGAGCAGCGTGTGCCTGGGGGGGATGCACTCAGCAGATGCTGTGGGATGGTTTTGGAGCAGAATCCTGGATCTCAGCAGCACCAGGTGCCTGAGGGTGACCAGAGGGGACAAAGCAAGGGAGGGAGCAGCTGCTGCACATCAGTGATGGGACAGAGGGAAGGGAGGGGGTGGAAATCTGGTGTTTCCTGCCTCTCTCCTGAAATGAAGAGTGGCAGGGACAGTTTTTCCTGGGGAGATGAGGCAGTTCTTTGCTCTTTTCTTGCTCCTAGCAGGACAAACACAGCAGTTTGAGAGTTTTCCATCGCAAAAGGCTGCAGGGATGTGCAGGACACAAGAACCCCTTGGGGTGTCTGAGGATGGGGATGTTCCCATGGCACTCCCAGCTCCAGGCCCAGGTGCTCTGCCAGTCCCCAGTGGGGTGTTCAGGCCCCGAGGCCCCCAGGGGGATCTCTCAGCACTCCCCACACTCTGCCTGCATCTCTCAAGCCACTCTGGAGCTTGGCAGGGGCACAGCTGTGGCAGTGTTCACAGGGGTCTGAGGATGAGGGAGGAGACGAGGATCTGACTCCATGGTTCAGAAGGCTTGATTTATTATTTTATGGTATATATTACATTAAAACTATACTAAAAGAATAGAAGAAAGGATTTCATCAGAAGTCTGGCTAAGAGTAGAATAGGAAGGAATGATAACAAAGGTTTGTGGCTCGGGCCCTGTGTCCCAAGCCAGCTGACTGTGGTTGGCCATTAATTAGAAACAACCACATGAGACCAATCACAGATGCACCTGTTGCATTCCACAGCAGCAGATAACTATTGTTTGCATTTTGTTCCTGAGCCCTCTCAGCTTCTCAGGAGGAAAAATCCCAAGGAAAGGATTTTTCATAAAAGTTGTCTGCGACACACAGCCACGTGTGGGACACTCAGTAGGAGGAGGGCTGGGGGATCCTTGTGCACCTGGAGACTTTCTCACCCTTTCCTCCTCCCTCTCTGGTTCCAGAAGCTCCAAGGGACACTTTTCAGGTCCCTTCTGCTGCCTCTCAGCCCTGCCAGTCCCATGGGACTGAAGCAAATTCCAGCAAGGAGTGAAGCGAGGATCGCCCTTTCCCTGGCTATTGCCTCTCCCACCCACAGCTTCTCCCTGGTGATGGAGCCTCTACAAAGCCCCACAAAGGAGAGGAATTCTGCCCCTGGCAAGAGGGGGACTCTCCAGGTGGCTTTAGGCTGCCCTTTGCAGTGCTCAGTCCCTGAGGACTGAGATGGAGCAGCCCTGGGAGTTCCCAATATTCCAGCAGCCAGAATTCCAGGTGAGCCATCCCTGGGCTGGAGGGGCTGGGGCAGCTCCCTTTGGGCTCTGGGTGCCCTCAGCCCCCTCTCCACTTGGATTTATCCAACACATCCCTCAGCCCTGGCTCCACAGGGGGATTGGCTCTGGGGAAGGATTTATTCATAAAGCCACGGCAGCAGGAAAGCAATCCTTGTCCTGGGGGCCCTGCAACGTGTGGATAAAGCAAATTAGAGCCAGGTCTGCGTGTGGAGGTTATAAACAAATACAGCCCGGGCTAGGAGAGAGAGAGGAGTCAGAGGCAGAGAGAAAAAGGCAGAGGAAGAGGGAGGGGAGAGCCCTTTCATAATTCATCATTCCTGAAATAAAAATAAGGCTGGAATCATGTTTTGGGTAGAAGGGAGAGCGCGTAGGAAGTGTGTACTTGCCAATCTGCCAAAAAAAGTTGCTTTTTATTTTCTTAAGAAGGCAATTATGTATTTTTGTCAGCCACTTCCTACTTTGAAGCAGCTGAACCTGCTTTGCTCAAACTTTCCCAAACAATTTGCCCTCAGGCTGCTGCCAGAACTGCAACATTTACACCCCGAAGATGAAAGGAGGGGAGTGCCACGGCTGTGGCTCCGTGTGTGCCGAGTGTGTGCACCTGCAGAGTGCTCCTGTCTGCTTCCCAGCCCTCCTGCACAAAGCCGGGATTTAGGAGCCTCCCTCTGCCTGGCTCAGGTGGGGAGTTGCTCCCAGGGATGCTGAAATGTGACTCTGTCTTGGTTTGGAAAGACAGGAGTCTGCTAAGGAAGGCAGGAGCCTCCCCTGAAATGGAGAATGCAAACCTTCCCCACCCCTCCCAATTGCTATCAATTTTAAATTAAGTCAGGCAAAAAGATGGGAGCAGGAAATAACAGTTCTTTAATAGGAAAAGGAAAAGAATTAAAGGATTAAATAAAACAATGCAGTACACCAGAACAACACTGACAGAGTCAGAACCCAACCTGACACCCTGTGGGTCAGGGTGTTGGTGGCAGTCCCATTGGAATTGTGGCTCAGCCCTCCTGCAGTGTCAGGGGTGGTTCTGTTGGAGCAAGGGGGATCTGTAGAGAAGGATGGATTCTTCCTCTGAAGATCCAGTGGGAGAAGAGGCAGCTGCTGTTCCTCTGGGGAATCCAGTTCAGAAAGCCGTGCTGGTGTTCCAGAATCTCCAGAATATATCCATGTAGCAATGCTTGGCTCCACCCCCTGGGCTCACATCTCCCAATGGGATGCTGTAGTTCTTATCAGTCATGCAGTGACATTCAATAGCTGTTATCAGCAATGTCCCCTCCCGAGGGAGGTGTGAATGTGGTCACTCAGAGAGAGAGATAAGGCAAACTGCCCACTTGACAAAGGTAATCTGCCATAGGGATGGTAATGGAAAACATCTTGCATTGCAATCTGGAACAGACTCCAGGGCAGTGTCTGGTGCTGCTGCTTGGGGAGGCTCCCAGGTCTGGGGATGAGGAGATGGAGACAGAGCCCAGCCGGGTTGGGGTCCCAGCTGGTGCTCACCACACCCTGGGCAGGGAAATGTTTGGATTTCTCAAGCTCCAGTGCTGATTTCTAGAGCGAAATTCCATCCCCAGCTGAGTGCCTGCTCCACCTGCCCCTCTCCTGGGCTCCCTTTGGGACTCACTGTGGCACTGGGATTTGGGATTGATGCCAAGTGTTCAACCTGGGGTTCCTGGCAGGATGGGCAAAGTTGAGTTCCTGTGCCCCAACTCTGCTGTGCCGCTGTCCTTCAGTCCTGCCTGAGGTCTCTCCTGCCTTGGGGAAGCCTGTGAGGAGCAAAGGCTTTTGAGGCCACAGGTTCCTGGATTTTCAGGGCCCTGACTCTCCTCCAGCAGGAAATAAAATGGCTTTTTTGGTGAGATTAATCCACAGCTTGGGCTGCAGGGTCTTGGGGCTCTCCAGTTGTTGTGCCAATGTGAGAAAGAAAAGGCTGAGCACAAGAGGAGAAGGATCCTTTTGGGATTTAGCAGCATCCCAGGGCTCCCAGCTCCAGGTGAGGCAGTATTCCTGCTCCTGCTCCCTGCCCCACCCTCTGGAGTACCCAGTGCTGTCCAGAAATCACAAATATGAGGGATATATTCCCTGGAGAAGCAGGCAGTGCCTGTGGGTGGGACAGGATGGAGAGTCCAGCTCTGCAAAGCCAGCAGGAATGTTGATATTGATGATTTTCCTGACCAGGAGCAGCAGCTGGGCACGGAGGTCACCTGATGGTGGCATTAGGAGCAGCACAGGAGGAAGATGCATGGCTGTGCCCAGGGTGTTCCTGCCTGGGTGATAACAGAGCTCCATCCTCCTGATCCCACACCCTGCCCCGACCCTGCCTTGGGTTGGAAATCTGGCAAATATGGCCCAGGCTGGGCTGGTATGCAGAGAATCCCAGGGAGCATTGGGTTGGGACCTCAGAGCCCCTCCAGTGCCACCCCTGCCATGGCAGGGACACCTCCCACTGTCCCAGGCTGCTCCAAGCCCCAGTGTCCAGCCTGGCCTTGGGCACTGCCAAGGATCCAGGGGCAGCCACAGCAGCTCTGGGCACCCTGTGCCAGGGCCTGCCCACCCTGCCAGGGAGCAATTTCTTCCTAAAATCCCATCTGAGGATGGAAAATGGCAGGGGAGAAACAAATAGGAGTCAGTTCAGCAGCCACACCGTGAGGGGATCACAGAACCACCGAGGCTGGAAGAGACCTTCAAGGCCATCCAGTCCAACCACCCACCCAGCACTGCCCTGGAACCCCTAAACCACAAAACCAGGACCTAGCATTGGCCCTGCATTGGCCATGCAAACCCTAAACCCCAAAACCATCACCCAGCACTTCACCTGCAAACCCAAAACCCCAAAACCATCACCCAGCACCTCATCCAGACACATCCTGAACCCCTCCAGGGACAGGGATTCCCCACTCCTTGGGCACCCTATTCCAGTGCCTGGCCCCCCTAAAAATGAACTTTTTTCCTAATCTGCTCCAAATCTCCCCTTTCTGAGGCCATTTCCTGTGTCCTCCCACTGCAGGAGTGGCAGAAGGGACTCGTCCCACACCAAGCTCCTGTCCTGGCAAGGACAAGCCTGGATAATGAATAATTCCACCAGGTGATAATTAATTCCACCAATTAGAGCTGCCCTAATGAGACGGGACCTGCAGAACACGTGGTGCAGACCAGGCCTTTATTTCCCAGCCCAATTTCCATGTTTTCCCTTCCATAAAACCATTATTTGCTGTCCCTATTCCTGGAAAAAAACGGGAGCTGAAGTGGTGGGTAGAAGGGAATGATCAGGAGGATCATGGAGAGGGAAAGGCAGCCGTGAATGCACTTCATGTTTGCAGTAATTAAGGAACTGTCGAAATTCCTAAATCCCAATTTTGAAATCGTTTGGTTGACTTGACACGTCCAAGTCCCCGAGCTTTTAATTCAAATATAAAGCTTGATTGGCAAATTAAGAGAAGGCTATGAATGAAATTAATGAAAGATTAAAGACCAGCAGCTCACGCTGATATAAAAATTACCCCTCCAAAATAGGTTATGCAATCATTAGGATAAGTTGCCACTCTGCTAATATTAATTCTGATCCAACATTTATTCATCGATGAGATTTACTGATTCCCAATGAAGTCCTAAAAATTCCCTACAAGTGTTGGATCTTTGCAGGCTCTGTTAATCACCTTTATTTTCAATTCCCTAATTTTTAAAATTACCATAAAGCGAGTTTTCCTTAATAAATTGCGTCGTTGAGCACTTGAATTTGCAGTTGTGCTGAGGCAAATGAGATCCAAGGGCCATTAGGACATGGAATGGGAATTTGATTAACCAAAATTACCTGGACAATGCACTTGGACCCCTCCAAAACTCACTCTTGTTTCCATGTCAGGCTCTGCATCCCAGGAAAACTGAAGGAGGGATGATCTGAGGGAGTTTTCCTCACCAGGAGCTGCAGGCTGTAGAGTTCAGAATTTGGGAATTGGTGTTCACAGGTGGCAGGGGAGAGAGGGAATTATCATTCAGCTGGGATTGGGATGGAGTGTGTCCCATAATTGGGCAGGACGAGGTGACCTCAGAGAGGAGGGGAAGGAAAACCTCAGTGCTCCTTCTCCCGAACCTGCCCTGCCTGGGATTTGTTGCCAAAATCAACATTATTCCCACTTCCCTCACTTAACGTGGATACTTTTCCATGCAGGCACCTAAACTGCACATCAGCAGCATTCCCTGGCTGAGACTCTCCCAGGATTTTTAAGAGAAGTTTTTTTTTTCCTCTGTAATTGTGTTCAGCTCCATCATTACCTGGAGTCTGCTCCGCAGCACTTCCGTGAACGCGCTGGAATTTTTTATGGACTCCGCGATTTATGGCTCGGCTTCTCCCTCTGTCTTGGCTGTGGCAGATGAGAACTGAATTCCTCTGTTTCTGATCACTTATTCCTGGTTTATAGTGCAATAAAAAATAAAAACAGCCCAGTAAAATACTGTAAATAGAGCGGGTGCAGCTGCATATCTGTGGTTTTCCTGCTTGGATCAATGCATGGACACATCCTGCATCCTCAGGTGGATGATGGAAGGAGCCCTCCTGCTCCTGCACTCAGGGAAATACTTCCCAGAACCTCAACTCCATCTCCCCAGAATGGTTTGTGTGGGACGTGCTGGTGATGCCAACTAGCCTGGGAGTGTCTGGGATATTCCCTGTTCCTCCACTGCTCCAGGCACCACGTGGAGTGTGGAACGGGACAAGTGGCCTTTCCTCCCCCTCTCCAAGGACCTGCACAATGCCAGAGCCCCCTCACTCCATCCCTGCTCTCCCAGAGTTCCCAAACTCACCCCCAGCCCCTCTCCCTTTATCCAGGGTCCCTCAGGCTCCCAGAGCAGCTCCCCTGATCTCTCCCCCTGTACAGGGAGGACTCTGCTGCTCTGCCAGGCTCTCATCCCAGACCCTGCAGAATCCTCCTGGAGAAGCTCCTGCTCCAGCAGGTGAAGCTGAGGAGCGTCACTCACACACAAAGGGCAGATCCATCACAGCTTCAGGGAAGAGCTGTTCCCATTTTGCACTCTGAGCTCAGGTATTAAACTCAGATTTGTCGGAATTCTCTTGTTTCAGGTGAGGCAAAGACTCCTGGCAAGAGCTTGGCGCTCTCCTCACCTCAAGCAAACAATTCCCAGCCTGGGGGGAGAGAGCAGGCTCTGGAAAGGTGCTCAGGAGCTCTTGGTGTGAGTCACTGCCAGGATAAAGACATCCAAGATGGCTCGAGATTCCTGCCAGGATGGGGAGATGAATCAGGGCCGTCGTGACCTCCCCATGTGTCTGGCAAGTTGTTCTCTTGTTGCCTCGTGAACAATCTGTTTTCCCCAGACCCAAAATAACAATGTTGAGGAATAAAGTGCTTTTTTCTCCTCCACTCCGGGTGAGTCACTGAAGGCAAAGGAGGAGGAGTTCTCCGTGCAGACGTGGATCAGGAGCTGGGAATTCTGAGAGGGAACGATCTGGGTCGAGGGTGTCACCCCTGCATTACTGGGGGACAAAGAGCCCCAGGTGGCCCCGCTGGCCCCTCTGCCAGCCCCTGGTGGTGTGCACCTCTTCCTCCCACATCATCTCCTGCTCTTGCTCCTGTCATCTCCTCCTGAAAAGTGTCTGGCAGGGAGCCCGTGGTAAACTCGCTGCTGCCAGCCCTGTGCCAAAGCTTTCCCTTCAAATCTCAAACAGGAGCAGGTTGAAGCCTTGACATTTTTCAGCAACTAAGCCAAAGTCGACGGCAAATGATATTTTTACCTTTTTTCTCCCTGCCCTTTTCTTCCTTTGTGTCTATTTGCTTCTCTCTTCCTTTGCTTCTCTCTGCCTTTGCCTCTCCAAAAAAGACAACAACAATTCAAAATCCAGCATCACCAACTCAATAATTGCCCTTTCAATATGTCCCTGTCCAAAGGGGCTGGAAGGTCTAAGATTTGCCCATGGAGACTCTTTAAAGCAAAGGGAGAACGTTTCAGTGATAAATTCCACGTTGAAAGCCATGTTTTTCTCCCTCATTTTCACAGGAATTTCATCGACTCTCACTGACAGCTCAGCTCTTGCACGGCTGTTTGTTTGCAGTGGATGGATGCCAGCTGTAACTTAGATGCACTTAAATATTGCATGGAAAACCAGGATTGCTTCCCTTGTGTGGCCACCCCAGAAGAGCCAGGGGCAGGGTGACTCAGGGATGCGATTCCGCTCTCCGATGCCGCTGCCAGCAGGAGCCCCTTGGGCAGCACGGAGCTCACATTCCAGGGAAGGTTTAGATCCCTTTTTGCTTTTGACTTATTCATGACAAGAACCAAAAATAATCTGCAGCAACCTGAAAGGTGAATGTGTCTGTTTAAAGAAGGGCTCAAGCCCCTTGCAGGGCCTGAAGGGCTCCAGGAGAGCTGGAGAGGGACTGGGGACAAGGGATGGAGGGACAGGACACAGGGAATGGCTTTAAGCTGACAGTGGGTAGATATAGATGGGATATTGGGAAGGAATTCCTCCCTGGCACAGGGTGCCCAGAGAAGCTGTGGCTGCCTCTGGATCCTGGAAATGTCCAAGGCCAGGCTGGAGCACCCTGGGATGGTGGAAAGTGTCCCTGCCATGGCACAGGCTGGCACTGGATGAGTTTGGTTTTTTCCAACCCAAGCTATTCCACAATTCAATTGTGTGACCGCAGCAGCCATAGAAGGAAAGGAGAAAAGGAACACCCAGAGCCAACCAGTCCAAGCTCCAGAAGTGCCCCTGTGCTGCTGTGTCTGCATTTCCATGGGTGGGTGGTGCCTTGGTGGCACCTTGAGCTGCAGCCGCTTGGGGACCAGCCCTGTGCCCAGTCCCACTGTTCTGGTGTCCCCTGCAGTGCCAGCACCGTGCCAGGGGGCAACCCCAAAGCCACTCTCGATCCCCTGTGCACTCTCTTCCCCTCCAAAGCCATGCTGGATTCTCACCCCGAGCCCTCCTTCCCCACCCCACTGAGCACAGGATGAATTCTGTCCTTCCAGCCCTCCTGGGACTGGGCTGTTCCTCCACTCCCATCAGGACACCACAGGATGGGTTTGGCAGGGATGTGGCACAAGGGACACCGGCAGCAGGTGCCTCGTGCCACCCTCCAGGACAGCCCTGAGCCTGCAGAGCAGCCACAGCCAGGCCCAGGAATGCTCCTGATTAATCCTGGGATTTATGGTGCCCATAAAGTCCTTTCCAGTGACACATTAATATCCCAATTAATACTCAGCAACAGACATTTTAATGTAACTAATTCCAGGCAGGATGCTCTCTTTGGAGGGATATAAATGGCCTGACATGGTGCTATTGATCCCTGAGGCCACAGCACTCCACAGCAATTCCCTCCATCCATCCATCCGTCCATCCATCCATCCATCCATCCATCATCCATCCATCCATCCATCCATCCATCCATCCATCCATCCATCATCCATCCATCCATCATCCATCCATCCATCCATCCATCCATCTATCCATCCATCCATCCATCATCCATCCATCCATCCATCCATCCATCCATCCATCCATCCATCCATCATCCATCCATCCATCCATCCATCCATCCATCCATCCATCCATCCATCCATCATCCATCCCTCCATCCATCCATCATCCATCCATCCATCCATCCCTGCATCCATCCATCCATCCCTGATATCCTGGGAAGGTTACAGCTTCAAATCCCCATGGGATTTTTCCTTGGGGTGCACAATGAGGAAAGGGGTTCCCCAGAAAAAGAAGCAGCATCCTGCCAGATGGGATGGATTGGGATGGGATGGGATGGGATGGGATGGGATGGGATGGGATGGGATGGGATGGGATGGGATGGGATGGGATGGGATGGGATGGATGAGTGGCTCCATCCCCACACCCTATCCTCTGCAGATCCAACTCCATGCTCTGTCCTGGTGCCGGGCTGGGATGGAACAGGATTTTGTCTGGAAGCCCCCATCCTTGCCGGGCCTTCCCACATGGCTGCAGGGATGGGGCCATGGTGCTGCTTCCAGCTCCGGAGCAGGGTTGCCACGGAAACCGATCCTGTTGAGTTTCTTCCCATCTCCAAAGCCAGCCTGTGGCATCAGAGCTCCCATCCACGGTGTCCAGGGGAGATTCCTCCCAACCCAGCAGATTCACTCCCCCCACTCACCCCACAAGCACAGCAGAGCCCCCCAGGCCCTGAGTGCGAGCCCAGCCATGCTGCCCTGACACTCTCAGCTTTCCAAGATTCCCAGGATACCCTGGTGGGATTTCGCATCCCACCTCCACTCCTTGCCTTCAAACCCTCTCTGGCATCATCCTGCTGCTCCTTTCCCTGCTCCACATCCTTGATCCAGCAGCAGCTGCTCCGGCAGTGCAGGAGAGCATGGAGATGCCTCTGTTAGGAGGGAGAGGCTCTGGGAATGTGAAGGGAGGGCAGGTGGGATGTGGAAGGGGGATGGGGAGGGAGGTGCACTCAGCGAGGTGTCTCCAGGCAGAGCAATCCCTGCCTCCCTCCTTCCCTGCATCCAAAGGCTGCCTCTCCATTATTCATCCCCCTTCAGGGGAACTATCTCATCCTAATAAAAATGTCACAAGGAATCCACAAATACATCCATAGCCAGCACCAGGAGTTCCTCAGTGCACGGGGAGCTCTGCTGCTCTCTGCACTCCTGGGCTGCCACCTCGCTTCCCCCCGAGCTGGGCACAGATTCTCTGACATTCCAGACACGGAATGGTGCCCACAGGGAGCTCAGGGAGATGCCTGAGCCTGGATATCTCAGCTCCCTGCATCTGAAATTCCTGTTTGGCTCTGCTGCATCCCAAAGGCTTTGTTGCTTCTGCATCCCAAAGGCTTTGCTGCCTTTTTCCATTGCTTTTGTTCCTGTTCGAAGCCTGGGATGAACCTCCCAAACAGCCCAAACCCTGCTCTGCAAACCCAGCAGTGATGGACATCAGTGATGCCCAAACCTGTCCCCATTAGCAGTGACAGCTCTGGGACATCCAAAATTCACTTCAGGGTTGCCCAGAGCAGCTGTGGCTGCCCCTGGGAGTGTCCAAGGCCAGGCTGGACAGGGCTTGGAGCATCCTGGGACAGGGAAAGGTACAAGGAAGCAGATTTGAAATGATGAAGCAGAATCCTTTAACACCTTCCAGTGCCCAAAGGGGCTCCAGGAGAGCTGGAGAGGGACTGGGGACAAGGGATGGAGGGACAGGACACAGGGAATGGCTCCCACTGCCAGGGGCAGGGATGGATGGGATATTGGGAATGAGGAATTGTTCCCTGTGAGGGTGGGCAGGCCCTGGCACAGGGTGCCCGGAGCAGCTGTGGCTGCCCCTGGATCCCTGGCAGTGCCCAAGGCCAGGCTGGACACTGGGGCTGGGAGCAGCCTGGCATGGTGGAAGGTGTCCCTGCTTTTCCATTGGGATGGTTGAAGGTGTCCCTGCCTCTCCACGACCTCCCATTCCAGCAGCTCTGGGTAAAAGGAAGCCTCGGGTGGCATTTGGGACCGACCCTGTGGGGAATGTGGGCACAGGATCCCAGAGTAGCCTCTGTTTTTATCTAGGAACCACCAGATCCTGGCAAAAATCAGCTTTTGTGTGTGGAGGAGTGCAGGGAACAGCCAGACCCTGCCTGGTGCAGGCTGTTTGCACTGGAGCACAGATCATGGCAAAAGCCAGGGAAAAATCCTTTGCCAAGCAAAGTTCTCAGTCCGTGTGAGTCCATCCTGCTAAACCAATATTGGAACTGCTGCTCTCCATCTGGGATGGCCAAGGAAAAGCAGTGGAGAGGCTGATTTGCCTCTAATCTGCTTTTCCCGACAAATATTCCCTCATTTGGGGGAGTTCTGGGAGTTCTATGCTGACCAAACCTCCTGCCAAAAGCCAACATTCCCTTTGCCAGGTCAAACCTTTTTTCCTGCAGAATATTTCCCTGTATTCCAAAGCACCAGGCTTTGTTTTATCACCGCCGTCGCCAAATTTCAGCGCCTCTTTGCCAAAGAGTGCTCCTGGACCAAATTGTCCATGATTTTCCTGTTTTTCCAGTCTGTTTTCCTGGACAGAAAATTTGCTTGCTCTGAGCACTGGTGCCACTGGAAGGACTCTGGGCCAAGGCCTGGTCCCAGCTGATATTTTGTGCTTGGAGTGTCTCTACTTTCAGCATAAACAGCATTAAACCCCCTGGGAATGGGAATAATCTGGGATTTGATGGACTGGAGAATGATCCAGTGTGTGAGTGACAGCCGAGCCATGGGAGCATTCTTGGGGAGATTCTGTCCTGCTTTCAGGAGGATTCATTTGCTTGGTCTTGGTGATTTTTGGACAACTCCAGCCAGTCGCAGTAATCCAGGATAATTGCTGTGTGTGGCTCTTCCCAGATCCCATTAGCTGCAGGAATTTTGGCAACTCCTACAAGCAAACAAGGTGGAGATGTCCAGTTCTGCTGGGCCTGCAGCTGTTGGGGGCTGTGGGGTGGACACTGAGACTTTCTCTGAACAATCTGGGGCTGCTTCTCCCTCATTTCCATCACAGCCACTCCAAAAAACCCTTTGGAGCAATCCCATTCCCACTAAAATCCACCTGGGCCTTTGCTGGTGGCTGGTGGTCACAAATCACCCTCCCAACATGGAATTCTTGTGCTGCCTTTTAGTTCAAAGATTTCTGCTTGCAGCTTTTCAGGTCCAGGAGCAATGATTTGCCAAAGTTGTAATGATTAACAGAAGTTTTAATGAATCCTGATGGATTTATTATTTATCTTTTGGACTGATAGATCCCCAGGGTTGTTTATTCCAATGTCTTGGAGCTCATACAAAATATTTTATTGCTGCGCTTATGGTTCTATATAAAATATTTGCTAGACTTCCCCATAGACTAAATCAGGGGAGGTGAAACCCTGGATTTTTGGCAATATGAGGTCTCATTCCATGCCCCTCAGGATGCCATTCCAACTGTTCCAGGTTGCAAAGCAAGATGTTTTTAATTACCATCTGTATGGCAGATTACCTTTGTCAAGTGGGCAGTTTGCCTTATCTCTCTCTTTGAGTGACCCCATTCACACCTCCCTCGGGAGGGGACATTGCTGATAGCAGCTATTGAATGTCACTGCATGGCTGATAAGAACTATAACATCCCATTGGGAGATGTGAGCCCAGAGGGAGGAGCCAAGCATTGCTACCCAGATATAATCCAGAGGTTTTTGAGACACCAGCACAGCTTCTCCACTGGATTCCCCAGAGGAACAGCAGCTGCCTCTCCTTCCACTGGATCTTCAGAGGAAGAATCCATCCTTCTCTACAGATCCCCCTTGCTCCAACAGAACCACCCCTGACACTGCAGGAGGGCTGAGCCACATTTCCAATGGCACTGCCACCAACACCCTGACCCACAGGGTGTCAGGCTGGGTTCTGACTCTGTCAGTGTTGTTCTAGTGTACTGCATTCTTTATTTTATCCTTTTTTTTTCCTTTCCCTATTAAAGAACTGTTATTTCCTGATCCCATATTTTTGCCTGAGAGCCCCTTAATTTAAATTTGATAGCAATTGGGAGGGGTGGGGAGGGTTTGCATTCTCAATTTCAGGGGAGGCTCCTGCCTTCCTTAGCAGACTCCTGTCTTTCCAAAGCAGGACACCAGCCTTGCTGCTCCTCAGGTGATGCTGCGCCCTCCCCATGGAGCTGCCACCTCTCCGCATTCCCAGGGGCTTTGGGAAGCACAATCCCACTTCCAGTGAGTGAGAAGTGGCTTTTTTGTGGGTGCTGTGGTCAGAGGCAGGGAGCAGCATCCCCAGGATGATTTGCAGCTGCTCCTTTTCCTGTGGCTCATGTCAGCATTTGGCAGAAACAGCAGCAGAGCAGCTCTGGCTGCCCAGCCCGGCTGGAGCCAGGAGGGGCTTGGCTGAGCCGGGAACTTCTCTGCTGCTTTCCATGCCGAGACTGCAGCTGAAACACCCACTAAGGCGGTGAATTCCTGGTGCGTCACCTGGGCAGGACCAGGAGGGGAGGCACAGGGAGAGGAGCATGTGAGCTCAGGCTGACTCCGGCACCTCCGAGCCTTTCCCTGTATGGAAAAGGGGAAGGGAGAGCTCAGGAAGGCTCTGCAGGTGATGCCTCAGGTTTCAACTTTTATATTTTTCAGTTTCTATTCTGCTTTAGTTTCTGAGTCTGGACTTTGTATTAAGGGATGCTGAGCTCTCTGCACAGAGCAGGGAGACAAAACAATTCCTGCTCTAGCTGAGCACCAAGGACAAATGATCCAAATCTCAGCCCCAAGAGCACAAACAACGTGGGCTGGAGAGAGAAAAACAAGAAGGATGGGACTGCATGGGCTGGAGCTGGAGCTGGACAATGAACTGCAATATGCAAATGGAGCAGAACAGATAAAAGTGTGAGACCTCGTGACCTGTTGTCCATTTTGTGCCCATTTTGGGTTGTGCTGCCCAAGGTGGATCCATTGAGGCCTCTTAATAAATGCCTACTTTATTCTTTAGCTCTGTCCAGCCTCTGTTCCAGGTCAGCCTTCCCAAGGCACCACAGGCTCCCCAGGGTGCCCCAGGGCTCCGGGGATGGGAGCAGCCCTGGGTGTGAGGATCTGTCACTGCAAGTAGCAGCGACTGCAGCCTCAGGGCAGGGCTGGGAGGAGAGGCCATCAGTCCCTGGAAGAGCTTGAGCCAGAGCCTCCAGCTGGGACAGAGGAGATTGTGAATCTTCCATTTTGAGCAAGACTGTGATGGTTTGTATGAATTTGGGATGTTTTACTGATTGTAAACTCAGTTTGTGGCGAGCCAGGAAGGAGAGCCACCATTCCCTCCAGGAATGAAGAGGACACATCTGGGCACTTTCAATGTGCCCTTGGACAGAGCAGGAGTCAAACCTGGCTGTGTGCTCCAGAACAATAAACAGCAGAGAAGTAAAAATAATTGTAAAATCCTGAAATTATGTTTTGTATTCATAGAAATGTGGAATGGTTTGGGTTGGAAAGATCCTTAAAGCTCATTATGTTCCACCTCTTGCAGGGACACCTCCCACTGTCCCAGGCTGCTCCAGCCCCAGTGTCCAGCCTGGCCTTGGGCACTGCCAGGGATCCAGGGGCAGCCCCAGCTGCTCTGGGCACCCTGTGCCAGGGCCTGCCCACCCTCACAGGGAACAATTCCCAATTCCCAATATCCCATCCATCCCTGCCCTCTGGCAGTGGGAGCCATTCTCCCTTGTCCTGTCCCTCCATCCCTTGTCCCCAGTCCCTCTCCAGCTCTCCTGGAGCCCCTTTAGGCCCTGGCAGGGGCTCTGAGCTCTGCCTGGAGCCCTGTCTGGGTTTGAACAGCCAGGTGTCTGCTAAGGAAGGCAGGAGCCTCCCCTGAAATGGAAAATGCAAACCCTCTCTCTCCAAATTATTGTAATCTTGAAATTAAGGGGCTCTCAGGCAAAGATATGGGAATAGCAATAACAGTTCTTTACTAGGAAAATTAAAAATACGAATGCAATAGTACAAACAAAACCAAACCCCTGCCAGAGTCAGACCATGCCCTGTCCCCTGTGTGTCAGGGCGGTGTCCCAGCCCCATCCCAGGGGGGCTCAGCCCTCCTGCAGTGCCAGCTGTGGCTCTGCTGCAGCAGGGATCCTGCACAAGGGGGGAGTTTTCCTCTGCAGCTCCAGGGCTGCTGCAGATGGGCCTGGGCTCCCTCTGGCCATGCAGGGCAGCAGAAAGCTGCTCCTCTGGCAGTGCAGGGGGCAAAGGCTGCTGTGCTGTGCCAGGCTCAGATTGGATCCAGGCAGGAATGCTTGGCTCCTCCCCTGGGCGGAGCATCTCCCCATGGGATGCTGGGATTGGATCAGCCCTGCAGGGACACTCAGTGGCCATGGACAGCAGAGATCTCCTGGAGGGAGGGTTGGCTGGGGGAGAGATAAAGGAAAAACTGCCCCAGGAACAGCAGAGAGCTGCCCCAGCTCTGACAGATGATAACAGAATTCACACCCAGGCACAACTTGCAACCTAAAACAGGACCCTTTCTGCTGCTGCTGTGAACAAAACCCCTTCGAGGGCCTGGATCCAAAGGCCCAGACCCCTCCAGCTCATCCTTAAGACGAGCTGAACCAGTTTTCCCCTTCCCAAGCCAGTGCCTGGCTGGGCTGCGCTGGGCTGATCCTCCCCAGGGAAGGGAGCAAAGAGAGAGAAAGGGCAGATTAAAGCCTTGGCACTGCCCATCCTGAATGTGAGACATCTGACAGATGTTCCTCAGACCCTCAGAGCCTTCCCAGCCATCCTGGAGAGCCTGGGAGCTCCCAGCATCCAGCCATGAAACGAGGAAGGAAGGGAGGAAGGGAGGAAGGGAGGAAGGGAGGAAGGGAGGAAGGGAGGAAGGGAGGAAGGGAGGAAGGGAGGAAGGGAGGAAGGGAGGAAGGGAGGAAGGGAGGAAGGGAGGAAGGGAGGAAGGGAGGAAGGGAGGAAGGAAGGAAGGAAGGAAGGAAGGAAGGAAGGAAGGAAGGAAGGAAGGAAGGAAGGAAGGAAGGAAGGAAGGAAGGAAGGAAGGAAGGAAGGAAGGAAGGAAGGAAGGAAGGAAGGAAGGAAGGAAGGAAGGAAGGAAGGAAGGAAGGAAGGAAGGAAGGAAGGAAGGAAGGAAGGAAGGAAGGAAGGAAGGAAGGAAGGAAGGAAGGAAGGAAGGAAGGAAGGAAGGAAGGAAGGAAGGAAGGAGTTTCCCAGGACTGGGAAGCCTTGTTGAGATTGAAATAATACCAATTTTGTATGCATTTGACTATTTCTGCCCTGCATGAGACAATCTAAAGCCGATCTCATTTATCAATTAGCATTTATAACGTCCTTATCACCATGGAATCAAGCACTGTAAATGGATTAAGGAATAAGCAGGATGCCTGGTAGAGTCAGGAATTCATCTCCTTGAGATTTGGGGTCATCTCATCGAGGGGACAGGGACAGGCACAAATTTTAGATCCTTTACAAAACCTGAGCAAGGACTCATTGGAAATAATTAGAGTAATTAGTCCAGAATTAAGAGGGTAAATTTTTATTCCAGACCTGAATGTTCATAGGGGAAGTTATTCTGGGAGAGCTCATCTGGAAAACCTCATCCTCTGTTCCCTCTGCTTCTGGTTTATCCCAAATCATTCCCAGAGCCTCCCCTGCTGTCAGCCCAGCCCTGTGGAGCTGTTTGGGTCCATGGAAAATGCCCCTGGGGCAGTGCCAGGCGGGATGCTGCTGTTCCCAGCCATGCTGGGGGATGGATGGCAGCATCACGAGGGTCCTGCTGGCACCAGGAGGAGCAGGAGGTGTCCCCAGGTGCTCAGCAAGGTCACCTTAAGGGGAATCATAGACTCCAAAGGCAGCTGACCATGAGCTGCTTCCCCATCCCAAACGTGGGAAACATCAAAGGGCTCTGGGACAGCTGGGCCAGGATCTGGGGGGTCTGTTCTGACCCAGGGTGTGGGTCAGGAATATTTGAGGGCTGGAGCTGAAGAACATTTGGAAGCCAGGATGTTTTCCCACTCCAGAACCCCCCGAGCCCTGGGCTGATTCTGTCCCTGCGCTCAGGTGATTTCCCACCTGCAGAGCTGCCCCAGCACAGGCAGGAGCTGGAGCTGCTGGGGCCAGGCCAGAGGAGGCTCCAGGATGATCCCAGGGATGGAGCAGCTCTGCTGGCAGGAAAGGCTGGCACAGCTGCCATTGTTCACCTGCACAGGAGAAGCTTTGGGGGGAGCTCAGGGCGGCCTTGCAGGGCCTGAAGGAGCCCCAGGAAACCTGGAGAGAGACAATTGACACGGGATGGAGGGACAGGGCACAGGGAATGGCTCCCACTGCCAGAGGGCAGGGATGGATGGGATATTGGGAATGAGGAATTGTTCCCTGTGAGGGTGGGCAGGCCCTGGCACAGGGTGCCCAGAGCAGCTGGGGCTGCCCCTGGATCCCTGGCAGTGCCCAAGGCCAGGCTGGACACTGGGACAGTGGGAGGTGTCCCTGCCATGGCAGGGGTGGAACAAGATCAGTGTTTTTAAGCTCCCTTCCACCCCAAAGGTTTCCACAATTCCATGATTCTCCCCTGTCAGCTCTCCAGGGAGCTCCTGGTGTGTCCCAGCTCAGTGAGGATGTGGCACTGCTGACACAGGACAGTGGCAATGGTGACACAGGACAGTGACCCCTCACTCTCTGGCCAAGGCAGGAAGGGCCGCAGGGCTCCTGCAGCCCAGGGAGGTGTCCCAGGCTGAACCCCAGCTGCTGGGGGGGAGATTTTGGGGAGCAATCCAGGTTCTCCTCACTGCACCCCTGGGCCGTGGCCAGCAGCAGCCCTGAGTGCAGGATGGCAGCTGTGCCACGGACAGGGCTCTGCTGGCTGTTCCTCCCTCCCTCATGCCAGAGCAGGAATTGTAATTTATTTTTGCATTGCTCAGGGTCAAACAGAGACCAAGGATTGTACAGCTGCCCTGTGCCCTGGACAAGTGACCCTCCCCAGTGGGACACTCCTTTCCCGTGCCACCAATGTCACCTCCAACTGCCAGCAGAGCAGAAGCATAATGAGCCTCCATCCCAGCCATTATTATGCCGGGGATGTGTTAGAAGAAGAATATTCATGAGAAAGCATTTGTTTATCCAAGTAGCCTTGAGCGCTGAGCGGTGAAGGGCTGGCCTTGCAGCGGCCAGGAGTCAATATTTGTCCAACATTAGCAGAGCAGAAATGGCTGCTTTGGACACCCGAGTGCTGTCCAGCTCTGATTCCAGAGCCATCCGTGTGCTTCCCTGCTGCGGTGCCAAAAGCCCTCCAAGTGCTGTGGAGCGCTGAATGTCACGGCAAGGACGGAGTTTACGCTGTTTACACCGAGCGTTTTCACGCTGAATCGGCTCGGGGCTGCAGGTGCCAGCTGAAAGCCCAGAGCTGCTGCATGGAATGGGATTGGCAGCCCTGGATGGGTCCCACATGCTGGGCCAGCCCAGAGCAGCTCCTCCTCCAGCCCCGTGGCTTGTGGCACCAGCCTTGATGTCTCCATCCCCTCCTTGGCAC
This sequence comes from Melospiza georgiana, assembly GCF_028018845.1. Taxonomy (NCBI): domain Eukaryota; kingdom Metazoa; phylum Chordata; class Aves; order Passeriformes; family Passerellidae; genus Melospiza; species Melospiza georgiana. The sequence continues at coordinate 16,160,025 of NC_080444.1, forward strand.
GCTGGGCTCGGGTTCTCTCTCTCTTTACTGCCCTTTGCAGGGATTGCAGAGCTCCCTGAAGGATGAACATTTTATGGGTTTGAAAACCCAGGTATCTGCTGAGGAAGGCGGGAGCCTCCCCTGAAATGGAAAATGTAAACCCAAACTCTATGAATTGTTATAATTTTGAAATTAAGGGGCTCTCAGGCAAAGAGATGGGAGTAGGAATAACAGTTCTTTACTAGGAACATTAAAAATACAAATGCAATAGTACAAAGAGAAAACAAACCCCTGCCAGAGCCAGAGCAGGAGCTGCCTGCCCTCACCCTGCTGTGCCCCATCCCAGGCTGTCCAGGGCAGCTCTCCCTGCTGGGGAAGCAGCAGCGGGCAGGAGCCAGGGCACACGGCTGGGATGGGCACGGCAGGGCTGGCCTGAGGGGCGGCACAGAGCAGGAATGGGGCAAAGAGCTGGGCAGGGGCTGGAGGGGGAGCTCCCATCCCAGCCAGGGGGCAGGAGCAGGGCAGGGCACCGGGAAACAGCCGGGAGTGCTGCACAATCCAGGACTGATACTGCTGGGAAGGCTCAGCCCTGCATCCACAGCCCCTGCATCCCCAGCGTCCCCATCCCCTCCATCCCCATTCCCTACACCCGAGCCCTTCCTGCAGCCCCTGGACAGCTCCAGGCTCTGCTCATCCCTCTCCAGCCTCGATGGAGCCCTGCACCTTCCCCAGCCCCACAGGGCTCCACCCTGGGACAGTGTTCACAGGGGTCTCAGGTTGAGGAAAGAGATGAGGATCTGACTCCACGTTTTAGAATGCTGATTTATTATTTTTATGATATATATTACATTAAAACTATACTAAAAGAATAGAAGAAAGGATTTCATCACAAGGCTGGCTAAGAATAGAATAGGAAAGAATGAATAACAAAAGTTTGTGGCTTGGGCTCTCTGTCCGAGCCAGCTGACTGTGATTGGCCATTAATTACAAACATCCAACATGGGCCAATCCCAGATGCACCTGTTGCATTCCACAGCAGCAGATAACCATTGTTTACATTTTGTTCCTGAGGCTTCTCAGGAGAAAAAAATCCTAAGGAAAGGATTTTTCATAAAATATCATGGCTACTGCATCCTTCTCTTCCTGGAGGCTCTGCCTGCAGTTCACATCTCCTGGGGTCTCCCCTTGTGTCCAAACTGGATTTTGCTCTCTGGGTACTGTGCCTGGAAAGCATATCTGGACAAGGGGCAGCAGGAGGGTGTTGTGAATCCAAAGTGATTCCAACAAAGGGGAGAGAACAATGAGGAGGACTCCATGGATATCAGAAGGCTAATTAATTACTTTATTATACTATGTTATATACATTTCATCTAAACTGAACCTGCCAAGCACTCACTCTGCACACAAATACACACACACACTGCACAGAATGTCAGCCCACAGTCCCCACACACACACCTGGCCCTGACAGGCCAAAGGAACAAAACACCATCACTTTGGATAAACAATCTCCATATTGCATCTACTTTGGCACAATACAGGCCCAGCAAGTGATAAGAATAGTGTTTTCCCTTTCTCTGAGGTTCAGAGAATGTGGAGCCCAAAAATCCTTGGGAATAATTGTGCCTTGCTTTTCTCTGTGAGGAGAAATGTGGCAACAGGAGGGGGAAAAGCCTGAGGAGGATTTTCTGAGCAGGAAAAACCCAGAACACGTTTGTGGCATCTCTCAGTGCATGGTGGCAACTTGTGTGGAGTGAAAGCTGGGCCAGAACCCCTTCAGGACTTCCCTAATCCTCCTTTTTTCCCTTTGTGAGAGCACAATCTTCACTCCAACCCCAGGTTGACCTTCCCAGCCCTCCTTGTGCTCCGGCTGCCCACAGGGAGGCAGGAAATGGATCCTGCTGTTAACAGCCCCCTGCAGCAGCTCCTGGGTGCTCAGCACAGCACCCAAGGGTGCTGGAGGGGTGCAGGTGCTGCCAGGAGCCAGAGAGGCTGCAAGGGAGCAGAGCTGGAGCCAGGATGGGGCAGCCAGGGCTGCAGGCAGAGAGGGAACACCCAGCAGGGATGGATGGATGGATGGATGGATGGATGGATGGATGGATGGATGGATGGATGGATGGATGGATGGATGGATGGATGGAGGGATGGATGATGGATGGATGATGGATGGATGGATGGATGGATGGATGGATGGATGGATGGAGGGATGGATGATGGATGGATGATGGATGGATGGATGGATGGATGGATGGATGGATGGATGGATGGATGGATAGATGGATGGATGGGTGGATGGATGGATGGGTGGATGGGTGGATGGATGGATGGATGGATGGATGGATGGATGGATGGATGGATGGATGGATGGGTGGATGGGTGGATGGATGGATGGATGGATGGATGGATGGATGGATGGATGGATGGATGATGGATGGATGATGGATGGATGGATGGATGGATGGATGATGGATGGATGATGGATGGATGGATGGATGGAGGGATGGATGATGGATGGATGGATGGGTGGATGGATGGATGGATGGATGGATGGATGGATGGATGGATGGATGGATGGATGGGTGGATGGGTGGATGGATGGATGGATGGATGGATGGATGGATGGATGGATGGATGGATGATGGATGGATGATGGATGGATGGATGATGGATGGATGCAGGGATGGATGGATGGATGGATGGATGGATGGATGGATGGATGGATGGATGGGTGGATGGGTGGATGGGTGGATGGATGGATGGATGGATGGATGGATGGATGGATGGATGGATGATGGATGGATGGATGGATGGATGGATGGATGGATGGATGGATGGATGGATGGAGCTCACATCCCTGATTTTGGGAGACCTGCTAGCCACCCAAGAGGCAGGTATGCAGCAAATGATCATTATTTATGTTTATAATTAGCAGGATGAGCTGCTGGGCTAGGCTACAGAGCAGCAAAGAGGGGGGTGCCCGTGTCCAAACTGGATGCCCCACAACACAAACAGCCCCACATCCTTCCTGCTATCCTGGATAAAAAGCGTCACATCCACAGGTTTGGGAAATTTTACCATGAAAGCTGGTCCAGAGTGTCACTGCAGCAGTGGCCTGGCAGGCAGCAAAGGCTGGGGAAAGGAAAAGCAGCTCAGACTCAGCTGCTGCCCTGCCAGCGTGACCCCACAGCCACAGCTGCCCCTGGCACTGATCCTTGGGAGAGGGGACCCAGCAAAAATGCCCCTCTGAGGGCTCTGGGCAGCCAAGCACAGCTCTGTGAGGGTGATGGAGGAGCTCCCAGAGGCACCAGCACACACTGGGGATGTTTTGGCCTCCCCTGTGCCACTCCTGGGGGTTTTCAGGCTGTTTCTGAGCCCTCACTGAGGAGCCTGTGCTCCCCCATCTCAGGCTGCTCCCTGAGCCCTGGCTGCGCCCCCTGGGTGCTGCCATCCCTGTCTGGGATGTGGGAGAGGCTCCCAGGGCCAGGCTGGCTGTGCTGGTGGCTCTCCCAGCTCCAGGAGCTCCTTCCCTCAGCCAGGCTGGAGGTTCCATCGTCCCTTTTCTGCCACAGTGATCCTGGCAGGCTCCATCCATCCCTGCAGGGCTGGGAGCAGCACCAGGGAGCCCAGGGACAAACGGGCTCTGAAGGCACAGGGGGGTTTGGGACAGGAAAATGGAGCAGAGCTCAGGAAAAATGAAATTTCATCAAGCAAACTACTCTGTGTGCTCCCAAAGGCAGAGCTCAGCTCTGGGATGGGATGGGATCCATGGGATGGATGGGATGGGATGGGATGGGATGGGATGGGATGGGATGGGATGGGATGGGATGGGATGGGATGGGATGGGATGGGATGGGATGGGATGGGATGGGAGCTGGGAATGAGGCTGCTCTGCAGGCAGGGGAGGTGCAGCCAGCACAAACATCCTCACCAGCCCCAGGGAACACCAAGAGTGGCACAAGCTGATATCCAAATCATGGAATCACAGTTTGGGTTGGAAGGGACCGCCCATCCCATCCCATCCCATCCCATCCCATCCCATCCCATCCCATCCCATCCCATCCCATCCCATCCCATCCCATCCCTGCTGTCACTGTAGGACATGAAATAACACGACACAGACTCGCTGCTCTTTCCAAGGTAAAAAAGGCTTTTTATTTTCTGACTCCAACATTTACAGATATTTAAAAGTGACAGTGGACTGGAGGGTGACAGTGCCATCTCTCCAATGACACTGGACAAACCAATAGTCCATCAAATTTCCCCTCCCCCATAAAAGAATGTAAAACAATAAGTTATTTACATAAAGTGTGAGAGAAAGTTCGTTACAAGAATGTAAACATCAGAAGGCTTAGAAAAATCTTAAAAAATCAGGGTGGCACGCTGCCATGGCAGGGACGCCTCCCACTGTCCCAGGTACTCCCAGCCCCAATGCCCAGCCTGTCCCAGGGGTCCAGGGGCAGCACTGAATGAGAGCTCATTGTCCCCTCTGGAAACACCAGGGACAATCCACGGCTCCAGCACCCACAGGTTGGAGCCAGTCCCATGGATTTCCCCACCCATGGAAAGCAAACCCTGTCCTGAGGAGATGCTCAGTGTGTGTGGTTCCACCCGGCTCTCCCTGAGCTCTCCCTCAGAGCAGCCCTGAGCTGCATGGAAACTGCATTTACGTGGAAAAACCTGGATTGCACCTCAGGGCTCAGCCCATTTAATGCTCCAGAAGCTCCATCCTCTGCAGGTCAGGAGTTTCCACGCTGGAGTTTCACTCTGTGCTGTCTCCTGCTTCTCCAGCCTGGATTTGGTGTTGGAGAAGCTCCCTGGCCCCAGCTGAAGGATAATAATTGAATAACATGCAACATTACACTCTCAGGTTTCATTCATTTTCACACTCGCAGCATCTGTAAAATCTGAAATGAGGGCTCATCTCAGGCTGTCATGCTGCCCAGCAACAACAAATCCCAGCGAGAGGGGAGGACACTGCACATCCAAACCTGTGAATTACCTCCAACAATCTCATTCAGGATTTGATTCACATTTCAGGGCACAGCTCCCACAGTAAATTAATAAGTTATAAGCTTGTAATATTTTCAATGGCTTGATATGGCAGCATTTTTCATTTCAATTAGGGGGAAGAGCACAATTGGATTCCTGAGCCTTGGCTGGGAAGGAAACACGTTATTCCCTGAGGGGGAGGACCTCAGCAGCATCCAGGAGCCTGCACATCCCTGCAATGCTCCAGGTGAGCCCTTACCTGGGTGCCAGTGGGAGCTGCTGGAAGGGATTCATTAAAATAGCTCCAAACAGTCCCAGCAGGGAGGGGGAATCACACCTGGCACTGCAAGGTTGTTCCTCCTCTCCTGATTTCCTGAAATTCCTCCCTGCAGGACCATTCCAGGTGCAGGAGCTGCCCTGGGGATCTCCCTGGGGATCTCCTGTCTGCAATGAGCCCCCAAAGTGTGGGGGAACCTGCTCTGGGATGATTTTTGGCACCCCAAAGCAGTGGTGCAGCACCTTCAAGGGCCAAAAAACATTAGGATTATGGAGAAAACATTAGGATTATTTGGGGTTTAAAAGTTGCTTTTCTCAGCCCTGACAGGAGGATTTATCCTGATCCTTCCCTTGGATCTCACATCCCTCTGTGGCTGAATCCCAGCTGGATTTGGGGACAGTGATGGCCTTTCCTTGGTTTTCCCCTTTTGTTTGGTTTATATGAGGTCCCTGGACCTGTTAGAACCCTGTAGAATATTAGGAACCACAGAAATGCCATGGAATATTAGGAACCACAGAAACCCCATGGAATATTAGGACCACAGGAAAGAACCAGCCCTGGGTGTAAAATAAAAAGCAGCTCAGCTCTGCAATGATTTAGGCCATAAATGGTGCAATGAGAAGCTTTTGGAATCGGCAAGTCAGAAAAAAACCCCATGATTATCAAAAATCCCTTCTCCAGTGCAAGAAATTCAGTGCCTGACACTTGGAGTTCACAAATTTAACATGAAATAAAGCCAAGCCTTAGGTTTAAAACACTGGGCTAAGCCAGGCTCAAGGCTTAGGCTGTGAAATGTTGCAGAGGACAAGTGCTGGCCTTGCACAGAGCTCCTGGGAGAGCAGCAAAACACATCCACAAAGCACAGGCATGAGGGAATTCCTTCTTAGAGAGAAAAAAATCCACAAAAATCCAACCTGTGGGCTCAAGGCCTCTGCCACCCCATCCATTAATTTGATTCAAGCAGGCAAACCAACAAATACTATGGGTTTGGGATGTGCCAGTCACAAAATTCCCTTAAAAAACCCACATTTTCATGTGCCCAGAGCTCCTGGATTGGAGATTCTGGATCCTTACACAGAATTTTGGGTCTGGAAGGGTCTCAAGCACTGGGACAGAGAGACCTGCAGGGTCAGGATGGACCCTGAGATGCTCCCCCCAGTTTGAGTTATTCCCACCAATCTGCCCCTGTTTTCCATCTTTACCCACAGACATCCACTCAAAAACAGATTAGGGAGTCAAAATTGGGGCATTTTCCAGGCAAATTTGATTCAAGCAGGGAAACCATAAAAATCAAGGTCTTGGACATACCAATTACAAAATTCCCTAAGAAATTGACATTTTCATGTGCCCAGAGCTCCTGAATTGGAGGGTCTGGATCCTTGCACAGAATATTTTGGTCAGATAAAGAGGCTGAATGGTGTCTCAGGAACAAGATGGACCAGGTTCAACCCTGAGCCTGCTCCCCTGTTTGAGTTATCCCAACCTCCCCATTTTCCATATTTACCCAGAGATCCACTCAAAAACAGATTAGGGAGTCAAAATTGGGGCATTTTCCAGGTAAATTTGATTCAAGTAGAGAATCCACAAAACTCATGGTCTTGGACATGCCAATTCCTTAAGAAATGTACATTTTCACGTGCCCAGAGCTCCTGGGTTTGAGGGTCTGGATCCCTGCCTACAAGATTGGGGTCAGATAAAGTGGCTGAATGGTGTCTCAGGAACAGGGACAAAATGGACCAGGTTAAACCCTGAGTGTGCTCCCCCATTTGAGTTACCCCAACCTGCCCCCGTTTTCCATCTTTACCCAGAGATCCACTCAAAAACAGATAAGGGAGTCAAAATTAGGGCATTTCCCAGGCAAATCCGATTCAATCAGGCAAACCAACAAATTCGAAGTGGTTTTTGGGGGGAAAAACCGGCAGCCCCTGTTTGCACCAGGGCCAGCGAGCAGGAGGAGCAGGGATGCGGCCACCAAAGGCCGCTCCAAAGGCCCTGCTCGGGCATTCCCCATTTTCCCGTGCCTCAGGAATGCTGTGGCACGTTTTTCCAGGAGCAGCTCAGCGGTGCAGCTCAAGCTCCCTCGGAACATCAAAGCGCTGGAAGAGTAAAAACCCATCAGAACGGCGCTAATGAAAGGCGCGGTAATTGTCAGGCGCGGAACACGAGTCGGGCAGGCTCGGCAGCCCCAGCTTCACTCAGACTTAGCAATTAAACACCGGCTGGGGGGGGGGGGGGGGAAGTCGCAGCTCTCCAGCACCAATTAGCGGCTAATGAACATCAGCAATCCCCCTGGAGAAGGGAGCCGGGAGAGGCAGAACCGGGGAACCGGGGCCAAAATGCCACCCACGCTTTGAGCCGGCCTCAAGGCGCGCCTGGCTGCGGGGGATGCTCCGTGTCCCAAACGCGGCTGGAAAAGGGGAAAAGCAGGGAAATCCAGCCCGATGAGGAGGGAAGGGTGCCTTGGAAGTGCTGCTGTTCCCAGGTCAGCCAGCAGCACGGGGGAGGGAGCCTGGAATAATTTCAGCAGCGCTGCCATTCCATGTGAAATGAGAGCCTGAAAGGAAGTCAGTCAATTTAAAGCCGCTCCTGAAGGGGAATAATTAAACACTCCAAAGATGTGGGAGAATTTTAAGCAGTCAGCAAGGATTTAAAGACAACATATCATTCCTAGCAGGAATCATAATAATAATAATAAAAAAGAGGGAATGCAGGCAGGCAGGGCAGCCTCAGTCAGTCGCAGCAGCCTCACCTGGGCAGCCCCGGAGAGATGGAGGAGCTGCAGGGAGGCTGTGGGGCATGGGCTGCCTCAAAAACAGCAGGGCAGAACCTGAGAGGGGTGGGAAAAGTGCCTGGAATAGGGAAATGTGAGTCTGGGAAGGGGTGGAGGGAAAGGGAAAGGGGAGAGAAAAATGGGAGAGGAAAAGGGGAGAGGAACAGAAAGGAAAGGGAAAAGGGGTGAGAGAAAGAGGAAAGGAAAAAGGGAGAGGAAAATAAAGAAAGGGGGGAAGGGGAGAGAGAAAGGGAAGGGGAAAAGGGGAGAGGAAAATAAAGGAAAGGAAAAAGGGTTGAGGGAAGGGGAGAAGGAGAAGAGATGAAGGGAAGGGAAGGGAAGGGAAGGGAAGGGAAGGGAAGGGAAGGGAAGGGAAGGGAAGGGAAGGGAAGGGAAGGGAAGGGAAGGGAAGGGAAGGGAAGGGAAGGGAAGGGAAGGGAAGGGAAGGGAAGGGAAGGGAAGGGAAGGGAAGGGAAGGGATCCAGGGGAATTGGTGCCTGGTGCTGCAGGTGTGTCTGTGGCAGGCCTTGGTGACACAGGAAGCCCCAGGATCTGTGCAGGACCCTCTCTCTGCTTTTCACAGAGGAGGCAGGAAAAACTCAGTGGGGAAGCAGAACAAGGAGGTTTCCAAGCCTAGGAAAGCACTGGAGAGTGCTGAGTGCAGCAGACTACAAAGGGAATTTCAGATCTATCCCAGGCTCCCAATGAGAAAAGCACCAAACATCCTCATTTCTGGCTTTCCTGGATCAAGGGAAAAAGAAATCTCTGAGTACAGAGTGGAGGCACCCCTAAAGTGCCCCACCACAAAGATTTTATTGTCACAGAATCCCATACTGAGTTGGGGTGGAAAACAGCATAAAGATCATCTAATTCACCTCTGCCATGGGCAGGGACACCTCCCACCATCCCAGGCTGCTCCAGCCCCAGTGTCCAGCCTGGCCATGGGCACTGCCAGGGATCCAGGGGCAGCCACAGCTGCTCTGGGCCTCTCTCCCTCCCAGGGGGAATTTCATCCCAATATCCCACCCCTCTCTTTGATTATCCCTTCCAGAGAATGAATCAGCCTGACCACGTCACCAGACACATCCCTGGAGCAGAGGAATTTTTGCAAGGAAAGATGAGCCAAAGGTTCCTGTCACAGACATCTTTTATGAAAAATCCTTTCCTTAGGATTTTTCCTCCTGAGAAGCTGAGAAGCCTCAGGAACAAAATGTAAACAATGATTATCTGCTGCTGTGGAATGCAACAGGTGCATCTGTGATTGGCCCATGTGGTTGTTTCTAATTAATGGCCAATCACAGTCAGCTGGCTCAGACAGAGAGTCCGAGCCACAAACCTTTGTTATCATCCTTTCCTATTCTATTCTTAGCCAGCCTTCTGATGAAATCCTTTCTTCTATTCTTTTAGTATAGTTTTAATATAATATAATCATAGAATAATAAATCAGCCTTCTGAAACATGGAGTCAGATCCTCATCTCTTCCCCAATCTGAAAATCCCTGTGAACACGGTCACAGGTTCCTTGTGGAAAGCAGAGTAAAAGTGTCACCATCTCCAGTAAAACTGTGACCATCTCCTGCATCCCAAAGGATTGCCATGGGCACTGTAGGTTAGAGGAAGGTGCCTGTGGGAACATTACTCGGTGCAAGAGTCCAGTCTCACAATTCCTGGGAAGGAGAGATCCAAGACTCCAAAGATATCCAAAGCCTCACCTCAGCACCAGGCACCTGGAAAGAAGAACTCACAGCAAACAAGATTTATGTGCTCTGAGGAAATCAAAGCTCTGTGTAAGCTTTTTGCGAGGTAATTAATACATTTTGGCATTTGGGCACATCTGACACAGCACAGAATGTGCTGGACTCCAGAAGAATCCAAAGGCTGAGTGAAATGACCAGGAAAGGAACTCACCCTGCCCTGAGCTTCTCACCCCAACCAGGTGTTGACCTAAATAGAAATGAGGAAATGGCTGGAAATATCAAAGGTTTTGTGTTCAGGGAACTTCTGCTCTTTCCAAATCTCTCAGAGCACCACAGAACTGTTAAAACTGGCAAATAAGTGAAGAATTCTTGGGAAAGGCATGAAGGAAAGGAATGATGCAAATGTGCAGATGATGGAAACAAAGATCTTGGGGGAAGGATGGGGGAAAGGAGCCTGAACTCTCGAAAAGTCCCTGACTTTCCCTTCAGAGGGGTAAAAGCAATCTCTTGGAAGATCACACACCCGAAAATAAACACATCAGACAGTTCTTGGTGATGGGGGATGAACACTGAGCAAGAGCTAAAAAAATATCTCCAGGCATCCCCCATTTCCCAGTGCCTTGAGAAGGAGCAGGAAAAGCAGCATTTTCTGGGCACTCTGAGGACACAGTGCAGGCCCCAGGAGCATTCCCTGATTCTCCAAGAGCTGGGAAGGTTCCTGTCATGTTGTCACATCCTGGCCCTGCTGCTCTGGAGTCTCATCCAAAGGTGGCCAAACCAAAGGCGGGGCTGGGGCACCACCAGGGGCAGTGACTGGAATCACAGGGACCAAAAAGCTCAGCTCAGCTCCACCAGGAATGGACTCACTCAGGAGTGGAATAAAGAATTCCCTTTGTTCCTGCCTCACCTCCCAGTGCAGCAATTTTTCTGCAGGGCCTTCATCCCTCAGCAGTTCCATCCCAGCCCTGCTGCTGCTGCTTTGGTCCTCCCTCCCAGAAGTTCCATGGTTTGGAACTGCCTGGGATGGTCAGGGCACGGAGAAAATCCAACCTGAGGTTCCTCAACAGCCTGGATCCCTCTGCAGTTCTTGGGAACACACAGCTGAGCTGAAATAGCACCAAACATCCTCACCAGCCCCAGGAGAAACACTGAGAGGGTGTCATGAGCTGATCTCAAGATTGTAAAATCAGAGTTTAGATTGGAGGGACCTTAAAGCCCATCCCATTGCACCCCTGCCATGGCAGGGACACCTCCCACTGTCCCAGGCTGCTCCAAGCCCCAATGTCCAGCCTGGCCTTGGGCACTGCCAGGGATCCAGGGGCAGCCACAGCTGCTCTGGGCACCCTGTGCCAGGGCCTGCCCACCCTCACAGGGAACAATTCCTCATTCCCAATATCCCATCCAGCCCTGCCCCTGGCAGTGGGAGCCATTCCCTGTGCCCTGTCCCTCCATCCCTTGTCAATTGTCTCTCTCCAGGTTTCCTGGGGCTCCTTCAGGCCCTGCAAGGCCACCCTGAGCTCCCCCCAAAGCTTCTCCTGTGCAGGTGAACAATGGCAGCTGTGCCAGCCTTTCCTGCCAGCAGAGCTGCTCCATCCCTGGGATCATCCTGGAGCCTCCTCTGGCCTGGCCCCAGCAGCTCCAGCTCCTGCCTGTGCTGGGGCAGCTCTGCAGGTGGGAAATCACCTGAGCACAGGGACAGAATCCCAATCCCTGCCTTGCTGTGGGCTCAGCCCAGGGCTCTGGGCTGGTCCAGCTCTCCCCACCACCCCCACCTAGGGCTCCCCAGCCTTTGGGCACTGTCCCCTCCCTCCCAGGGCCACAGCTGGCATTGGAGTGCTTTGATTTCTGCAGGCACCGGGGCTCAGAAATGAGAAGTATTTTTGGCACTGTCCACGGCTGCTATTGCCACGCACTCCGCTCCAATTTCTGTTCCTGTCTCCCACTCCAGCACCATCCAAATGCTGGTGGAAGGGGGTTAATTTCTTAATTTAGGAATCATTAGTGAGAGAAATTGCACTGTGCAGCTGTCTCAGGTCTTTAGGAAAATGCCTGCAGCAGCTGCAGATTTGTGATTCGCCTTGACCAGCTCTGTTCTCATCCGTTTGACACCAACAGCAACAGTCATTTGGGGTCAATTAAATGTTTTCTTCTTTGTTTATCACCATAAGTCTTAATAATACATCTGGCAGCACGAGTCCATCTGAAGAGGAGGCCACCACATCCATAATGGATGGGAGCTTGCAAATCACAAACAAGTGAATAAGCACCAAAAGCCTCACGTTCCCAGCTGAATTCCTCCTCTCCCCAGTGCTTTGCTCACTCCCAGGGCCTTGCAGCAGCTTTAGGTGCAAGGCTTGGCTTCTGTAATGATTTTAAACACCGTTTTTAATTGCTTTTCTGTGGCCCTGAGAAGCCAGCGCTGTCAGCACAAAATTGGGGGTGATTACACAGCAAAACAGAGGCTGCTGCTGCTGCTGCCTGTCCATCCCTGCCCCACAGCCTGCCAGGCAGGAGGGGCTGCTGCTGGGAACGTGGAACCCAGTGGGATTGCTCAGGAGCTGTCAGCAGGAGCTCACCCCGTGGTGCTGCTGCTGCCATGGCCTGCAGCCAGCATGGCTCTGCAGCAAACTCTGCAATCCCTGAGCCTGGGCTGCTGGAGCAGGGCTGGCATTTAATAACCCACTCTTGGCCTTCCTTCTGCACAGCCTGATCAGGATTTGGATGCTGTGTCCCTCAGAGTTCTCATTTGAGAGCTGGGGAAGTTTAGGCTGGATGAAAGCGCTGGAGAAGCGGCCAGGGATCGATGGCTGCACCTCTGCTTGGCAGCCAGGCAGCAGCAGAGCCTCAGGGCTCAATAGTGGGGCTGGTGTGGGTCAATATCCTCATCAGGAGCAGGCAGAGCCACCCTCAGCAGCTCTGTGGGCATCACGGGGTCAGGGGGTGTGATGGACACAACTCCATCCATCCTGAGGGGGTTGTCATGGTTTGGAAAGACAGGAGTCTGCTAAGGAAGACAGGAGCCTCCCCTGAAATGGAGAATGTAAATCCTCCCCACCCCTCCCAGTTGCTATAAATTTTAAATTAAGAGGCTCTCAGGCAAAAATATGGGATCAGGAAATAACAGTTCTTTAATAGGGAAAGGAAAAACAAAAGGATAAAATAAAGAATGCAGTACACTAGAACAACACTGCCAGAGTCAGAACCCAACCTGACACCCTGTGGGTCAGGTTGTTGGTGGCAGTCCCATTGGAAATGTGGCTCAGCCCTCCTGCAGTGTCAGGGGTGGTTCTGCTGGAGCAGGGATCCTGTAGAGAAGGATGTATTCTTCCTCTGGAGATCCAGTGGAAGGAGAGGCAGCTGCTGTTCCTCTGGGGAATCCAGTGCAGAAAGCTGTGCTGGTGTCTCAAAAACCTCTGGATTGTATCTGGGTAGCAATGCTTGGCTCCTCCCCCTGGGCTCACATCTCCCAATGGGATGTTATAGTTCTTATCAGCCATGCAGGGACATTCAATAGCTGTTATCAGCAATGTCCCCTCCCGAGGGAGGTGTGAATGTGGTCACTCAAAGAGAGAGATAAGGCAAACTGCCCACTTGACAAAGGTAATCTGCCATGCAGATGGCAATGGAAAACATCTTGCATTGCAATCTTCAACAGGGGCCTGGAGGAGCCTGAGGATGGGACTGACAGGAATTCAGCAGGGGCTGCGGAGATTCCTCATTCCTGGGTTCATTCCAGGCTGGGAATGAGGCATGCAAACGAGCAAAAAGTCATCCTGATAATCCAAACCCCACCCTGCACTGGGGGAAACATGGACATGGACGGTCCTCATACCCTCAGCAGCTTTGGGGACACCATGGGATTAGAGGGTGATGGACACAGCTCCTCTGAGGGGCCTGGAGGAGCCTGAGCTCAGGGTCAACAGCAATTCCAGTGAGAAGCAGGGATTGTCCTCATGCCTGGCACCACTCCAGGCTGACAAACCAACCCCAGCACCCTCATCCTGAATAATTCAAACCTTATTCTGCATGGGGGAAACATGGCCAGGAGACTGCAGGGGGTCCCATCCCCTCTGGAGCTTTGGGGGCACTACAGGATTAGAGGGTGATGGACACAGCTCCGCTCCTGAGGGGCCTGGAGGAGCCTGAGGATGGGACTGACAGGAATTCAGCAGGGGCTGGGATATTCCTCATTCCTGGCTTCATTCCAGGCTGAGAATGAGGGATAAAAACCTGCACAAAGTCATCCTGATAATCCAAACCCCACCCTGCACTGGGGGAAACATAGACAGAGATGGTCCCCATCCCTCAGCAGCTCTGGGGACACCCTGGGATTAGGGGATGATGGACACAGCTCCTCTCCTGATGGGCCTGGAGGAGCTGAGCATGGGGTCAACAGGAATTCCACAAAAACTGTGGGTTGTCCTCATGCCTGGCTCCATTCCAGGCTGGGAATGACAGGCTGGTGAGGAAAACCAGCACAAAGCCATCCTGAATGATTCAAACTCCATCCTGTGCTCGGGAAACACAGATGGGAACAGTCTCCACGCCCTCAGCAGCTTTGGGGCATTATGGAATTAGAGAGGGTGATGGGCACAGCAAACAGGGGAGCTCCGCTCTTCAGGGACCTGGGGAAGCTGAGATGGGGCCAACAGCAACTCCACAAGAAGCTCCTGGCACCATTCCAGGCTGGGACCATCCCCCCCATCCTGAATAACTCAAACCTCATCCTGCATGGAGGGAGCAGGGCCAGGAGAGGGGAGGAATTCCCATTCCCAGGGCTGGGGGGGTGTCACAATTTGGGCACCACCAGTTTTGGGCCCCTGAGTTCAAGGGTGATGTGGGAAAAGCAGGGATGAGACAACAGGGGCCACCAAGGTGCTCGGGGTCTGTGGATTCTAATCCAGAGAGTCCAAACACTTTTCTGTTCCACAACCTCTCATTTCCATGGGGACAGGCCAGGGGACACAGGTCAGTGTGGCCACCAGTGGGCTCAGGGCTGACCTAGCTGTGTCCTTCACCTTCCTGCAGGCCAAACAGGACCATGGGGACCCTCCTGAGGGGTCAGAGCAGCTCTGCAGGCACAGGCTGGACCTCAGGAGGTTCTGGGCTCCTCAGAGGAGCAGTGGGAATTCCCTCTGGAGCTTCCCAGGGCTTGGCTGGACAACAGCACGGCCTGATCTGCTCCAAGCATTCCATTTGACCAGGAGCTCCTCAGCAGCACCTCCCCAAGCCCTCAGTTCAGGTGGAAATTTCAGAGGCTTTCCATCACTATTGTGGGCACCTCTGAGGCCCCCCCTGCTCACCCATCATCCCAGCTTTCAAAACCCAGCCAGTTTCCCCTCCTAATCCTCACCTAAGTGTCCTCCAGCCAGCCCTTCTGCCAGAAATTGGGATCGTAATGTGCTGTAATCACATAATTCCTGTCAGGAAAAGTAAACAGGGATGGCTGAGTGATTTCCAAACAACACACTAATGGCCAAAGTAGGGAAAAAAATCCTCCTGCTTCACTTCTCGGATTTTTCTTGAGCCACTCTTTTGCTGTTCATATTTATTGTAGGTTTTCGCCTCATTTTTAGGTTTATTTACCCCGAGCTAATGAATAACACGGTGAACATATGCTATAAACCACCATTAAGATGAAATTTGGAGAAAAGAAAATTACTTTAGTGGCAGAGCTGAGAGGATGTGTAACCACTAAATGCCCAGTGCTGATATTTGAAGGCTTCTTAGGAGAGGTCTCCTGGGATTTCTCGGTCAAATAAAATGAGGTATTTTGTAGGAATTCTCCTCTCAGAGTTAGACTCGTTTTTTAAACAGTCTGATGCAGATGCTGCTCCAAAAAAAAAAAAGAGTCAACTATGGACTTTTTCCATCTTGAAGGCTTTGAATCTCATTTTTCCTGATTATCACAGCTGTTCCAGGCAGCAGGGTGAGAGTGCCAGCAGATGAGACCTTGTACACCAATTTTAGAGGGGGTTTGGGCCATCTTGCAGCAAACTCAAGCATGGAAATCTACAGAGGTGGAAAACATTTGGGGAGAATTTCATCCAGCACGAGAACAAAAGTTGCTGCAAACTTGGGGTTTTCAGAGGAGCTGTGAGTGATGGTGTCAGAGGGAAAGGCCCCAAGGAGGCTTCTCCAAAGCACATCTGTCCAATGTTATTCCATTCTTCATTAGGGACCTGGCTGCTGCCCCGTGGAGATGCTCATTAAACGGGCTGGTTTAGTGTGGAAGGAGCTGCAAACATCTTGGAGGATGGGATTAGAGCCCAAAATAAGCCTGAAAAGGATTATTTGTTATTAAAATGACACCATCCAGTGGGATGAGGGGAGATCTCCTCCATGACTGCACTCACTCCCAAAGGAAATGCTGGATAATGGGAGCACAGGCAGGAGCTGGAGCCCATTCCAGCAAACATCTGCTGACTTCCAGCAGACCTTGAGAACCTGGTGGTCATAAAGGGGAAAAAAACCCTTCAGCAAACAGGCAGGGAAAGCTAATCAGGCTCCTAAACCTGCCAGCTCCAGTGACAAGGTTCCAAGCCAGGCCCAGGATTTTGTAGGAATACAAAACACCAGGGGCACGAGGCGAGCCAGGAGCAGCTGGAGCAGCAGAGCCACCAGAATTAACTCCAGGATCAAAGGTGGAGCTGCCACAAGGCCTTGGAAAGCAGCAGGAGGAGCTGCCAGGCACCTGCAGCCCTGTGGCATGGCTGGGAACTCAATCATCCTGGCAGGAACAGCCTGGGGAGGGCATCTGGGCACGGCTCGGGCTTGTGGACATGGAACATTTGGATCCAGGGCCTGGAAGGAGCCCCCAGGCACAATTCCTGTGCCTCTCCTCAGCAGTGCAGCACGTCTGAGCACACACAGGCCTTTCCTGAGGCAGCCAAAGGCATTTCTTGTTTGGGGCAGTGAGGTCTGAGCTGGCCCCTGGATGAGTTTTAGGAAAAGTTATTCCCTGCTGGGGAGGAGCAGCCACATCCCTGAGGCTCTGAAGGGCCAGCCTGCATTTGCCTGGTGAATCCAAGGTGGATTTTGGTGTGATCTCAGTTATTGATTCCTTCCCTCAGCCTGAAATTGCTGCTCGTGGTTCTGGAGCCACATCAGTCACGGACAGCAGGAGCCTCTTGAGCAGAACTTCTCATTTTTACTGGGAGAGGGGAAAGTCCCAAAAACCAGGATGTGACTGGGCTTTCCTTGGGATTGCAGGGGGCAAAGTCCAGGGACCTCAATGTGTTTGACAGCT
Source organism: Melospiza georgiana (assembly GCF_028018845.1). Classification (NCBI taxonomy): domain Eukaryota; kingdom Metazoa; phylum Chordata; class Aves; order Passeriformes; family Passerellidae; genus Melospiza; species Melospiza georgiana. The sequence continues at coordinate 16,176,985 of NC_080444.1, forward strand.
ATAGAGCAGCCAAAGGGAGGAGCAGGTTCCTTGGAGAGACCAATGATCACCTCAAGGTTCAGAGGAGATGCCAGATTGAACTCTTTGGTTTAAAGGAGATGCCAGATTTAACTCCTTGGGTTCACAGGAGAGGCCAGATTTAACTCTTGGGTTTAAGGGAGATGCCAGATTTAACTCCTTGTTTTAAAGGAGATGCCAGATTGAATTATTTGGGTTTAGAGGAGATGCCAGATTTAACTCCTTTGTTTAAAGGAGATGCCAGATTTGACTCCTGAGGTTCAGAGGAGATGCCAGATTTAACTCCTTGGGTTCAGAGGAGAGGCCAGATTGAACTCCTTGGTTTAGAGGAGGTTCCAGGCTGGTTGTGCTCCCTGCCACCCCAAAACAAAGGCACTTGGCAGTGATTTTGCCATGCCATGGTAATAAAGAAGGCTAAAGCAGCTCAGTGCAGGGAAAGCAGCTGACAGCACCCCAGAGGGGATCAGGGGTTCAGCCAGGGGAGGTCCAGGCTGCTCTCAGTTAAGACAGGGACAGCCCCATGAGCTTTTCAGGAGCCTCCGCTGCAGCCACAATTCCAAACAATTCCAGTGTTTGGAGCTGCTTCCCTCCCTGCCCCAGGACATGCCTGTGTTCCCTGCACTGCCTGCCCTGGTGTCCCAGTGCTTCCATCCTTGCCTGGGTGCCCTCCCCAGGCTCTGTTCATTGCAGCAGGGAGGCAACAAGGGCTGTGAGCCCCTCACAGAGCTGCCAGAGCCCTCAAACAGCCCCAGTCCCAGCCATCTCTGCAGCCTCTTTGTGTCCAGCTCTGATGGGTGCAGTACCAGCTGTTTGTGTTTCAAAGTTGATTTCTGCCAGTGTTGTTTCCTTGTCTTTTCCCCCAGCAATGCCATAAAAAGCTCTGGTTTCATTTTCTCCCTTTCATCCTGGCATTAGCTCTGCAAACAACTTCCTTGCTGCCTCCTCCTCCAAACTCTTTGTCTGGCAGCCTCGTCTGTCTGGGACCAGCATTTTGTTTTCTCTGGTCTCAGTTGCTGCTTCGTTTGTTCATTAAAGACACTCTGCTCTCTGCTGTGATCCCACAGCACTTTCTTCTTTGCCAGCAGGGCCCTAAACTTAATGACTGGGGAGTTTTTTCTGGAGGCTAAACAGGAGACTCAGGGAAAGCATCCAGCACAAGAGGTGCTTGTACCTGGAGAGGCAGCCAGGAGAGCAGGGCTGGCTCTTCAGGCAGCTCTGAAGGAGAAAGAAGTTTGGGTTTTTTACTCTCAGTGATGTTAAATCAATTTATTTTCAGAGCTGCTGTCCCAGCTGCCCTTCTTACAGCACTCCTCTGCTTTGCTCAAAACATCTTGTGCTGTTCTTGGAATGGTTTGGGCTGGAAGGGACCTCAAAGTTTGTTTTTTTCAATCCCCTGTCATGGGCAGGGACACCTTCCACCATCCCAGGCTGATCCAATCCTGGCTTTGGACAATTCCAGAGATCCAGGGGCAGCCACAGCTGCTCTAGGCAACATCAGGGCATCCCCACCCTCCCAGGAAACAATTCCTTCCATAAATCCAACCTAAACTCTGCCATTTTGAGCCACTCCCTCTTGTCCTGTCCCTAAACTCCCGATGATCCCTGTGCTCAGTGGTTTTCATCCCCCTGAGATCTGGGCTGGAGGGCCCCAGGAGAGCTCAGTGCAATTCCACCCCTCAGCCCTGGCACCTCAGGAGGGCTCCTGCAGTCCCTGCAGAGCCCAGGCCATGTCCTGTCCCCTCAGAGCAGCCTCTGGTGCCATCCCCAGCTGCCCCTGCCCCAGCAGGAGCTGCCCTAGGATGTAAACTGAAGTGTGGCTGCATCAGTGTGGGAAATGGATTTATAGAAAATTTTAAAGTTTGACAGAATGCTCACGTGATGTGCATCTGTATGCAAACCTTGAGATGAGAAATGCTGACTTAGAAATGCCATGGAAGAGGACAGACATTGCTGAGAGAGAAATGGAACTAGAAACAAGTGCTAGAAAGAACTAGAAACTTAGTCCAGCACATCAGGAGCTGTGTTAAAGCCTTTATAACTCAGTAAATAATTTGAGTTTGCTGTGGAATGTTGCCTCTGGGCTGTTTCATCTCCCTGGCCTTGCATGAAACCATCAGATGAATGAATTCTGGGCACCTCTGGGAGATGCTCTGCTTATTCCTGCCTGGCCCTCTCCCTTTGAAACCCCTGGAAGGCAGGCAGGCTCTGAGCAGCTCATTAGCCTGGCCTGAGTGAGGAACCCCCCTGCAAAGGGATCCTGCAGGGAGGGAGGGAGCAGAGCAGCCACAGGGCCCCTGGTGCCCCTTTTCCTCAGCCAGGTCAGAGACCTGGGGCTGCCAGGGCAGCACAGCCCAGCACAGAGGTTCACAGAGCTGCAAGTTCATCCCTTCTCATGTCCGGCAGCATTCCTGTGGAAAGGTTTCACAGCCTCTGCAAAGGCCAGAGAGCCTCCTCACCCCTTCATCCACCCTGTGTTCCCTGCCCCAGGCCACCCTTCCCAGCGTTTCCAGCCCTCTCCAGGCACCTGCTCCCTGTGGCAAAGGCTGCTCCTGCTCTCCTGGCCTCGGATCCACCCCTGTGCTGTTCCCATCCCCAGCACACCCTGCTCACCCTGCACCAAGGGCTGACACACCAGCGGCACTTCCATCCCATGGCTCCACATCAGGAACATCTCCTGAGCTCCTCCTGGTGAATCCCAACCCCCTCAGCCCAAAACAGTGCCCTGGAATGCTCCTCACATCCACAGCCACCCCAAATCCATCCTCCAGTGCTGGCTAGGCCTGTTTTGGTGGTTTCCCATTTCCAGCCCCACCAAAAGCTGCAGGGAGATCCCAAACTGTGCTCTCCGCGTTCCCTCATGCTCCTGCACCAAGAGGTGCTCCCTGCCTCTCCCTCACCTTGTTCTGCCCCTGCAGCCTCCCAGTCCCATGGGAAAAGTCCCTCTTTTCCCAAACACCATCTTTCTGGAGCCCTCTGAGCCCACCAGCTGCTCCTCCTTCCTCCCCAGCCTAAACCCTGCCAGCTCCCAGCACGGTGGGGCAGTATCCTCAATGAGAAATTCCAGCTCCTCTCCCAGCCCTGCAAAGAATTCCAGCCCCATCCTTTTCCATCCTCACCCCTCCAGCTGCAAGGAGCCAGATGAGGAGACCCCACAAATCCATTTCCCCAGCCAAGGAAGGTGGGAAATCACAGAGGGGGAAGGGAATCTCCTTGGTGTGACTGTGTTCACAGGAGTCTGAGGATGAGGGAAGAGATGAGGATCTGACTCCATATTTCAGAAGGCTTGATTTATTATTTTATGATATATATTACATTAAAACTATACTAAAAGAATAGAAGAAAGGATTTTATCAGAAGGCTAGCTAAGAATAGAAAAAGAAGGAATGATAACAAAGGTTTGTGGCTCGGCTCTCTGTCCAAGCCAGCTGTGATTGGCCATTAATTAGAAACATCCAATCCCAGATGCACCTGTTGCATTCCACAGCAGCAGATAATCATTGTTTACATTTTGTTCCTGAGGCCTCTCAGCTTCTCAGGAGGAAAAATCCTAAGGAAAGGATTTTCCATAAAAGATGTCTGCAATACCTTGGCATCTGGATGCTTTGGGAAAAGCACATTTAGGTGGAAAGGCACATTTAGGTGGAGGAGCCACAAGGAGCAGCCACCCTGAGCCAGTCTCATGGCATGGAGATGTGGATATTCAGGGAGAGACACCCTTTGAGGAGTGGGATCTCCAGGCCAGCCCTGGAGGAGCTTCAGGGAGCTCAGATTTTCTGGGGATTTAGTGGCAGCTTCAATGGCTCGTGGGTGGTGGGATTTTGAGATTAATGGGAGGATGGCAAGTGTGTTGATTTCAAGGCCGGTCCAGGCCATAATTCAGTGGTTACTTGAGATTGCAATGGTTGTTCCTAGGAGTAGGCTAGTTGTCCTGCTGGGAACTTCAGGAGCAAAGCTGCTCTGGATCCCACCTGCTCCAGGCTTAGAGCAGGAGAATTATCCCAGCCAAAAACCACTGGCACAGCATGCCCCAAAACAACACCCTCCCAAAAATGGCTTTAATAGAACCCAAACTGCTGTTCCTTGGTAGGGCCTGGTAATTTCCAACCTTCCCCTCTCCCTGCCAGCTTTCCTCCCATTCCAGCAGCTGCCCAGGATGGTTCAGTGGCTGTCACCTGTCCCCTGGGGTGCTCCCCACCCAGCCCAGCCCAGCAGGAGCAGGGCAGCAGCAGCAGAGCTCCCCCCTGGCCAGCAGCACGAGCTGGCTGCTCTCCTCCTTCCCCTGGCTATGTGCTGCTGGAATTTTAAACAGATTATGTAAGTGGCTCTCATTTAATCCAGCTGAACTCTCCTCTTTTCATGGCAGCGAGATCAAAGCAGCTGCTGGGAGATGAGCAGGGTGCAGCAGGGCTCTCCCTGCGCATCTGGGCTGCTCTGGGTGACAAGGAGGGGACACTTGCCAGGCCACCACACTTCAGCAGCTGCTTTTGAAAACCCTCCACAGCAAAGCACAAGAGCTGCTGCCACTTTCTATGGATTCCTCGAGGCCTTCCCTTTGTTCCTCTGCATCCCAGAGATGCGGGACATGCCCAGGGACGTGGAAGTTCCTCACAGAGAGAGCAGCTCGCTCTCTCTCTCTGTGCCTCTCTCTGCAATTTATAGAGTTTACCTTTTTTCATTCCTTCTCCTGAAGGCTGACATTTAAAAATGTGTAATTGTGTTTATCCCTGGCAAGCTGTGAATGGCTCCCCGGGCTGGCCGTGCTTCCTGCACTGCTGGATAAATTACACTGACAAGCCCTTATTACAAAGGGAAAAATAAGTTAATGGAAAAGCAAAGCAGAAAGAGATGCATAAAAATCCCCGAGTGGCCGAGTCAGCAGAATTGCCCCCACGTGAGAGTCATTGCCAGGGTTTAATTAAACAGAGATCGATCGTGGGGCTGAGGGGGAGCTGGGGGGGAGCACGTGCAGGCCTGGAATTGGCACTTTTGGGCTGGATTTATTTTTTTGATAGCCAGGAGTTATTGATATTTCACTGAAGGCTGCCCTGGCAGCGTGGCTTAGGGAGGGAGAGGAGCTCCAAGGCTTCCTCCCTTCCTTGCATCTCCCCGTGCATCCATCCCAGGGATGGCTGGCAGGGACCCTGGGAAGGGTTTGGGTGCTGCAGAGGCTGGAAATGCACCTGCCTGGAGGTGTGAGCAGCAAATCTCCCAGCAGCACCAGGAAAGAGGAATCACCTTCCCAAAAGAGCCCAGGGTGCTCTGGGGAAAGGCTCTTATAGGTGGAGGAGCCACCCCGAGTCACTAGCAAGGGATGGTGTCCTGGATATTCCAGGAGAAATACTGGAAATTTGAGGAGTGGGATCTCCAGGCTAGCCCTGGAGGAGCTTCAGAGAGCTCAGATTTTCTGGGAATATCAGGAACTGCAGGAGCAAAGCTGCTCTGGATCCTTCAGCCCATCCCTGCTGATAGTTCTGAGGGGTTCCAGGGGGCACAGAGCTGGATCAGAGCTCCAAAGGGACCCTGAAATCACACAGGATCCTGTGGGAGAAGGCTTGAAGGGAGAACTGCCTGACTCTGCCTGAACACCCTAATTCAGATCCTAAGGAAATGCTGCTTGTTGTGGGCTTGGGAATTGCCTGTTCATGGCAGATTTGGGTTTGTCCTGAAGACCAGCTCTGTGTCCCTGTGTTTTTCCATGGCTCTGGGATGAGATGCCAAGCTCCAGTCAATACTGGAGGAGAATTGCTGCTAAGAATCCAAAGCACATCCTAAAAAAAGCACAAAATGGCCGGGCAGAGCTGGGAATGCTCAGCTGAAAATGCCAACAGGAGCTGGGAATGTTTCCTCTGGGGACCCTGAACCCCTTCATGTGCCCCTGCCATTCCCCACAGGCACACAGACAGCACCAAAATATTTTGGGAGGCATGAAGTGAAGATGTGCAGAGCGAGAGTGAGCTCCACAAGCCCAGATCGATTGGAATTCAACCATCTTGGGAGCAGAGCAGGGAAGTTCCAGCTGCTGGAAATTACACACAGCTCCTTTCATTTCCACACATTTTTCCTGCCTAATTGGAGCGAGGTGAGAGCTCGGGAAGGAGCCGGACACGATCCCTCCATGACTCATTCCTGAGGGAGGGAAGGAGGGACACAGGGACACTCCCGGGGGTACCATTGCAACAGTCTGCTCTTACTGGGCATTGAAGGAGAAACCTGTTATCTCCCGGCACCCACAGATGTCATTTGGATGAGAATGAGGTGAGAAAATTCCCATTTTTCCTGTTTCAGGTGTGGCTGTGCTGCTTTTCCACACCTCCCCCTCAGCAGCAGCAATCCAGGCTGGGCTCCTGTAAATGTTAGCTGAGATTCAATGGAAAGGAAATAAAACCCCCAAACAAAACAAGAGGAATCATTCCTATTTCTGTGCCGCTTTCAGATCAGTCCCACAGCCCTGCCATCTCCCAGCTAATGACTGAAAATCCCTTTTCCTTGCAGCCTGGACACCAATCAATACTCCACAAGCAATTTCCAGGGCTCGTTAAAGCCCAAACATTCCCGTTGTTCCAGGGGAGGTGGGTGGCACAGTGAGTCACAGAGAGCCCAGCAGGACGCTGCCTGTACCTGCTGCAAGCCAGCTTGGAGAGCAGGAACCATCCAGAAAAAGCTGCTTTCCCAGCCCAGGGATGAATCCTGAACCCCTGTAACCACTAGAGAGGCTTCAGAAGAGCAGCAGGTCCCACAGCTCCTGGCATTGCCACCGTCCTGCTCCAGGAGAGCTCATCCTGATCCCAGAGGTTCCTAAAATGTGCTTCTCCATGAGCAGTGACTGCTCCTGGCAGGTTTGGATTTGGCCAGAGGGGCTCCAGCACCACTGACCCACCCAGCTGCCATCCCTGCAGGAACTCTGGTCCCTTTCTCACCCCTCCACCTGCAGGGCTGGGAGGAGACCCAGCAGGATGAGGCTCCAGGCTGGAGCAGGAGCCTGAATCTCCCATCAGGGATGGTGGCTTGTCTTTTCCAGCAAGGAAGCCCCCCAGGAGCTCCTCAGGCTGCCCAAATCCATTTCTTTTACAGTTGCTTTCCTTAATTACTCTGGGATACATCTGGGACTAGGAGTGCCATGAGTCTTTGAAGTTCAGAGAGATGGAGCAGGTGCTGTAATCCCCTTACCCTAATCCTGATGGCCAAGATGCACTGCCTGCCCTTTCTCCTGGTCAAGGGTTAAAATCTGCACTCTTTGTCTGCTTTCCTGGGATGAGATTTGGAATCCTGCTGATCTGCCTGGTGTTTATGGAGACCTTAGCTTGGTTGGTGCTTATTTATATCTCCCTAAAATCTCATGGGAGCATCCAGGAGGGCAGTGGGTGGTTTTCCAGCTGTTTCCATGCCAGGAGGTGGAGAAACACTCGATCCATCCCTGGAAATGGCTGGAGTGCGTTGAGGGCTGCATCCTGGGGCATGTGGAGTTACCAGGACTCTGTGGCTCTGGGAGAGGCCAGGAGGACATCCCAAAGGCTGGGGGTTGCTGCCATCTTTCAGCCAGAGAGAACAGGGAAAGAAGGAATTCCTCTTCCACAACCAACAGGAACGATGGCATCGCCTAAAGCAGAATGTCCTGGGCTGTAAGATGTGGCTGGGTATGAATTCTGTCACCATCTGTCAGAGCTGGGGCAGTTCTCTGCTGTCCATGGGGCAGTTTTTCCTTTCTCTCTCCCCCAGCCAACCCTCCCTGCAGGAGATCTCTGCTGTCCATGGCCACTGAGTGTCCCTGCAGGGCTGATCCAATCCCAGCATCCCATGGGGAGATGCTCCGCCCAGGGGAGGAGCCAAGCATTCCTGCCTGGATCCAATCTGGGCCTGGCACAGCACAGCAGCCTTTGCCCCCTGCATTGCCAGAGGAGCAGCTTTCTGCTGCCCTGCATGGCCAGAGGGAGCCCAGGCCCATCTGCAGCAGCCCTGGAGCTGCAGAGGAAAACTCCCCCCTTGTGCAGGATCCCTGCTGCAGCAGAGCCACAGCTGGCACTGCAGGAGGGCTGAGCCCCCATGGGATGGGGCTGGGACCTCCCTGACACACAGGGGGCAGGGACTGCTCTGACTCTGGCAGGGGTTTGGTTTTGTTTGCACTATTGCATTTGTATTTTTAATGTTCCTAGTGAAGAACTGTTATTGCTATTCCCATATCTTTGCCTGAGAACCCCTTAATTTCAAAATTATAATGATTCATAGGGAGGGGGTTTCCATTTTCCATTTCAGGGGACGCTCCTGCCCTCCTTAGCAGACACCTGGCTGTTCAAACCAAGACACAGTACAAACAAAGAGCTGAGGGAAGCACTTGGAAAAGCTGCAGGGATGAGGATTTGTCAGAGGGGTCTGGGGGCTTCTCCAAGGGCAGGAACAAAATCAGGAATAATCAGGAAGCTCAAGGTGACCAAAGCAATGCTTTGTTCAGAGGAGGCAGCAAGGTTCGATGGGCTGCCCAGGGAGGTGATGGAGTCCCCATCCCTGGAGGTGTTTAAAGAAAGCCTGAATGTGGCACTGCTGCCATGGTTTAGTTAAGAAAGTGGTGTGGGGTCAGAGGTTGGACTTGATGATCTCAAAGGTCTTTTCCAACCTGTATCATTCCACCTTTCTGTGACTGGAAAACCCTCAGGAGGTCTGGAGGCCTCAATCTGCTGCCACAGCACAGCTCAGCCCAAGGGAAGTGCCATTCCCAGCAATGTTTTCCATCAGGAATGAGCTCCACCAGAAACACCTGGCTCTGCTGCAAGCTCCCTCCAATCTGGCAAGAGCTGCCAAAAGTCGAGGCTGGATCAGAGCTAAGTACTCCCATCAAATTCCATAATTGCAGGATGGTGAACGAGCTGGGAAATAAAGTCAATTGTGGAGCAACAGATGAAATATTCACTGCAAGAGAGGTGCTCGAGCTTTCACCGCTCACAAAATGTCTTCTCTCTTTTTTTTCCCCCTTTCTTTTCCCTAAATTAAATTTTCCTTGAAATCAATGTATTCCCATGGAAATTCTTTATTACAACAAAATGCCATTGAAATGCCATTTTCTGCTGGCAGTGCTCTGTTGGTTTGTTATTGACACGCTTCAATTGCTGCACTCGCAGCAGCCCCATGCCAGCAAACAGCACCCAGGGCACCTTCCCCTCATCCTCCACTGGCATTCATGTCCCTACGGCTCCAGGGGCTGGAATCCAGCCTGAAGGGATTCCTCTGGAATGTCTTGATGCATCCTGCATGCAGAAGACCCCCTCCAGATTCCTGAGCACTCTTGTGCTGCTTCATCCAGGACCATTCCCATGAGGAATCTCATCCTGTCCCAGGCTCTTCCCACCTTGGACCCCAGGAGAGACACGAGGGCTCAATCCACCCCCTGAGTGCAGGAGAGGCTCCAGACCTGCTGAATTCCTTCTCCAGGCACAGGAATCCCTCATTTGACTCCCATCTCCTGCTCCTCTCACCATGGATTTGCATCTTCTGACTTTGCATGGCAGCCATGAGATTTCCCAGGCTCCGGAGATCCCGCAAGTGTGTCACCAGACTGGTTTATGGCCAGACTGGCTGGGTTTGTCCCAAAATTCCTGTGGGAATCACACGCTGGGCTCTGCAGCTTCCAGCTCCAGGCAGCTGCTCCCTGTGGTTTTTAACCCTGCAAACCTGGATAAACATCCCAGCTCCTTTGAGGGGCATCACGCTGCTCCCAACTCCAGCAGAAAATCACCACTGGAAGCCCAGGAATTGTTGTGCACCTCCAGTGAGGTCACTGTGTCCTGTCTGTGGCTGAGAGGAGCTGGGGCAGCAGGTGGGACAGAGGGTCCTGTTCTTCAGGGAAAGGATTTAAGCCAGAAAATGGAAGTTTTAAATGGGATATTGGGAATTAGGAATTGTTCCCTGTGAGGGTGAACAGGCCCTGGCACAGGGTGCCCAGAGCAGCAGTGGCTGCCCCTGGATCCCTGGCAGTGCCCGAGGTCAGGCTGGAGCAGCCTGGGACAGTGGGAGGTGACCCTGCCATGGCAGGGCTGGCACTGGATGAGCTTTAAGGTCCCTTCCAACCCAAACCATTCCACGATTCTATAAAACACCTGATGGACAAATTGTCCCTCAAAGGGACCTCCACAGGCTGGAGAAATGGGCTGGTGGGAGCTTTGTGTTCCCAGTGTTCCCAGTGTTCCCAGCGGCAGGCCAAGAGGCAGCAGGCACACACAGAAATACAGGAATGTTTTCTCATGGGAGAAGATTTTATTGGGAAGGGTGTTCTTGGAGTTCACAGGGCCCATGAGAGGTTGTGATGTTCCCATGCCTGGAGATTCCCAAACTCCACCTGGATGCGGGAAACCTGCTCTGGGTGACTCAGCCTGTGCAGGGGATCACCTCTGCCTCAGGTGATCTCCAGGGGTGTCCTCCAAGCTCAGCTGCTCTGGGATTTGGGAATATTGAGCCCCTGTTTGTGGCTGCCTGTTGTGGTGTGCTGTAATGTCCCATTTTGGCCTTCCAGGTCATCCCCCCAGGTGTGCCTATACCTCTCTCCCTTCCCCCTCGCCCCCATGCTGAGTGAGTCCTGTCAATCAGGCTGAACATTCCAGCAAGGCGTCGTGTGGTTGGTCAAGTTCAAAGGATGCCCCTATGCCCAGAGGTCATTGGCCTGTCTGGGTGTCATCTTCCCCTGAGACCCTGCCCCTCTCACCTGGTTGGTGGCTCGCCTGTGCCTCCCCTCCCCCTGTCCCTGAGATTAAAAAGGCCATGAGACCATGCGGTCTCGGTTCTGTTGGAGCAGTTCCTCACGTTCAGACCTCTGTAACCATGGAATGAACCTCTGGACATTAAACCCTCCAGCAGAATCCTCTCCTTTTTCTCTTCACCATTGCCTGAAGCCATTCCTCCTGAGGTGAACGGGGTTCCTAACAAGCCTGGACTTGTTCAGTGCCCAGCTGCAATCTCCAGCAAGCCAAGGTATCTCTGGGGTGATACACCGCAGTTGCTGCCTTTGGCCCAGCAGCGAGGGTCAGACTGGCCCAGGCACAATCTAACTGGGAATATTGGGAGCCTTTTTCCAATAGCTGCCCTCCCCAGGCCCCTGATGGGAGAAAAGCTTTTCCCAACTTCCCTGTGCTGGGAATTTATCTGGTACCATCCCAGGATCCTTGTGCAGAGCTGGAGGGAGTTTGGAGTGGTGGATCTGCTGTCCTGGCTCAGCTGGGGCTGGCCTTGCCCTCCCATCTGAGCAGGATGTTCCCTTTCCAGGTGTTTTCCTTGCTTTGCTGTGGAAGCATCCAAGGAAGTGGAACAAAACCTCTTCTTGCCCCTCAGATCCCTAAAGCAGAGCTCCCAGTTCCTTCCCAAATTAAGCTGATGTCCAATTTGGCAGCAAATTTAATCTCCTGCAATGCTCCTGAGAGGCTGCAGGACCCACCCTGCCATTCCCCTCAGCCAGGGCTCCCCAGGAGTCAGGACTGAGTTGTTCATTCCCTGCAGGATGTATTCTGGAAGTGCAATCCCTGTTTTCTGGGAAGTGCTGCCAGTGCTGAGCTGTCCCAGCCTTGGGATTCAGCTGCCACCCCTAAACCCTGCAGGAACCTGCCCAGGCTCCTCTGGCCACCCCTCAGCCACCAAGGCCTGGATCCAGCCCTGGGGGATTCATTCCCACACAGGGATTCATTTCACTCCCTTGAAGTGGTCCAAGCTCATTTTCCTTCCCCTCTTCCCATATTTCCCCCAATTCTCTGCTGCTGCAGCTCTTTTCCTTGAAGTCTTGGAGTTTGTCCTCCAACAAACTGACCAACCTAAAGCCAATTAAAAGCAGCTCTTTTCCATGCAGATGCACTCAGCTTCAGTTTTATTGTCAGGCTTGGCAGTTCATTAATAACAGAGAAAAATATCCCACAGCCAAGGAATCAGCAGCACTCAGCAAGGATCCTGGGATGGGGCAGGAAAAGGGAATAAATCCAGGCACTTTGGGCCACAGAAATGCAGCTTTCAAACCCTTTATTGGGGTAATTTCTCTCCTGATGGAACATCTGCTGTGGGTTTTTTGGATCCAGAGTGGTTGGTGATGAAGCAGCTCTGTTAATCACTCATGCCCAACCACTCCCGTGTGTTTTTATCCCACTTTTGGCCTCAGGAACTGGGAATCCAGCTTCCCAGGATTTACAGCTTCCCAGGGCTTACAGCTCCCTTTGTGCATCCCTGGGCAGAAAAACGGGCTCAGGTCCTCACCTGAGGGCCAGGAATGAAAAGGAGCCCAAGGAAAAGATTCCAGTGGGGGATGACTGGTTTTTATTTAACACATTACTTTTTCAAATATAGGCTCCAGCTTACTTAAGGCAAAGTTCAAGTTAATATTGATATTTGAAAGAAGCAGCACTTTCATATTAATCAGCCACCTATTAAATGTCTGTTAGGAGACAAAGCTCGTGGGCTCTGGCTCCAGACACGTTTTTAAATGGTTCAGGCTCACTTTGATCCCTCTTAATGACAGGGAGCAATTAGAAAATGGGTTCAGAAACTCTTTTCACACACAGCTTGCATGGGTGAGGGGGTTTTTTTGTAATGTTGTCAGATAATATCTCCATAACATTTCTGGGAAGCCAAAAATGCCCCTCCCTGGCTCATCCAGTGTCAGGGTTGCAGCAGCCTGGAGGTGACAAAAGTGTGAGGGGCTGCAGGGAGCAAATCCTGAGGGTTCTCCCTCAGCCTGGGATGCAGGAATTGTCCAGCAGGAGCAGGGAAGGAGCTGGGGATGCTGTTCCCTACAGGACCTCGGGCATGGATTGCCTGGCAACCACATCCCAGGGCAGCAGGGATGGTGGGAAACCCATCTGACCCCAAAGCCACCTTGGAATGGGACCAGACACCACGGGCAGGGCAGGAAGGGTTTGTGATAGGTAAGCAGTGCCATGGCTGACTCTCACAGTTAAAAGGCAAATATCCTGTGGGTATGTCAGGAGAAATTTTATAGATTTATAGTTGTGTTTTACCCCCTTGTGTTGTTAACAGGGGTGCCCTGGGTTTGGGACATTTGGGAGGGTCACTTGTTCCTATGGCAGCACCTGACCCCACTCAAGGCCACCACTGACCATGTCCCCAAGTGCCACATCCACACTCCTTTTAAATCCCTGGGCAGCCTGTTCCAATGCTGGACAAACCCTTTGGAGAAGAAATTGTTCCTAATCTCCAATCCAAAGCTCCCCTGGTGCTTCCCCTGCTTTGTGCTTCCCCCACCCTTCACAGCAGAGTGGCACAGAGGGGACAGTGTCACCTGTATGGCACTGCCACACCACACACAGGGCACCGCCACCACTCAGTGCCACCTGTATGGCACTGCCACACCACACACAGGGCGCTGCCACCACTCAGTGCCACCTGTATGGCACTGCCACACCACACACAGGGCACCGCCACCACTCAGTGCCACCTGTATGGCACTGCCACACCACACACAGGGCACCGCCACCACTCGCTCCTGAGCCTCTCCCAGTGTGACAGATGAGCAGTGCCATGGCTGACTCTCACAGTTAAAAGGCAAATATCCTGTGTGTGTGTGGAGAAGTTTTATAGATTTATAGTTGTGTTTTACCCCCCTTGTGTTGTTATCAGGGGTGCCCTGGGTTTGGCACATTTGGGAGGGTCACTCGTTCCTGTGGCAGCACCTGAGCCCCACTCAAGGTGTCAGGAAGGGATTTCCACCCCTGGGCAGGGAAGGAGGAGTCGATGGACAGAACTTTGAGGGGGCTAAAGGGTTAAAAGGTGAAACCTCCATTGTGTGGGTGAGCACATGGTGGGGAAAATCCTCTGCTCCTGCTGCTGTAATATTTTCTCTATTCAGCCTTCTGCTGTGTTTTTGATAAGGTTTTAATAAACCTTTTAAATTCCTGGAAGTGAGCATGGTTTTTCTCACAATGGATCCCACATTCCTGCCCTGCTCCAGGCTGGATATCTGTGCAGGTTTTTGGGGGGGATCAGATCTGTGGTGCTGGCTGGGGATCAGAGATGGGAAGGAAAATGGGGGAAAAGGGCTGGAGGAGCCAAAAGGGTGCAGAGCAGAGTGGGCAGCTCAGCTGAGGAGAAAGGTCCAGCAGAGGCTGTGGCTCCTCTGGGCAAACCCCAAATGTGCTGGAGCTGGACCCTCCTGCTGGTGCTTCAGGTTTCAGGTGCTCCCAAAGGCACCTCTGTGGATCAAGGAGAGTCCAGGGTGAAAAATATATGGTATTTCTATTTGAGAACCCAGGCACCTGGAAAAACTTCTCCCCATTCAGCCCAGTCCACGTCTCCCTCCTCCCCAGCAGCAGACAGGAACTGCCCCTCAGAGCACCTCATTTCCAGCCTCACCCTAAAAACAACCCAGAACAGGCTGGAACTACCCCAGGGAGCCACAGCATCCAATTTCCCCCTTTTTTTCCCTCTCCCACACTTCCTGCCTGGCAGGAGGGCAGCTGGGCTGGTGGCAGCTCTTGGGGAGCAGCTGGAAAATGGGAAAGCAGGAGGAGATTTTGTGGGGCCGATCACACGGAGCCCTTCTGTGTCTGTGCTGTTGAACCCTTCCCAATTTTCCCTCTTTGAAAAGGGGAATGTTTCATTCTGCTCCATCTTGGCATCTTTTTAGTCTCAGGTTTCCTGGACTTGCTGGCTGGCTCATTAGGGAGCAGCTAACGAGCTTTCTCTGCCCACGGTGGATGGGTGCAAAATCCCTGACAAATCTCTTGTTTTCCCCAGTATTCCTCAAGGTCTGGGTTTAAATTGGTGTGAACAGAACAGATGAAGGATTTCAATCCTAATAAAATCTCTTTGTTGAGGAGGTGTCAGGGACACCTCACCACCCCCTCCAAGGGGGATTCCAGAGGTGAAAATGGTGCAGATCCTGCTGAGAAACCCCACAAATCATGTGGAGAATGGACAGAATGCTCCTGCCTCAAAAATCCATTAGGTGCAGCTAGATCTGCTAAAAGTACAGGAATTAAAATCCTGGGAGTCCAAATTCCATCCACACCAAGGCACCTGAATGAGAAATTTGGATTGCAAAAATAGGGAGCGAGGCAGGAGCTCCCAATGTTCCTGTGCAGCCCCACAGCACAAAAGATGTTCCCTTCAGCTAGCCAAATTAGTAGAGTGAAGGGAAAATTACGGTTATTAAACCCCTCTTTTACCTGAAATGCAACCTTTTATTTAGATAACAAAGACATTTTTGGATATTATGGGCACTTTCAAGTGTAGCAGTTGGAACAGTGACATCAAGAGCACAATGCCAGCGTGAAAAATCAAAATATAGAAGCGACTCCGAGGTCCTCCATGCCCCTCCCAGTCAAATTAATTTAAAACCAGCTCTAATCAATCTGGACCTGACTCAGCTGCTTCTCCCAGGACTCTGTGATGGCACAGCTGGGCTGAGAGCTCCACGCTCAAATTCCATAGGCAGGAGAAGGAGATGGGTTGGAAAAATCCAACGTGGCATTTGTCAGAGGGGCCCTCTGGCCTCACCTGCTGCAGCAGCAAACAAGGCCCCTGCCAGGTGCAGATTTGCAAGCCCCAGTTTTTGTGTTCCCATCTAAAAAAAGGGGGGCTCTGGGAATGCTTTTGAAGCAATTTTGGTTCACAGCTGCTCTGATTTGTTTCTCTTTGGGTGGCAAGGACACAGGATTGCAGAATTCACAAACTCTTCCAGTGCTTTGGAAAACCACGATGTCTTGGTTTGAAAACCTAGGCATCTGCTGAGGAAGGCAGGAGCGTCCCCTGAAATGGAAAATGCAAACCCCCTCCCTATGAATTGTTATCATTTTGAAATTAAGGGGTTCTCAGGCAAAGATGTGGGAATAGCAATAACAGTTGTTTATTGGAAAATTAAAATACAAATGCAATAGTGCAAACAAAAACCAAACCAGTGCCGGAGTGAGAGCTGTCCCTGCCCCCTGTGTGTCAGGGGGTGTCCCAGCCCCATCCCAGGGGGGCTCAGCCCTCCTGCAGTGCCAGCTGTGGCTCTGCTGCAGCAGGGATCCTGCACAAGGGGGGAGTTTTCCTCTGCAGCTCCAGGGCTGCTGCAGATGGGCCTGGGCTCCCTCTGGCCATGCAGGGCAGCAGAAAGCTGCTCCTCTGGCAGTGCAGGGGGCAAAGGCTGCTGTGCTGTGCCAGGCTCAGATTGGATCCAGGTAGGAATGCTTGGCTCCTCCCCTGGGCGGAGCATCTCCCCATGGGATGCTGGGATTGGATCAGCCCTGCAGGGACACTCAGTGGCCATGGACAGCAGAGATCTCCTGGAGGGAGGGTTGGCTGGGGGAGAGATAAAGGAAAAACTGTCCCATGGACAGCAGAGAACTGCCCCAGCTCTGACAGGTGATAACAGAATTCACATCCCCATTTCCCAGCATTCCCAGAGGAGACTGGAGGGGCTCCTTTGCTGAGGAAAATGGTACAACCTTTTCAAAGTCTGCAAAATGAAGGGAAGCAACATCCAGCAATCCAGAGAGGTCCTTTTGTCCATGGGGTTTCCACCCTGAGGGCTGGCCAGGCTATGTGTCCCAATTTCCACACCCCAGGCTGTTTGTGGGGTTTGCAGCCCTTCAGGTCCAATGGGACAGTGCAGGGAGTCCTCTGCGCCTGCAAACCCAAACACTCCCTACGACATTCCCTGCTTTGATCCCCTCTGCTCCTTCCCAGGGTGGGAATTGTGGAATGGGGCTCTGATGGATGTCACTGAGCTGGGGACACACCCTCACCAAGGGATGAATTTGTATCTTAGCCTGAAGTTCTCACCTGAGTTTTTAAGAGAGGTCAAACACAACCAGGAGGAATTCTCAGCTCAGCCTCCTAAAGAAGCCTCCCAGATGCTATGCCCAACCAAAAGAGATTTTTATGGATCCTGCTGCTCCTCATGCTACTCAGAGATGTCCAAGGAAACAGCCTCCAGCTGGGCATGGGGAGGCTCAGAGTGGACATCAGCAAGAATTTCTCCATGGAAAGGGTGCTCAGGCCTTGGCAAGGGATGCCCAGGGGGGTTTGGAGTCCCCATCCCTGGAGGTGTCCCTGGAAGTGGCAGTCAGACTCTGGGCTGGGGACGAGGTGGGGATGGGGCACAGCCTGGACTTGATGATCCTGGAGGACTTTTCCAGCCTCAGTGATTCCATGATTTTTGTGTGCACAGCATTATCAGTGGCATGAATCCAACTTTCCATGATGCTGCATCCTCAGGAAGGTCTGGCAGGGGCCGCACATCCATGGAATTATAAATTTCTTGCAGTAGACCCCTGGTCACCCGCAGAGGTGAGAGGTACCAGGGCTGTCCCCAGGACTGAAGGTGCTGCCTCCACATCAGAGGAGTCTGGAGAGTGATGGCTCCAGGCTGGCATTGCCCATCTCCAGTGCAGGGAGGGACGAGGCTCTGCAGCTCAGCCCGTGCCCTGGATGGTTCTGGCTCAGGGGACAGGCAGGTGCAGAGCACAGCCAGGGCACGGGGGGCTCCTGAGCTCTGCAGCCATCCCACAAGGAGTCAGGAACACTAAAATCTCCCTGAGGGGTTTTCTCTCCCATCTGAGCTTGGGCAGGACCAAGGCCAGCATCACAAACCCCAAACCGGGAGCTGCACTTTGGGCAAGTGTCCTACAGGAAGGGAAGTATTAAATGAACAAGACAGGTTCTTGTCAGCAGCAGAGGGTTATCCCAGCACTGATCCTGCAGGAATGGGGACAGAACCCTCTGGGAATGTGTTTGACACCAAAAACACCCTGTGATGCTCTCAATCAGCAGCAGCAGCAGCAGCCAGGGGAAGGTCTCCAGGTGACACCACCACCCTCATCTCCTCATGCCTAGAGCTCTGCCTTTCACCAAAAGCTTTTGGGGAGCTGGAAGCGCCACTCTTGCCCCAGTGCTGCTCCCTGGCACTGTAGGAATGGGAATGACACCCCAAGGCTGGCACTGCTGGATCCAGGCCCTCCCTGCAGGAGGGAGGAGCTGTCCAGGAGGGAGGGAATTGTCCCACGTGAAGGTGAGAGGGCTTTAAGCCCCGTTTAAAGCTGGGTAAGACCTTAAACCCTCGGTGTCACCCAAGGGCTTAAAGGCCTTAAGGCTGCAGTGAGTCCTGAGGCAGCTAAAGCAGCTTAAGCCTCCTTCAGCCTCTCTGCTCCTTGAAGGGCAGTCCTGCAGCATCCCAAGGGCTCCTGCTGTAAAGGTCTCCCAAAGCCAGGCTCTCAGAGAGTGGCACTTCCTTCCAGGCTGCTCCAAAGTCTCCTGTTCCATCCTGGTTGGGCTCAGTGCAGGAGCTCTGTCCTTCCTTCCCCAGGTTTAAGATAAAAAGGTTTCTGGGGCTGGTTTTCCCCTTTTCCTTGGCTGGGAGGCTGAGGGAGCAAGTCCTGGGATGCTGCAGGATAAAGGCAGAGTGTTCTCCAGCTGGCACAGTCCCAGAAATCCGGGCTGGACAAGGGCAGGAAGGGCAGGAGAGGCTGGCAGAGGACTGTGCCCTCTGCAAACATCCATGCCCTGATCCCCAGGGCTCCTCAGAGCCTACAAAGCCCCGTCCTGTGACAGACCCTGTGAAGATACAGGCTGCACATCCCTGCTTTAAGCCCCTACAGCAACTTAAACTGGCTCTAATGTTAAGCCTTTGGAGTATTTTAAACTGCTTAGGCTGCTCAAAAGACCAGCTTAATCTTAAACTGCAGAGCAGCTGCTTAAACAGTTTAAGCTGCTCTCAAAGCTGGCAGGAACAGGGGCTTGAGATGTGCTTAGCCCTGGGTGTTGACTGAAGCACGGGGCTGGCCCTGTCACACCCAAAGTGACACCAGAGCTGCTCTCCTGAACAGACCTTGTGCAATCCAAGGGGAAAAAAGACCTTTTGTTGTCCCTTTTGAGCAGTGCAGGTGTGCTCATCCTTCCCTCAGCTCCCCAGGGAGAGGGAGGGCTCCAGGCACAATGGCCCCAGCCAGGGAGGGCACCTGGGAATTGTCACCTGGTGCCTGTTTGGTCATTACAGAGGAGTTTTGCAGGGAAAAGAGCTCAGGAGTTGGATTATTAATGGTGCTCCCCTGCACAGCCCAGCAGGATGGAAGGTTGGCACCTTTGTCTCCCTAAAATGAGGAATTGCTGTAGTCTCCAGCTCCATCCCTGAGCAGGATGAAGCCACATCCAAACCTTCCCTGGCTCATCTCAATCCTGTTAATATCTCCCCCAAAAAGTTCATTTTTTCCCACTCTCCCAGAGAAATCCCATTGTTTGTCTGGCGTTTTTAAAATATATTCTGATTTTACAATTTCTTTGGTTTTTCTCTGTTTACACCCATGATGCAGCAAAGGAATTGTTCACTGGCTTGGGGAAACGAGGGAATTCTCCTTGTCCAGGTTTGAGAAAATGGGTAAATGTTGCCCAAAATACAAATTATATTTTGTATTTTATTATAGCGTGCTCAGCTGATGCTTTGCCTCGTGGATGAGTTCAGTTCATATACTGGTAATGATTTGGGCCTTTCACATGAAATTCTCAGTTTTCACATCATCATGATATTAAAAAACACCAAAGCCCAAAGAATTACCTTCTGAGCTGTTGCAAGCACTGGTGGGAGGCTGTAAACCCCCACCTTGTGCTGTAATTGCTCCCCTCTGGAATATTTAACATTTCTCTGCCTGGATGTGGCTGTTGATGGCAGAGACTGCACAAGTTTCAAAGGGATTTGCACCTTTTCCTCCACGTGAGACTTTGACAACCTGAGAGGGCACAAGCTGTAACTATTTTGACAGATTTATCACTCAGGGAGATGAAATGGAATGTGCCTGTTGGTTTGTTTCCCTCATGGATGTCATTCCAGGCCTGTTCCTCCTGCTGAGGCTGTGGCAGACCTGCAGGGTCTCTGTGCTCCTGGGGCATTATCCATTTCCTAATAATTCACTGGAATATCACCACAGAATGGTCTGGGGTGGAAGGGACCTTAGAGATCATTTAGTTCCAAACTCCCTGCCATAGGCAGGGACATTTCCCGCTATCCCAGGTTGTTCTGAGCCCCATTGTCCAACCTGGCCTTGGGCACTGCCAGGGATCCAGGGGCAGCCCCAGCTGCTCTGGGAAATCTGTTCCAAGGTCTCCCCACTCTCCCAGGGAACAATTCCTGCCCAGTATCCCATCTAAATCTCTCCTTCATCAGCTTAAAGCCGTTCCCTGTGTCCTGTCCCTCCATCCCTTGTCCCAGTCCCTCTCCAGCTATCCTGGAGCCCCTTTAGGCCCTGGAAGGGGTTCTGAGCTCTGCCTGGAGCCTTCTCCTGGCTCCATGGCAGAGGGGCTCCAGCCCTGGGGACATCTCCATGGCCTCTCTGGACTCATCCAGCAGCTCCACATTGTCCCTCCTGTGCTGGTCTATGCAGCAGCCCCCTGGATGGTGCTGGCTCCTCACACGGTGTCACCAGACAGGGGCAGGGCCACCAGGCCCCCACTGCTGAGGGGAACTGTCCCACCAGCAAAGGCTGTGAAATGCCACCAGGGCTGGGAATGACAGCGAGCAGGGGCTGTCCCTGGCAGCACCCAAAGCTGAGATGGGGAAATCTGCAAGCAGGGCTGGGGATCGGCCTGCAGGAAAGGCCGCGCTGTCCCTGGTGCTGCTGACAGCCGGCCCGGAGCCGATCCCGCCCTGCTGCCCTCCCCTCGCTCCTTTCCTGCTGGTACACACACAAAGCTCCTGTCTGCCAGGAATTCGGGAATTCTCTGCTCCATGGGACCCTGCCCGCCATACCCACAGCCCCAGCACAGCCCCATCCCTCATCCCTCCCTGCCGCCCTCTGGGAGCTCTCCCGGCTCTACCAGCGACTCAGGAACTTGCTCCTGCTTTTCTGGCTTGGGAGTTGTTATCATTTATTGATAAGATGCCTTGGGAATTGTTATCATTTATTGATAAGCTGCCTTTTGCAAGCCTCGGGACACTCTGGGGCTGAGCACGGGGGAGCAGCCCGGGCCTGGCTGCAGGAGCACAGGGGACAAAACTGGCCTGGCCAGGAAAGGCCATGGAGAGAGCAGCTGAGAGTGAGCCCTGGGAGAAACACAGCCATTCTCCTGGGAACATTTTAAAAGTTTAATAAATGACAATAGGAGACAAGGAGCACAGAGCAAAGGTTATTACAGCAGGGTGCATCCTGGCATACAGCCAAGAGCACACTGTTTTCCTCAGGGATACCCCTTAAATACCTTTTAATTACATTAGCCCTTTGCATATTCATAGACCCTTATGCATAGTAAACTTTTCCCCAAACCAGTTTACATGTTCCAAGAATTGTTTAGCCTGGCTTCTCCTTGGATCTACCTTTTAAAGCATGGGTATTCCTTGGTTGATGTTTAGTTCTGGGCCTTGGCCCACACTACCTTCACTAGCGAGTGCTGCTGGTTGGCAGATCTGCACAGGTGTGCTCATCTGTGTGCATTTGGTGTTATCCCATCCCAGCAGGCAGTGTAACACAGCACAATGACATCAGCTATTGCACCGAGCTTAACTAACAAAAGAAATAAAAATATCTTTATAACAAAGTTACTTTAACAACACATATGTAAAATACATTTTAATATTTGCAAAAAGCCAATATTATAATATGTATCTATAACATCATGGAACTCCAGCAGAACTCCTGGATCAGAACCTGGATGTGTGTGGGAATGGCACACACAGGGATGTGTGGGAATGGCACACACACAGGGATGTGTTGGAATGGCACACACAGATGTGTAGGAATGGCACACACACAGGGATGTGTGGGAATGGCACACTCACAGGGATGTGTGGGAATGGCACACACACAGGATGGGTAGGAATGGCACACACACAGGGATGTGTAGGAATGGCACTCACAGGGATGTGTGGGAATGGCACACACAGATGTGTAGGAATGGCACACACACAGGGATGTGTGGGAATGGCACACTCACAGGGATGTGTGGGAATGGCACACACACAGGATGGGTAGGAATGGCACACACACAGGGATGTGTGGGAATGGCACACACACAGGGATGTGTAGGAATGGCACACAGGGATGTGTAGGAATGGCACACACAGGGAGGTGTAGGAATGGCACACACAGATGTGTGGGAATGGCACTCACAGGGATGTGTAGGAATGTCACACACACAGGGATGTGTAGGAATGACACACAGAGATGTGTAGGAATGGCACACAGGGATGTGTGGGAATGGCACACACATAGGGATGTGTGGGAATGGCACACACAGGGATGTGTAGGAATGGCACACACACAGGGATGTGTAGGAATGGCACACAGGGATGTGTGGGAATGGCACACACAGGGATGTGTGGGAATGGCACACACAGGGATGTGTAGGAATGGCACACACACAGGGATGTGTGGGAATGGCACACACACAGATGTGTAGGAATGGCACACACAGATGTGTAGGAATGGCACACACACAGGGATGTGTAGGAATGGCACACACACAGGGATGTGTAGGAATGGCACACAGGGATGTGTAGGAATGGCACACACAGGGATGTGTGGGAATGGCACACACAGGGATGTGTAGGAATGGCACACACACAGGGATGTGTAGGAATGGCACACAGGGATGTGTGGGAATGGCACACACAGGGATGTGTGGGAATGGCACACACAGGGATGTGTAGGAATGGCACACACACAGGGATGTGTGGGAATGGCACACACACAGATGTGTAGGAATGACACACAGAGATGTGTAGGAATGGCACACAGGGATGTGTGGGAATGGCACACACACAGGGATGTGTGGGAATGGCACACACAGGGATGTGTGGGAATGGCACACACACAGGGATGTGTGGGAATGGCACACACAGGGATGTGTGGGAATGGCACACACACAGGGAGGTGTAGGAATGGCACACACACAGGGAGGTGTAGGAATGGCACACACAGGGATGTGTGGGAATGGAACACACATAGGGATGTGTGGGAATGGCACACACAGATGTGTAGGAATGGCACACACACAGGGATGTGTGGGAACGGCACACACACAGATGTGTGGGAATGGCACACACACAGGGAGGTGTAGGAATGGCACTCACAGGGATGTGTGGGAATGGCACACACACAGGGATGTGTAGGAATGGCACACACAGATGTGTAGGAATGGCACACACACAGATGTGTAGCAATGGCACACACACACAGGGATGTGTGGGAATGGCACACACACAGGGATGTGTGGGAATGGCACACACAGGGATGTGTGGGAATGGCACACACACAGGGATGTGTGGGAATGGCACACACAGGGATGTGTAGGAATGGCACACACACAGAGATGTGTGGGAATGGCACTCACAGGGATGTGTGGGAATGGCACACATACACAGGGATGTGTGGGAATGGCACACACACAGGGATGTGTGGGAATGGCACACACAGATGTGTAGGAATGGCACACACACAGGGATGTGTGGGAATGGCACACACAGATGTGTAGGAATGGCACACACACAGGGAGGTGTGGGAATGGCACACACAGATGTGTAGGAATGGCACACACACAGGGAGGTGTGGGAATGGCACACACAGGGATGTGTGGGAATGGCACACAGGGAGGTGTAGGAATGGCACACACACAGAGGGATGTGTGAGAATGGCACACATTCTTGTGGCTGACAGCAGGGCCCTTGGGAAGCACCCCAGGCTCCTCCCACCCACTGCAGAGGGTTATTCCATTATTCCAACCTCATCCACACCATTCCCAGCTCCTGGATACCCCCAGCCTGCCCACCCTGTGCTTCCCTCCCTGGCCTCTCACACCTGGAGTTAAGTCATTACCAAAGGGTAAAGCAAGAAGTTCTCGTGATCAGGAGGGAATTCTTCCCTGTGAGGGAAGTGAGACCATGAAGGAGCCTCAACAAAAAAGATGGAGAGAAAGAACTGACAAGTGCCTGGAGTGCCAGGATACTGGAAATGGCTTCTCACTGCCAGAGGGCAGGGCTGGATGGGATATTGGGCAGGAATTGTTCCCTGCCAGGGTGGGCAGGCCCTGGCACAGCTGTGGCTGCCCCTGGATCCCTGGCAGTGCCCAAGGCCAGGCTGGACATTGGGACTTGGAGCAGCCTGGGACAGTGGGAGGTGTCCCTCCTGTAACATGGATGGGATGAGATGATCTCTAAGGTCCTTCCAGCCCAGGCCATTCCATAACTCCATGAGGAGCAGGAGCTGGCTCTGTCACCCCTGTGCCACCTCCCTGCCAGCAGCACGTCCTCGCCCGGGCCCAGCTCCGGCGTCTGAGCAGCACAGAGACAATGTCCTCCCCTAACTGGGTTAGAGGAGATTGGATTAGCAATTTCTGAGTTAGTAAAAGTCTAAGGATGGCAGATAAAACAAAGTGTGACAGCCTAAGCAGCCCCTGTCAGCGGGGATTGATCACAGCGCTAATGGCCAGCGACAGGCACACATTAATAACACAATAACCCAGCTCGGGATATTGGCACTATCACAACCCTTTAACCTGGCAATAACTCATGGGGAAAATGCTCCCAAATGGCAGAGCCAAAGTGGCTTTGCTGCTGCTTCCCCCTCCCACATGCCAGGCAGCTGCAATTCCGGGGGTCACCTGGCCAGCCAGGTGCCAGGTGCCACCCTGTGACTCCAGTGTCCCACCCTGTAACCCCAGTGTCCCACCCTGAGACCCCACTGTCCCATCCTCTGTCCCCAGTGTCCCATCTCCAAACCCCAGTGTCCCATGCCCAGACCCCAGTGTCCCATCTCCAGGCAGGGATTTACACCAGGATGCCCCTTGGGGGTGTGGGCACAGTTCAGGGAGGGACCAGGGGAGGTACAAGGATGATTCCAAAGTGGTGGTAGGGAAGAGCAGGGAATGGGGAACATCAGGAGTCAAGGAAGGTGAGACTTCAAGCTCAGAGCACTCAGTAAAGGCATCTGAGAGAACTGGGCAGCAGCTGATTGGAGGAAAATATGGGATTTTTTTCAAAATATTCAGAATTTAAGTCACACAAACCATTCCAAATTTGCCTGGAAACCTCCTGCTTCTACTCCAAGCTATGGTGGGAGAGGAGACACTGGGGAAATAACAAAAAAAAAACTAATCAGGACTGTTTAGAAAATTAAAAACTGAATTAGAGACTGAATTTTTTGAGAAATGTAACTTAAAATTTGGGGAGGGGTGAAAAAATTAAAGCCTATGTCAAGGCAGAGAGCAGCCCCTGGTTTCCAAAGGCTTTTCCAGAGGCTGCTCAGTGTCATGGAGCTCTGAGAGGGAGGAGAGATGGAGAAATATCCCTGCTGTTTCTCCACCCCGAGCAGGAGCAGGCTCTGCTCTGGCTCCCTCCCAGCACTTCCATCTCTTGGCTGAGCTGTCAGAGCAACACTGAGAGCAACCAATTCCAGGGATTCAAAGGGCAGCAAATCCCGAGTGAGAGCAGGGCTGCGGCACCAGGATCTGCAGAGGAGCCTTCCCTTCCCTTCCTTTCCCTTCCCTTCCCTTCCCTTCCCTTCCCTTCCCTTCCCTTCCCTTCCCTTCCCTTCCCTTCCCTTCCCTTCCCTTCCCTTCCCTTCCCTTCCCTTCCCTTCCCTTCCCTTCCCTTCCCTTCCCTTCCCTTCCCTTCCCTTCCCTTCCCTTCCCTTCCCTTCCCTTCCCAGCTGGATCTGCAGCCCCCTGAGCCCCGTTCAGGTGGAATTCCTGGGAGATGCTGTTGGTGGGGTTCCTGGGAGATGCTGTTGGTGGGGTTCCTGGGAGATGCTGTTTCTGCCACAGTTCGGTGGGGTCAGAGATCCCATCAGGGCTCTGGGATGCCCGTGGCTGTCACAGCCATGCCCTGAGCCTCCTCCCTGCCAGCCCTTGCAGCAGACCCAGCTGTTTGGGTTTGGCTCAGACGCTGCTGGCCGTGTCCTGTGTGCCAGCCCTGGAGCAGGAGGTGCTGGGGAAGGAGAGGGGCCTGTGCCTCAGTGCAGGGATCAGTGTCCTGCCCTGTTCCCAGTGTCCCCTGCATCCTCTCATCCATCCCTTCCAGGAAAAAAGGGGATTATCCCACTCTGCTGTGCAAAAAACAAAATATCAATTTAAGGGCACAGAACTCCCCAGCTGTTATGAAGTGCATTAATTCCAGCGTGGATTGCTCTGCCTCACCTCCCAATCCATGGCCGAGGTGCTGCTCCGACCTTTCTTTGGAGGGGTGACCACTTGTTGCCCAAAGCATCAAGTCAGGGACTATCAAGAGGAAAATTTGAGAGGCCAGGGTTATTATTTAGGGATGCAGGGATGTGCAAAATACAACCCTACCTCAGCACAGCTCCCTTCAGGAGAGAGGCAAATCCCTTCTTTCCCAAGGGGTTCCTGCCACCTGCCCCCTCTCTTTGGGGCAGAAGGCAGAGCCTAAAACAAATATTAAAAAGAAAAAAAAGGTGGAAATGCAATGCAGCTTTGAAGGACCCCCTGACTAATAATTTTGGGAGCTGAGGGAGCTGATCACAGCCAGCCTGGCCTGCAGATCAGCCCCCTGGATGGTTTGCTGCCAAAGGGGCACTGGGGCTGAGAGCGAGGACATCCCCACGATGCCATCACCCAGCACAGCTGCCCCAGGCAGGGCTTTGCTGCAGCACTGCATGGAGAGCCGTGCAGCACCAGTGCAAACGGGAGGGCTCAGCTTGTTGGGCTTAATTAGAATAATGAAGCTGTGAGTGTAATGGGAGGAGGGTGGGGAAGCTGCGGCTGTAATTGGCAGGGCTCGGGAAGCGGAGCTGGCGGCTGGCAGCCATATGGAAGCAGCAAAGTGAGGGGAGTGAGTGACAGCCCGAACCTGTGGCGCTCTCATTAATTCCAACAGCAGAGCCGTGATGGATGTGGCAGCTCCCTGCTGCTCCGGCTCCTCGTTCCAGAGAGCTGCTGCCGCTCCTGCTGCAGCCAGGGCTGGGATGGAGCAGGGAGAGGAGGGAAAGGAGGAATAGGAAAAGGTTGTGGGGCCAGACAGGTGTGTGTTCTTATCCATATCATCAGGGTCAGTTCAGGTTTTCACTCCAGAGTCGCATTTTCCATCCAGGATTTGCTCCCTGTTGGAGTCAGAAGTGTTTCAGAGCCCCCAGGGCCTGGCTCTGGTCCTGCTGGTGCCCTTGGCTGTTTATGCAGGCTCCAGGCAAAGTGGCAGGGCCAGGCTGTGCCCTTGGTTCCTCTGCCAGGATATGCTTCTTGGTGCCCCCCTCCTCACCCAGTGGCCCCCACCATTATCCCCATCCCAGACTGGCACTGGTGTGTCCAAGATGTGGGATCAACAGAACCACCAGGAGTTTGTGCTGCAATCCCAAATCTGAGCAGAAGAGACTCTCCCGTTCTCCCACCTTCCAGGATCCACACTGGGAGCTGACTCACAGCTCACATCCCTTCCTTGTTCTATCCCAAAGCTTCTGCCAGGACCCCACGGGAATTACAGCATTCCCAGGGCTCCGTGCAGAGCCAACTGACCACGTTTAGCTTGACCTCCTGCAGGGCTTCCACCTTTCCTGAGCTCCAGCCACATCCAAACAGAGCCAGTCCATGTGGGATTCCAGCCAGAGGCAGCTCCCTCATGGGTAAGGGGTGGATAATGGGCCTTCCCACATTCCATGTGCTCCTTGGAGCTGGGGGACCATCCCTGTGCTCAGGCAGAGGTGTCTGCAGCATCCACCTGTGGCAGGAAGCTGTGGGAGCATGGCTGGGAAGAGTTTGGGTCCCATTTCTGAGCAGCATTCCCAGGGAAGTGGAATGTGTTGGCTGGAGAATCACCCATGGATGGGCAGGGATGGGTAGAGACAAACCCTGTGTAATTCCTGCTCTGGCTGGCCTAGGAATTTGGAATCTTCTCCATTGGAACAGCCAGCTGTAGTTCTCCAGGAGCCAGGTTTAATGCTCTGAATGTCCTTTCCCTCTCTGAAGGGAATGGAAAGAATCTGGGCAGCTCCACCTCAGAGCTGTGCCTCAGTGGGTGACTGGGCACAGCATCTAACCAGTTTTCCCTCATGGAGAGATTTGTGGCTGAGGGAAGTTGTGGGACAGGCTGGGAGGGCCCTGCCTGTGTCACCATGAGCTGCTGGTTCACAGAATTCACAGAATTCACAGAATTCACAGAATGACCAGGTTAGAAGAGACCTCCAAGATCATCCAGTCCAACCCAGCCCCAACCCCTCAACTCAACCCTGGCACCCAGTGCCACATCCAGGCTTTGTTAAACACCCCCAGGGATGGGGACTCCACCACCTCCCTGGGCAGCCATTCCACAACTTTATCACCTTTCTGTAAAAAACTTTTTCCTGCTATCCAACCTGAATTTCCCTTGGTGCAGCTCAAGGCTGTGTGCTCTGGTTGTGTCAGTGCTGCTGGAGAAAGAGCCCAGCCCCAGCTGAGCACAGGCACCTTTCAGGAGCTGTGCAGAGTGATGGGGGCAGCCCTGAGTGTCCTTTTCTCCAGGCTGAGCACCCCCAGCTCCCTCAGTCATTCCTCACAGGGTTCCCCAGCACTGCCTGAATCCAGATTTCCTTCCCTCTCTCCCCCTGAGGGAAGCAGTTTCCCCTGAAGGAACAGGGGATGAGGTTCCAGGATGAGAGCTCGTTTGGGTGAGGCCATCAAGCCTCGTTTGTTGTGCCCCGTTGCCTTTGTGAAGGAGCATGCAAAATGAAGGATTGGGTGTGTGCAGAGAGCAAAGCTCCAGCTGTCCCCTCTCCACTCATTCCCAGTGGGGAGAAGCTGAGGTGGTGCCTCACTCCAGGCTGGCTCCCACACACTGCAAAGCTAATGGAGAAAAATAGGGAGTCTCCTTCTCTGGGCAGCTCCACTGAAAGCATGAGGCTGCTCCACTCATTTGAAGCAAAAAAAAAAAAAAAAAAAGCAAATGGAGAAGGAAAAATTGGATTTTGTTACAGAGTTCCAGGCAGAGAGTTCCTCTAGCAGGAAAACAAGGAACAGTCAGAGCAGCCAGGAGCTTTGTAGCCTGTACAGTCATTTTTCAGTGGGATTCATGCTGGAGCTCATCAGGTAGAGGATCCCAGAATAACAAATCTCCCTTGCAGCCTCCACTGTGAGGAGGAGGTTTCTCAGCACCTGATGACTCCCACACTGAGGCTCTTCCCAGAGTGGGAAAAGGCTTTTGCTCCTCAGGATGCTGAGATTTGCTCCATGATCCCCCTCAGTGTCCCTCAGGAGAGCCCAGAGGAGGGGTCAGGCTGACATTGCTGTCACTGTGTGCAAGGGGGGGTCACAAAGCCACAGCAAGGCACTCACATTCCCCCTGAGTTTGGATGGAGCATCAATCTCCAGCAGTTTGTTCCTCAATGACTGGTGACCTGTTGGGACCCAGGACATTCCTCTGACTGCCCTGGATGACTCGAGACCCTGGCCAGGGGCTCAGGGACCTTGGCACAGAGTCACAAACACCTTTGCCTTTGATTTTAGCCCATGGAAACAATTACCAACTTTGTGTGAGGATGTACAAGCCACAAGAGTTTGAGTAGAGTCATAGTTAATTTGTCACAGGGTGAAAAAGTAGAATTTTGGGGTTTTCGAATGGGGGTTCAAGAGGCAAGATGGAGGAATCTGGGCATGTTCTGTCCTTCTCCTTCTTCTTGTCCTCCATCTTCTGCTGAGATGGTGACACTTTTGGATTGGTTTAGTCTCAGGATCTTTTGCTGGTCACTGCAACCCCAAGAGATGTTAAAAGTCTCTTTTCCCAGCCCGGGCGCTTGAAGAATGAGTCGGAGCTCTTCAGTTTTTGGTCTCAAGGTTGTTTTTTGTATCTTATCTATAAAAAATTTTCTCCTGCCCTGCCAAAGTCCATCCAGCAGGACAGACAGAGGCACTCTGCCTGCCCCTGGGGTGATGTTATTTTTTTATACTAAAAACTATGTGTACAATATTTACAATTACTTTCCAATACCTATCACCCATGTTAGACAGTGAGCTTCTACTCTAAACCAATCTGTAAGTGCCACCATCACAGCAGAAGATGGAGGCCAAGAAGAAGAAGGAGAAAGGCTGGACATGCCCAGTTCCCTCCATATTGCCCCCTGAACCCCCATACCAAAACCCCTAAAATCTACTTTTCCACCCCATGGTAACTTCACTAATATTCTACCTAAACTGTTGTGGCTTGCTGATCTTCATCTAAGGTTGGCAACTTGCTCCACGGGTCATAATCAAACCACAGGGGCATCTTGGGCTCTGTGCCAGGGTCTCTGAGCCCCCTGGCAGGGGTCTTGGCCATTCTGGACAGCCAGAGGGATGTCCTGGGTTCCCACAGTTTAGAGTAGAGACAGACTGTCTAACATAGGTGATAGGTACTGGAAAATTATTGTAAATAAGTACATGTAGTTATGAGTACAAAAAGCCAACACCACCCAAGGGTGCTGAGTGTGCCACAACCCAACCTGCTGGACAGATCTCAGCAGGTCAGAGAGAGATAAGAGAAAATAAACAACCTTGATAAGCAGAACTGACAAATCTCAGCTTCTTTGGTCGTGGGCCTGGGAGAAAAAGGACTTTCCAACACCTAAGGAGTCATCACAGGCACAGGATCCCAACAGTGACCCAGCAGCTGCTGCCAGCTCTGAGCTGGGACATCCCCTCAGGCTGTGCCTGTGCAGCTGTGCCAGGGCAGCACCCACCCTGCTCCTCTGGGATCTGTCCCTGGAGTGAGGGATGTGTTATGTCCAGCAGAGGACTGGACAGAGCGAAAGGATTTATTGAAAGGCCTCAATAGATACACCTTGGGCACCCAAGATGAGCCAAAATGGGCACAAAATGCACAATCAGTCATGGGGTCTCTCACTTTGATCAGTTCTGCTCCATGTGCATATTGGAGTTAATTGTCTAGTTACAGCTTTAGCCCATGCAGTCCCATCCTTCTTGTTTTTCTCTCTTCAGTCCATATTGTTTCTGCTCTCGGGCCTGAGATTGGACCCTCAGTGACCTCTGTGGGTCTGGGTAGGGCCTGTGACCTGTGGGAGGCCAGGCTGGCCCTTGGTGGCCCCAGACTGGCCCTTTGGTGGCTCCAGGCTGGCCCCAAAGGCAGCACCCAAGCTTGGCTCATCTAGATCCCTTGAGATTCCTCTAGGAGCTGCAGGTTGGAGGTGCAGGAGGTGCTGGAGCCCCAGCTGAGGGAAAGCATGGCACAAATCCCAGGACTGAGCAGCTCCAGCAGAAAGCAGCTCTGATCCTGGACAGGAGCTTTGCTTTGGAAGAGCAGCAAAGAAATTAATTAGAAGGATGTGCCAGCAGTCAAACACAGCAACCCTGTCAGCTTTTCTCACACATTTCCCTTCCTAAAGGTGTTTCCAGGGGCTGAAATGCAGAATTAAGCTGGCTGCAAGGCTGGGGTGCTGTTTCCAAGGCTCTGTCTCTGCAGCTCTGCAGAGCCAACCTGTCTTTGAACTGCTGGAGCTGAGCAGATGAGGGGAGTGCTGCTGCCTCGCTCTCTGGAGCTTCACGGGTCCTGCATGGGTGGCAGACAGCAGAAGGCAGCATTTGTTGAGCAGTCAGGAGAAGAGAAATGACTCCATGATGGCCCCTGGTTTGTCCTCTGTGGCCATCCCAGCGTTTCCAAAGCTCCTGAGTGAGCAGCAGAGGGATGGGAGTGGGGATGTGCAGGGAAAGGCTGCCTGGAGATGCTGGGGTGCTCTGAGCTCCCTCTGTGGGGCTGGAGGGCACCTGAGCACTCGTGGGCAGGGGGCAAAGAGCTCATCAGCCATGGTAGCCACCAGAATAACGACACAGAACACTGGGGGGTGTCCCCAGCATTCCAGGTGCTGACAAACCCCACGGCCTGGTCTGTCCCATGTGGCTGCAGGCTTGGAATGTGCCTAAGGGTGGGTGGGAGGGAACAGCCTCAGGCTGGGCCAGGGCAGGCCCAGGGTGGGCACAGCAGGAATTTCCCCATGGAAAGGGGGCTCAGGGATTGGGAAGGGCTGCCCAGGGGGGTTTGGAGTGCCCATCCCTGGAGGTGTCCCAGGAAGGGCTGGAGGTGGCACTGAGAGCTCTGGGCTGGGGACAAGGTGGGGACTTGGTGATCCTGGAAATGCTTTCCAGCCTCAGTGATCCTGGATCCTGTGACTCTCCAAGGGATATCAGTGATCAGATATGGTGGCCAAGCTCAGCCCTCTCTGTTTGGGGCTGGGGATGGGCAGGGGGAGGCAGCAGCACCTCCCAACCCTCACTGGAGCTGCTGCTGAGCTGAGCTGGGGATTTGACTCCTCCCTCACCTTTTCCATCCTGCTTTGCCATGAAATGAAGGGAGAAGCAGCTCCTGAGCCGCCTCCAGCAGAACAGAGCAGCTCCTGAAGTGCTGCTGGAATTCCAGCTGGATTCCCTGCTCCCATCCCTGTGCATCCACGGAGTGAAACCCTTCCCTGCAATCCTTGCCCCTGGCTCCTGCTCCAGAGTGTCCCATGCCAGAGGAGGCACTGGGAACAGTGGCAGAGCACACACACCCTGCAGCGGGGACAGGCAGAGCAGCACCTGCACAGGGTGGGATCCAGAAACAGGGCTGGCGTGGCTGAAGCACCCAGGGATCCTATCCATGGTGCTAGAAAGTTCTGGATTCGTGGGAATCCTTCACAAGGACACTTTCCTCTGCCAAAACATTGTCACCTGTCAATGTGACCAGGGGACAGCCGGCACTTCCTGAGCAGTACTGGCACAGCAGGGTCATTTTCCATTTTCTGCTGTGCTGCTGAGCATCCTCCTCCTCCTCCCCACCATTTCTGCCCAGAATGGTGCCATTTATCCTGCTCTGAGGGCTTCCACACCCAGGTGTTCAGAGCTGATGGTGCCTTTGCTGCAGCATAGCTGAGAAAAGCTCTGAGAAGGGTCGTGCTGGGCTCCAGAGCTGGATCAGAGTTTGCAGGGTGGGCCAGGCCAAGAGCAGGCAACCATCACCACCTGCCTGAGCCTTTCCCAGCATTTCCTCGAGGCTCAGCATCCCACAGTGCTCTGATCATCTCTTCTGCAGGGTTTTTTCACTTTAAAGCTTTCCTCTCCTCAGTCTGGGGCTTTGTGAACCTCCCTGGCTGTGCTGGCTAACTCTGTGCTCCCAGCACTGCCTGCCTGGCCCTGCGTGCTGGGTGGATTAATGCTGGGCTGAATTTGGGAACTGGGACGCTCCCCTCAGCCAGGAGCTCCTGGATGATCCCTCTGGGCCTTCATGATGTTCCTGATTCTGACCTGGGAATGTTTTGACTGCAAACAAGCCAGGTGATGTGGATCTGCTTCTTAATCACATCAGACTCCTCAGGTTTCCGAGGCGAGCGCTCGTAAGTTCAAAATTCCTGTCTGAAACACATGCTGCTGCATCTTTGTGTGGAAAACATTCCTGTTGGCAGGCTCTGCAGGAGTGCTTGGAGAGAACAAATATCAAAGTGTGACAAGCAGGGCTGATTACAAATAGCAGGAACATTTGCAGAGCACTGCAGAGCCAGGCCCACGCAGGAGGCTCCTCGGCAGCAGAGCCCGGCTGCTCCCCAGGGATTGTCCAGCTCCTGGAGCTCTGTCCATGAGCTGCTCTCCAAGGCAGGGGAAATCACCTCACAGGGTGGCAGGAAGGGATGGGGCTGAAATATGCACCAGCAATTAGTGGGGAAGCAAATTTGGGTCTCTCTGCAGCCTCACAGAGGGATGGGAGTGCAGGAGTGCTGCTGGTGCTGCCTTTGGAAAGCTGGAACGGGTTCAACAACCTCTTCCCATCAGGGCTGCAGAACCTGCTCCAGGACTGCAATTCCCACCTCAAAACACCACAGTTTGTTCCTACAACAAAACAACCCCACCTTTGCTGCTGTTTCTGGCCACATTTGTGTGCTGAGGTTTGATATCTCTGCACAGAGAGTTTGCATCCACAACAGGGTATTTGTGAGGATCCTGGACTTCCTTACATCATTCCCAGGATGGTTTTATGGCAAGGGTGAGGTAATGCAGAGAATTTCTCCCTGGATGTCAGGGATTCAGTGGTGGCGCAGTCCCAGCACCCCAGCCTGCTGGCAGTCCTCAGATAGCAAATAAACGTTCATGGACAATTTTCAGGGTCTGCATTGTGCCATCTGTCAGAGCAGCACTGGGAGGTTTTAATTATGGTTTACACTCTGTCTTCAAGCACCTGGATTCGTTTTTTCCTCCTGTCAATTATTGATGGGGATTTGCTAAAAAGTGCCTTAATTCCACTTTGTGTTCTTCCCTGCAGCAGCTGGGCCAGGAACAGAGATGGGAAGAGGTCAAAGTGTGCAGGACGTGAGGACACTTCTTGCTCAGCCACTTCTCAGTGTGGGAGCCAATTCCATGAGCATTCCCAGGTTTATCTCTGGAATAATTTTCTGAGGGACTTGTTGGGTAAATGATTGGTGAGGGAAAAGAGTTCAGAGCAGCTTCCCAAGGAGGAGGGAGATCTGGATGGGAAATTCTGTCCCTGTGCTCAGGTGATTTCCCACCTGCAGAGCTGCCCCAGCCCAGGCAGGAGCTGGAGCTGCTGGGGCCAGGCCAGAGGAGGCTCCAGGATGATCCCAGGGATGGAGCAGCTCTGCTGGCAGGAAAGGCTGGCACAGCTGCCATTGTTCACCTGCACAGGAGAAGCTTTGGGGGGAGCTCAGGGTGGCCTTGCAGGGCCTGAAGGAGCCCCAGGAAACCTGGAGAGAGACAATTGACACGGGATGGAGGGACAGGGCACAGGGAATGGCTCCCACTGCCAGGGGCAGGGATGGGTGGGATATTGGGAATGAGGAATTGTTCCCTGTGAGGGTGGGCAGGCCCTGGCACAGGGTGCCCAGAGCAGCTGGGGCTGCCCCTGGATCCCTGGCAGTGCCCAAGGCCAGGCTGGACACTGGGGCAGGGAGCACCTGGGACAGTGGGAGGTGTCCCTGCCATGGCAGGGCTGGATGAGCTTTAATTTCCCTTCCAACCCAGCCCCAGCCATTCCCTGATTCCATGGCTGGGTCACTCTGTGGGGAGGAGATGCTGCTGGGATGTGGTGCAGGCACCTGCCCATCACAGGGGCCATGAACAGCCCTGTGCCCTCTCCCCTTCTCTCCAGGTGGGAAGGGCCAGAGCAGGAAAGCAGAAGGCTCCCAATTAGAGCAGATAAAAGGAATCAGTGTCCTGTGTACAGCAAAAGCATGGCTGGAGGGACCCATGGCCATCAGGAACACCCAAGGATGTGGATTTAGCTGGGATCAGAGCTCCTTCCCCTCCCCTGACCAGGTGGGACAAGGAATAAGATGCCCAGAGCAGCTGTGGCTGCCCCTGGATCCCTGGCAGTGCCCAAGGCCAGGCTGGACATTGGGACTGGAGCAGCCTGGCACGGTGGGAGGTGTCCCTGCCATGGCAGGGGTGGCACTGGATGGGCTTTAAGGCCCCTTCCAATCCAAACCATTGCATGAGATGCCCCCTGAGCTGGTGACTGCTGTCCCCAGGCTGTGCTGGTTGGAGGAGCACAGAATTCTCTTAGTGGGGCTGGCAGGGCTCACACAGAACCTGCTCTCTGCACCTTCCATCGACTCCTCCAGCCCCAAAGGCAGCTCTGGAATGCAGCATTCCATGCCCAGCACCCTGCAAGGCTCTCCGAGGGAAGGTGTGGCCTCCAACACTCCCAGAAAAACCCAATCTCTCTGATTTTCCAAAGCAGCCACTCGGCTCTCTCCAATCAAAGCGTGGCCCTGAAACAATGAGGGCACAGCCCCAAAAGGGGTGGGAGCAGCGAGCTGCCAGCTCTTCCTGCATCCACGAGCCCGCAGTTTCCAGGAGGAATCACTTGCCAATACATATGGTGTTGTGTGGATGGGAAATGTCACGGAACATAACGTCCTGATATGTTTAAAAATAAATCGCTGGGACGGCTGAAAAAATAAATGACTGAAGGGAGGGGATTGCGGTGGCTTCTGCTGGGGATTAATTTTGTTGTGTGGTTTGGGGAGAGCTCGATTCAGGTGTCAAAGCTGGTGTTGGTTTGATAAACTGGGGGGTTTGGCTCCGTCTCCGAGGAGTGCTGGGGAACGAGGTCAGTTTCTTAATTAATTTATGCAAATTGCTGCTTCCTTCTCCTCTGTCTGAACGTTAGTGACACCTGTCTTATCTCCTCACAGCTAATTGCAGGCAACAAATGGGGAAGCACGGGCAGGACTTTGGGAACGGCACCAGCAGGAGCGATGGAACTTCCACCATCAACCCAGAAAGCTGCAAAATGATCATAACAATTATTGATTATGATTGACACACTCTGGAAAGCATTGATCAGAGCCATTCCTGGGCTCCCGCCCCGTGCATGGAGCAGGAATATCCTCACAGGAGCCTGGAGCATCAGGATGAGCTCCTGGCTGGATGTCACACTTGGAAAATCCACCTAAATCCCTTCCTGGGCTTCCTCCATGTCCCTCCCTGCTCTGTATGATCCTCCCAAATGCAGAATTTGCCTTCCAAGGGAGCTGGATCCTTAAGGTCTCTCCCAAGCCAAACAATTCCATGGTTGGTGATCCCCAGGGCAGCTTCCCTGAGCCTCTGAGAGTGGTGGGAGCTGTCCCTGCTCACTGGGATTGCACTGGGTGCCTTTAAAGGTTCCTCCCAACCAAATCATGCTGGGCTTTTTCCATAGAACTGGGCTGTAAATGAATGGATTCTTCATAATAATAATAATAATTCAAAAATAGTGCAAATTCCTGCCCCAGAGGGATGGGAATAGGTAAAATGGGCCGGGAAAAGACTGCAGTTACTGCAATGGGAATGGTGCACCCCAAAGTTTCTCCTATCCTTCTCCCCTCCCCTATTTATGGGTTATTTGGGGAAGAGAAAGTCTTCAAGATTCAAAAAAAAATCCTCCCTGCATTCATTTTGTTATTAACATTACAGGTAGATTTATTTGATTTTATTTTTTAAAGAATTTCCCCTAGTTTTGATTAAAGCACAAGGAAAAAAACAAAGCTGGGAGAGCAGGAAAAAATCCCAGCAGAGGGAAGGGAGATGAAGAATGTTGGTGCAGCTGCATCAAGGCACCAGCTTGGTCTGAATGCCAATATTTGGGGTTTTCTGATCAATTCAGCACCCAGACAGGACAAACTGGACCAGCTCAAGCTGGGCCTATGCAGATATCCCAGGAAAATCCTGTCTTTCTGGTGGAGGATGCTCCATAACCAGTCAGCATATGGCAAATGCCTATTTCCAGGATAATTTATCACAAATTCCTTTGGATCTTTTGTTTCATTGGTGACTGATTAAAAAATACGGGTTTCATTTAATTAAAAAAAATATTTGGGCCCAATGCATGAAAAAAACCCACAAGTCCAGATTTTAAAACAGTTCTAGGTTGCTTGTGTGGGTTTTTGTGGTGGATTTTTCTGAAGAAATCCTGTTTTTGTTCAAAACTCCAAAGCCTCCAGCATTATATCCAAGAGGTTCTTCATGTTTTATTCCCTTCTTTTTTCACATTTTTTAGGAGAACTATTTGAAAATTTGGCTGGGGTGAAAAAAGCAGAATCACAGGAGCCCTGCCTGGCATGAAAGTTCCTTTTCCTGGCAAAATCCAGCCTGGATATGATGAAGGCACAACCCCTTGGGGGAGCAGCCTCATCCCAGCAGGAGAGCTGCAGGTGGGACTGGAGGCTGGGCTGTTCCCACTCCTGGGGCACAGCAGGATTCCTGCCTTTCCAGGGCTTTTCATCAGTGCTGGAAATACAGGAAAATATTTTTCCGAGTCCTGCTCCCCCTCCCTCCTCTCCAGCCCTGGGGCTCCCTCCTCTCCTGCCCTTCTCCTGCTTCCCCCCGAGTCCAGCCTGGCTGGGTTCCCCTCCAGCCTCCCTGCCCAGGGCTGCTCTTGGGGGCCCTGAGGAGTTTTCCCAATGGGCACCCACCAAACATAAATTCAAGTGTCCGTGTGGGCTGCAGAGGGATGTGGGGGCATGGGGATGGGGAGGAGGAGGAGGACGAGGAGGAGGAGGAGGATGGGGATGGGAATGAGGATGAGGAAGATGAGGAGGGGGACGGAGATGGAGATGGGGAAGGGGATGGGAATGAGGATGAGGATGAGGATGAGGATGAGGATGAGGATGAGGATGAGGATGAGGATGAGGAGGGGATGAGGAGGGGGGACACGGGATGCAGCTTAGGGAGGTGTCCTTGGCACTTTGGGCTCCGTGATGGCTGCAGAGCCCGCAGTGTCACTGTCCCCACTGCCAGTTTGGGGACAGGGCTGTCCTGAGGGCCAGCAGTGCCCGGTGCTGCGTGCAGGGGCTCCCACAGGTGCAGCAGAGCTGCTGGACATGTCCTGGTGTCCAGCTCCAGGAGCCAGCATCCCGTTTGTCTCCTCCATCCCAACATCCCCCGTGCCCAGGGCTTTTCCTCAGGCTCTGTCCTCTAGCCAGGGCACAGCCACCTGCCAGCCCCTTCACTGCATGCACCTCTCAGGTGCCCCATCCCCGAGCGATTCCAGCGATTCCAGTGCCCCTGGCACTGCCCGAGCTCCGGAGCCAAGCGGCTTCTCCCGAAATAACTCCCAGGGCTGCCGCTGGCGGCTCCTCCCTCCCGGGATGTGTGGAGGGGCTCAGCACCTCCAGCTCGGCAGGGAATTCGGTGCTCGAGCGAAGTGTGAGACTGTGGGAAGCGTCTGGAGCGGCGGCGGCTCCGCTGTGCCAGCCTGGCAGCAGCTGCCACCGCCCGTATGGCTCTGCCCACATGCACCCCCTCTGCAGTGCCTCCCGAATGTGCAATATCAACATTGCGGGAGCAGAGGATTTCTGCATGTCATTATCCCAAGGTTTATTTGAATAAAAGGCTGGCGGGGGGAGGCAGAGCCGGCTCCGTGGAGCGGCTCCGGCGGAGTCTCGCAGCTCGGCTCGGAGATGCCGATAGACAGCGGGAGCACAGACACAGC
Source organism: Melospiza georgiana (assembly GCF_028018845.1). Taxonomy (NCBI): domain Eukaryota; kingdom Metazoa; phylum Chordata; class Aves; order Passeriformes; family Passerellidae; genus Melospiza; species Melospiza georgiana. The sequence goes on from NC_080444.1 coordinate 16,215,809, forward strand.
CAGGGCTGTGTTTGCTTTGCCGAGTGCTGCTAAAACATGTTGCCATCGAGATTCCCAAGCCCCACGTTTCTAAAATATTCATTGCCACAGCCCAGATTCCCTCCCAAAGAGCAGAAATGCAGGCAGAGACGAGAATCTATCTGGCATCCCCTTGTGGCTTTGCTTCTCCCTGCTGCGATGGGAGAGCGAGGAGCACAAGCACGGCACAGCCCAGGTCTGCCTGGATTGCTGCCAGGCCTTGAGGCAGACACCAGAGTGTCCTCACGTAGTTATACCCTCAATATCTGCACCACGCAGTCTGCGATGAGGAATCAGCCATGAGGAACCCATAAAAGGGGGATAAAGAATCAGTGGTGAGGGATCTATAACAAGGGATGAGGAATCAGTAATGGGGATCCATAACAAGGGATAAGGAATCAGTGACGAGGGATCCATAACAAGGGGGCTGTAAGGAATCAGTGATGGGGATCCATAACAAGGGATGAGGAATCAGTGATGAGAGATCCATAACAAGGGATGAGGAATCAGTGATGAGGGATCCATAACAAGGGATGAGGAATCAGTGATGGGGATCCATAACAAGGGATAAGGAATCAGTGATGGGGATCCATAACAAGGGGATAAGGAATCAGTGATGAGGGATCCATAACAAGGGATGAGGAATCAGTGATGAGGGATCCATAACAAGGGGGCTGTAAGGAATCAGTGACGAGGGATCCATAACAAGGGATAAAGAATCAGTGATGAGGGATCCATAACAAGGGGGCTGTAAGGAATCAGTGATGAGGGATCTATAACAAGGGGATAAGGAATCAGTGATGAGGCATCCATAACAAGGGGATAAGGAATCAGTGATGGGGGATCCATAACAAGGGGGTGTAAGGAATCAGTGATGAGGGATCTATAACAAGGGGATAAGGAATCAGTGATGAGGGATCCATAACAAGGGGGCTGTAAGGAATCAGTGATGAGGAATCCATAACAAGGGGGCTGTAAGGAATCAGTGATGAGGGATCCATAACAAGGGATATGGAATCGGTGATGCGGGATCCATAACAAGGGGGCTGTAAGGAACAGCCACACAAGCTGCAATCAGGAACAGCAACCAGCAGCATGGGCAGAGCCCCTTAGTGACACTATAGAGTCACTTCAGTGGCACCTTCAGTGTTCAGGGGCAGGATGAACACACAGGAGAAGCTCTCCAGCATGGACCTGCTGTGCCTGAGGTCAGGAATTCCATCCCCTGCATGCTCTGCTGCCCTTTGGGATCTCATCCAGCGCCCCACTGCTGTCACATGGAGATGTCACCATCATGGTGGCTTTAAGTAAGAAAAATACACTCTCTCTCCTGACCTAGGGGAGTTTTACTGTCCCTGAGATTCCCAAAGGTCCTGGTCACAAAAGCTGCATTTTTGAGTGACTCCATGTGCAGAGCACTGCCCCAGGCAGCAGCAGCTGCTCCAAAATGACCTGCTTTGGGGGCAGGGGTCCCGTTTCAAAGAGCCAGGGAACGTTCATGGACCAGTTCAGCCGCAGCCCCATGAAAGGGCTGAGCTCAGGAGGTGCCCCAGGGCTCCAAACTGCGCCTCCAAATTGCCAAGTGCAGATGTTCTTCCCACCCAGCTCTCCCAGCACCCTGCAGCCCAAACCAGCGCGTTTGTGGGTCAGATTTCATTAAGGAGGGCCGGATGCTTGGAAGACATGGAACGTTTGTCTCTGGTTATTGTCCGGGTGATTTACATAATGGATTAGCACAGATTAGCCCGGCACTGGGAGAGGCACGGCTCGCTTTGCATGCTCCACAGGCGAAGGATTCCGGCTGGAAATGGGATGATCTAATAACGGGGATAATTGCTGCTTTATGGACTATAAGTGCTGCCGTGTCAGGGGCTCTCCGCCTCGACAGTGAGGCCATTGTACAAATTTAAATCCTCCGGTCACCCCACGGCTCGCAGTGACAGCGAGTGGCCCCACAGTGACTTCCATGGGGACACTGAACACCTGCACCACGAGATACCAGCGGCGAATTAATTGATCCAACCCCTAAAGCTGCTTTCAGGGATCCCCCGGTGCTGATATTCCCTCTTTCCCACCCCCAAAGCAATGCCGGAGCAGGGGAAACTGAGGCAGGAGCAGTTTCCCTTTGCACGAGGTGGAGGGTGGGGTTCCCTTATCACCCCTCAATCTCAGTGCTTTTATCTTTGATTCCCTGAGGGTAAATTCAGGGCTCGACAATTAATTTCTGCTGGGTGTTTTGCACTGCTCAGGAGCCAGCCAAGCCCATACTGTGAATATTACAAAGCTTTTTAGAACAGGAGAGCTTGGCAATTGCGACAGCACTTTTGAATCATTCATAATTTTGCACAGGGGCAACTTCTGTAGGTGTCTCGTTTCCTCTATGTTCATAATGTTTTAGGACTAAAAATAACAAGGAATTGCTGTTCAAAATGTGAACGAGGAATTAGAATTGCCAAGGAACTCGGGAGTCAAACTGTACTGGAGGACATCAGAGCCTCCCCACAGCCGCAGCTCCAAACCCAATTAATCCCGGGTTAGGCACAGGAAAACGTGGCTGGGAAGATTGGGAACCAGTTCCACCTCCCAGCCAAGCAATATGCAGATGAGTGAGGAGAAGGGGATTTGGGGGAAATTGGTTGGAGCTCCTTTGTGTCCCCAAACACGGCAATGCTGAGGCCAGCTCAGTGCCTGGGTTTATTCCCTCTCACATTCTCAGGAGGAAAGCACAGCCTTGGGACAGCAGAGCTGCACTCCTGCTCCTCACAGGAGTCTCCTGCCTCCTGCTTCTCATGTGAGGGAGCTACCATGGCTTGGGGCAAAATCCTGGACAGCTTTAAGTATCTCCTGTGGGTACTGGATCCCTTCCTGCACAGGGGCTTTGCTGGAGCTGCCTGGGACATTCAGTGGTGACAGTGGAGCTGGGATGGGGCTGCTGGACAAGCAGGACACAGGGAAGAGCTGGAGCTGTTGGAGGAGGCTCCAGGATGATCCCAGGGATGGAGCAGCTCTGCTGGCAGGAAAGGCTGGCACAGCTGCCATTGTTCACCTGCACAGGAGAAGCTTTGGGGGGAGCTCAGGGTGGCCTTGCAGGGCCTGAAGGAGCCCCAGGAAACCTGGAGAGAGACAATTGACACGGGATGGAGGGACAGGGCACAGGGAATGGCTCCCACTGCCAGGGGCAGGGATGGATGGGATATTGGGAATGAGGAATTGTTCCCTGTGAGGGTGGGCAGGCCCTGGCACAGGGTGCCCAGAGCAGCTGTGGCTGCCCCTGGATCCCTGCCCAAGGCCAGGCTGGACACTGGGGCTGGAGCAGCCTGGGACAGTGGGAGGTGTCCCTGCCATGTCAGGGCGCTGGAATGGGATGAGGTTTAAGTTCCCTCTCAACCCAAACCATTCTGGGATTCTCTGACCAGGATTGCTCTGGGCTGGGCTGAGCCAGAGCTGCCCTCAGGCCCCTCACACTGTCCTGGCTGGCTCAGAGGGAGCAGCTGACCCTCCCAGCTGGTGGAGTTGTTGTCCTAAAGCAAAGGCCCCCCCTCTGGCCCCCTTGGGTTGGGATCCCCTCAGATTCCTTTCCAAGAGATCACTGCTTAAATCATTCCCTGCCTTAGATCCTTCCCTGCCTTTCCCAAGCCTTGTCCAGCCCCCCCCCCGAGCCCTCCTCCATGGCAGGGGTCTGCTCCAACCCCCTTGTCTGATGATTTCTGTGCTGAGCTCTCCTCTGAGCCGAGGGGATGAGGAGAATTCACGTCCTGGAAGTTTCAGCCTCTTCTTTCGGAATTAATTTTGCAAGCTCCTCCTTGGCCCGGGCTCTCTGTGGGCTCAGGCAGAACAGGGCCAGCGAGAGGGGAAAGTCATGTTGCTGGTTAAATCTCCAAAGCAAAAATAATCCATTTTAATGAAGGTTCACAATCTGCAATGAATGTGAAACAATGTTGTCAGCTAAGCTGTTGCATTATTCACTTTTATTTGTACAAGGTCCTTCCATTAATATTTGACTACAAGAGAATGCAATTAAAAATTTTCTACTTGAATAAACCTCTCACCACGGTGTTGGTTAAAGGATAAAACCCTTTTAGGGTGGTGGAGAGGGGAATTTAGCACACTGGCACGTGGGTCACACCCCCACTCTCATCCTCCTGCACCCCAGGTTCTGTTCCCTGCTCTCATTTTCTGCCGTGTCTTCCCTTCCATCCCCGCCCCACGCCGGCTCCTCTGGGCTCCCCTGCTCCCTTGCCTGGCATTTGCAGGGTCCCAACGCAATCATTTCCTTCAGAGCAGAGCCAAGGCAGGCGGGGCAGGGAGGGGGTATGTGCAGGCAGCTGGGCAGCACCCCCAATCCACAATTCCCCGAATTTTCGGGCTGAGGCAGAGCCCCATTTTCCAGGGAAGGAACGGGGCTTTGCCTTCGTGTCCAGGGGTGCTTGCTGGCAGGGAGAGATGATTTATTATTTAAATTTTGGTATGCATGGCTGGGCACTGAATTAGTTGTAATCTCCCAGGATGGGAGGAAAAAACCTTCTAGGATCAGGGAAGAGAGTTCAGACACGAGCTCAGCTCGTCACAAAACAGAAGATGTTGGGGACAAGGGACACAAGGATGATATGCAAAGCATGGAGTCACATATAGAAGGATTAGGCACTAATTCCCTTTCCAGAGCATCCAGGAACAAAGAGCCTGTGGTGAAAATAAAGCCACAGAGTTGAGGTGGGCACAGAAGGTTGAAATATGGCCAGGTTTGTATGGATTGGTGGCAGGGAAGAGGACAATCCATGAGCTTGGAACTGTTGGGCCTTTGGGAGATCCCTCCCTGCTCCCAGGCCCCTTCAGGGAGCTGGAAGTGCCACCAGGAGATGGACATTCCATCCTGGGCTGCTCCACCTCCTGGAGAGTCCAAAACTCCCTGGGAAAAGCACAAGGGAAGTTTGGGAGCCTGGAGGGCAGAACTGGATGGGATAGAGGGAGAAAATATGTATGGATGTGTAGAAAAGGAGCCTCTGTCCTCAAAAAATTAAGTCTAGGAGAGGTCTGGAGCTTCTTTTGGAGCAGAAATTTGGGGGCCAAAATGGCCAACCTTGGGGGCAGGGGGATGGCCAGAGAACATAGGAGTGTTTCCAGGAGATGGGGAATAATCTTGGAGAGAATTTCTACAGGAAAAGGATCCCCAGGAGAGTTTCCACCTCCCCAGGGACCTCCACACAAGCAGAAGGGAAACCAGAGAGGATTTTGGGGAAGAATTGCTCTGGCTCAGCTGATCCAGGTCCAGCATCCTGTCAATCTCCCTTGGTTTTTTGGGAGAAGATCTGCCAGGGCACGCAGTGGGCAGAGATCCAACCCCATCCCATGGCACAACCTGGCTGATCCCTGTGGGAATTCCATACCCTCACCATTAAACCCCACCCAGGAACACTTGCACATCTACATCCCTTTAATGCTTGGATTTGCTGATCTTAAAGGTCTTTTCCACCCTAAACAATTGGGATCTGTCTCCTTTCAGGACCAAGCAGAACATGCTGCCAGCACTGTCCTCCTCTTCCTAGGATGAACATTTTCCCATTTCTGGGACAGCCACAGCTCCTCAGGAGATCTCCTTACCTGGGATCATTGCTGAGGCTGGAGCAGCCCATCCACAGGGAACCCAGGGAACATAAAAACCAACGAGCAGCAACTGCAGGGAGGATTCAGGGAATGTTCTGTGCATGGTTCAGCTCTTCCCATCTCTCCTTCCCATCTCTTCCCTGGCTGTTTGAGGGGAAGGTGGCAGCGACATCCAGAGCTCCAGAGAAGTCACTGGCACCATCTCCAGGCTCTCCTGAGGGGCCCTGGCTGCACCCCTGGAGATTGCACACCCCACAGCTGCCACTGCAAGGGGGGATCAGCTCATCCAGTCTTCAGGAATCTGCCCATGGAATGCTAAGCAAGGCCTGGGAGTGCACAGAGAGGGATCTTCAGACCTTCAATTCACTACGCTTCAACTCTTCCCAGATAAAATAAGGGTTAGGAAGGCCATTCATCTTCAGGAGTGCTGTGGAAAATCAGCCCATTATTTGTGTCCCATTAATGCTCTCTGGGCCAGGGAGATGAATAATTCCATCCCCAGCAGCAGATTTGTACAGTGAGGAGTACAGAAGACAAGGGCCCATCCCAAACAATCAGGCTGGAGCAGGATGTGAGGGATGGTTCATGGAATGTGTGCCAGGATTCCAGCCCAGGCCAGGCTCTCCCAGGAGGAATGGAGTGCAAATCACCATCCCAAAGGATCCCCAGAGTATCATGGACTGGGTTGGGTTGGAATGGTCCTTAAAAATCACCTAGTGCCACCCCTGCCATCCACGGACACCTCCCACTGTCCCAGGCTGTGCCCAGTCCCAATGTCCAGCCTGGCCTTGGGCACTGCCAGGGATCCAGGGGCAGCCACAGCTGCTCTGGGCACCCTGTGCCAGGGCCTGCCCACCCTCACAGGGAACAATTCCTCATTCCCAATATCCCATCCATCCCTGCCCCCTGGCAGTGGGAGCCATTCCCTGTGTCCTGTCCCTCCATCCCTTGTCCCCAGTCCCTCTCCAGCTCTCCTGGAGCCCCTTCAGGCCCTGGAGAATCTCTGAGCTCTCCCTGGAGCCTTCTCCTCTCCAGGTGAGCACCCCCAGCTCTCCCAGCCTGGCTCCAGAGCAGAGGGGCTGGGAAAGGGGCTCAGCCTGGAGAAAAGGAGGCTCGGGGGGAGCCTTCTCCAGGAGGGAGGAGCCAGGTTGGAGTCGGGCTCTGCTCCCAGGGAGCGAGGGACAAGAGGGAATGGCCTACAGGCTCTTCCCCATGGAAAGGGGGCTCGGGGATTGGGAGGGGCTGCCCAGGGGGGTTTGGAGTGCCCATCCCTGGAGGTGTCCCAGGAAGGGCTGGAGGTGGCACTGAGAGCTCTGGGCTGGGGACAGGGTGGGGATGGGGCACAGCTTGGACTCGATGATACTGGAGGTCTGGAATTCTGTGAAATACTTTCCTTTCATCCAAACCCCTCTCCTCAGTACAGACCTACCCTTTGAGCAGAGACCAATGTGAGCAAACCTCAGAGCCAGAGCCTGGAGAATTCCGGGCTGCTGGAAGAGGCCGTGGTGGACAGGAGCTGGACGGGCCGCTCCTCCCGTGCTGGGTGAGGCTCCTGTCCCAGCCCCAGAGCTGCTGGGGAAGCCTGAAGGTGCTAAAATCTGCTCATGGAACGATCCGGGAGTGCTGCACTGCTGCTCAGGGAGATTTATCCCCCATCTGTGCTTGTTTTCCTTCCACCGGCACACCTAATAAATATCCCCTTTTAAACCAAAGCACCTCCATTTACAAACCTGTTAGCAGAGCTCTGGCATTTCCCAAGGATTTTGCCTCCAACATCCCCGCCTGGAAGGCCACGTGTTAATCCCCAGAACTCGCTGGGATTTCTCAGGCTGGAGCTCCCTCGAGTTTTCTCCTCTGTTAAAAAACAGATAATCCAAAATCTTCCAGATGCCCATGCAGGTGAAAGCCAATAATCCTGGGAATTTGAGAGAGCGATTACCAACTGAAATTCCTGTTTTAGACGAGCACATCAAGGCTCAGAAACCTTTGCTGTGCATGTAGGGAAGGAAAAAAAAATTAAGAAAAAATTAAAAATCACCAAATCCCAAAGCCCTGCGAGGCAGTAAGTAAAGTTTGGCAACTTCCAAATGCATTCCCTGTTGTTCCAAGCTGTTCCCTGTGGCTCCCCAGAGGGCTGGTCCATAAAGGATAACAACCTTTGCCTGCTGGGAGCTATTAGCTTAAATGGGAGCGGGCTGCTGCAGCATTTAAGGCTGATTAGAATGGTGTCATTGGATTTGTATGCACTGGGATCCATGCAGATGGATTTCACAAAAATTCCGAGAAATTACATCCAGGAAAGGGAGTTAAAGGGATGTCTCAATGCGTGGCAAGACTCGCTCGGCTGACTGAAATTGCAAATAGAGGAGCAGGGAAAAGAAAAAGAAAACCACAAGGAAGTGGAAATGAGGCTGGGGAATTTAGGAACAGAATTCCAGGCTCAGGATCAGGGATCAAAATGGCCACATATCTCTTCCTCCTTTTTGCATTAAATTCAAATTATTTTCATTAGATGTGTGAGACATTAAATCGTTGCTGTGTTACACATGGAATTACTAAAATTCGGGATGTGTGGTTACCCTCCATGTGGGTGTGACCCCTGGACTAAAACTTCTCCCATCCCAGCATTTCCAGGCATTCCCAGGCCACACTTCGAGCCAGGAAACCTCATCAGCTCAGGTAGCAACCCCCAAATTTCCACATCCTGGGAACAAGCAGGGAATTTGTCGCTGGATAAAGCCCCTGACCCAGAAAAGCATCAACCTCTTACAACTCATTTGTCTCTCTTTGACTTGCAAATCTCGGGAATTTTCCACCCCAATCAACTCAGCTCTCCCCTCCCCCTGAGAGGGCAAAGCAGCTCCTGCAGCATCTTCTGCTCGAAGGTTTTTTGTTTCTCTCAATGCTTTAGCGGCTCCTTTTGGGGGTTTTCTCACCCCTGGAGCTGCTAACGTTCCCAGACACCGGGAATGAAGCTGGGCTCCTCCAGCCACCCCGGGGATGCCACCAAGGGTCACTCAGCCAAGCCCAGAGTGCCCAGCATGGCACAGTCGGAGCTTCCCAGCAGCTTCTTGGTTCCCAGAGCCATTGATGAGCTTTTACCTTATTAAAATAATCGCTAATAAGTGTGGCATTCTTCAGGCAGGCTCAGAGTCTGCTCCCTGTGCCCAAAGCCGCCTTGGCCTGGTGGGGATGGACCAGGGATGCTGGAATGAGGAAAAGGACAAGCAAGAGTCTTTAAACTGCCTGAAACAGCCTGATGAGCATGGCCATCTTCATCCCATCCTTGGGAAGAGCTGGGATACAGAGAGGCACTGCAAACATCCCACTAATTCCACTGCCAAGGCAACATTCCTTGATTTTCCAGCCCCACTCAGCCCCACTTCCCCAGCTCCAAAAGGTTTAACCCTTCCCTCCCTTCTCAAAACACTCCCTGCTTGGATAAACAGCGCCTCAGCCCCCAATAATCCTTTTTTAACATTTAACAAAATCTTTCTCTCCTTCTTAAGGCTTAAGGAGAACAAAAAAAAAAAAAAAAAAAAAAAAAAAAAAAAAGAAAGAAAAAAAAAAGAAAAATCGCTTTCCCTATTTAGCAACATTCTTGTGATGTTTATTGGAACGGGCTGAAAGAGCTGAGGTTTGAAAATTAGGATCTGGCAAGGAAACAGTGTCCTCAGGGGCCAGAGAACAAACCTCTCTGGGAGGAAAGTGATGGGACCAGCCTTTAAAGGCTGGAAAATTGCAAACCAATGTGCTCAGCAGTATTTTCCTTTATGCAGTTCTTTTATTCTTAAGATGAAAATTGCTCGGGACAAAGGCATCGGTCTCATACCTGGGACAGTGTGCTCCTTCCTCCCCTCTTCCCTGTGAAAATGTGTGCTGCTTTGAAGAGCAGCGATGTTCAGCACGAAGCAAATGCCAACGTGACCATTTTTAATGCAAATTCGCTGCCATCTCTCCCCTCTCCTCTAATGCTGCCTGGGAATGTGTGACAGTGCCTTGGCAGGGCTGTCACTCGGGAGGAACAGGGGCCTGCGGTGCTTTTCAGGATGAGAAAGCGCCTTGTTGGGTTTCCAGCCTCTGATCCCACCTGGACACGACAGCAAAAGCTTTTTCCAGCCCTCCCTGAGGCTCACTGCTCAGACATTGTGAGATTTTAATGAGTGGACAAAGCTGGTGCTGGTGGCATCACTGTGAGGATGCTCCTGTGGGCAGGGCTGGCAAAGTGCCCCTTGCACAGAGGTGTCCCCAGTGCCCCTTGCACAGGTAGGGGTGGACAGAGGTGTCCCCAGTGCCCCTTTCTTGGGTAGGGATTGACAAAGGTGTCCCCAGTGTCCCTTGTTTGGGTGGGCAGGGGTGGGCAGGGGTGTTCCAGTGTCCCTTTCTTGGGTAGGGATGGACAAAGGTGCCCCTTGCACAGGTAGGGGTGGGTAGAGGTGTCCCAGTGTCCCTGGTTTGGGTAGGAATGGGTAGAGGTATCCCAGGGCCCCATTCTTGGGAAGGAGTGTCCCCAGCATCCCTTTCTTGGGTAGGGATGGACAGAGATGTCCCCAGTGTCCCTTGCACAGATCAGGGTGGGCAGAGGTGTCCCAATGTCCCTGGTTTGGGTAGAAATGGGTAGAGGCATCCCAGTGCCTCCTTCTTGGGCAGGGATGGACAGAGGTGCTCCGGTGTCCCTGGTTTGGGTAAGGATGGACAGAGGTGTCCCCAGTGTCCCTTGTTTGGGTAGGGATGGACAGAGGTGTCCCCAGTGCTGCCTTCTCAGTTAGGGGTGGGCAGGGGTATCCCAGTGTCTCTTCCTTGGGTGAGCAGGGGTGTCCCCAGTGTCCCTTTCTTGGGCAGGAGTGGACAAAGATGTCCCCAGTGCATCATTGCTTGCATAGGGATGGGCAGAGGTGTCCCCAGTGCCCCTTTCTTGGGTAGGGATGGGCAGAGGTGTCCCCAGTGCCCCTTTCTTGGGCAAGGTTGTCTCCAGTGCCCCATTCTTGGGTAGGGATGAACAGAGGGTCCCAAGTGTCCCTTTCTTTGACAGGGGTGGACAAAGATGTCCCCAGTACCCCGTTGCTTTGCTAGAAGCAGGCAGAGGTGTCCCCGTGCCCCTGGATTGTGTAGGGCACGCTCTGAGTCACGTCCCGCACCCTCAGTGCCTCCTCCCCAGCCCGCACAGGGTTAAACCCGCTCTGCTCTGCTCTGCCCGGGGCTGGGAACTGCGCTGGAGCCGCGGCCCTGCCCCCGTCCCTGCTCCGGGGGGACGCGGCCGTGCCGTTCCCAGCCCTCCTTCCCAGCCCTCCTTCCCACACATTCCCGGTGTAGGCCGGAGGTTCCCACAGCCCGCGGGGGAGCGGCGGAAGCGCAGGCCCCGGGCCGGCTCTGGGAGCCGCAGCTCGGCACAGCCCCTGCTGGACACGTCTGTCCATCCCTACCCAAACCAGGGGCACTGGGGACACCTCTGTCCATCCCTACCCAAACCAGGGACACTGGGGACACCTCTGCCCACCCCTGCCTGTGCAAGGGGCACTGGGGACACCTCTGTCCATCCCTACCCAAACAAAGGACACTGGGGACACTCTGTGCAAGGGGCACTTTGCTAGGCCTGCCCACAGGAGCCCCCTCACAGTGATGGCACCACAGATTCCCCACAGAATCCCAGGGATGCTGTGCCCGCTGCTGGGGTGGGGTTCGCAGGGTTCCCAGGACCAGGGAAGAGATGAGAAGCTTTCTCAGAGTTTGGTTGTTAATTGCTGCCTCGAGATGTGCAGGATTTCTCTGTTTCGGCCCGTGCGTCCAAAAAACGAGTCTGGACTCTTCAGTTTTCTGTCTTGAAGTTGTTTATTAATTCTTATCTATAAAATTTTCTTTCTGCCCAGCCGAGATCTGCTCAGCAGAGCAGCCAAAGGCACTCTGACTGCCCCCGAGGCAATGTTGCCTTTTTATACTACAAGCTACGTATTGTGACGGTGTTCACAGGGGTCTTAGGATTAGGGAAGAGACAAGAATGTTGACTCCATGTTCAGAGGCTTGATTTATTATTTTATGATATATATATTACATTGTAACTATACTAAAAAGAATCAAAGGAAAAGTTTCATCTCAGAAGGCTAGCTAAGCTAAGAATAGAAAAGAATGAAAAACAAAGGTCTGTCGCTTGGACAGAGAGAGAACCAGCTCTGCCATGACTGGTCGCTAATTCCAAACATCCACACGAGACCAATCACAGATCCACCTGTTGCACTCCACAGCAGCAGATAACCATTGTTTACATTTTGTTTCTGAGGCCTCTCAGCTTCTCAGAAGGAAAAATCCTAAGAAATAATTTTTCATAAAAAGATGTCTGCGACAACGAATATCATATTTACACTTAATTCCCAATACCTATTACCCATGTTAGACAGTGCACTTCTACTCTAAACCAATCCCAAAGTGCCAACATCACAGCAGAAGATGGAGGTAGAGGAGAAGAAGGGTTGGACATGCCCAAGTTCCTTCATCTTGTCCCCAAAACCCTCATATCAAAAATTCTAAAATCTACATTTTCACCCTGTGATAACTGTATTATTATACTATTCAAACTTCTGTAACTTTCAGGTCCTCATACAAAGCTGGTAATTTGCTCCACGGGTCAAAATCAAATCCACAGGTGCTCTGGGCTGTGTGCCAGGGTCTGTGAGCTCCCTGGTGGGGTCCTCAGCAGCTCTGGACACCCAGAGGGATGTATTGAGTTCCAACAAATCTTGACACCCTGTTTCAGAAGGCTGATTTATTATTTTTTTTAATATATGTTATATTAAAAGAAAATTATATATTAAAACTACACTAAAGGAAGAGAAGGAGACATCAGAAGGCTAGCAAAGAATGACAATAAAATCTTGTGACTGACCAGTGTCAGAACTCAGTACATCCCTCTGGGTGTCCAGAGTTGCCAGGACCCCTGCCAGGGGGCTCACAGACCCTGGCACACAGCCCAGAACACCTGTGGGTTTGATTAAGACCCGTGGAGCAAATTACCAGCTTTATATGAAGACCTGAAAGCCACAGAAGTTTAAGTAGTGTAATAATAAAATTATCACTGGGTAAAAAAGTAGATTTTAGGATTTTTAGTATGGGGGGTTTGGGGACAAGATGGAGGGACTTGGGCATGTCCAGCCTTTCTTCTTCTTCTCTACCTCCATTTTCTGCTGTGATGGTGGCACTTTTGGATTGGTTTAAAGTAGGAGCTCACTGTCTAACACAGGTGATAGGTATTGGAAAGTAATTGTAAACATGTTATACGTAGTTTGTAGTATGAAGAGACAACACCACCCCGGGGGCAGTCAGAGTGCCTGTGTTGCCCTGCTGAACAGACCTCAGCTGGACAGGAGAAAAATTTTTATAGATAGGAAACAATAAACAACTCTGAGACCGAGAACTGAAGAGCTCCGGCTCATTCTTCGAACGTGCAGGCCAAAACAGAGACTTTTCATGGGGCTGCAACAAACTGCAACCTTCGAGAACCAGAGTCCCAACACAGCTGGACCTGTGATTGGTCATCAAATAGAAACAACCAACATGGCCCAATCAAAGATGCACCTGTTGTATTCCACAGCAGCAGATAATTAGTGTTTACATTTCGTTTCTGAAGCCTCTCAGCTTCTCAGGAGAAAAACATCCTGACAAAGGATTTTTCAGAAAATATGTCTGTGACATGCTGCCGCACCCTAGGCACACCCACTGTGCACACAGGGAGCACCCTGTGTGTAAATGCACACAGGGGAGAGTGTCCCTGTGCCTTTTCCTTGGAATTCCAGCCCCATCCTGCCCCAAGCATGCCCTTTGTGACAGGGACACTGCCTGGGGGGAGCAGCACCTCTCCTGGTCACTGCTCTGGAAAAATCAAATCATGGAACCCTGGGATCACCCAATCACGGAATGCAATGGAAGGGGTGTTAAAGCTCATCTCAGTCCACCTCATGCCATGCCAGGGGCACTTTCCACTGTCCCAGGGTGATCCAAGCCCTGTCCAGCCTGGCCTGGGACACTTCCAGGGACCCAGGGGCAGCCACAGCTGCTCTGGGCACCCTGTGCCAGTGTCACAGCCTGGTCACTGCCAGGTCACTGTTCCTGTGCCCATAAAGACACCTGAACAGCAGTCCTGGCATGCATCACCCCTTCCATGGGTGACACCACCCCTACAGGAGCTGGAGGAACTCAGGAGGTCCTGCCTCAGGCTTTGGGGTTCCAGACCACTCTCTGCAAGTCCTTCTCCAGGCCTGCACCCTCCTGCTGCCTGGGTGACCCCTGTGCCACAGAAATGCCCATCCTGGCTGCAGCTGCAGAGGGAACACCGGCCATGAGCGTTCAGCCAGTGATGGGTCACCATTCCCAAACCGGGAGGATTAATGAATTCTTACTCATTAATTAGTCCTGTCTGGGCAGCACACGTGCTGCAGCAGGCACGGAGGAAAGGTCATTTCCTGCAGGTGCCCTTACACCTGGGCTTTGCTGTGGACACGACATTCCCCAGGCAGGGAAGAGGAGGGTGGAGGGAAAAGACCCTGGGGACAGCATCCACTGGTACCCAACCAGGAGAGCCTGGGGCATCAGGTGACCCCACCTCAGACCAGGACCACTCAAGCTGATTTTCCCACCTGAGGCACACCAGAAGATGGGAGGAGAGCTCCAGGAACCATTCCTGATGCCCAGAGATGATGGGGAGGCCACGGGAAGCTGCTGGGAGAGGCAGCAGGGGGAGAGCAGCCCAGCTGTAATCCCACACCCTTGGCTATTTAACGCTGCTTATTGCAGCCCTCAATTCTCCCTCTCCCTGCAAGACAAATGTGATCAGTGCTCCGTGAGCCTGCCCAGCCCTCCCCAGCCCCGCTGCAGCCAGCAGGGAGTTTTGCTGGGGGGCAGGATAAGATTGTGCAGATATAATAACTCCATTCATCACCGGCGAGCGCGGCCGGGCGAGCGGCGCTTTGTAAATGGCTCGGGAAGTTTGGCAGCTCAGATGCCACCAATCTCCCTGACAGGCAATACCAGGGTGCCCTGGAGCCCTGGGGCATCACAGCCAGGGCAGCCAGAGCTACAGGCACTGTGCCAGCAGGGACTCTGCTGCCCCATGGGGACAGGATGGAGGGGAAGGCTCTCCCTGCCCTGAAAATCCCAGGACAATGCTCAGAGCAGCAGGAGAACGAGTCTGGAGGGGCTCATTTCCCAGGAATGAGGGGTGGTCTGAGGCCAGAGCACCCACAGCTCCCATAGGACCCATCCTCAGCCTCCCACAGACTCTGGGAGCTTTGCACTTAAAATCACAAAATCACAGAAAACTTGGGCTGGAAGAGAACTTAAATATCTCATCCCACCCCTCCCATGGCAGGGACACCTCCCACTGTCCCAGTGTCCAGCCTGGCCTTGGGCACTGCCAGGGATCCAGGGGCAGCCCCAGCTGCTCTGGGCACCCTGTGCCAGGGCCTGCCCACCCTCACAGGGAACAATTCCTCATTCCCAATATCCCATCCAGCCCTGCCCCTGGCAGTGGGAGCCACTCCCTGTTTCCTGTCCCTGCATCCCTTGGAATCATCTCTCTCCACCTTCCTTGTAGTCCTCCTTCAGACACTTGGACCCTGTTGCCTATGAAAAACCAGGATATCCAAGGATTTGGTGCTTTCCCAGCTCACTCACACACACAAACACAGCACTGGTCAGTGCATCCCTCCTGTCCCCTCCTGACTCACAGAAATATCTTCCATCAGCCAAACTGTAAAAGGAATTATGGATATTTTTAAAAGAAAAGGTGCTCCAGCTGCATCCCACATTCCTCCTCATGTCCTTCAAACCCTGCTGCTGACACAGGGCTTGGATTCAGGAGCTTTATTAAACCAAATTCCCTGCCCTGATTCCTTCTGCTGATCCAGGACCTGCTGATTTCCATGCCCACCCTACAACCTCCTGCATTCCCCCCTGAAAATCCAGCTTTGCAGAGACACCACGAGGGACAGGGCTGTTAAACACTGCAGAGATTGTCCATTCCCAACTCAATTTTTTGGCCTACATCCATTTTTAGGGTTTTGGATTCCTTTTCCCAATTTTTAATTATCAGCTTGGTACAGAAGGAACATTGAACCCCACCAGTTTTTCTCCTATCTGTGTTTTTCATTAGAAGCCTGGCATCTGTGGATGAAAATCCAAGGAAGACTTTGTCTTTCCTGACACAAAACAGCCTTCCCAGAGCTTAATAGAAATTTGAGTGAGGCTCTTGCTGCCAAGGATGCAAAAAAAATTGATTTTGTGTGTTCAAATTCACACCTTATATTTTGCAAAATATTTTCCAAGGGTGAAATTTCCCGTGCTTGCTTTCAGCAGAGTTTGCAGGAATGTGTTGAGCTGCTTCTCCATAGAACAGTGATTACCAATGTTCATTTTCAGGATTAAAATAAAAACAACAAACAAACGATTCTTGTCATTCCACAAAGAATTAGGAAACTGTTGCAGCTTCCTACACACACACAGAGAGTGTGAGGATTTCTTCACAAAAATCCTTGGCACACCGAGGCTGGGTTAAAGGCAAAATAAATAAATAAGTGTATGACACAAATAATTATCCAAATGCCTTGGAGCAGCCCATATTTCAGCAGAGTAATGAAGGCAGGGACTCATTGTGCTCTGTCAAACCAAACAACTCACTTTTAGTATTCCTGCAGTGCTTTCTTCCAGGTAAGCACTATATTTACTTCTAGAATGCTATGGAGGCACTATATCTACTTCTATATTCCCCCTGCTTTTTATATTTTAAGGGAATGGCATTACAGGTGCATTAAATATGGGGATGGAGGGGCATTATTTGGAATATTCAAGGTTCTCCTCATGCTGGGAGCACAGGGTGAAGATCTCCTGCCCGAGGAAGGGAACTCAGGCAGGAAAATCCAAGGGTTTGGATCAGCTCCCCCACCTGAATATGTGGGAAGTCAGAGGGAGAAGAGAGGAGAGGTTTTCAGGCACAGGAGAAGGAATTGGGTCAGTTCTTACAAATACTGAGGGGTCACAGATCCCAGAGTGGGTCAGAATCCCCGAGGGACCCCAGGGCTCAGCTGTGTCACCTCGTGCCCCAGCAGGGCCATCCCCGAGCTCAGGGCACAGCAGGGTGTGCTCACAGCTCTGCAATGGCCCCAGGCAGGGACACTGCACAGCCCCTGCACCATCTGCTCAGGGCTGGCACTGCCAGGGCAGCAGTTCTGCCTCCTGGGCAGGGGCAGCTCCTGGGCTCAGGCCCTGCCCGTGGCTCTGGGGCCATGGCTGGGCCTGGAGCAGAGCCTGGGGTGCCCTGGGCCTGCACACAGGGACAGACTGGGGACACAGGGACACACTGGGACACAGGGACAGACTGGGGACACAGGGACACACTGGGGACACAGGGACACACTGGGGACACAGGGACACAGGGACAGACTGGGGACACAGGGACACACTGGGGACACAGGGACAGACTGGGGACACAGGGACAGACTGGGACACAGGGACACACTGGGACACAGGGACAGACTGGGGACACAGGGACACACTGGGACACAGGGACACACTGGGACAGGCTGGGACAGACTGGGGACACAGGGACAGACTGGGACACAGGGACAGACTGGGGGACACAGGGACACCCAGGGACACCCAGGCACCCCCAGGGCTGAGGCCCCTCTCTCTCCCTGGGCTCCTCTCCAGGCTGAGCAGCCCCAGCTCCCTCAGCCTTTCCTGGGCATGGAGCTGCTCCAGGCCCTTGCTCAGCTCCAGGAGCTCCTGGCCCTGCTGTGCTGAGGAGCCAGAGCTGGACACAGCAGCCAGAGGTGTCCCCAGGGCTGGGCACAGGGGCAGGGTCAGCCCAGAGGTGTCCCCAGGGCTGGGCACAGGGGCAGGATCCCTGCCTGTCCAGGCACCCCAGGATCCCATTGTCCTCCTTGTCCAGAATTTTTTATTTCTGTCATTTTCCTTCCCCGGAATAGGAGAGAACCACTCGTCCTGTGCTCCTTCTGAGTAAAACCTTCCGTGCCAGGAAGTGCTGGATATCCTTCTCAATCCATGATGGATTGGGAGTGCAAATGTCCTGCACAAAGGATCAGGGAAGAAATCTCCTGAGACAGAAGGTGACCAGCTGAAGGGGAGCAGGACAAGGACAGAGCACATGCAGATGGGGTTGGTTTGGACTGGGCAGACTGGGAGGAAGAGCTCCAGAGCAGGCAGGGCAGGAGCTGAGCTCTGGGAAATCCATATGGGAATGGCCACAGGACTGTGCAGAGACAGCACAAAACAGCAGCTCCATAAACGATGGACAACACCACAAATCAGAACACAAACGTAAAATCTCCTATCCTGTGAGCATCCCTGGAAACCAGCAATGCACAGCAGGACTCGGGGTCATCAGAGCAAAATTCAAGGACTTTTGGCAGAGAAACTTCATTTTTAAGAAAATTGTTGTTGCTGCAAGAAGTGTTCTGTGTGCATTGATTGTTTGGAAAATGAGCCCTTTCCCAGGGGCTGTGGTCTATTCCTGCTGGGAACTGCATTCTCATCCTGTCCTGGAGCCCTGGAGCAGCCCATGAGCATGGGGACAAAAGGAGGATTCCAAGGGTGTTGTAACCCCCAGGACAGCATGGGTGACTCCATTTGTCCTTTGCAATAAATTTTTCCCCTCTTCTCTTCCAGTGCAGCTTCACTGTAGGTGTGGATGAGGAGACAGAGCAGGTGAACACCTCACATGGAGATCCAGGCCTCCAGTGGCATCCTCAGCAGCAGGAACAAGCCCTTTTCCTAAAAAATCCAGCCAGGACAACAGGCACCAGCTGGAAGCAGCCTGTGATGGAGAGGATGCAAATGTGAGAGGCTGCACTGCCGTTCTCTGCCAATGACCTAATGAAGCACAAGAAGGTTTGTGAGCGTGGCTGTGGAACAGACATTTACATAATGTTTGTCTGCAGCCCGGCTGCTACGCTGGGATGGCTCTGCAGGAAGGACAGGCTGTCCTCCTGGAGGTGGCACTGAAAAATGTGCTTCCCTCCGAGGCTGGGGGACAGCATTTGTATTCCCTGCTCCCAGGGAAATGGGCAGCCTGGGGAGACACTGCTCAGGTCCCTGTGCCTTGGGCCAGCAGGGAGGGGCAGGAGGCACCCAGCACCTTCCCAGGCACATTCCAGCCTGGAACGAGCGGGATCCCTGCGCCAGGGTGTCTTAGGTTGCAAGATGTGGCTGGGTGTGTGTATTCTAATCCCATCTGTCAGAGCTGGGGCAGTTCTCTGCTGTCCATGGGGCAGTTTTTCCTTTACCTCTCCCCCAGCCAACCCTCCCTCCAGGAGATCTCTGCTGTCCATGGCCACTGAGTGTCCCTGCAGGGCTGATCCAATCCCAGCATCCCATGGGGAGATGCTCCGCCCAGGGGAGGAGCCAAGCATTCCTACCTGGATCCAATCTGAGCCTGGCACAGCACAGCAGCCTTTGCCCACTGCATTGCCAGAGGAGCAGCTTTCTGCTGCCCTGCATGGCCAGAGGGAGCCCAGGCCCATCTGCAGCAGCCCTGGAGCTGCAGAGGAAAACTCCCCCCTTGTGCAGTGTTGGGGCCTCTAGTTAGTCAGAGTGACCCCGAGATGAGTTCCAAAGTCTCTTTTCCCAGACCAGTGCTTGAAGAAGGAGTCAGAGCTCTTCATTTCTCGGTCTCAAGGTTGTTTATTGTATCTTATCTTTAAAATTCTTTCTCCTGCCCTGCCGAGGTCCATCCAGCAGGACAGCTCCAGGCACTCTGCCTGCCCCAGGGCAGTGTTATGTCTTTATACTAAAAACCATGTATACAATGCTTACAATTACTTTCCAATACCTATCACCCATGTTAGACAGTGAGCTTCTACTCTAAACCAGTCTAAAAGTGCCAACATCACAGCAGAAGATGGAGGCCAAGAAAAAGAAGAAAGGCTGGACACACCCAGATCCCTCCATCTTGCCCCCCTGAATCCCCATTCTAAAACCCCCAAAATCTACTTTTCCACCTCATGATAAATTCACTACCATTCTACTTAATTTGTTATGGCTTGCAGATCTTCATCTAAGGTTGGTAATTTGCTCCAAGGGTCATAATCAAACCCACAGGGGCATCTTGGGCTCTGTGCCAGGGTCTCTGAGCCCCCTGGCAGGGGTCTGGGCTGCTCAGGACAGCCAGAGGGATGTCCTGGGTCCTGACAGTCCAGGATCCCTGCTCCAGCAGAGCCACAGCTGGTACTGCAGGAGGGCTGAGCCCCCATGGGATGGGGCTGGGACACCACCCTGACACACAGGGGGACAGCTCCTGCTCTCACTCTGGCACTAGTTTGGTTTTTGTTTGCACTATTGCATTTATATTTTTAATTTTCCTAGTAAATAACTGTTATTGCTGTTCCCATATCTTTGCCTGAAAGCCCCTTAATTTCAAAATGATAGTAATTCAGAGGGAGGGGGTTTGCATTTTCCATTTCAGGGGAGGCTCCTGCCTTCCTTAACAGACACCTGGCTGTTCAAACCCAGACACAGGAGCATGAGGTGGCAATCAGGAGCCACCAGCCCAGGCAGGTACATGGGGACAGGTAGCTCAGGTGCCTTGGAGAATGAAATGGGTATTTCCAAGCTATCCCTGTATAGGGCAGGAAAGGATTTTCCAGCTGGGTGTTGGGAGCAGGGAGACAGGCAGGAGGTGTCAGGGAATTGTTGGAGCACCTGCAAAGCTTGCACAGGTCACCAAGGATGGCCAAGCTTGGGAGCACGTGGCTTTTGTAGGAAATGATCTTTCGATCCAGTTTTAGTTAATAAAACTGGAGAGAAGCAGCCAGAATGTCACAGTTTGATTGAGGAGTGAAACAGAGAGAGTTAATTACTGATTGCAACCTGAGGCTCAAAAACCAGCCAGAAATCAGGGTTTGAAATGCTGCTCTCACCAGCAAAGCGTGGGAAAAGCCATGGGAATGCCACCAGCCCCAACCTTGGGAAAGGGGCACGTCCACCCCTGAGCTCCAGGGGCTGGAGCTGTGCCCAGTCCCCACTCCCATCTGCTGGACCTGCAGGGGCACTCAGATTGACAAAACTCCAGTTTCCCCATGGATTGGAGCCACAGAAATCCAGGAGCTGAGAGAGGACACCAAAATGGACTCTGATTTTAATTTTTCAAAGACTTCTATACTTAGAAGTCTCTTGTTGGCCCTCAAAGTGGACCTGTTACTCTCTGCTCTTCAGATGATTTATTAATTACAGGCAGAGTTACGGCAGAGCTGCAGCTCCCCCAGTCCTGGTGATTTGTGTGAGACTGGGAAAAAAAACAACTTCGCCCTTTGCAGAAATAAACCCCACATGCCCAGGCAAAAAAATAAATAAATAAATAAATAAATAAATAAATAAATAAATAAATGTCATCCTTAAAAACTACGCCCAAACACACACAAATATCTATTCAGATATTTATTTATTTATTTATTTATCTATAGCTTTTGGTGATGTGTCTCATGCTTCAGGACTGAAGCTATTTTTATGCTTTTCATAAATGACCATGGAAGAGCATTTCAAATGAAGCTCAAAGAATAACATCCTTTTGTTCCCAGGAACAGATACAGCCAGAATGGACTTGGCTGAGAAATAAAATCAGACTTTGAGAGGAGGAGACAGAGCAAAGTTACCTGAATAGCTGCAGACTCAGAACTTCTCATCTCCCTGTCACTGCATGAGAGATTTCTTGAGTTTGGAGAAAGCTCTGGGTTCCATCTTAGGAGGGACACAAAGAACAATAAAAAGTCTCCTTCAAATTCCCAAAAGAAGCATTTGATGCACTTTTGGAAGTGGTTTAGTGCTGTGAAGGCCTCTGGAGATGTGTTAATTATGGACAACCCAATTCTGGCCTCATGGATGCTCAGCCATGGAAGATATTTCAGGTACAGCAAGGCAGACACATTCCAGCTCTAATAAATAGGTGGATCCTTTATTAAACTTAAAGATAGAGCCAGTATTTGAGGGAAAAGGTTATATTGGTTTGTCCTGAATAAATCAAACAGCAGAGCTCAACTTTATTTCTGCAGGAGAGAAGGTTGAGAAAACCCCAGAATGGTTTTGGTTGGAAGGAATCTCAAAGCTCACCCAGTGCCACCCCCCATGGCAGGGACACCTCCCACTGTCCCAGTGTCCAGCCTGGCCTTGGGCACTGCCAGGGATCCAGGGGCAGCCCCAGCTGCTCTGGGCACCCTGTGCCAGGGCCTGCCCACCCTCCCAGGGAACAATTCCTCATTCCCAATATCCCATCCATCCCTGTCCCCTGGCAGTGGGAGCCATTCCCTGTGTCCTGTCCCTCCATCCCGTGTCAATTGTCTCTCTCCAGGTTTCCTGGGGCTCCTTCAGGCCCTGCAAGGCCACCCTGAGCTCCCCCCAAAGCTTCTCCTGTGCAGGTGAACAATGGCAGCTGTGCCAGCCTTTCCTGCCAGCAGAGCTGCTCCATCCCTGGGATCATCCTGGAGCCTCCTCTGGCCTGGCCCCAGCAGCTCCAGCTCCTGCAGTGGGATGAACACAGGGATTATGGTCAGGACAAACATTCAGGATGCTCTTGGTGGAGACATGAGCATCAAACAGGCTGAAAAAGGAAAAAGTCGGGATATTGAATTTTTCGGGTGGTTGTCCCACATTATTAACCCCCCAGTGGGGTCTGGATTCCTGACACCCCTTCTCTGCTCCACGTGGTGCTCCTGCAGCCTCAGGGCTCCTCTGCACATCCCTGGGCTCAGGACCTGCTGCTCCAGCTTCATCTGAAGAAACCGCTCCAGATAATGCATCTTTATTTGTTTTGGAGGAATTAGATTTAAATTCCCCCAGAAATTCAATGAAACTCCTTTGTAATAGACAGCACAAAGCCCACGAGCCCACGCTCCGCATGCCTTCGGAGCACAGCATCCATCTTTGCAGCACTCAGGTAATTCCAAACTGAGGGGAACTTTCTGGGAGAGGGATGCCTGGATTAAAGCCAGGTCTTGAACCAACAAGGACACAGCCTGACCTGTGGCTCCTAAATAAGGCTTTAGAAAATACAGGATTTTAGAAAATCCTCACTGAGAAAGCTGCAGAATCCAAAAGGTTTCAATGTGAGATCCGAAGTTAAGATCTGAAATTCCTTTTCAAGAACATCAGCAGGAGGAGGACCAAATAAAAGCTGTCACTGTTATTTTTCTTGTTGTCATTATATGGTTACAAGTGAAAGCAGAATGGGGCTTTTGCATCAGAGGATATAATGCAGTCTGTAGGTGTTGGGGAAGAAAAAGAAAGGAAGCAGCACGAGGGGAGGAGGGGAGGACGAGGGGAAAGTTACATAAAACTGCCAAGATGAAGCCATTTTGGGCAAGAAGGTTCTCAGGAAACTGAAAGGCCACGAAGGTGGGAAGGTTTGAGCTGCTGTGCTTGGAGGTGTCCATGTGGGGCTGTCCTGGTGTGGGAATCCTCACAGAGCCACAGGCATCCTGTCCAGTGCAGGCTGAATTTCTGACTTCCCCAGGGGCGGAGGAAGAGGATGAATTTCTATTTCCTTCAGGGGATGAGGAAGAGGATGAAGAAGAGGATGAATTTCTATTTCCTTCAGTGGATGAGGAAGAGGATGAATTTCTGTTTCCTTCAGGAGAGGATGAAGAGGATTAATTTCTATCTTCCTGCAGGGATGAAGAGAATTAATTTCTATTTCCTACAGGGAATGATGAAGAGGATGAATTTCTGACTTCCTACAGGGAATGAGGAAGAAGAGGATGAATTTCTGACTTTGTACAGAGAATGAGGAAGAGTATGAATTTCTATTTCCTACAGGGGATGAGGAAGAGTATGAATTTCTATTTCCTTCAGGAGATGATGAAGAGGATGCATTTCTATCTTCCTGCAAGGATGAAGAGAATTAATTTCTATTTCCTACAGGAAGAGGATGAATTTCTGATTTCCTACAGAGAATGAGGAAGAGTATGAATTTCTATTTCTTACAGGGAATGATGAAGAGGATGAATTTCTGTCTTCCTACAGGGAATGATGAAGAGGATGAATTTCTGTCTTCCTACAAGGGATGATGAAGAGGATGGGATCCCCTCAGCTGCCTCCAGGAGCTCCACAGCCACTGGATCCAATGCAGCCCCAAATCCAAAGGGAAAGGGGAGGGCTCCCTTCCCTCTGGGGGAAAATTTCTTGCTGATTCCATCCCCACTGCCAGCTGGAATGTGGTACAAATCCTGCTGGCCCTGTGGTGTCCCTCAGCAGGAATTGCTGCTCTGAGGACACCAGGCCACGGGACAAGTGTCCCTCTCAGGCAGGACAGGGTCAGGGTGCTCACCCAGGGCCTGGCATTAAGGCAGCAGCAGAGATAAAACCCGAGTAAAACCACAAAAGTGCAGAGCGTGGCTGAGCCGTGGGGCAGAAGAGAAAAGCACCACACAAGAAATTGATTCCATTAAAAAGTAATCTCAAATTTAATAAAAGTTATGATTTGATTATAGCCGCAGAACCGCAGGGCAGGGGAGGGAGCGCGGGGAGAGCTGGGGGGAGGCACCGGGGAGGGGAGAGCAGCTCCCAGGGCCGGCTCAGCCTCCTCAAGGGCTCTCCCAGCCTGCCTGGCCATGCTGGCCACTGCCTGGCTACCTCCTGCTACCTCCTGGACTGTCCTCTCCAACCCCCTGCACTCCTCAGTCCCCACTCTGGGATCAGGCTCGGGGGGCACAGCAGCGCGGGAGGATGGAGAGAATCATAAGGGAGCTCCTCCAAATAACACCAGTGTTTATGAAATCAATGCCTCAACGTGCCTGCACGGATGCAGGGAAGTCCTTCATCATGCCAGGAAATGCTGCTGCTTTTCCAAAGGCTGTGGCGCAGGCAAAGCCACTGCTCTGCTCCAGCCTGGCTTCTCCAGCAGGCACTGCAGCCCCACACCCCCCTGGGGATCAGTGCCACCTCCCCTCCAGGCTCAGAGGGCTGGGGCAGGACAGACCGCAGGGGGATCTGCCCACACCAGCAGCAGCAGATGCTGAGCTGAGCCCTGGGGCTGTTGGTGGAGCACAAATGTTGGAGGAGCTGCCAAGGCTGAGCCCTTCAGTGACCAGAGCTGTGACACCTCTGCTGCCTTTGAAAGCTCTCCTTGCTCAGTCCAGGAGCATCTCTTTCCTCCAGCTGGGACACAATTCCTGGTCACAGAGTGGCTGGAGCCTCCCTGGGGGCACAGCTGGGAGGGTGACAGCAGCAAAAGGCTGATGGGGATGTGGGGAGGGGCTGGTCCCAGCCTGGTGTTGATCCAGACCCCACATTCTCCTAGGGAATTGTCGTAGGCTGGGGGTGTGTATTCTAATCCCACCTGTCAGAGCTGGGGCAGTTCTCTGCTGTCCATGGGCAGTTTTTCCTTTATCTCTCCCACAGCCAATCCTCCCTCCAGGGGATCTCTGCTGTCCATGGCCACTGAGTGTCCCTGCAGGGCTGATCCAATCCCAGCATCCCATGGGAGATGCTCCGCCCAGGGGAGGAGCCAAGCATTCCTACCTGGATCCAATCTGAGCCTGGCACAGCACAGCAGCCTTTGCCCCCTGCACTGCCAGAGGAGCAGCTTTCTGCTGCCCTGCATGGCCAGAGGGAGCCCAGGCCCATCTGCAGCAGCCCTGGAGCTGCAGAGGAAAACTCCCCCCTTGTGCAGGGTCCCTGCTGCAGCAGAGCCACAGCTGGCACTGCAGGAGGGCTGAGCCCCCATGGGATGGGGCTGGGACACCTCCCTGACACACAGGGGGCAGGGACTGCTCTCACTCTGGCAGTGGTTTGGTTTTGTTTGCACTATTGCATTTGTATTTTAATTTTCCTAGTAAAGAACTGTTATTCCTGCTCCCATCTCTTTGCCTGAGAGCCCCTTAATTTCAAAATTAAAACAATTCAGAGGGAGGGGGTTTACACTTTCAGGGGAGGCTTCTGCCTTCCTTAGCAGACACCTGTCTGTTCAAACCAAGACAGGAATTCAAGTGGTTCCTCTCAATTTTGCTGGGAATGGCCTGGCAGGGACAGGAGGAGCAGGCTGGGGAGATGGTTTCGCCACTTGAGCTCAAGCTGTGGTGAAGGAGAACTTGCTGGTTCCCAGGAGGGCTTTCCTTGCCTGATTAACCCAAAACCAAACCCCCCAGCTGTGCTGTGCAAAACAGAGAAATAAACACAGATTATTTGCCTTGTTGGAGTAATGCAAAGTCTCTACATTTAAAAAAATTTAACGAACTGATGTGTGAGTGCCATCGCACTGGAACCTCTGCTTGTCCCCTCTCCAATTCCTCTGCTCTCATGGAAAAAATTGGCAGCTGGATGGCCACCAGTGCCTCCACAGTAAATGTACATGAAGGATCTCTGCATTTATACAATCTTGCTCTAGGTAAAGATAGTCCTTTAAATGCAGGTGACAGGCAGTGGCTGTGAGTGCAGACACCTCTGGAAAAGAGGGAAGAGAAATTAATTAATCCAGCCCCAATTATCTGGGCTTTACCTTTTAAGCTGAGCTATTACATTATTTGAAAGTCTAGTTATGGAAGTAAAGAACAAAAGAAGAAAACAGCCAAGTGTTAGGACTCAAAGAAATCTGATAATAGGAATTAAAAGGGATCTAATGCTGGTGTAAAGCCTGCTGCTAAATGGGAATGATAAAATTGATGGAAGTGTTGCTGAAAAGTTAAATATGTTCCAAAAATATTTCTGCTTAGTAATTAAAAGAAGCCAAAAGGACAGAATATTGCAAGTTTAAGGAGCTAAGGAGTTATTTTTCATTCTAAACTGTAACTGTGGTAGTTATTAAATTGTATTATTGAGGCAAATGCATTTAAATTAGAGATGCTGTGCACTGGGCTTTGGAGAAACGACTGGGGTACTTGGGGTTTAATGACACATCCTGTGAAAATGTGGAATAGTGGGAAAGCTTCAGTGAGAGGGCTGAAACACAGACCAGAACCACATTGCTGAAGTGAGTTTGCTCCACACTGTTCCTCCATAAAATAGCAGGACAGCTGCTAAAAAGATAGAGCTGATAATTAATTGAGAACATTATTAGAACAGTTTATTACAGCCACTCAGCAGGATTTTCTGAGTGTTTCTGGTGAATTGTTGAGGATCAGGCAGGATAACCCTGGGAGGGACTTGCCTGGGTGCCTCCCTGGATCACACCTGGAGCTGGAGGATGGACAACAGCAACTCTGAAACAGGAATGAATCCAGGGCTTCAGACGAGCATCCTGGAGCTTCACAAGCCACAGAAAATCCTCCAAGGTGCTTCAAAGCTCTTTATTCCAAGTCTAAAATATCAAAGACTTCAAAAACAAGGAGAGGGAGATGGTGAATGTTCCACTGCTGTGGGCTCCTGCAACAGGAGGGTCTTGGCCTGATAAAAACATCCAGGAGGCCTTTGAGAGTGCAATCCCATGTCATAAAGAAAGTGGGAAGCAGAAAGGCATCCCTATGATCCTTGATTTAAGGAAAATCTCCTTCTTGATCCCAGATCTGGTGATCAGGTCAAGATGCATCTTCCCAAACCAAATCTGCCTTTACCTGCAGCTGCTTGTTGGTGTTACAGAAGGGAAAAAAAACCAACCCCAAACCCCCAGTAATACATCCAGTGGCAGAAATAGGAATTCTTCCTGATCCCTGAGCCCTCAGGATTATATGGAGCCTACTATGGAATAATAAATACATGTCCTTGTGTCCACTTTAGATAGACCCAGATGTCCCCTCAAGCCCTCATATTCGACCCAGAGGTTCAGAGGAACATTCAGGAGCTTCACAAGCCACAGATAATCCTCCAAGGTACTTTAAAACTCTTCATTCCAACTCTAAAATACCAAATTGTACAAAACCCAGTGAGTCAGAGGAAGAAAGGAGAGGCTGTGAATGTGTCACTGCTGTGGGCTCTGCAGCAGGAGGGGATCAGCCCAGGCACAGCACGCAGGTGACAGTTCCTCACTGGTTCCTGTCTGGAGGAGGACCAGGGCTGGCGTGGGATGCCCTGAGGTGTCTGCAGTGAGGTGTCATGGATTTGGGGGAGCCTGTCCTGGGGAAGGGCTGGGCAGCTCTGCCAGCCCCACTTGCAGCCACAGCAGCACCCTGTGAGGGAGCTGGGCTGGCTCAGATGGAACCAGGGCTGCTTTCAGCAGGAAACCAGACACAGGGACTTGAAAAGCTTCGTGCTCTGTGCTGGGAGAGGAGCAGCTGCTTCCTCCTCCTGTTTCCCTCCCTCCCTGATCTGCTCTCAGAGTGCTCTGACTCAGCCTGTGAGGGAAAGTGGAGCTGGCTGTGAGCTCCAGCACTGTAATCACACAATATCCTGAGTAATCACAGAATCCCAGAATATCCTGAGCTGGAAGGGATCCACAAGGATCATGATCCAGCTCCTGACACCCCAGCAATCCCCCCTGTGCATCCCTGGTGTCCAAAGGCTCCTGGAGCTCTGGCAGCCTCAGGGCTGTGCCCATTCCCTGGGCAGCCTGGGCAGTGCCAGCACCCTCTGGGGGAGAAACTTCTCCCAAAATCCAGCCTGAGCCTGCCCTGGCCCAGCTCCAGCCATTCCTGGGTATAGAATACTGGGAGCCTCCCACATAGGGAAAAACTGGCAGCTGACTC
This sequence comes from Melospiza georgiana, assembly GCF_028018845.1. NCBI lineage: Eukaryota > Metazoa > Chordata > Aves > Passeriformes > Passerellidae > Melospiza > Melospiza georgiana. Next base: position 16,244,032 of record NC_080444.1, read on the forward strand.
CATTGACTCAAAATGCTGAATAATTGCTTTATTAAACTATACTAGATTACATTAATACTATACTATATTAAAGAGATACTATACTACAGAGAATACTAAAGAAAAACTCATGACTGTCTGAGACAGCCAGGACACAGCTTTAAGCCAATTAACCAAGGAAATAAAACAATCCTCAGCAGAATCTAATTGCCAAATCATTTCAGGTAAATCATCTTCCTAACACATTCCACATGTGCAAAAACAACAGGAGCAACAAGTAGAGATAAGAATTGTTTCTCTTCTCTCTGTGCTTCTCCAGGAAACATCCTGTGAGAGAGAATTATCTCTCTCTGTCGAGAGAATGTGACTGCACACCTGGGTGCTGTCCCTGTCCCAGAGCAGAGCTCAGAGCTGTCCCTGCTGTCCCCTCACGAGGAGCTGGCACTGCCCTGTCTGCCCTCAGCCTCCTCCTCTCCAGCTGAACAAACCAACTCCCCTCAGCTGCTCTTTGGAGGGGCTTGACGGCTGGCCTGCAAGCAAAGCTGAGTTAGTCGAAGAAATAACAATTGATGATTTTCAAGTGTATCCATAACAGGAAGAGGACAAGGCCATCAGCATGGAAACAGAATAGAAAATATACATGAAAATATTTGTAAGCTAGACTACATGCATGTACAGGTGCCTTATTAAATTTCTGTAAAACTTTTGCCAATTATATTGATGCTAATTGCTTTGCACCAATGAATATCAGAAGTTATTGTGATGTAATTAATGACTTAGGATCATGCTTTGTTAAGAGTATATAAACTGGAGAACATGCAAAATAAAAACTTTTTCTTCTTGGACCCCGTTCACGTGTGTGTGTGTGTCACATCTGACCTAACAGTGACACTGCTCCTCACGAGGCCCTTCCCACCCTCACAGCCTCCTGTGGACACTCCCTGATGGTTTTTCTTACACCATGGTGCTCAAACTGCCAAAAATATTGCAGGTAAAGCCCCCCCAGCCCAGAGCAGAGCGGGACAGTTCCACCCTGGCCTGATCCCCCAGACACAGCTGAGATTTAATTCAGGGTTTGGTGTGTGGGGAAGGCCAGAACCCAAACTGGCCATGGGGTATCATTGTCACTGCTGGAAATGAAGGGATGGGACTATTTTCAAGTTAAGAATTATTTATTGTTTAGATAAACATCAATCTCAGAGGCCATGAGATTTTAGAGGAGCAAGCAGTCAGCCATAGCTCAAGAGCAGTCACAAGTTTTTTCATTACAACGTAATATATAACTTTCTGAACCAACAGACAGTTGCCATAGGATTTATTTTGTTTTTCTAACTTATCACCTTTACTTACTTCGACTGCACTGTGGATACTTTTATCTAATGGGCTTCTAACTCACATCCACTCATATGCTTCTGTTATAACTTTTAAACTTTTAACTTACTCTATACAGCTATACCCTTACATTATAAACCTTCACCATCTTATCAATGCAGTTTCTCACTTACTTAAGGCATATTCCCACCAACAACTATAGAAACATAATTTTATTATTTTTTTGCTTAATATCTGTTATTGTATTTTTACATCAGTCCAAGCTTCTTCTAAGGGTGTAGATCAAATCTTTCAGTGTCTGTGGAATATTTTTTGTTTTTCTGGTTCCTGGGGCTGAGAGCTGAGGGTCTGCTGAGCCCTCCACACACAGAGCCAGCTCCAGGAGCCCTCAGGAATGCTGTCAGAGCAGCAGAGCTCCTTCCAAACCTGTGGGACTGGGGGGTTCTGGAATCATGGCAACTGCTCCTGAGACAGCTCCCAATTCTCCCCCTTCTCATCAAGGTTTGCTTTTTTAAAATGTGTTGTTTTTCTCGGCTACACCAGGCACAAGAGTTCTCAGCTTTGTGCAGTGGGTCCTTAGGAGGCTTTTAAGGCAATCCTCACCAGATGGTTTTGCACTTTCTCCTTCTGCTTGGAGCTGAGTCACTGGAGCTGCAGACTGTGGTCAGCACAGACATTTGCATTGGTGATTCTGTTTTTATCTGTGAAGCTGATGCCTGCTTTAGAGCTGGGATGGCACTCTTTAAGTAAAGACCATAATAACTGGGAGTTCTGGGATTAGCTGAGCCCTAGAGCTCAAAGATGAGCAGGACAGAGAGGTCTCAGCTCATGGATGTGGCTGCTCCAGGAATTGTGCTCCATGTTCCTACTGGCCAGAATTAGGTTAGGCCCAAGATTGTCCTCAGAAAATCACAGGAATTTTCTAGAGAAGGAGCAGCCCCTGCAGGATCACTCTGTGCTGATGGCTCCACAGAGATCTGGAGCAGCTCTGCTGTTAGGAAAGGCTAGGAGAATTGGGAATGTTCAGCTGGAGAGGAGAAGCTTTGGCGTGGCACAGGGAATGGCTCCCACTGCCAGAGGGCAGGGCTGGATGGGATATTGGGAATGAGGAATTGTTCCCTGTGAGGGTGGGCAGGCCCTGGCACAGGGTGCCCAGAGCAGCTGGGGCTGCCCCTGGATCCCTGGCAGTGCCCAAGGCCGGGTTGGACATTGGGGCTGGAGCAGCCTGGGACAGTGGGAGGTGTCCCTGCCAGGGCAGGAGTTGGATGAAATCAGCTTTAATCTCCCTTCCAACCTGTAGGAGTGACAGGGGTAGGACGGTGGGGATGGACAGAGATCTCTGCAGCCAGGTCTGGAACTTGGGGTTTATTGCAAAGGGCCGGGGTGCAGGGCCCTGCTGGGAGCTGCCAAACACAGCTGGAGCAGGCTGAGAGAAGAGAGGGGGAGAGAGGATGGGAGGGTAAGAGAACAAAAGGGTGAGAGAGTGAGGTTCCCGTTCCAATACAATAAATCTTCTGTGTTGAATATTCTGATTCTCACTAACCAATCCAGTACAAGATACAAATCCTATAGCATTTCCATACAGCCTATAAGAATCACTACATTACCATACTGTGTTACATTTCAAACCCTAAAAACTCCTCTTTGGGCCCCTTCTGCCAAGCTGGCAGGGTCTGCTCTGACCCTTGGGCCTGTCTGCAAGCAGAGGGTGTTGTTCCATCAAAAGGGGATCACCTTCAGCAGCCACACCATTGTTTTCCAGTTGTTCAGTAGCTGAGGTATCTCAAAGCTTGCTTTCATTTCAATCTCGCTTATAGTTTCCATATTCTCAAAATCTTTTGCCAGACAATCATATTTATAGGGCTTTCCTGTTTCATCTTCCCCAACAGCAACCCAAACCATTCTGGGATTCCATGATCTTTTTGATCCCCATACAATTTATTTACAGGTCATCCAGCTGTAAACTGGAGCAGCTCCTCCCCATGCTGCAACCTTTTTATCCTGTGTGTTCCACACAAGTTTTGGGACTCCTATTTCCCATCTCTTCTCCTCATCTCTTTCAGACAATAAACATTATGGGCTGCTGGACTGGGGCCCTCAGGATGGGTGGAGGAGTTGAAATTTAGAAGTGCAGGAGCTGTGAGTTGAAAATGCCTTGAGCAAGAGACGATTAAACCTTGGAATGTGCCCGAAATGCAGAGAGGAGGAGGGGCTGCACACAGGAGGCTTGAGATGGTGAAGGACCAGGGTACCAGGACATCCCATCTCTTCTCCCAGCCCCAAATTCTGGATGTTGCGAGCCACACTTCACCAGTACTGAGCTGAGGCTGCTTCCAGGGCATGTGGGACTGGGAGGGAGCATTCTCCTGGCCTTGCACCCCTATCCCAGCAGCTTTTGTGCCCACATGGAGCTGCCCTGGCCCTCAGGACACAGAGTTTACCCCACCCACCCCTGTCTGTGCAATGCTCTGTGCAGAAGGCTTTTTACACAAAATACATTGCCAGGCTCTTTGGAGGGGGTGGAATGTGAGTTTTTCTCCCTATTTTCCAGTATCTTTGGAGTCCTGGGGAAATGTGATGTTTTATCAGGCCCTGATTTTGCTGCTGAAGCAAAATCCTGGCTGCCACTCACTTCTGTGCGGGGCTGTCACAACACTGCTTTGGACCTGACTTTTTTTATTCATTATTGATCATGGGAAATTGTTTCCAGAAGAGGGATGTAATTTATTTATCACCGAGGCTTCCAGTGGAATGTGATTTGTGCTGGAGTCCTGTTCCCTGAATTGTGCTCTGGCAAACATGATAAGGCTCAGGAAGTAGGACAGCTTTGATGCTGAGGAGTCACTCTTAACATCCCAAACACTGCTGGGAAAGGGCTGCACCTCCCTCCTGTGCCTCAACCCTGCTGTGCCCCAGGCTCCTCTGGAAATCTCTGCTCCCCCTCTGCCTTTGGGGGCAATTGGGGGGGCCTGGAGCACCCCAGACCCTCTGTTATCACATCCCATCAATATTATCCCCCTTGAGAAGCTCATGGGAAGTGGTTTAGGCAGAATAAACTTTTTTTTTATAGCAGGAAGTGAGCGAATGGAATTAACTCTGTCGTAAAGGGTATTTGCTAGCCAATAAATAGATATTTTTAAGGGCAGAGTCTAGAGTGTTATTCCATCTGTCAGAGCTATCCCTGACTTTAGGATTCAATATTTTTATATGGCAGTGTGTTTATCCTCGCCATGAAGTGAGGGTTGAGGGGAAATCTGGGATTTGAGTACCCTCAGCTGAGCAATATTCACTGGCATCCACTGCTCTGAGGTATCCACAGGAGCCTATTCCAGCTGCAGGCAGATTATAACCTCCACAGATGATGTGAAAAAGGGGGAAAATCCTAGAACTGCTCTTATAATCTGTAATAATCTCAGCCTAGCATTGATCCTGTACTTTTTTACCCAGGGCAATGCCATCCTTTAATTTCTTCTGTTCTCCCTTCACTTCTGGTTTCATCCTTCCCCTCCATTAAAGTCTGAGTGTCCTCCTGCACTCCTGCTGCTGCTGTCCCCAGGATTTTAGTGGGAACATTTGAAAAATAAATAGCAGCCAAGGAGCACATTCCCTTTTATTACAGCTGTTCTGTCTGCATATGCAATGGTGAATTAACTCCATTTCCACAAGACTCTTGATTTTTATGTAGCAGTGGAGAGGAGTTCAGGCCATAAAACTTGTTTGATCCTGTCCACATTCGTGTTCTTAAATATCTCAGGACACCCCAGTGGAGCCCATGCTGCTCCTCTCTTTTTGTGCAGCTCTCTTTCAGTGTGTTTCCATCTTGTTTAATTTCCTTTAAAAGCCAGAAAATCTCCCCCAATCTGTTTCTTTGCCTCTTTCTGAGCCTGCCTGTTATTGTTGGGGAGTTCTAGCATGACACTGCCTCAATATAGGCAATTTTCTCCTGCAAACACGTTATCATCACTGCTCCAATCCATTTATTGCTTGAGAACCTCTGGGGCAGTGCCTGCTCTGCTCCACTGAGCACCACAGATAGACCCTGGCTGCTCCTAAAGCTCTCAAATTGGTGCCCTGCTCCACTGGCTGGGCCATTTCGGCCAAACCTGTGCCTGCTAAAGAAACATTTTCCTCTTCCTGGAGCTTTTGTGTCCTGATCCTGCTGTATCCCTGGGTTTATGCTCGTGGATGTGCAGGCTCGAGCTCGGCGCCTCGTTTATTGAGTTACTTTTATGGCAGCAGCTTCTATCCTTCTGTCTTAATCTCATTTTATGTCTTTTTTTCTTTCCCCCTCTCCCAGCCTTCACGGCTGTAACTATCTCTGATATTTAAATGCCCACATACATGATCAGTAGATCTTTGGAGTAATATTTTTATTTAGTTAATGCCAGGCCTGGCTCCCTTTCCGAGGAGGAAATCTCACACTCACATCACACGAGCTCTTCTGCAGTGGCCACAATAGCAATAAATAGGTTTATTGCTCTTGTCAGAGACATATGTTTCAAGGCCAGCAGGGCCTTTATGATTATTTGGTTGGAGATTATGGATTGCTCAGAGCAGAACTCAAAGCACTGAGTCAAAATTAATAACGTGCAGGGTTCTTTGCGTGATCCGAATGCCGCGCTCGGGGACACACGGCCCTGACGGAGGTGGCACTTGAGCTGGGCTTGGCTGCACTCCTGGGAGCAGCCAGCTCCCTCCTCCGAGCCCACAGAGCTTTCCCAAAGTGCTGGGGACGAGCAGCCACGTGCTCACAGTTTTCTTTGCACCGTGGAAATGTCAGGGATAATTTGCAGTTTGTGTTCCTGCAGCAGCAGGACCCGGGCAGGACGGGGGCTGCCAGCAAGCTGGCAACGTCTCCCAAGCTTTCCCTGAGTCTCTGCTTCCTTCTGGTCCTGCAGACTCGATATTTTTGCTGGGAACTGCTGTTCCCAGAGAAGCCATCTCCAAATGACACAGCTCCCCCAAAAGCTCATTGCTCAGGGGGTCTTTAAAGCCTCTCTGCTGCACTTAGCCCCGCTGAGCTGTGCTGCTGATTATGATGCTCCGCAAAGAGTTGTTTCACAACTATGATTTTCCAATTACTTAAATCACCTGGAACTGAGGAATAAACCAGAGCTCCCTGTTATTTCTCTCCTTCTTTTCTGCTTGTTTTGAGGGGAGTTTTTGGTCCTGTTTTGCTCCCTGCAGAGAGCACTGCCTGATTCCTGGGGGCTACCTGGCTGCAGGTGTGCATCCCACCCCCTCTCCATCACAGGTGGGCTCCAATTGAAATTCAGGACATTCCTGCAGGGATCCAGGTGTCTGGAGGGATGTTGCAATGGTCCACAGGGCACAAGGACACATCAGGAAGCTGAATTTCAGAGCCCATCTCCAGCTCAAACAGAGTTGGATTTCTCCTGTGGGGAGAGTGGGATGTTCCAGCATTTGTCAGACCCATTTTTGGGGAGGAGGTCACAGCCAGAGGTTTAGAAAAGTGACCCAAAAGACTAAAAGAGTGACCCACAGGGGCACCTCTGCCTGCTCCAGGCTGCTGGGACACAGATCCAGAGCTGTCCAGAGCTTTGGGATGGGTTTGGCCAGACTTCTACCATTCTGAAAAGACCCACCCTAAATATTAGATGGAAAACACACCAAGAGAGATGGAAAGGGAGCAGATGGGACAGAAGGGAATGTTCCAAAGGGTTATTAACAGCTCTTCCCATGCCCAGAGTGTCCCTGCAGGCAGATCCTTGATTCCAGACTTGGTTTAGGCAAGTGATGAATGGATTTTGGGATTGCAGCAGCCACTTCTGATCCCAGATCTTCCCACTCTCTCCCAGGCCTGGCTCCTCGATCCCTGTCCCTCATTGTGGGATCTCTGACAGGTTTGCAGCATCCTAACCCTGATCCCACCCCTCCTGTGCCCTCCAGCTCCTGCTGCCTGGAGCAGGGATCTGCCCTCTCTCCATGGTACCCCACCTAATCCAAACTTCTTTCAGGAAAGGGAGACAGCTGGGAATGTCTCTTTTCCACACGAGGTGCTTCCCACAGTCCTGGTGACAGCAGAGGGTGGGTGGGTGTGCAGTGGATAAATTCCCATGACAACTCTGAATTGTCTTTAGTGGATGGGGAGAGAAAATTGGATACAGATTTAATACAAAGCCACTCAAATCTGCTTGGGAAAGGGAGCCTGGTTATCCAGATTCCATAACTCCCAGCCCTTCTACAGGATGCACTCATTAAAGGCAGCTGGAAGTTGGAATTACCTATCCAGAGCAGTTCACCAGATTGTTGCTTCCGTGAGAACAATATGTTATAAACCACATACCAGGGAAGTTGTTTTAATTAACCAATTATCTATTCCTAGTTTCTCGTAGCTCTCTTTATCTCTGTTCTTTAGCTACAGTACAATATGGAAATGAAGGCAAATGAAAGCACTTTATTAGGCAAAACAGAATGAACCAGGAATAGAAGAACTTACAATGAATAAAGCACAGGCCACCCAAACATGCCTGGAACATGTGAGTTTAACTGTGGTTATTGAAACATGGATATAAGGAATTAAATCAGTTAATCCACGTTATCCTGCAGCTCCACAGGCAGGCTGAGCTGTACTTGCAGGGCTGGAGGAGCTCTGGGAGGGTTCAGATCCCTCACCATCACCCCAGAATTTGTTTCTGGCTGCAGCATTCCAGCTGTGCCTGCCCTGCCCCTCATCCCTGGATGTGGGAGCAGCACTGAGGGCTCAGGGCTCCATCCCAGTGCCCTCTGAGCCTCATCCCAGTGGGATCAGCCTCCTTCCTGTGGGATCAATCTCCTTCCAGCGGGATCCATCAAGTCCTGCAGAACCCACCGCAGGGGAGGCTCCATCCCAGACCCATGGGATTGGAGAATCCCTCAGTTCTTCACTCCACACTTCCTGAGATAACCCTGGGGGCACTTAGGGAGCAAATCCCACCCTCTGCTCAGGCAGTTCCTCATTCCCTGGATGAGCTTTTTACCAGCAAGCTCCCAGGCTGTGCCTAACAGAGCCCCCACACCCAGGACTGAAGATTTGCCTCTCTCCAGGGCTTTTTCCTGGTGTGGGATCCTTGTGGCATAACCAGGACCTCTCATCCAGGCCGTGGTGCCTCAGCATGGTCACTGCACCACCCCTGTGACCACAGGCTGGGGCTTTTTGTGCCAGCAGGGTTTTGTCACTGAGAACAGATGTGCTGAATGACCATTAAACGGAGGATGGGGTGGCTCCAGGCTGTTCTCCAACTCAGAATTTCTCCCACCCCACAGCAAATTCCCTCCTTGTAAATCCAGGACAGCCCCAAATCCCTCACAAGCTTTTCACTCAGGTAAGAGCTTCCAGAGGAGAATCTGGACACCAAGAGGCATCTTGTCAGTGAGTAAAGGAGACACAATGATCAGCTCCGTGTGGGGCTTATCACCCTGAGCCAGCAGGGGAGGGAGAGCTCCAGCTCCTGCTGCACTGGCAGGGACTGCTTGCCAAGATAAACCAGGAGTGCATTCAAGTATTTTCTCTCCAAGTGATAGGAAAGTCACGTTGTTGTTACTCCACACCTCCCGAGGCCGCTCCCTGAACAGGATTGCAGAGGAAGTTAACGGGATGCTGGTTGTGGATGTGATTTAAGGACTGGTGCCTGCTCCCCCAGCTCTGCCTGGGGTGTTTGGTGCTCCAGGGAGAGGAGAGCATGACAGGGGATGTGGGTTTAGCCAGCCCCTTCAAGAAGCACCTGTGGCTGCTGGCACTCACTGATCAGAGGGGTTAAAATGAGGAGATTCCCACCTGGAAGAGTCTCCTGCTCCTCCCCAGGCAGGGAACAAAGCCCCTGCTGCATTTTGGCTGCTCTGGGAATGGAAAAGGAGGAGCACCCTCAGTTTGGGTGAGACAGCTCCAGTCGTCTCTGACCTCTAATTAACTGTGCAGCTGAAGTTCTGCTGGAATGGTGTTAATTGAGGCCCTGGCCATTAACGATTGCTGGGAGGGGCAGCGTCCGTGCCCTGCTGACTGGAGCCACCCCGGGCTGTCCTCAGCCACCCTTCCCTGCCCTGGATTCTCCATTTCAAAGCCATAACAAGGTCCCTGAGGATTTTCTTTCTCCCTGTCTGCAGGGAGCAGGAGCTGTGGCTGCCCCTTCCCCGTTCCTGTCACACCCCAGTTGTTCCACAGGGCTGGAATGGGAGCGTTTCTGTGAACCAGGGATTTACTGTTGGTCTGATTGGAGCCTGAACAGTCTAATCAAGTGTAACAAACTGTTATTATCCCAGCTCCAATAACACCAGGGCTAGGAATTAATATGGAAAAGGATCATCAATATCAGAGCCATAAAATCCCTGGGATCTGTCTCAGCCTTGTGCTGATGCCAATCCTCGAGCAGAAAACACCTCTGGGCGTCCCCAGGGTCAATGGCAACTCCAAAACATCACCAGGGTGGCTGCAAGGGGCCCTTCCCTTCCCTGGGGTCACCACCAACCCCCAGGGACAAATGATTGGGAAGGGCTGGTTGGGATGGAACGGGATTTGGCAAAGAGCTTGGAGCAACCTGGGATAGTGGAAGGTGGAAGGTGTCCCTACCCATGGAACTGGATGAGCTTGAAGGTCCCTCCCAACCCAAACCAATCTGGGATTACCCTTTCCTGAATATCCAACACTACTTTGGATGGTCTTCCTTACGCTAATAATAATAATATAATATAATAAAATATAATATTTTATTTCCGTTTAACATTTTATTGCTTCCATTTAGTAGGTTATATATTAAAATTAGTACTAGCACTTTATTTTCTGCACTTTTATGGGTTCTCCAACACTAGAGCCAGCTACTTTTTAGAAGATTTTTTTTCCTATCAAAGTGCTATTTTGTCAAAAATTAAGCCTTAACCTGGAGTAGGCTCCTCCAATGCTGAAAGAATTTAATCAAGGAAAGCCACAATGATAATTCTGCTTTCAAAATAACCTTTCCTCTCACAACTTTTTATTCATGCCAACAATGACACAAGGACTTTTTTAATACTGAAATTACTTTAGGATGATTTGTTGCAGGTGGTTAAATGCAGTCATCACTGCAGCTTTGAAACGTGGCAGGTACTGATGTTTGAAAGGTGTGAGGACATGGTGGGAACTGCCTTTTGTCTGAAGTTCTTCTGCCTTTGGGTTTTGAGTTTGCTGATGCTCCGCAGGGACCGAGCTCGAGCGATTTGCGATAATTGTGAAATCTGAAAGGACTCCCTGACGCCTCTGCTCTTCCCCTCCTGCTCCAAATGGCTGCAGGAGGGATTAGCTCTGCTCTGGAATTGTCCCCGGCTCCCTGATTTTAGTGCTGGAAAATTACAGAGTCTGGTGCTCCTCAGACTGGGGGCTGGGATTACAAAACTCCCGAAATTGGTGCAGACGGCCCCGTGTGCGGCTCCCTGCGAGCACAGAGGGGAGAGCTTGTTTTGATAACATATTGCAAGTGTTCACATTACCCGAGCAGCTGCAAACTGCCCTCCATTTTAGGGAAAAATAATGGACCTTTTTCCTGGGAGAAGTGCATGTTTATATCTGCAGGCAGTAATTAGAGGCTGGTGAGTCAAGGCACTGCAGAAGGAACGGGGAACAAACCAAACCTGTGGGGAAAAGGAGCTGAAAACTGCTCGAGTGCTTGTTCTGGGATAAATTTAACCTTCCTGAAACTGACCCAGGTGGAGCTTTTCCCACTCTGGAGAGGCACCACAGGGTTGGCTTTGGCCAGGGTCTGTCCTGTGTGGCTTTCCCAGCTGGAGCAGATGGATGAGGGATCCTGGTGGGCAGCAGCTCCTGTGGGATGGCATCTCCTTGTCCCTGATAAAGGGACCCTCCAGCCCCTCTCAGAAAGGGCTGGGTATTGTCCAAGGGCCTTTGGAATGTGGGAGACTCCTGAGATGGAGATTTTGAGACCTTGTTGGGTGGATCCCATCTCCTGTTTTCTCCCCCACAGCAGTTCCAGGTACAAGGTGCCCTCAGGCTGTTCCAGGCATTCTCATCCTTCCCTCCTCTCCTTAATATTCCCAAGTTTCACACCAACTTTTAATAGCTGATCCAAAGGGGCTGGCAGGAGGCTCCAGAAGGAGCAGCCAGGCTTGACCAGCACTATTAAATAGTGATTTTATCCATGTTCACACAGGTGCAGGAGGAGGGAACGGGGAGTACATAACAGAAATCGGATTTTTTCTCGAGTTTACAGGAGTTTGAGATTAAAGAAGTTGGTGGAAGCTGGTAGGATAAATGAGATGGGAGCTGCTGAGAGATAACAGGGAGGATTAGTGGGGGCTCAGCAATAATGGAGAGCAGGTCTGGGGTAGGAATTGTCACCCTGGAAGTTGGGGGGACCATGGCTCCAAGAGGGCAGACCTGGCACTGGGACTGGGGAAAGACCAGTCTAGAAATGATCTCTTTTCTCCATGAGCAGTGATGGCCACTGTGTTTTGCATATCAGTGTGATGGTAACAACCACTGCTTCACTCTGCCACTGGAAGCTCCCTTTAATTTCCCTCAGAGGTGTGGAGTGATCCAGCCAAATCTTGCATAGCAAATTTATGGAGAAATCCAGGAGAGAACATTAATTCTGCATTTCTCCTCTTCATCAGATCACTGCCCTTTAAGCACCCTCATAAACTCATCCTGCTCTTGCATTTCTTTGCAATATCTACAGAGAGAGGCACTTAGACCAAACTATTTCCTTTTCCTGAGCACTTCCCCGCTGCTCTGTGATCATCTGCACATTAAAAAAGGGTTTGTCCCTTTCTCTCTTTGTATTTCACCTTCACACTTGGAAGGGATTTCTCCAGTCCTCTCTTTGCTCCAGAATATTCTTGTTTGGGGCAGAGTTCTCACCAGTCCTGCCCAGGTGCAGCCCCTTGGCTGTTCCCATCCTTCTCCTGCTGCCCCCAGACCACACAAATCACTCGGGGTTGTCTCTTAACAGCCTCAGCTCATTTGGGGCTGATTAAATGCAGCTCTGAAGAGCTGCACAGCTCTTCTCCAGGAAAATGTGCCTTTCCCAAGGTGTTTTCCCCCTGACTGTAAGATCTGTGACAAGCAGAGCCATTTCCTGAGGAACACGAGGATGTGCCACAGACCCCCCCATGCCTCGGGGCTTGCTCATGGCCTTCAGCACAGGGACCTACTTATGTGGAGCTGTAGCTGCTTTTAAAAGCACTAAAACACACCAGGAAAATGCAGAGTGCTTGTGTGGACAATTAATTTGTGCTGTACAGCGCCTAAGAGTTCTTCTGAGTGCTGGCAGAGTGACTCAGAGCTGGGCTGGGTGGTGACAGCCCTGTCACTGCTGTGATGGAGCAGCTCACCAGCCTTTGATCGGGCCCAGGTTTCTCTCCTTGGCAGGTTGGGTTGTTTTGGATTCAGTGTGTCCAAAGAGCTCAGCACAGCTCAGAGCCAGGCTGGGGCTGGAGCCAGGTCCCTCTGGTCAGTGGATGGCCCCAGGGGCTGTGACCATCCAGGGAAATCAGCTGAGAGAAGGTGACAGTGGCGCTGCCTCTCCACCCCACCACCCTCCCCAGGAAACTCATGGTTCACCTGCCCTGTGTTCCCCAGCGCTCTTCACTCTGTAATTCCCAGAATTCACAATCCTGCAAGGACCTGTTCCCGTGATTCAGGTTTGGGAATCATCTCCACAAGGATAAAAGCAGCCCTGTGGCTTCACCTCTGTGTGCTCCTGTGCTGGAGCCTCTCACTCCCAGCCCTCATCTGCCTGGGATGCGGCCACAGAGGGGACACAGAGGGGACAGGACAAGGTCCCTGGCAGGGGCTGAACACAGAGACTCTCACCTGGGGCAGTTTTCAGTGCAAGCTGGAAAATTGGATTTATCCAGAGGGCTGGTTTGGGCATCTGAGGCCTGTATGAGCAGAGAGTGGTGAGGGTCCTGTCCCAGATTCCCCTTTGGCAGAGGATCTCCCTCCCCTGAAGGGCTGGGAGGGCAGAAAGCCCCACTGACAATCAGCACTGGGGTTTGTAGGAGCACCACAGCTCCAGGGCCATGCTGGATGTCAAACCTGGAGTTTTCCACCTCTGCCAGGGCGTGACCTCCACAGGGGCTGCAGGAGACCCCTCAGACCCATCCATGTCTGGAATTAAGTGGGATTCCCCAAACTCTCCTCCTGGGGCCCCACAGGCCCGGCACCAGCTCCTCCTTTGCTGGCATTGTGTCTGTCTGTCTGCAGGCTGCCCTGGGAGTTGCAGGACTGGAGCTATTCTGGGTGCTGTGCCTTGACACATTCCTGCAGGGTGCCTCTCCCAGCCACGCAGAGCTGTGGCAGAGGAGCTTTTAATTAGCCAGGATCCCAGAGCAGCGAGGGTGGCTCAGCTCCCTGCAGTGACAGCTCCAGCTTTGCTCTCCTGTCCTGCCTTGTTTCCATTGAAACTTCCCGGAGCCCTGGAAAATGCACAATTAGAGGCTGTTAGGTGATTGATTCCAGGGCGAAGGGGCCTTTCCTCCTTGCCTGGAAGGTCTGGCAGGTATTATTTAAAGAGCTAATGAATGTTAATGGGCACATTATTTGCAAATCTTGAAGTGGAATATTAGATCAGGGCTCCTGTGTGTCATGGTAATCAGCTTTCTTAGCCTGCTCTGGCTCAGGGGGGAACCACCCTGCAGTTGCTTTGTTGTGTGCTTTTCAGATTAATATCCCTTTTCCAATCCAGCAGCTTTTCTCGGGGTGTTAGAGTCGAGAAGCAGATGGTTCCCATGCTGCTGTTTGATGGCTGACCCGGGGGTTGTCCTGCTCAGAACCCAGCACAGAGCGAGCTCCTCCCTGCCTTGGTCTGTGCTGAGAGGGGGAAAGGTGCCTGGGAGGAGGCAGGGCTGGGCCTGCACAGCAGCATCCTGGGAGGGAGAGCAGCATCTGAGCTGCTCAGAGCCCTCCTGCATCCTCCTCAGATGGGCATTGAGGGGCAGCTCACTGCAGGAGCTCCCTGCTGCTGCTGCTCCAGGCTGCCTCTTCTCCAGCGCTTCCCAAATCTCACTTGGCTGCTTCCTCCTGCTCTTCCACCCATGGAGATGCCTTGTGAAGGCTGGCCTAGAACAGAGGCTGGACAAAGTTAAAGAATAAAATAGGGATTTATGAAAAGGCCTCAATGGATACACCTTGGGCACCCAAGATGAACCAACATGGTCACAAAACGCACGACTGGTCACAGGGTCTCTCACTTTGATCAGTTCTGCTCCATTTGCAACTTGCAGTTCATTGTCCCATTCCAGCTTTATCCGATGAAGTGTCATCCTGCTTGTTTATCTCTCTCCAGCCCACGTTGTTTGTGCTCTTGGGGCTGAGATTTGGATCATTTGTCCTTGGTCCCCAGCTAGAGTAGGAATTGTTTTGTCTCCCTGCTCTGTGCACAGAGCTCACCATCCCCTGATATGAAGCTCAGAATTACACATTGAAGCAGCACAGAGTGTGAAAAATACAAAAGCTAAAACCTGAGGCATCCATGTACTCCTCCATATTCTCACATCCAGGCCAGCCCAGACCTCTGGCCAGGCTGGTGGCCCCCATGCCCACATGCCCTGGATAACGGGCTGCTCCTGCATGCCAAAGGCAAGGTTCGAGTTGTGTTTTCCACAAGAACTCACTGAAAGGTTCATGCCCCAGCCTTCCTGGCCACATCTGGATCAGGGAGCACAGCCTCTGCCAGCTGTGACCCCAAATGCCAGGCACACCTCTGCACAGCACACACGTGGTGTCCCTGAGGAGGCCAAACTAAAGGAAAGATGAAATCTCAGGGGATTTTCCAAATGTTTTCGCTGGAGCCTTTCCTGAGCATCAGACAGGGAAGTGAAGCTGCTGCACAGAGAGCAGCACAGCCCTGCCCTGGCTCAGGAGGTGCCATGGACCCTCCTGGGGCCCAAAGTGAGCCACAAAATGGGGACTTGGGAGACCTGGGGGTGACAGGAAGGTTGGGTGACGGTGGATTCAGGTGTTCCACCTGCCCAGTGCTGCTCCCAGGTAGGGGATCCCAGTGGGAACAGCAGCACCAGGAACTCAGGGGGAAAATTCCCCCAGGTGCAGCACAGGTGAGGGATGGGGGAAGGCTCTATTCTGCCAAAATAAAGGAGCAAATTGACGATGAAAAAAGATCCATCACCTACTTCTGTATTTCCAGTCTCCTTCTGGGTGAATCCAGCAGATTTGTGCCTTGCAAGGGGAAGATTCCTGCTCTGTCACACACCTGCTCTGCTGCTCCAGACTCCTGAGCATCCACCCATCCTCCTCAGCTCCTTGGTGCCAACCTACTTTGTATTAACAGCGATTCAAATGTTAACAGCTGCTGTCCATGTTCGTCAAAAAGCAGCTTAATACAAATATATGATTATTGTATGAGCATTGTATAAAAGATACTTGTGTGTGTCTTAAGCTAAAACAACAATATACACTTTTATCCAATCCTGATACGTTTATAAATATATTTAAATGGGTATAAATATTTATAAATAGTTTCTGTAATCTCCTGTAATTAGGCTCTAAGCTCTGTGACAGACAGCATCTGTTTGATCTGCGGGTGCTCTGTGTGTGTGTGTGGCAGGTCTCTCCAACAACAGTGCTGGAGTCAGGAGATGCCTCTGAAGGGAGCTGGCTCCTTCCCCTGGGAGGGGAAACCCAGACCTGGAGCAGCTTCAGGTGCAGGGAGAGCTGAGCCCAGCTGGGAGCGTGCAGCCAGAGCAGGGCACGGAAGGATGAACAGCCCAGGGTGATGCTGGAAATGCTCTGTGAGTTATTGGCAGCTGGAAGCTGGGCTGGGAGGAAGGAGCAGCCAGAGAGGACGTGGTGGGTGGGAAAAGTATCATAAACCCTTTTTTTATTTCTCCTCATAACTCTCTTTATTTCCTCTCTGTTTGACTATCGCTTTGAGCTATCTTTGTTCCAGAAGGAGAGGAAGTAACCTAACACAGAGTCAAACAAAACGGGCCCTTTTTGCTCTAAAAGCCTTTTGGGAGTGCTCCCGACACAGAGGAAATGGGGTGGATTTCTCAGAGCTGTGGCAGCAGCTGATGAGCTTGGTGGCAGCAGGACAGGACAATCCATGGTCACACAGAGCCACCAGGAGCTCCCACGGGTGGGATTCAGGTCCCAGAGCAGCTGCTGGGCCAGCTGGAGCCCTGTCTGGGCTGCCCCAGGATTGTCCTTTCCCAGCTCAGGACAGACTGACGTGGCTCAGGTGGCTCCTGGGTATCCCTGAACACCCCATGGCACAGGGGGACCCTCAGACCACCCCACACAGGGACCCCACAGGGGTCTTGCAGAAGGACAGAGCAGGAATCTTCCCCTTGCAAAGCACAAATCTGCTGGATCCACCCAGAAGGAGACTGGAAATACAGAAGTAGGTGATGGATCTTTTTTCATCATCAATTTGCTCCTTTATTTTGGCAGAATAGAGCCTTCCCCCATCCCTCACCTGTGCTGCACCTGGGGAATTTTCCCCCTGAGTTCCTGGTGCTGCTGTTCCCACTGGGATCCCCTACCTGGGAGCAGCACTGGGCAGGTGGAACACCTGAATCCACTGTCACCCAACCTTCCTGTCACCCACAGGTGCCAGGACAGAGGGCACCATCCCTTGTGCCAAGGGCTGCTGGGTGTGTTTGGTGACAGAAACAGAAACTGGGCACTGCAGAAGCTCCATGGGGACACCCTTCTTGGCTGGGGAAGGGTTTTTGGGGTGATGGCACAGGTCAGGCTCTGGGGAGATGCTGCTCAGGAGGCACCAGTGGGATGGGGAGGAGGAGGAGGGGGAGAGGCACAGTTTGCTGCTCCAGTGGTGGATCCTGGTCCAGTTCAGCTGCTCATGTCCCTGGCACTGCAGAGATGTCCTGGCTCCCATGGGCACCGCTCTGTGCCCCCTCTGCCCACTCTGGGGGTGGTGGATGTGTCCCCTGCCCTTTGTCCAACCAGCCTGTGCAGGTTTTAGTTTGAACCTGGGTAGAAACACTAATTTTGTGTAGTGGTTTTGGTTTGTTAATTTGATATTTTATTCATTTTGAGATTTTTTTTTGTTAATTTTGAGATTTTTTTTGGTTAATGTATTAATGTACTTACTTCTTGATGTGAGATAGGAAGATAGGATTAGAAGAAAGGTGAAGAAGGTTTTTCCAACTATGGCACAGCCCCACTGTGTTCCTGCTTCAGGTGTGTGAGAAGAGCCTGTTCTGCCCGTGGGATGGGGGGAAAGCCCTGCTGGAGGAGATGGAGGCACCTCTGCTTCCTGCAGGCTGAGGGAGAGGATGGGAGAGCCATGGATTGAAAGGTTTGGCTGTGTGGGATGGAGACAATTGCTGGGAATGGCAGGGAAAGGGAAAGTGGAGCAGAGCAGAACAAAGGCAGACTGAAGCAGGAGCCTGGGGCTGTGCAGGGAGTGGGAGAGCATCCAGCAGAGCTGGACTGGCTGTGCCAAAACCTTGGGAATTGTTCTGACTCCACTCTGGCTCTCCGTGCTGAGCCCTGCTCCTGAGCTGGGCACTGTGCTGCTCTGTGGCAGATGATTGTCATTCCCAATTTCTCTGTTTAAAAATGCAGGAGAACAGACTGAAAGAAAAAATAATCAAATTGCCAAGTGCAAAGTTGCAGAGTGATCTTTGCTTTGCAGCTTTGACTTGGGCCCCGGCTGTGTATCTTTAATCTTCCACAAGTCTTTAATCAGAAGAAAATCTGGCTTATCCCTAAAGCCCAGGGTCTGAGCCTGTGCAGTGCAAACAGAATCCTCAGAGCCTCCAGGAGGGGATGGAGCAGACCCAAGTGGGGATGTGGCTGTGGCTGCCCCCTGATTGCAGCAGGGCAGGGCAGGAGAGGAGATGCTCGAGGCAAGAACAAGGGGAAAAATGAAACTGTGACAGCTGTGAATGCATAAACAGGCTGGGGGTTTAACAGGGAAACAGGGAAATGTTGGGAAGTGTTGTCTGCACTCACCTGGAGTGAAACCTGCTGGGTTTTGTAAGCCTGGATTTATCACAGAGGTACAGCTGGGAAGGGACACTAAAGCTGATCCCATTCCATCCGTGCCATGGGCAGGGACACATCCCACTGTCCCAGGGTGATCCAGCCTGGCCTTGGACACTTCCAGGGATCCAGGGGCAGCCAGAGCTGCTCTGGGCAAGCAAAGAAACCCCACTGATTTAGGGGTGATGCTGAGGATTTGGGGTTTTTTAGAAATAGGGCAGTGACCTCCTACCAGTTTACAACAGATTCTAAAGGAGCAAGAGGAAACAGGAGAATCCAGCAGAGCCTGTGCTGCTCCTGGGACAGGAACAAAGCCAGCCCTGCCTTTCCTTTAGAGCTCAGGGCATCTACCTTGAGCTTCAGGACAGATTTTTCTGTCATGGACAGGGCTTTCCCCACTGTTTTTAAGGAGAGCAGACTCACTTTCCAAGTGTTTGCAGGCAGACCCAGCCAGGGTGGGTGGCTGCTCCTGGGTCTCCCTTTCCTCCCCTCCTGCCTTGCTGAGTGTTCCTGGCAGTTTTTCAGCTGTGCTAAAAACCTCAGAGGAAATTATGGGATTGGGAACAATCCTGCTCCCAACCTAAAACCTGTCACAGGGGAAGATGCTGGATTGTCACCACCTTCCTCTGGGTGGTCATAGATTTTAAATAATTCCTTGCTCAGCACCACTAAATGGCTCCTTCCTGTGCCACATCCTTCGGGCTCTGGGGTGAATTCCAGGTGCTCCTTGGAATATTTTCAATTTCCCCATTTTGCTCCCCCACCTCCTCAAAGGCTGCTGATTTTGGGATGGCAAATGTTGGAATAACTTCCTTCTTTGGGAAGAGTTCTGGGGGATGAGGGAGGCTGGGAGCTCTCCTTAAACTTTGTCATTATCAGCATAAACTTCCCAGGGCTAAAATGAGTTATTTGGTGTGGTTTTCTCACGCAGATTTGTTTGGCAGCACACACAAAGGCAGGTAAAGCTGGATGAGTCCATTCTCAGGAGCAGCAATCCCAGCTGGAGTGGGAAATTGTGCAGGGAAAGAGGGATCCTGGATGTTCCTTTTGATCAGGGTGGGATCTAGTGAGGTTTTATCCCAGCTTCTGGGTTTTCTGTGGAAATCAGAGGGACAGGACCCCAACCCATGGGAGCCAGGACAGAAAGCAGCAGTGGGGCAAGTGCAGGGGAGGGCTGGGTATTAATTACTGCAATGAACAATTAATGAACAATTAATACTGGAAAATCACTCACTCTATGAGTTTAAATTCAAAACCAAAGCAAAAGGTTGAGGCCACACCAGCACCCACCTGCCCAGGTGATTCTTAACCAAAAAACTCATCAAGAAACAGGGGCCCAGGGGGTGCAAACCAGCCCAGACCTGGGGAAAATTCCAAAAACTCCGTGGAAAAATGGATAGAGACAACTCCAGAGAGAATTGAATTCCTCCTTGGGACAGGCAGCAGAAGCAGTGCCAGATTTCATCCTGAGCAGGCCACAGAGCTGATTTTAAATGCTGTTATTGAAGGGTTGCTCTGTAAAAGTGTCTCGATGTACTTAAACTCTGTAACATTGTAGGAATTTAAAAATAAACCCACCAAAGTTCATCACAACTTCATTTCAAAAAGGCTCTCCACATAAAAGGGGAGAGGCTTGTTAAAAAGAAATTAAAAGCAGCCACCAGAAGGGTGACATTTTTCCAGGGGACACAGACATTGTTTAAAGATCTTCTATTAGAGGATGACAGCAAACCTATACAATTATCAAAAGAGACCTTAAAAGGGCAAAAAATTAGCAGTTCTCATTAAAGAGCAGACCAAAGGAGGCTGTCAGAGGTAAAACAGTATCCTTCAAAAAGTGGAAGTCATGTTCAGAGGAGAAAAATGAGAAAAGGAGTGTGAGCAGACAAAGCTGTGACAGCAGAGACAAACCCGTTTTTTGAGGAGTTGTAAAAATCAAATATGAAACTGTAATAAATCTAAAACCAAACCTTAATAAATCTTATTAAAATATAATATTAATACATATTTAATATATAAATATATTTCAGAAATATATATTAAATATATGTACTATTATGAATAATAAATAAACCCTTTTTTGCCAACCCCCTCAGCAGCTGTGGAGCCCCCACAGTGGAGGGTCCATCCCAAAATCAGCAGCCTTTGAGGAGGTGGGGGAGCAAAACGGGCAAATTGAAAATATTCCAAGGAGCACCTGGAATTCACCCCAGAGCCCAAAGGATGTGGCACAGGAAGGAGCCATTTAGTGGTGCTGAGCAAGGAATTATTTAAAATAAGGTGGTTCTGAAGGAGTTGCAGGTGGGAAATGCAGGGATGCTTCCAGCAGCAATCCAGGGATGGCCCAGCCCAGCTCTGAGCTCAGGAAAATCTAACAGAGCCCTCAGGAGCACAGGAATAAATATGGAATAGAGGGGAAGAGTCACTGCACCCAGAGTTCTTCTCCATGAATTTCCAGAGCAGGTGTGCATGTGGGAAAAGCTTTGGGAAGATCCTCAACAGAGTCTCTTCTAGTGCAGTGTAATAGTGTGGGGTTAAAGAGAAAATTCTGCTCTGCCTCATAACTGTGCAAGAAACACAATTCAGGAATAAATCTGCAAAGAGAAGAGAAGCACCAGGGACCTGTGGTGGAGCAGCACCTCCAGGTCAGGACAAGGAAAGGAAAGCAGTTCAACCATGGAGCTGCTGATAATTCTTCAATATTCTGAGTTCCTGGTGCAAAGCCATGGCAGGAGCCCCCAGCAGGAAGGAAACCAGGAGCAGAATGTGCCAGATCCTGTGGGAGGGTGAAACAACCCAGTGGGAAGGGCTGGGACTGCCCAGGCTGAGCAGAGAGGGGAGTGTGGAGACCTCAGAGCCCCTGCCAGTGTCTGCATGGGTTAAAGGGAAACTGGAGAAGGATTTGTGTCAGGAACTGGAGAGCCAGGACAAGGAGAATGGGTTAAAAATTAAAGAGGGGGATTTTAGATGGGATATTGGAAAGGAATTGTTCCCTGTGAGGGTGGGCAGGCCCTGGCACAGGGTGCCCAGAGCAGCTGTGGCTGCCCCTGGATCCCTGGCAGTGCCCAAGGCCAGGTTGGACACTGGGACAGTGGGAGGTGTCCCTGCCATGGGGTGGAATGAAATAATCCCATGAAATAATCTTTAAGGACCTTTCCACCCCAAACCATTCTGGGATTCTGGGATTTGAGCTGAACCAGTCACAAGCTTTAACCAAGCTATAACTGCTCAGGAAATGGGATTTTTTTTTTTTCCTTGCATGCCCACATTGCAGATACAGTTATGGGGAAAAAAAATCGCCTCAGTGATCTGTGATAGCCTAAAAGTAAATTGAGTGTGGAAATTTTTCGGGGGAAAAATGTTAAACAAAACAGAAGAGATCAATTTGTCATTGCACAGATCAATATTTCACCTGCTACTTAACTACTGTTTGCAGATCTGTTCCCTCCACTGGAGGAGAAAAAAAAAAGACAGGGAAAAAAAAAACCCTAGGAAGGAGGAAAGATGGAGAGAGAAGTGGGGAAGATAAGGGTTGAGGAATGTCTCTGCAGGCAGAGAGATTTCATGGATTGAGACTCCTCACTCTGAGCAAAGTGTGAGTGATGGGCAGGGGTGGCACAGGGGAGATAATTCAGTTCCTGCAGCTCAGAAACTGGGATATCACACGGATCAGGACATTCCACACAGGCAGGAAGAACCTGCCTCGTTCAGATTTTGTGTCCCTAAAATTCTTCCCCAGAGGATTTGGTCAGGTCTGTGTGGGCTGCAGGACAACCAAAACCTCCAGGGGGATGCACAGAGGTTGATCTGGGCCTCCTTGGCCTCCCCACACCCAGCCAGGTTTGCTTCCCTTAATTCTCCTTTTGGAATTTTGAATCTGAAGTTTGGAAGCTTCAGCTGGGAATTCTTCAGGAATCTTCTGGAATGGGCTGGGCCAAGCTCTCACTTGAGTGGTTACAGTCAGCTGGGCTGGGCTCTTTCTCCAGCAGCACTGACACACCCAGAGCACACAGCCTCGAGCTGCACCAAGGGAAATTCAGGTTGGAGAGCAGGAAAAAGTTTTTCACAGAAAGGTGATAAAGTTGTGGAATGGCTGCCCAGGGAGGTGGTGCAGTCCCCATCCCTGGGGGTGTTTAACAAAGCCTGGATGTGGCACTGGGTGCCAGGGTTGAGTTGGGGAGTTGGGGCTGGGTTGTGCTCGATGATCTTGAAGGTTTCTTCCAACCTGATCATTCTGTGAATTCTGCAAATTCTGTGAATTTTGTGGACCAGCAGCTCATGGTGGCACAGGCAGGGTCCTCCCAACCTGTCCCACAACTTCCCAAAACAAATAAATTGGAATGGGATGGGATGGGATGGGATGGGATGGGATGGGATGGGATGGGATGGGATGGGATGGGATGGGATGGGATGGGATGGGATGGGATGGAATAGAACAGAATAGAAATAGAATAGAATAGAATAGAATAGAATAGAATAGAATAGAATAGAATAGAATAGAATAGAATAGAATAGAATAGAATAGTTTTCAGTTCAAAGAGACCTAATAGAGCAGAATAGAACAAAATCTTGTATTTTCAGTTCAAAGGGACCTACAACCACCATCCTGCCCAACTTCCTGACCACTTCAGGACTAACACAAATTTAGAGCTTGTGAGTTCTGTGAGGATGAGGATAGGGTCTCATGCACAGGTTTGTGTTTATCTAATCCCAATCGGAAACAGAATCTGCCTCAGTCTGAGGTAGAAAAGGATTTTCCTTATGGATCAGACATTCACCTGCTTTTCCAAGAGCATTCCTCACTGCACATCAGCTCACCTTCCACCACTGTGAGGGCAGAAACGAGCTCATGGCTTGAATTCTTCAACAGCCTTGGAGGAAAATGATTTCAAATTCTCCTCATGCTGCAGGAGAGCTGCAGGCCTGGAGCAGAGGAGCCCTGTTGGGGCTGCACCCAAGGAGGCATCTCTGGGATCACCGCCGTGGGATCCCATGTGGAGCAGAAGGCTGGCAGGTCATCAGACACAGCCAGGGCCAGCAAACAACAGGCCACGGCTTCAAAGAACATTTCTAAACCCCAGCAGGACTCAAAGCACGTTTCCACTGCAGCACTGGGGGGAAAAAATAAATAAATTTTGTGTTTTGCTTTCAGTTCTGCCACGTTCAGGTTGAAACCACGGAGCAGTGGAGCAGAAAGGCAGAGGCAGAATTTGTCATTCCACTGTCCTGAAAATGGTTAAAGCAGCATTTGTTCAAGGTTAAACAACCCAGCAAAAGTTCCTCTTGTGCTGAGTAGAAATAGGCAGATTTTCTGCATGAAAAGGGAAATACATAAAGTTGTGAACGCCTCGCATTGGAATGGAAATGCTGAGCTGCCAATGAGGGGCTGGAATGGGGAATCAGTGCCGGGAGCGGCCCAGGCCCGAAAATAATTTATTTTCTGCAGTGAATTTATTTCATGAAAAGTCATTATTCCAAAATCAATGCAAACAAACCAAGGGGCAGCCAGAGCAGCACTGCAGCTGGGGATGGCACAGAGCTCCAGGGAAAAGCTCTGCCTGGCTCCTCTGGCCTGGGGGACACTAAAAACACATTTGTCCCAGATTTCACCCCCTGTCCTGAGCCCCCACAATTCCAGCCCTGTTCCAGGCAGGGAGATCATGGAAAAGCTTGGGATGGAAGGGATCTTAGAGTCATCCATGGGCAGGGACATCTCTCACCACCCCAGGCTGCTACAGACCCCATCCAGCCTGGCCTGGGATCCAGGGGCAGCCACAGCTGCTCAGGAAAATCCATCCCAGGGCCTCTCCATCCTCCCAGGAGGAATTCATAATTCCCAATATCCCATCTGAATCTCTCTTTTTCCAGCTTAAAGCCATTAAAGATACAGAGTCCTGTCATGCATCCACCCCTGCAGGACAATATTAATTCAGATTCATGAATTTCTAACCACTGTAAATCATGATGGAGGAAATTGAGGGGATTTTTGGGGCTGAGAGCAGGCCAGGGTGCAGAGCAGCTCCTGCCATGTGCCACAGAGATCCCAAAGATTAAAAACCCCATTTGGATGCAGGAATCAGGCTGAAGCCCATGGCAAAATCTGCTGGGCCATCCCCACACATGCAGCAATTGTTAAACTCTCTCCACTGCCTCGCTGGAAAGCAGAAATTTCTCAGATTCTCCCTGAAATAACTGGCTTTTGTTTCCCTTCCTTCTTGACAGGAGTATTTATGGTGATCACAAAGGAAAGATCACAACACATCCTGGCAAAAAAAAAAAAAAAAAAAAAAAAAGAAGCCAGAGGAAAGAGCCAGCCTACAGATAATAAGTAACAAATCAGGAAAAGGAGGAAGATAATGGCTGTGATTAAAAATTAGACAGTGGGAAATAAAGAACAATGGATGTGAGAAGTAAAAGTATCCATTAAAAAAAATCCATATCCAAATGTGTTATGGACAACAAGAAAACATTTTAGATTAGGCTGGAACAAAAGAAATTCCAGCAAAATTGCTGTGTTATAGATCCAGGTTTTGATAGGGGCAGGAATGCCATCAATAACGATGCAGATGATGCAGAAAAGCCCAAAAATCTGCTCTGGGAAACAATGAAGGGAACAGATTTCCAGCTCTCATCCCCCAACATTTTCCATCCCAACGGCAGCAGCTCCCAAATTGTTCACAGCTTAAAAATCTGTGAGGCTGCAAGCTTAATTAAGCGAAATAATTATTAATTTTTAAAAGCTTGCAATTAATTTTTAAACCAGTTTTCACCTGCAAGATCAGCCAAGTTGTTTGGAAATTTGTGGAGGGAAATCACTAAATATTTTACAAGAATAAAGCTGGTGTCGAGGTGGTGGTGAAAATGGGTGGAAAAAAAAAAGGGTGAAAAAGAGGGTGAAAAATAGGGCTGGGATTTGTCACCAGCCCCCAGCTGGAAGTGCCACTGTCCCCTAAAGCTTCTCCTTCTCCTCCCTCCTCCCCTTTATCTTAGGCTGGGCCTTTCCTATAAACCCCCCTCCTTTGTTTTCCCCTTGGCATCAAACATATTTTTTTATAAGCTGGGGAATAAAAATTGTTTCCAAAAGCATCTAGTGATCCTGGGGGTTCTCTGTGCTGCTGAAGTTGATTGTCCTTGTTATTCCAGGAAAAGTTTGGAACTGTTTAATTTGTTGGCTCCCAGCAGGTGGAAGGTTTGATGCCGGATTTGTGGGATTAAGGGTGATTTGAGACGTTCAGGGGTTTGCTCTGAGTGAAATCACCACAACTCCAGCAGAATATCAGCAAAATAAAATTGCAGGATCCTTAATTAAGTGCCTTTAATTTTATTATAAATCTTGAGGCCTTACAAGTGAATTGATGTTTAATCAGGGAAATGATGATTCTGCCTCTGTCTGTGAAACCAGAGGGAGCCAAAGGGAAATTCAGGGGATTTGGGCTCAAAACCACTTTTTGTTTTTGAGGAGTAACTGCCTTGAGCCTTCATGGGACACCAGAATGGTCTGGGCTGGAGGGGACCATAAAAGTCATTGAGATCCACCCCTGCCATGGGCAGGGACACCTCCCACTGTCCCAGGTGCTCCAGCCTGGCCTTGGGCACTGCCAGGGATCCAGGGGCAGCCCCAGCTGCTCTGGGCACCCTGTGCCAGGGCCTGCCCACCCTGCCAGGGAACAATTCCTGACCAATCTCCCATCCATCCCTGCCCTCTGGCAGTGGGAGCCATTCCCTGTGTCCTGTCCCTCCATCCCTTGTCCCCAGTCCCTCTCCAGCTCTCCTGGAGCCCCTTTAGGCCCTGGCCTGGCTCTGAGCTCTCCCTGGAGCCTTCTCCTCCCAGGTGAGCACCCCCAGCTCTCCCAGCCTGGCTCCATGGCCTCCATGGCCTCTCTGAATTTGCTCCAGCAGCTTCAGGTCCTCCCTGTGCTGCAGCCCCCAGATCTGGAAGCAGGAATCCAGGTGGGATCTCTTTTCCAAGCATGTCCTTCCTCTCAGCACAGCACTTCCATCCTTCCTTGGCCAGGCTGGGAATGCTTTGCTCCAGGAGAGGGATGAGAAATTGCCGGCAAGATTTGCTTTGTTGGGAGCTTATCTGGGTGGGAAGGAACATTTTGCAATCCTGGACCTTCCTGTGCCAACCTCAGTGGGATCAGCTGGAGCCCAGCTCCCAGAAGTTATTTCAGCTTTGCTTAATCCCAGCCCAGTTGTGCAGTGACCTGGCCTGGAAGGTCCCTGCTCTGCTGGAGAAGGGATTGACCCTGCTGGCAGCACACCCCAGAGCTGGAGGATTTGGCATTGCTGCCCTGTGGTGCCAGGGCTTTGCACAGCAGTGCCTGGCAGGAATGGTGGGAATGGAATGGAATGGAATGGAATGGAATGGAATGGAATGGAATGGAATGGAATGGAATGGAACTGAACACCATGGAATGGAATGGAATGGAATGGAATGGAATGGAATGGAACGGAATGGAATGGAATGGAATGGAATGGAATGGAATGGAATGGAATGGAATGGAACGGAATGGAACTGAACACCATGGAATGGAATGGAATGGAATGGAATGGAATGGAATGGAATGGAATGGAATGGAATGGAACTGAACACCATGGAATGGAATGGAATGGAATGGAATGGAATGGAATGGAATGGAATGGAATGGAATGGAATGGAACTGAACACCATGGAATGGAATGGAATGGAATGGAATGGAATGGAATGGAATGGAATGGAATGGAATGGAATGGAACTGAATACCATGGAATGGAATGGAATGGAATGGAATGGAATGGAATGGAATGGAATGGAACTGAACACCATGGAATGATGGGGAATGCTGGAGGGACACCAAACACCCCCAGGGCAAAGCCAGGGCCACAGGAGGGAGCTTTAAGCTGGGAACACTCTGCCCTCTGCTCCTGCTGTTCAGGAACTGTGTGAAACCCTGTGATTTTCAAGGTGTTTGGCAGTGGTGATTGTTGTAGGCTGCTCTCAGCTTTTTGGGAACAGTTTAGTGCCTGATCCAGCCTGAGCCACCTCTGGCTGTGCTTCCCATTTGCTGGGTTTGAAGCACCAAGGGAGGCAGATCTCAGGTTGTGGAGTTGGGATGGGAAACTGCAGCTTCTGCCACAGCTCTGGATAAACCCCACAGCGAGAGGAGCTCTGCTCCAGGCTTAGATTTGGGCAGAAGGAGCTTCAGTCCAGTGTAAGCCCCAGCAGCTTACACAGCCTGGGGTTCGGGGTGCAGGTGGAGCCAGGGACAATCTGCCTGTCTGGAAGTGCTGACAGCAATCCTGCAGTGGAGGCAGGAGGAACTTTATCCCCCCATTCCCATTCCCATTCCCAGGAGCTGCAGCTGCATCTCCCACCCCATGGCTGCAGGACACTCGAGGGCAGGATGAAGGAAACACCCCAAAAATGTCAGTAACACTTGCTGGGGAGAGGAAAAGCAAAGGGTGAATTTGCTGCAGTCAGAGTTTAACAGAGAAGGGACTCAGGTTAGAGGCAGGTATAAAGAAATACAAGGAATCAATTTTTTAATGGATTTGCCTGTGCTTTAGACTGGTTCCAAAAAGCTTGGAGTAATCCAGGGAGCAAGGTAATAAATTGTTGATATATTTGTAGTGCTGAACAGGGCTGAGGTCTGGTGAAATCCTTAGCTTGGGAGGTGAGGAATCCTGCAGAGAAGCTCCCATTTCTTCCTTGGTGGTTATCATCAAACTCATATTATTTTTTCCCCCAAGGTTTCCCATTATTTCTAACTCAGTGTTTATTCCCTAGGGTATCTGCCCTGCTCCAAAGGCAGGAAAAGTTTTTCCTGGAGGCTTTTCCTTGGGGGGGGTTCCAAGATTGAAAACCAATGTGAGGGAAAGGTCCATCCTGCTGGGAAAGATCATTTCTTTCTGTCTCACTCTGGATTTTCTCTAATTGACGAGGTTCAGGTGCTCTGATAACCCCAAACCCCCAGTTCTGGGCTCTCCCCAGGGGTTTTGCAGTTGGCAGCAGGCACAGAAATCCTGGGAGTGAAACATCTCTGGGGCCTGCAGGCTTTGCTGCTCCTCCAGCCCTCCAAGGGAAGTTACTGCAGTGCCAGTATTGAGCAGGGGCTGTGTGAGAGCGTGGAGGCTGCAGCTCATCACAGGTCAGGTTTGAGGGGATTTTGGCCAACTGGAAGTTCCCTGTGGTTGCATCTCCCCATGGAAGTCTGTGTTTTCCTGCTTTCTGTGCCAGTCTCAGCAGAGGCCAAAGCTTCCTGGGATTTTGGCTGTTTGAGGGGGATCCTTCCCACCCCTCTGCCCAGGGCTGGAAACAGGAGGCCCTGAACCTCCAGCCAAGCCTTTCCCAGCCCCTCTGGCTTCCAGGCTGGAGAAACCTGGATCCAAACCTCAGATAGAGCAAAACTATTTAAAAATTTAAAACAAGCAGGAAAACCCCATTGTATGGACAGAGCCCTGAAGCAGCAGGAATTTCTCCCATCTCTCTTCCGTGGTGCCTGGCTGGTTGTGCATGTGCAGCCAAAGCTCCCAGGCATCCTGAGGAAGGGATTTTCAGCAGCCACGATGGTCCTGCATGTTCCCAGCATGTTTCCAGCCCTGGGAAATGCTGGATTTGTTCCTGAAACCCTGAAAACAACAAGTTTAGGTCCTGCCAGGGGAGTCAGTGCTCTGGATGACAGGAAGACACCACAAGGTGTTTTTCCATGTCCTCAGGAGTGATAGCAGAGCTAAAGCAGATGGATCAGAAGCCTTTCCAGCTGAAGAGTTTGGTTTCCAAGCTTTGAATTTCAGATTTATTTTAAAAATCCCCGTGTGAGGGGAGGCAGGAGTATTTCCAGTGCAGTGTTGTCCAAACCAGGAATTCTCCATTTAAAATAACCACCACAGACCCTCTGGAGCAGCCCTGCTGTGCTCCCTCCCTGCAGGAATTGCAGGACACCTGAGAATCCAAACACTGGATTGGGAAACCACCTCTCCATCTCCACTGAGGCTCTCTTCCCAGCTCAGCTTCTTGTCAGGCCCTGTTTGCATCCCTTCTTTTCTGCCCAGTGATTGTTGCTGTCAGCTTGCTCTTATCCCATTTCTTATATAGGTTGCTTTATTTGGTTTTATTGCTTCTTTCACCTCCTATCTTATCAAGGTGCATTTCTTCATTGCTTCTGTGATCAGTGTGGGTTTTAGGAACACATTTAGGGCATCTTTAAAAGAGTCTTCAACAACTCCAAATTAATCACCCCAATCCTTCTGATGATTTTCCTGCCAGTCCCTAAATGTTTTCAGCAGGGCCTTTTCCCCACAGGTATCCAAGCCCAGGCAGGGATTGTGTTTGGTCAGAGCAACAGAAACAGAGGCTGGTGAATGGAAAAGGTATTGTTTGGTGATCAGTTCACCCCAGTCTGTGGGAAAAGGGGCTGAAGCAGCCAGATTGGGAAGGTAAGGAATAGTTTAAGCTGGAAAGCAATCAGGGCACATTTGAAAAGCTTTGAGGATGGTGGTGAGGAGCCACCCACGATGCCCCAGGAGCTCTGCCTGCAGCCACCACAGCTTGGAGTCTCCTTATCCCCCTCCAGCTACAGCAAAACTGGAGTCAATCCCTCTCCATCTCCTTGGGTACACCTGGGGATGAGGAGGGAAATCCTGCTCCTTTGGAAGAGGTCCCCAAAACCCCCAGCCCATGGGAGCAGGCAGAAGAGCAGTGTCAGGAGATGCTGGGGGATGGTCCTGCCTCTTTCTTGGAGGGCAAAGAAACCCTGAATTCCCTTGTTTCCATTCCCAGTAAAGCTGCAGGTTGGCTGTGGATCTGCCATGGTTCCATGCTCCTGGGAGTGTCTGGAGCCCGGGAATGCTGGCTCTGGGCTCCAGGCTGACACTGCAGGGCTCTCTGGTTGTTTCCTACCACTCCATCATGTTCCCGGAGCATCATCATGAAGAGAAACATGAAAGCAGGCAATTTTTAATAATAAAAATAAATAAAAGGCATAATAATGTAAATTATGCACATCATTAACCCAAACTGTTGCTCTAAAATGGACAGAGATTCTGCAGGGGAATCATATTGACAATTTTCCCTGAAGGACAGGAATCTGTGGAGGACACGGACCTGGGGTGGATATGGATCTGTGGTGGACATGGACCTGTGGTGGACACAGACTTGTGGATAGGAAACGGTAGTGGATACAGACCTGTGGTGGACACAGACTGGTGTTAGACATGGACCTGTGGTAGACATGGACCTATGGTGGACAAGAACCAGTGGTGGACAGGAACCAGTGGTGGCCACAGACCTGTGGTGGCCAGGGATTTGTGGTGGCCATGGACCTGTGGTGACAGGAACCAGTGGTGGCCACAGATCCGTGGTGGCCATGGATCTGTGGTGGCCATGGACCTGCCACCCTCAGCTCCGCTGTTTGAGGCAGATGAATTCTTTGCACAACTCATCTCCTGCAGCAGGTGCCAGGTGAGGGCAGGGGAGCTCCCCCCCTCCCCAGAGTGCCCCTTGTCCTCTCTGCCCACAATGGAACCCCACAAGCCAAGCTCAGGTCCCTCACTTTACTGTCCAATGTTTCCAAGGGGAATCCCGGGGCCACATGGATTTTTATACTTTATTTTTGAGGAATATATAGGAGGGGATTGGGAGGGAACTGGTGTTGGATGTCTCCTCCCTTCCAATTCCTCCCCTTTCCTCCTGCTCACTCTTTTTCCTTTTCAAAGAAGAAAGAGTCACTTTAAACTCTTTCATCAGCTCACCCTCATCAAAGGCAAGTGGGCTCAGCCTGAGTGGGATTTCCCAGCCCCCTCCCATCTCCCAGATTCCTAAAGCTGCTTTAAAGCGCCTTAAACCCTTCCTGCATAGAATTTTTCCTTGCAAAAATTAGACCTCATGAAAATAAATAATTCCCAGAGGAAATTTCAATTTGATTACAAATATTGACTTGCTTGAGGAAAGCTTTTTTTAAACAAAAATCCATTTGGAATCAACATTTTCAAATTAAACATGTATGTTCGCTCTGTCAGAGTACTTAACTTGGAAAAATACCAATTTTCTTTCCAGTGGTTGGGGATTTTAGGAGTTTCTCCCACCCATAGTTTTTTTTTTGGCGAGAGCCGAACAAAAGCGAGGCCTTGAAATCGGGCGAAGTAGGGAAAAGATTTGTTTTCATTTCAAGGGATTAAAAAAAATGCAATGTGAAATGTTGTAAATCATTTTCATGCTTCTAAAAAAAAAACCCTACAAATGCAGAAATATGAGGATTAAAGCTGGAGCTCCGGGAGATGCCTGAGCTGGAGGAACACCAGGCAGAGCTGACACAGCGGGTGCTGCAACTCCGGTGTCACTTGGATGGTCCCCATGAGCCCACTGCTCCCACTTCCAGCACTTTGAGAGGGATTTTGCAGGGTTTGGCAGCCAGGAGATGTGGGAGAGGAGCAGACAGGTGGGAAAAACTTGGTGGTTTGGCAGCTGAGTAGTGACATCAAGCTGTGCACGGGTTCTCCGTTTTTTGGGCTAAATCCAGAGGGTCCATCAGTGTCCCACAGACATTTGTGCAGAATCAGGGACTCCCAGAATGCTTTGGATTGGGAGGGACCTTTCAAATCCTCTCATCCCACCCCTGCCATGGCAGGGACACCTCCCACTGTCCCAGGCTGCTCCCAGCCCCAGTGTCCAGCCTGGCCTTGGGCACTGCCAGGGATCCAGGGGCAGCCCCAGCTGCTCTGGGCACCCTGTGCCAGGGCCTGCCCACCCTCACAGGGAGGAATTCGTTCCCATATATACAAGCTAATTTTCCCTTTTAATTTGAACCTCAAATTCCCAGTTCAGTGACCAATATAACCAGTATGAGTCACTGAACCCAGCTTAGGCTCCACACCCCACTAAAGCAGCACTTCAGGTGCCTCTTCTGGTGTGCAGCCCCTCTTAACAAAGCTAAACCCAACTGCTCAGAATGTGAATCTTTGTTGTGTTCTCCCCCAGACTCTTCCTGTGCTTTCTGTGATCCCTCTGCCCCTGGAAACGGTGGAGCTGAGCTGAAACATTTGGGAAACCTCCCCCAGGTCAGGACAGGGAGCACTCAGGTGTGAATGTGCTGGTTTTGCCACTTTATGGATTAAAAAAGGCAAGAATAAATCAACTTAACTTTGTGCAATGTAGGAGCTGTGTCGGGGAGAGGGTAAATTGGTTTTAGTGCAGGAACCTGGTGTCCTGCTGATTTTGGGAGGGGAAAGAAGAAGAAGGAGATGGAGGAACAGCAACTTTCTGATGTAGACAAGATTTCCACATGCTTGTCCTGGGAGAGGTCCTGAGGGGGCCCAGCCTTCAACCATTGCCCCTGCCAAAATAAAACACATCCATTAACTAAAATAAATCAACATCAGCATCATAAGTGACCCTGGCAAGAGCTGGGGGCTCTCCTGGAGCCTGAATCAGGAGGCAGAGGGATGGGGGATCCCCAGCAGCCGCAGTTTGTCAGGACCCTGCTGAGCTGAGGCGGCTCCAGCAGAGACTCTGCTCACCGGAGCCATCCAGGCATCAGCCAGGAATGACTCCAGACACCGGAGGAGCTTTTAAGGAGCACTTTGTTAATGAATGCACATGAGAAATGGCTGGTGACAAATGCAGCGAGCGCTGGGACGCCAGGCCCAGGCAGTGCCCCCACAGCCATTAGGCCCAGCGGGAGCTCCGGGAAAGTTGTTCCTGCCAGGAGAACCCCATTCCCACAATAAAGCAGGAAAACAAATGCTGAACTGTCCTCTGTGTGATTCCAGCACCTTCCCAGCCACATCTCAGCAGGTCCAGCAGTGCCTGGGCCTGGTTTACTCCACAGGGGCCCAGCAAAGCCTGAGGAGCCGCTGTGACCCCCATGGCTGGTGCTGGCCCCTCTCTGTTTGCCTGGAGGTGCCTTGAGCCTTTTCCCAAATAATTGTGCTTAAGCAGCCCATGATGAAGCTGTTCAGGACAGTGGATGTTGCCAATGAGGACAACTTCTCTTAAGGTTAATTAATCATTTGTAAACCGACCTTTGAGGGGATGAATTATTCATCAGTGCTCCTCAACCAACACAACACAGAAGCTTCATCCAGCGTTTTTTGGTCAAAGTTTTCCACTTTTCCATAACTAAAGGAACAGGGAGAGCTGTGTCCCTGGCTGTCACCTCTGTGTGGGATGCTCCTGCTTGCCCAGCATTTAAACCACAGCCAGGCTTAGGCTGGACCAAAGCCCGACCACTGCTGCTCTTCCCTACCTGTATTTCTTCCTTAAAGCCTGACTGACCTTAAATTCTCTCGAAGACTCCTCTCCAGGAGCTTGACATTTAAAAGTGCAGTGACAGAAAATAACTTCTTCTAAAAATATGTGTAACTTATTTACCAGCAACCAGGAGAGGAGGAGAGGAATTCAAATGAAGACACACATTGACATCACACCGCTGGTTGTGACTTCTCCTGGGGGCAAAGCTGCTCCCTGTGCATTCCAGGCCTTTCCCCCACATCCAAACCTGGGAATGGATGGGCAAGGATCAGGAGAAAAGGGATCCATCCCCATTTGCCTTTCCTCCACATCCAAACCTGGGAATAGCTAAGGAAGGATCAGGAGAAAAGTGATCCATCCCCATTTGCATTTCCCCCACATCCAAACCTAGGAATGGCTGAGCAGGACCCAGGGATCAGGAGAAAAGGGATCCATCCCCATTTACCTGTCCCCCATATCCAAACCTGGAAGTGCCTGAGCAGGAAAACTTAGGAGAAAACTTAGCAGAAACTTAGCAGGAATAAGGAGAAAGAGGGATTCCTCTGTACACTCCCAGGCTGCAGGGAGGGGCAAGGCTCCAGTTTTGGGGGAGACAAGGAGCTGATTTAAGATCCCACAGCCTCCAAAAGTGGGAGGCAGGAAAAGACAAGCCACTGTTTATTGGGAAAACATCTCATGCATCATTCTTTGTCAGGTTACAGAAATGAAGGAATAAAAAAGAGAGAAAAAATAAATCAAAGACAAAACACAGCACAAATATGAGAGCTCAGTACTTGGAAAACTGCTCATTTCCATAGGGAAAAGCCTTCTCCACCCCACGTTTCCCAGGAGAAAGCAGCTCCTGCCCAAACAGACTCCTCACCCCCTTCCCCACCCAAAACTCCAGCACAACCCTGGGGGATTCTCCTGAACGTGAGGCGTTCATGTATCTTTAATTATTGTTTCAGCCACATAAATCCATGCAGAATTAAAATTCATGATGGTTCTAGGGTACAAGTGCAAACAATTTGTTCGGTAAACTTTGCTCTAATTGGCATTCTGAAAATTTCCTGTTAATCAAGCCCCCTGGGCTCGGTTTACCAGTGTAGCTGTGCCTGGGAACGTCGGTGCTCGGAGGGTGCATGCGCCAGCGCCGCGTTCAAGGGTCTTTAGATGATATTAACTCACACACTTTGTCCTCACGTTAATTTGCAAGTCATTTTTTGACAACCTTCCGTGGCCCTGCCTTTTATCTCGCTGCTTCGTTACTCGAGGCAAGCAAGCAAGAGGGAGAGACTTGTTAAACCTGAGACTAAATCACACCCCTTAAACCTGAGACTAAATCACACCCAGAGCCCAGCGTGGGACATCCCCAGGGCATCTGGAACTCCTCCCTCCAGCAGATGCCTTGCCAGTGGCTCTTGACTCCAAATGGCCACAGGAAACACAAAGAGGTGTTTGGGCCAGTGTGGAAACCTCAGGAGCATGAGGCAGGGACCCCAAAAGTGGGGATGTGGAGGTGGGGACACCTTGGGCCTCCTGAGCCGAGGATGTGAAGGTCCTGAAGATCCAGGGCATGGGCAGAGCTGCTTTTCCATCCCATCCCATCCCATGTGCAGGGAGAACAACAGGAGATGCCAGGCTCTGGCACTTCCCACACGCAATCCAACATGGAAAAATCGGCCAATTCTGGATCTCTCTCCCCCAGGGAACACCTTCCCCTCTCAGGGTCACCACCAGGATTTCAGGAGCTTTCAGCCATCCCCTCCCCTCAGTTTTGCAGCGTTATCAGGCCAGTGCTTAACTCTCATCCCAAGAGATTTAGGAATAGGAGAAGCTTTGGATCACCTGAGCGTCTCTTCCCAGCGGCACAGCGAGGCAGGATGATAGAAATAACAAAATAATGAGCAGCTGCCAGAGATCAGGGCTGTGCTGGAGGAGCTCTCCTGGATGGGAATGTGCAAGAAGGAAACGCAGGAGAACTGGCAGCTCCCAGAAGACACCAAAGATGGTGCACAACAACAAACTGCTTCCCGGGAAAGCTGATAAGGAGCATAATTAGATGGAATTATGGCAGCAGCGGCGTCTGGGAGCTGGAAAAAAAATCATGTGGAGAGTGGGAACAGGCACATTCCTGGGGGAAAATAAAAAAGGATAATACAGGTTCACACAGTGAGAGCTGCTCATGAGGTTTTGGAGGCAACCAGAAGGGGCCACAAATAAATCAGATGTAAAACAAGAACAGGAAGATGTGGAGAGCCCTGAATGTCTGGGGAGGGAGAACAGACTGAGCATTCCAGGCAGGGATTTGTCCCATCTCCATTGCCTCAGTCTTTATCCAAAGGTTAATTGTGGATGAAAGGTAATGAAACAGCTTTGAAGGGAATTGTGGGGAAGGCCAGAGGAAGGGAAGGAGTTTGGAGCCATTTGGATGTGTCAGATGTATTCAAAATGAGAGGATCTGATGAAAAACACCCTGGAACGAACACTGAACCCTCGGCGGTTATCATCAAAACTGATGAAGGTGCAGAGGTCCCTGGAGATGAGAGAAACACCTCTCTTTGAAGAGGATACTTAAAATTAAAAAAAAAAAAAAAGGTTAGAAAAAAATCTGAATAATCATCTTAGTCTAAATTCCCTGAAAGAGGCTGGAGGAAAGGCTTAAATGAGTAACTTGTAAAAGGATGAATAAAATCAAAGAACATGGGTTTGTCAAGAGCCAGTCATGTCAACTCCGTTTAATTTCCTTCTTTGATAAGGGAACAGGAGGACCTGATGATGGGGAGCAGCAAACACACGAGTGAGGAGGATTTCTGCATTTTCCCACTAAAAAAAAAAACCTCAAAATCCAATCAGAGCACAACTGGCAGAGAAACCACTCCTGAAGAGGAGGGATCAGGGGACAAGGAGATTCTCAGCCCCCACCTTGGCTCTAGAGGAGGGGCTGTCACCCTCCCTCTCCATCCTGCCTTTCTCCAGCCTGGCAATCCCCAGCTTTGCTCAGGAAAATGGAGACTGAACCTTTGTTGTGCTGATTTTTAGCCTCTCATGTTGGTTTATCCTTCATTTCCCCACAACATCAGCATCCCCACGAGCGTTCCAGCAGAACCACCTTGATGTGGCATTATCCCATATTAACCTGGCATGCTGGCAAGGAGCAGGGAAGACGCTTTTGGTGGAGCTTCAGTGACTCCAACCCGTTTGGAGAAGGTGCAAATGCCAACAAAACCAGCCTGGGGAACCTGAGTGGGAGCGTGGAGGCCCCAGAGCTCCAGTGCTGCAGGGACAGATGGACTGAGGGATGGATGGGGACTCCTGCCCGCCCCAGCCAGGGACTTTGGGAGCTGCAGGAATGGCTGCTGCAGGATGGCAGGAGTGGAAGCTTTTGATATAGTTTCAAACAATGTGTAATTATCAGGTAGCTGAAAATTAGCCCATCTGTGCCTCAGGAGAAGACAATGGGAAGTTGTGTGTTACTAATGGCTGAAAAGCGCTGGCAGCACAAGACAGGAAATTCTCAGGCAACTTTTTTCTGCAGGTAATGTAATTACACGGCATAATCCCCAAATCTCCTGACTTTTTGGTGAGGTTTGATAAAGCTTAGGAGGTCTTCATCTCCCTCTCTGTTTCCTCTCCTTGCTGCAGCAGCACAGCTCTGGGGATTGCGGGCCCGTCTGGGCAGCAGCAGATGTGGGTGACATAAAACTGCCTTTAAACACCCAGCTAAAGACAATCTGAGCTTTTGCTAAAGCAGATTGTAAATTCCCACCTGCCTTTGCCACAGCCTCGCTCTCTGAATGCAAAGCGCAGAGCTTGTAACAGTATTTTGGATAAAATTTTCTTGCTGGTAGAGTCGGTCAGAGCCTGATCCAGGTCAGTGCACACACAAGCAGCAGCTTGGGTCAGATTTTAGGACCCTTTTTGTTTTGTCTGCTTTTGGGCCCTGCTGATGCAAAAAAAAAAAAAAAAAATCCCCCAAGCCCCTTGATTTCTTGAAATGCCTGGAGGATCTGGTGATGAGGTCTTTGAGGGTCG
This sequence comes from Melospiza georgiana, assembly GCF_028018845.1. Taxonomy (NCBI): domain Eukaryota; kingdom Metazoa; phylum Chordata; class Aves; order Passeriformes; family Passerellidae; genus Melospiza; species Melospiza georgiana. The sequence goes on from NC_080444.1 coordinate 16,281,543, forward strand.
GTGAAGCAAAGCTGAAATGGCACAAACCTCATGCAAACAGTCCAGGCAGGGTAAATAGCCGATGATTTTTTATATTCATACTTTTGTCTGAGGAATAACTAGGAGCAAATTGCTTTTCCCTTGCCTAGTTGGAATTATTCAGAGCGCTTTTTTTTCTGCTGATTTTTGCTATTCTCCCTTTTCGAGAGGTTTGCTCCTGAAGATGGCTCAGCCCTGAATGGAACGCAAACGTTGCCTTCACCTTCAGTGAACTTTGAAGCGATTGATTTTCACCGGGCATGAAAGAAAAGCTGAGAAGTGACAGCTCGTGGACTTTGGGGAGGGTGAACGCTGCCATTTCACGCCTGCTGGTGCAGCAGCACTCGGGGCAGTGTCCCAGCACACTCTGGCAGATGCTCCTTGGGCTCACACGGGGGGTCCTGGCCCAGCCCAGAGCAGGGAGGGCTCGCAGGAAAACGATTCTTGCTGGCTTTTGTCTGGTAATCTGAGGTCAGGAAAACAAAGTGCTTCCTCCCAGCTCTCCCCAGCGCCGTGGTGGGAAATGCAGCCAAGCTCCAGCACCGAGAACAAAGCCAGAGCTGGCACAAACACAGCAGCTCCTTAAATGAGTTTGCCATTAGCCGGAAGGGCTGCAAATTGAAGCGAAGATAAGCCCCTTAGCATTTCCCTTCTTTAATCCCAGCCTCATAAAAGCAGAGATGTGTTCCTATTCAGTGGGCTTTATACAGAGGCAGGTATTTCATTTACCCAAAAAACCCCTGGATCGGATAAATTATTAATGTTATTTATAAAGGCAATTCTGCCATTCAGCAACTTCTTTTGGATCCCTCTGCTTAATCTCGCTGCTTAGCATAAGATACACTCCAGTTAAAAGGCAAAATCACATTCCCTTACAAGGCCTGCAAAATAAGGGAGCGCTGAGGTGCCTGGAAAAGGGTTGTAGTTGAAATTCTGCTCTAAAGATTAATACATTTATCAGTGGCAAACATAAGCCCTGATTTCCACTTGCTCGTACCCTCCCTGCGTGAGGATGGGGCCTCACTCACACGCAGCAAGAGCTGGTTAAGCTGCTCAGAGACACGTTGGTGCTTCCAGAGCCTCTGTGAGGCTGCCTGGGGGCTGGGTGGAGCCCTAGGGGGAGAATTTCAGAATCACTGAGGTTGGAAAAGCCCTCCCAGAGCATCGAGTCCAAGCTGTGCCTGATCCCCTCCTTGTCCCCAGCCCAGAGCACTCAGTGGCACCTCCAGCCCTTCCTGGGACACCTCCAGGGATGAGCACTCCAAACCCCCCTGGGCAGCCCCTGCCAATCCCCGAGCCCCCTTTCCATGGGGAAATTCCTGCTGTGCCCACCCCGGGCCTGCCCTGGCCCAGCCTGAGGCCGTTCCCTCTGCTCCTGTCCCTGTTCCCTGGAGCACAGCCCGACCCCCCGGCTGTGCCCTCCTGTCAGGAGCTGTGCAGAGCCACAAGGGCCCCCTGAGCCTCCTTTGCTCCAGGCTGAGCCCCTTCCCAGCTCCCTCAGCCCCTCCTGGGGCTCCAGCCCCTTCCCAGCTCCGTTCCCTGCCCTGGACACGCTCCAGCCCCTGCAGGGCTCTGTGGCCATGAGGGCCCAGAACAGGACACAGCCCTCGAGGGACCTCACCTGTTCCCAGCCCCTCTGGCCCAGCCTGGAGCACTCCTGGGGCTGTGTGACCCAAGAGCAGGGCCCGCAAAGCAGCCCTGTCCCTCCTGTGGAGTGTCCTGCAGCACGTCCCACTCTGGCACAGCCAGAGCCACAAATTCAGCTCTGCAGGCTCAGCCCTGCATCCACCCCTTGGGCCAGGCCGTGCGAAGGGCAGCCAGGCACCAGAAGGAACATCCAGGGGGTGTGAGGATGCTCAGAGTCCCAAAAGAGGTGCTCAGACCCTCCAGGAGAGCTGCCATGGTGGCATTGGGATCTCAGCCCCAGCAGGAGCAGTGTGGCACAGAGCCATGAGGAACAATGAGATAAACACGGGAAACTGGGAGTTCTGCTCAACATCCCCATTCCAGCTCAAGCAGTGGCACAGGATGGAGCAGCTCCCACATCCTGCTCCCACCAGCAGGCCAGCAATGGCTGGTTTGGGGTGAAACACCCACAATGGGAAGAGCAAAGCAAGCAGCTCCCATGGGAGATGGGCTCCAGCCTCTGAGAGGGGAACAACAGCTCCTTGCTCCCACATCAGGTAATTCCCCTGGGAATCACCTCCATCCCACCCCATGACCCCAGGGACATCCTGGGAGCTGCCACAAGCCACCCCCTAAATCTGAGGGCAGCACTTGTGGGGTTTGCAGCTTTGGAAAAATTCCTCATGGAATGTCTCCTTCTCCAAATCCTTTCTCCAGCATTTCCCTCTCCCAGGGCTGCACAAGAAATGGAGCAGCCAGCTCTGGCTGACGTTTTGTTGCACCACAACTTGAACCCAGGCAGAACATTTCTGTTTGCTAAACTCGCCCAACCTTTTCACAGGAGGGTTCTGACAGCAGTGTGTGTTTTCCATGTGCTTTCCATGGATTTTCCATTCTGTTTCCCCAGCCCTGGGGATGTTCAGGATGTGTTTTTCCTCATGGGCTGAGCGTGGGGACAAGAAGGGGCCCACGGTGGCACCTTTGATCATTCCCTGGCACCGAGGGCTCCTGCAGCTGCACTTGGAGCTGGAGATGTCTCAGCTCTGGGCACCACAGAGAAGCTCACTTTTATGTCAAAAAGCCTCCTAATAAGATTTTAAGTTTGTTCAGGGAGCTGGAATGAAATATTTAACCACGGCATCACAGCAGCATTTTATTCTCATGAAAATGCTGAGATGCCATTTGCAAATCAGAAATGTTTTCAAATTTTGCTTTGAAATCGCAGCGTCTTTATGCAACTGTTTTGTGTGGGGGTTTTTTATTATTATTTTTCTTTCCAGGAAGAAACAAATCATGGGGAAAAATAGCTGAGATCTCAGGCATTTCTTCCCAAATCAGGTGTCTGTTCTTGAGCCTGCCCTGGTCAGGCTCTTTGGAGCCATCATTCCCACTTGGAGCAGGGAGAAGCAGCCCCTGTTGTTGCATCCAGCATTCAAATTCCATTATCTTTGTTTCTTGTACTGACAACGAGACATTTAGGTTGGAGAACTCCACTGGGCATTAGTGCTGCTCTGAAGGGTTTGCATGATTTGAAATAAATGTCATAAAAGAAATAGCAAGTTCTGCTAGAAAAGCACAGCTGTCCTACTTTTTTATTATTATTATTGGGGCAGTTTTCCCTTTTTTTTTTTTTTTTTTGGTACAGTTTATTCCCTTGCAGTTCTTTATCTACCTATATAGAAATTATATCTTGTTAAATACAAGAATCCAGCTTGCTTCAATCACTCCTCAAGATTTGGATACTTTCTTATCCCACTCCTTTCCCTGCTCCAGGCAGGTACCCAGAGCCATCCATAATCTCTAGGTCTGGGTGATGTTTGGTCTGTGAGTGGCTGAATTTTGAGACATGAATTAAACTATTTCCAAAAGGAAAAACAGTTTTTTAGGCAGTTCTGGCCACACAGAGTATTCAAGGTTCAAACTGCTCTTAAGAGAGGGTTATTCTATAATAGTGACCAAAATATTCTTGAATTCAGCATCTTAGGATCAAAAAGCCCCAAATCCCCTAAGATGTCGCCCAACTTTAAAAAAAAAAAAAAAAAAAAAAAAAAAAAAAAAAAAAGACCTTTTGATTTGTACACAGTTTATTCATGGGGGTTTTAATACAAAATTCAAAGAACTGCAAGGAGAAAATGTTGGCAAGCAGCATAAAAAACTGCTTAAAAATAACATATGAAAGTGTCAGAAGGAATGTGTATCATTTATCCAAAACACTGAGGATCCAAAATAGCTGAGAGAGGAGGGGAGCAGGAATCAGAAAAATCCTCCCCAGCCCAAGGCAGGTCTGAACACAGAGAGGAGCCAGGGCTTGTCCTGGACACTCCACGCACAGTGAGGATGCCAGAGTTGTCCTACAAGATTTTAGTGCACAGGTGTGGCAAGGACAGAGCTGGGGATTGTCTGATTCTGGGAGAAGCTGTTGTGGTCCTGGAGGGTCCTCCTTGGATTGGGCTGTTCCATGCAGAACCAACTTTTAGGAAGGCAGCAAATCTGCAAACACTGCTCTTCTAAATCCTCCCTGAGATTTGGGCCAAACCAAGCATTGGGAGGTCTCTCAGGAGCTGGAAAATCAGGAAATCAGGAAACCAGCTCCTTTCAGCAGTGCCATGACCAGGAGCTCCTGCTGGCTCCCCCTGATCCTGATTTCCCCCTTTCACCATTCCCCTGGTGTTTCACCAGTCCCCTGATGGTTCAGGCTCTGCTGCTGCTGGAGTTCCCACAGCCCCTTCCAGCACCAAAGGTGTCCCAGCCCCTCCTGCTGCTCCTCCCAAAGCCACCTGCACCACAGATCAGGGTGGGATCAAGGGAATTCAGCCTGGAGAAGAGAAGGATTTGGGGAGACCTTGTAGCAGCATTTCAGTCCCTATAGGGAGCTCCCCGAAAGGATGGAGAGGGCCTGGAGAGCCAGGACACAGGGAATGGTTCCCACTGCCAGAGGGCTGGGATGGATGGGATATTGGGAAGAAATTCCTCCCTGTGAGGGGGTGAGGCCCTGGAATGGATTTTCCAGCACAGCTGTGGCTGCCCCTGGATCCCTGGAAGCGTCCAAGGCCAGGCTGGATGGGGCTTGGAGCAGCCTGGGATAGTGGAAGTTGTCCCTGCCCATAGGACTTCCAACCCAAACCACCCCACGATTCCATGAAATCTGGCTGGGATTTCTCCCACCCTAAAAGCAGATCCTGCTCCATGATGTTCCCACCATCCAGAGGGATCAGCACTTCCAAGGCAGCCAATGCCTGGAAAGCTGCTCCCAGCTGCTGCCTTCCCCCCTCCCTGGGTCCTGCAGCCCCCAGCAGGGAGGCAGAGCCCCTGGGAGCACCCTGGCTGCCGCTGCAGGGGGAATTGAGGAGGAATTGTAGTGCTGAGGCTGCAGCTCCTGCTCGCTCCTGGGAAGCTGCCAGGGAAGGGAAGTACAGGCACAAAATGAATAGCAGAAGAGATTGCAGGTAATTATGTTTCTTAAGCTGTTAACAGGATTGGCCATTTGATAAATGAGAGGATTTGGGAATGTTTTGTCACTGACAAGGCATTGTGAGATGCGGGTGGGAACGGGAGTGCTGCTCTCCCACAAGCAGGAAATTCTCCCGGGACGCTCACGCACCGTGAAATCCATCTGAAACCTGGATGCCAGCACATGGAGGAAAGAGGACAGATCCAGGCTGAAAAACCCCCACCAGGTCTCTCACATATGGAATTCATTTGGGTTTGGTGCCCCTCCCATGTCCCCAGAGGCTCCTGCTCTTTGATGGTGATCCCCCTTGTGCTTCCATATGGATTTTGGTGCCACCAGGGCCCCTTAAATCCCTCCATCTGCTTTTCTGTGCTCTCAATCCCTCTGGCTCCCTCTGCTTCCCTCAGCTCTTGGTTTGCTTTTGTGTTCCCTTGATGGAAAAGGAAGAGGCGAGGCAAGAGGGAGAGACAAGAGGGACCCCAGCCCTGCTGTTTGTCCTGCTCCAACTGTGCCCCTCGAGAGGATTTGGGTACCCCTGGAGCCCCTCTCTTGCTCTTGCAGCGCCCACAGAGGCCTTGATGTGATTTTTCAGAGTGTCCCAGTGCTCTCAAGCTGCTTTTCCCTGGAAATCTGTGCTTTGGTGGCCTCTGCCATGTGCTCTGTGGGCCCTCAGGAGCCTCAGTCCCATCCCACAGCAGTGAGGACCCAAACCAGCAGAGTTTGTGCTCTCCCAAAGCTCCTCCACAGCTTCTCATTTCTTTGCTTTGGATGTCTGTTAGCACCAGGCTGTGGGACAGGCTGAGGATGAGGAGCAGGAGGGCAAGGCCTGATCCAGAGATCTGTTACAAGCAAATAACACGTTAAATAAACCAAAAATCAGCTTGTCTCAGCCTGTGGCTCGCTCCACTTTTGATTTCCAAGAGGAAAACTATCCCAGCATGGCTGGCTCCTGCTCAGGCCTCCTGGGTGTGACTCCTCAGCCAGGAGCTGCCTTCCCCCCCTGGGGCAGCTCCTTCAGGGGAAATGGAGGCAAAACCCAGCTCCTGCTCCTTCGAGGAAGCTCTCTGGAAAACAGTCACCTACTCTCTGCAGCTCCAGCTGAAGTCTGAAATGCTGGCCCCAAGCAGCTTGGAGGGTGGGCAAGAGGTGAAGCAGCAGCTTATTCTTAGCAATGAACACCTAGGGAAAGAGAAATACCAGCAAAGACACTCTGGGAGCTTTCCCTTTACAAACAATAGGACTGAAAGCTCTGTTTTCAGCCAGCCAGGGGCAGATGTGAATGTGGATTTGTGGATTTGTGCCCCTCTGCTCCAGCAGCCCCAGCCCAGCCCAGGCTTCCCTTCTTCACCAGGACACAGGGCTCCAGCCCAGCTGGGCAAGGCAAAATCTGAGCCAAAGCTCAGCCCCAAGCCCAGGGCAGCCACAGGGGCACCACGGGCACCTTCAGTGGGTTCTGGTTCCAGCACAGAGAGGTTTGTTCCTGCCAGAACCACTAGAAAAGGAAGATGGGTTTTCACCCCACTGCTGTGGGTGGGTGAGAAGGATCCCAAAGGCCAGAGCCCCAGGGGCAGCCTGGCCCTTCATTAATGCCCCAATTAACTCTCCTGGGATCTGGGCACCAGCCTGAAGGCAGCTCTGAGCTATGGGCAGGATGAGACAGGAGAGAATTCCAATTTCATGGAGTCATGGAATGCTTTGGGTTGGAAGGGAACTTACAGCCCATCCCATCCCATGGGCAGGGACACCTTCCACCATCCCAGGCTGCTCCAAACCTCATCCAACCTGGCCTTGGGCACTGCCAGGGATCCAGGGGCAGCCACAGCTGCTCTGGGCACCCTGTGCCAGGGCCTGCCCACCCTCACAGGGAACAATTCCTCATTCCCAATATCCCATCCATCCCAGTGGGACGCCATTCCCTGTGTCCTGTCCCTCCATGCCTTGTCCCCAGTCCCTCTCCAGCTCTCCTGGAGCCCCTCAGGCCCTGGAAGGGGCTCTGAGCTCTCCCTGGAGCCTTCTCCTCTCCAGGTGAGCACCCCCAGCTCTCCCAGGCTCCACAGAAGTGTTTGGTGCTCTCCAAACACCAGCCCCACTCTCCAGCCAAGGCTGGGGCAGACAGGACCATCCTTGGGCACCACAGCACTTGAGAGAACAACTGAGAATTCCTGGTTAATCTACCGGAAAGAATTTTGGAGCAAGGGGAAGGAAGGCACATGAATATGCAGCAAATGCAGTGGGAAGCTGCTGGCTGCTGCAATGGCTCATTAGAGCTGCACAGCCCCAGCCCAGCAGCGCTGCAGCTCCCTCTGAACGTGGCAGGATGTGTCACCCCAGATGGGTTTGCCTGGAGAGGCTGTTTCACAGGATGGGCCTCACGTTTCCATGGAATTTCCATATTCCCCAGCAGCCACCTCATGTGCAGGGGACTGGCAATTAAAAATGGATTACAGAAAAATAATCGTGGAGTTCAGATTGGAGAAGAAGGATGTCTGAAATGTTCTCCCTGGAATCAGGTTAGAGCATCTCTAGCTTTCCACAGGATTTTTTAATGGTGAGTGTCACTCACAAAATAATTTTATGTACCTGAATAAAATTAATCAAAACCAGTGGAAGAAAAGCAGCGCAAGATTAAACATCCAGAAAATAAACCCAGAGACCTCTTGGCAGGAAGGATGGGAGGGAAGAACTGGGACTCACACTCCATCTGCTAATAATGAAAATGAAGAGACACAGTGGTGGGAGAACAAGGAAAGGTTCACTAAGGAAAAGCCCTGCAGATTGGAAGTGCTGCAAGTGGAGCTGTAAGAAAAGAAAGCCGGGGGCTTTCAGGTGCAAAGAACACAAAAATCCTCCTGCTCAGACAGAGCAAAGGACCAGGGGCTCTCCCTGCTCACATCTCGTGGCCTGTAGTGAGTGCTGTGGGACAGCCTGACAGAGAGAACAAATAAACACACTGCTCCTGGCTAATTGTCTCAGTATCAGCTCCTGGCCTGGGGCCACCAACATTTGCAGCCCAGAGCAAACAGCAGTGAAGGCAGGGAGAGCACAGGGCTCTGCTGGGCCATGGAGGAGCAGCTGCACACATGGATCTGTCCAGGCAGGAATTCTGCCCACCCAGCCCAGGGACAGCACAGGGAACCAGCCAGGCCAGGGGCACAGGGCTCCCTGGGCTAGGGGAGGTGTCCTTGCCTTGGCTCCTCCAGGGCTTTAAGGTCTGGAGTGCTTTAAGGTCTTTTTTGCCTCCAACCCAAACCAGTCTGGGATTCTGTGACTCCATGAGGAGGCTGCTGGGAGGAGGAGATAAGAGCTCTGATAAAGGAATGAGATGTGAGAAAGGATCTCTGACAGCTGGGGATGGAGCACAAGGCGCAGGAGAGCCTGGGGAGCGTGGAAGGGTTTGGAAAGGGATCACCTGAACATCAGGGATGATCTCCTGTACCTGCAGCCCTGCTGGGAATGGATCAGGATGCCAAGGGCAGAGCACAGCTAGCCCTGAGCTCTTCCCCACACGCTGCTGAGGAGGAAAACAGCATTGCAGTGTCCTCATCCCCTTCTGTGGCCTGGGATGTACAAATAAAGGGGGTTCTGAGATCAACAGGATGTTCTCACCCTCGATAAAGACTTTCACTTGGCCAAATCTGGAGGCACAGGGTGGTGCTGGGCTCCATCACACATTCTCAACAGGCATCACACGTGGAAAAGCACCAATTTTCTACCTCTGTGCTGCAGATTTTCCCTGGTCCCACCTGTGCCTCTCCAGCTATTTCTGTTTCTCTTCCTACCTTACATCTGTTTCTCCTCTAAATGCTCCCTCCTGCCTTGGCTGTGGGCTCTGCTGGCACATCCCAGCTCCTGTGCTCTGCCCTGCAGGGCACTGCTGCTCCTGCCTCAGCCAGGAACGGGGCTGCTGCTGCTGCACAGGGGCTCTGTGCATCCAGAGCTGAACATCCACAGCCTGCCATGGAGAGAGCTCAGAACAAGGCACATTTCAGAGTAAAAGGGGGAAAAATGCACATTTTTCACTGGGGTTATTCCTTTCCTAAATTTCAAGCCTTTAAATGTTAAGACTGGCTTGGCAAATTTGGCATTGATATTGGGGGAGTAATTTACATAATAAATATAAATAAATCTATTAAAAAGGGAATCACAGAATCCCAGAATGGTTTGGGGTGGAAGGGACCTTTAAGTCCGTCCAGTGCCACCCCTGCCATGGACAGGGACACCTTCCACTATCCCAGTTTGCTCCAAGCCCCAATGTCCAACCTGGCCTTGGGCACTGCCAGGGATGGGGCATCCACAGCTTCTCTCTCCCCACCCTCTCAGGGAACAATCTCTTCTATATATCCAACAAAAATTTCCCCTCTTTTAGGCTGAGCCCTTGTCCTACCACTGCAGCTCTTGATGGATAACACGTAATAACACATTATACAGAGATAGATATGTATCAAAAACACTGGGAAAATGGTGTCTTTTCCCTAATCCTCTTGCCATTTCACCTGACACTTTAAAAAATATCACAGAGTCAAACACTCGATGTGAAACCTTAAAAAAATTGACTGGCATGGTCAAAGTTTGGTGGTGACATCAGCAAAGGAAAACAAAGCCCCAAAATGTCAAACACTGCTATGACATCGAGCTGGTTGTAAATCAATCGCCAGGAAAAACTCCTGACCTACATGAACAGAAGCAGGAAACAAAGAAACCTCAGAATAAAATCCATGGCTGACAGAGCTTAGCACAGGGAAGTTGTGTTTGCAGAAGAAATCCTAGCAACAGTACAGGGTCACTGCTCGGTGCAGACAGGAGAATTGGGAAGGATTATGCAGAAAATGCAGAAGGGTTCAAACAGACTTTTAGTCAGTATTTGGAAAGAAGGATGATTTGCTTTCATTGCTGGAAGATGATGAAATACTTTCCAGTCTATTAGGAGCTGAGAGGGATGTGAGGATCTCTCAGCAATGAGGAGTGTGAAACCAGCACCGCTGGCACAGCAGCTCGGGCCCTGCTGATGCTGAATGGAAGCAGCAGCAGATCTGGAAATGCCCAACTTATCAAAATCTGCTCAAGCAGAAGGGAAGCAGCAGGAATCAATGAACCATGGGAGGAAGGAGCAGCTCTGGGTCACAGCAAGGGAGGGTTTGTTCCAGCCTGTCTGTCATTCGCCTGGGCAACGGGAGCTTGGAGCCACACGGAATCAGGGGGAAGGCAGGGAAGGAGCACAGGGCTCAGCTGATCCCCTGCCCCAGCAGGGTCACCCCAGAGCACACAGCCCTGAGTCCAGAAGGTTCTGGACAAACTGGAGCCACCCTCTTTCCCAGGCTGGTGACTCTGTGGTACAGGGATGTCACCTGGCACTCACTCAGACCAAGGTTTTCTTCTCCATGACAAAACCTTGAATTCTTAGCCAGCTTAAAACTTTCTGCTGGAGGTAAGAGTCAAACAAAAAAAGCTCTGGGCTCAAGCTGTGTTCTGTTCTTGCCCAAAAGCAGGAGTTTCTTACCAGGATTTTTGTGAAGCTGTTCCTTGGCTGCACACTGGTCCCAGTGACTGTGCAAAGCTGGTTTGTGGCCATGAAATGCCCCAAAATGGGCACACAGAGAGCCAGCAGTGCTGTGCCGTGGCTCTCAGAGCCAGGAGCCCTCCCTCTCCCAAACCCACACCTCTGCTGGCTCCAAGTGCCAGCTCCAGAGCTGCTCTGAACAGGTTTAACTCCTGTTTTCTCCAGCAAGAAGGGAAGTGAATTAAATCACTGTTCACTTTACACCCCTATGTAAGCTCCAAAGAGCTGAGGGGGCTGGGAAGATTTAAGAGATACCAGAAGCCTTTTCTGCTTCAGGGCAGCACCAAAGACCACCCCAAACCCAAACATTTTGGGCACAAAACTTCCCCTTTGCAAGTCCCTGATGTTTTGAACCCCTCCCCCCAAAAAAGCGTTGCCCTAAACAAAGCTGTGCAGAGTGGAAGTTGTAAAACACTGTTGGATCTCCCATTAACGTAATGAGGCTTCACCAAAAACAGAGGAGCAGAAAAAAAAAGATTAATCAAAACCCTACGTGAATTTATTTATGGATCACAAAAAATGTTTCCAGAATATCCAAGACATGGTTGAGGGATAAAGTTAGATGAAGTTCGGATTTATCTCGATTACCTAACCTGGCATTAAAATCCTTTCCACTGATCAGCAAACAGAGGGATAAAAAGATTTTAGAGACATTATGTAGGTCTGGAATAATTCCCAGTACGAGTTCCTATAAGAAGAGGAATTGTGGGAGGAATACAAATATTAATCAGAAGAAAAGGTTCTAAATTGGGAAACTGCTCTGGCAATGAGACAAAAGTCTAAGTCATTAGTGTAACAACCTCTAATCCCTATCAGAGCAGCCAGTCTCATGACAGAGATGGACGTGAAATAGCTTTCTCCATAAATATTTCAGGTTTGATTAATTCAAACTTTCTATGTCTGGACGTAACAAATATGTTGTGAAACATATCATGAAAAAGCAGAGACATTTGGCTGAACAATCCAAAACCGTGTAGAAACTTCATTTTCTAGGAAATGGAGAAACACATTTTAAAGCTGTTTTCCTCTTAACTCCATGCAGAAAATTCCCCAGTGTCCAACTCTTTAAAATAACTTCTTCCCAAAAGCAGCAGCCTATCTAATTAAGTCCAGAACCATGCTACCAGTTTGACCCCGATTTCAATTGGCAACTCCCTGGCAGGCACCAAAATACCTTATTAAATTTTTTCGAGGGATAGCAGTTCTGATTTATAGGAAAAGAAAAAAAAAAAAGAAGTAAATATTTTCTAGGTCAGGAAAGGCAAGAAATGGCAGGCACGGTCCTGCAGTGCCAGGATTCACACGGAGCATCAGGCAGTAAGCTCAGAGTCCTGCTTTGGTGACAAGTCCTCATGTAAAGCAGATCATCCCTACCCAGAGACTGAAGCACATCCATATGCATAGCAAAGCTCTGAGATTACTCCCAGCACTCCCTTTTTTCCCTGTAATTACAAATCTTTTCCTTTCAGAGGCTGTAGAAGAAATACTCTTCAGTGTAAGAGGCTCCTCGACACCCCCACGGTTGTGACAGTTCTGCTGTGTTGGGGCTACACCAGATCAGGGTGGATCCCACCCATTTTTGGGGGAAAAGGACTTTTTGGGCAGCTCCATCTGTCCCAGGCTCCTGGGCAGCCTCGTCGTGGTCAAAGGGGACTGGGCACAGAGTGAAAACTGCTTAAGTCTCATCCTGCAGTGGGAGAAAGGGACCTGTGTTGGTGAAATTTGGCTGATAAATAGAACAGAAATAAATAAATATTCCTGAACAAGGCAGGAATTTCCTGAGTGACAATATTTTCCTACCAGGCTTGTGGCCATGGGGTGTTCTGGGAGAGGTTGGTACCTCCTCCATCAGCAGCAGCACAATGTACAGGAACTTCACCTTTGAGCTGATGGATAGGAGGATCCCAGAATCCCAGAATATCCTGAATCAGAAAGGATACACAAAGATCATCGAAGTCCAGCTCCTGGCCCTGCAAAGGACAACCCCAAGAATCCCATGATGAATAATTCCTGAGTACTGGAGGACTTTGGAAAAGCAGAGGGACAGCTCCGAGCTCTGCTCTGGGACAGGGACACACCCAGGGAATGGCTGGAGCTGGGCCAGGGCAGGCTCAGGCTGGATTTTGGGAGAAGGTTCTTCCCCCAGAGGGTGCTGGCACTGCCCAGGCTGCCCAGGGAATGGGCACGGCCCTGAGGCTGCCAGAGCTCCAGGAGCCTTTGGACACCAGGGATGCACAGGGGGCACTGCTGGGCAGAACCAGGGGTTGGACTGGACCATCCTTGAGGTTGGATCATCCTTGGGGTCCCTTCCATCTGAGGATATTCCCTGATCCTGTTGCAGTTTGACCTACTTTACAATAAAGTTGCCATCCAATTTCCCTTCATTTAAAGGTTTCCACTTCTGATGTTATAATGGGCTCCTTATGTAACACTGGAGTGCAGTTTAAAGGCAGCTGCATTAGATCCCAATTTTGCTTTTAACTAGTGCTTCCAAACTAATTAAGTCATCATTCCCTGAGTTTGCACCCTGCAGATGAGGAACTCTGCTTCCCAGAGCACTCCATGTCCTTCCCAGCTCCCCAAGCCAAACCTGTGGCTGCCCAAGCACACAGCAAATACCTGCAACCATTTCTGAGCAGGTGGAAACACCCTGGGGACAGCTGGCACGGAAACTCCAAACAGGAACAAGTGTTCCTCTAAAGCATGAAATGAAGGATGAAAATACAGCCGAACAACATGGAAAATGAAAGCAGGATGGAGAGAGGGAAGTTTGGGATCTCTAAACACAGTTTTAGACTGAACCAACTGAGCTACAGTTGCAGCCACATCCATAATTCAGCTCTCCCCCATGTGGAGGAGCTGGAGATGTTCTCCAGCCTTACTCTCCACAGCCCTGCACGACTTGTTAGCTGCTCCTCTGAGCCAATCCATCTAAAATCTCCGTGTTTGGATCATTCCATGGATTGTACTCAAGTTCCCTTCAGTGACAGGAGCTTTGGGACAGGGGTCACTGTTCCTGGCAGGGTTCAAAGAATGAGGGGATGTGGCACTTGGTGATGTGGGCATGGGGGAGTTCAACCAAGGGCTGGACTTGATGACCTTGGGGGTCTTTTCTGACCTTAATGATTGTGTGATTCTCTGATTGTCACAGACATCTTTTCATTAAAAATCCTTTCTTAGGATTTTTCTTCCTGAGAAGCTGAGAGGCTTCAGGAACAAAATGTAAACAATGGTTATCTGCTGCTGTGGAATGCAACAGGTGCATCTGTGATTGGCCCATCTTGGATGTTTAGAATTAATGGCCAACCACAGCCCAGTTAGCTGGGACTCTCTGTCCGAGACACAAACCTTTATTATTCATTCCTTTCTATTCTTAGCTTAGCTAGCCTTCTGAGATGAAACTTCTATTCTTTTTGGTATAGTTTTAATGTAATATATATCATAAAATAATAAATCAAGCCTTCTGAAACATGGAGTCAACATTCTCATCTCTTGCCTCACCTGAAAACCCCTGTGACCACCGTCACATCTGATAATGAAATTCTGCTCTCCAGAGAAACAGGGAGTTTGGAGAGAGGGAGACAAACTGGGCTGAACGTGGGTTTGAGCAATCTCAGTCTTCAAAAGGCACCTGGCAAAGCCCAGAGTCAGCAGGTGAGTTCCAGGGCCTGCATTCCCAGCTCCAGGCTGGGAATTCCTGGGAAGAGCTGCACTGATGATGTCAGTGCAGGAGCTCCAAGGTGCTGAAATCCCATCTGCAAACACTCCTGATCCCACATTCACACATTGCCTCTGCAAGGAATGCTGGTTTATGGCTGCCATGGGTCTTCTCTCCTTTTCTAAAACCTCTCCACAGGATTCCTCTCTCTGCTTTTCCCTCTCCTTCCCCAAGGCCATGCTGGAGCATCCCACACTTCTGCTCCCAAGATCCCAGCCCTGCTTCCCTCATCCTGGTGCCCCACTGCTGGTGGGATGCTCCCCAACTCCTCCCTCACAGTGTCTGTTCTACCCCCAAAATTGCCTTTATTGTCCTCCTCACCTGCTCCAGGCCCTTCCCAGGTCCCTCTGCTTGGCTTTTGACAGCTGAAGGAGCCTCCCTAATTCTCTTTGGCAGGACAGTGAGTCCCCATCAGCCTCCCAGGAATTCCTAATTCATTTCTACTTTTGACCTACACAGCAGCCCGAGGCAGTACAATTTATTAATCAGTTATATGAGAACATCTGACTTTCTGATTTATACCTGATGCCTCGTAATTTCATGGGGTATCCTGAACTTTTCCTATTCTTATTTTAACTTTTCCCATTCCCTCTTATTTTTTCCTAGCTAGGAGACCTCAAGGTTTCTGTCCCATGCCTGACTATTTCCTGTCCTGCTCCCAAAACCATTCTGCCCTCACTTACTTTCTGTGGGTGGAATTCAGATTAAAAAGCTTTGATTTCCTCTTGGAGTTGCTCTACCTCATAGATTGACACCTCCAGGTAGAAACCTAAATTTAGGAGTCTCAATCTCTGAGCTAAAGAACTCCCACCCATCCGTTTTAGCTCTGTTTTATTCTTTATGGAGACAGGATGAGGAGAACTGCAGATATTAATCAATAGGTGGGTTTGCCAAACATTTATACAGTGACATGATCACATAATCATGTTTTCCTTTTTTCCCCCCCTTTGCTGAAATTTTCTTTCTCATTCAGCTGGAATATTTTAATGCTGGGGCCACTGCTCCAATGTTTTCATGGAGTTTTCCTACAGCAGCTCTATTTCTGAGTGATAATAATGTTCTTAAATTAAGTATAAAATAGAATTGAATAGACAAATTATTCTGCATTTCTTAGCTCTGACTTCCACCTGCTGCTCCTGACAGCCACAGGAACCATCTGCTGCTCTTCCAAGGGTCACACTGGACTGTCCCAGCTGATTCTGTGTCACCCCAAACTTTGCCAGCACCACCGTCACCCTCCTCCCAAATCACTCATGTGTTCCTAACCATGGCCAGGCTGCAGAGCTCCTTTCTCTGGGAAAACCCAGCTTTCCTCCCACTTTTTGTCCCATTTTATCTCAGTCTTATTTCCTTACAGAGGACATCTGATTACCTCCGCTTAACCACTTGAAGAGTCTTTTGAGAAAGACTTATTGGCATTTGTTTGGGAGTCCATGTGCACTTTATCAGCTGCACCAGCCTTACCTACGAGCTGGGTGACATCTCCAAAGAGCTCCAGGAGATTGATGAGACACGGCCTCCTTCTGCAAGAACTGTAATGACTTCTTCCAAATAAATCACATTTATGAAATTGCCTCCTGGTTCTCTTCTTTATTATTGTAGTTTTTACCCACTTATTCAGGCTGAAGGGAGATTTACTGATCCCTGCTTTTCCCCATTTGTTCTGGAGACCTTTTCCTCAAGGCTGAAGACACATTTGCCACTGTCCATCCCTCTTGCAGTGTGGTCAACTCCAGTGACACTTCTCATGCTACATTTAGCTTTCTCTTAATCTACTGTTGGAGGTCTTTCAGAGCTCCTGATCAAGTATCATCTTATCTTGTTGCTTTCTCACTGCTCCTTTTATTGATTTGTTCCAAAATGTCCTCTGCTGGAACTTCATTTAGGGACAATTCCTCATGCCCTCCACCGCTTCACCACTAATGCACCCCTTCCCAGCCTTCCTCTGTAATTTGTTCCCTATTATTACGGTTTCCTACCCTTCTGCCAAGTTTCTGAGGCATTTATTATGTCAATAATTTCCTTTAAAATCAGTCTAGTTCACCTCTTTGGGGCTCCAGAGTTACAGCATTTGTATAGATATATTTTTACATTTTTTATTGATCTCATTACCCATTTTTCATGGGACCTGCTTAGCTGGGACTTTAATTGCTGGGCCCATTCTTTGCTATTTCCTTCCTTGATGTTATTGATTTCAGCTCCTTCCATTTTTCTAAATCACATGAATTTTCTTCTTTCTCTTGAAGAGGAGCTGTGATCTGGAGCCATGTGCAGTTGTTTATTTGGTGAGTTTCCACAACTGCCAGCTATAAAAATCCCTCCTTGCTCCGGAATGTTAAAACCTAGTTTGCAATGTTGATTTATATAGCTTATCTCCCCTGTAAAAACTACCTCACCAACGACTCAGAATCTGCCTGTCTGCTGCTGTGACAATTTATAACTCAGTGATTTCACTTCCAAGTCTCTTTCCTACTCACTGCTGACGTTGGTACCCACATCACTCACACCACCAGCTCCCTCTAGCACCGAGTGTGGACACGAAAGTCCAGCAGAGCTCAAAGCACTGCAGAAAATGAAGCTTTTTTCCCCCCATGTTTCAGTAATACATTTCATTAACACCTCCTGGTTTGAGACTTTGGTGATTGCTCACTCTTGTTAAATTTTTTATTTTCTCTAATTCCCATGTCTGTTCCTGGCACGCTTCAGGCAGGCAGTTGGATCTTTTTTTATATATTTTGGTATCTGTTTCCTCTTTCATAAATGCGGTACAAAGCACTTGTTTCTATTTATCTGTTGATTTTTTGATCACTTTCTTCTCCAGGTTATAAAATCTGCTCCTGACCTTCAAAGTGCATCCTGCTTTTACCACAGCCTTTGAGCGAGCTCTTTGTAAAATCACATCGATGATTAATTAAACAACCGAACAGAACCCCAGGAGACAGCAGCAGGATCCCAGCCCAAACTCCAGCCCCAACAGGGCACCCACATTACAATAAAAACCTCTGCACAAGGAACTGCCAGCTCTGAGCTGCCAGGATGAGGAATTTGGCCGGATCAGGGCTGCCAGAGGGGCTGCTGTGGGCAAGGCAGGCCAGCCTTGCTGGGAGCCCACCCAGTGCCTCTGCTCATGGACCTGCCCTCCCAAAAGCAATAAATCTGTGCCCCAGGCCCGTCCCTGTGCCTGCACCAGGCACTGCCATCCATCAGAGCAGGGGCTGCAGCAGATGGGCTCTGCCTCACACAGAAACAAGGTAAGTGGCTGGCCCAGCCAGAAATGCTGGGCACACTGATCCAGACCATATTTCTTTAGTCTGCTTCTCAGAGAATCATGTGGAACAGTTTCAAAAGCTTTCCTAAAGCAAAATATGTCCCATCTGCTGCCTCCTCTTCATCTCCTAGACATTATTTTCTCAAGGAAAGAAATTACAGTGAGCTCGCATGATTAATTCTTGCTAAATCTATGTCTTTGCCTTTCTATCTCCTATTTCCTTTAAATTGGTCACGTAATTTTTTTTTTTGTCAGACCTTTTTTCTGGGAAGAGTGGTCCCTCATTCCATGGTTTGTCTTTTTCAAAGGAGTGAACTGTGTTTGCCTTTGGACAGGGCTCAGTGATCTCACCTGCCTTGCAGGAGCTTCCAGGGCAGCCACTAATGCTTCAATAATTGCTGCAGCTCCTGCCTGCCCTGCCCACGTGGCTCTGGCAGCACAGCCCCAGAGCAGTGTGAGGCCAGAGCTGCTAATCTGGGAAGACAAAGAGAGAACAAATCTAAAGCACAAACCCCGAGTAAAAGGACGAGAGGGACGAGGCCTCGCTCGCCCTCTGCTCTCCTCTCACAATAAATGGCTTAGCCCAGTGCACAATCATGCAATGGTTGGGTTGGGAGGACCTTAAAGTTCATCTTGTTCCACTCCCTGCCATGATTCCAGCCCTTCCAGGCTGCTCCAAGCCCTGTCCAACCCTGGGCACTCCCAGGGACGGGGCAGCGATGGCACACGGTGTTAAATTAGCAGGAAGCTGCCTTCCAGCTGAGGAGAAGCAGGCTGCCAGCTCCAGGAAGGCTCTGCCTGAAAATCCACTTGAAATTGAGAAATTTTGGTCGACTGTGCTGCCGGGGATTCAAACAGCAGGAGCAGGGAGCAGCTGCACAAGCACTGACAGATCTGCTGACTTCCAGAGAGCACAAAGGGGCCTCTCCTGAGACACCCAGGTGGGAAACGCTGGGGAGGAGCACCAGGTCCTGCTGCATGGCGCGGATCCGCAAGGAAAACGCAAGTGAAGGATCCTGGGAGGCAGAGTCAGGCTGCTGGCTGAAGATTTAGCCCCAGGGTGCTGTTGGCAGCTTCTCTGAAACGCTCCCAGTTCCACACGCAGCTCCAATTAGGCACAGGGGGAGGAGATGCTCTCCGGAGGTGATGGGCTCCATCAGAACTGCACAGAAATCAGACTTTGGGAAATCAGGCTCGGGAAAACGTATAGGATGTGTTTAATTAAGTGGGAGCTGGGGGAAATCTGTCATGAGCTAAGGGTAAACAGATTGCTGAGGGTTGGTACAGCACAAGTACTCAGTGTATCGAGCCAGAGCAGAGAAGGAGCTGAGTACAGATAATGGGTGAAATTTTATAGCTCAAAATGGACTAAAAAGCTAAACAAAACTGCCCCCTTAATTAAGAACTATAAATACACGCATATAAAAACGGGGCGGTGTTAAATTAAAGGGAAAAAAAAAACAAACTAGATGAAATAAAAAGCAGGTAATAAAATCAGCAGCAAACAGCAAATCCCAGTGACAAACCCAACAGAGTGCTAAAATATATGGCCATAAACTACAGAAAAGTGAGTATAAGTCATAAAAGTGAAAGATTCTTTTTTTATATCAAAGGGAATGTTTTAAGGAATCTAGTCAGCCTGAAATTCTTACTGGAAAAGACCATGCACTGAAAGTGTCTGGCAGTGAGAATGTAAATATATGAGCAGAGCTACCCCATCAGTCACCAGAGAAAGGAGACTGAGTGCTTAATGCTGAGAGGTGAAATACCAAACATGGGCCCCTCTATTATTCATAAAATAAATGGATATAATGGCACAAAGGGAAAAAAAAGGTTAGAGAAGCAATTTCCAGGAGCAGAGGCTGCTGAGCAGAGCTCGAGCAGGCACCCAGGGGCTGCTCCTGCTTCATCTCCTGCCAGCTGCAAGAGGAGCCAGTTCAAGAAGAGGCAGGGGATGAAGCAGCAGAGAACTTGGAGCACAAAACTCCCCTTGGATGCAGACCTCAGGGGTCTCAGCTCCCCACAATTCAAGGTGAAGCCAGATGAAATGGGAGGAAGGGTCAGAAACAAGGAATTCACTCCCCCCCTAAGCAGCACTGAAACAGAATCCCACAGAATCAGAGAATTCACTGGGCTGGAAAAAACCTTTGAGACCATCGAGCCCAGCAATGAAAGCCCCGGTACATCCAATTCTGGTGTTCCCATTGAACAATGTGGGAAGATTGGATTGGGGGCAGAAAAGAGCCATAAAAAGGATATGAGGAGAGGAGAATGTGTAGCTGGGAAGCTTAAACAGCTCAATTGTGGGGCAATTCCATAAGAACTTTCACAAGGGGGAAATATCAACCAAGGCTTTTTAATCTTGCCGAGACAGAAGAAAGACTGAGGACTGAAAAATGAAAGTGATTCAAAGCAGAAATGAAACCCACATTTTTTAACAGCAGTGATGATTAAATTTGGGAACAAACTACCACCTGAAGTGATGGATTTTTCAACTCTTGACATCTGGAACATGTGTTCCTGTGAAAAGTTCAAGTTTTGATAAATAAGGATTTTTTTTCTTCCCTGAAAAATAATTTTGTCAGAAAATTCTTCGCCACTGTTCGGGTTTCTTGTCTACTTAAAAAAGATAAAAGATGAGACAGAGAAACAGCTTTGTATGTTGAAAGTTGGTCAAAATGATAATAAAAGCAGAATAATGGAATTCCTAGATAAGGAGTACGATATGGCAGGAGTTAATTATCACAGCGACTGTAATGAAAATTTTGCATCACTAATATTCCAGAACTATTTGAACATTTCTTTATAATCATGATCAAAAGGAAACTGCTTGACATAATCTACTTGAGCACTCGAGAGCCTTCAGATAGTGTTTTTCAGGCAGGGCTAATCCCGAGGAATCCTGAAATTGTGGATGCTCCCAAGTGCAAGGCACAGACAGGGCACCAGGCAGAGCCCTGATGTCACAAACTGGAATTTCCTCCCAGCCCGGGCTCCTCGGCGAAGGTGTTAAGTGGCATCGTTCCAAGGATCATTTTTAATTGCAATCAAGGCACCAAGAACTCTTGCACAAGTGCTTTTAATACACTACAGGAATGAAAAATGACACATGAGGCGCTGACAAGTTGTGAGCATCATTAAGCACACCACAGCCATTAACAAATGCGCCGAGGCAGGCTGGTACAGCTGCGTGGAATTCAGGAGTCGGGCTCCACATCCTTGGAGTTTTTTTAGTCAAATACTTCAGAAGAGTGAAGCTCATCCTGAATCAATAGGATGTGAAGCATCACTGAAAAAAAGAGAACCCGCATCCTCTGGGGATTTTTTATTGGCCTGAGAATTGTGGCACTCCTCAGTAAATGTCAGGCTTATCAGCGTTGTGAGTAAGCATCAGTTAGCTCTCAAACGAGCTGACTCTGTTCATTTTTCTCAGAACTGTGTGTAATATTCTCTTGGCAAGGAACAGCTCTTTTAGTAGACTGCAGCACAAATTTGTAAAAGGAGCTTGTCTCAGCTCTGATCCAAAAACCAAAAGAGATCCAGATTAGATGCCTGTGGAAAGAGCTGCTTTTTGACTACAAAGCCCAGATCATTTGGAGTTAAAGCGATGCAAGAAGTACAAATTTCTCCTTTTCAGATCACAACAGATGCACCAATTGTAAGAAAACTTTCTTCCCTAGACTTGTTTACCTACTTCAAATTACATCAGTAGCTTCAAGTGTATTTTTGACCCGTGAGTGGTTAATGACATCAATCTCTCCAATACATATTCATCCCTTTCTAAAGACCCTCTCGTTATTTCTCCCATGTAGCTTTCCTCTTTCTAGTGCTCGCTGAGCCCCAGCAGCCTCGTGGTGAGATCTTCATTAGCATTCGAATAAAAATTCATTGTTTGCCTGTGTAGTGGGGAGAGGAACCATCACAAGTGTTTACATTCCGAGCCGCGTTCCGTTTGCTCCTGACAGAACACAACAAAGCCCAGCAAAGGCTGCGCTGGGTCAGGGAAGGTTCCCCTGCTCCAGCAGCAGTTTCCAACGCAGATGCTCAGGGAAGGGGTGCAGGAGCACACCGGGAAGGCGGCAGCGCTTTCCTGGAATGTTATTGTGTTTCCCAACAATGTGTGCCTTGGGACTCTGCGAGTCACAATCCTTGGTTTTACTGTTGAACAGGTTCTGCTTTAACTTCCCTCCATTAACTTCTGCCGCTACCCCCGGAGCACAAGTAAACTCGGAGCATCCATAATATCCCGAGGCAGGGGATTTTACAGCTCCATCACAAGGTTTGTCAAGAACCATCAACCACATTATGCTGATTTTCAGTTGTTGCTTTGCAAGAGACACTAAAGGGGCTCCTCAGTTTGGAGAGAGCAGGAGGATGTGAGTGAGATTGTGAAATGATGGTGAGGCCACCACTCCTGTCCTGTGTCCTGTTCTGGGCCCTCATGGCCAGAGAGCCCTGCAGGGGCTGGAGCGTGTCCAGGGCAGGGAACGGAGCTGGGAAGGGGCTGGAGCCCCAGGAGGGGCTGAGGGAGCTGGGAAGGGGCTCAGCCTGGAGCAAAGGAGGCTCAGGGGGCCCTTGTGGCTCTGCACAGCTCCTGACAGGAGGGCACAGCCGGGGGGTCGGGCTGTGCTCCAGGGAACAGGGACAGGAGCAGAGGGAACGGCCTCAGGCTGGGCCAGGGCAGGCCCAGGGTGGGCACAGCAGGAATTTCCCCATGGAAAGGGGGCTCGGGGATTGGGAGGGGCTGCCCAGGGGGGTTTGGAGTCCCCATCCCTGGAGGTGTCCCAGGAAGGGCTGGAGGTGGCACTGAGTGCTCTGGGCTGGGGACAAGGTAGAGATTGGTCACAGCTTGGACTCAATCTTGGAGGTAGGTCTCTTCCAACGTCAGCAGTTCTGGGATTCTCTGGTCATATCTAGGACAGGTGGACAGTGCAGGCAGAGGAACCATGGTCTCACCCATGAGATCATTTCTTGTGTAGTTCTGAGTAGGTCCTTTAGTGCCCTTTCACAAACTTGTGAATTGTGGTTACTCACTAGAAAACATTTCCCAGCTACACTGGGGCCTATCCATTTATTCTGTTTTTTCCTTATAATTTCTCCTGCCTTGCTCAGCACAGACTCCACCGTGCCCATCTGCAGTTCTGCATTCACTCCTGGGGACCTTCTCCAGGATTGTTGTGACATCTCCCAACTTCCATCCCTCCTGCAGGGAAACTGATTTAAGTGACAGGTTACACACTATTGTAGCTCTATAATTGCATATTTGTTTTCCTCCAGAGCTCCTGAGTGATTACCAGATGGTCTTGGTAATTTCTGACTCTTCATCTTATCAATTAGTCCTAAAATGAATTTTATTGTCATTTAATTTGAGACGGTTCCTTACACTTGTCCCCATAAGTTTGGTTCTCATGGGAGAACAACCTCCCTCAACTACAGACAGCACCAACACAAACTCACTTTGCTTTCCTCTCCTACAGGAAATCCTATTAGAGACTGCTCATCTGTTTACCCAGCCTCTGGAAAAATAGGATTTGGACAATTTTGAATATATTTTTACAATATTTTTATGATTCCTTTAGTGAGTTTGCACCTTAAAATTTTCCCTTGCCTGCCCTACAGGTTTAGCTTCACGGTTAATGGGTTTTGGTAGGGTTTTTTTTTGGTTTTTTGTTTTTTTTCTCCCATAGTTTCTTTATTTGCTCAGAAACCTCTGGTTTTGAATGCTCTCTTTCCACTCTGCTGTTAGAATATTGCCTTTTTGGTCCCTGGTAGAATTATTTCACTTAGTGATATATTGCTCTGAGCTTCAGATGGGGTGGGTTTATCTCCTTTCTCATCTCCTGCATCCTTAGAGCAGCTGCTTTTAATTTCCTTTTAGGAAGCTCCTGCACTTTTGAATAGGTCTCATTTTTAAGTTAGGTGGTACTGTGAGGGAGTTGGGGGAGAATCAAATATTCCTCAGATAACATCACAAATCTCTCTGGAAAAACAGAGGGGGACCCACCAGGGCTTCAAAGGAGGGAGCTGGGGAGGAGAGGATGTGGAAGGGAAGGATGGGGAGGGCTCTGCCCTGGCCCTGCAGGGACCTGGGGGCTGGGAGAGGTGGGGAAAGGAGCTCCCAGCACCAACATCCAAAAGGGGCTGGTGAAAGACAGGGAGGGAACTCAGAGAAGCAATTCCCAAAGGAAAATCCCTGTTTGACCACTCTGGCTGTTTGTCTCTGCCCGGACACACATAGGATGGCTCTGGGACAGCCCGTGCTTCAAAGGACGAGTCTGGACTCTTCACATTTTCAGTCTTCGATATTGTTTATTATTTCTTATCTACAAAATTTTCTTCCAGCCCGACAGACCAGCAAGGCAGCCAAGGGCACTCTGACCTCCCACTGGGCGGTTGTCCATTTTTATACTAAAAACTACGTACATCTTATTTACCTTTATTTCCCAATACCTTTCACCCGTATTAGCAGGTGCACCTTCACCAAGAACCAATCCCAAAGTGCCAACATCACCACAGAAAATGGATGACAAGAAGAAGAAAGAAGGACAAGACACGCCCTGATCCCTCCATCTTGTCTCCATAACCCCCCTGTACCAAAATCCTAAAATCTATATTTCCACCCTGTAAATACTTAATTCTTACACCATTTGTCCCCAAGTGACTCTCTTGTCCTCAAACAGGTGGCACATCCCTCGAAGGGTCAAAGTCAAGCCACCAGGTGCTTCTGGCAACATTCCAGGATTTCCGAGCCCCCCAAGGGTTGTCTCGGTAACTCTGGACATCCAGAGTGATGTGCTGAGTTCCCACACCTGCTCAAAAGCAGGGATGCCCCTGTGCCAGCAGGATGATGTGAGCCCCACGTTCAGCTGGGAGGATCTCCTGTAGCTCCAGGCTCTCTGCACTCCCAGAGAGGTGACACAGAGAGGGGCAGAGCTGTCTCATGTGGCCTCCCCTCAGCATTCCAGGCCTGGCTTTAACAGCAGGATCTGGGGGGGCTGTGGGAAGCTTGGGGTGAGAGCCTGTGTGCACCCTCACACCCCAGCACTCACGAATTATGGTTTACAGGAACCCAGAGCTGCTGCACAAGCACCCCTGGATCTTTCCTGGGTGATTGGCATCCAGGTCCCCTGGAAAAAGCCAAATCTCCCAGCAGCACAAGAGGGGATCAGTGTGGGCCATGCTCTCCTGGTGCCTGGATGTGACAGCAGCTGGCCACACTCAGAGTACCCGAGATCCTGATCCTGGCACTTGTGGAGTGTTTGACACCATGTGGGGAGGAAGTGTGTGAATATTTAAATGGAAATACAATAAAAGATGTGTCCAGGCAGTTGTGCCCAGACAGGCTCCCCGCTCCTGCAGAGCAGGTTCCAAGCTGCAGTGGCCATGGAATAGCAAGCAGGCAGCTGGCAGGTCCCACAAACAAAGCTGCCAGATGTTCAGCCCCACAAGGGAGCCCCTCTCCTGTCCTGCTGCAGGGACTGTGCTGTGCCTCCTGCTGGGCTGGCTCCTCGCAGAGAACACTGGAACAGGGCTGGCTTGACAGCTCCTCAAAACTGGTGCTACCACAGGTTTGTGCAGCGAGCAAACATCAACAAGGAATAAATCAGAGCTGGGAGAAAGGCTGCTCTCCACTCTCCCTCCAGCGTGGCTTGTTTACACTCTGCACTGCAATCTGAAAAATGCCATCTCTAATGAATACTAAATAGTGGGAGGCTTCTCCTCAGCAGCCTGGTGCTGAGGCTGATTGCTGTGCAGGAGAATGTGCTGCTGAGAGTGGGGGCTTGGCTGTGGCTCTGTTTCATGCAGTCATAGAAACTGTCAAGCTCAGGTGCCTCTGTGATCTGCAGGCAGCCTCTCTCCCTGCACCCTTTCCTGGCTACCCATTTATTTTTAAAACGTTCCATTGTTACTGTCTCTCAGGTCTTGCAGCCAATTTTCATGTCATTATTATTTCTGTCGCTTTAAAATTTATCTACTTATGCAATTTTAATCCTTTTTTTTTTCCCCCTAAACCAATTCACAGTAATATGTTAACAGCTGCCTTGTAGTGGAAGTCACTGAGAGTTAACACTCCCGAGCCCTCTCTAGTAGGAACTGACTCACCTCAGTGTTATAAATCTGTTCTACACTGCCTTGTACCCCTCTCTCAGAACATTCACATGGATCTGCTTCGTCACCGGGAACATTCCCGACCCTGCCTGTGCTGGGGACATTAAAAAAACAGAATAGCAGCAAGCAAGAGCACTTCTGCACACACAAATGGCATCTAAAATACTTCTGCAGCTCCTGAAGCTGTGAGGGTGGGGAAGCAGAAGGGGATCTCTGTTGCAGAAGATGGGGGATACAAAAGGAAGCACCATAACAGAGCCCCTGCTCACGTTTCAGTATTCCTGCATGGAATAAACTCCCTCTGTTTGGGGAGTTTGATGACATTTTTATTTTTTCTCCTCCACCAACAATTCCATCTTCCCTGTGAGGGTGGGAGGCACTGAGGGTGCCCAGAGCAGCTGTGGCTGCCCCTGGATCCCTGGCAGTGCCCAAGGCCAGGCTGGACAGTGGGGCTTGGAGCAGCCTGGGACGGTGGGAGGTGTCCCTGCCATGGCAGGGGTGGCACTGGGTGAGGTCCCCTCCACCCCAAACTAGTCTGGCATTCTGGGGTTATTCCAATTCAAGGCATTCCCATGGTGACAATTCCACATAACAAAAAATGCAGAGCAGAAAAGGTACTGACCCAAAGGCTTGTTAATGCACACATAGCTAAGAGTTTGTTGGGTGATATTTTTTTGTAAAATACCAAATTCAGGCAAAAATCAGTGTTTCTGGTTAACAGCAAATCGCTCATCCCAACTGCAATGGTTATTCTTTCTTGCTGCACTCATCTGCTGGAGTGTTCACATAAATATGCATGCACTTCCCACCCACACAGTATCAAACACTCCACAAGTGCTCCAGAGCCCAGGATAATCCGTTGTTTTGGAGGGATCAAACCTGCAGCCACGTGTGTGCAGTGAGCAGGAGATTCTAAAGCCCAGCACAGGGGCACTTCTCACTGAGCTGTGCAAAGGTCACCCTGTGCTGTGATTAAGCTCCTGTCAACACTGAGCCTGTAGGAGAGTTCAGAAAACACTCTGCAAACAAGAGCCAGGCTCTCTGGGTTAAAAGGTTATGAAATTTAGTCTAATCTCTAGTTCTGTTTTCTTAGATGCTCACTACCAATCTATTATAAAAAAGTCAGTGCACCCCAAAACTGGGTTTCACAATTTCTTCTTTTACATGATCCTGGCGACATTTATTGTAGAGTCCCAGACTGGTTTGGGTTGAAGGAGACTTAACAATTATCTCATTCCACCCCCTGCCATGGGCAGGAAAACCTTCCACTGTCGCAGGTTGCTCCAAGCCTCAATGTCCAACCTGGCCTTGGACACTGCCAGGGATCCAGGGGCAGCCACGGCTGCTCTGGGAAATTCATTCCAGGGTCTCACCACCCTCACAGGGAAGAATTTCTTCCCAATTCCTAATCTACCAGACAATTTCTACAACGCTGCTCAGACTTGCAGTTCAAACTGTTCAGAATTCTCTCAAGACTCCCTTGAAATCTCTTTTTTAAGTCATGCTGATTTGCATCATCATTTCTCAGACTGAAATGAAATAATTTCTTTTTGTCAAAACATTCCTTCCACCACTCTCTTGAAAACCACTTGTGACTCTGTGAATTATCACAGGAATTTCACATTTGGCACAGCATTTCTCCCAGTGAGAGGTTTGGATCTGTTGCCTTCCCAACTGTCCACAAAGTCCTCACACTTTCAAACACTGGGAGCTGTCCACAAATCAAACAGGACAAGTAAGATATCAAAAGATTTAACACCCAGGAAAAGTAAAACAGCAGAATAATCAGGATGTTTTCTAAGTGTGCAGAAACTAACAGGGAGATGAGTCTACATGAATCCCTCAGGAACAAAACAAGCTGATGTAACCCAATTGTGCTCTCCAGTGGATGAGACTTTGTGGATAAGGAAGAAGCAGCAGATCCCACACACCTGAGGCTCCTGACACGGTCCCATGTGGCATCCACGAGTGATGAATGCCTTGGCTGGAGTCCTGACACAAATCTGGTTGGAATCTGCAGTCTGAGAGCACTTTCCAATGGCTCCCTGTGAAATGCAAAGGACAAATTGAATGGTTACTCAGCTGCTCAGAAGATCCATTCAATATTTTATTGATAGCCTGGATGAGGGAATGGACTGTGTGTTTATTAAATCTGCCAAGATTAAATCTGTGAAGAGAGGCTGCAAATACATGGGGGAGAGCAGTATTAAAAACTTTTGACAACTTGGACAAGTCTATAAATACAAGAAGGCATCTCTCTGGTAAAAAGCAGAGTGGTTTCACTTGGGCAGGAGTAAAGTGCACAAATACAGGACAGACACCAGCTGGCACAAAGCAGTCTGGAAGAACAAACAATCTGAAGGTTCTGCTGGATCACAGGCTGTCCAGGGTTATTATCCTCAGCAGAGAGAGAGGTTATTATCCTGAGCAGGTCTGTTAGCAGAATTTCCTGCCAGACATCTCACAGGTCCTCTGAAACACCTGAGTGCAGAGGCATGGCCGGGTTTGGGTGCTGCTCCTCAGGAAAGGCACAGCAGCAGGACAAGGAAAACACAACCTGAATGCAGAGAGTGAGAACAGGAGGTGCTCAACAGGGAGCAGAGCATGGAGAGGGGCAGGAACAGCCCTGGCAGAGCAGGGTTAGGGCAGGGACAGCCCTGGCAGTGCATGGAGAGGGGCAGGAACAGCCCTGGCAGTGCAAGGTTGGGGCAGGGACAGCCCTGGCAGTGCATGGAGAGGGGCAGGGACAGCCCTGGCAATGCAGGGTTAGGGCAGGGACAGCCCTGACAGTGCATGGAGAGGGGCAGGGACAGCCCTGGCAATGCAGGGTTAGGGCAGGGACAGCCCTGGCAGTGCATGGAGAGGGGCAGGGACAGCCCTGGCAATGCAGGGTTAGGGCAGGGACAGCCCTGGCAGAGCATGGAGAGGGGCAGGGACAGCCTTGGCAGTGCAAGGTTGGGGCAGGAACAGCCCTGTGCCAGGTCAGTCTGCTAAAAATGCAACTGAAACAACTGCTGAGCACAAACAGCTCTGATCTGCTGTGGAAGGAGGAGATGGACTGAGTGATCAGATGAGAGCTCATCCAGCTTCACTTCTCAAGGGTTCTGTGCCCAGCTGAGGCTGATCAGAGTTTGTCTGTCCTCAGTTTGCCCAGATGTACCCCAGCAGCTTCACACAGCATTTGTAACATTTCTGCATTAACATCATCATTAAGGTTAGTGGTTTATGCTCATCTTACCATCTTAGGACTCCCTGTCTCACAAACACCTTATCAAAATGCTATTTGCCAGACCAGCATGACTCACAGCTCATCCATCAAAATCCATTTTAATAATTAGTCCTCAAATACTAATTCAATAAAATCTTTGGACCTTGATTTTCCTTCCCAAGCAGTGCAATGAGCAAAAGGGCTCGTCATCCTTGGCACTGCTTCCCTCAGACTCACAGGATGCAGATCAGAGCTGCTGGTGCCAGCCTCCCATCCCACTGACAGCCTTTTAGAAACAAGTACAATTTTAGCAGACGTTGTAGACACTTGGGTGTCTGAGTTGCAGATTGTCACAGAGACACCAGGTCACTGCTGCTGCCTCCAGCACCCAGACCAGTCCCTGGCACAAAGGCAGGGCCAGCTCTCCCTGTGTCCATTCTGACATCAGAAAAAAGCTTCAAGCACTTTAATCTTCCCCAGGTTACCCATTTCAGTGATTCTACATCCTACACCAGCCATGTAGCCCTGTTGTTAGTGCAGTTCAGCCTGTTTTCTCCAGCCATTTTCCCATGAAAGCAGTTTCAGCTGCAGTGGCCAGGCTGACTAACACAACACCTTCTGAGGCAGATGAATTCTCTGGGTGTCAGGGAAAGCAGTCCTGCTTTATCAAACACTTATAATCAATTACCAATACTGATCAGAAGCAGCTACAGCTGAGCTTCCTGCAGGATCCATTGAATTAAATGGCTGTGCTGGAAGAAGAGCAAAGATCCCTGTGAAATTGTGCAGGTTCTGAGAGTTATGAAAACACAGCTCGATTTCATTGGCATTCCATCAGTTAAATCAACATTATATAAACCCTTATATATAGGGGTTCTTATATAAAAGAAATCATGCAAGTCACAGACCTCGTTAGCTCTGTGTACCCTTCTACCACTGCTAAATTGAGTTGATATGTCAGAGAGTAGAAACCTAAAAGATTCCTGATTTATCATCTTAATTCTTTACATCTCCTCTCAAGAATTCACAGTGCTGTCATTCTCTCCTCCATTCCCATTACCTTCTTTGTAACATATTGGCCTTCTTACTTTTACTGAATAATTCCTGGTCTATTATATCTATAATTATACTAATAATTAAGCATGCCTTTTCATCAGCTAGCAGCTAATTACTTCTGTTCCTACCCAGCTTGCTCAGAAAACAGTCAATTCATCTGTATCCCCATCACTCTCACCGTTGCTAAGCACTCAGTGCCACTCAGCAGTGCCACTGTCACGCTGTGGGGTGGCTCAAGGTGCTCTGCAGTCCCTGCTGCTGCTGCCTTTCCCCCTCACAGGGGTTCCTCACCTGACAGAAGGCCTTCCTCACCTCCTGCCACTGCTGCTGAGCCCAAACAGCTCTGGAGCTGCCCACCAGCAGCTCTTGCTTTCTGCAAGGAGCACTCACTGCAGAGACAAAGAGAATTGGAATCCAACTCAGCCTGTGGGTCAGAGCACACCCAAGGCTCTGTTAGATGGGAACTGAAGTCATGAGGTCTAAATTCTTGATTATTTGGACTTCTGTGAAGCTTTTGGCATACTCGGAGGGATGGACACTTCTCCCATAAGGAAAGGCTGAGGGAATTGAGATTGTTCAGCCTGGACAGGAGAAGCTTTGGGGTGAGCTCAGTGTGGCCTTGCAGGGCCTGAAGGAGCTACAGGAAAAATGAAAAGAGACAATTGACAAGGGATGCAGGGACAGGGCACAGGGAATGGCTCCCAGTGCCAGAGGCAGGGCTGGATGGGAGATTGGGAATTGGGAATTGTTCCCTGTGATGGTGGACAGGCCCTGGCACAGGGTGCCCAGAGCAGCTGTGGCTGCCCCTGGATCCCTGGCAGTGCCCAAGGCCAGGCTGGACACTGGGGCTGGGGCAGCCTGGGACAGTGGGAGGTGTCCCTGCCATGGCAGGGGTGGAATGGGATGGGATGGGATGGGATGGGATGGGATGGGATGGGATGGGATGGGATGGGATGGGATGGGATGGGATGGGATGGGATGGGATGGGATGGGCTTTTGGTTCCATTCCAACCCAAAGCAGTTTGGGATTCCATGGTTCTGTGATTCTCTGGTGTGAAGAACCTCTTGTTCTCACCCTGGATCATTCCTGATCTGCTGGTGTGACAGCTGGACATTGTCATTGTACCTCTGCTCCTTACCCTGCCTCCCACCAACACCCTGCCCCAAATCACACCACTTAGTATCAAACTTCAGTGATGTGGTGATAAATCAGCTCAGATTGGTTTTATTTCCCCAATTTTCCATCATTTGGTCCGTTGTAGGCTCCAGACAGAAGTGGATGTTCCAGGGCAGGAATTTTCACCATCACCAGCTTTGGCAAGCTGCTTCCTTGCCTGCTCCTCAGGTAATGAAATCAGGGAAATTACCATTAGTGAAATGTTAATGGCTGGTATTTCCAGCTTTCCCAGACACTGGGTTAGGCTAAACCCTTAATCCTTTTATCTGACTCATGACTGCATCCTCTGAAATGAAGCAATGCTGGCAAATGAAGTGGTTGTGCCTGATTCCAGCAAAAGGAAAATTGGAAAATGAGGGAATTTGTTACAGAAAACACTCAGAGTGGCAGCCAGAAAGGTAAAATGTTTTCAGATGGCAGGTAGACTATTTTAGGATTTTATATTGGAGGCTCAAAGCAAATGCATATAACCTGTCAAAAAAAAAAGACTTGAGAGGAAAACAAAAAGCTTGCATCATAAAACAGCAGGATCAGGGAGGCTCTTGGAAGTTAAAAGGTATCCTGCAAAAAGCTGAAGTTGTGTCTGAAAAAGGAAATCTAAAAAGAACATAAATTCTGGCAGACTAAATGTAAAAGCACAATAACATAGATGGAAGAAAGAGTTTAGAAGCAGTTTGCTAAAGAAATAGAAAGAATGTTTTAAATCCTTCTTGAACACGTCAGGAACAAGGAGCTTGCAAGAGCCACACAGGTGTGGAAGGAGCACTCAGAAAACACGATGCAATCACAAAAAATCCCCAAAAATTCTTGGATTTTTTTTCAAACCTCTGTTCACCTGGAGAATCCTGGAAACTCTACAACCAGGGTCTTGTTTATAAGGCCTTCACAGAAGGCTTGTCTTAATTTAAGGGTGTTAAGTGGAGATTATAAAGCAGATAAAAAGAATAACAACATTTCGCTGGGCGCCCGATGGAATTCACCCAAGGTTTTTATAGAATGTTAAATATGAATCATCACTGAGCTAATACCTTGAGTACGTAACCTTTTGCTGAAAATTGCTGTGATTATCAAAGGACTGGAAAGTAACTAATAAGAAATCAGGTTTTTAAAATAAATCCAGTGGCGATTCAAGAAGCCTCAGACCACTAAGCCCAATGTCCATATGGGTCATGTTGGCTGAAGCTCCAGTAAAGAACAGAATTAGTGAATACATGAATAAAAGTAACATGTTAAGGAAAAGTAAACATGACTTTTGTAAAAGGAATCCAAGCCTTCTAAATCTGCTGGAATTCTTTGAAGGAGTCAAAAGCATGTAAATAGCAGAGCTCCAGCTGAGAATTTTTCCCTGCATTTCCAACTCACCCCAAGCTTCCAGAAACCTCATGCATAGAAGGTCTCATCAAAGACTTTTAAATAAACTAAAACAGCCAGGGACTACAGGTAAGGACCTCACAGAGTTACAATTTAGCATTGGAAATAGAAGATTATCCTAAAGGATGAGTTTTCACAGTGGAAGATGATCAGCAGTGGAGTCTCATGGGGATTAAGGTCCACGGTGTTCACTGTGCTCAGAAATGATTTGACAAGTTGGGGGAAAAGTGAAGAAGTTTTCTGATAAAAACTAAATTAATTAGAATAATATTTACTGCAAAAAGTTCAAGATGCCACGACACTGAGCAAGCCTCATGACAAAGTGGAAGATAAATTTCAGCCCTGACAACTATAATCTGGTTATCCACAAAAAGCAACACTTTACATGCAGAGTGATGGGCTCTGAGCTAGTTTGCACAATTTAGGAAATGCATCTCAACATTATAACAGCTGTTCTATGAATATATGACCCCATTGCTCAAGAGCAGGCAAAAAAATCCCAAAGTTTCAAATTCCTAGGAGAGAGAAGTACAGCCCTGCCCCTGTTTGCATCCACAGTCGCTCTGCTTCTCCAACAGGCAGCACGTCTCTGGTACCCTCACCTGAGACAAAAAGAAACTCTAACAGCAAAAAGAAAAGCTACATGGCAGGCTGACAAACATGGGGAGTACCAAAGTGCTTTCATGTGAGACACGGAGTTAGCTGGAATGAGAGGCTGAGCAGGAAGGGCTGGCTTGGCATTTGTCGGTGCCAATTGTGCCGAGCAGGCCAGGTGCCAGCGAGGGGAGACGGACACCGAACACGAGCTCTGTCGTGTGCCGCTTTGTTCAGCTGCTGAAGCCTTCATATCCTGTCAGGCAACAACTCTCAGGGCTCTGGCAGGCCTGTGACAGCTCCCTTCCCTACATAATCCCAGCGTGCTTTCAGGGAGATGTGAGGGGAAAGGAGGAATGAAAGGTTTGCAGTGCTTCTTGTGCCCATTACCTCAAAATCGTTGCTCATTAGAGGTGTCCACTTCCTTCCCCAGTTGTCCTCCCCCACCACAATTTCAGAATTAAAATAAATAAAAGTAACAAGCCCCCCACACACACTTAGGCTGTGTTTACTAACATCTGCCCATGATGACCCAGCTGTTTCTTGCCAGCCCCTTCAGGGATGTGTTTTAACACAGCTCCTCTCACCTTTTCACACTTGCCTCATTTCCCAGCTCCTCTGAGCACTGTGGGTTCAGGCTGTTAACTCAGCTCTGCCTTTCAGTCACTTGTGCACTGACTTGTACCAGTTGGTCCCAAACTTGGTAACAGCCTCCAGCTCCTGGCAAGCCATTAATAATACACCAGCAATCATTTTAATTGCAGATGGGCGTCTGGAATTTTGGAGCTGCACGCAGAGTTCCTTCTCCCCACAATATTATTTTCCCATTGTGCATTTTGGAGTTTAACTCTCATTAAAAGTAATAGAGGGAAATAGTGTGTGGCAAAGTGAATGTGTTTGTTTTCACAGTTCACCTCCTGCTCCTCTGCACTCAAACACACTCTCGCTCAGTGACAAGACCACAGCTGCTGCCATCGTTTACTTACCTGAGGAGTGCAATATTTAGCTGGAGGGACACTGGAGTTTTCTGTTTGTTAGTTATCAGGTCAACAACTCTCACCTTATCACTTCAGTTTCCATTCTGTTGATAAAACCTGTCAGCCTTCCTTGAGTGGTTCCAGGCCCTCAGAAGAAATCACATTAAATTGGCACAACCAAGTAAATCTGTAAGAGATGTGCTCCTGCCTAACCAAAGGGAAGGGGGGAGGGCTTGGATTTCTTTCCCTCTTCCTCCTTGCACGGTTCCAATGTCCGAGTGCTTGGAGCTGTGTTGAAATCCTCCCTGAGGATTCAGCAGTTCAAGTCAGATCAGGTCTTTGACTATGGCCCAGAGGAGATGTCTGCAGAGCTGAAACTGATATGTTTAAGTGCAAGAGACAATAATCATTTCTTCAAGTAGAAACTAAAAATACCCACAAGAAAGTGGAATTCATAATGGAGATTTTAAAGATCTGTGACACACCAGAGCCTGCACAGGGGTTTTAATGAGAGAGAGGTCAATTTAATTGGTCAGGGCCAGCAGTGCCTGGCTGGGTGAGGGGCTCGGAGGTCTCACACTCACAGCGAACGCCCGGAGCATCACTGGCCGAGCACAGCCGTGTCACAGCCAGGGACAGCCTCTGTCACCAACATCACACAGCCCAGCCACGAGGAGGGGGCACTAAAAAGAGGAGGCAGAAGCTGACAATGAACGTTCCTAAAGGTAATTGCAGGACTGACCATCTCCATGTGCCGTTTGTTTCATTACAGCTCTGGGAACGCAGCTAAAGCAGCCCGTTAAGTTTTAAAGTCTGTTAGGGCTGACTTAACAAGGACTTGCTGAGCACCTCAGCCTGAATTCACACCCCTCCCCTGTGCAAACTCTCCTGGAGTGTTTGTGGAAACCCAGAAATAACTTCCCTGGACCATTCAATTACAGACAATCACCACCCAGAGCTCCCTGTCCTCGTGGCACGGCTCATCAATCAGGTTTGCTGTCACCGTGTCTCTTCTCATAGCAGTCACCAGAAGGCTCTGAGCTCCCTCTGAATCCATGTGACATTTACTGTCAGGGGCTGTCAACACCAAGAGATTCTCCCAGGGCCTCTGAGTTCATCACAAAGCAACGAGATCTATGCCCAAAGCTGCTCCCAGTCCCAGCTCTGGATTACAGTGACTGACTGAGGGGCTTTGCAGCATGCCAGGAACAGGGAAGCAGCAGAATGAGCCACAGCTTATGCCCAAACACCTTTATTTCTAATTCTCTTCTCTTTCCTTATTGTACAACTGCTTAAGAGAGGTCTCAGACGTGTGATTAATTAGCCTTCCTCAATAATATTCCTTATAAATTTATTAAGAGAAAGCTGAGATTGTTTACTTGGAAATTTTGCCTTCTCATCTTTAGCATTGATCCTGCCTTCACTCTCTGTTTAACAATATAGTGACCTAGTGGAAAAAATTTATAAAACT
This sequence comes from Melospiza georgiana, assembly GCF_028018845.1. Taxonomy (NCBI): domain Eukaryota; kingdom Metazoa; phylum Chordata; class Aves; order Passeriformes; family Passerellidae; genus Melospiza; species Melospiza georgiana. Next base: position 16,317,144 of record NC_080444.1, read on the forward strand.
TAATAAATTGCAGTTGGCATTATTGACAGAGTGTGTATATGCACATTTGGATTTGTATGAACGTATTATAAGAAATCTAATAAAGTAAAACAAACACATTTGCTTTGTCTGTGAGCTGTGAAACGAGATATCCCCTGTAATTACACTGTTTGAAGTATATTTGGTCAAAGGGGGATGGCGAGATTTTTGGTCATAAATTTCTGGGTTTAGTTTAAAATAACAACTATTATCTATCAAAGCTTACATGGTCCACTAAGTTACTTTGCTCAAGATGCAGAAAAATAAAAATGCAGATGAAACCTTAAGTTAGCAGGAGGCCACTCTAAGACAAGAGGAACTAACTCCAGAGAATAAAGTTCCAGTGCCAAATGTGCCTCAAAAAAATAATCAAAACCTTGGAAATACTTTCATTTTTTTCTGCACTTTGAGGGGGAATGGGGATTAGTGACTGTCCAAACCAGTGACTGAAAGAGTGATTTCAACTGCAAAGGTTTTTAAAAGAACTCACAATGTGTATAACCTTCTAGAACTTCCGTGTCTATTTTTAGCTTGCTTTCCACAACCAGCCTGGTTCCCTCTTCCAACCAAAATAAATATATTTCTTAAGGAGCACAGTATTTATTTCCCTCAGGAGCAAAGTATTTATTTTCCTAAAATTATCATGATAACAAGCAGGGGTTTCTCAGCCCCTTCTGGTACGTTCTGTGTGCTGCTAACCCTCTGCTGACCAGCAGCTGAGCCCAGCAATCCAGGCTGCTTTCAATCCAATTTATAGCCCATTTGCCCATCCACACCTCACCCACCAGGCTGGTTAAACGACACAGTTGTGGTAGAGTCCAGTAAACAACACCCATTATGCTCTGAGCCATCTCATCACTGAGGCAATCGGGTTCCTTTGGCATCATTGTCCTTGTTCCTCATCACCATCTTGCTTAAAACAGTTTCCAGAAGAAAGCTCCCCATCACCTTCTCAAGAGTCAGGTTAAATCAAATGTTTTACAATTGTCCAATCCTTCTTCTTACCTTTCTTATAAAATCCTAGAATGGTTTGTGTTGGAAGGGATCTTAAAGATCACCCAGTGCCACCCTGCTTTGGACAGGGACACCTTCCACTGTCCCAGGGAGCTCCAAGTCCCAGTGTCCAACCTGGCCTGGGACACTGCCAGGGTCCAGGGGCAGCCACAGCTTCTCCAGGGCCTCACCCCCCTCCCAGGGAGGAATTCTTCACTGAGTGTTTGCTGCTTGCCCTTTCTCAGTCAGCAGAATCTCTCCTGATTGCTGTGACCTTGCCAAGGGCCCTGCAATGACATTGGCCACGTCCCCCACCGCCCCTGGGTGCACAGAACAAAATCCCAGCACCAGCAGGCAGAAAAGCTGCAGCAAGACACTGCACCTGCAGCAGCTCCTCGGGGCTGGTCACCTCCTGCTCCTCAATGTCCTTTCCACTCTGCCTTCAAGGACACAGACTGGCTGAGCTGGGCAACCCCAGGAGCAGAACCTCAGGTGGAAGAGTCTGAACATTCTCCTGCCTCAGCCTGGGCCGCTCTGTCTTCAACATTTCCTCCTTCAGCCACGTTCCTGCACAGCAGCCCCAGCTCTGAGCTTTGCCTGGCTCTGCACAGGTCCCTTCACAGACCCCAGAGTGGCTCAGGCTGAGGGACCCCAGGGCTCAGCTGTGTCACCTCGTGCCCCAGCAGGGCCATCCCCGAGCTCAGGCACAGCAGGGTGTGCTCACAGCTCTGCAATGGCCCCAGGCAGGGACACTGCACAGCCCCTGCACCATCTGCTCAGGGCTGGCACTGCCAGGGCAGCAGTTCTGCCTCCTGGGCAGGGGCAGCTCCTGGGCTCAGGCCCTGCCCGTGGCTCTGGGGCCATGGCTGGGCCTGGAGCAGAGCCTGGGGTGCCCTGGGCCTGCACACAGGGACAGACTGGGGACACAGGGACACACTGGGGACACAGGGACACACTGGGACACAGGGACACACTGGGACACAGGGACAGACTGGGGACACAGGGACACACTGGGGACACAGGGACAGACGGGGACACAGGGACAGACTGGGACACAGGGACACACTGGGACACAGGGACACACTGGGGACACAGGGACAGAGTGGGACAGACTGGGGACACGGGGACAGACTGGGGACACAGGGACAGACTGGGGACACAGGGACACACTGGGACACAGGGACAGACTGGGGACACAGGGACAGACTGGGACAGGCTGGGACAGACTGGGGCCACAGGGACAGACTGGGGACACAGGGACACACTGGGACACAGGGACAGACTGGGACAGGCTGGGACAGACTGGGGACACAGGGACACACTGGGACACAGGGACAGACGGGGGACACAAGGACAGACTGGGACAGACTGGGGGACACAGGGTCAGACTCACAGGGACAGACTGGGGGACACAGGGACACCCAGGGACACCCAGGCACCCCCAGGGCTGAGGCCCCTCTCTCTCCCTGGGCTCCTCTCCAGGCTGAGCAGCCCCAGCTCCCTCAGCCTTTCCTGGGCACGGAGCTGCTCCAGGCCCTTGCTCAGCTCCAGGAGCTCCTGGCCCTGCTGTGCTGAGGAGCCAGAGCTGGGCACAGCAGCCAGAGGTGTCCCCAGGGCTGGGCACAGGGGCAGGGTCAGCCCAGAGGTGTCCTCAGGGCTGGGCACAGGGGCAGGGTCAGCCCTGTCCTGCTGGAAAAGCACCCCAGGATCCCCCTGGCCTCCTTGGCTCCTCCTTGGTCCTTTCCTGCAGAGCTGTTTCCTCATCCCTCAGCATCCCCTCACCTTCATCCCCTCACCTTCAGCCGGCGATTTTCCTTCTCCAGGGTCAGACACCAACCCACAACTGCACCATGGACACTGCAGCTCCTGGGGAATCCCCACAACAGGAATCCAAACAGAGCAGCTCTGCTCATGCCTTGCCTGGCACAGAAAACCAGAGTATCCCTCAGCACCTGGCTGGGGACTTGAAAGGAACCCAGGACCAAAGCATTAAAAATTCAGTGATCAGCTGAGAAGATTGTGGATGAACCAATACCAACAAATACAGGTTCCGTTTTTGGAGCATTAATTAGTGGTATCAACCTGATGAGCGAGAAAATTAAGGCAAGATTATAGAGTGGAGATGCTGATATTTCTATTTTGCATGTAATTTTCATCCCCAAACAAACTGTAGTAGCTTAGCAAACACCAGTCTACTAACATGAGACAATTACAGACACATTTAGTGAAACAGGCAACTAAATGACTTTGTAATTACACTATTAAGCCAAATCTGGGGTGAAAAGGATAAAGGATTTGTGTCCCATATGACACTACCAAAAAAAAAAAAGGCTGTGGAACACCAAGAGAAATTTGGTAATTTAGAGCAAGTGTTTAGGTTGATGAAGGAGAGCAATTATGGATCTTCCACAGTTGGAATTAAACCTGCAGCCATTCAAGCATAAACCACAGCTAATACTGAACAAGAATTCTGAGCTCATAACAGGAATTACCAGCACAGAAAACATCACATTCCAGAGAGAGACCAAGCTGGAATGACCAAGAATTTCTGTGCCTACGGAACAAAGAAATAAATGAAAGTGTTTAGCTGGAATGAGCAGGGCAATATTCTTTCTCCTGAGGAGGACATGAAGCTGTTTTTTCTCAGGCTGGCATGGTATGGTCTCTATTGGGTGCAGCTCTGGGTAAGGGAAAGGCACTTTAGCAGTTTACAGTGCAATAACAGGAATCCTTCAGCACTCCCCACTACTGAGGTGGTTCCTGTATTTTGTTACCCCCAGGGCTCAGGGAGCACTCACACACACCCCAAAGCCACAGGAACAACCTGGGTATGACAAGCCTGGGGTGTGTCCCTATCCCTGCTCTCCTTGAGGAGTTACCCCCCATCCCACACAACAGCAGATCCCCAGGGATCCCTGTTAGCCCAAAACTGGTTCTGTCCTCTGTGCAAGAGGCTGATCCACACGGACCCGAGGCATTTGATTTATTTAATTTACATTTTAGCAAACAAAGGCATCAGTGTTCACTGGCTACATGTCACCTAGTTCTCCTATTAATTACTACTCTATTTTCTATTGCTTAATGAGTCTCTCGCTTCTCATGCTAATTAGTCCCAGGCTCAGTCCTTCTCTTTTGGGTCAGTGGTTTCTTGGGCCATGGGTCAGTGGTAGTGACCTGCCCCTGCTGGAATTACCTTCTACCCAATCGGAGCTGCCTTCAGCCCAGCTGCTGAGTTGGCTTTATCACATTCTTCCTTATCTTGTGGGTTCTGCAAAATGTCCTCGTGCCTATAAATCCTGCCTTGTGTCCACCATCCGTGGTACATCCTTCTTTACAGTTTCCTCAACCTCCCTGGGGTCTGAGGTCATTGAAATGTGTCCAGCCCTAAACCTCAGCAAGGCAATTCCAAGTAATTTGTCCTTCTGACACTTGGACATCACTTAGAGCTTGTTAGATGCTGTTTGTTCCAGGGATTAAATCTCCTTGCTTGTTGATACAGCTTGAAAGCATACAAAGATCAAGCACCAAAGAACATCCTTCCTTAATTTTAATTTATTCTGCATTCTGCAACAAAAAGGCAGCACTGTTTCATAACCCCCTTCTCATTCCGTGTTACACTCTGGACAAATTGTTAAATATTTCTGAGTCTGAAAAGTCAGCGTCATTTGCAAGGTGACTCTACCAACAAGCAATCGGTCTTTGGAACACCTGGACATCACTTAGAGCTGCGAGCTGCTGTTTCACGGACACAATCACCATTGTTGCTGATGAGGCTGGAAAGCACACAGAGATCAGACCCCGGTGAACACATTTTCTTAGAAATGTTTTACACATTCCCCATTTTGCGGAGCGGGACCCCCGCGCCCTCAGTGCCCACACGGGACCTCCCGGCGGGGCGGCGCTCTGTGCGCGCTCCATGGCGGCGGGGCCGCTCTAGCCGCGCTCTATGGTGCTGCGGCCGCTCTGTGCTCGCTCCGTGCTGCCCGTGCCGCTGGATCCCCTCTCCGCGGCGGTGCTGCCGCTCCGCCCGCCCTCCCCGTAGCCGCCCTTGTCCCCGCTGTCCCCTGCGTGCCCGCCGTGCCCGCAGCCCCGGCCCGCCGTGCCCCCGCCGTGCCCGGCCGCCCGCCCGTCTCTGTGGCCCGCGCGTTCCGGCGGGGCGGGCGGGATGTGGCGGCTGCTGCTGCTGCTGGGCCGGGGCCGCTGCGCGCCCACCCCCGCCCGCCCCGCCTGTGCCCCCGGGCTGGGCGGCGGCCGCGGCCGCAGCCCCAGCCCCGAGCGGTGAGTGCGGCTCGGGGGTCCCCGTCCCCCCGTCCCGGGGCCGGCGGCGCGGCCCGGCCTCACGGCGCCCGTGTGGTGTGTGCGGTTGTTGCAGGGCGCCCGCGTGTCAGGATGGCCCGGAGCGAGGAGGACGGCAGCAGCCGCTGCCCGGCCTGGTGCCCCGCTACTCCGTGCGGGAGGCCGTCACCTGGGTGAGGAGCAGCGCGGGGACACCTGGGGGGATCCCCGAGCAGAGCCGGGGGGAAGCGGGAGCGGGAGCAGGAGCGGGGCCGTTCCCTGACCGTGTCCGCTCTCCGCAGGGAGCTGTGGGCGCGCTGCTGCTGCAGCTGCTCCGGCAGATCGCGGGGCTCCGCTCGCTGCAGGACGCCCGGACAGAGCGAAGGCTTCCTTGGCGCTCCCCGCTGCCCCCGCAGCCCGCAGGTCAGCGGCTGGGCCCGGGAGGGCGGCGGGGGGCGGCCGGATGGGATTCCTGCCTTGGCTGGGATCCTGCTTGGGCTGGGATTCCTGCCTCGGCTGGGATCCTGCTTGGGCTGGGATTCCTGCCTCGGCTGGGATCCTGCTTGGGCTGGGATCCTCCTCGGCTGGGATTCCTGCTTCGGCTGGGATTCCTGCCTCGGCTGGGATTCCTGCTTGGGCTGGGATTCCTGCCTCGGCTGGGATCCTGCCTCGGCTGGGATTCCTGCTTGGGCTGGGATCCTGCCTCGGCTGGGATTCCTGCTTGGGCTGGGATCCTCCTCGGCTGGGATTCCTGCCTCGGCTGGGATCCTGCTTGGGCTGGGATCCTGCTTGGGCTGTGCTCAGTGAGGCCGGGAGAGGCTGAGGGCCGCTCTCCGGCCCTGGGGTGAGTGTCAGGAGAATCTCTGGTTCTTAGCGGTTTGGTGCAATCCCACTCTGTGTGCCCTTACCTTTGTTTTCCCTTCTGGATTCTGCTGCACGAACTTTCCTCCTGCTTGTCTGTGTGGTCAGAGGACACTGAGTGCATGCACAGCCCGCTGTTGTCACCCGGAGCAGACACTGTGCTCTGTGTTGCAGTGGTGACTGAAGCCTCAAGCAGCAGTCCTGGCGAGCAGCTGGGCCCCCAGATCCTGCAGAAAGCGAGTCCAGAGGCTGTGGCAGAGAATTCATCCTCAGGCATCCCCTCGGGGCAAGCAGAGAGGCAGCCCTGGGCAGAAGCAGGTATGTGCCATGTGCTGTGGGGCAGGATACTCTGGCAGAAGGACCTGGGAGTTCCTCCAAGGCAGGCTCGGAGCCAAGGAGTGTGTAGCCATTTATTGACATTACAGGAGGCAGGTGAGAGTGGAAAGGCAAATTTCAGAAAAATGAATCCGGGTCCAGAGACAGGAGGAAAAAACCTCCTGAAGGCAGAGACAAGGCTGTGCTGTAACTGCAGGTGACAACAGCTTTCCCAACAGTGCTCTGCCTTAGCAGACTGATTGCAGCATCCAGTCCTGTTCTTTTACTGTGGACAGATGTTTGCAGCCAGAAGGATTCAGGAGGATGCTGCACCATTGATCTGGGAGACTGGTGTACATGGTGTGAAACTGGAGGAATTATTCTCTTCCTGCAAGATGAGGATGCATTTCTGAGCTCTTATGCCATAGATAAGACAGTGGAAGGAGGTATCAAAGACATTATTAAAATGAGTTTTATAAAAATAGAAAGATAGACTCCAACAAAATTGAAGTCTCGCCCAGGAAAGCGTGTCCTACATAGGGAATTTAAAGTCACACCAAGGAAGATCAGATGAGGCCTACAGCTCACCTGATATAGAAACACTGATAATGGCCTCAGGAAGGCTTTTGGAAGCAGGAAGCCTGCTGGAACAAGTGGCAAGGGGACAGCATTCAGTAGTGGTGTAGAAGAGGCACATCAGGAAACCAACCACAGATGTTGGTTAAATCACAGGATCACAAACTGGTTTGGGTTGAAAGGAGCCTGAAAGCTCCTCTTGTTCCATGCCATGGGCAGAGACACCTTTCATTATCCCAGGCTGTTCCAAGCCCTGTCCAGCCTCGCCTTGGACACTTCCATGGATCCAGGGGCAGCCACAGCTGCTCTGTGCCAGGGCCTCAGCACCCTCACAGAGGAGAACTTAAATAATGAAGGTGCTGCAGAAAAGGTGGAGCTGTTTCCCATTTTCTGCTTGCCTTCAGAATTTTGGCTTCCTTCTGTGCTGATTTCAGCTAGTGCCCATCACTGCTTATCAAACCTTCTCCTGCCAGAGGTTACCATTCCCATCAGTTGGCAAATGGAGCATTTTGTTTCCATGTCTCCTAATTAACTCCAGGAAAACAGCCAGGTTAATTTACCTAAACTGCCAATTAGACTGTTTAACCCATCTGCTTTAGCCTGGAGCATATTAAGAAGCACTCCAGCACTGGCAGGTGACTGGACATGGACCTCTGGGAGGAGTGGTGGGAAGAAGTGGAGACAGCAGTGCCTGCAGTTGGCACAGCTGAACGTCCTGGAGTGCCTGTGTGTCTGACAAACAGCTCCTACTGAGAGTCAACAGGAAGAGCTTTTGGGCAAACTGATAAATTGAACAGTGACAAGGCACCAAGGCCACGTGGTCTTTGTTCAGATGTTCTTCGGAAGCTGGGAGATCACCAAGCCTCCAAGAACAATCTGTAATCCCCTGCTCAAACCTGCTCCATGGCCAGGGGAATGAGCACTCACAGATTGCACAGCTTGGCTTTTAAAAAGGGGTGGGTGGCTGTTAGTTTAAGGCACAGAACTGCAAAAAAGGTGATTCTAATTTGATAGAAACTCTGTTACAGGATAGAGGTGTCAGATGCTGGGATGAGTGGGCTGTATCAGAGGTCTTGGAAGGATTTAGGAAGCCATTTCTCAGGCCAGCTTGCTCCCTTGCAGAGACTTGAGAGAGTTGTAAATCTATTAAGACTTCTTTGGAGAAGTCAACAGGCATGTGGAGCAAGATAATCCAGCTTTTAGCTTTCTGAAAATCATCCAGACAGGACCTAAACCAAAGCTATCCAAAGAATTAAAACTGCTATGAGGGAACATGGAGGGGTTACACTTGGGCTGGTAACTCCTTAAAGCACAAGAAAGTTTTCACAGTGGAGAGCCATTGCTGTAGGATTCCCATGTCCTTTGTTAAACCTGTTCTGCTCAGCACAGTCAGCAGTGCTTTGGAAAAAAGAGGTGATGAACGAGGCAGCAGAAGCAGCAAATGGTACAAAATTCTTCAGGACAGTCAAATCCGAAAGTCACAGGCAAAGGTTGCACAGAACCAAAGCCAGGGTAATCCCCAGGTGGGTTAAATGAGTGTGCACAGGGGAGTGTGGCTGTAAATACACACACAGAGTGATGAGTGTCAATTTAATAATTGTCTTGCAGAGGGAACATTTAAAGTCACTGTGGATGTGCTTTTGATAAGGTTAAGGCAGTGCTCGGCAGCAGTGAGGCCAATTAAATGTTAATTATGGTGAAGGAAGGAGCTGAGGACAAGGCAGTGCTGTGGGTTCATGTGAGTCTGGGATGCAGCCATGTCTTGAGCACTTAAGGAAAAGACAGTGCCTGAAAAACAGGGACAAAACTGCAGAGAAAAGATGACAGGGAGACAATTACATCCAAACACAGACTGACTCTTCAGCTTAAAAAAGGAAGTGGCAGAAAATGTGCTGGTGCTCTGTGAAACCAAAAGTGTTGAGAGAAAGTGAATAGGGACAGGCTTTTTCATAATGCTGATATTAAAAGGCAGCACAGAAGGGTCAGGTGGCAAGTTTGGAAAAAAGCAAAAGGCATTTTGTGTTTGGCCAGTGCCCAGGTAAATTGTGGAACTCGCTGCTACGGGCCAGAAATACAAGTGGGTTCCAAGAAGTGATTAGGTAAAATTACACATTGAAATGAGACTTAATTGGTCCAGCCAAGCCTCCTGCTCAGATCACAGAACAGCTGATTGCTGGAAAGTTCTGCCAGGGAGAGCGTGACTTTATAATCCCTGCTCCTCACCCTTTCTGCCCAAGCATCTCCAACTGTCACTTGTCAGAGATAATATATGTCAGAAATAATTTGATTTTGCTCTCTACATAAGTCCTCGGGTTACATTCCACATTTTGTTGTGCCTCCATTTTGTGGGAATTTATGGAGAAAAGTCAGAGGGAAGAGATTTGGTAATCTGCACTGAAGAGCCTGAAAAAATGCAGGGTTTTGTCATGTGAGAAGTCCTGGGAATCTTTCCACGGAAAGTAAAGCTTGATGATGCCTTTCTTTCACTACATTTTGCTTTCTACAGAAAAACCTGCCTGAGGTACAGGATTTTTTTTTCCCTGGTGTTTAGCTAGTGAAAGAGGGTGAGGCTGGCAAAAAGAGGATGCAGCAGGAAGCTGGGGAGAGCAGAAGGAGGGGAAGGACAGACGCCTGGCAGATGATGCAGGGGAATCTGGTAGCAAAGCCTTGCCATGAGAGAGCAAGCTCAGAGTGCAGCAGAATGTACCCTGGCTGCTGCCAGCAATGGCAAGGGATCTTCTGCAGAGAATTCCATGTCCTTCCCCTTTCTCTGGGTGTTTCAGTTCATTTCCACACTTGCTGGTGCTGGTCTCCCTGTGCAGTGACAATCTGCTGTTGTTGTGGCAGAGATCTGTGGGATGGGTCCCAACATCTCAGCTTTCCACAAGAGCCATTCCAATTTTGTTGGAGCACAATATGAACAAAATCTATTCCTTTGTTTAAAAAGAAAACTTCAGGAAATTAGCTTAAAACTTGCTTTAAGTAGTATTCTAGATATTGCTACCAGCTCTGTGTTCACATCTTATTTTTTCCCATGCAATTTCTGCCTCACTCAGAGGCTTTTTGCTGGGAGTTAAAGGCACAGAGTGAGCAAGCAGGTGATTACAGCCAGTCTCAGTGTTACAGCAGCTGAATGATCCCCTGGGGAGTTGTATTTTACCCCTGGCAGAACTGTAAAATTCGTTATTTCAATTCCGAGATTACAGACATTGCAAAAGTGTGTTTTCATTTCAAAGCACAATGAAACCAATTGGAAACAGTGAAATTTTCCATGAGGCAGAAATGCTGGATTTTGGCCAGCTCTTGTTGTGACTTCGTTCTCCTGGATGTTTTGGGATGAGCAATCTAGGCTGTCTAGGAGAAGATTATTAATTCCTCATTTGGAGCTAGCTGTGAGCAACACTTGATTAGTCCAGGATGAACAGTGAAGAGAGACAAAAATATTTATGAACTGCTGAAGATGTGAGCATTGGGCACCCAGAACACTGAAAGCTGCAAGACTGCATGGAAAAAAAGAATGTGCAGTCATGTTGCATCATAGCATGGGTTTGAAGAAGTAGAAATAAAGTTGCACAGAAAATTCCAGCTGTGATATTCCCATCTTTTAAACATAACCTGAAGAATAATTTATCTTGCCCAGCCTCCAAGGTGATTCTGAGGGAATTCAGGTCCCCCAGAGCAGCTCTGGCTGCCCCTGGATCTCTGGAAGTGTCCAAAGCCAAGGTTGGACAGGGTTTGGAGCAGTCTGGGATGGTGGGAGGTGTTCCTGCCATGGCAGGGGTGGCACTGGGTGAACTGTAAGTTCCCTTCCAGCCCAAACCATCCTGGGAGACTCTGATCCTTCAGGACTGGGGCTGGGTGTCAGGATAGGTTGGTCCCTGTGCTTTTTTCCAGATGTTCTCTGGAATTGGTAACCCTGTCTGTGGAGATTTGAGTGAGGAGGGCTTTCCATGGTAGAGGCGCACAAGATGCTTCTGCAGGCTGACAGAATTCAGAATTAGTGCTGTTTATTTTTCATGGTTCAGTGGTTTGTCCAAATTCCAACATTTTCACAGTAAACGAGGAGTCTCTGATTCAGGAGTAGACACCCATGCAAAATGTACAGTTTCTTTAAAGTGTGGATGTACTAATGCTGTTTAAACAAGTAGTGGGAGAATTCCTAAAACAGACCATTTTTTTTCCATGGGATTTGCAGTTGTTTGTGTGGCAAAAACCCAAATTACATCACAAGGGAGATACATGATAGAGCCTTACAGTGAGAAATATCAGATAATTTGATGCCTGCTCTGCAAAGAAACAGAAAGCACAACTAATAAATTCACAGATTATACTACTTTAGGTGGAATGCTGCATAGAAGTCATGTTTGCCACAGTGATGTTGCTTGTTGGGTGAGTGGGGCCTGTTGAGATAACACACATTTGAATACAGCCAGGGGGGAATTGTTTGTCTGGGAATAATGAGGCTGCAGCTGGCACACAGGCCATGGCTCCCTGCATGCTGTACAGCACAGGCACTGCAAGGAGCACTCCTGCCTGCTGCACACCTCATTGCTGCTGCTCCTGGAGCCAAACACTGCCAGGAATCAGGCCCTAAAAGGACATTTTGTGTCGCTTGTGTTGGCTCTCACACAGCTGGAGAGGGAGGCACAGGGAGGGCACAGCTCTGGCTCAGAGTGGTCCAGGCTCCAGCACCTGGAGTTCAATGTCCTGTGGGATCCAGCTGCTTGTGGTGATCCAGGTTTAAAATCCTCAGCCTCCGGCTGTGTCCTGTTTGTGAGGTCATTGTCCCCTTGGCAGGAGTGATGCCACTGTGACCACTCTGAGCAAGATGCCTTAGCTCGGGCTGGAGATGCTCTGTGAGATAATTCTGATTGAAACTGGTGACAAAGTGGCTGTCCCAGTGTGTCTGAGAGGGCTGATCACCCCCTGGCACAGGAGCAGGGCTGTACCCTGCAGAGGAATCACCTGGAGGAGAACATGGGGAGGCAGCATCTCAACTGAGGCTTGGGTGTGATGCCCTGGGCGAGCTGGGAGCTGCAGCAGTTCTGATCCAGGCAAACTGGGCAGGAGGAGGCAATGTCACCCCTCCTGTGACACTGCTGAGAGGGGCTGCGCCTCAGTAACCCCGTTGGAAATTCAGGAATAGGAGCAAAAAGTCATAAAATTAAGCAAGGCTGGCAGAAAAGTGCTGCAGTTGAAAGATGTGAATGGTGCAGTCTTTTTAGAATCACAGACAGGAATCAAGAGGGGCTGATTAGTCGTGTCAGGACTTTCAAAAGGAGGAATTGGCTTTTTAGTAAAGAAGAAAAAACCTAGAAGAGCCAGTGCCTGGAAGCAGAAACCCAGAGTAGGAGTACTTTAATTTGAAATGAAGCACAGGGGTTTAAAGCAGTGATTACAAGTTACTGGAACATTTAGGAAAAGCAGAAGATTCTCTGCTTTTGGTGTCTTCAGATCAAGACCAGGGGCCTTTCTGGAGGAGCTGCAGCCACAGGGCTGGATTCCAGAGCTTGCTTTTGCTCCAAAGGTCAGATTGGTTGGTATTCCTGCTGTTCCTGATGTCCCTGGCTCAATGGGAGATCAGACTTTTAGGAAAGAGGTATGGAATAGAGAGGATGAGAAGAGACAGAGATGCAGCACTGCTAACTTTGCTTTTTTGTTGGATTTCTTTTTTAATTCAGGGGAGTTCCAAATCCCTGTGAGCTCCAGGGTGGGCCCAGTTCTCCACAGTGCAAAGGTAAGGTCTCATTTTCCAGCCCCTGTGTCTGCAGCTTCCCTGCAGGAATACATCCCAGAGCTACCCAAGCACAGCCTGAGCAACACTCACACACAAGACTGGGAAAAAAGGGGAGATGGGATATACTGACCTCTGCTATAGCCAGAAAATTCCAGGATTTACAAACTGCCATCCCTATCCTTTGATGTATCTGTGTAACAGGACTGCTGGCAGGGAAGCACTGAAAGAAAATGGTGAGAAACACCAAACCAAGCAACCAAACAAAAAAAATCAATTCAGCAGCACCGGTGTGTTGCTGTGTATGTGCATTTTGATGCAATCTTTCACTAGGTGATTACATGCTGTTGCTATTTTGGTGTTTACCAGACAACCCATGACTGGAGAAGGTGGTGTCACTCCAACTGCTGCAAATCAGGGCTGGCTCTTGTCTGGTAAAGAGGGAAGCACTTGGGGCTTGAAGAGAGTGCATCAGCTCGAGAGTCACAAGGCCATAAATTATATTATTGTTCTTGTTGTGATTAAACCTGCCAATTTTTTGCAATTCACATCTTAGATGCAAATAATTCCATTTTTAAGATAATCACTCGGCTGAGCAATCGCTCAAGGACACTGTGAGCAGAGTGAGGTAAATTTAGCTTTTAGCAGAGTGAGTTCCTGCAAAAGGCACCAAGGAGGAGTTTGCTTGATCTGCTGAGGGGGTGAGCATGGATCTCTGCATCCTGGGAGGTGCCCCTTGTGCAGGGCTGGAGGAAGAGCTTGCAGCTGGCTCGTGGAGCAGCTCAGGGAGGGGCCTTGCACCTGGCTTGGCCCCTCCAGCCAAGGGGCATTTTCCAGATTCCCTGTGTGCACTGAGCTCTGCTGCCACTCGATGGCACTCGGGCTGTGGAGCTGGGCTGAGCCTCCTCCCATGTCCCAGGCTGTTCATTGCCCAGGAGGAAGGGATTTGCTGTGCCCTGCAGGGTTTCAGCAGCACTGGGCAGTGCTCAGTGCAGCTGGGGGGGCAGCTCAGCTGGCACTGGGTAAAGCAAAGGTGTGAGGGTGTTTGGGTAGGGACCCTGCTCTGGGCACAGTGTGGCAGAGGGAACAAGGGCTAATGTTATTTTTGGAGGGGGGAGTTATCTTAGAATCATGGAATATCCTGATTTGGAAGGGATCCATGAGGATCATCAGTCCCAGCCCTGCCCAGACACCCCAACAATCCCTGGCAGTGCTGTCCAAAGGCTCCTGGAGCTCTGGCAGCCTCAGGGCTGTGCCCATTCCCTGGGCAGCCTGGGAATGGGTACCCAGCACCTTCTGAGGGAAGAACCTTCTCCCAAAATCCAGCCTGGCCCTGCCCTGGCCCAGCTCCAGCCATTCCTGGGTGCTGTCCCTGTCCCAGAGCAGAGCTCAGAGCTGTCCCCACGCTGCCCCTCCAGAGGAGCTGCAGACTGCTGAGGAGGATGAGGTATTTGCTGAATTCTGAAAGTCTCCTGGTGCCTGAGAGGCTGCACCAAGCTCCTTGGCCAGGGGCAGGGCAGCAGTGTCCATACAGCTTCCCCAGCAAGGTGGCTGTGTAGGACAGGGAGGGTTTTGTGTGTACACATGACCTCACCCTCCTGATGCCTGAGCTACCATACTAACAGGTCTCACTGCTTGGTTTCCAAACCAGCATCTCCTCTAGGGTTGATATGGTTTAGCTCTCTTTAATAGCTTTTTTCTCTGACTCCTCAGGGTGACCCTGCTCAGCGAGGGCATTTAGAGGAAGCCGCTTTCCAATTGCAGCAGATTTTCCGAATTGATATTTCCATTGCATTGAATATCCTTGGTAATGTGGAGTTGGTTTTGTTTTGCCCTTAAACCACAGGTTTCTCATTTTGGAGGACCTCCAAATGGTTGCAGGTCTTGTGAGAAGGCAGGGATGGCAAATACCCAAGCTGAAGCCTCCTTTCAGCAATTTTAACTGTGCTTGGAGAGATTTATTGCCCTTTGTCCCATCGTGCCACCTGATTTATCTCAGCATATTTCAATCCAGGCTTGCTTGAAGCCTGCACTGTTGTCCTGACATCTGTAGCTGGAAATTAAGCCATCTCTGTCTTTTTTGCAACACAAGATGTCATATCCTTGTATCCTTCTTTTATTGTCTGAGCTCACAGTTTTCCTGGCAAGCTGAAAAAGCAATTGCAGGATTGCAACTCTAAGAAAAGCAGAAGGAAGATGCAATGAGCTTAGAAAAGTCCCTGCCCTATATACACCACTAGTTGCAGCACTGAAAAGCAAGTTGTTTCTGTGTGAGCCATACGTTGTGTTAGCCTGTGATCCCTCTCTGCCACGAGCCCAGAAAAATCCCTAAAATGCAGTGTTGCCATTTTTCTTATGGAAACTGTGGAAGGAGGGTTGGTGAGCCAGCTGGAAGTGGCCCAGAGCACTTGGTGTGAGCCAAGGAAGGCCCAGTGGCTGTGGGGGAGGTTGCTGCGTTGGAGGCTGGGTTGTGGCTGTGTGCTTTTCCCTGGTTTCCATGCTTTGGGCTGTGTTTTCCTCAGGCACCGAGAGCATGAGGGCGGGGCACTGCCGGGTGGCCTTCACCTGCTTCAAGCTGGCGGCAGATCGGGGCTACAGCAAAGCCCAGTTCAACGTGGGGCTGTGCTACGAGCACGGCAGGGGCACAGAGAAGGACTTGGAGAAGGTATCCAGGGCCTGCCTGGGGGTGGGGGTGGGAGCACACATCAGGAGAGGGATCTGTGCTGGGTGCTTGGAGCTTTCTTGCTTTTACATGGCTGGGAAAGTCATGGAATGCCCTGAGCTGGTGGGAACCCCCAGGGATTACTGATCCAGCTCCTGGCCCTGCACAGACACCCCAACAATCCCCCCTGTGCATCCCTGGGAATGCTGTCCAAATGCTCCTGGAGCTCTGGCAGCCTCAGGGCTGTGCCCTTTCCCTGGGGAGCCTGGGAGAGCCCAGGCTCTGAAGACTCAGTAGAAAATGCTGGAAATAATAAAAATTGCAGCTTTGCAGAGCTGCTTTCAGTGTCACCAATCCCCTCAGAGGTGCTCTGAGATCCCTTTCCCACAGCTTCTGAGGGTTCTCCAGGTGCACAGGCTGTGCTACCAGCACCCAGCGGGGTTCCAAGGAGAAACCTGTCATGTTGCTGTATTTAAGACACCACTGCACATCCCAGGGCTTCTCAGATCTCTGCTTTGGCTCCTGTAACTCCAGCCTGCCACCTAGTGCAAGCTGGCCAGCAGCTGCTGGAGCTGGGAAGAGCTGCACAGGCAGCTTGGTTTGAGTCATGGTTGGCCCAGTGCCACCCCTTCAGCTCGGGCAGGGTGGTTCCAGGGCTCGGGGGTACTCACTGTCCCTCCTGAGCCAGCTGATGTTCTGCTGTGGGAGGGATGCGCTTGTGATGGGTCTGCCAGAGAGGTGAAGCTTGAAGGGAGCCATATCATGTTCAGGGCATGCATCAGCTGGCTTTCTCTCTCTCTCTCTGTCTCTCAGGCAGGTTTTTATTACTGCCAGGCAGCCAGCAGCCATCACCCCATGGCCCAGTACCGCTACGCCAGGTACCTGCTGCAGCACGGCCCTGGCAGCCCCTGGCACAGGCAGCACAAGGCTGTGGCACTCCTGGAGCAAGCAGCAGGGGCTGGCATCACAGAGGTTGGTGTCCCTAGGTCAGAGAGCCCTGACTGAAGGGTTGGAGCCACATCCTGGACAGCACTTCAAGGGAAAGCCTTCCAGTGTGTTTGTCCCTGCTCACAGCATGGGGGTTGGAACTAGAGGATCTTTAAGGTCCCTTCTGAGCCAAACCATTCTCTGATTGTCTGTGCATATTCCTGACAGTGTCGGGGAGACAGCCCTGCCTGCAGACAGAGCCACTGTGCCACACGTTGGTTGGCTGTTGTCAGTGGGGCTCTTACATTAAACCTTTGCCTGGGAGAGCTCACCTGTGCTTGAAAACACAGCTCAGTTTTCATCTCCTCTCAATTCCAAGAGTACAGGTCACTGTACTGGAGGAACTTCCAGTGCTTGAAGCAAGAACAGATCCTCGTTTTGTGTCTGTGGCTTTCTGAGATGACTCATCTGTGCAGATCTGTCTCCTGCCCTGCTTTCCCCCTCCAGGAGATGCATTTAGGCATGTGCCATCTCACCCTGGCAATGCCAGGCTGGCAGTGCCTGTGCCTCCTGGAGCTCACTGGCCACAGGGTGCATCTGCTGGGTCTTGGGGACAGGACATGAGTGGGAACCATTCCCTGGCTCTGACTCCCACAGGAAGTTTGAAATGATACTCTGGCTCTCAAATGTGAATTCTTTGTGTTTACCGAGTCATGCTGGTTTTTCTTAGGGCAGCCCTGACTCTCCCAAGAGCCCCTGCACAGGCAGGGTCCTTACCACACTGCCACAGTAACCCCAGCAGCTTGAAAAATCAGTTTAAAAGCCAGATAATTAAAATCCTGGCTGATCTGGACCGTGTGGCTTTGTTGCAGGCACAGGCTTATCTTGGAGTGTTCTACATGAGGGGGCTGCAGCCTCAGGAGAAGAGAGGTCTTAAGTACCTGCTGCAGGCAGCAAACAGTGGGGTAGGTAATCCTTCCTTCTGCCAGGGGTTGTCCTCAGCTTGGGACCTGCAGGTGGAGGATTTTAGGGTTTCTTGGAAACAGGAGTGAGTGTCAGGATTTTACTGCCCAGTGTGAAGGGACAGAGTGGAGCCTTGGTGCCTCTTGGAGAGGAGACAGACCCTGGGCACAGACCCTGCAGAGACAGCCCTGTTGGGCTGGAGGAGTTCCTACAGCACCAGGGCCTGTATCCAGCCTCCAGCATTGTGCAGCTTTCCCATTATGGAGCATCTACACCCTCTTCAGTCAAAATCTTTCACTACTGCACCACATGGAGAACTTCATTGTGTTTATCTCAAATCTTTTCTTCAAAATTGGCCCTTTGTTTCTCTCCTTTTATACAGAAGATGGAAAGACTGTTTCTGGATTTATTTTCAAATTCATGCACCTTTAACATACTGAAACATTTGAATCTCCATTCAGCCTTCCCCATTTTTGCTGTTCCTCTTCACAACTCATGTCAGATCCCAAAGAATCTTATTGCATGCACTTTCCCCAAGTGGCCCAGGCTTCTCTTTTTTGAAGGGCAGTGCCACAGTGTGGGGACAGCACTCTCCTGAACCCCCACCAGCATTTAGAGGAGCACAAGTGTGGATCCCATGTCTTGCAGCCAGGTTTCTGCATCCCACAGTTCTGTTTCTTGCCATTGTCCCCTTGTTTTCAGCTGCATTGTAATGGCCAGGGGTTTTTTTTCCTGAAGAACTTGTTCATTTTAACTGCAGTTCCCACAGCTTTTGTGCAGTGGAAAATAATGAACAGCTATTGCCTCTTCTGCTGGCTAATAGTTGTGGTTGTGGTGCCCTTTAGTGTGTCCTCTCTGAGTCATTTCTTTTGCAGGCTGCAGTGCTGGTTTAGTTTGTGCCTCCATGTAGTTAAGCTGTTCTACTTTGCTTGTCAGTCTTCTGTCTATTTTTCTAATTCTCCTTTGACCATTTTAAGATGCTTGGACTAAAAGTGGACTCAGGATGGAGGTATGCCATGGATCTCACATAATGAGCTCCTCTGCTTTGTTCTGCATTCCCTTCCAATAATTCCTAGCCCTGCTTGCCCTTTGCCTGGCACTGAGCACTGATGAGATGGTCTCAGGGAACTATCACAGTGTGATACCCAAATTTCTCCCTATCAGCACTACTTTGCATCTGGCAGCACTGTTTCCTTCGTGATTGTGTTGCCCATTCCTTAGGTGTGTGAGATCTTTAATTAATTCTCTATAGTAAGTTTGACCATTTTGAATGGTCATTTTTACATCATTGTAAACTTTGCCACTTGGGATTTCACCCTCTTTCCAGCATGGAGACACTCTCAGTGTGCTGGGACAAGGCCTGACTTGCCACAGCAGCTCAGACATCACAGTACACAGCATTTAGTTCTAAATCTGCTAAAGATCTCTCCTAAGCTTCATCCTTGGCTCCTTTTTTCCAGCCTGGAGTCAGAGGTTTATGCTGAACAGCATCACATTGAGTTATCCCATTAAACACATGATTGGCATTTACTGGTAATGCCTTAACAACACAAAATCTGGCAGGTAACTGCAGGTCCTCAGGTGCACCCCTGGCCTGTTTTGGTCAGAGTTTCAGATCCCAAGCATCCTTCCCCCTGCTGTGATGCTGTGGATGCTTCAGGGCCTCAGCCTTGAGGGCAGGCTGATGGTGGCTCCCTGGGATGGGATGTCCCCATTTTCCTGGGAGAAGGGCTCCATGGACAGGTTCACTTCCCATTACCCTGCAGTTGGAATTGATGTTTAGTTGGCTGAAAGAACTCTTGGCATGGATGAGGCAAGGACAGCATAGTTTAGTACAAATCCAGAAAAAGGAAAACAGCACAAAAAGTCACAGATTCAGCGTTTCTCTGGTTGTTCTCTCTGCTAGAGCTGAGCTGGGAACTCTGACAAGTGTTTTTCCAACACAAGAACTGTGTTCTACTTTGTTTCCCACTTTTTATCCTCCCTGATTTCCTACATGCAGCCACAGACTATAAACCCCTCATAAAAAGTTCTGTTGAGGAACTGGGCCTGACCTGCAGATTTCCAAGGGTGTCAGTCACTCCTGCCCTGCTAATTTGGGGCTCTCCCCTCACTGCAGGCTCGGCCCTGAGGTGTTCATCCTGTGAGAGATGGTGGTGCAGCTCTCCTGATTGAACCCTATCTCTTGTCACAGCTGAAGTGCCAATCCTTCAACGTGTTTATCTCATCTCTAAAGGAGTTTATTGCTGTCATAAGCTGAGACTTGCAACATTTTGCAAAGCACCCACTCACTGAGTTCTTCACTTGCCTCTACCAGCTACATCCTAGACAGCAGCACTTGCAATATGTTCTTTTCTAGTGGCTTTATTAAAACTTGCTACTTACTTGGGGTTTTTTTCTGTTTCTTCTTTTTTTTTTTTTTTTTTTTTTTTTTGCAAAGCCTTGTTTAGCTCATGTTTCTGGCAGTCACACTCTTCAGGCTGTGCTGCTGGCTTTGTTGCTGGAAAGGTCTGTGTGACCACAAGTCTGTGCAGTCTTTTTAATGTCTTCAGGAGTGTCATCCTGCTTTCCTGCTCTCTGAGACCCTTTGTCTCCCATTGGATCTCAAGGATAAAATGTATAGCTGACACATAAACATGTCATGGGTTTGGATTTGGCTTCACTGCAGTGCCAACCTTTGCTTTCCAGTTTGTTCCCAGCAGTTGCATATATCCAAGTGGTTCAGGTGCTTTTTCTCTAGTGCATATTTGCTTCATTTACTTCATTTCTGCTGCCT
Source organism: Melospiza georgiana (assembly GCF_028018845.1). Taxonomy (NCBI): domain Eukaryota; kingdom Metazoa; phylum Chordata; class Aves; order Passeriformes; family Passerellidae; genus Melospiza; species Melospiza georgiana. Next base: position 16,337,244 of record NC_080444.1, read on the forward strand.
GAGATTTCTTCTGGAATAGAATGAGGTGAGGCTGAGCAGGAGAGTGCTGCACTCTTGTGTTAAAGGGGAATTTTCCAACCCTTGGCAGCAAGTATCTCTGTGCCATTTGTGATGTTTTTACAAGACTTGGACTTGAACTCTCTTAGGGCAGTCTCAGGGCGTGCTCGGAGTTTGGGTGGGATCAGGATGTGGCGCAGTCACTGCTGCCCAAGGCACCTCAGCTCTGACCTCTGAGACAACTGGGATGCTCTGCAGAGCCAGCTGCTCCTTTGTTCCCCTGCCACAGCCCTGGGTGTTGAAGGGAAAACAGTGAATTTAATTGGAAAGGGATAGGAAGGAGCAGAGCCACACATTATGCTTCTCTCCAGGGGACTAAACTACTGAAGACAGACCCTGGGGGATGGAGCAGTAAACTTAGCAAGGTGACCAAAGATAGAGCATAAAACTCTGAAGAAGGTGCTAAAACTCTGTTTCCTTTGCTGTGATTGCTGTGCCAGGATGCCCAGAGCAGGTTCCACGTGGGCGTTTGCTACGAGCAGGGCCTGGGAGTGCAGCGGGACCTGGCGGAGGCGCTGGGGCACTACCGGCAGTCGGCGGCCATGGGGAACAGGCAGGCCCGGGACAGGCTGCGGGCGTGGCAGCAGGAGCTGCAAGGTACCAGGGCAAGGGGCACTGCATGGGCACGTGGGGCCTGGATTGCCAGAGGAGGGCTCCCAGAGGGCCACGGCACAAAGGACTTCTTTGTGCTGAAGGGAAGACGTCACTTGTCCTCCTCAGTTCTTTCCAGACCAGCTGGAGAAGCTGTTCCCATAGTATGATGGGTCACTGAATCACTTCTGTTGAAAAGACCAGCTGTGTGCTGGAGGACACCAGGCCCAGCATCACCAGCTGGGCCAGGAGAGAATTGTCCTGCTCTGCTCTGCACTGGGGCAGCCTCACCTGCAGTCCTGAGGGCAGTTTTGGGCACCACAGTATAAAAAAGGAATTAAACCATTAGGGAGTGTCCAAAGGAGGCCACGAGTATGGGGAACAGTCTGGAGGGGACACCTTGAGAGGAGCAGCTGAGGGCACTTGGTTTGTTCAGCTGGAGGAGACTGAGGGCAGAGCTGATTGTGGTTTTCAGTGTCCTCCTGAGGGGCAGCACAGGGCTCCAGTATCTGCTCCCTGTGACCATGGACAGGACCTGAGGGATGGCTGTAGCTATGTCAGGGAAGGTTCAGGTTGGATACCAGGAAAAGGTTTTTCACTCAGAGAGTGGTTGAGCAGTGGAACAAGCTCCCCAGGGCAGTGGGTACAGCACCAAACCTGTCTGAGTTCAAGAAGCATTTAAACAATGCTCTCAGGCACAGGGTGGGATTGTTGGGGTGTCTGTGCAGGAGTTGGACTTGATGATCCTTAAGGGTCCCTTCCAGCTCAGGGTATTCTGTGATTCTATGGTTGTATGATCAAGCCCAGCCTTTGCCAGTGTCATTAACATCTTGTTTTTCTGTGCTTTCAGATGAGCACACAGAGCATCCATTCCCTTCAGGATTAAGAGCCTCCTCCTCCAGCCCTGATTTCTGGACTATTGAGCCTGTGTCTGCAGGCCTGCACAGCAGCCAGCCAGGACAGTGTGGCCTCACCCTGCCCCACTCCTGGAGCACAGGCACCCTGCAGGTGATGCTGCTCAGCAGTGCAGGGTGGAGCTGTGCCTTCAGAGCCAGGACAGTGCCACTGGAGCTGCAGGGCTGGGAGCCCCAGCACTGCTGGCAGCGAGTGACACCAGCAAGCAGAGGGCAAGGCAGCCCTTGGTGTGGGCTGGAACCAGGCTGGCAGTGAAAGGAAAGAGAAAGCTCTCTGTTCATGGAACAGGAGGCATTTTTAAATACCTGAGCTTTGAGAATAAACCTTGTGATATGTCCTGCACCACCTGCACCACGAAGTACTCTGCCTTCCACACAGGGATGTTGCTTCTGCACCTGCATTTCTGTATTAGAGCCAAGCTGTGGCTGCTCATGGATCTCTGAAATTGTCCAAGGCCAGGCTGGACAGGGTTGGACCAATCTGGGATAGTGGAAGGTGTCCCTGCCATGGCAGGGGGTGGAACAAGATGAGCTTTAAGGTCCCTCCAGCCCAAACCATTCTGTGTTTCTGCACCACAGTGGTGTGATCTGGGGTTCTAGTTCCAGTAGCCCTGCATGTCTTGCTCGTGGTCCCCTAGGGAGGTTTACAAGCCACCATATGGGGACGTTGGCAACTAACCCTGGGATTGTCCTGGCCCACACCCTCTGAGGCAATTTTCTCTCTCTCCAAGTCCTCACAGTGCCCCTGCTACCAGCACAGTGTAGGCTGGCTCTGTGTTGCCATTATGGCAGTTTATTCTGATTCAGACCTGGGCAAGCAAGAGAGGGAATTGTCATCATTGGGCAGAGTTTTTTATGGGATGTGACAGATCCACCTGTAGCAGTGAGGTGACAGCTGTCCCCAGCCATCCTGCACCATGTCAGTGTCCTTCTGTCCTCACTCCTGCTCCTGCAGCCCTGGCAGGGAGCTGCTCCCACCTCTCTGAGACACAGTGAGCAAGGTTTGCTTCGAAATCCATCGTGTCCCTGTTTGCTGAGCACGCCAGCTCATTTTCAGCAGAGTGGATAAGGGATGCTCCCAGCGGGAAGGCACCGCTGGCAGGCAGCAGCAGCAGGCAGCTGGTGTGATAATTTCCTCCACTGGGGCAGCTGAATCCGGAAAAAGGCATTTGTTCACACCAGTTTAAACTGGTTCAAGGGCATCTGTGCAAGCTGCCCAGCTTCCTGTGGCCCTGGTGCTCTGTGTAGATCAGGCTCTGCAAAACAAAGGCAATGGCCCCATCCTGAACTTCTCCAGCAGCAAGGGAGGGGCACAGCCAGCCCTCAACACATCTGATTGTTCTTCTGGTCTGCTCTCTCCTTCTGCTCAGACCAAACTTTCTTAGACCATTTCCTTTATCAAGCAGGATACAAGGAGCAGGAAATTCCTGGGGTGGATTTCCTATGCTGTGATAATCCAGAGCGCGCTTATGCATCGCTCAGGATGGGAGAGGGGCTGGGGGGGCTGAAAGCAGTTTGCACAATCAGGAAATTGAAGCAAGAGGGAGGAATTTGTCTCCTTTTAAACCTGCTTGTTATTAGGTATTTTTGTGTAAGGACTTTCCTCTGACAGGGACATCAAAGAACTTTGCAGAGGTTGTGCTGGCTGTTTGTCCCTCTGCCTGTGCTCCCAAGGTGCAGAGGAATCCCACAGGGCTCAGTCACAAATGCCTCCCTCATGGTTTGCACAGCTGCATCTCAGTCAGAATCTGGCTCTCTGACATTGTGTTGGTGCGAGAACTTGTTTTGTTTGTAAAACAAACCAGCAAGAGATTTGTGTTAGCAGAGCAGCAGCACGAGCTAGCCAGGCCAAACCCATCCATGGATGGATGTCAGACATGGGCTCATCTGTACAAGCATTTTGGAGACTAGAAATAAAACAACATTTTGGATATTAAAAAGTCCACCTGGGGAAATCTCACTCTATTGTTCTTGTCATTTAGCCCCAAGAGCAACAGAAAGAGGTAACTTTCTCATTTGCTGTGCTTTAAATGCTCTGTGTGATTGTCTGGTGCTGTGGCTCGGGTGTGTACACAGCTGAAGCTGGGAATGTCACCTCCAGGTACGTGGAAAAGAACAGGGGTAGGGTACCCTGAGGTGGTCCAGGAGAGCCCAGAAGCCCTTACCTGCCATCCCCACACTGCTGCATGAGCCCATGGGTCAGCACCACCCTTCCCTTCTCCAGGAGTGCAGAGGCACAGACACCTGTGTGCTTCTTCCTTTGTCACCAATACCTTGGTTTCCCCACCCATGCTATTATCCCAAAACTGTCTTACAGCTCCCAGACTGACAGATCAAAGTGAAAACCCATAAAAAGGGTGAAGCTTGTGACTGAATATTTCAAAACAGTGTTTTCACACTTCCTTTTTCCCAGGTTACCTTTGGCAGACTCCAGCCATCTGGTGTCTGCTTTTGGATAAGGACTGTGCTCCAAAATCCAATGGCCTCAAAGGAGAGAACAGAATAGAATGGAATCATTAGGGCCGGAAAAGACCTTTGAGAACATCAAGTCCAACCTGTGATTGATCCTCACCTTGTCACCCAGCTCAGAGCATTGAGTGCCACATCCAGTCCTTATGGAGAAGGAAGCGGTGGGCACTTGGAGCAGCCATAGGAGAGATGCCAGTGCTGATTTTGGGGGCTTTTAAAAAATGCCAACTTCCCAGTGGCAGAACCACAGAAGCTGGAAGGACCCATGGGAGACAACAGGCTCATCTCCCCTTCCCCAGCTGCCATTTCAGGCTTTCTGCACATATATTATGTCAGCTCCACTGCTGACAGAGAGGGTAGTGTTAGAAAAAAACAGTTTTATTTAAATAACTGAAACCCTGGAGCCCAGCTGCAGCAGTGTCCGTGACAGGTATTTTCACAGTCTGTGATCACATGGATGTATCTCACTGTGCTGTGGTTGTTCTCACAACCCCCTTGCCTGGGCCTGTCCTGGGAGGAAAGGCCCTCCTGCTGCTGGGTGGGATGGGAGGCTGGCAGAGCACTGGGAGAGCAGGGTGGGAGAGGAGGAAGGCAAGGACAGGCAGCTGGAGGGGAACTAAAGGTGAAATCAGTTGTGGAGAAATTCGATGGGGCGAGGCAAAGGAAGGAATACACCTGTCTAGGCATGGGTCATACAGTGACCCTGCTGGGGCTGAGGATAGGGCTGGGCACCCCAAATCTCTGAGTGTTCTCTCCCTGCCACAGCCACAGAGCTGCTACAGCCCTGGAGCAGCATCCCCCAGGCCGAGGCCGTGCCCACGGGCCGACAGCTGCCGCAGCAGCCCCGCACCCGCCTCGCTGTGCACCTGCACCTTCTGGGACAGGATCATCTCAAACAGGGTGCTCATCTCCGACAGGAAGGTGCTGGCCAGCCTCGTCCCACTGCCACCAGGGTCAGCCCCAGCACCTTTGCCAAAGGTCTCAAAGGTCCTCGGTGTCTCCTGCCTTGCAGCCTCCTCATCCTCGGCGGAGCGCGGCGAGTCGGGGCAGAAGACGTTGTCCTTGTAGCTGCCGGTGAGGGGCAGGGACAGCCGGGCCACCCACTCTGGGTCTGCAGCTGTCAGCCTCTTGAGGGCCAGCTCTGGGGAGGGACAGCACAGCAGAGAAAAGGGGGGAAATAAATTGATAGAAATATTGATAAATGAAAATATCTAAAATCAGCGGAGAGGCATGACGGTAAACAGATCACCGGTGACACCATGCAAACCAGCAGCTAAAAAAAGCCACAATAGAACTGGTTTGAAACTATGGGGGGTTTTGTTTTGTTTTTAATATAATATATAATAGCCATTTTAATATAATAGCCATTAGAGTCACTGTGCATTCTCGTTTGTTGCAGTCTCAATTGGCACTTCACTAAATTGTTAGCAAAGCCTGAGAGAGGGAGGGTTCAGGACTGGCTGAAGGGGAGCAGACAATGAAAAGCTTTCCAGGGGGAAGTGTTGGACACAAAGATAGTGGACTTCCCTTCAGGGTCACTCCAGGGTGGGAATTTGCTGCTAAGGAGGCAGATTGAGACCGAAAAGAAATGGGTTACTGTGAAAACAATAACACCAGAATGAAATTCTGGATTATAAAATGCACAGCTGGATGGTTGGAGACTGGGACTGAACAATTGAGCTCTGAAGTAGTTGTTCCTCGATTGGAAACAGCTGAGGAGCAGGGGGAGCCTGGGCTGGGGGCTGGGGCAGGCTCGTTAGTGCAGCAGTAATTTGATTGTGGCCCACAATGGGCAACTGGAATCACACAGAGGACTCAGGGTATTCCCTGCTGGCAGGGAGGCACAGCCAGGGTGGATTGTTACTGGGTCTGATTAGGGGAATTACACACAAATCTGATTATGCATCTGTGGGAGAGGGAGCTGAAACCACACCAGCAGGGAAAACTCTGGAGATGAACCCAGGAGTGATCCAGGCTGACACAATGGAGACCCCAAGAGCTGGGGGTTGCTGCTCCTAAGGAAGCAAGTGCTCTCCAGGGATCTGACTGCAACCTGTCATTAGTCTGAGGAGATATGCGCCAGCAGAGGAAATCTTTATGCTTAAAATAGTGTTGGCAAGAGAAGAAGTGATTATAGATGTCCATGAATAAACATCTCCTGGAAAAGAAAGGAAGGACCCCATAGCAAGGAGAGCCTGGAATAGCTTCCTCGTCAGACAGCAGGAAGGGGAACAGGGATTCTTGTTTTTTGAGGTCTCTGGTAAACAAGAGTCCGTGCTGTGGTGCACAGAGGCTGCATTCCAGCCCCTCATTGTTCCTTCCCAAAGCACATCCCAGAACCTCAGGGGAGTTCAGAGCAACCAGCCAGTTTAGGGAAGGTGTTGGGAGCAGCAAAACCTCACTGGTAACTAAACCCAGCAGTCCCAGGGTGACAAGGGCTGGTGTCACTGTAGTAATAATAATTGTGTGGCTCTGACTAAAAAGTGGCATCTGAAAGGAGGGTCCCCATTCCAATGCTCTTGTCCTGCTAATTCCAGAGGGTGGTCAATACCCTGCCACAGCTGGGACCTGGGATCTGCAGTGAGTGACTGAGACAAGGCTCCTCCCTCAGCCAGCCAAGCAATTGCTCCTTTTCCTCTGGAAAACAACTGCCCTGGCATGGGCTGGGGGAGAGAGCTGGGACTCCAGCCTGGTAAGCAGAAAAGGGCAGGTACATCCCTTAGATTTTTGTTTCAGCTGGAGTCCCAAAATTCTTTTGTGTTGCTTCACATGAAGGGTTTCTTTCTGCAATCTTAGTATTTGAGTTGCAGTGACTGCTCCTTGAGACACCACCCAAGTGTGCTGCAGGTTTTGCTGTAAAATATGCAGTTTTCTCCTCCCCAGTCTGCACGAAGCCACCTCATTCCCTGAATATTTGGCAGCCTCAGCTCTGGAGCAGGGCACAACTGGTCTGCTCTCTGCAGGGAGAGCTGGGCTGACGGTCCCATGGCCATGAAAACCTCATAATTAGGTATGTTTAATTTGACCAATAACTCTTTACTGCCTTGTTTTAATGGTGTTTGGGGAGCAGGGGTTGTTTTTATCATCCATAAAGTTCTATCTCTCATCTGCTGCTGGGAGTGCTGTGCTGGGCTGCTGGGGGATCAGAGCTAACAGACGGTGCTGCGAGTTCATCCCACAACATCAACAATCCCAGAGCTGCCCGGGATTGCAGTCCCCCCGCTGGGAACAGCACAAAGGCCCAGCCAGCCTCAGCCAGCTGTTAGGATGCTCCTGAGCACCAGCAGTGCTTCCTTCCTCCCTCTCAGGATGCAAGTCCACGGCTCTGTTTGTGTCTGGGAGAGGAGGAAGGAGCCCGGCAGCTCTGGCGGCTGCGCTCGGCTGTCTGTGCAGGCAGCTCTGGGCTCCTGGGACAGCTCTGGGCTCCTGAGACAGGTTTGCAGCTCTGGGCTCCTGGGGAAGGGTTGCAGCTCTGGGCTCCTGGGGAAGGATTGGCAGCTCTGGGCTCCTGGGGAAGGTTTGCAGCTCTGGGCTCCTTGGGAAGGACTGGCAGCTCTGGGCTCCTTGGGAAGGTTTGCAGCTCTGGGATCCTGGGGAAGGTCTGGGCTCCTGGGACAGCTCTGGGCTCCTGGGACAGCTCTGGGCTCCTGGGACAGCTCTGGGCTCCTGGGGAAGGATTGGCAGCTCTGGGCTCCTTGGGAAGGATTGGCAGCTCTGGGCTCCTGGGGAAGGATTGGCAGCTCTGGGCTCCTTGGGAAGGGTTGCAGCTCTGGGCTCCTTGGGAAGGTTTGCAGCTCTGGGCTCCTTGGCAAGGTTTGCAGCTCTGGGCTCCTTGGGAAGGACTGGCAGCTTTGGGCTCCTTGGGAAGGTTTGCAGCTCTGGGCTCCTGAGGAAAGTTTGCAGCTCTGGGCTCCTGAGGAGGGTTTGCAGCTCTGGAACAGATCAGCCTCTAGGCAAGGCCAGCAATAATCCACACAGCCTCAGCATTCCCTGCTGGCATGGAGCTGCCCAGGGAATTAATTGGTGGAATCATCATCCCAGCAATGGGGATGTGGCACTGGGGACACGGGTCACTGGTGGACATGGCAGTGCTGGGGAACAATGGTCTGGGAGGGCTTTTCCAGATCTAATGATCATATGGAATCCCAGGACTTTGGCCAACTGGATGATTGTCCTGTCAGATCCAAGGATCATGGGAGATGGCACTTCATGGATCAGCCTCACCATAGCTCTGATTTTCCATCCTTGTGTGGGCAGGACTGGACCCAGAGCTGCTGGGCAGCTCCCCCAGTCCCTTTTCTGGGATCAGGGCATGTCAGTGCACCTGGGATGGAGCTGGGCTCCTCTTGGTTCCCTGCTCTTGGCTGCAGAACCTCAGAACCCAAGGAAGCTTTTAGGTCTCAGCCTTTCCTTTGTTTGCTCCTTACTGGAATAAAAGAGCAGGGAGGCAAAGGGGGAGAAGCAGCAGGTTCTACCTTCAGCACCAAAAATGCCCAGCTCTGGAATTCAAACCACCCCAGCAGCAAAGCTCAAGGAGTTTCTTTTCTGTGGAGGAGCACAGAGGCTCCACAATGAAATTTCTGCTACAGGACATGAGTCAGCCCAACTCTTTCAAATTGAAATGCCAAGAGAGGAGATTTTTAGAACAAATCAATAAAAGGAACATGTAGAAAATGTCAGGCCCAGATGGTATTCACCCCGGAGTGCCAGAGGAACTCAGTTATGAAATTGCCTGGTTTATTAGCTGCTGTTCATTAACTACTGCTTCAAATGAATGCAGGATCAGAGGGAGGGGAGGTGGAAATGGTGACAGGAGTTTTTAAGTATGTGAAGGTGAACCCAGCCCAGGCAGATTCAGAGAAATCCTTCTGTGCAAGGCTCAGCAGAGAGAGCCATGGAGCTGCTGCTCCCAGAGGAACCACCTGACATTGTCACATGGGGAATTGTGTTCTGAAATTTGGAAGGGCTGCATGGAGAGTCCTGGATGGCTCTGGACAAGGGTCTGGAGTGCCAGGACAAGGGAATGGCTTCCCAGAGCCAGAGGGCAGGGCTGGATGGGATATTGGAAGGGAATTGTTCCCTGGCAGGGTGGGCAGGCCCTGGCCCGTGCCCAGAGCAGCTGTGGCTGCCCCTGGATCCCTGGCAGTGCCCAAGGCCAGGGCTGGGAGCAGCCTGGGACAGTGGGAGGTGTCCCTGCATGGCAGGGGTGGCACTGGATGGACTTTAAGGTCCCTTCCCACCCAAACTGTTCCAGAATTCAATTCTGTGAAGGCAGAGGTCACCTGAGCTGATGGAACAGCACCAGCCAGGCTTGCAGGGGACCTGAGCTGTGCCTGAATTTACAGCCAGGTTCTGTAGGGACTAATATGTGTTAAAAGCTGGGAAGTGAGGGTAGGAATAATTAATCTTCCTCACCAAGGGAGGTCATTAGCAGAGTCCCAGAGTATCTGCTCAACACAGTGATAAATGATATGGCAAGGGGACAATGTTGGTGTTGACTCCACTAAAACACCCAAAAGCAGAGGGTTGCTGAAGGACCTGATAATGCTGACTGCCACGAGCAAAGTGTGGCTGGTGAATTTCTGTGTCACCAACTGTCAGATAATTGTCACAGGGAACAACAACCTGTCATGTGTTGACGGCTCTCCCTCCACGCAGAGGAGGGATTTGGGAGCCACAACAAACAGGGCTCAGCATGGAGCTTGGGCAGGACAGGAATTAGGAACACACAAGAAAACCTCCTTGTACCCCCAGTGGATCCTAAACACTGCACAACAATTCTGGTCACACATCTCAAAAAAGATAAAATTAGCAGCAGGTTGGTCACAAGAGATGAAGAGGAAAGAGGACCCAGTGGGGCTCTGAGGGTAGATAACATCTTGAGGGGTTTGACAAGGACAAGTGTCCACCTTTCTCACTCTGCACAGACCAGGAGACCACGAAGGGAGGGCTCAGGCCAGCATGGGAAGCAGCTCACCAGCTGCAATGTGCAACTGGCCCTCACCCCTCAGCAATGACAGAGGCCAAGCTCACACGTCCATGGGAGGGAAGAGCAGCCATAAACACATGGAAAGATCCAATGTGAAGCTCAGCAAGTCCCTTGGCCTGCTACCAAAAGCCTGCGATGGCCCAGACAGGCTGCCCCAAGCACTGCCCCTGCCAGAGCCTCTCTGGGAGGTGCGACATGCCCTGGCTGCTGCAGGACCTCCTGGATAGGGTGAGTGTGGGTTACTTGAGGATATCCCACTGCTGCAGCCCCCCCAGCCCCAGCCTGTCCCAGCAGCGAGGTCACCTCACCTGCCTGTGGCTCCAGGAGGGTCTCCAGCTCCTCTCCCACGAGCTGCTGCACGGAGAGCTCGAAGGCGCTGTCGCAGTCGCGGTCGCCGGCCTCGCTCTCGCCGTGCCCGCTGTCCTTGGTGCTCAGGCAGTCCGTGTCCAGCCCTGTGTCCAGCCCTGTGTCCAGCCCCGTGTCCAGCCCCGTGTCCAGCCCGGCAGCCCTGCCAGGGGTCACAACACCCAGGTCACTTCAGCCCCAGTGAGCCTTTGGAAGGGTCTCTATCTCCCCAAAATGCCCCAAAGAGAGGCTCTGGGCAGCCTCCCCACGCACCACCCACAGAACCAAAGGCATTTTGAGTGCCCATCAGTTAATGAGGTTTGGGGAGTTGCTCCACATTTCTTGCCTGAAAGGGTTTTTATCCTTCTGCAGCAAGATCAGAGAACCACAGAAGGGTTGGAAGGGACCTTAAAGCCCCTCTCATTCCACCCCCTGCCATGGTTAGGGACACCCTCCATAATCCCAGCTTGCTCCAAGCCCAGTCCAACCTGGTCTGGAACATTTCCAGGGGTCTAGGGGCATATCCTGAGCAAACAGGGACTTGCTGGCTCCTCCCCATTAATTCAGAGGAGCTTTCCCCTGCAGGATCAGGCGAGGAGCACCTCAGATACCCTGGAGCTGCTCTCCCCTCCTCTCCATCCTCTGCAGCTGCAGGTGAGAAAGGTGGAGAAAGCTGTGTCTGCCCATGGCCTGGCCAGGTGGGGACAGGGGGACACAGCAAGGCAGCGATGAAGACTCAGCATCCTCAGGAGTGTGCACCCAGAGCACACAGCATAATTTAATGGGAACACCATGAAGTTTGGGGATATCTTTAGCACACAGCTGGGATATCTCAGTGCCTCCAGCCCTGCTGCAGTTCCTCACTCATCTGCCCCCTGGCACAGGGTCAGGTGTCCCAAACTCATGTTGACAGGCACTAAGAAAATGTCCAGAGCTATGAGAACACTCATCCTTGTGCTGCTGCCTCCAGAGCTGGGCCCCTCTGTGCTCCTGAGCACCCAGAACCATCGGAGCTCTTGGCAAGGGATGGCTCATGGCCATGGAAGAGCTCAGGTGAGTATGGAGGGACCTGCCAAAGGTACCCCAGGAAGGAGGCAAAGAGCAGCTGGATACCACTGAGGAGCACAACCTGCCCCTGAAGGGAGAACCTCCAAACTCAGGAGATGAGGCTTTTCCTTGTGTGTCTCTGCCCTCGGAGGTTTTAGCCTGGTGGGGCTGGGGCAGGGGAAAGGGGCGTGGGGAAGGGAAGTGCTGGGAGCCAGCCTTACCTGCTGCCGTTCTTGGCCGTGTACTTGTTTCCCCTGTAGTTTGTTTTGGGCTGGAACTGGCCCTGGTGCAGCAGGGAGAGCAGCTGGGAGATTTGCTGCAAGGCAGGAAAAGCCTGTTGAGCCCCGGGCCGGCCACTCAAGCTGCTTCCTGCCAGGACGTCCCTCCGAGCCCCCCGGCCTTTTTATAGCGTTTCCTCCTCCTGCAGATGGCTCAGCATCCCCACACCGGGGAAAAACAAGCGCTGGGCAGCCCACCTGGGCCCGAGCTTCCCCCGCAGCCCTCCTGCTGTCCCTGTCCCTGGGATTGTCCCCTTGTCACACCCTGTGCCAGCCCCGCTCCCGCCTGTCCCGCTGGGGTGACCCTGCTGGGGTGACCCTGCTGGGTGAGGGGATGCTCATCCTACCCAGGCCTGGGGAAGAGACCAAGCAAAGACCCTCAGGCTGCCCATTCCCACCGCGCCAGGGTGGGCACGGCCCGGGCAAGGAAGGGCTGCGGGTGCCCACACGCCAGGAACGCCCGGAGCGGCTCCTACCTGCACTGGGGGCGACTCCATAGCGAACTCCCCGGTCGGGCTCTGCTCCGCCAGGGCCACCAGCGACAGCCGGACCAGGCTCCTGAGGATCTGCTGGTGGGGCTGGGGCTGCCCGGGTCCCCCCGCACCCACGGGCGGCTCGGCTGGCACTCGGGGCTCTCCCATGGGTGGCTTCACCAAGCTCTTGCCGTGCGGCGGTGCCTCCGCGGGGCCCGCAGCCTCCCTCACGGCGTGCTTGGCTCTGTGGGGCGGGCAGGGCCGGCGCTGCAGGACGGGCAGCTCCAAGGTGCCCTGCTGCTCCTCCGAGCCCTTTTGTGTCCTCTGATTCCTCAGGGTCCTGTAGAGAGTGGGCGTGAGGTGCAGGGGAGCCTGCGGGGACTCCCCGGTCGCAGGGGTGGCCGTGTCGGGCTGCTCCTCCTGGCAGGCCCGGGGGGGCTCGGGCTCCCGGGGGCGGCCCCGGAGCAGCGGCACCAGGTGGATGTCGGCCTTCTGGATCTGCCTGTGCGGCTTCTTGAGCTGCTGCTGCCTGCGGGCGTCCTCCGCCTCCCGGCAGTTGTAGGCCATGCCGTCCTTCTTGTCCTTCTTGCGCAGGGACAGGGTGAGCGCCAGCAGCAGCACGCAGCCGCCCAGCAGAGCGGCCAGGCAGATGAGCAGCAGCACGGACAGGCTGGGCCAGCCGGGATCCCGCGCTGACATCTTGGAGAAGGCGCCGTGCCGCCGGAACAGCAAGCGGAGCCGGGCCAGGGTGTGCAGGGGGGTGTCCCCCTGGTCACTCACCCGCACCAGCAGCTCCCGCTGGCTGCCGGCCAGGCTGCTGGCATTGCTGGCGTTGAGGGACACCTGCCCCAGCAGCGGGTCCAGGATGAAGAGCCCGGCATCATCCCCACCCACCAGATCATACCGAAGAGCCCCGTTGGTGCCGGAGTCCACATCCCGGGCCACGACGGTGAAGAGGAAGGGGTTGGCAGGGCACGACATGAGTGTGGAATTGGTCACTGCCGCAGCCCCCTGGGTGCTCCCATTCCCAGGGACCACCCAGCAGCAGCCGGTGTCCACATTGACCAGGACAGAGAGCGTGGCCACCCCTCCCACCAGTGCGGGCGTGGTGATGATGGGTGCGTTGTCATTCCGGTCAAGCACAGCCAGCCTGATGGAGATGTTGGATGCCAGCTTGGGATGCCCTCCATCCTCTGCTGTCACCAGGAACTCCAGGCTCCTCACCTGCTCATAATCAAAAGCTTGGAGGGCAAAAATGTCTCCAGTGATGGGGTCGACTGAGACCAGCCCCAAAGCAGAGGGGTCCAGGATCCTGTAGGTGACTTTCCCGTTGGAGCCCAGGTCAGGGTCAGTGGCACGGACAGTGAGCAGGAAGGCAGGTGCTTCACCGTTCTCAGCAACAGCAGCCTCGTAGGCGGCCTTCTCAAAGGCTGGGGCGTTGTCATTGACATCACTGATGCAGATGGTGAGGTGTTTCAGCACAGCCAGGGACAGGTCCCCCATGTCCCGCACCACCAGCGTCAGGTTGTACTCGGCGCGCCGCTCGCGGTCCAACGAGGCGTTGGTCAGCAGCGCGAAGCTGTGGCTGTTGGTCCTCTTCAGCCTGAAGTGCTCGTAGCCCTGGCTGAGGGAGCAGAGCACTTGCCCGTTGCTTCCCGAGTCAGGGTCGCTGGCTGTCACCAGGGCCACAAAGCTGTCCTTGGGGAGGGCCTCGGACAGCACGGGCTCCCGCGCGGCCCAGGTGACGTGGACATCAGGAGCGTTGTCATTGACATCCAGGACCTTGACCAGGACCTTGCAGTGTGCCGGGATGGGGTTGGCGCCCAGGTCCCGCGCCTGCACGTCCAGCTCGTAGGCGTGGGTCTCCTCGTAGTCTAGAGGGAGCCTCAGGAGGATGCTGCCCGTGCGGGTGTCGATGCTGAAGGTGCTCAGCACCTCGGGGGGCGCGTGCCTGCTCAGGCTGTACTCGATCTCCCCATTGGGACCCTGGTCAGGGTCAGTGGCCGTGACGGTCACAAGGAGAGTCCCTGGCTGGGCGTCCTCCCGAACCTCCACCGTCAGGGAGCTCTCTGCAAACACGGGGCTGTTGTCATTGGAGTCGAGGACAATGACTTTAATCAAAGCAGTACCTGATTTTGGTGGCTCCCCATGATCCGTGGCCGTCAGCACGAGGTCAAAGGAGGAGTGCAGCTCCCGATCCACCTCCTTAACCACGACAAGCTCCGCGTGCCTCGTCCCATCAGAGCTGGAGACGACCTCCAGAGCAAAGTGCTCGCTGGGGGAGAGGGCGTAGGAGCAGCGGGCGTTGGGGCCAGCGTCAGCATCCAGGGCTCGATCCAGCGGGATCCGCGTCCGCAGGGATGCGCTCTCTGAGATCTCCAGCTCCAGCTCGGGCGTGGGGAACCGCGGCGCGTTGTCATTGATGTCCATCACCTGAACCTCCACGTGGATCAGGGCCGGGTTCTGGGCAGCCAGCACGTCGAAGGACACCCAGCAGGGATCACTGTGGCGGCACAGCTGCTCCCTGTCCACCCGCCCGGCCGTGCTGAGCACCCCATCCCCGCTGCCCACGTGCAGCGGGAACCTGCCGGGGGTCTCCATCAGCTGGAAGGTCTCGGCCGCCTCGCCGCTCTCGCCGCCCTCAAAGTGCTCGGCCAGGCTCCCTATGACAGTTCCTGGGGGCACCTCCTCCAGCACCCGGTACTGCACCGTGAACGTGGCCACCTCCTGGGCATCGGCGCTCAGGAACAGGTACCACCACCAGAGCGCCGGCAGCCGCAGCGCCGAGCGGCTCAGCCCCAGCACGCTGCTGGCAGAGCCCCCGCGGCCCCGCCGCGCTGCCATGGGCTGTCCCGCCGGCCACCGCATCCTCGCAGAGTCCTCAGGGCCACCGCAGGGCCTCGCCATCCTCTGCCATCTCCGAGGGCCGTGGGCTCCAGCCAGAGCTTGGAAAGGAGGGGAAGTCACAAGCAGGGCTGGTGGCTGTTCCCCGCGCTGCCATCACCGGGGCTCCCCGGCCGGGACAGCCCGGAGCGGAGGGACCGTCCCCGGAGCAGCCACCGGCCGGCTGGCCGGGCTGGGGATGGAGCGGCAGACATCCTATGGAAACCCCACCTACAGGAAAAGGGAGGACCGGGCTGGTACAATGCCGGGGCTGGGTGGGGGCTTGTGGGGCGGCACGGGCCCGGCAGTGAGAGGGTGTGGAAGTGCCCTCCGATCCCAGCCTCGGGGCACCGTCACCGCTGTCACCTGCAGAGCACACTGCTCAGAAGGTGGTATTCCTGCAGGCCCTGACCCACCACAAGCCTCTTGCGCTTCAGGAAGAGGTGATGGACTCCTGCTTCTTCATTGACGCAAAGCCTTGTTCTTCACACTTGTACATCTCACACTTTGACATTTTCCCTAAATCCAAGTGCAATCCCTGCTCCTTGCTCTGCCTTTGGAGGGCGATGAGCCCAAGTCACCTTTCCCAGTACAGAGGTGCTGATGTCACCAGTTCCAGCTGGACACACCAAAATGAGCTGATGAATCAGCAGGAGCGTGGCCACGCCAAACACAGCCGGGAGGGCACGAGGGAAGGAGGGAGGTGCTGGCAGACACAGCCTGTGTCCGTTCAGGCCTCTCCCCATCCCTGCATCCGGCTGTCCTGGCTGCTCCCTCTCTTGGCACGTGCTCCATCCCAGCTTGGCTCAGCACTGATTTCCCTGGCGTCACTCCTGCACCATCAAATCCCTTCTTGGCCTTATTTCAGCACCTCACCCTGAGCCCCCACCTTCAGGCTGCCCAGCTGTTGCAGCAGTATCACCACAGCTGGCCAGCTGTGCACACACAGGTAGCACAGCCTGAAGGTGTTCCACGTATTCCTCCTGAGCCTGCAGAGGCCCCAGGCCCCAGGCTGGGTTTGCTTTGGTCTCAAGGTGACAGAAGGCATTCAGAACAGGGAAGGTCATCTGGAATTTCCCTTGGCTGCTCTGGAGCATTCTCAAGGTGTGGTTGAAGCCCCACCAGCCACAGCATCTTTGTGTCTCCACACCTTCCAGGCAGCCTCCAGCAGCCTTTGGTGTCCTGTCCTCACCCTCTCCTCCTGCTTTTCCAGCCTTGATGGGCACCCCTGTCCCCCCCAGCCTATTCCCATCCCTCCCCGCTCCCCTCACACTCTGGATTTCCCAGGTGAGGTTCTGCTGTCATCAGTTTCCTTTGCCATGGTGAATTTTGGTGTCACAAAGAGCAGCAAAGCCAAAGCCACCGCAGTGCCACGAGCTGTGCCCTCAGCACCGCGGGAGGAAGGGACGGTGCTGCGGGGGGTGGCCGGGGCCCGGTGCTATTCCTGGGCTCGGCCCCAGCTCCAGGTGACCTTTGCCAAGTCATTTCCCTGCTTTGTGCTCGCGCTTCCTCCTGCGCAGCCCGGGGCTCTCCCGGAGGGATGATCCCGCCTGATCCCGCCCGCTCCCGCTGCCCGCGGAGCTCCGGCTGGAGAAGCGGATGTCTCACAGCCCGTGCCCGATTTTGGGAGGGGAGGTGGGAAGGACACTTCCTTCTGCTGGGGCTGTTATCCCTCCACCTCGCGGGTCTTTAATGCTTTTCCTTTTCAGGGATGGAGCAGAACAGAAGAACCACGCTGGAGCATCACAAGGGAAAGGAAATAAATATGACACCCCAAGACTGTGAGAGTTCCCCGAGGAGCCCTGCCTGGGGTTTCCTTGCCCCATCACCCCCCAGTCCCACTGCAGAACCAGCCACTCTGCCCCAGTGCCTGTGTTTAACCCATCTCTGACACCACAGGAGGTGAATCCCCCCGACTCCAGCACCCACCTGCCAGATCCCACTTGCTGCCATCCCCACCCCTCAGCTGGGAGGATTCCAAACCTCCAAACCACTCATTTTTCTCCCCAGGTGGGATTTTGAGTACCAGTTCGCTCAGGGAAAGACTGGGAGGAGAAGTCACTGTCACCAGGCTGTGAGCCCCCTGAGCACTGTCCCCAGCCTGGCTGTACAGATCCCAGCACTGGTGACAGGTCTGGCCTGCCCAAGAGGAGCTGGAGGAGCTCCTGCATGAATTATTGATGATTCTTCAGGAATAAACCCCTACAGACCAGGCCTGTGACCCTCAACCAGCAGAACATTCCCAGCTGGCAGGAGGATGCTGCAAAAGCATGGCTGAGCTGCAAATCAGTGCCGGGGAGGGAGATGGACAGAAAGCTGCAAGAAAATAGGAAAGAAAAACGGGGTCGAGCTGAGACTTGCCAGAAGCACAGGCAGGGAAATGAGATCTGGTGCTAAAAACAAAACGTGTCTCCTCCTGTTTCCTGTTCACACCCCAGCAGGCTCCCAACGTGCTTCAGGACCTCCATGACCACTGCGGTGGCTACAAACACAAAAATCCTCCTCTAAGGTTTAGACTGCACCTGAACCCTTTCATTTAAAGCTCAGGAAGAATTGAATTCTTACAGCACTTCATGCATTCACTGTGTGCAATCACTGTGCTTCCTTCAGCTCCTGCCCGACGCTGTCCGTGCCCAGAGCAGCTGGAAATGCCATTTTCAGGAGTGCCAGCCTGGCTCTCTGCAGCTCAGCTGCTCCCCAGGCTCCAGAGCAGGGCACGGGCGCACCCTGAGCTCCCAGGGGTGCAGAGCTGTGCTGGAGGCACCACTCTCCCTGTCCATCACCTGGCAGAGAGCAGCACCATCAGGTTATTTCAAGCTCCACTGCACAGCTGGAGATGTTCAAACTTTGTCATTTTGGGCTGACACGGTGCTAGCCTGGGACCAGGAGCTGTGCCATAACACAGCAGGGAGCAGAGGGCAGCTCACAATGAGAGTGAAGAGGCTTTTTCACATCTAATAATTTTCTCTGATGAAGACAGGCTGAGAGCTGGGGATGTTCACCTGGACAAGAGGGGACTCCGGGCAGACTTTGAAGCCATTTCTAGTGCCCAAGGCCTCCAGAGCTCCAGGAGGGTTTGGGCACCATTTCCAGGGATGCACAGGGTGGGATTGTTGGGGGGTCTGTGCAGGGCCAGGAGCTGGGCTGGATGATCCTTGTGGGCCCCTTCCAACTGTGGATATTCCACGATTCCATGAATTTTCAGCCCTTCAAAGACAGCCTTTAGAAGTGTCACTCCCTTTTCAGTGGCCAGCAATCCCTCCCTGAGCATGAGGTGTGTGAGCAGCAGCTGCACAAGGAGCCCAGAGCCTTCCCCATCCCCAGCTGCCTGCAGGGACCCGCGAGGCTCCCGGGGGCCCTTTCTCAGGAGGGAGGACGTGATTCCCCCTCTCACACCAGGCAGGAGCTCTGCAGGAGGGGCAGGGACCTTCCCTCGCGGTGAGCTGAGCTCATCTCCGTACAACCAGCAGGTGACACCAGCTGAAGGTGACACTGGCTAAAGGTGACACCAGCTGAAGGTGACCTCGGGTGAAGGTGACCTCAGCTGAAAGTGACACCAGCTGAAGGTGACCTCGGCTGAAGGTGACCACGGCTAAAGGTGACCTCGGCTGAAGGTGACACCGGGTGAAGGTGACACCAGCTGAAGGTGACACCGGCTGAAGGTGACCTCGGCTGAAGGTGACCTCGGCTGAAGATGACCTCGGCTGAAGGTGACACTGGCTAAAAGTGACCTCGGCTGAAGGTGACACCAGCTGAAGGTGACACTGGCTAAAAGTGACCTTGGCTGAAGGTGACCTCGGCTGAAGGTGACACCAGCTGAAGGTGACACCGGCTGAAGGTGAGCTCAGCTGAAGGTGACACCAGCTGAAGGTGACCTCGGCTGAAGGTGACACCAGCTGAAGGTGACACCGGCTGAAGGTGACACCAGCTGAAGGTGACACCAGCTGAAGGTGACCTCGACTGAAGGTGACACCAGCTGAAGGTGACACCGGCTGAAGATGACACTGGCTAAAGGTGACCTCGGCTGAAGGTGACACCAGCTGAAGGTGACACTGGCTGAAGGTGACACCGGCTGAAGGTGACACTGGCTGAAGGTGACACCGGCTGAAGGTGACACCAGCTGAAGGTGACCTCGACTGAAGGTGACACCGGCTGAAGATGACACCAGCTGAAGGTGACACTGGCTAAAGGTGACACTGGCTGAAGGTGACACTGGCTGAAGGTGACCTCGGCTGAAGTGACCTCGGCTGGAGTGACCTCCCCGTGCCTCCTGCTCCATCTGGGCAGTGCTGCTCATCCTCCCCTTCCATCCCAACCACCCGGGTGTCCTTGCGGGCTCCTGCAGCGCTGCCCGCCCGGGGCTCCCGGTGCCTGCCGGGGCCGGGCGGGCCGGGGGAGGCGCAGCAGCCCCGGCGGTGCCTGCGCTGTGCAGTTGGATCGCTCCACCACGAGAGCCCACTGCTGCTCCGCGCTGGGCTCCGCCGCTGTCCCCGCCCGTCCCCGGCGCCGCCCCAGGGGCTGGAGGCGCTGAGCCCCCCAAGCTCTCCCCACGGAGGGGCTGCGATCGCCCTTCCCCCGATGGTCCCGGGGGCCTCCGCCGCCCCAGCCCTGCAGGGAGCCTTGGGCGATGCTGCAGCTGCCTCCCCTCCATCCTCAGCGGATGCTCTGGGTCCCTCCCTGTTTGGTACGGGTTTCAGGTGCTTCCCTCCGTTTCACAGAATTTTCGGGTGTTTCCCCCGGTTTTGCACAGTTTCAGGGTGTTTCCCTCGCTTTCACACGATTTTAGGGCGTTTCCCTGGGTTTTACACGATTTTAGGCAACACTGCAGCATCACAGCTGAGTCTCCCCCAAACCCCGCTTGTACCCCCGCTAAATCCTCTTTTGGGGGGGTTATAGAGGTGCCTCCCTTCCTGCAGGCCAACACGTTAATTAGGGGGGAAATAAAAGGGGGTGCGGGCAATCCCTGGTGAGGACAGAGTTAATTATGGATGTAGCAGCTCCTGAAAGCTTCCCCAGGCAAAAACCTGGTTTTGAGCAAAGCAGCTCCTGCCTGCCGGGCTCCAGGAGCTGCCCTGCACAGAAGGGACGATAAGGAGAGTTATTGTTGCTCCGTGCTCATAAAAGAATTATTATTAAGGAGGGGAAGAAAGTTGTAAGTGAAGTAAATTGGGCCAGGCTGGGTGTTTGAATAGACAGGAATAATGTTATGGTAATGTCATGCACGGCTCTGCTGCTCCAGGACCCTGACGTGTTTTATAAAGCCCGGTGCTACAAAAAGCAATTCTGTGAGCAGAGAGAGGGAGAGCTGGCCAAAGAGAAATGAGGAGAAGCTGTAAAAATGATGTTTTATTGTGTGGGAGAAAGCAATGAGTTGAGATCTAACCCTTGATGTCCTTCTGGAGGAGAAAGCTGGCAGCATATTGTCACTCGCTTGTATGATTTAATTTGCTATTCTAAGTCTTACAGTAATTTCTTTCCTGTGCTCCAAAAGCTTGTATCTAGATTTCTGTTTGCAAATGAAACACATGGAAGAACTCCCCAAGGCTGGGGCCTCAGAGCTGGATCTTCCCAGAGTGCAGGGGGCTGCTGACAGGACGGGGGCAGGGGGCACCCAGCAGCACCACCTTCCACTGCCACTGTGATTTGATTTTAGTTTGACAACCCAAAACACCTGAGCACCAGCCCGGGGTGGGCTCCCTGTGCTGCACAGGGTAAGTGATGGATCCGGGCTGTGACATCAATCAGACCTTTACGAGTCCCCAGCGGCTGCAAATCAATAAGTGCCAGCAATAATTACCCATTTTGTCTTTCTCTTTATTAATATTTAGACGTTTTTAGTCTTTTCTCTCTAAACATGACGTTTCCCTGCTGTGGGTGTCCTTCAGAGGGAGCTGTCAGGAAAGCTCCTGTTCCTCTAATTACGGGCTTTGTGCTGGATGGAGCTGCTCCCTGAGCAGGAATGACAGAGCCACCAAAGCTGGGGACGGCTCTGCTGCCTCAGCCTGGGCAGGTGACACTGGCGATGTCCCCAGGGGGAGGGTGCGGCCTCTCTGGGTGTCACAGTGCAGATCTTGTGACGGTCACAAGGGGTCATCTTGTGATGCTCTCCAGCTCTTGGTGGGGGTGACCACAACCCACAGATGCCATTTAAAGAGATCATGGAATGGTTTTGGTTGGAAAGGACCTTCAATCCCATCCAGTGCCATCCCCTGCCATGGCAGGGACATCTCCCACTGTCCCAGGCTGCTCCCAGCCCTGTCCAGCCTGGCCTTGGGCACTGCCAGGGATCCAGTGGCAGCCACAGCTGCTCTGGGCACCCTGTGCCAGGGCCTGTCCATGGTCACAGAGAGAATTTCTTAATTAGGAGAAGTCCCTGGAGGTGATTATCTCCTCAGGGGTGCTGTTAGGGATACAGACATTGCAAACAAAGCCCTCTTTTGACATGGAAAGGGGAGCAGGACTCCACGATTTTCAATGGAAATGACAGCCCTTATCTCCTCTAACATGGGTGTGAGAGAGCTGATAATGCCCTATCAGCCCTGGAAAACAAATGGGAACAAATTCGAAACAGAAAACAACCCTCCCAAAAAGTAATATAAATTATGTTTTTTGTGGAGACAAAAAGTTTCCAGCAAGTCCAGCTTTAAAGCAAAAGAAGGGCTGGAAATAAGTGAAAGGGGGGATCCTGGAGCATCTGGCACGTCGGGAATACCTCCAGCTCCTGGTGGAACAGGTAAAGCCATCTCTTGTCCAGCTGTGCCCACAGGGTTTGTGCCAGGGGTCTGAGGGCAGACACAGAGCTGGCTTTTCCAGTCTGGGAGAGGTGAAGCTGTATCCTGACTTCTGGGGCTGTCCAGCAGAATAAATCCTCGGGGGGATCTCAGAGGCTGCTCCCTCCCCAGGCTCTGCAGACACCAAGGGCCTGTGCCCACCACGGGAGGAGAAGCTGGGACTGCAGAGACCCCAGGGCTGGACAGGGACCGTGCTCTGACAGCCCCAGGAACCTGCAGGGCTCCAGTTTCACCTCTCCCGATCCCTCTGTGCCACCTCAACAAGAGTCTCCCCAGGGTGACACAGCCACCTCAGCATCACCCCACTGAGGGTGACAGTGCCAACCCCACCATTGGGACAGCACCCAGGGATGGGGACAGAGAGGTGACCACAGCGAGGGTGACCACACTGAGGGTGACCATTGTGAAGGTGACCACAGCGAGGGTGACGTCAGGTCTCCCCTTCCTTTTGCACAGAGATGCTGCAGGCTCTGCCCAGAGTCCCACGTGGACTTCCTCTCTGGTGCCAGCACCTCCAGATGTTCAGCCAGCTGCGATGTGCCATTATCACCTCTTGCCTCTGCTGTGTCACTGCTCTTCTGTCACCCACATCCACTGGGGGCAGGACACGTGTCCCCTGTCACTGGCTCCACCCAACACGCCATCAGGAGCTGCATCCTCTGCCCTCCTCTCCCCTGGCTGTTTGCCCGAGGGGCCGGGGGGGCTGGCAGGGGCAGGACCATGTTCCAGCGCCCCAGTGTGGGAAAAGGGGCTGTGGCATGAGGCAGAGAGAGGCTGGAAGCTCTTCTGTGACATATAAACAGTGTAATGAGGACACCGTGAGTGTGGAAATATCTTTCACTGGAAAACAATTCCAGATGATGCAACTTCCAGCTACTGCCAGGGGACTGAGCACAGCTCCAGAGCTCCCCAGCTGGGGCAAGGACCCAGGCAGCTCTGCTGGCCACTCCCAGGCAGTGTGGGACAGGTAAAACCAGGGCAGGTAAAACCAGAAGAGATGCTAAAGCTGTCCCACGCAGGCTGAGCCAGCCTCAGAGCCCAGCTGGGACCCAGCTCCTGCCTGGGGACAGTGACACCCCTGAGCTGGACTTCTGGGGGCTGGAGATGGGTTCTTGAACCTCCTGGCTGACATTCCTGGGGCCAGACACGGGTCTGGGGAGGTGCAGCCTCTGTGAGTGGACAGCAGTGAGTGCTGAGATACCCGAACATCCCACCCCAGCTTTTCCAGTGGGACACGTCCCTCGAGCCCTGCCTGGGTGCCCAGGCCGTGTCACAGGTAGGTGATCTCGATGACATTGGGCTCAGCACTCCCGAGGGGAAGGTGGTGGCTGCAGGAGCAGTGGCAGGTCACTCCAGCCGAGCCCATCTTGCCGTGGGCATCCAGGCACCTCCACTGTGTGAGGAGCACGGTGTCCATGTGCTGGGCCATGGGCTCGTGGTGCAGCGTGACCTGCACCGTGCGCAGCTGGGGGCCGTAGTGCACCAGCAGCACGATGAACACGGCCAGCAGCACGAAGAGCACCACGATCACCGAGATCACCGGCAGCGTGTCCGATTTCTTGCTCACGCTCCTGACGATGGACACGGGGGTGAAGGCGGCCACGTCCTGGGGCTCGGGCTGTCTCAGCTGGCTGCCGGCCACCGAGGCGTTCATGGCTCAGCGGGGTGACCTGCCACGGGGACAGGGTGGTGACCACCGAGCCGAGCCCGGTCCCGTCCTCATGTCCTGCCCTCGAGCCCGCAGCTCCCGCACACGTGCCGCTGGCAGGGAATGGGACGGTCCCGTGAGTGTCCCCTCCCTCCCTCGGGCTCGCAGCGCGGGGGAAGTTTTGGTGCTGAAGTTTGGGGCTCGCAGGATGATGCAATCCCGGCATCCCCTATCCTGGGTGCCTTTGGACACCACACCCGGCTCTTGTGGGGAGCCCTCTGCCCACCCCTCTCCGCCCCCACCCCCACGGTGCTGATCCAGGACCAAACCCCACGGGGACCTCCCAGGGGGACCCAACCCCTCGGTAAACACAAGATCCCGTGGAGCCAGCACGGGTGGGAGCAGGGGGCAGTGAGGAAGGAAGGAAGGAAGAAGAGCCCTGCCAGCCCCCGGGGTACCTGGGCGTCCCTGCTGCCTGGGGATCATCATCTCCGCCGGCGGGGCGAGCAGTTGGAGCTGCGGGCTGGCTCTCGGGGAAGGTGCAGCCGGACTCACCTCGGAAGTTGCCACGTCACGGCCCGGCCCCGCCGCCGCCGGGGCTCCCGGGGCGCACGGGGAGCGCCCGCTCATCCCGGGCAGCGCGGCTCCATCCCGCCGCTGCCACATCAGCGCTGCGACCCGCCTGTCCCCCGGCGGGACAAGCGCCCTTTGTCTGGGGAGAAGCACCTTCCCTGCCTCCCTCCCTCCCCCCTTCGGCTGCAGGAAACCTCCCTGCTGCCACCGGCGGGGCGTGAAAATTGAATGCGGTGAAGGAATGGGTGTAAAAAATCCCCTTGGGCATGTGAGCTGTTGGCACAGCCCGGCACGCCCACGCTGTGCTCCGGGCTGGAAGGGCTCTGTCCCCAGGGAGGATGGTCCCCGCCGGGGGTCCCACTGCTGCAGAATTTGCCCATTTGCCAGCACAGCATGGGGAGCTCTGGTTGCTTTGGGCTCCAGTTCAATGGTTGGACTCAATGATTTTAGAGGCTTTTCCAACCGAAAGGATTGTGTGAGCTGCTGGGGGTCACAGGCAGGAGCCAGAGCCAGGTCAGGGCTGGCACATCCCTCCCCTCACACAGGTACATCCCTGGCCCAGGGGTGCTGTGTGCCACAGCCTCTGCCCCAGCAGCGACCTTGAGACCATCGCAGAGCACAAAATATGGATCCCTCGGAGTTTCAGCCATTACCAAACGCATCTTCCCATCCTTCCACCCCAAAACACCACTGCTCTTACCTGCAGCTCTCAGCAGACAGGCTGGGGTGAATATTTGGGCTCTGTCCTTCCTGCACGTGGGGTGGACACGGTGGGAAATGCCTTTTCCCATCCAGCCGAGCATCCAGAACAGATTCAACTGCGTGTGAGCTTCTGGGTATTTGCACTCATTTCAGGATCCAGTAAAACCTTAATCTACAGCATAATCTCTGAGCGTCACATCTGTGCAAGGGACAAAAGGATGGGGGGGCTGCTGGCAGGGGGTTTGTCCCAGCCAGGCTGCTGTGGAGGCCTCCAGCCTTGGGCCTGGTGGTTTTCTTGGGGGTTTGGAGAGGTTGGAAGAGACCCACGGAATGTGAGGAGCGGTGCCATGCACGGGGGATGATTCTCTCCAGTGCTGCTGGAGCAGGGGGCAATGTTGCTAGATGTGGCAACAAGGATCCTGCTGGCAGCATAGGACACCCTTGATGTTCTCCATGCAGTGAAGGAGAGTCTCCTTGGCCTTTGGCTGAGGCTCTGTGGCTTTTGGGGGCTGTGGGAGGGGACTGGAGCAGCCCTTCAGACCAGCAGACAGAATCAATCCTCTGGCTTTGCATCCTGAACACCCACACAGAATCCCTGAGAAGGACACAGGAGCCTTTCCTAGGTGGGAACACTAAAATGCTTCTCCTCCTGCAAACACCACTGACACCCAGCACAGGACAAACCAGAACCTCTGGGGCTCCCACTGTGACAGGCAGGACCTGCACAGAGCAGCACAAAACAAGGTCAGGGCCAAAAAACCAAATCCCTGAGCCCCTTGGGCTGGATGGGGCAGAACCAGCCCAATTTTCCAGTTCCTGCCCTTCTCCAGGAACTGGGAATGGGGTAGATTCAAGCCCAGCATGTGCTGTGTGTCCTGGAGGGTGCTGCCTGAAGAGGAGCATCCCAAAACCACCATCCCAAAGCCACCATGCCAAAGCCACCATCCTAAGGCCACCATCCCAAAGCTGGCATGTCCCAGCACCCAGACTCGCTGGGGCTGCCCAGGGAGGCACAGGGCACAGGGCAGGCCCAGCTGCTGAGCCACCCTGGCCCCACAAGGAGCAGTAATCTCTAAATTCCTCACGGATGTGTAAGAACCCCTCTCGGGTGGCAAGGAGGCTCCTCCAGCAGCTCTGACCCAGGGAGGCAGATGTGGGGAGTGGGACCTGAGGCACATTGCCCCACGCACAAAACACCTCCCAAAAAGCCCCGGCGCCGCACGGGAGCCGCCGAGGCCCAGCCGGAGCAGGGCATCCCTCCGAGCGGGACCGAGCCCCGGCAAAGCCCGGCGAGGTTTCCTCCGCCGTCTGTGAGCGATGGCTCACATCCTCCCCGGCCATAATGGGCTGAAAAACACAGTTCCCCTGTGGATTGAGCCCGTTTCCTCCTATTCTTTGACAGGAAGCTGAGCGAGAGTCAGCCCGGGCAGGCGAATCGCTGCTGCGGTCCCTCCCGGGATGGCCAGAGCTGCGCCAGGCTCGGAGCAGCGCGGAGATGCCGCTCCCGTCCCTCCGCGCTCTGCTCGGGCTCCTCCTGCTGCTCCCAGGTGAGAGCCGGGCTGGACGGGGGATCTGGGGGGTCCGGGTCACGGGGGGCTCCAAAGGCAAGGCTGGAGCTGCCACTGCAGCCTCGCAGCTCGGGGGTGGCAGCCGGGCTGCCGGGGAAATCGTGGCTTTGTCAGGTTCACAGGGATGGTTGGGCACTGCTGGAATACAAGGATTTGTTTGCGGGTTAATGAAAGGAGTGTTTCTGCTGAGGCGTTGGGAGTAAGTGACTTTTGTCAAGTAAGAGTCAAGGTGGAATGTTTCAATGTACAGGACATTGTTTTCCTCAAAAATACTTTTTATTTGCACTTTTTGCTCTCATTAGTATCAATACAAAGCCCCACGTGCGAGGCTCGTGCAGAGCACATCTCGTCCTTGCTGTAATAATTCTGCTGCTTTGGGGTAATTATTCTTTAACTTCTGTTTCCCATCTGAGTCGAGGTGTGGGATGAAGGAGCTGGTTTCCTGCTCCAAAGGATGACAGGTTGCTTTTCCCTGCATTGTCAGGCCCCTCTTCCCTTGCTGACAGCTGTAGTAGCTGGGAGCTGGAATACATTCAAAGGAATATAAAATAATGTGTCTCCAACTCGAGGTTTTATCATTAAGCCATAGAAGCTGCCTCGGGTTACAGCCACTGTGCTGGTAATAATGGGATTTTTAAAAGGCAGAGAATCATAGAATGGTTTGTGTTGGAAAGGAAAGATCATCTCATTCTGCAGAATATAGAAAGCAATTCGGTTTGTAGCTGTATAATTCCATGAAATAAGAGCACATGGATTGGAAATTTTCTCTCTTCATTAGAGGCCAACACTGCTGCCTTCAGCAGAGGGGGGATTTGTGTCTGGGATCAGAGCAAGGATCACACCAGGGGGCTCTGAGCGCCTTGGCCTCCCTGTGACACTCCTTAATGCCCACCCAGAATGCTGCTTTTCCTTTTAAATCTGCTCAGAAGGGCTTTTATGGCACAGCAATGGCACAGAGGGGGTCAGGCCCCTTCCCTGGCTGGGCTGCACCACGCCAAGGTCCATGGATGGGAATCCCAGAATCCCAGAATCCCAGCTCCCAGGAGCACCCAGTGCTGCAGCACAGGTGGAAGGGATGCCACCCTCCATCCTTCTGTCCTCTCAAAGCCACCTGCCTAAAATCAGGGGCAGGGACCGTCCCCCTGCATGCTCACAGCACTGTCACACCTCTCCCACCAAACCAGCCCTCCCTGGCATGTCCTGCCTCCCTCTTCTGTGTTCCAACAGCCCCAAAATGGCTTTTTAATTTCATTTTTAATTTTACAGCAAGGCCCAAAGGTGGTGCAGCCCCTGGGGAAGCTTCTGCACAAGGCAAAGCAGCAGCTTAGGAGAGGAGCAGTCAGGCTTTGTGGTGCTGCTGGTTTCCCAGCACACCCAGCAGCTGGAAAAGGGAATTAGGGGCTCTGGAACAAGGCTCCCTGCCCTGGGGGAGATGGATGCAACCATGAGGAGACACAGAATCTGCTTAGGCTGGACACTAACACCTGCCTGGTCCCACACAGGTCTTTCTTGCTTTTGCTTGGTGCAAATTCAGTATTTTATTAATTTTGCATTTCCTAAATTAAATTTCTCCATTCTCATGGTTATTTCTGAAGGGAGGTTCAAACAAGGGAATTTCAAACTGTTATTTTGAAATTGCTGAGTTGGGAAGGTCTGGCACATTTCCAATTTGGTTTTCCTCCCCCTAGAAACACTTAGCAGAAAATTTATCCAAACAAACCTCTTCCTATAGACCCTTTCCATTACAATGGGCAGGCATTTCCCAGACAAAAGATTTCCACTGCAAAAATTCCTCCTCAAAGCTGATGGAAACCCAGCAGGATTTCCCACTGTTGTTGTTCCATCCACTGCTCTCCTTATCTGTGCCACAGCCTGTGGATGGATAATGCCATGAGAAATGTGGTATTTCAAAAGCAGACATGTGTTTTGAGATATATTTTTATATAATCAAAAAGATGGGGTGTAGCTATAGGACAGGCACCCAGATTCCAGACTTTGCATCCTCAACCCAGAGCATCCTAAAGGAGATTTCTCAGCCAAGGGCGAGGCCAGCCCAGCCCTGAGGTGCTGCACAAGGAAGAGAAAGCAGGAGGTGGTTTGGAGAAATGTTTGCTCACACAACAAACTGCTCCCTTCGGTAACACAAAACCCCTCGGTGCCTCTGCAGCTCTGACTGCAGCAGCTTCCAGGAATTCTGTCCCATTTACAATAGGTGAGTCAACAACAGGTGTCCTTGCAGGAGGTGGTGCTGCTGTCCCAAAGGCAGGAACGTTCCTGCTGGGAAGCCAGGCTGGGGCAGGGAGCTGGGGCTTCTGCAGGACCAGCAAAGTCCCAGCTGGGAGCTCTCCTGGCCCCAGCTCCCAGAGGAGCCCACCCAGCACCACCCAACCACCTCAGCAGGGGAGAAGCTCCCATCTGAGTCCAGAGCAGGCAGCAGCATGGGCAGAGGGATGGGGCCAGGCTGGGAGAGCTGGGGGTGCTCACCTGGAGAAGGAAAAGCTCCAGGGAGAGCTCAGAGCCCCTGCCAGGGCCTGAAGGGGCTGCAGGAGAGCTGGAGAGGGACTGGGGACAAGGGACAGGACAAAGGGGAATGTCCTTAAGCTGAAGGAGGGCAGCTCTGCAGGTGGGGTCTCAGCCAAGCAGGGCAGAGGGGCAGAACCCCCCCTGCCCTCTGCCCACACCGTGGGGATATGAGATGTGGGCATATATGAAGAGTTAGGAAATGTGGGAGCAAAACCTGGGTCATTCACCCAAAATCTGGACTCAGATGAACTATCAGGCCAAGATGCTTTACCTGGTCTGTGGCTGTTGCCTCTGTGAGACTGGAACCTCTTCCAGGCAGGGTTATCCTTCAAGTGCTTCCCTGGCACTCAAGCCAGGACACTCAAGAAAAGCAGGTGGAAAGAACAGGAATGATGAATTTTTATTCTCTCTCAACAATGTCTGTCCTATTCCATAGCATTTCTAAGTCAGCATTTCTTATCTCAAAGTTCACATACAGATGCATACTATGTAAACCTTTTATCAAGCTTTGAAAATTCTCTACAAATCCATTTCCTACAAAATCCCTTAGCCACCAGCCCCTTCTACACCTTGTCTCCTGAACCAGTCCCAGCAGATCACATTCCTGCTTGGTGGTTCATAAACACCAGAGAGCAGCACTCAAATAAACCTAGGGAATCTCAGAATCCCTGGAAAGAATAATCAGTTTGGGAAAAAAACTTGGAAAATCTCCTCTGTGAAGTGCTTTGAGCTCTGCTAATAAATAATATTATTAAAAAAACTGTAGGTAGGCAGAAAGCACAGGCTGGGCTCTGGGTCCCATCAAGCCTGGATTGGTGGTGCCCCCATTTTTCATTTGCCCTGGGCATGGAGTGATTTCCCCTCCAAAATCCCAAACCCAGCTCCAAACCTGAGGAGCAGCAGGGCCAGGAGAAGGACAGGACCCACATCACCAGAGCTCTAAAATAAACATCTGGGAGGGTGATGGAGCAGCAGCCTGGTGGAGCAGGGGTGGTGCAGCCAGGAGAAAAGCCAGGCTGCTTTTCCTTCCCTTCACATGGAAAAAGCAGCCCTGGGCAGCACAGGGGTGCAGCAGAGCTGCTCCATGCTCGCAGCTTCCCCACATTGTTTGTCTCCCGGGTTCCTTCTGCATCCAAGTGGGTTTTAATTGCCTCCCACTAAGATCTGCTTCCAGACTGGCTCACCAGAGAGGAGCAGGGAATGTGGTGCTTGGAGAGGATGCCCAGGCCCAGCCCTTGAGGACGGGCAGAGGAAGGCAACGATTAATTTTAATTGCTGATGAGATCCGGGATTAATTCCTGGCTCTCTTAACTTTCCGTAACACTTTGACTGAGTCATTACAATTCAGAACCACTTGGCAGCCAGTTGCCAACCCCCCCATGCCATTTGGGAATTAGGCACTTGAACACTTGTGTGGATCTGGCCCTGATTTGGGCTGTCAGTTATCCACCCTGCAGAACAACACTTTTCCTCTCTCTCCTCCACAATTCCCACCCCACCTGTTCTGCTCCGAGACCCTCAAGGCAGAGACACCTTATTTAGGCACTTAATAAAACAGGGCCTAGGCTTTGGCAGGACTCTCTGCTTTCTAGGTTTCCTAAAAGAGGATTTTTTTTCCACGTGGAAGTCCTAAGCACTGAGTGTTGCTCACTGCTGCTGTGTTTCACCCAGGAAACAGCTGCACCTGTGTTAAGTGGTTGGTGGTTTTTATTTTGTTTTGGGTCATCTGATAGAAGTGCCAATATCTTTGGCAGAGTTGCAGAGCCTATTTTTAGCTTGTTGGATCTCTTTCCTGAAAGTGTTTTCCAGCACAGGGTGACACAGAGGTGCAGCCCTGCCCTGTGGGCTCTGCAGGTGGGATGTCCCCCAAAACTGCCAGGGAAGGGACGAGTCCAGGTTCCTGGTCACTGGGAATAGATGCTCCCTCCCCATCAGCAGTTCTGGGTGGACAGGAGCAGTCCCTGTGACTCCACACCAGTGCCAGAGATCCTCCCCAGTGACTCCAGCCCTCCGTGAACACAGGCTGGACACCACAAGCCTGCCTTGAGCCTGATCTAAACCCTGCTGAAGCCTTTCCAACAGCTGGTTCAGGTCTCTATAGGAGGCCCTGCAAAATTTGGGGCTTTAAAGTAGTCCCTCTCTTTGGTCAGCAGCTGGAAAAACCATGCTTTAAATTGTCACTGGGAATAGATGCTCCCAGTCTACAATTGCCAAAAGCAATACCAAAGCAGGAATACCTAAAATTCACCTGTCTTTTGGTCTTTTGGTTGGCATCACCCTCTTTGTGCTGAGGAGTGAGTGGGGGAGCTGCTGGCTTTGGGAATATCTCAGCTGCCATGAGAGAAGGCTCCAGGTCAGTCTAGACACACCTAGCCCCACAGAAAAACAACTGCCAAGAACAGAAACCCAAAATTCTCCTGTTTACCCTTTGGAAAAATTACCGGGAGAGCAGCGAGCGCAGCGAGCACAGTGCAGCTGCAGCCCCGACCTGCAGCTCCCGTGCCTAACCGGGACTTTCCCATGACAGCACGAGCACAAAGCCCTATTTCCCATGGTAAATCCCTCAGCCAGCTCCCAGTCCCCACCCAGAACTGCACAATCCAGCTGTAAATCCTTTGCACCCAAACACGCAACGAGCTCCTTGGCAGTGCTTGCCCTTGTGGAGGGGCTTTGATGTTTATTGCACTTCCAGCTGCGCCAGCCGTGTCCTGATTATTGCTGGGAGCTGTTTCTGCAGCCAGGGCTCTCTGTGCTGGCAGCAGCCCTGGCAGGGAATTGTTTCCAGCTCCAGGATCCCCTGGGGTATCTGCAGGGAGCTGTGACACGTGGGGCATTGCATTCACCCCACGCTGCTGCCCTGCCCCACCATGGGAGCTGGGTCTCATCCTGCCTTGCACAGATCCATCCTGCTCCTGTGGAACTGGGGATGCTGAGCACCCTCCCCAAAGGAAAACACCCACTAGAACAGGGCTTTTGCTTATTTGAGTTGGCAGGGAAGGCACAACAAGCAGCAGCAGCAGCAGCCAGAGGCCACAGCCAGGCCGGCTGCGCTTTGCAGTGAGTGTGGATGTGTTTAGAGAAGGCCAGGCCGTTTATTCCGGAGCACAATGCCAGGAGGGATCTCCAGCCCTCAGCCTCTCCAGAGCCAGGCAAGCATCAGCCCAGCCACAGCAGCTCTGGGAACTGAGCAGTGGGGAAAAATCTGCTTTTTCATCTTTTTTACAATAATCACGAGGTTTAGGTTTGCAAGCAGAGAACTTCAGAAGGTCTCCAGTGCGACCCTCAGTGACAGAAGGAGCTGCAGTGAAGAAAGTGTTGAGTACAATGATTTCCTCCTGTCCAAGTGATGCTGGAGCTGGCCCATGGATTGTCCCACCAGGGATGGCAGAGGAGGGCAACGTCACCTCCCCTGCCCTCAGCTTCCTCCCATCCCCAGAGGCTCTGTTCAATAGATTTCTCCTCATCTGCACCAAAAATGATGGAATAAATGTCCAGCTGAGCACCTTCATTTTCCCTTTCCCTTTGGCAAAGGCTGAATGCAGACAGCAGCTCTTTATTCAGCAATTCTGGTTGCTTCCACCATGTCCATGAAAAAGTACCTGGGAGCATTTCTATAAGTGTGCCACAGCTACTTCTCCCCTCAGGAAAACATGGCAATGGGTCCTGCAAGGAATTTTGGAGAAAGGGGAGCTGTGTGAGTCTGGCAGCTGCTGGAGGATGTTGACCCCCAGGACAATCTCAGCACTTTATTTTTTGTGCTGAATGTAGAGAGTATCTTAAGGCATTTGCAAACCAATGTCCAGAATCATCCTCCTCCTCAAAAGAAGCATCTCTACCTCTTGAGTAAGGGCAAACATGTGCCTAAAACATTCTTTTTTTTCCCCATTATATTAATTGATTTAGTAGGTGATGGTACAGCTGCTCATAACCCTGTCTCTTACTGCCCTGATGCCTTGTGAAGGCCGACCTAGAACAGAGGCTGGACAGAGTTAAACAATAAAGCAGGGATTTATTAGGAGGCCTCAATGGATCCACCTTGGGCAGCACAAGAGCCCAGCCAGGGCTGCACCCAAGATGAACCAAAATGGTCACAAAATGGACAACCAGTCATGGAGTCTGTCACTTTGATCAGTTCTGCTCTATTTGCACCTTGCAGTTCATTATCCCATTCCAGCTCCAGCCCATGCAGTCCCATCCTGCTTGTTTATCTCTCCTCAGCCCACGTTGTTTGTGCTCTTGGGCCTGAGATTTGGATCATTTGTCCTTGGTCCCCAGCTAGAGTAGGAATTGTTTTGTCTCCCTGCTCTGTGCACAGAGCTCACCATCCCATAATATGAAGCCCAGGCCCACACAGCAAAGCAGCATCTTTAGAATCTGAAAATACAAAAGCTAAAACCTGAGGCATCACCCTGATGCTCCTTTAAGTTGCTCTTCAAAACCCCCAGGGAAGGATATCCCATAAATTCTCCAACACAGTCACCTCACTAGCCCTGTGCTAAAGCAGGTTCCTATTTCCCAGCCTCCATTTTCCTTGCTGCACATAAAGGTCCTTAGTTCCTGATCTGATCCTGCTCCAAATGGAGTTAGAAAATCAACCAGTCCCTTCCTCTCTGTGTGTTTAAAGACCTGATCCTGACTCCTTTTTCATGGATTGAACAGGACAGTTTTCTCAGCCTGCTGCCCAGTAAATCAGAAAAGAAAAACATTTAAAAGGTCTGAAAAGTCCAGTCTGATTTTCACAGCCAAGCCATGTCTGGGAATAAACCACATTTTATTACATGTTCACCATGGTTTACACGCTTCCTGTCTGGCTGGGATCATTGTCATAAAGCCTCAGACACAAAAACAATTACAGCTCCAGAGCAATTCCATGAGGAAAATGAGATCAATCAGGAACTTGTTACACCCAGAGGGTGCTGAGGGTGAGCTCTGAGCCAGAACCACGCTCAGTGCTCAAGGTCTCCCTCCAGACACCCCTTCCTGCCCAGGCCCTCTGCCTCCCCAAGCACCAGCAGCTCATGGACCTGCCCCTGAGCTCATCTACACCACCCCTACAGCTCCTGGCATCAAATCCTGCAATCACAGAGTGGCTTGGGCTGGGAGGGACCGTGAAGCTCATCTCATCCCACCCCTGCCATGGCAGGAGCACCTTCCACTGTCCCAGGGTGCTCCAAGCCCTGTCCAGTCTGGCCTTGGGCACTCCAGGGATCCAGGGGCAGCCACAGCTTCCCTGGGCACCCTGTGCCAGGGCCTGCCCACCCTCACAGGGAGAATTTCCCTCCAGGAGAGCAGGTTTGGCTGAAACGGGCACTGCTGTGCCCTGGCTGGTGCTGCCCTGGCTGGACCCTCCCCTGCACACCCTTCAAAGGCACTGCTCCACCACAGAGCCCTGAGGCACCATGAGGGGACAGTGTGCTGGAAGGATTCAACCTTCCCTGCTGTCCCTTTCTCCCCAAATCCCTTTTCTCCCGTGGGACTCTGGTGAGATGGATCACCAGGGCAGTCAGATTCAGCTGCTTTCTGTACCTGTGGTGTCATTTCTGTCATTAAACTTAACCAGGGATCACCAGCAATAACCATTTGAAAATCCCAATTAGGATGTGCATTCCAGCAATGACAGATTCAAAGTCACCTTCCCAAAGTTAAACCAGCTGGGTTGGATTTGAGCATTTAAAGTGTATTTACATTTTTCAGGTCTTGTCCTCGAGTGTGGAGCATTTCTTTCTCCCATTTTCAAGGGCAGCATTTTTAATTGCCATCTCATCTAACCCTTGGGGTTGGACTAGATGGCCTTGGAACTTCCCTTCCATACTAAAACACTCTGCTCTGTGACTCCATGAGCACAGGACCCCTGGAGCTGGGGGGGAAAACATCACAGATGCTGAGTGTGATGGTGGTCTCACGGGTCCCAGGACGAGGGAAGACATGAGAATCTGACTCTACGTTTCAGAAGGCTGATTTATTATTTTATGATATATATTATATTAAAACCATACTAAAAGAATAGAAGAAAGGATTTCATCAGAAGACTAGCAAGCAAAGGAGAAAGAATGGAATGATAACAAAATCCTGTGACTGACCGAGACAGTCCAGACAGCTGGACTGTGATTGGCCATTAATTAGAAACAACCACATGAGACCAATCCCAGATGCACCTGTTGCATTTCACAGCAGCAGATAACCATTGTTTACATTTTGTACCTGAGGCCTCTCAGCTTCTCAGGAGAAAAAATCCTAAGGAAACGATTTTTCATAAAACATGTCTGTGACAGCTGAGAGTAGGAAATGTGAGGGATTGTAGCAGGGATGCTTTGTCATGAATCCAAAAGAAAAGCAAACAAATAAACCAAACAAAGCTCCCTTTCAGCTGAGGAACTGAGGATCCAGGGAACACCTACATAGCCTTGTATGGACCTGCAGGACAACCCAGCCCTACAGGGCAGGCAGCTCCTGAGGGCCGCAGCTCCCTCCAGACTCAGTTTCCCAGGACACACAGGATAGGAAGGAGAGCAGTCCCACCAGCTCCTGGAAGCCTTTACAAACCTCATTCATCCATTCCTCAAGGGAACAAAGTGTTCATCTGTGTGTCTTACCTCTGAACAGCTCCAGAGCACAGGACACACACCCTGCTGTGCCAGGGCTGGGCTGAGGCAAACAGATCAGGGGAGAGAATGACCCCATGGATTTCTGTGGCCCCCCTAAAGGGGAGGAGGATGTTTATCCTGGCTGGATAAACTCCACTACTAATCTACTCAGAGCCTGATAGTTTTACACTCAGTAAAACTTCTTTGCTACTACTTCTCTGCTAAAGCTTTTGGGGCAATCCCATATTTCTGAATCATTTCAACAGAAGATGAGGAAAAGCCAAACCCCACAGGGAACAAGATCAGCAGTGTGTTAGTGACCGCCACAGATCAGCAGCACTCACCCTCTGCTCTTTCCTTTCAGGTTCCACAGCTCCCACAAACTCCTCCACCCCTGCTGGAACAGGTACCTCTGCTTGTGGTGTGCTTTATGTGTCTGTTTGGACATGGATGCACGGGGAAATGGGGGGATGCAGATTTGGGGAGAAGCCCCAAATGGGACCCTGATTCCAAACTCCCATCTGTTGAGGGATCTTCTCCCAGGATCCTGCCTCTGCCTGCCCCATCCATCAGCAGGCACCCCCAGACCTGCAGGGGACATGGAGGGCACTGTGCCCCAGGGCTGACCTGCCTTGGCTCCCCTTTTGTCCAGAAGGGAAGGAGGCTGTGTCCCAGGAAGCCTGGGGAAGGCAGAGGGATCCTGCCTGCTCTTTGCTCCCTGTTCCCTAGCAGCAGTGGATCCATGGAGCTGGTCCCTACAGCCACACCAGGGACAAACCCTCTCCTCAGCATCTCTTGTTCCCTCACCCTTTCTGCTCTCCTTGGCTACCATGGCCCCTTTCTGATCCATCCTCCAACCCTCCCTGTGGGATCCCACAGCCTGGAAATGTCACCTCTGTGCCTCTGCTTGTGTTCCAGGTCCATCCCAACCAACAGCACCCAGCCCTGAAGCCAAGAACCACAGCCCAGGTAATGCTCAGCTGGAGGCTGGCCTGGGGACATCCCAGTGGGGAACTGGCCTGACCTCAGTCCAGCTGGGCCACCCCACAGTAACTGGGGCTGTGCAGGGGACACTGGTGAGGAGGAAGGACATTTTGTGGTGTCAGGGCTTCTGATCCTGCCAATTCACCCCACAGGGATCAAGGCACAGATGTGAGCAAAACCAGGGGCAAAAAATGACTAAATTGAATAGGGAGAATGAGATCATCATAGAGTGGAATCCCAGAATGGTTTGGGTTGAAAGAGACTTTAAAGCTCATCCCATTCCCCATGGGCAGGGACACCTTCCACTATCCCAGGCTGCTCCAAGCCCTGTCCAAGCTGGCTGATCTTTAAGATCCTTTCCAATCCAAGCCTTCCTATGATTTTTGATATGTACAGAAAACCAATTACACAAGAAATGATCTCTCCAGCTCCATGTCTGTTAGTGTCCACTTTGATATTTGGAGACAGATCTCTTCCTGCTATATGTCAGGGAAAAAACTAAATGTAAATATAGCTACCCTTCCAGGAGAATCCCAAAAATATCAAGGAATAAGATCTCAAAAAGATCTCTGCTTCTGCTTCCAAGCCTTGAAAAAAAAAAAAAAAAAAAAAGAGAAACTTAAAACTTCCTCCTAAATTCTAATATTTCACTGAAGCATTTGGATAAAGGGGAAAAAACCCCACCACACTAACCTTGAAACCATTTCACCATTTTCTCAATTTATTGTGAAGCCAAGAGCAGGCTTGGCAAGGAAGTTTCCTATAAATTCCCAGCTGGTATCCACTGTTCCCTGCAGAGGGATTATTGAAAGCTTTCCCCCTCACATCTTGCTCTGGATCAGGGGCAGTTTGGAGCAGGCTGAGGCAGAGGATGGAGCCTGCAGACCACTTCAAGAGCTGAATTGTTTGTGCTTGGAGACTCTCAGTGAATGAAAGGTGGAAGTTGGCATTTCAGAGCAATGGAAATGATCACGTGGTGCCAGGCAGCTGCAGGCAGGTCAAGTGTGTGGTGACAAAAACACCTTCACTTTTCGCAGCAGGGAAAACAGCAGTGGCAGACCCTGACTTTCTCCTCATGTTTGCTGAGCTCTGCCAGCTCAGCATCTCCTCACAGCGAAAAGAGCAAAAGGAAACTCCAAAGTACAAGAGCTCCTTGACTCTGAGCAGGATGAAGGCTGTTTCCATGCTTCCCCTAGCAGATGATTCCTAACTCTCAAGAAATTTGAGGGCTCTGCAATAGCTGTGCCCTCTCCAAGCTGTTTCTGAGCTG
This sequence comes from Melospiza georgiana, assembly GCF_028018845.1. Taxonomy (NCBI): domain Eukaryota; kingdom Metazoa; phylum Chordata; class Aves; order Passeriformes; family Passerellidae; genus Melospiza; species Melospiza georgiana. The sequence goes on from NC_080444.1 coordinate 16,374,933, forward strand.
AACCTTTTGAAGTAACACCACAATTTCTCTACAGAGCCATCAGTAAAATCAACACCAGCGACCAAACTGAGCCTCACCTCTGTGGGTCAAACTCCTACAGCCAAACCCTCCCCCACCACTACAACAACTCTGACAGCAATCACTGAGAAAGGTAAGGATGGAAAACTCAAATATTTGCTCAGGCAGGGCCTGTTTGTGCCTCCCTCCTTATCCAAGCCAAACTGCAGGCATCAGAATATTGGGCCTAGTCCACACTGTGCTGCTATTCAGCAATTCTGCAAATATTGAATTTCTCAGAGTTTTTTTTTGCTGAAAGAGCAGCTCATTCCAGCTCCCCAGATGGACACAGCCAGGCCAAGCCCATATGAGAAAATCCAGATGGTGGTTTATCAAATGCTGGAGCAGCTCCAGTCTCCCCAGGCTCCCCCTCCCAAGCTCACCCATCAGGTACACTCTGAGCTGAATCCACTCCTGGCTACCTGGCCATCCTGATGTCTGTGTGGAGAGACAAATGCAAATAAAGATTTTTACTCCATGGACACCCAGCAGCTCTCCACAGTGGAATCTGTAGTGACTTCCCAAGTTAATTGTCCTTTCCCATGTTTTCTTTATCTAGATGATAAGTCCAGTGGAAACAGAAGCACGGCAGCTCCTTCTCCAGCACCTCAAGGTACTTTGTCCTTTTAGAGGCTAACAATAAGATCAGATCATTTGATGGCAATCATTGGCACAGGTTCTGTAAGCACGAGTCTCTTTTGGGGAGTGAGCCATCCAAAATCACATCTGGTGTCTTTATAAGCAGTGATAAAACATGAGATAAATGCTTCTAACATCCTTGAGCAGCCAAACAATGGATGTATGTTTAGGAGAGGGAAGCCCTTTGAAAATCTTTTTAAATAAATATAAATTTGCTTTTGCCAGTTTGCTTAACCCAATCTGTAAGCACAAATTAGAGAATTCAGTAAGAGTTTTCTCAGAATAAGGGCAGAATCCAAGTGACTGGAAAACTGAAATCTGACAGCTGAGCTGACTCTCCATTAAAAATTCAGCCCCAAAAATCTGCGGTGGTTAAGAAAGTGCTCTGCCTCTGCAAGTACCTCTCAGATCTCCAAACACAAGCAAGGTGAGGAAGCTGTGGTCAGCTGTGCCCACACAGATGCCCACCCAGCATGGCTGTGCCCAGCTAAGCCAGGAGCCCTTTGCTCACAGCAGATTGCTGTCCACTCCAGCCCTGATTTACCACTGAGAAGCTCCACACATCTTTGAATAAAGATGCTGATGCTTCCAAAAGCCATGTCTCCCATTGTGTGAGACCCAACATTTCCCACGGATGGGGTATCCGTGCCAGGCTCAGCAAACCACAGCTTCTGCCTGTGGCTAGAAGAACAATTTTAGAATTAAACAAAGAATTTGATGAGTGGGCAAAAAATTGTACAGCAGCAGACTCTGCTTCTCCAGACTGTTCTGCTCCTTGTGAAATAGCTAGATTCGTTATTTCATGCCTTTTCCCCTTTTCCTGACTTTTGGCAAAATGCCATTCCAAACCAGGGACGTTTGCTGTGGGACAGGACCTGGGTTCAGCAGCTCCCCAGGCAGTGCAGAAGCTGTGCACACCTCTCCAGGCACCACAAACCCTTGGCCAGCCCTGCTGCTGGGAGCCCGGGCATGGGAAAGCAGGGAAGAAGATCCTGCTTGACCTACAGATGATCTTGTGAAGCTGTGAAGTATCACTTTGAGTCTCCTGACAGGGCCTGTAGCTGCTCATTAAGGTTGATGCAGACACACTGGCTGTTCAACAACAGCCTGGAGGCAGCAAAGGATATTTCTTTTCTGTTCAAGTAAAACACACGGGCTGGCTTCACATTTCCTTGCACAGGCACTGGAAGCAGCTGTCACAAACCAAGCAGCTTCACACAAGCCAGTTCATCCCACTGAGAACTGGAGTCCTTGCTTGGACAATCCTGTGTGCTGCCACAGCTAGACTACCTATGGTGTACGAGTTAGCCCAACTCAAACAGGTTTAATTACTTCTAGACAACCCAGCATAGCAAATCCATTCACTTCAAGTCCAGGGACAAGCCAAACACTCAATCCACACCTAAATTCTGCAATATTTTTTCCCCTAATCTGACTTATTTTAAAGTCCCAATGTTCATGACCTACAGCACATCTATAACCTTCCCAGCTCAGTCTTCCAGCCTTGCTTTGCTGTTTCTGCCCCAAACCTGTAACTGGGACTGCAGACCCTAAAGAGTTCACAAAAGGGGATTTGGATTGTGGTTCCCTAGGTTTCCATTTGGACATGGAAAATGGGACAAAATATGTTTGGTGGGAAGCTTTTAGTATGGAGGTGGGAATATTAATTCCAGGTTTTCCCAGATATCACTGGCACTATTGTGAATCCATTCTCCTCTCCATCAATTCCTTTGGTTCTGGAATGTCACTGGAGGTCAGTGCTCACATTCTGTGTCTCTCTGTGCAGGTCAGGATCCCATGAGGAATGAGAGCACCACAACATCAGCGATTCAAGGTGCTTCCTCCTCACAGACAGGTGATTCCTGCTCCATATTTTATATTCCTCTGCACAGCCAGCAGCAAGGCCATCACACAGCTGTCTTCAAGGCAGCATGGACACCAAGGATTTCCTGAGGGGTGATGAACATCCCATCCAGCCCTTGAAAAGCCTGTAAAGCTCTGCAGAACAGCACTTCAGGGCAACCTCTTGAGCCTGGGAACAGCAGGAAAGGTGCCATTACGGCAAAAGGTTGTAAAAGCAGCAAGGCTGGACAAATTCCCTCCTCACACACAGTGCCAGTGCTGACTCTGACCTTTCCCCACTGGAGTCCCAGAAGGAAACCCTGTGGGTGCTCTCAGCTTGTCCATAAAAGGGGCCCCACCAAGGCAATGATTCCACACAGGTCTTGCTCACTTTGCTGTTAATATTGATGGGCCTGGCCAGAATCCAAACTTGGTCTCTTCATCAAGTGCAAGTGAGAGTAAGGGCCTCTAGGATTGCTAGGAATCCTCTTCCCAGCTGTGGAAGAACGACTTTTATGTAAATCTACCTTTCTTCCCTCTGTAGGCACCTCAAAACTCATCACCCCAACACCCAACTCCTCCGGCCAATTGCCCAGTCCCACCCCGACAGATGAGAAATCACCGCTGACAGTGGCAGCTTTTGGTAAGGTCTTGTGCCACCTGGGGGGAGGAGGGGTTCTCTTTCACCAGGTGTCCTGGTTTAGGGCAGTTTTGGGAGAGAAAATGCTGGTTTGGACACCCAACTCCACGAGGCCCTGGCACAGGGTGCCCAGAGCAGCTGGGGCTGCCCCTGGATCCCTGGCAGTGCCCAAGGCCAGGCTGGACATTGGGGCTGGAGCAGCCTGGGACAGTGGGAGGTGTCCCTGCCATGGCAGGGGTGGGATGAACTTTAAGGTCTCTCCCAACCCAAACCATTCCATGATTCCAGGATTCTAAGTCCAAGAGATTCTTAGCAGGACAAATTTCCTGTGCAAAGAATTGAATTATTGAGGCCTGATGTCAGTATCAAATCCATACTTGATTTAAAGTGTCTAAAGATGGTTTATGGGACAGATAACATCACCCACAGCTCTAGCTTGTCTCTCCCTGTTACATTACTTATTTATCTGGCTTTACACACTTTTGGGATAAGATTTACCGACTGTAGCAGGAACATACGGACTCTTATCAATCCCCAGTGTAATCAGCTGACTTCTGCCTTCCTGGCACTGCCTTACCAATTAATTATTTATTGATTAAGTATTCATAGCAGCCCTTTGAGGTTAAAACACAGGAGGATAAAGCTATTTGTTCTAACAACTGTTTGCTTCTCTGCCTATTACGAACCATGCTCACATTAATGAAAATATTGATTTCCTGGCCAAGTTTTGATGTCAGTCTCTCTGCTGCTCAGACAGTTCTTTCCTCCATCCCCAGGTGTCATCAGCTTTGTCGTTATCCTGATAGTGGTGGTCATCATCCTGGTCAGCGTGGTCAGCCTGAGGTTCAAGTGCAACCACTCCAAGGACTCTGAAGGTATCTGTCTGAGGGAATCTGTGCTTCCCTAATCAACAAATCACCAGTTTCCATGTGGATCTGGCAATTCCTAAAAGATGCATTGGAAAAGCTTACACAGTGGTAGGGAGGTTTGGAAGCCAGACTGGAACATGGATTGAGCAGTCAGGAATGCAGTGTGACCTCCTCACTAGAGCCCCAGCCCAGCCTCATCTGGATGTGGTCTCAAATTTCCTGCAGCTCAAATTCCAAGAGGTGGGCAGCTCTTCCAGCAAAAATCGTGGAGTTTGGCACTCCTTTTCCTTTAGGAATCCCATTTTCCACGAAGCAGTGCCCAGCAGAGGGCAAGGCTGCTCTGCAGCAAGGCAGAATCCTTCCTAAAGCCCAGCAGGGCCAGCAGTTCCTGCCTGTGTGTTCCCTCAGCTGAAGGGTTTTCTCTAATCAACTCCCAAGTTTCCCCCACAGTGTCTCCAATCTCATTCAGATTTCAGTTATACCCCTGCACAAAGTAATTCAGAATAGAGCTGACTCATTTTATGACTTCTCACCTTTACATCACCACCTGCTTTTCTCCCTCCAGACAAACAGAAACCAGGAACCTCCATGGTATCAGAGAGGTAAGGCTGCTCCTGCCACCCACATCTGATTGAGAGTGCCTGTTTTATCCCAGAGGTAATTTTAGCAAGGAAAAGAATCTGCTTTGATTATTTCAGGTGGAAGGAATCTTGTCAAAGCATCTTTGAGAGAGTTAGAAAAGCAAAACCAGCTTTGATAACACCTCATCCTCTGCTGAAGACATAAATAGATCAATATTTAGGGGGCTCATCTCAACACTGAACTGAGAGAAGACTCCCCACCTTCCCAAAGCAGATTGTCTTCCTTGCCAAGCTAGAGCCTTGAGGTCTAAACTCGAATTTCTGGATCTCAGAGCAGTCTCAGATATCTCCCAAGATGCCCATTACTGTTTCCCAGTGAGAGCAGGACAAAGGAGGCCCAGTTCAGAGACTTTTGGAAGAGAAGCATCAAGCAGAGAATGGTCCACCAGAACCCCATAGTCCATCACTGCTATTCCAGAGGAGAGGCTGAATGTGGGAAAACAGCAGGAAACAAGAGCTGGAAGGGACCAAAACATATTGCTGCTATTTTTCCATCTGATAGTTTCCTAAACCCTGGAAAGGGACACAGGGAGCAAAGTCTGTGAGTATTTAGGTGCCAAATTTGCATCAGCATCAGTGGTCACTAAATACCCTTAATGATCATGATTCAAGGGATCTGAAGCCACTGAGGCAGAGCATGCCAGAAAATAGGACAGTGCCTAAGGTTTCCTGATCCCAAAGTCATCCAGCCTCCACTGGCAAAGAATGCACATCCCAGCCCTCAAGATAGGAAAAAAGGGGAATTCCACCTTCCCAAGCCTTGTAACTCCCTAGATGGGCCTGAATCAGTGGGTGGTGGAAACCAAACCTGGTTCTGCACACCAGCCTTGGCCTTGTCTGATTGTCGCCAGCTCTCTGCAAAGAAATTTTGTCCCTGGAGGTGTCCAAGGAACACCTGGACGTGGCTCTCAGTGCTCTGGTCTGCTTGACCAGGGGGTGATTGCCCAAAGGCTGGACTCGATAACCTTGGAGGTCTTTTCCAACCCCAGTGACCCTGGGATTCTGTGGTTCCCTCTCTTGTTTCCCAGAGTAATCAATTATCTCCTTTCCTTGGCAGCTGCTCGGCAGACACGAGTCAGAAGGGGAACAGCATCACTCTGATCTCCATGAAGAACATCAACACCAACAACAGCATGAGCTACCCCCCATCAGAAAAGGTTTCCCTCTTCAGCCTTGCTTTTTAGGGAATCAGCTGGGGATCATTTCTCTGGCTGGATAAGAGCATAAGAGCATGCCTTGAGGTATTTCTTTGCTCTTTTATTCCTTCAAAAATATGACAAAAAAACCAGCTGCCACCAAATTTCTAAAGGTCCAAACTGCTTCCAGTGAGCCTGGTGAAAAGTTTGAGTGCCCATCTCAGGTTTAGCTGGGCTGGCTGAACTTTAGGTGCCAATTTTACCTCATGTACACAGGAGACATCACCTGTGGCCATTAAATGGGGAGGTCTATGAGAAACTGAGGTCTCACCCTCCAGCCCAGCTTATCCACTCCTGCCCCTCAGGTGGCTGAAGCACATCCCCATCAGGGCTCTCAGGTCCATCCCACATGAGGAATTCTTATCATTTTCAGTTGGTTTAAAGCTGGGACTGAGTTTGGGAGAACACATTGCTCCAGTGCCTTTGTCAGCCCAGCCAGGCCACTGATGACCACGTTTTGTTCTTTTGGCAGGTGCTATGAAGCCAAGAGCCCAGAGCTTGAAGCTGACACGTGACAACCAGCAGTGGCTTTCTAGGTTCTTTTTATTTTTCCTTCGGGGAAAGAGCAAGGGTGGACTTTATATCTAAATTATTATGTCCTTTCTGATCAGTACATTTACAGTAGTGTCCTACATAGCTTCCCCACCTGGGGCCTAAGGGCTTTCTCCAGTTACAGCCTGCCACACTCAGTGGTTGATATCTAACTCTATTTTTGATATGCCTTCAAACACTCAGATAATTCCAGCAGCAAGAAGCACCAAGGCACCATGCACTCCACTAATAAACCTCTGCCTTAGATGAATGGCCTTTATAGTCTGTGCCAGGCAGTCAGGGGCTCGTTAATCAGCATAGCCCCACGTGGAGCCAGACCTGTGCTTGGGAAAGCCTGATCCGAAGCTGAAGGCCTGATGGGACTGAAATGCCCAAGTTTTGGGTCAAATCCCAGCATGACTGCTCAGAGCCCCTTATCCCTGGTGCCCTCATTGTCCCCACAGCAGTGGGATGGTCACATCACATCCCCCTACCTCACAGGGCTGTTGTGAGGCCTCGTTAATCCCTGTCTGTAAATCGTTTTGAAAGCCATGAATTAAAGGTGCTGCTGAAATGCAAATTGCCATCTGAAACACTTTATTATGATGATTATTATTCATAACAAATGAGCTTCAGGAAGGCAGATCGTTATCTCCCCACGTGCTCAGCTGAGTGTAAGGAACAAAGTCCCTGCATAGATCAGGGTTTATCTCAGTGTAAAATGAATGGCCACGAGCAAAACGCTGAACTCCTTCAGCTCCTGGAGTGTGGCAGCCCAAGTTTGCCAGGAGAGCTTCCAAGCGAAATTCAGGTTGGCTATTAGGAAAAAGTTTTTCACAGAAAGGTGATAAAGTTCTGGAATGGCTTCCCAGGGAGGTGGTGGAGTCCCCATCCCTGGATGTGTTTAACAAAGACCTGGATGTGGCACTCAGTGCCATGGTCTAGCTGAGGTGTTGGGGCTGGGTTGGACTCGATGATCTTGAAGGTCTCTTCCAACCCAGTGATTCTGTGAATTCTGTGTGATCTCCACCACTGCTTCCCCAAAGCTTCCTGGGACCAGGAAGAGCAGCATCCCCTTGTGCAATGCAAGAGGCAGCTGTGCTTTGGAGCTGGCAAGGAAATGTTCAGCAAAAAAAAAAAAAAATGCAACATTTTCAAAGCTCCTGGTAAGAGCCAACACACTTTTAACCTCTGACATCTTCACTGGGTAGTTCGATAAGTTGTTTCTTAATAAATTAAGCTTTTCTGGTAACATTCATGAAAAGTAAAATGCTGACACTCAGCCAGGCTCCACCAGACTGGTGAATTTCCTTAACACAGAGTCCCAGATAATTCCCAATCCGATGGACCCAGACAGCTCCACTTCCTAGAGACCTGGCATTCCACACATCAAGCAGAACAAGTAGACTTTTAGTGAAAGTAAAGCTTTAACAAATCTCCCCAGACCTCTGAGATTCCATAGGATCTCACCACTGCTTTAGTTTTCCTTCCTTTGACCTCCTTCTTCCCACAGGCCCTTGAAGGTCTTAAATTGAGGGTGGGCAGGCACTGGCACGGGGTGCCCAGAGCAGCTGGGGCTGCCCCTGGATCCCTGGCAGTGCCCAAGGCCAGGCTGGATGAGCTTGGAGCAGCCTGGGATGGTGGAAGGTGACTCTGGCAGGTGGGATGAGGGGAAACCACCAACAGCATTAGCAGCGATGGAAGCAACCAGGAAATGTCTTGTAGTGAGGGACTAGAACAGGACACAGCCCTGAGGTGCCCCAGCAGTGCCAGCACAGGGGACGGGCACTGCCCTGGCCCTGCTGCCACACCAGGGCTGGCACAGCCCAGCAGCCTTTGGCCTCTTGCCCACCTTGGGCTCACATTTAGCTGCTGTCACCGGTGTCCCCAAGGCCTTTCTGAAGCTGTTCCAGATGCCCAAAGGAGGGGCCGGGCTGGGGAAGGCTCTGCAGGGGCCACCCGAGGAGGGCTGAGGGCACTGGGCTGGTTCAGCTGCACAAGGAGCCCAGGGCAGAGCTCAGGGAAGGAGGGAACGGCTGCAGGGGAGCTTTGGGATGGACACCAAGGAAAGGTTCTGCCCCAGAGGGTGCTGGCACTGCCCAGGCTGCCCAGGGAATGGGCACGGCCCCGAGGCTGCCAGAGCTCCAGGAGCCCTTGGGCACCAGGGATGCACAGGGGGCACTGCTGGGGGGTCTGGGCAGGGACAGGAGCTGGATGAGGTGATCCTGGTGGATCCCTTCCTGCTCGGGACATTCCACAATTCCATGACATTCCACCATTCCACCATTCCATGACCTCCCGCTGCCCTCAGAACCCCCTCTCATGACGTCACACGCTTTCCCGTGACGTCACGCCCCGCCGGCGCCGCCGGGCCCGCTCCCAGCAGCCCCCGCGCACAAGATGGCGGCGCGGGGCGGCGGGCGGTGAGCGAGGGGCGGCGGCGGCCGCGGGCCGACATGACCTACACGGCCGAGCAGCTGGACGGGGTGCAGCGGTGAGCGGCGCCGCGGGGCCCGCGCAAGACGGCGGGGCGCGGGGAGGGGGAAGGTGGGCCCGGGGAAAGGCGGGGAGCGGGTCCCGGATAACCCCGTGTGCGCCCTCAGGATCAAGCGGTGCCGGGATTATTACGAGATCCTGGGCGTGAGCCGGGACGCCGGCGAGGAGGAGCTGAAGCGGGCGTACCGCAGGCTGGCCCTCAAGTTCCACCCCGACAAGAACCGCGCGCCCGGAGCCACCGAGGCCTTCAAAGGTGAGGGGGCCCGGGGGGCCCGTGAGGGCAGCGCCGGTGCCGAGGGGCCCGCGGAGCCCGGCGGGGTCACGGACACAGCGGCGGCCTCACAGAACCCCGCTGCGGCTCGGCAGGGTTTGCATTTCTGTCTGCAAAATACACGTCTCCCTTAGAAACGATGGGAAATGCATCCCAGGTGTCATTCCCAGATACTTCTGAGGAGCTTTACAAGGGTCTGGAGGGACAGGACACAGGTTGTGGCCTCTGCACTGTCAGAGGGCAGGGATGGGTGGGATATTAGGAAGAAATTCTTCCCTGTGAGGGTGCTGAGGCCCTGGCACAGCGTGCCCAGAGCAGATGTGGCTGCCCCTGGATCCCTGCAAGTGTCCAAGGCCAACTTGGATGGGGCTTGGAGCAATCTCATCAAGTGGGAGCTGTCCCTGCTGATGGCAGGGGATTGGAATGAGGTGATCTTCATGGTTCCATTCAACCCAAACCATTCTGGGATTCCGTGATACTGAAGAAGGTTCAGAACTTGGAACTGACACTGGCCATGCAGGAGAATTGGGTGTTTGTCATCAATAACTGCTCCTTGTCATGAATAAATTATTATTTTTATATATATGTATGGGAATATGAAATTGAATCCAATGTGCTGTGTCTGGAGTTCCCAGTTTTGCTGCAGTGTTACTGTCTAAACTCATACATATTTCCCCTTTCCATGCAGCCCAGCACGAGGAAAACCAGTGACTCATTCAGTCTGTTTAAACAAGGAGCTTCTGGAGAGCTGTCCTTTATTTGTTTGTGTTTGGCTTGTATTTGTCTATGAACTTGTTCTGTCAGTGATCAAAGAAGAAGATGAGCCAAACTCACCCTCCTGAGTGGTTGGATGTGAGGTGTGAAACAGATGTGTCACACAGCTTCAGGAGCATCTCAGGCAGCAGGAGAAACTTGGGATAGCCCTATGCATTTTAATGGGTGCCTGCAGTTATTAACTTTGTGTTAATTGTCTGTGGGATATGGAGGTGCATTCAGACCAAACTTGAGCTGATAAAATGCTCCATTCTCACCAATTTCTTGGCTGAAATGAACTCTCATGTCAGTTTTACAAATATTTCAAGTCTCTCCATATTCCTGGACACTTTTGTGTTTCTGCTGGCATCAGTGGTTTCCATCACAGGTAATGGCAGGGCTGTTACACACCTTTTGCAGAAGTTGCTCAGTCTTTGATCAAGCACAGATTTCCTAGGCTTGTTTGGGCTTTTTCTGCTGCTCCACTTGCAGAAGTGTGAGCTCTGGGAATGTAACACTGGTTCTGATTCCCTCTCCAGCAATAGGCAATGCTTTTGCAGTCCTGAGCAACCCTGAGAAGCGGCTCCGCTACGATGAACTCGGGAGTGACCACGAGCACGTCAGCTCTGGCCAGGCCAGGCACTACAATTACTACACTGAGTTCGAAGCAGACATCACACCAGAAGAAATATTCAATGTGTTTTTTGGTGGACACTTCCCTACAGGTCAGTACCTGGCTGCAGTGGTTCCAAAGGGCAGTGCACTGGTTAACCCTGAGGGTGCAGCTGGAGCTGGGCCAGGGCAGGGCCAGGCTGGAATTTGGGAGGTTTCTCTCCCCAGAGGGTGCTGGCACTGCCCAGGGAATGGGCACGGCCCTGAGGCTGCCAGAGCTCCAGGAGCCTTTGGACACCAGGGATGCACAGGGGGCACTGCTGGGGGGTCTGGGCAGGGCCAGGGGCTGGATGATCCCTGGGAGGTCATTCCAACTCAGCATATTCTGTAAACCATGAGGAAGTTCAGCTTCCCTTGGGACTGCTCAGGGAGTTGATGACACATTTGAAAAGAGCAGAAACTTTTTCACATTGGATTTCTGCCCCTCTTTTATTCCCTCCATCATCTGAAGCCAGTAATGCTATGGGAGATAATACAGGGTGTGAATGAGAAGGGGTCAGAGTTGTTTTCCATGATGGTGGGACTCAGTGACCTCAGAGGTCTTTTCCAACATGAGCAGTTCCATGCCTGGGTTGTACTTGAGGCACCTGCCAGCATTCCAGGCCAGCTCCTGGAGCTGTGCTCTCAGGGGGAGCAGGAGCTCCTGTGCCTCACAGCAGCCTGGGCTGTAATGGAATCACAGCCTGGGAGCTCAGCAAGTGCTGCCTGCCAGGAAAGGAGCATCCAGGGGCTGTGCAGGGGCTGTGCAGGATCCCAGGAGCTGTGCAGGATCCAGGGGCTGTGCAGGATCCAGGGCTGTGCAGGATCCAGGGCTGTGCAGGATCCAGGGTGTGCATGATCCAGGGGTGTGCAGGATCCAGGGGTGTGCAGGATCCAGGGCTGTGCAGGATCCAGGGCTGTGCAGGATCCCAGGGATGTGCAGGATCCAGGGTGTGCAGGATCCAGGGTGTGCAGGATCCAGGGCTGTGCAGGATCCCAGGGATGTGCAGGATCCAGGGTGTGCAGGATCCAGGGTGTGCAGGATCCAGGGGTGTGCAGGATCCCAGGGGCTGTGCAGGATCCAGGGTGTGCAGGATCCAGGGTGTGCAGGATCCAGGGGTGTGCAGGATCCAGGGGTGTGCAGGATCCAGGGTGTGCAGGATCCAGGGGTGTGCAGGATCCAGGAGCTGTGCAGGGGCTGTGCAGGATCCAGGGCTGTGCAGGATCCAGGGCTGTGCAGGATCCCAGGGATGTGCAGGATCCAGGGGTGTGCAGGATCCAGGGCTGTGCAGGGGCTGTGCAAGATCCCAGGGTGTGCAGGATCCCAGGGCTGTGCAGGATCCCAGGGATGTGCAGGATCCAGGGGTGTGCAGGATCCAGGGGTGTGCAGGATCCAGGGTGTGCAGGATCCCAGGGGCTGTGCAGGATCCAGGGGCTCTGCAGGATCCCAGGGGCTCTGCAGGATCCCAGGGGCTCTGCAGGATCCCAGGGGCTCTGCAGGAGCTGTGCAGGATCCAGGGATGTGCAGGATCAGTGACACAGCCATGGGAGCTGCACCTGGAGTAGCTCTGTGCATCTCTCAGCCCAGCCTTGCTGTTTGGATTAGTAGGAAAAATAGAAAGATCCTGCAAGATCAATGGATTAAAAGGAAATCTGAAAGTTGTGGGGACTTCAAGGGCCTTCCTGGCAGCATCTAAGGAGTTGCTTTAGCCCTCCTGGGAACTTTTCACCTTCAATGTGTCACAAAAAGTGAGGTACCCACCAATTACTACAGCCTGAAGACACACAGATGATGAGTGGTGCATCTTGCAGCTAAGGGGACCTCAGATCCCAGACTTGCACCAGTGGATATGCAAAGCCAACCCCAGCATGGAGTCTGCAAGTTTTCCATCTCTGACTGTGCAAGGAATTGCACCTGGATGTGCCCTGTGTGGGACATCACCCTTGTGGAGTGGGCTGGGGGGGACAGGAGTTGAGGACATAAAATTGAGGAGCTGTGTGAAGAGTTTGGGTACAGGGCATGGCAGGTTTATCAGGGAGACTGGCATGAAGGAGAAAATGGGAATTTTTGGCAAAGCAGTAAAGAGTAAGAAAATAAAAATATAATTTTGTAGTAGTGGGTGTTGGTAGTAAACAAGAGTTTCCTCACTGGGCTTTTGAGGGCAGGTCTGTGGCTTTATTTTTACTGAGCAGTTTTCCTCTGTGGATATTCCATGGAAAAATAGTTAAATTTAAAATGTTAAATGTGATAAAACTCAAAGGAGACTCCACTTGGCAGTGTTGCAGTTGTAATGAAGAGAGGCTACAAGTTCTTCACATAAAAAATAAATGCACATGGAACAAAAGAAACTGCCAGAAGTCCTTGGAGAAACTGAAAATTTGGGAAAACTTTTTTCTAGGCACCCCTATAAAAGCCATTCTTCTTTTCCCAGCTTGATAAAATCCTGTCTGAGCAATGTTGAATGATGGAAATAAACTTTCTTTTTTCCCAAAAGAAACTTTCCTCCTTGGGGCCAGCCTGACTTGGCTCACTGTTGGAGCTCTGACTGCACACATGCCTGGAGCTTGGAAAATCTTTGAACAAGCAGTGGAACAGAGGTTTTGACACAATAGCAGAGGTCACCTTTGCCCAGGTTTCTTGCAGAATTCTCTGGGAAACTCAAAAAAAAAAGGACAGGATAAGAGTATAAAATAATGTGACATCTTTCCCAGGGCTTAAAAATAGTTTTGCATTTCTGTTGTGATGATAAGCCACAGATTTCAATTCTCTAACACAAAGATATTCTGAATTTCAAAAGAGGAGAGCACAGCTATTATTAAGATACTCATATGGTGATAAAATCAGATCCTGAGCTTCAAAATGAAGCAGCAAATGCAATTCTTCCCTCATTTTAAATTTTTTAAAAATAAATCAACCACATTCTGTGTGCAAGAAAGAAAATCCCGAATGGTTCTACTTTTTTACTCTTTTAAAAATCTCTTTCTTTATTATAAAATAATTAAGTGAAATTATTAATGGCTTGAAGGCAGAGGAATTAGAATGGAGGGTAGAAGACCACATTCAGTAATTATGGGAGACCATCATTCACAGCCTGAGCCTGGTGAAGCAAATTCATTTTCCTGCCACAGCCTTGCAAGTGAATGTGACACGAACAGCATTAAAATATGAGATACAATCATACAAATCAGAACATGTTTCTGCAGCTTGATTCAAATTAAGATGGATTGGGGCACACTACAATTTCTCTGGTAGGCGTCTTGGAATAACATTGTGCTGGTGTTTAATTCTGAGGTGCTTTGTGCTTTTTACTCTGAGATGTCCCAGCTGTCATTCAGGCTGTGGAGTATAATTCAGTGGAAGCTGAGGAGCCCAGGTGAGCAGCAGCAGCTGGTGAGCCATGGGTCTGTGCTGGTTTCTTTGCAGGGAACATCCACATGTTCTCCAATGTAGCCAGAGATGCTCACTACTACCCACGGAGGCACCGGGAGCGGGCGTGGACACAGGAGCCAGAGGAGGAGGAGCACAGGCCACAGGTAGCCAGGAGCAGAGATCTGCTCAGCTTAAATAATTCAACAGCTCAGCAGGGTGAGGGATCCTCTTGCAAAGCCAGGACAAACCCTGCCATGCTGGAGTGCTCAGAGTTCATCCTCAAGTGCTGCAGCCACAGAGGATGTTTTCTTTGTCACTGGGTTGGCTTTTATGAACCACTGCTGTAAAGATCCATTGTATTTACAGCATCTCAGGCCCTCCAGGTTCTATCACTGAGGTTTTGGTGCTGCTTGCTTTTTGCAAGCTCCAGTGCTTGGTAATCCAGCAATGAGTCCAGATGGGGACTGGTGATGGATGTGGAAGTTGTGGCTTGTCCTCAAGGTGTATTTAATCCTTCAGTAAATGAGCACCCAGGGGCTGCACAGGCCTCTTCCAGCTGGGGACAGGATGGGCCTGGGACACATTTCTGCCTGCTGAGACTTCCAGATGAGACACAAGGTGTCCTTTGTTGTCAGTGCACATACACACCTGCCACCTGCCTTGGCAAGATCTTCCTCTGGAGACAGTCTGTTAACCTCCAGGGATCATTCTCCAAGGAAGATGAGCTTTGCCTTGTGAGTCTCAGGCTCAGGAAAAAAGCCTGGTACAGCTGACAGACAGCTAAGCTGGGGGAAGTGAATCCAGCCCCTCATTTCAGGGGAGACACTGAGGGGCTGGAATGTGTCCAGGGCAGGGAACGGAGCTGGGAAGGGGCTGGAGCCCCAGCAGAGGCTGAGGGAGCTGGGAAGGGGCTCAGCCTGGAGCAAAGGAGGCTCAGGGGGCCCTTGTGGCTCTGCACAGCTCCTGACAGGAGGGCACAGCCGGGGGGTCGGGCTGTGCTCCAGGGAACAGGGACAGGAGCAGAGGGAACGGCCTCAGGCTGGGCCAGGGCAGGCCCGGGGTGGGCACAGCAGGAATTTCCCCATGGAAAGGGGGCTCGGGGATTGGGAGGGGCTGCCCAGGGGGGTTTGGAGTCCCCATCCCTGGAGGTGTCCAGGAAGGGCTGGAGGTGGCACTGAGAGCTCTGGGCTGGGGACGAGGAGGTGATCAGGCACAGCTTGGACTCGATGGTCTGGGAGGGCTTTTCCAGCCTCAGTGATGCTGGGATCCTGTGAATCCCACCTAGTGCTGCATCAGGAATCCTTGTTGCTATCCCAGGCCAGAGGGCAAAGCCTAAAGAGTTGCATTTTTTATTTTCCTCTGCATAAGAAAAGGCATTTTAGAAGCCAGTTTAGAAAGAAATTGAAGAGCAAAAGGAAGCAGCAGTGTTTTTTCTTTGATAGTGTTTCCACTCTTTTGTTTTGCCAAATGAATCCAATCAAAAGCCCCAGTGCTTGCATCCTGTCTGAAGTTACACTGCTGGGAGCTCTTAACCCTTTACTGCTCAGGCATTAAATGCAGGCCTTGGGCAGAGGCTGAGATCTTTACAAAGGGGAGCAAATTCCGAGGCTGCAGGAAAGCTGTAGGCACACAGGAATTGCAGGCTGGATTGGACACTGACAGGTACAGCAGTGCTGTGGGCACTGTGAAGGAAGGGGCAGGGGAAAAGATCATGGAAAGAAAATTGTGTTCAGGAGTGTTCTGATATTATTAATAAAGGTTATTTAGAAATTACAATGTCTCCCCTCTCAAAATCCCAAAATACTTCCTCTTTTTTCTTCAAAGTTTACATGGAACGCGTTGATCTGTGATTGCTAGCCTGGCTTTTGTGAACAGATGCCTTTTTCCATCTCTGTATTTTCTTGACTGCTAATCCTTGTACTTTTCAGAATTCATACTCTGCATTTATCCAGTTGATGCCAGTTTTCATCATCATAATAGTGTCAGTTATAACCCAGCTGATGGCCACCAACCCACCCTACAGCTTATTCTACAAATCGTAAGTCCTTTCAAACCACATTTTTCTGCTGCTGCTGTTTGCAGGATGGAGGCTGATGGAAGTTGGGTTTGATAACAAAATGCACATTAATGTTCTGCTCTTTATAGAAAATGTTACCAGTTTGTAAATAAGGAAATACCACCAGCCTGCACTGGTGAGTTCTGAGCACTGTGAAGTTACCTGTGGGGAGCTTCAGTGCACAGGGTGCTGAACTGTGAGGGGCAGCAACCTTCCTCAGCTGGTGTGGGATGGTTTTGCACAGTGATACAGGATGGGGAGTGTGGATGTAGATCAGCCTCTCATCTGACTAACTCCCAGAATCTGTGGATCACCCCTGAGGTTCCTCTGGAAAGCAGCTAAAAAATGAAACCTATGGTTTGCAGTATAAATCCAAATCTTTTCTGGAGCATGAATTGTACTGGAAGCTCAACAAATCATTAAAGCCTTGAAATGCCCTGGTTTAACCTCTCCAGAGAAGCAGGGTCCTGGGGGCTGGTGGGCTCTGGGAGCAGCAGAACCCCACCAGAGCTGCTGTCCTGGGAGCTTGTGGGGCAGAGGGAAAGCCACATGCTGCTCTCAGCTTCCAGGGCTGGAGGAGGGAAAGAGCTGACCTGGGCTGGCCCTTACTGAGAGAAGAGTAGGATTGGCAGGTTTGGGGCAGCCAGCAGAGTGCTGCAAACAGTCCCCTGTTCCTTTCTGGGAGCAAAACTGCTCAGGTCCAGCCTTCCCTGCTCTCCTGTGCCACAGCAGCCCAGCACCCCTCATTGTTTTACCACACGATGTCAGTGTGAGGCCCTCAGGAAAGAGCAGGAGGCTGGATGTTTTTAGGGTGGCTTTTTTTTCCCAGGGAGTGTTTTTGCTATCTGCCAGTCCCATGTGAAACCTCCCACGCTGCCCCCACAGCAGCTGAGCTGCTTTTCTTCACCACCTCCCCTTCTCCTGGTGGTGGGAGATAGTCAGGCCTGAGTTCACAGTTAGGCTGTTTATCTAAATCATGGCCTTAAAACACTGAACAGCCTAAAAACCAAGAGAAACTGGGGACACCTCTGAGACACAGGGAGGAGAAGGAAAAGAGAAGTCCAGGAAAAAGGGGCAAACAGGATTGTTTTGAGTGTAACCTTGGTGTTTTGGCTGCCTGCCTCTCTCTGTGGGCAGTGATTTGAGCAGAGGCCTTGGGTATCTGCTCAAATAAGGAAATTCACTCCAGGAGTGTGGTTTAACCCAGTGACTGTGTCAGAGGGGCTGATTCTTCCTACAGGGTATTTTCCAGCCTGTTCCATGCCTCACTTTGCTTACTTATGATTATAAAACCCTGAAGAAAAGTGTAACTAGAATCTCCCCCGCTAAGTTTTATTCCTACTAAAGGATCCAAAAAAATGGGAAAATCCAGATCCAACTGCATTGTTCCCTAAGTTTTTATAGATTCTGGGATATTTTCCTATGGTTGTAGCAGGAGGGTGGATTCTGTTTGTTCTGCACAGCTTGCTGTCCCTGAGATTGTAATTTCCTGACTGGATGGTTGAGGGAGCCATAATCCTGCAGAAATGAGCTGTACAAATATTGCTGTAAATATTTTCCTCTGGAAATGCTAATATGGAGAAATAGCTTTTGATTTTTTGAGGTCTGAACTGCTGAAATATCTGATTTCTCCCTGCTGCTCACACAGGTCCATAGGCCACGTTGTGAGCAGAGAAACAGAGAACTTGCAGGTGCCTTACTATGTTGATAAAAACTTTGAAAAGAATTATCAAGGAGCAGAACTTCAAGAGCTTGAGAAAACAGTTGAGAAAGATTACATAGACTATATTCAGACCAGCTGCTGGAAGGAGAAACAGCAAAGTAAGTTATTTCTGTCCCAGGGGTGTTTCAGGGGCTGGGGGTGGCTGTGCTTCACAAAGCTCTGCTGGTTTTAACCTCAGTTTCCAATCCTTGTAACATCTCAGCCTTGCACTGGTTTAAAGTGTCTCACATCTGCTCTTAACACTGAATTTGCTGTTCTTGAGATCTGTCAAAATCCATTTTAAGTGATTCTGAAAGCTGAGTGGAAAGTAGAGTTCACCATTTGAGACACTTTTTTCCGCTCAGGTTTTATGCTTGAATAACCCTTAGTGATGGTTTAAACATACAACCCACCATATTTTTCTAGCCCTGACAGATTGCTAGGCTGGAAAAATCTTGAGACATCACCTATTCCATGTTTCCTTTGCTGGAGCAGAATCAGTTTTGCTTTGACTGTCTCCACAAAAAGTTCCTGTAACTTTTTCCTTAAAATTTCTCCAAGAGAGTCCAGAGTGTGTCCAGGTGCTCTTGGCTCCCTTGCAGTGGGCTGTTCCTAGTATCAGTTTTCAGGGCATGCTTCTGTGGTTTGGTTGTTATTTGCATTTTCTATCTTTAGCTAAGTTGGAGATCATGTTTTTCACCATTTTCAAGTCTTTCAAAAACAAGAATGGAAGGCAGAAAGGAAGAGCACAGATGTGAGCAAAAATTCAAAATCATTATTCTCACTCAGCCCTGAGTGGGTCAGTGGCACAAATAAAGGCATGTTACCCCATATTTTATTGCTTGTTAATTGCTACTAATCTGCTTTGTTGAAGAGACAGCAAATTCCTGCTGTTTGCACAATGGTAAGAAGTAACAAATCAAATCCTAAGGAGTAGCTTAGGCTGGGATGTTGTGACTGGTTTTATTCACTGATTTAATTCACTTAAAGAGCTCAGCACCTTCAAAAGAGTCAACACCAAGTAGTGCTGTGTGTAAAGGAAGCTGAACAAGTGGTGTGAGTGTTCAGTAGCAGCAGACAAGCTGCTTTCACACCCTGGTGGGGGCTTTTAATTGCTCTGTGCAGAACAGTCCTCAGCACACTGCTAAAAGGTGCCTTTGCACTTTGTTTTCAGTTTCTTTACCAATTTATCTAAAGAAGACTCATTTAATCCTAAAGGAGAGGTAACAGTAGTGTTGCTGACTCCAGGCTCTTTACAGGTGTTTGATGGGAAGGTTTGTTTTGGCTTATTTTACATAAAAGTTACCAATCCTGCTTTTAAAGAGAAATTAAAATATGTAGGCTCTGAAGTGAAAAAGGAAAAGAACATACAATATAAGACCATAAAAGCCCTGAAGTTTTTGGTGTGTTTGATTTGTGAGCTTTGAGTGTCTGTGGCTGGCAGGAGCAGCCTCCAGGGATAATGTGGATGTTCATACTTATTAATGTACACTTGCTAAAGGGAGAGAGTTTCCTTCCTACAGAAAAATCCCTTTAATTGACCTTTTGCAGATGAGAGTCACCTCATTGTCTCTTCCACAGAGAGCTGGAGCTGAGCAGAGCCCAGCCCCAAAGAGGGGCCAGGGTTTGTGAGGCTGAGGGAGCCCAGAGAGGGGACATGATCCAGCCTGGAGTGCCAAGTGCCTGCCAAGCCCTGCTCCCCCAGAGCTTTGAGCACTCAGGGGCTGTGTTAGTCACCAGCTGCAAATACATTCACAGCAGGCACAGTTAGCACAGCCTGAGGCCACTGCTGTCATTAAAAACTCACCGTTTTCAGAGTGCTTCCCAGCCTGGCCATAGCTGAGACTGGGCTGACCTTAGGACAGTCATGTGTGTAAAAATAAACTCTGAATGCAGGATGGAGTGCTGGGGGAAAGTTCTGCAGATGCTGAGGCAGTTCTTAGTCAGCTGTTGCTGCACGCCGTTGGTCCCCTAATCCTTGCTGAAGTGTTGGAATTGGTGTGATGAGCCTCTTGTCAGTTGAATGTCTATTTATAGTCCATTTGTTGTGTTTACTGAGGGCACGTTTCCCTTGAGCACCAGCAAAACAGACAGAGATGAGTAGTGCAGGAACAGCTTGGGTTTTAAAGTCCTTGATTTTAAGACTTGAAAAGCATTATCTGGTGTCCAACAACCTTAAGGAAAACATTTAATATAATGGATTGGTTGTACGTTGTTCAGCCAGGCAGTTCTACAGTGCTGCAGCAGACTCTCAGCAGAGCACTGTGTGAAAGTTGGGTGTGCTGTGGGTTTGAGTCTTCTGAAATCTGGGGCACAGTTGGGTTCAAAAAGCACATGCCAGGTTTTACAGGAGATGGTTCGGCTGGGATGGCTCAGTTGTGAAGTGAGGCTGCAGAGTGCTTGGGGTCACAAAGAGGCAGCTGAAAACCAAGTCAGGATAAGTATCACAGAATTATGGAATGGTTTGAGTTGGAAAGGGCCTTAAAGCCCATCCAATTCCACCCCTTGCCATGAGCAGGGACACCTCCCACTGTCCCAGGCTGCTCCAGCCCCACTGTCCAACCTGGCCTTGGGCACTGCCAGGGATCCAGGGGCAGCCCCAGCTGCTCTGGGCACCCTGTGCCAGGGCCTGCCCACCCTGCCAGGGAGGAATTCCTTCTGTATATCCAATGGAAATATAGTTGGAATTCAATATTTTAGAATCTCCTTGAAGAAAAGGCTTCAGAAGAGCCACTCTGTGACAGATTGAAACCCACAAGGAGCAAATGTGATGGAATGAACACTGTCAAAAGTGAAGGGAATCATTTTCCTCAATTGGATAAGTGTAAACTGAGATTCTCCACTGCACAACTCCAGGGACTCTGGGCTCAGGGACAATTACCTGAGCCTGGTTTTTACTGGAGGCTTGACAAGGCTGTGCCCAGCACTGCTGGAGTGGCATTTTGGTTATAAACCTGCAAATGGATTCCTGCTCTAAAATGAGCTGTTCCTGCCTGTCAGTTTGTGAAGCTTTTCAGTGAGTGGGAGGAGGGTTAAATGGCTTTAAATTTCAGTGGGACAGGGACAGAGGACGTAAGGCATGAAAGGATCTATTGAAGTTCTTTCCACTCTGAATAATTTTGTAAAATGAGGGGCTTGTAAGGTGTATAAAAGCTCTTTGAAAAATGGAGTGTCATCAGGTAGCCTGTGCTTACGGAGATGTTGACCTTTTCAGAAGTAAATTACTGCTGTTCTCCTCGGTGCATCTAATCCTGCAGCCAAATTATTCTGCAGGGAAAAACCTATATTAAGACTTCCTCAGCTAATCAGCAAAAGCAACTTCTCTGAATTACTGGGAGGAAATAATTTAAACAATGGGATTATTTCAGTTTTATGTGGCTTTTGAGAAGAAGGGGAACAAAATGCAAAGTACATTTGAGATTGTTAATGAAAGGGCAGGGAGGCCTTTCAGACGAGTCCCTTGGGTAGCTGTTCACCTCCCTGGCTTCAGTACCCACCAAAATTAAAATTTAAAAGTGCCACAAGAATAGCAAAGCACTTAGAAACAGTTCTTTAAAGGAGGCTCAGGACTTCATCCTAATACTTTTTCTTTTTCATCTTTCAGAGTCTGATTTGTCCAATTTGGCCAAGCTCTACAGAGATGAGCGGTTAAAACAGAAAGCAGAGTCCCTGAAACTTGAGCACTGTGAGAAGCTCTCCAGTCTGATTGGGATGCACAAAGGGGGCTGACCAGGACGCACACGTTCCATACTTTTTATTTATTGCTGGTTTAACTTATGTTTTTATTTTCCTCCATGTGAAAAGGAAGGAGTCTGTTGTACAGAGTGTGGATATTGGAGTCCTTCTGCAGGCAGTGCAGAGAGGGGCTGGCACAAGCTGCAGGGCTGCTGTTTGCTGTAATATATCTTGTACATTAGATTTGGGTCCAAGGACCAGTGGCACTTTGTAAATTCATTCCCCAGGACACGCTCTGAGCTCAGACCCAGCTGCCTGGGTGGTTTGTCTGCCATCCAGGCTGTGTGTGCTTCCCAGGAGAGCAGGCTCCCCTCTGCTTCCCGTGTTTCCTATGGATCTGCAGCTGCCTGGATCCCTGGAGCTGTCTGTGCTCTGGTGTCACCTCCCCCTGTCCCTCCGGGCTGTGCCACAGAGCTGGGGTGGTTCCAGTGCAGGAGGGACAGTGGGAGGGACAGTCCCTGCCTGAGGGCAGCCCCAGAGCACATTCCCAGCTCTCCCATGCTGCTCCAAGGGAGGGCTGTGCCCATCCTGACACCAGCATGGGAGTCTGGGCATTGCACCCATTCCAGTGTCTGCCACCCTGCTGGGAAAGCAGAACTGTGGTCATTCCCTCCTCTGTTTCCAGTGGCATATTTTGAAGCTGGCTATTCCATTCTAGTTTTTATCTGCACACTCCCCCAGCTCTCCCAGGATCCTGCATTTTCTGGTACAGTTCTCATGTAGCATATTTTTACTCTGTTGAGCAGCTATGAATGTTTCACTGTAGACATGATATTGCAAAGAGAAAAATCCACGTGGCAATGTCCTGTTTTTTCTTGATCCTCCTTCACACAGCCAGGCCTTGAAGGGCAGGTTGATGCTGGGTTGTCCTGGTGAGCAGCAGAGCAGTGTTAGAGCAGTGTTGCTCCAGCTGAGCACCATGAACCCCCTGAGGCAGTCTGGTGTGTGCCCTGCATGGAATGAGCTGTTCTTCCAGGGAATTCCTGCCTGGGGTGGGGGCTCACAGAGCAGCACTGCTCCCCTCTGGCCCTGGGAGTGGGAGTCAGTGACACCTGAGCAAGGCTCTGCTGTTGCCACAGCCTGAAACTCGAGTCACACAGGATGCACAGGTGGCCTTGGCTGAAACCTAAGGAGTAACTGCTCAAAAGCTTGGGAAATGCCAGGATTAAGGCTGCCTTTAAAGCTCAGACTGTTTGTGTGCTGGGCACTGGTGCAGGGGTGTAGGAGTCCCACTGGATGGAAGTGGGGATGTTAGTGCCACAGTGTGTCTCCTCCATGTCCCTGTCCCATCCATACAGCCCTGGGAGGTTTGGCAGGAAAGGAAGCTGGGAAAAAGCTCTTTTCTGGGTTTTCTGGGGTCTGCACGAGGATGAGGGGTTGTTTGAGGCCTGGTGCTTCTGCACACAAGCCCTGAACATCCCAGGAGAGGAGGAGAACAGTCCTGGGACAGCAGCAGTGCTCTGGTTGGATGTCATAAAAAGGGAAAAAAATGACACAGTGACTCTAAATTTCATTTTTATGCCCTATTTGTAGGAAACCTTGTAGGAATGTGGGGGAGTTGAGTTAAAATTTTGGGGCACCTGGAACAGGAAAAGCACCAGTGAAAAGGGCATTTTGAGGGGGTTGGTGTGGAACATTCTTGGTGCCAGGGTTTAAGGGCAGGAATGGGTGATGATTCCAGGTTGGTGGCTGGCACAGCAGGCAGCCTTAATGCTGGTATTTCCCACTTTTCAGCACATGAGTGTACAAAACTGAAAATAATGTTGCTTTTTATATAGTAAATAGCTTGTAGAATATATTAGGAATCTATTTAAGTGGTTGGACTTTGTTCCAGGGTTGGAATCTTCCCTGCCATTCCTGTGTGACTGTAGAGGGATGCAGGTAGGGAGACCAAATCTGGCAATTTCCTGGACTCACAATGTCCTGCACGGAGCTTCAACTCCTCCACAGCATTTTGCACTGAAACTGGATTGTACCTTTCATCCAAAGACCTCGAGTACTTGATGGAGACCTCCTGTGGGAAGCACAGTCAGCTGGGAAACGCAGGAGGGAGGTAAAAACATCCCCAAAAGCAATAAGTGTTGTGTTCCTAGCCAGGGTCAGGGTGCTGGTCCTGGCGTGTGCTGTGAGGGAGGGCGTGTGGCTTGGGACCTCTGCGGTGACAAACAGGACACGTTGTGTTTGTTGGTGCTCCTCGGGGAAAAGGAGAATCCTCTCAGGAGCCCAGTGTGGAAATGCATCGCTGTCCTTCTCCAGGGGGTACTTGGGGTTCTTTGTGGGGCTCTGAGGGGAGGAGAGGGTGTTCCTGGGTGCACCAAGCGCTTGAACATGGGTTTGTGTGTGTATATATATTTATTTATTTTTAAATAAAGATGTGACTTCGCTGTGCCTGTCTGTGGTGGTCCGAGCCTGGCGCCGGGAGGTTTGTGGGGGGTGGCGGGGCCGGGGAGGAGGAGGCGGCCGCCATTTGCTGCAGGGTGCGGGACATGGCCGAGGGTTTGGAATTGGGATCGGGATCGGGATCGGGATCGGGATCGGGATCGGGATCGGGGACCGAGCCCTGCCCCGCGTGTGAGGGCCCGGAGGGTCCGTGTGGGCCGGGGCGGCGCTGCCGCCCTCATGGCAGGGGTGGGGCCTGGGCGGGCCCCGCCTCGCCCCGCGGCCTGCACGTGACGTGGGACTCGGCGGGAACGTGATCGGGAACGGGACACGGGAATGGGAACGGGACACGGGAATGGGAACGGGACACGGGACTGAGGGCGGGGAACGGGACACGGGAATGGGAACGGGACACGGGATTGGGGACGTGACACGGGACTGAGGGCGGGGAACGGGACACGGGAATGGGAACGGGACACGGGATTGGGAACGGGACTGAGGGCTGGGAATGGGACATGGGACACGGGACTGGGAACGGGACACGGGATTGGGAACGGGACCGAGGGCTGAGAATGGGACAAGGGATTGGAAACGGGACATGGGATTGGGAACGAGACCTAGGATTGGGAACGGGACACGGGACTGAGGGCTGGGAGCGGGACACGGGACTGGGAACGGGACCGAGGGCTGGGAATGGGACACGGGATTGGGAAGGGACCAGGGACTGGGGCAGGAGCAGGAAACAGGACAGGGGGCTGGGAATGGTGCAGGGGGCTGTGAACGGAGCTTGGAACGGGACAGGGGGCTGGGGACGGGACAAGGGAGCGGGGAATGGAACAGGGGGGCTGGGAGCGGGGCTGGCCCCTGACACGGCACCGTGGGGTCCCGTTCCCCGTTCCCAGGTCGCCCCGCCTGTCCCAGCCCGGCCCCGCTCTCTGTCCCTTGGCTCGGGGCCCACAGCCCTGCCCGGCATCGCCCCTGTGCCCCAGCCCCGGGGCTGTCCCGGTGCTGCTGCCGTGTCCCGGATGCCCCGGTCCCTGCTGAACGGAGGCGGCTCTGAAAGCCCCTGCCAAGCTGGGCCGGTGTTTCCTGCTCCTCCGGAGCTGCAAAAAGTAGCTCCAGCGTGGGAGAGGCACATCCTGCTTTCAGCAGCTACCCTTAGCCTTCCTCCTCCTCCTCCTCCTCGCTGCCCGTGCCAGGCTTGCCAGCACTGAGGTGAGCACGCACCGAGCTGGCACGAAATCCAGGTTAATAAGCAAATGCAGTGGTGAGGCTGCAGGCAGTATCACGCTGGCTTAAACATAAATGAGCGTTTAATTAGCAAGTGTGGCTCAGCCGGGGTCCACCCGCTGTTCTGTAACGTTTGTGCCCCACAGGCACAGCCCAGCCTGCTCTGGGTGCTGGAGGTGCTGGTTGGGTTTTTGTGGCAGGAGGAGCCCAGGGGTCTCTCCGTGGCCTCCACACCGAGGGACAAACCCGGAGCAGCAGCAGGAGGTGCAGGTGTGCAGCGTGCCCTGGGCTGGTGGCAGCAATGCCCGGCCCGATCTGCTGCTCCCACAGCACCCCCAGAGGGGCTGTTCATGGTATCCTTGGGATCCCAGAATCACAGACTGGTGTGGGTTGGAAACAACCCCAAAGGCCACTCCCTTCCACCCCGCACCATGGCAGGGACACCTGCCACTGTCCCAATGTCCAGCCTGGCCTTGGGCACTGCCGGGATCCAGGGGTAGCCACAGCTGCTCTGGGCACCCTGTGCCAGGGCCTGCCCACCCTGCCAGGGAACAATTCCTAATTCCCAATATCCCACCTAATTCTGCCCTGTATCACTATGAAGCTATTCCCTGTGCCCTGTCCCTCCATCCCTTGTCCCCAGTCCCTCTCCAGCTCTCCTGGAGCCCCTTTAGACCCTGCAAGGGGCTCTGAGCTCTCCCTGGATCCTTCTCTTGTCCAGGTGAGCACCCCCAGCTCTCCCAGCCTTTTCCCTGCCTCACTCCAACACTCATGTCAGTACAGTCCTTGCTGCTGCTGCCACTGCTGTAACACTCAGGTCCTGCTAAGGCCACAATGGTCAAAGGGACAAGAGCTGTGACAAGTGACCCAACACCACTGGAGGCTGCGAGGGTGGCAGGAGAGCAGCACTGGACACCTGGCTGTGGTGTCCATCCTCTGCCCACCCCCTGTCCATGCACGCCCCAGCACCCACTGTGGGTGCTGTGGGAGCTGGGCTGGCCCCAGACACCCCCTGGAGCCCCGTGGAGAAGCAGGGCCAGGGATGGTGACCCCAGCACTGCCTTGGCAGTCTGTGAGTCTGTGCCTGTGCCTGACCATGGAGAAAGGGATTTGGGGGTTTGAAACCCCACATCCACACTCCTTCTTGCACAAGGCCACCACGCCAGTGAGCACTGCCCACAGCAGGTCCCCTGCAGTCCCTGTGGGCACAAATGCCACCTGCAAGCCCAGCCCAGCTCAGCAGGGAAGGGTTAAGTGCCAGCCCAGCTCTACGGGAAGCTTTCCTCTCCTCCTTGCCAAGGTTTAATTTTAGTCCCTGCATGAACCCAGAGGACGTGGGCATCGGGTTGCTCTGGGACTGGCAGCACTGGGGAGCACCTGCTGCTGCTGTTTCATGGCAAAAATTCCCCCAAAAGCTGGGACTGGGCTGCACCAGCAGCACTTGGGGTGGGCAAGCTGCAGAGATCCTCATGTCACCCCAGCCACTGGCTTGGGGTGTCCCCAAAAAAGACACACATGGCTGCAGTCCTTTGGTCGGCTCCTGTGAATCCCAGCGCTGCTCCACGCCTGGGCTGATCCCAAGCCCTGAGTTCACTCCTGGCCGCTTAGATGGGCTGTGGGGGAGCTCCTGCTTGGGGCAGGGTGTGTTTAGGGGAAAGCCCGGCTGGACACACCACTGCTGTGGCACCGGGAAAGGAGCCGTGCTGGGGATGGAGCTGCAGCTCGGGGTCCTGCCGTGCCCTCAGCACCGCGGATGGGACATCCCCAGAAGGGTCTGCGGGTCCAGGGGCAGCCCAGCCGTTCCATGGGGTCACACCCGGGAGCTGTATGGGTGTCCTGGGACCTGTGTGGGTGCCCTGGGAGCTGTGTGGGGTGCCCTGGGAGCTGTATGAGGTGTCCTGGGACCTGTATGGGTGTCCTGGGACCTGTATGAGGTGTCCTGGGACCTGTGTGGGTGTCCTGGGACCTGTGTGGGGTGTCCTGGGACCTGTGTGGGTGTCCTGGCACCTGTGTGGGGTGTCCTGGGACCTGTATGAGGTGCCCTGGGAGCTGTGTGGGTGCCCTGGGAGCTGTGTGGGTGCCCTGGGAGCTGTGTGGGTGCCCTGGGAGCTGTGTGGGGTGTCCTGGGAGCTGTCCTGCGCTCTGGGGAGAGCGGGGCGGGCTGAGGGGCAGGGATGAGCCGGCGGCCCCCGGCAGGTCCCCGAGGCTGGGGGCGGCGGTGGCATCCCTGCAATGCGCTTGGCGTCGGCTGCCCCGGCTGGCGCTGGCCGGGTCCATGTGATCCGGGCTCGCTCTGAGCCGCCGCCGGCTGCAGCCGCCGGGACGGGAGGGAGGCACAAGGTCGAGCCAGCGGCCCCGGCCCCGAGCAGCGCTCCCCGGCCCCGGCCGAAGCCCCCGCGCTGCTCGCCGCCACCATGCCCCGCGGGAAGAGGGAGCCGGTGCTGCCGAACCCCGCCGAGCTGCCCGGCCCGCAGGGCGAGGGTCCCCGCGGGGCTGGGGACGGCCGGCGCTCCGCCGAGGAGGAAGAGGAGGAGGAGGACAGACACCTCCCGGGGCTGCCCCGCGACGACCTCACCAAGAGCATGTCGAGCTCCTCCTTGTCCTCCTACCACTCCGCCCTGTGCTCGGACGGCACGGAGACCTTCAAGGACTGCCTGGAGTTCCCGGAGGAGGAGGGATCGCCCGGCCGGGCTGCCCCGGCCCGCTGGGCTCCGCCGGGGGCCCCCGGCGCTCCCCCGCCGCCCGGCCCCCTCGCCCGCCCGCAGCGGGCTCAGCTGTCCAGCGCGGCTAAGAATAGCCCAGCGCCGGGCCAGGGGGGCAGGATGGGTCCCCTCGGCGGGGACCGGCAGCCCGTGCCGCCCGCGGCCGCCGCCGGGGAGCCGGCCGTGCCCCGGCAGCCCGGGCCGATGCTCGCCGGGGCTCCCAGCGACTCGGACGAGGTGGACGGCGAGGTGCAGGCGCTGACGGCCAGGGCTTTCCGCAGCCTCTCGGGGCTCCCCGGAGCTCGCCTCGACATGTGCAGCTCCCACACCTCCTCCAGCCTCTCCAACTCGCTGTCCGAGGACGGCGGGCGGCCGCGGCGGTGGCCGGCGGGCGCCGGGGAGCCCCGGGTTGCGGGGACAGCTCTGCACGGCAGGGTGGGATGGCCTTTCCCCGCCGGCGTGGACGGGGAGCTGCTGGGCAAGGAGCAGTTCGAGTGCGTGGACGTGGAGCTGGAGAACGGCGAGGCCAGGAAGGGCCACGGCAAGAAGAGGACGGTGCCCAAGCGCCAGATCCTGCTGAAGAGGAAGGAGAGGAAGGAGACGAGCTTTGGCCCGCGGGGGGACGGCCCAGCGCCCCAACCCCCGGCCAGGAAGGAGCCCCCCAGCAAGGGCAGAGCCGTCGGAGAGGACTTCAGGTTCAACTACCAGCAGTTCATGAAGGCGGCGTCCCTGGAGGCCGGCACCGACAGGACCAGGGCGGCCTCGTGCCTGGTGAAAAACGTCCTGGCCAAGAAGATGCAGTACGAGCAGCGCATCAAGATGGAGCAGAAGGGGCTGCGGGGCAGCTCGACCTCCTCGGGGCCGTCCTCGGCCGGCACCGACCTGCTGGGGGATGCCCTGGAGGGCAAGTCCAGCTCGCTGTCCCGCTCGGACTGCAGCTTCTCGGCCGAGGACCTGCGGGGCGGCGGGACGGCCAGGGCGGCCGCGGAGAGCGCCGCCACCACCACCCATCCCACCAAGGGCGTGGTGCTCAGCGAGGCCACGAGGGAGACCGTCTGCAACCTGAGGAAGACGTTCAACGAGCTCAACCAGAGGATGAAGTACCAGGAGGTGCTGGAGGGCCGCTGGCTGCCCGCGGCCGCGGAGGAGCACACGTCGGAGAGGATCTGCTACCAGCGAGCCCGCGCCCTGTTCGAGGCCCAGCCCGGGGTGGGGAAGGTGCTGGATGTCGCCCCCCGGTTTGCGAGGGCGCCGAGGCCGTGGCCCAGCTTGAAGGAGCGAGCCATCGGCCCCATCCATTCCCAAAGCCTCCCCTTCAAGGCCGAGAGCCGGGCGCTCCCCGCCGCCCCGCCGCGCCGCCCCTTCGCCTCCTCCCGGGCTCATGAGGCGAGGCCGCAGCCGCCGAGCCCGCCGGAGAAGCCGCCGGCAGCGTCCCGCCGGCCGCCCAGCCCCGGCACCGCCCCGGCACCCCGGGGGTCCCCGCCCGCCGCGCCCCCCAAGCCGCAGGAGAAGGGCAAGGGGCGCGTCCCGCAGCCCCGCGACGTGCGCAAGCTGGTGAAGAGCAGCTACAGCCTCAAGTTCGGCACTGCCGGCGCCTCCCGCGGCACCGCGGCCAGCAGCGGGGAGCCGCCGCCAGCCGCCCCTCTGGTTATCCACTGCACCTCGGTGCGCCGGGAGCCGCCGCCGGAGCCGGCGGGAGAGGAGGTGCCGGCGGCCCCCGGCCGAGAGCCGGCCCCGGCCAGCGCCGAGGGGCCCGCCAGGCCCCCGCACAGCTCCCCCATCAACATCACCAGGGTCCAGGCCACGCGGAGGGGAGCGGCCCCCCCGGAGGAGCCGCCGGCGTCGCCCCCGCGCCGGGAGCGCAGCGAGCTCCGGGTGCCGCCGCGGGCAGAGCGGGTCCCGCACGTGGAGACCCATCTGCACGTCCTGGTGGGGCGGCCGGGCCCGGAGAGCCGCCCGGCCCAGAGCGGCGCCCTGCTGCGGGCAGAGAAGACCGTTCTGCTGCCGCCGCCGAGCCCCGCCGAGGGCAAGGAGCTGCGCGGCCGTGGCAGCAGCGGAGCGCTCCCCGCTGCCGAGGGCCCGGAGCCGCCGGGGCAGCGACCCCGCAGCGGGGACAGCCGGGACCCCCGGGCCGGAGCCCCGGGCGGCAGCAGCGCCGGGGGAGAGCCCGGGGCCGGCGAGCAGCGGCAGCAGCAGCCCGGCAGCGGCCGGCGGCTCTCGGTGGGCAGCGGGGGCTCTGCCGGCGGCTCCGGCCCCGCCGCCCCGCTCCGAGCCGGGGACAGCGGCGAAGGCTCCCCTGGGCGGCTGCCGGAGCACAGGGAGGCCTGGGAGCACTCGCCGCTGTGGCCGGCGGCTCCAGAGCCCTATCCGCCTGCTGCCCCGGCAGAGAACTCCAACTACTTGGCAATCCCCGAGAGACCCCCCAAATCCACGCCGATGCCAAAGCTGCCCTCGGTCCCCAACCCGGGCAGTGCATCCTTTGGGACCCCCTTTGTCCCCGTCCCGGCCAGCACCTCTTTTGGGGGTCACTCAGCCCCCAACCCAGCCAGTGCCTCTTTTGGGACCTCCATGGTCACCAACGTGACCAGCTCAGCCTTTGGCTTCCCATCAGCCTCCAGCCTGGCCAGCACATCATTTGGGGCCCCCTTGGTTTCCAACTCCAACAAGTCTTTTGGTGCCCCTCTGGTCCCCAATCCATCCAGTGCCTCATTTGGGAACCCCTTGGTCCCCAATCCATCCAGTGCCTCATTTGGGAACCCCTTGGTCCCCAATCCATCCAATGCCTCATTTGGGAACCCCTTGATCCCCAATCCATCCAGTGCATCCTTTGGGTCCCAGCTGGTGTCAAATGCATCCAATGTATCATTTGGGTCCCCAGTGGTCCCCAATCCATCCAGTGCATCCTTTGGGAACCCCTTGGTCCCCAATCCATCCAGTGCATCCTTTGGGAACCCCTTGATCCCAAATCCATCCAGTGCATCCTTTGGGTCTCCAATGGTCCCCAATCCATCCAGTGCATCCTTTGGGTCTTCACTGGTCCCCAATCCATCCAGTGCATCCTTTGGGAACCCCTTGATCCCAAATCCATGCAGTGCATCCTTTGGGTCTCCACTGGTCCCAAATCCATCCAGTGCATCCTTTGGGTCTCCACTGGTGCCCCATCCATCCAGTGCATCCTTTGGGTCTCCACTGGTGCCCAATCCGTCCAGTGCATCCTTTGGGAACCCCTTGATCCCCAACCCAGGCAGTTCATCCTTTGGGTCCCCCATGGTCAGCAATCCAGTCCCCACTTCCCTTGGGCATCCCTCAGTCTCCAACGTGGCCAGCTCTTTCTTTGGGTCCCCTTTTGTCCCCAGCCCAGCCAGCGCTCCGCTGGGTACCGGTGCCTATTCCTTTCCTGCTGGGGAAGTGCCCTGGAGCAAGCCCAGCCCTGAGCCCCCCCTGCCCCGACCCCCCGAGGGCTCGGCTGCTGTGGAGCCCCCAGCCCAGCCCCACCTGGAGGATGCTCCTCCTTTCCTCAGGAGGAGCGAGGGTCCCTCGCCGGGCGGGAGGAGCCGGCAGAGCCCCCCCAAGCCCTTCCCCGCCGCCGTGCCCGCCCAGCGGAGGATGCTCGTGGATCCCAGCAGCGGCAAGTGCTACTACATGGAGCCGCCGCGGCAGCCGCAGATGAAAACGCTCTACGACCCCGAGACCGGGCAGTACCTGGAGGTGCTGGTCCCGCCGGTGGCATCACACACCGGGCTCTACCAGGCACCTTTCAACCCGCTGGTCATGGCCCCGGGGGTCTACAGCCCGCCCTACGCACCCTACGGCGGCTTCCCGGGGCTACCGGCCCCGGCGCCCGCCGCCCCCTCGCCGCCGCAGCCCTCGCTGCCGCCGGCCGACAACCCCGGCACCCCCGGCTCCGCTGCCAAGGGCGAGGGCTCGTCCCCTGCCGGGGGTCCCGACTGCGGCTACCTGGAGAGCCTCTACTACATCCCCACGGGCATGCGGGCCAGCCCCGGCCCCGAGCAGCCCCCGGCCCGCGCCAGCCCTGCCGCGCCCGAGGGCTCCCTGCTCCGCATGTGACGGGACGGAGCCGCCGGGACGCCCCTTCCCTTGGCCCGGCTTGGCCCAAAGTCAGCATCACCCCTGGCACGGGAGAGGGGCAGCAGGCACTGGTTGGACTTCAGTGGCTTCTCATGGAAACGGGGACAGGAAGGGCGTGTTCGGTGTCAGCAGCTGGCAGCCCGAGGGGGACATGGAGGCGGCCCCGGCCAGCAAAGGGACCACAGAGGCCCCGCTTCCCCCTGTCCTGCCAGTCCCATCCCAAGGATGACCCGGGCTGGTTCGCACAGGGGTTGATGGCCTGGCCACCCCCAGCTCCCCCAACCACAGCTGCAGCACAGACACCCCAAAATAGTAATAAAAATGCTGAAACGGCTTTAAATCTGCTTCTTCATCCTGTGTTTGTGTGGTAAAGGGAGGGGAGGCGCTGAGGCACTTGGAACCTGCAATCCTTCTGTCTGTCTTGGAGAGTCCCCCACATGAATCCCAGTCCCGAGGAGCAGGAGGAGACTCCGCAGCCATCAGTGAGCCCTAAACCCCAAACCCCAGCCCTGAACGCCAAACCACAACCATGAGCCACAACCGCAACCATGAGCCTCAAACCCCAGTCCTTAACCCCAAACCCTCGCCCAGTCCCTGTAGGTCCACACCATCCCAGGAAGGACTGAGGTTGGGGAGAAGGGATCCTGCTGAGTTACAGGACGGAATTACAGCAAAACCCTCCTGGAGAGGGGGCACCCCCTGCACATCCCCCCCCTGGTGCCGCGATGCCCGGCTCGCACGGGCCGCCCCAGCCGGATGCAGGTGTGCGCTGCCCGCGCCTCGGCGCCGCTCGCCAGTCCCGGGGGGTTTGTAGCCCGCCCCGGGGGTTTATAGCCCGCCCCGGGGGTTCATAGCCCGCCCCAGGGATTCATAGCCCGGTTTGCAGCCCGGCCGGGGGGTTTGCAGCCACCCCACGCCTCCGCCCCGCGCTCTCGGAGCAGGATGCGGGCGGCGCTGGCAGCGTGGCTGGTGCTGACCCTGCTGGGGGGGACAGGGGCCGAGGACACGTGCGGGGACCCCCCCGCAGCCCCGTCCCGCTCCGTCCCCGCGCCCCAGCTGAGCCCCGAGGAGCGGCTCTCGCCCCACATGCCCGAATCGCTGCGCTGTGACGCCTGCCACGCCATCGCCTTCCAGGTTGGGAGCGGGGACACGGCGCCCCAAAAGCGGCAGTGAGAACCCTTGTGGGGATGCTTCAGCCTGGGGAGATGCTGCTGCTCCTCATCGGCACCTTAAAGAAGCCTTTTGGGCTCCTCATGGACCCTCTGACCCAGATGTGCTTCCACTGCTGAGGCCGCGCAGAGCGGGGTGCAGAGCCCAGCCCCGCTGGGGACCGGGGTCACGGACAGGCTGCCACCCCCAGTGCCCCGATTCTGCCTTTTCTCACCCCAGATTGAGGAGCAGCTGCGCAAGGCAGAAGGGAAGGTGGGCAAGAAGGCTCTGAAGGAGTCGGACTACATAGAGGTGCTGGAGAGGAGCTGCTCGCAGGACTGGGAGAGGTGAGCAGGGTGTCCCCGGGATGCGGGTGTCCCTGGGATCAGGGTGATCCCGGCTACGGGCGAGTCCGCAGGGGTCAGCATGTCCCTGAGGATGGCGATGTCTCAGGGATCTGGTGTCCCCAGGGACAGGGGTGTCCCCAGCGACCACTTTGCCTCCAACCCCCCTCTCCCCGCAGTTACGGGGTGCTGGAGCTGGACGGGCAGAAGCGGCTGTCGGGGCCGGGGCTGCCGAGCCAGCAGTCCCTGAGCGTGCTGGTGTCGGGGGGACCGTGGCCGGGCAGGTGAGCGGGGGTTCGGCGGTGCAGGGGGGCCGAGCAGGGTCCCCTCTATGCCGGTGACCCCGCGGCTCCTCGCAGGCTCTCCAAGCTGTGCCTCGGCTACGTGGGCGAGCGGGGCGAGGCGCAGATTTACAGCGCGCACCGGCGGGGCCCGGCCGCGCTGCGGCAGCTGCTGTGCCACGGCGACAAGGGACCGTGCGCCGGCCGCAAGGAGCGCCCGGAGCCCCGCAAGGCGCCGCAGAACGAGCTGTAGCCCGCCGTGGTTAATGCTTAATGCCCCGGCGACCTTCGGAGCCGACTTCGTCCCCAGCGGGAGCCGACACGTGCCGGGGTGGGCGCCTCGCCGCTGTCGCCTGTCACCGATGTCGCCGCTGTCGCTCGGTGTCCGCTCGGGCGAGCGGGGAATTACTGTGTAACCCACGGGCTCTAATGTTTCACCGGGCGCTGCTCCGGGCGGGGGCAGCCCCAATTAAAGGAGTTAATGGCTGATCCGTGCCGGGGCTGCGCTCGCCGCTTTCACAACCCCCAGCCAATGGCCGCCCTCCCCCCGCCACCGCCACCGCCCGGCCGGGGACTAAAGTCCTTCCCACGGCCATAAAACCCCCCGAGCAGCGACAGCGCCGCCGGGAAGCGTCCGAGGATGGGGACCCGCTCGGGAGACCTGGCTCAGCCCCAGGTGAATGCAGGCGCCGTCCCTGTCCCCGTCCCCATCCCTTCCTCGGTGTCATCCCAGGGCGGTGGGGAGGGAGGTGGTGGCCGGGCACGCCGACCCGGCGATGGCCAGCTCAGGGTCAGGATGCCCTGCTGGGGCTGCCAAAGGCCAGGGGGAGCCTGGGGACTGCGGTGAATCGCGGGACCGAGGGGACACGCTGGAATGCTGCGGCTGGGACCGGCCGTGCCACCTTTCCCATCACCTGCAGGGGGGATCCCCCTCCAGACTTTCCAGGAACAAAATACAAGGCAGGGATCGGTGGGTTTGGGAGCCCAGACCCCTCCTGGAGGTCAGAGCGGGCACCGGGTGGGACTGACAGGAAACACGCTGGGCCATGGCCCGGTGTCACCCGCGTCCCTCAGAGCAGAGCCCAGCCCCTCCCCGAGGGACGCCCGGGTCCGCACTGACCCAGCTCCTCCCTCGTCCCCACTGCCAGAATGGGAACTTGGCTCTGGGCCCCGCGGGCTCCCCGCACGCCCCTGGGAAGGAGCTGCCTGTGGCGGGCAGGGTGAGTACCGGGCACCCCGTGGGCAGCACCGCACCCCAAATCCATCTGTGACACTCCTGTGGATGGAGCCCGGCCAGCCGGGACCCCTCCCCTCCCCGCGGGCACAGGGGCTCCCATGGGGCCGGGTGGGCTGCCCGTCCCCGCACGCAGCCCCAGGGTGAGACAGGCTGAGCTGTGCCCCCCCAGCAGGAGCCCGGGACGGGCACCAGGCCCCCCCGGCCGGAGGTGGACATGCTCTACAAGATCGAGGACGTGCCCCCCTGGTACCTCTGCATCCTGCTCGGCTTCCAGGTACAGCCTGGCAAGTGTCAGACCCCAAATGCCCGTTCCCCGCGGTGTGGGGCACCCCCAGCCCCGCTGAGCCCCCCTCGCCCCCCAGCACTACCTGACGTGCTTCAGCGGCACCATCGCCGTGCCCTTCCTGCTGGCCGAGAGCCTGTGCGTGGGCAAGGACCAGCTCACCGTCAGCTACCTCATCGGCACCATCTTCACCTGCGTGGGCATCACCACCCTCATCCAGACCACCGTGGGCATCAGGTAGAGCCACGGCCCCACGGGCCCCGTGCCCAACCCCGGGCACAGGCACGGGATCCACCCCTCTGTCCCCGCAGGCTGCCGCTCTTCCAGGCCAGCGCCCTGGCCTTCCTCGTGCCCGCCAAGTCCATCCTGGCCCTGGACAAGTGGCGATGCCCACCTGAAGGTGAGGGCAGGGGGGTGCAGGGGGTGCCCAGCTGCTCCCCGACCCCCAGGACCACCTCACCGCCCTCCATCCCCAGAGGAGATCTACGGCAACTGGTCCCTGCCGCTCAACACGTCGCACATCTGGCAGCCCCGCATGCGAGAGGTACAGCCTGCCACCACACTGCCACCACCCTGCATCATCCTGCCACCCCCTGCCACCAACCTGCCATAATCCTGCCACCATCCTGAGACAATCCTTCCACAATCCTACCATCATCCTGGCACACCCTGCCACCATCCTGCCACCACTCTGCAGCATCCTGCCACCCCCTGCCACCAACCTGCCACAATCCTCCCTCAATCCTGGCACACCCTGCCACCAACCTGCCACCATCCTGCCACGACCTTGCCACCACCCTGCACCATTCTGCACCACCCTGCCACCCCCTGCCACCACCCTGCCACCATGCTGCCACCACCCTGCCACCACCCTGCACCATCCTGCACCACCCTGCCACCCCCTGCCACCACCCTGCCACCATGCTGCCACCACCCTGCACCATCCTGCACCACCGTGCCACCACCCTGCCACCCCCTGCCACCACCCTGCACCATCCTGCACCACCCTGCCATCACCCTGCCATGATCCTGCCACCACCCTGCACCATCCTGCACCACCCTGCCATCACCCTGCCATGATCCTGCCACCACCCTGCCACCACCCCGCCACTCCCTGCCACCACCCTGCCATGATCCTGCCACCACCCTGCCATGATCCTGCCACCACCCCGTGGCACCCTGACTCCCCAGCAGGCTGCTGACACCCTCTCCGTGCCCTGCAGATCCAGGGGGCCATCATAGTGTCCAGCCTGGTGGAAGTGCTCATCGGGCTGCTGGGGCTCCCCGGGGCACTGCTCAGCTACATCGGGCCGCTGACCGTCACCCCCACCGTGTCCCTCATCGGACTCTCCGTGTTCCAGGCGGCCGGTGACCGGGCTGGCTCCCACTGGGGCATCTCTGTGCTGTATGGCATGGGGACACGGGGGACAGGGGGCACACGGGGGACACGGGGGACATGGGGGACACGGGGACAGGAGGGCAGGGTTGTCCAACACAGAGCCAGGAGGATGTCAGGGGTGGGAGGTGCTGCCTTGTGAAGGCCGACCTAGAACAGAGGCTGGACAGAGCTAAAGAATAAAGCAGGGATTTATTAGGAGGCTTCAATGGATGCGCCTTGGGCAGCACAAGAGCCCAGCCAAGGCTGCACCCAAGATGAACTAAAATGGTCCCAAAATGCACAACTGGTCACAGGAGTCTCTCACTTTGATCAGTTCTGCTCCATTGGCATATTGGAGTTAATTGTCCAATTACAGCTCCAGCCCATGCAGTCCCATCCTGCTTGTTTATCTCTCCTCAGCCCACGTTGTTTCTGCTCTTGGGCCTGAGATTTGGATCACAACACAACAATTTGTCCTTGGTGCCCAGCTAGAGAAGGAATTGTTTTGTCTCCATGCTCCGTGCAGAGAGCTCACCATCCCCTAAAATGAAGCTCAGAATTACACACTAAAGCAGCACAGAATCTGAAAAATATAAAAGCTGAAACCTGAGGCATCAGAGGGATCCCATCTGTCTCTCCCCCAGGACCATCTTCCTGATTGTCCTGTTTGCCCAGTACCTGCGGCAGGTCGCCATCTGCCTGCCTGGCTACCGGCGGGGCCGCGGCTTTGTCCTGCTCCGCGTCCAGATCTTCAAGACGTTCCCGGTAGGGGCTGGCTGGGAGCATCCTGGGGCGGCCCCACATTGCCCCGTTTGCCCCAGGCGGGCTCGGGAGCGGTGCGGGAGGGTGCCGTGTGTGCCCGCAGATCATCCTGGCCATCATGCTGGTGTGGCTCATCTGCTACGTGCTGACCCGCACCGGAGTGTTCCCCAGCCGGCCCGACGAGTACGGCTACAAGGCCAGGACGGACGCCCGCGGGGAGATCCTGTCCGTGGCACCCTGGTTCCGTGTCCCCTACCCCTGTGAGTGCCCCGATACCCCTTTGCCCTGGGGATGTGGGGACCTGGTGCGGCATCACCGGGGCTGGGAAACACCCGGGGGGCCCAAATGGCACCGGTGAGCACCGGCTGGGGGTCCTGGGCTGTCCCCAGCCCTGAGATGCTCTGCCCCCGGGCAGGCCAGTGGGGGCTGCCCACGGTGACCTCGGCAGCCGTGCTGGGCATGTTCAGTGCCACGCTGGCGGGCATCATCGAGTCCATCGGGGACTACTACTCCTGTGCCCGGCTGGCAGGAGCACCGCCGCCCCCGGTGCACGCCATCAACAGGTACAGCCGGCTGCTCCCCCCTCCACGGCACCTCACTCGCACCGCAGCATCTCTGGACACCGGTCAGGGAGGCTGCAGGACAGTGGGATGGGCACCAGCCCCGCCGTGTTGTTCCGCAGGGGCATTTTCACCGAGGGCATCTCCTGCATCATCGCGGGGCTCTTGGGAACCGGCAATGGCTCCACGTCCTCCAGCCCCAACATCGGCGTCCTGGGCATCACCAAGGTACCGGGGCCGGGGCGGGTCCGGGCTGGGCCGGGGGGCGCAGGCTCCGTCACCGGCTGCCGCTGTCCGTGTGCAGGTGGGGAGCAGGAGGGTGATCCAGTACGGCGCCGGGATCATGCTCCTGCTGGGCACCATCGGCAAATTCACGGCGCTCTTCGCCTCCCTGCCCGACCCCGTGCTCGGCGGGATGTTCTGCACCTTGTTCGGTAACTGAATGCCCCAAACGCAGCCCTGGGCCAGGTCCCCGCAGCCCCGGGGGCCGGTGAGCCCGAGGGCGGCTATGGGGGAGCGGGGGCCCCTCGCACCCACTCGCGGCTGGGCCAGCCCCGGCTCCCCCGCCTGCATCGCCGCATCTCTGCCGGCAGGAATGATCACGGCCGTCGGCCTCTCCAACCTGCAGTTCGTCGACATGAACTCCTCCCGAAACCTCTTCGTGCTGGGCTTTGCCATGTTTTTCGGGCTGGTGCTGCCGAACTACCTGGATTCCCACCCCGGGGCCATTAACACAGGTACGGCCCCACGGAGAGCCGCGGTTTGGGCACTTTGGGGAGACAGGAGCGCAGATCTGCCGGGGAGCAGCGGGGAAATCCGGCTCCTCACAGCATCCCGGCCCCGTCCCACGCTGTCGCAGGTGTCCCCGAGCTGGACCAGATCCTGACGGTGCTGCTGACCACGGAGATGTTCGTTGGGGGCACTCTTGCCTTCATCCTGGACAACACCATCCCGGGTAACGGGGCACACGGGCGGGCAGGGGCAGCGGGGCTGGGGCAGGTTCCTGTCGGTTCAGAGCTGCCAGGGGGGATGGCGGGGCCGGGGGTGACACCGGACACCCCGCAGGGACCCAGGAGGAACGAGGGCTGATGCAGTGGAAGGCAGGAGCGCACTCGGACAGCTCGAACAGCGCCAGCCTGAGGAGCTACGACTTCCCCTTCGGCATGGGCGCGGTGCGGAGCAGCCGCTGGCTCCGGAACGTGCCCATCTGCCCGGTGTTCACCGGGTTCCGGGCCCGGCCGGGCGGCAGCGGCTCGGTGGCCGCAGAGGGCCCGGACGGGGGCTCGGTGTGCACCAAGGTCTGAGCCAGGGGCGCTCAGGTCCGGCCCCAGCGCCGGAGGAGCCGAGCCGAGCTCCCGGGGGGCTCTCGGGGTTCGGCAGCTCCCACCAAGGGCACAGCCAAGGCTGCTCGGCTTGAACGCGGGGCTGGGGAAACGCAACGCTGCTCCTGGGGACACCCCGAGCTCCGGGGCACAGCCTGGGCACCGCCACCCCGTGCCACGCTCCACACGAAGCTCTCCTGGCTGAGACTCGTGCAGCGCTGGCTGGAGCCCCTCAGCCACACCGGAGCCGGCCAGAGCCCCGGAGCCACCGACTCCCACCCGGGGCCACCGATTCCCACCGGGTGCCGCGGATTTTCACCGCGCTGTGCCCTCGGCTCCGGCACGGTGAGCCAGCAGCTGGCACGGGCTCTGCGTGGGGCAGGGTCCAGACCAGCCTTAGGATGCCTAACTTAAGATGACGCATTAAATAAGATAATATATTCAAGTGCACGTGCGCCACCAGTGTCTGTGCTGCCTCCTGCACCGTTCCCTCGCCCTTTGTGCACCTTTGATCCTGCTCCTCCTGGGCTGCCAGGCACTCAGACACCCTGGAGTTCTTCCAGATGGGCTCTGCCTGAACCCGGGGCTGTGGGAGAGGCAGCTCAGCACAAACCCTTCCTGGCCCGGGAGCTCTGGAGCGCTGGCCCTGTCCTGGCCGTGCTGGTGACACTGCCCCAATGCCCCAGGCTGCTCTCAGCTGCAGCCACGGAGGTGGCTGACCCACACCACAGCGGGGTCAGGCCAGTCCTTGGCCTGGATTTAGCACCAAAGTTGAGCTGAGGCAACATTGCACAACCCTGTCACAGCCCGGGGTGGCACTGTCACACACTCACTCCCAAGCCTGAGCAGGGAGAGAAGTGAGAAAATCTGTTAAAAGTGAAGTTGAGGGAAAAAAACCACCCCAAGTTAAAATAACCCCCAAGGGATGCAATACAATCACTCCCACCTCCCAGAGCACCAGCCAGGCTCTGAGCCCCTCTTTGGCTGCTGTCCTGGTGCTGAGCAGAGTGTGACAGTGTGTGACACTGCTCTGGCCAGTGGGATCCCCTCCCACGTCCTTGTCCCCACCCGCTGGGGCAGGAGCCGGACTAAGAGGGAGTCTGGGGGCAGTGCCAGCACTGCTGTGCCAGGTCTGGGTGCCACCCCTCTGCTGCAGTCACACCCCGAACCCAGCATCACAGGGCAGCTCCTCCCCAGTGAACATCCCAGTGCTACGGGACACAGCAGAGGCATCAACCCAGCTCCAGCCTGGCTGCTCCACGTGCTGGCTCCTGGCTGCTGCACTCAGCTGCCACCACCCCGAGGTGACAGTGGCCAGGCCAATGCTCGTGGACAAACTGCAGCCACGCAGGACTCGCTGTGGAACTCCCACTGCAGATAGAAACCAGCTGTGTGATATTTGCTGACCTTTTCCTTTAGGTGCTCGAGTCTAAACTCTCCCCAGGTCAGTGGAAATCCTGGAGACATTTTGCCAGCTCTGTGTGTTGGAAGGGAAGGCGGTGCCCAGCACGGAGCTGGGGTAGCTCCATGACCGTTCTGCAGAGCAGAGCAGAGCAGAGCAGAGCAGAGCAGAGCAGAGCAGAGCAGAGCAGAGCAGAAGGGGTTGGTGCAGCTCCCCCAGCAGGGAGAGGCTCTCCTGACACAGGGCAGCACCTGTGGGAAGGCCCCGCCTCACCCTGCCCGTCCTGCAAAGCTGCAGCTCAGATGGGCCTCACTTTAATCCAAGCTTAAAAAGGAGATACAGCGAGGCTGGGCTGTCCTGAGCAGGCTCTGGGCTTGATCCTTGTGGGTCCAACTCAGGGTGTTCCATGAAACAAGAGTGGATGGGGCTGCAGAAGCTGTTGGGCCAGCTCTCGACTCCAGCTCTGGGGCTCCAGTGCCAGGCACCAGCAGCAGCTTCTGAGAGCCCTCAG
The DNA here is from genome assembly GCF_028018845.1 of Melospiza georgiana. Taxonomy (NCBI): domain Eukaryota; kingdom Metazoa; phylum Chordata; class Aves; order Passeriformes; family Passerellidae; genus Melospiza; species Melospiza georgiana. The sequence goes on from NC_080444.1 coordinate 16,416,011, forward strand.
CTGCTCCCGGGGCTGCCAGCAGGGCCAGCCTGGGAACAGCCACAGGGAAAATGATGGGAGAGCATGGAGAGGGAGGAGAGGAACAAATCCCATCCCTGGAAGCATCCAAGGCCAGGCTGGACAGGGCTTGGAGCAGCCTGGAACAGTGGAAGGCATCCCTGCCCATGGAACTGGGTCTCTCAAGTCTCTTCCAACCCAGAGCAGTCTGTGATTCCATCAAGAGTCCAGCTCCAGCCACGATCCTGGGGGTTCCACAGTGCCAGCCCTGTCCTCCACACGCTGCCAAGTGAGTTCCCATGCCAGATGCCCAGTTATGAGACAGCCACCACATCAGTTCTACTATTATTTATTTTTTTAAATATTTTTGAAAAAATATAATTTTTTTACAATATTTTCAACTTAAACACTATTCACACTGAACACGTATGGCAGCTTAACCTACCCAAATATGAAGTTTAAGAAGCCAAAACTGTTCTAGCTTTATTAAAAGAAAAAAAAAACAACAACCAAAAAACAAAACAAAAAAAAAAACCCCAAAAAAGTCGTTGTGCTGTAGACTATTGTGTAGTGATGATTAAACAAAGCAAGGGAAAAGCACCACTCAAATCACTAATGCTGGGGTTTGCCTGGTTAAATCCAGCTGTGGGGAGTTGGATGCTAAGGGTTCCATAGGCAGTGCTGTGTGGGATGCCTGTTCTTGGCAGGAACTGTGATGGATCTCACACCTCCCTGAACAGCACGGGAAGGGAAGGGAAGGTTTCTAACATGATCACACACTGCAAAGGACAGGGAACTGCTTCCTCCCAAATGCCTGGATGTTAGTTCAGGAGCTGAGATCTACGACTCTGCACAGGTCTGTGAGATTTGGGGTAAGCTCACGCTGCTTCCCAGGATCACGATGTTTTGTAAGGGGGGAAATTAACATTAGTAACAACACTGATACCTCAAAGGAAAGTTAGCTATTTTGCATAACAATCAGATCTCCTCACTTTCACTTGGAAGTTAAGGCATTATCAGGTGCAAGCTAGCACCAGTTAACACATCTTTAGTTAAAAACAGACCATTCACCGCAAATTCCAAGTCCTGTTTAAAAAGTCAGAGTCTGCAGAAGGTTTTATTAACGTGGTACTTTGTCTCAACTTGACTGGTGCTTCTTACCTCACTGCCTCCTTCGCACAGAGCCAGGGCCCAATTATGTTTCCATTAAACTTTTGACAGATTTACTTAATAACAGTCTCAGCACTTTTATTGAGCATGCAAGACTAACAAAACTTTGGCAATGCATAAGTGTAACACAGTGACAAGAAGAGAGAGCTTTTACAATTAAATCTTCTAATACTGGCTTCACAGTGTGGAAATTGTGCTACATCCACCAAAAGAGGGCCCAGTCTACTCAAATGTTTAAGTACTTCACCCCAGGAACAAACTCCTTTGCGTTTGGATTCAGATTACTCTTGACCTGAGGAAGGGAAGAACAGAAATCAGGGTGAATTGTTATTTTCAGCTTCCATTTTCAAGCTGAAGACAATTAAAGGCAAAGGTTTATGGATTTAGAGGAACAATCAGGTATACAATAGGCTTACACTTAGCAGCAGTCTATAATCCCCAGAAAAGCCCATTCCTCTCCCTGAGTGCTACTCCCTGAGTTGTCCAACCTTCCTTAGCTCCACCTGAAGTTTCAGCTGGATGAGGGCTCAGGGAATAAGCAGCAAACCACAGGCATGCACCAAATACAGCAGCTTCCTCCTCATGCTGAAATAGCCTTTTCTCAAGTTGAGCTGTTAAAACGTGCCATGAGGTTTTTAAATTTTGCTTATTTAAGCAAGAGGTGATTTGTTCCAGGAACTTCAGCCACTTCTGGGAATCTCATGTGTATGAGCACTGTATTGATTTTTTACACGTCTCTGTCTGTGGCTCCCCTGTCCTGCCCCCTGGCAAGCTGCTGCTGCCCCATGTCCTGCAGTTCAAGGTGGGCACCAGCACCTTCAAAAGGAGTTCTTTATCACAAAGAAATGGAGGATTAGGCTTTTCTGATCCTCACTGAGGCTGAAACTGCTGCCTGCAGCTGCTTCAGCTTTGGAAAGTCATGGTCTGCATCTGAATCTCAGAGCAGTTGTGTGACAGGATCATGTGGGGTCTGTGCTCTGTTAGAGCAACTGTGGATTCTGTGAGGGAAAAGAAGCACATGCTGCCCTTTCCTTTGGGCTGAGCTCTGCACAGAAGTCAGACAGCAAAAAGAGGGAAACAGTTACAGTTTGGCTGCTTTCCCCTTCCCTAGAATTGTTCCAGGGATCTGCTGTGGCTCTCCCAGTCCCAACCAGACCCTGGGACAGGGCCCAGACCAGCCCAACGTGTCAGTGCTGGCAGATGCCCAGTGACCCTTTCCCAGCCCTGGCTCCACTCAGTGCCCTTCTTTCATAACCTCCCACCCACTCCTGGAGTTGTGCCATGGGAAAGGCTCCACGTGGGTATGAAGAAAGCCACCAAACAGGTCACATCCCATGGAGACACCTCCTTCCCACCTACTCTGCACAGCCAGGCAGGGTTTAGCAGGCTCCTTTCTCTGGAAGGACTTTCTCCTGCCATAAGCAGCAATAAGCCTCAGCCTTGCACAAAGACTTGAGCTTTAGAAACAGAATGAGGAGCTGAGCTTACCACCAGATCCTCCAGCGATGAGCTGTCACTGATAACAAGGTCATTGAACTGGTCCTGGATTTGATCCATTGTTTGTGGGAGATCACGGGCTGGAATGAACCACTCATGCTCCTCCTCCTCTTCCAGCATCTCCTGGAAACAGCGCTCAATAAATTCTTCTTCCCACAACTCCTCTTCGATCTGTGCAATGAAAAGAAACTGTTTCAGCAACAGATCCATTGTGGGCTCCTGGGGGGCTCATTCCCAGGTGTGTGCACCCAGCTGACCTTCCCAGCTGTCAGCAGCACCCCAGCACCACATCCATGCAGCAAGGACATCAGTGCTTTGTGCAAGGGATTGGGGCTGCAGCTGAAAGGGAGAGGCAGGAGAACCCCCCAGCCCCAGCTGTTTGGTTTGCAGCTTGTTATGACCTGAAGGAGAAGGAAAATGTAGGTCCCAAGCAAAGATTTCAGCTGTACCAACTGGTCTGGACTGAGCTCGCTGCAAGTATGAGGAACGGAGCTGTGCCAAGACACAGAGCCAGGAAACACTCCCCAGGAAAGTGTCCTGTGGGACTCCTGGGGAAAAAATAACCCCTGCCTGTCACCTGGAACAAGCAGCCTCTGCTGGCTGCCAGCGTGTGCTCACCCACTGTGCTCTCCTGGGGAAGCCCACCTGATGGCAGCAGCTGGGAGGAATGCAGCCCTGCTGTCCTGGGAGCAGCACAAACCAAGCCAGGCAGAACTGGCACTGCAGAGATTAAAGCAGTTTGCCCTGGTTGTTCAGTAAAGGAGCTTTGGAGCGAGATCATCCTACAAACTTTCCATGTCCTGAATCAGAGTGTGTAAGAGAGGAAAGCAGGGAAACAGAAGCTGGTGTGAAGGACTGGCCCAGACACAAGGGAATGGAAAATTGATTCAGGACAGATTTAGAAGTTCACTCAGTGGAAGCTCGAACAAGATTTCCCATCTACCCTTTGCTCTGAAATCAAACACCTCCTCAGTCCTGGAGTGGAAATTCAGTTACCACAAACACCAAATCAAAAACATTAACACCAGATTATCAGGAGTGCTGTGCAATCTGGGTCCTTGCCCTTGGGGCAAACACACCCACGAGCTCACCTGGTGCTCTGGGGAACGGGGACTCATCCTCACATGCTCAGAGGCACCGAGGGCTGGCTCAGTGATTCCCCAGAGCAGCACTGCCTCCCTCCTGCTGGGGCACATGGTCACAGGCTCCTGTTACACAGGGCTTGCCCAGCTCCAGGGGCTTGGTTACAGGCCTGTACCCCTACAGGTGCCTCCATGGCAGCTCCAGCAGCGCTAAATAACATTTAATTCCCTAAATGCTGGAAATTAGGACTGCCTGTTTTTATTTTCCAGCTCCAGTTTAACTTGCTCAGGCTCCCAGAGGGCTGTGTCTGCAGCAGCAGGTGACCAGGCTGTCCCAACTGTGTCTGAGCATGACCCTTCTCCCCTCAGACTCCCACCTTTCCTCTGCTCTGACAATGGAATCTGTGCCTGAAAAATCATGGCACAGCTGAGCTCCTTTCCAGAGAACTACACACCCTGTATACTAACAGTGGGATAGTTCCCAGGGGGAAAAAGCCACCAAACAGGAAACAATGCACAAGAGAAGAGAGGTTTTGTGAGCAAACCTGGCTCTGAGTGAGCTCAGAGCTGCTGGCACCCTGAGGATCCTGTGCTGGTAACTCAGCACCCTGCACAGGCAGCAGCTATGGAGGGCACAGAGCAAGCTGGGAATGGGAAAGGGGTGTGGAAAGAGGTGGGCTGTCCCCAGTCTCCAGAGCAGGAGAGAAAAGGGTGGCAGAGGAAGGTAAGGCTTCCTTCCCACGGGATGGTGAAGGGAGCTGTAAGACCCAAGTATTAAAATGAGCAGCTGTCACCAGCACCCTGAGGAGCAGCAGGGCTGTTCCCAAGGCAGGTGTGCACCTGGAATTCCCCAGCTCAGCACTGGGGCACTCAGCACGTCCACACACGAACGCCTCCCGGGCCAGCCCTTCCCAAGTGCCACGTACTTCTGTCAGCTCTCTGCTCTCCCCTCCCTCCTGCAGAAGCAGGGAATTAATTAATGGATGCATTAGAATGTGCTGCACTTCCTGTATTTTCCACCAGGACTGCAGAAGATCAGCAAGGGAGAGCTGTTTGTTCCCCGGGATCACTCCAGAGAGCCCATCTGAAGGAGGGTCAGTGGTGGGCCCCAGCTCTGTCCCTTCAGCTGGGAAGGGACAAAGGACAGAGGGGCCATGCAAAGCAGGGAGTTACTTGCCTGCCTGTTGAACTCCTCCTCGTTCTCCATCCACATGTACTCAGCAAAGGGGTTGTCATCCTCGTGGGAGTGCCCGTTGATGATCACATCCTCGCTGATGATGCTGGGGCTGGTACTGCTGCGACTCGGGTCCTTCATGGCTGCCACTCCGATCCCAAACCTGCAACTGAGGAGAGCACCATCAAACCCCTGCAGGCTCCTCATTCCCTGCTGCTCCAGCCCAGCCCAAGGGAGCAGAGGCTGCACCTGCATTCAGGGGCTCCAGGCAGCCTGGCCCTGACTGCAGCAGGGCTGTGAGATCACAGCAAGGAGCGGCATCACAAGCACCGTCCCCATTGTGCGCGGATTCCAGGCACAAATTAATTTCCCAAACTGAACCTCACCCAAGCCAAGCACCACAGCCAATGAAAAGCGACAGGAAAAAACAGTAGGAAACTTGCCAGTAGGAAAATATTTAAACACTCAAAAGGAGAATTTGTTTTCCAAAGCACTTCTAAGTGTTGTGTGTGATGGCACGAGCCAGGTTTCACAGCCCTTTCCTGCTGGGAAATCTTGCAGTGAACAGAAACCACGAGGAACTGACCCTGCACAGGGCCACCTGGAAATCTGTGTGTTCTGAGGTGACACAACACTGCTGCCCTTCTGTGCCATGCCCAAACAAACAGATCAACACTGGAAAAGCTCAGTATTTGTTGGATACTAACACTGGGAGTATCAATTTTCTCTAAACAGTACACAAAGCCAGGCAACGTCATAAAAAAAGACCTAAAAAAAACCTGACCAAAAAATCCATGACTCAAGTCAAATTTTAATGTTTTTCTCACGTTAAAATTCGCAATGAAAGCTGCAGCAAAAGTGAAAATATTTTTATTTTCTTAACAAAACTTAGTTGTCTGCATATCAAAGAGTGCCTTCTTCAGAGAGGAGGGTGTTAAAATGCAGCCTTGTTGTTATTAGAGTACAAGGGCTTATCACCCAGCACCTCACATTTTCTCTTTGCATTCCAGTTGGTTCTGTTATCTAGGGAATTAATGCAGGCTTGGGTTCAAAACTCTTGCTGATACCAGCTAAAAACCTGCCACATCTGAGTGACCAGTTAAGAAAAGCACAAAGCAGAAGGAACCTGCCTGCCTTTGCTGTGCTCCACGTTTCTCTATCAAAGGCAAAGCCCAGCACAGAAGTCACTGCAGCTCCCTGGGAAGTGCCACAACTGGAGCAGATGCTTGTATTCCACCAGGGAAAACAGGTTCTTTTTGGTGTTCTTTCAACACAAACTTGCTGAGGATTACTGGCAGCATTTACAAAAAACAGGAAAGGACGTTGTGTTTAACACCCCGATTCAAGCTTGAAATTGCTTTAAGCCACTTCAGCTGTTCCCAAACCAACACATGGGATGGAGTACAGGAAATAAAGCCTAAAAAACCCAAATTTCTTTCCCCCCCACTTTTGACTGTCATGTCTTTTCACCTTCTCTTTTATGGAGCTAGTCTTGACATAATTATTTTCCTGAAAGTAACTGCCTCAGCAGTGAGGAACTCAGGCAGCTTCTACACAAAGGTGACTGTACCCAGACAAGTCCAGAATGGTAAAAATAATTAAAAAACCAACCCAAACCCAACAAACCAACCCTACTTGTTTGTGTAAAAGCTTGGAAGGGTAATTTGTTGAATCACGGGCCAGCTTTCCCATTTCTGAAGCGTTCCCACCAGACAGGAGCTCCAGCTTTACGAGGGAGGGAGGGAAGTGCAGCTTGGACCAAACCAGCTTTGTCCACCACTGCCCAAGGGTGATGGGGATGATCTTCAAGGCTCATCTTCTCAGCCTGAACATTTAAAGTTTATCTGATGAAGCCCTCAGACCATTCATGCCTTTCCCACACTCACTTATCCTGCAGGAATTCTGAGGAAGTCCCAGGCTGGCTCCTCACTCACAGCACCCCTGATGTAATTTTCTGCAGCTTCCAACAGAACAAATAAACCTCCCAGAACAAATAAACCTTCCCTTTTCTCCACTTTGAGACACAGACCAGGTTTCTGTGCTCACGTGTGGGGACAAGCTCAGTCTTGTTCCTCCAGTACTGGTACAACCTTTTCAGTCAGGGAATTCTGAGGGCCAGAGCCAAATGCCACCTCAGTCTTGCAAAAAGTCCCAATCCAAGCAGGCTGCTGCAGGAAACAAGCCCCAGTGCCAGGCTACACTGCTGCTGGGAATAAAAATAACCCATTTTCCATCTGGGAGTAGGTGGGAAGCAGAGGAGCTCAAAGCTCCTCACTGTAGAAGAGGAAATGTAACACTGGCAGTGCTAAAGAACAGAAAACAGGGAGAATTCTGCCACGGTGACACACTGTGAGGTTCTGACCCAAGCTCCTCTGGGATTTTGGTGTGGAGTGGGGGTGGTGGAGCAAGCACACTGCAAGTGCATAAGGAAAGACATTAATAAAAATAGTGCTTGTATCTTAGGAATGAAGACAGAAATAAAAAATCCTGCTACAACAGGCTTTCAGCTAACCCTGAGCTGTTTTCTGTATGCAGGGTGCAGCTTGTTACTCCAGAACATCACTAAGCCCCAGTAATTCACCCATTTCCCTGAATTTTGCTGCAGTTACAGCCATGAAGAGCCCTTGACCGACCATCATTAAAATTCAGAGCTTTGTGACTGAAGAGGCTGCATTTAAAACCCAGTCACGAAAGAAGATTATCCACTGCCTTCTCCGGAGGTGAGGTCAGGACTAATTCCAAGCAGCAACCACAGCTCCTTACCCGCCACAGAAAAAAAGAGAATTATTAAGTAAAAAAAAAAAAAAACAGTATTTGCTTTAGGCACCCAAAACTAACATGGTTTTAGTGGGAGCCGAAGATTAAAGGAAGGTGTTTTAGAGCAGCTGGGGCAGAAGTCAGCGACTTGTTTATCAGCCGGTGATTGCCCCTGCGAGTCGGCAGCACCGGCCCAGCTCCTCCTTATCTATCGAGATTAGCACACGGCTCTTATCGAGGGAGCTGATTAAAACCGCCTAATAATTATACTCGCCCAATAAACAGATTTCTTAATCAAATCCACGCGGGACGCCAGCGCTATCTGATAGAAACGCCTGGGAGGCCGCGCTGGAGGTTACCGAACGCAGCCGCCTCCCCCGCGCGGGGCTCAGCCGGGGCTTGTGGGAGCAGCGCCCCGCCAGGGACGGGGCCCCTGGGCGGCTGGGCGGCCCCGCTCCGGGGCCACGTTTCGGCAGCAGCGGGGCCGCGAGCCGGTGTTGTCGGTAGCCGGTGCCGGTAACCCCGGGCCCCGCGCTCGGCCCCGCGCGGGCGGTAACGCGGCAGGGCCGCCGCCCTCCGGCCCCGCTTTGTTCGGCACCAGCCGCCCCCGCAGGCCCCGGATGGCGCCGCAGACAATACCGAGGGGCGGCCCCGCCGCGGGGGGTGGAGGCCGCGGCCCGGCGCCGCCTCAGGGGAGGGGGCGGCGCCCTCGAGCCCCCGCGGCGGCGCCGGCGGTGCGTGCCCGGAGCCGTTCCCCGACTCTCACCTGCGGTGCGCAGAGGAGCCGCCGCTCCGCCGTGACCCGCCCGGACCCCACCGGACCCACCGGCCCCGCTCCGCTCCGCCCGGTCCGCGCTCGGCCCGGCCCGCCCCGCTCCGCCACACACCGCCGGACCTGACGTCACTTCCGCCAACGCCGGGCCCCCGCCGGCTCCGCCCCCCCTCCCCCGGAAGCGGCCGCGGCAGGCTCGCGGCAGGCCGCAGTATCGGCGGGGGGGCGGCGCGCTGCACACTGGGACTTGTAGTCTTTTCACCCACCCTCCTCCCGGCGCGCAGCATGCTGGGAGCTGTAGTCCCGCACGGCACCTGGCGGCCATTTCGCGTGGCGGCGCGGGGCACACCGGGAAGCGCAGTCCGGCGGGGCGGCCGCCATCTTGTAGCAGCGGCGGTGAGGGGGCGGGGGCCGAACACCCCCGGGACTCACGGAGGGATCCCCGAACGGCCCCGGGGCTCTCACAGGGGGGTGCCAACACTCCCCGTTTCTGGGCGCCCCCTGATGCTCCCCCAGCCTCCCTCGGGACAGCGGCTGACCCGGGAGGCGCAGACCCCTCGCCTCACTGAGGGAGGGGATAATGGAACACTGAGGAACAACACTGCTGCTCACAGCGGTGTTTCTGCCGGGCTCGTGTTTCACGGCGCTGAATCAGGAAACGGGACATAACAGAGGCTCCTTTCCGAGTACGTGCCGAGGCTTCAGCCCCAGTTACAAAATGGGTTCAAAAAGCCATTTTTATTCTCTTTTGTTTCTGCTCTCTCTTTTCCTCAGGGGAAGGTGGGAATGCCTCTCTGGTCCATTCACAGCCTCACAATCTGGAGCCACAAACCCTCCTTGAGCCGGCTGCCCCAGCTGGAGGTGCCCAAGTCTATGTTAGTTTATACTGATTTTACCAGCCACCATTACCAACTTGGTCCCAGGGCCCAAGGGTTTCCCCACACTCCATCCAACGCTGCAAAACACCTCTGCAAGCATCATCCTTAAAAAAGCAACACTGTGCTCTTGCTACTGTTATTTCCACAATTTCCAACTCTACAAATTCAGCAGGATGTGGTTTTCTCACCTGGAAGAAGATTCTCCTACTCACTCCCCACAGCAATGGGACAGCAGTCTCCAGGTTACTCCTTACAACTGAAATTTGTGCCTGAAGCAGAGCCTGACATTTTACACTCACCCTTGTGCTCTGGGATTTCCCTCACCCTTCACAGTGCAGTTACTCCCAAATAAGCAGCCCGTGACACCAACGTGTGTGTCTGCAATCTGTCCTCAAGATCAGGTTTTTCTGGCACCTTTTCCTCAGAAATTACCCTAAGGGCTCTGTTCTTCCTGACCTCTGCATGGGAACAGAAGACACTTTGCAGAAGCAGTGGGTTTGATTTAACTTCTGACATGTAAAAGCACCCTAAAATCACTCACACCCAGGAATGCTTTATGTTTAAATGCTAAACATGATGTACACGTTTACCTGTACACAGGTCAGCACTCACACAAGTTACAGTTACAAGATCAGCATGGGTATTAGCTAACAAAAGGCTACTGTAAAAACTGAATGTAGTATTTTGATACATTAACCTTAAATGAACATTGTAAGGAAAATTAAAGGACCTTGGAAATAAATTATCTGCCCACCTCAGAGAGAAGGGGTGCCTGGTCTGCAGACTCAACAGCCTCTCAGGACAGATGAGCGACAAATGCCACCCAACCAGGGCTCCAAGCCCATCCTTATGCCTTAGTTCTGCTCTAAGGGCAGAGCTGCTGGTGCCTGTGATTTCTTTCAGGGGCCTCAGAAAGCTTTAAGATTCTATCAGTGCCTGACATTTAATCCATTTCCTACCAACCCAAACATCACTTTGCATACTAATGAGTGTCGTGTACAGAGCAATAACTGCTCTCTGTACAGGGATGAGTCACTGCATGGTAAAACTTTAATTTGGATGTGCTATTTCAACAAACCCTGCACTGGAGCTGCTCCTCAGCACTTCCCCCCTCTCCAGGCCCCCCAGATCCTGATGCCCTCGCTGGAGGTGGCTCAAGCTCTGTGAGGGACTGCAGCCCCTCGGGTGAGGGTGCAACACAAAGTCACAGCTGGAAAAACAAGTTCTGGAGGCTTGACTTGCACACACACAAAGTCCTGTGTCTGCTGGGTGTGCCTGTTTTAACCTCAGCAGCATTCAGCCTCCTGCATGCCAAACCCCTTCCAAACCCCAGATCCTCACTGGTGGAGGCTCAGGCTGGAAGAATGGGCCCCAGTCTGTTTTGTCTGCATGAATGGGATGTGGCTTCAGCTTTGATGAGAACACCCCAAATCTCCAGAAATAAAAGTGTCAGCAGAATATACCTACCAGGGTTTTAACAAGTGGTATTTTAATTTGTTTGGAAATGCAAGAGGGTTTAGGGAAGAGAAAGAAGAGTTATGCAGGAAGCTGCTGAAGCAAAGGTGTTAAAAACATGCACATTTTAAAAAGAGAGCCTGAGTTTTGGTGTGGCGTCATGACACAGGACAGAATTCAGCAGACACACTGGTTAACATGCCAAACATCTCTAACAAATCACTGTGGTCTAGCTTTGTTTATTGGGAATCACTTTAGTAACCTGAAGTCACAAATAAGCAGTAAATAACAAAAACTACAGATAAACACAGGTTACACATGCAAATTCCTGTTCACATCTCACATGTGCAGGTACATTAAATGCACAGTTCTAAAGAGTCTTGACAAAACCAGGTTTTAACAAAAAAAATGGTGTTAAAATGCAGGTATGAAAACTTCCATGTGAAGAATATAAAGATACGTCTGTCCCTTTTAGGACTCCAATGCTGCTTTTGATATACCAGAGATGTACGACAGCAACAAGATTCAAGTAAAAGCAGGAAGAGCTTGAGGAAATAATACTGGTCAGAGAATGGGCATTTACTTCTCACTAAAAATACACGGAATAGCTGAATAGGAAAGTCTAGCAAGAGCTTAGGAAAAAAAAATCACAAAGTTGTAAAGCTGACTAATCACTAATTTTCCTATTTGCTATAGATAACAGCAGTGACATTAAAAGAAACTGCAATTCAACATTTAAAAATGCAACTTACATTTAACGACTTTTTAAAGTGAAATGCAATGACAGCCTTACACTCAAAATTAAACAGCTGCTAGGCTCAGACCAAAATACGGAATGTTCTAGATAAAATAAAAATACAGTATTATTTTTTATTCAGAATGGAATTGAAAGACAATTTCTGAAGCTTGAAAGTAGTAAGTTTCATTTAAACGCAGTTTTCTTCTCATAGATGAGCTTTCCACAAGGGTGCAAGATTTCTTTTTCTGTAATAGCTTGAAGTGTCAAATGAAAAGTTGTTGCCATTCTCACATTAAGAACAAACTGTTGTCATTAACTTAACTGCATATGCTTTTTGCTACAACATTTAACACATGAACAGACCTATAATGCCTACTGTATCTCACTAAAACAAAAAAGAATACAGTATCTCCATCTACTACTTGTACTGCTTTTAAAAAAGATTAACATTAAAAACAAAGCCACGTTTTCCTTACAGCCTTCTTTTTTTTTAACCTTCTTTCTTTTGCCTGAAGTCTTCTGCCATTTTATCCAGAATTTTCTGTTGAAAGAAAGCAGTTATATTGGGGATATATTTAAAGAGTTTCTCACAGGCACAACATAAAGAACAAAAACATAAATCCAATTTCCAAGTTTAAAATCTGTGAGCATCAATTGCAATTGCAAAGGTCATAACCAACAAGGCTGGCACTTCTCCCCACCCTGGAGTGGAGCTCTCCTTGGCAAGCCAAGGGAATTCCTTCCCCTTTTGTCGTGGACTTGTGACTGAGCCACTTACCCAGGTGGAATCTGCCCTCTAGAGAGGCAGGGACACAATAGCTCAATATCTCCCTTCCCTGAAGAAGGGTTAATTTGGAAGTCTGAGGAATTTGGTACCACTTTGGTGACATTTGGCAGCAACATCAATTCACCTATTTCATTCTCCCAGCTCTCCAAGAAAAGGAGACTCCCATCTCCAAGCAAGTGTCACTATGAAACAGAAGCTGCATTCCCCCCTTCCCTCCCCGGTTCCAAACCCCACCACAGTCACACAAATCACCCACAAGCAGCTCACTGACCATTTCTGCCATGGAAAAAGCAAAGCAGATCATGTTTCATTCAAGTAATAAAGCTCACAAATTAGCATTTTCCCCCCTTCCCTTTTTACATCAAGGCTTTAATGTCCCATAAGCAGGTACCTCAATGGAAAAAAAAAAAGAAAAAAGAAAAAAGAAAAAAACACCATGGTGATGGATGAGGTGAATTTTCTTCCTACAAGATCCTGCATGGGAATTGATTTTCTGATCTACTCCTTCACAGTATTTGGTGACAATTTTTGTGCCATCTGCCTTCCCGGGCCCTTTGTTTATTTGGGGGTTCCCTGTTACTGCAAGAAGGCAAATGTTTGAATTATGAGGTGCCACATTCTCCTTCTCTGTGGAGCCCCTGGGGTTTGCTTTCAGCTCAGGGATCAACTGCCCTGCAATGCATTAATGTGACACTGCAGGACTATCAGAATTCCTCTGGGATTGCCCTTTCCTGGAGGTCATGTTTGCAGCTCACAGTATGAGGTTACAGCAGCAGCATTGTCACTCATGCCATGCAATCATGTGATACCTCATCCACTTAGAAAAGGGAAAAAGTGCTCACAAAATCAGAAGTTGCAAAGGTTTTTCCTTTCTTAAACATATAAAAGCTTCATCTTAAGCTTTGTTGACTGGTTGAAAACACTCTCAAAGGGACAACTGGAAGGGATCTGGGCCATCTGTATTTACTCTGCATCACTACTTCTAGGCCTGGCCTTATTCCAATTGGAATTCCCTCTTTAATCCAAATTTACAAGGTAAAAAAAAAATGCTGGAGCCACTCTTTAAACTGTGTATTCTGCATACTGTTTTCACAAGATGATGTTTTGGAGAGGTCTACCTAGAGTTAAAAGTGAGTAAGCCAATTTCCACTGCCTGAAAGGTATTTTTATTGTCAGTCCAGTCTCGTTGAGCTCTATTCCCCAGAAAGAATCAAGCCATTTAAAATGAACAAGTTTTTGCCTTACCTTCAACTTTTGATAATGAGGAAGGCTGCTGCAATGGGTCTTTTTTGCAACATCTTCATTTGTGTAGAACAGGGAACACAATTTGCAATAAAACCCTGTTTTGGGTACCACATAATTCACACCTAGAGGAGTAAACACCACAAAATAAACTAAGAGATCTACTCTACATCATTTCTTTTAATGTCATATGTCATTTCAGCTAAATCTTAAAACCATAATTCACTTTACATTAAAAGCTGCTTTATCTTTAAAAGTCTCTGTTTTAGTTTAGTCAAGGAGGGGCCTAGTAGTAACTTAAATATGTGCAGTTTTTTTTTTTAATTTAAAAATCAATCTTTTGGATTAAGAGTCCATTTTATTAGGTCCTTCAAGAACTCACAACGTTTTGTGATCAGTTTTGGAGTATTTAATATGACTCTGAACTATTACCACTGTTGTGCTTTGTGCTAGCAATTGAATTTGTGTTGCTAAAAGATACCTCTGTCAATTTCTACCTAAGGAAGGGGTTATGAAAACTCTATGAAAAGAAGGAATAAAGGAAGAAAGTACTGGGTTTAGGGCAGGAGTGAAGAAGGGGGAGGAGGGGAAAACCCTAAAATGAAAGGCTATGGGGCAATGTATTGCCAAAAATAAAAGTCAGATGAAATGAGAAATGCTACTGCGATGCACAGAGACATTTTGGAAAAGAAACTGAAACAGCCTTACCAACAGGAATGTTTGGCTGGTATGGCCCAATCCTAAACTCATCTGGGACAAGAGGTTTCTCCAGAACACTCTTTGTTTCCTGCTCGCCCTGGGGGTCTGTGCTTTCCTGGGTGCTTTTCTCAGCATCCTGTGCTGTGGTAGCATCAGAACCTTCAACACTTTCAGCCTTGGCGTTCTCCTCGCTTTTCGTTCCGTTTTCTAACGTTTCACTCTCCTGCTCTGGCTCCTCAATCTTGTCCACCTTGATCTCTGCCAGGCTGTCCTCGCCCTTGCCCGCAGCCTTGGCAGCCAGGCCGGACTTGCGCAGTTTCTGGTGGTCGGAGTCCTCCTCGTCGCCCACCTCGTCCAGGGTGACGAAGCCCTCCATGCTGCGGGGGAAGCCGCCCACGTAGCGCTGCGGGGACAAGGGGCCGTGTCAGCTCAGCCTGAGTGCTGCCCTCAAACCCCCTGAGCTTCAGAGCACAAATACATCCCCCAAACTCCTCCTGGGAGAGCTGCCTTGCTCACTCACTCAAGGTTTAACCAGCTCTTTTTGTACCCCACTGCCCCCAGAATCAAGGGTTCCCAGTCGCAATGAGTTTTTTTTTTGCATCTGGAGTGGCCACTGTTTCACCACAACAACATAATTTCAACTTAAGAACAGAGCCAAAATCACTTAAATTCTTAAGATGAAAGGTCTTTTAACATGAGTACCTTAAGTGAAAGTAATTTTGGAGTGCACAAATTTTGTTTCTGAGAATCCCGTAAGATCCTTGAATTCATGGCCTGAACAGAAGGCAAAACCTCACAAGAACTATTGTCTCCACTAATGATATGAAAGTTCATCAAAAAGTTCATCATCCACATTATAACAACCACTAAAACACAAACAAAACCCAACCCAAAGCCACCAACCACCCAAACTGTGAAAGCCTCTCAAAATCCAGGTTTCATTAAAAGAGGCACTGTCTAAATTCAGAATTTTTGGAAATGCTCCTGCTGATATGGAGATATCGCTATTCCACATACTTAACAGCAACTGAGAGCAGGACTGAGGCAGCATCAGCTTTGTGAATGTGGGTTTCAAAGAATGAAGTTTGGCTCTGAAGCAGTTTGTCACAGCCAATGCCCACATACCAATAAGGAACACTAAGAAAACTGGGAAATGCCATTTGCATGGCCAGTATCCATCTCAGCACCATTAACCAGGTTCCTGACAAGGATCTCCCAAAACTCAGATCCATGCACATCTCATTCACTAATCAGGAACGTGCCTTTCTTGCAAAACAACATTCCAAGTCAACAAATTACTACAACTTTGCACACTACTCCACAGAACTGAGTGTGGATTAACAAAGCAAGCAGGACATAAAAACCACAAGAGTGTGGGATGATGTGGTGAGAAAAAGGGAATTCACAGCAAGTAGCTTGTGACTGGAAACACCTTGAACACATTTCTTGTCTTTCTCCAGTGGGAAAGGGGCCCTGGCTAACTGCAGATGGCCCTAACTGCCCCTCAGTTTAAGGTGTAGCTGTACATCCAATTCTGTCCAAGCCCAGATGAGCCTCAAGCCCCCATTCCACTATTTTTGAACATAATTTCTGGCTCATGGGTAACTACAGGCAGTTTGCTGAGAAACTGCTTGGGAGAACACAGCTCCTGGCTAGAGTATTAATCAAAAAAGGTGTGAAAAGCAAGCAAATCCCCAGCAAGCAACAAGGGTAGAAGCCCCAAAATTAAAGCTTCTGTCAAAACAGAATCTGGGATCTATAACTGAATCCAGGTGCAAGTTACCCAGTGAGATCTTCCATTTTCTTCACAGAGCTTTAACACCTGTTCCTCTCCAGACAGGTGTTTTAAAGGCCCACAGAGGAAGGTCTGCACCAGAATGTACATGGTGTGCCACCTAAGTTAGACTGGGCTTCCCCCACTCAGCAGCTCACTGTGTGAGTTACCTTTTTAAGCTTTTTCTTGGCTGCTGGAGTGGTTGCAGCATTGCCCTCAGTTTTTACAGTCGCATCATCAGGCGTGTCCTTTTTTTCCTCAGTAGCCACATCACCTAAATTGGCAACATCTGCATCCTCTCCTGCTGAGCTGCCACTTTCTAACAGTGCTGCTGCCTCCTCCTCATCCACCAGCAGCTCATCTTCAGACTCCAGGAGTAAACTGGGCTCATCTTGCTCTGTCTGTTCCCCACTTTTGGCACCTGAAGGCTCAGCAGCATCCTCCTGTTTCTCCTCTTTTGCTTTTTCTTCTGTATTGCCACTTTCAGGTTTCTGAGCAGGTTCTGTTTTGGACTTCTTATCACTGGGAGAATCTTTGCTGTCTGGGGAATATGTTCTCTTTCTGCAAAGAACAAAGAACATTGCTGCTTGTAAACCTGGAGAGAGCCCAGAAATTACTAAAGAAAAAGATCATATTTCTTTAGACAACCCTAGAAACTATTGTGTTTCAGTTCAGAAAATGGAAAGCCGAGGGAAACCCTGAAGGACATCATTCTTCAAACATACAAAAGGCTGCTCCAAGGAGAAATTATCCTTACAAGAAAGGACAACTGCTTGTGGGTTTAAATTGCAGGAAGGCAAGGCTAATTAGGGACTGCAAAGGATTTCCTGAGGAGCCTGAAGAGGCTGTGAAATCTCCATCATTAGAGGAAGAGGGTGGGTAGCATATTTGAAACAGTTAATCTCTGGGCACAACCTCCAGCCATTTGATCTCAAAGCTTGCCTTTTTGTATTGTTTCTATACTCTGTCTAAGGTATTTTCATATTTCCTTTAAACAACATCATGCTTTAACAATAGGAAATTACCTGGTTTTATCCTTTTTCAGCAGTTCAACTCCTTTGTTGGGAATCTAAAATAAAATTTTAGAAATCTGTGAGTCACAGCAGATTATGACTTACACAACTGCTGCAGCATTAATTCAGACCAGAATCCAATCCAGCCAAGTCCTTCCAGCTACATTAACCCCCAGGAGCTCTGTCCATGTCACCCACCAACTGATCAGTAAACCTTTATTTCATGCCAGACAGGATCTGACCAACCTAGAAATCCCCTGCCTGTATTCACAGTAATTATTCAATACAAAACAAATGGGATATCCTGCACCAGAAAATTCACATACAATTCTTGGTTTGTTTATGAACCAACAGCATGTAGTGCAGGCACTGGCACAAATCAGTCCTAAGCTGTACTTTTCTCCATCATTAGTGAAAACCTTTAGCAGACTCCCATCACTTGAACTGCTTATGAATTACTGAACAGGAAATGTCACTTGTAGGCAGTAACAAGGAAATCTATTCCAATTGCCACTAAGTGCTCATTTTGCTGCACTACCATGTGCATCACTAAGATTTCTTCAAGCTCCACAACAAAGCTGATGTTTCTAGGAGACAGCCTGACACTTCAGATTTCTCCTACTTTCATTATCACAGGACTTTATTATTATCACAGAATATTCTGAGTTGAAAGGGATCCATAAGGATCATCAAGTCCAGCTCTCCAGTGAATGGCCCAAAAGGGTTGAACCCACAACCTTGGCATTATCAGCACCATGCTCCGACCAGCTGACCTCCTCTCAGTTTTCTACCTACTGTCACAGTCTGATGAAGAACCACCTATAATTGCATGAATATTACCCTAGTGTTATGTAAAAAAAGCCTTCAGTCAATCTTTCCCTCCTTTATATCAGCTGCACAGGCAGAGGTGCAGTTCTAATACATTGTAAGTTTTCACAAACCTTCTTCATTTTCAAAGATGAAGGGGAAAGAAAAAGGATCCCACATTAGAGAATGTTCTAAATGGAGTAATTTTAATTAAAATCTACATAATTTACTCTAAAATCTGAATTATAGCAACTGGGTTTAATCTGAAAGGAATATCCTTTAACTTGTCTCATAACACCACACTCGTGCCAAGTAACTGCACTTGAGGAGCCAAAAAATATCACATCCAACTGTTCAATTTTACATGCAACACTGCATTTTCAATAAGCAATGGCTGTCATCTACTTCCCTTTACATGTTCAACTACAATTAAAAATTCCTTACCCTTAACACCAGTTTCTTGTACTTTTCAGACAAATCCACTTTGACACATCTGCCTTGGAACCAAAGGGCTTTGTTGGCACAATGCTCAACCATGGCCAAAGCATCTTCTCTGGTCTCCATCTCAATGAAGGCCTGAAAAGATTAAAACACACATTAAAAAGGACTCTGAAACACACAACACTTTCCCAGGCAGTGATTTAACTTAAAACACAGCACTTCCAAATACTGAAACAAAATCATGAGGTTTAACTACATCTATCCTCACCAAACACTTTAACATTTACCCAAGTGCTCTACAAACCCCAGCTTTTCCACTCAGAACATCTGTCCCATAGACAGTTCTGAAATTAAACAGGCATTCAAATCATCTGCCAAAAAAGTCACCATAAAGTAAAATATTATTTAAATAAAAAAGTATCAGGACAATGAAACTCTTATTTAGTGCTTATGTACCTGGGAATGTCAGGGTAGCTGTGAGACTACCTCAGTATTTTATTTTTGGTTTTTGAGAGAAGGCTGAAACGGAAAGGCAGCAACTGCTGCTCCTCCAGCTTTGTAAGGAGATCTCATGAGGCTGCTGAATGAGCTTTAAGCAAACACATCTGGGTTGGAGTATCCTTGCCAAAAAAACTGAAAGCTGTTTCAGCAGCCAACTTAGACAGCAAAGGGATTTTGTTTTTCCAGTGAAATAAGGTCAGGGAGGACTTCCTAGGGGTCACACAACAGTTCAGTAATTTTTCACTTCTCAAGTGTGGCATTAGGGGATTCAGGCACCCATCTCTTTGTAAGAGCAGTAGAACTTTCTTTTTTACTCAAGAGAGCAATGAACTGGGACAGTAAAGCTTAAAAAATTAGAGCTAAATAGTTTAAACTCCTGTATATTTATAGAAACCTTGGCCGTGCACATCCAAAGCATTTCACTACACACATGGAATGGTCTGTCTTCCAATCTTTCTCTTCCAAGCTAGAAAAGCACAGTAGGACTGCTTTTGTTTAAAGAATGAAAAATAAAGGGTGAATAAAAGAAACATGTAACAGTGGAATATATTTATGTTTCATAGGTAATGGTTTTTCAGCCCTAAGGTATTACTGCACCTGAGTGGGTCGCAGCTGGTGAGAGAGAGATGGTGAATCTTGTTTCCTGAATCAGAAGGCTGATTTATTATATATTATATAGAATACATTATGACTATGCTAATAGAATATAGAGAGAGGTTTGCAGAGCAGCTAGGCTAGGCTAAGAATAGATAGAAAAAAATCCACAACAAAGTTGTGTTCAAGGCCTCAGTCCCCTAGCTTGCACTGGTGATTGGCCCTTAATTATAAACATAGGAAATGAGCCAATCAAGGTGTCCCTGTTGCATTCCACAGCATCTGATAATAATTGTTTACCTTGTCTTCTGAGGCCTCTGGCCTCCAGAAGACGCAGAAATCCGAAAGAAAGGATTTCTGTGGAGAAATGTCTGCAACACTAAGGAAACAATCCCATGGGTTTTTCAGCCCTAACAAAACAAGGCTCCAGGCAGGAATCTGCATAATCCAGTAATTCAACTTCCTTACTGAAATACATTTGTTCTGTTTTTAAAGCAGCTCATATCCCAGGGACATCTCACAGGAAGCTCCAAAGCAAACCCCTGACCTAGACAGACCCTGGGTCATTTCCAAACCTATGCCAGAGCACCAAGTCCATATTTGCCCCAGGTGAAGGTGTAATTTTTTTCCCAGTTAACCCCCCTTCAAGGCCTGCCCCAGGATTCCCCTGCTTCACCTGGCTTTTCATTCTCATGAGGATGTAGTTCTTGATCTTGCCATAGGGCTCAGCCAGCTTGAGCACGGCGTTGTCGGAGTAGCCCGAGTGGGGCAAATTGCTCAGGTGGATCACACGACCCAGCTCTGGTTTTGGGGGCTCAGTCTTTTGGTCAGGCTTACCCTCAGGTTTCTAAGATTAAAAGAGAAAGGGTTTTTTAAAGATCCATATAAAAAATATAGTGACTGTTCCTTGATTAATCTGATGCACTGAAAAGTACAGAAATTAGGAATAACTAAAATGCAGCAGCCTCATAACACTGACTGCCCCAAATTAAAATAAGGCAATGCTAAAAAAGCAGAAGTGTTTTACCTTTATTCTCTTGTATTTCTGTGACAAGTGGACTCTGACTGGTTTACCAAACACCAGGGCAGGTGTTGTTGAATAATATTCCACTGCAGCCTGGGCATCTTCAGTGGTTGACATTTCAATAAATGCCTGAAATCATACAAAATCAAATTAAGTGCTGCTCTTTCAGGAATCTAATTTTGTTTCAAATTTTCAAGCTCTTCCATGCTTCCTTATAAAAATAACTGCATCAGAAATGAAAACTGCTTTTTGGTTACAACATGAACTGACCTGCAGAACTTGGCAGACACTTTATTCAGGTGCACAAACAAAACAATTTTGTTTGCTTACATTCCACCTAGATTTGGATTCAAAACATTCAATTGCTTCCTGCTTTTTCCACTTCTACAGTATTGCTTTTTTTCACACTTCAAAATAAGGCACACTCCATAATACAAACTAAGATCAAGTAAGTTTTCAGATAGTTTTCAAACAAGAGCAGAATGTGGTGTTGTTGAGAAAGCAATGAAAACCAACCAGGAGGATTTTCCAATATACAAGTGAAAATGCAGAAATGAACATTGCTGGAAACACTCCTTTCCTTTCCTTTCCCACATGCCCCTGATGCCAGATGTGCCATCTCAGTGGGTGGCTGAGCAAGTCCTTTGTCAAAAACAAAGCTCAGACAGTGACAGGAAGCCCAGCAGACACAGCAGCCAGCCCCCCCAGCAGTGCCCTGGGACCCAACCTCACCTCATTGATTTTGTTCAGAATCAGGTGATTTGTGATTATCCCAAAGGGTTCAACAAGCTGCAGCAGCTGATATCTCAGGTTCTTTCCCCTCTGGAAATCCATGATGTGCACAACTCTGCTTGTTTCCTGTTGAACACACAGCATGAGAAATCCTGAGTACCAGCAAACCTAAATTCTGCCAAGGCTCTGCTCTACTGGTGTAACTGGTTTAAGTTTCTAAAAACTATTTTTATCTATCTTCACTAGTGACCAAAAGATGCATCCAGAAAAGGCACAGAGTTTCTATGGATTTCCAGAGCAAGATGCCTGCCATGCCAAAGCTGCCTTTCCTTAAGTTCATTTCCCACAGCTTTATCATGAAGAGAACCTCTAAAGAAGTTCTGTACACTTCTGGAATAAATATTTTGTGGAGTACTCAACACAACAAACTCCCAATCTCACGCTGAAGTTTCAGTACTTCCACACAAATTTAAAATCTCCCTTCTAAAGACAATCAACTAATTAAAAAATCCACACCTTAAGCAAACACAGAAAAATTGTACAACAAAAATGTGAGTTAAAAAAAAGAAATAATTTCAATACTAACCACTCTGCCCTTCTGCATGTGTCTGGGTCCTTGCATATTTCCATTTCCAGCTCCTTTAAGAAATTAAATGAATAAACAATCTTAGTTCAATCTGTAAGACTGGGATAATGTCTCATCATGAGTTCTTAAAAGATATGTCACTTGTAATACCAGAGTGAGATCAAGTTCTAAAAACTAATTATTTCATTGCACTCTAAAAAGGCTTTTTATTTATTTCAGAGCTCTTGTAACCTGGGGTCCACACATCACCAATTCAATCACAATACCCATTAAAAAAATCCAAAAAACCAAACAAAAAAACCTCCCTTTCAAATAGTTTGGCCTACAGTTAAATCTGAGATACTTTGAAAAATTAATTATGTTATTTTAATGTCAAAGTATGAATGCATCTATAACCTAAAAAGTGCAATATTTGTAAGTAAACATAGTAATGTGTAGTATTTGTAAAAAATTATGTAAAAAAGTGTAATATTTGTATGTAAGCAAGTAAAATATTTGTACTCTGTCAGGATATCCAGGTAAATTAATTAGTTTTGCTCTTTTAGTTATTTGAACTATCTAAAGGTAGGAAGTAAGAGCATCAGGCAAGAATCTGATTCTTAACCTCTTTTCCTGAGAGGAAGAGGTTTGCATCATCCATCTTCCCACTTCTATTCCAATTTATTTCTCATGTTCACTTGAAAATAGGGGGAAAAAACACTTAGGACACTGAATTCTTACCAGAAAACTGCACCAACATGTAGCTACTCAGAACACAGACAGAAAAATCTCCTACATAGGAAAAAAAAATCCAAGTGCTCAACACATGTAGATTAATCTCAGTTAAAAATCCCCAGCCATAGGGAGGTGGCAGCTGGCAAAAAGGTGAAGTGTGGGAACTCAGTACCAGTCTTTAATCCCACCACAGCCAAAGTATTTTAGCTCTAGTGCTGAGAAAAAGATTTTCCTTTACTGTTTGAGAACACCAGTGACAAATTAAAGCAAGAATAAAAAAAAAATAATTCACAAAACCCCTGAAATTAAGCCTGGTGAAGGTAGGTGCCTGCTGAGGTTACCTCTGGGCCCAACAGGAGGTCCTCCAAGGTGGAATGGAGGTGGTGGTGGTCCCAAAATTCCCGGTGCAGGGTTTGTAGATTGCTGCAACATAAAGGGATCACCCCTAAAAAAAAAGGAGAAAACACACTGTCATTTTAAACCAAGGAACTGTGAAGCTTTCATTCACAAAACACCCTAATTTCTGCAGAGCTTCTATGCACACAACTCAGGCTACTTTCACTGCTGGCTTTCAGATGGACAACAAAGGGAGGAACCCATTTGAACAAAAAAAAAAAAAGCTGTTTCACAAAATGTTAGGAACTCCCTCTGCTTCAAATAAACAATTATAAATACTTCAAAATTAATTACTACTTACATTCCATGTCCTGAATCACTGTCAGGATTCCATTCTGGGTATCTTAAAAGAAACAAAATTAAAAGAAAATGTAAGAAACACACCATCTCCTCTAGCTGTGTAACACAAGCAGCAATACCTGGAGGTGTAAGACAGCTGCAGCACAGGCAACACTCCAGGCCCACTGCCAGAGCCATGAGCAGCTGACAGAAATGCTGCTCTTCAGGACAAACTCCCTACTCTGTTTGCATATCTGCTGGTTTTACAAGAAAAATGTAAAAGTGGTATCAACAACTCCAGTTACAACAGATTCTCAACTGCTAAGTTCTAGCTGTTACATATACATCAGTAGGATTCCAAAGCTACCAGGATCCCTTTTTGTCCTGAAGATGCTCCAAGTTGCTTTTATCCCCTAGAAGGCACAGTAAGTTTTCTAAACTTGCTTTGTGCAACAGTTATTTATAATCAGGGAACACTGTGAGCTGGAAAAGACCCACAAGGACCATCCAGGCCAGCTGCTGGCCCTGCACAGGACAGCCAGGAATGGCAGGCTGTGCCTGAGTGCTGTCCCAGGCTGAGCCCTCCTCCCCAGTTACTGTACTTCCAGTTCATACATTTCGAGCAGCAGCTGACAGCGGCGGCTGTGAGTCGCTCCATTGATGTGATGGTTCCACTCCTGCACAAAGTAAACAAGGCACAATTAGCAGCCACACAGGGCAGCCCTTCCCACAAAGTCATGGCCTACAGCAGTGTCTGCTCTGCTAAGCTGCAGTTTTGCAGATCCATAGAATGGAATCTGTGCTGGTGCTTTGAGGAGACACTGACACTGGACCTACCTCTTCTCTGCTAACCTGGCTCAAAAGGTGCCTGATGGGAACGGGGCTGCTCCTGCCTCAGAGTGCAAAACTGCCTGGAAAACTCCAGCCCAGGCACAGAGGGCCATGGCAGCCTTTGCAACTGAAGGCTGTTTGTATCTCTTCAGGCATTGCAGAATTTCCTCTACTCTGCTTCATTCCTCAGATTTCTACAGATTATTATGAAGTAAGACTCCAATTTTTAGAACCATAGAGGCCAAGAAATTGCACGGAATTCAGAAAGGAAAGACTAAAAGAAACCTAAGTGCATAGCTAGGACAAACTACAAATATATAGGTGAAATATAAAATATATGACCACTTGAGGGGAATAATAAAGGAAAAAAGCAGATCTAAACCAAGATGGTACAAAGGAGAAGTAATGAAATTGAACCATATCATCCAGATAAAACCCCTCCTTGGTTCTGGTTTAAGCACTAGAAAGGAATGAGGGATTTCTGCTTTTTCTCTGCAGACCATTTTAACTACAAAGGGAGTTACTTATTTTAGTGCCTGAGCTCTGTATCTTTATACTCTTCCAAGTACAAACACAAATCTGTGCTTTATTCACATTTGTGAAGTGACAGAAGCTCTGGAGTTTCCCTGCTGCACATCTGGGAGCCACAGCCTGACCTTCACTCTGCTGCTCCTCAGGGAAGAAAAGCACCAGCAGAGATAAACAGGGGGGAGAGTTATTCAAGAGCCTTGGGGCTGAAGGTTTTCTCCAACTGAAGGTTTTTTCTTATCAGCCACATTTTCAACTATGAACACAAAGTGCACTGGCAACTGCTTTATGTGGCTCTTCTTAAATGTCTGCTTCTGCTCAGCACCCACAAAGGATTTTTGCCTAATCCCTTATCTTTCCAGATTTTTGGTCTCTGCCACACTACAGCAGTCCTGGATACAATGAGACATTCCCAAGGCTCACTGTAGTGTTTCCATATGTTAAATGCCTATCCTGCACTTCCTACAAAGGAGGAAAATCTGGATTTAAAGTCTCTCATAAAGTACTACAATATTACTCCATGATGCTCCTGACATGGAGCAAGATGAAGTCATCCCTTTTAGCAAGATGTAAAATGAGAGCACCACTTTTTCTTGTTAACTGCACAAGATGTACGCTCTGCAACTATAAATAGGCTGGCAATTAGGATGAAAAATACCCACCAAAAAAAAAAATCTATGAACCATTCAATACAAAGTTTCTTCAGTTCAGTACCTGCTACCAAGTGTTAGCATTACACTCTAGAAAATAGTCCTTTAAACCCTAAACCCCTCTAAATTCAGGGGCTGGTTCCACCAGACATAACATGCTTTGAATCTGTCTCAACACAAAACTGATGTAGAAGTTATCTGCAAACCACAAGCAAAGTTTGGGAGATTTAATTCTATTAAAATGCTTTCCAATTGGCAGAAAAGGGGGATGTGACTGCAAGTTCAGATTTCTCTTCTCCCCCAGGGAACAATGGCAGCTCATCTACGATAACTTTTTATTACACAATTCTTAATCTGGATTCCCTTTGCTGCCTGCACCCATTTGGATGCATCCCCTCCCCAGAGTTTTGGGGAGGGGATTATTTGTATTTACAGGAACTCTTTAACACAAAGGCCCCAAGCTGAGAGAGAGAAAACCTGAACTGAGTTTCTGGAAAACCCAGATTCCCCTTTGGCTGGGTTGATGCAAGCCAGAGGACACTCTGTTCCTCAGAAAATGAGGCCACACTCGAGCACCTAATTTTAGCCAGCCCTCTCCCAGGGCCACAGCCAGGTTCTCCCTCTGAGAGGTACCAGGTTCAAGCACTTCACCTCCAAATTCATCTGCTCAGGTTGCATCAGCCTTTGTCTCTGGCAGGAAAACAATCCCTCCACATCTAACACCTCATTCCCTGATAAAGGGATCAGGATTGACAAAATGCCCAAAGAACTGGGGCACGATTTACTTCACAGACAGAAAATAAACTCGATCTTAAAATATACACACATCAAATAAAGAAGCAATTAAGAACATCACTAAAATTTAAAAAAAATAACACCAGAAGACTACTCTGCTAATTTAATTTACACTAAGGATATTTAACACCTTGCTTGCATTTTAAACACACATAGCTTGATCAAACACTTTTAAAAATCACCGATATTTTTATTTGGAGGTGGGGAAAATGATATTTTGTTACTACAGTAATAAATTTACATAGTCCCAGCTATGAAAAGCATTCCCTTTCTGCTTTCCATACATTTCGGTTCAAATCAGATTACTTTAAAAGTTATGTTTTACTTGATTTGATTTTGTGGGAGACACAAAATAAGGAATTGTGTAATGGTTGGGTATACAAAGCAGAGGAAAGAAGGAGAGAAAGAAAATTCTTGTGGTGACATGATTTCTGAAATCAGAAATAAAGCCTCGACTTGGGTCATAAGAACCAGATGATCCAACCACAAGTATTTTATTGTGTACTAGCAGTTTTAAAGTCAGAGTATATTCCTAAAAAGAAAAAATCTTTTACATGTTACAGAAGAGGTCAGCCACTTAGGTTATGCTGTTAAAAGAATTTGGTATTTCTCATACCTGGAAAGGTATTTCCATGAGGATATCCTTTGATTAGATCTGCACTCCAAAGCACACTAAGAGTCATGAGCCTTTAAAATAAAGAGCTAAAAAGACCCCTACTTACAGGATTACTGGTTGCCATCTTCAAGGACCTCAGAAATTAATGTTTTCAATCTAACCAAATGAAGTCCTTTTACAGAACTGAGCATGGCAGCTAAACTGTTAACACTTAAAACTTTAGTGAAAATAAACGTCCAATACAGGAGACAAGAAACCTGGATTACTGTATTTTGTATCAAAAGTAATTAAAGCAACACAAGTTCATAAACTGTCAGATCAGGTGGAGCCATACAGCGTGTGCTCTAGAACTGGTTTGATCCTTTCCTTGCAGGGAAAGAATAATTCTTGTGTTTCAAAAAGATCAGATGTACAGAACAGCACTTTTTGAGAGGTAACTGTAAAGAAATGGTTAGTAACAGCAATTCCACATTGTATCAATTTTACAGTAACAGCATGTATTATGTTTTCAATTGAAGGCCTTCAAGCTAATTAGCCACTAATTGAGACAAGAGGGGCACTGTATTAGCCAATTAGCCAATTAAATTGCCTAGTACACTGGAAATCAGCAAGATGAGTACATTGGAAAAGGTGAAAGTGAGAAGGCTCTGAAAACACCATCTGAATCACGTTGAGCAACCTGCTCCCTTTGCAGAGCTGCACTAGGTGTGGATAACTAAGAGGGAAGTTCCAGCATCACCGAACACACCCGAAGATCCACTCTACTCGTGAGCCAAGTAAAGAACACTACTAGGAACACAGAGCAGGATACTGCAACAGCAGACTGATTGCTGGGAGAGTCTACAGGGATAGATGCAACATGTGACAATAAAAAGTGAGTCTGAAGTGTTCTAAGAGAGTTGTGAAAAAAGGAGAAAAATGACGACAAATTTCAGCCATAGTATGAGATAGAGTGTTAAAGTGAAATTAAAAAGGCAAGAATGAGCTAATCTAAAACGTGGTTTTTACTTTTGCAAATAAGTTCCAGGGCTCTACATTAACTCTTTCCCTCTGGACAGGGAAAAAGCAGAACTGTGCAAGAATGCATCTTAACTACATATAAATCAGCAATCAAGACAGATGTGGAGGAGAGCTGAAACTAGCTTCCGGAATGGCACAGTAGATACACTGCAAAAAAACCCCAAACCAACAAAAAAATACCAAAACCCACCCCAAAACTGCTTGAATGCCAGATGTTTGTGGTTAAGAGAACATGTAGATGTAAAATATAAACAAGATACCCCAGTAGATGACAGCTGTTTGACTTGAAGTTAAGCAATCTGGGCAAATAAAATACATTAATGTAAAGCCCTGGTTTACAATGTTTGTCAACAATTACCTTGCAAATAAACCAAGTGCCTTTTTCACTCTCAAACCAACTTTCAGATCATTTCAAAAGCAACCAGGCCATAGAAATAATTAAAGAAATAGGTAAAAACAGAACAGATACTACAACGTAAAGGAAAATAGAAGTATCTGGTGCATAACTCACCTTATTAGAATGAACTGGCATATCACATATAGAGCACAGATGGGGATAACCCTTCGGTAAGAATCCATGGAAGTCTTCAATATTGCTATTTGGAGGAGCACCTCTCTTTTTCTCAAAGAGAGATCTCTCGGGACCAGGACCACGACCCATTCTGTCATACTCACTGTCAAATTTATGATAGTTATGCGAAGTCTCACCATAAAAAGATTCATCCCTACACCTTTCTCCATCTCTCAATCTGTCATCTTCATAATCCATTCTGTCATAATAACCAGATTCTTGAGAACGACTTCCATGGTCATAGTCAACCACTGGGTTGAGACTAGGACCACGATCATCAAAGCTATCTCTTCTAAAATGCCTTTTTTCTTCCCAATCATCCCTAGGTACTCTGTATGGTGGTTCCCGTGTGGATGATCTGCCATCTCTACCATAACCTTCTTCAGCTCTCCTCCTTTTAAGTTGTAGAAGGATCTGAGGCAAGTTTTCAGGAGTGATCTTGTCCTCTGGATAGCGACTCAGTTCATCTAAGTCTCTAGCAGACAGACCAAAGCTGGCCAAAATGTTTGTGGCCTGGTCTGCATCTCCACGGTGCTGAGAAGACAAAGGGAGCGGACCTCTACTTCCAATGTTAAATATAGACTGCAAATTATGGGAAGAGGTACTACCAGAAGACAGTGCACTATGAGATCCTTGTTGGTTCAATGAAGAACTCATTCCAAGATTCATTAAGCTAGCAAGGCGTGCAGTACCCTGGTTCATCCTTCCAAGAGATGCTGGCATATTTAAAGACTGGGTAGCAGCAGCAAGAAGGCCTATTCCTGCAGAGAGGTCACGCCCATGACCTTGTGAATCCCTACTCAGAGATGACTGCTGGAATGACTTGGACATTGTAGAACTAGAGCTTGTCTACTTTATGGATCAAAAAATTCTTTTTGTTTAGTTTTTTTTTTTTTTTAAGATGGCTGCAAAGAGAGCTCACACTAGAAAGCTAGGCAAACTTCACTTCAAAAACGGTAACGCCAAGAAAGAGGATCAATAATGACTGCAGATCTTCTTCAAGCTGAGAAACACCAGACAATTCTGTAGAAAAACAAGCAGTTTTAGTCATAAATCCCTTTAAACAGATGCAGTTTTAAACTTATGCATCATGTTGAGCTAAAAAACATTAAAGATCTCAATCTTACAAGGCTTTTATCACATAACAGATTCAAGAGGTACCCAGAACCTACATATATTATTGCAGATAAAAATACAGTAGTGTTTCCTATACATACTACTCTTCTTCCACAAAAAGCTACTTTCACACTGAAGAAAGGTGAATTTCAGAAGTTTGCGATGTCTGAAAGCATCTATAAAGTTTACTGACATGTAAGCCTTGATCTCTGGTTAATGGCTTTATTCTTACCCTACATTACTGTACTGTGTCTGTGAGAAGAACACAAAAAACTTAGGCCCATAGAATCCAAGATGACTTTGGCATATAACACATATTTGAAAATGAAACCTCTAGCACCACAGAACAGGACGAAAGGAAGTTAAAAGTAACTGAAGTTTGGGCAAAAAGTTTCTGCTATAAGATCTGTAAATAAGACCAAACACAATATTCAGTCTTTACGCAGTAAAATTCCAATTACTGATGTGAAGACAGATGTGAACAAGAAAAACAAGTTTTACATTTTGCAGGAAGTAAACAAGACCTCTTGTTCCAATTGCAGTTACACTGCTAACAGCATTTCTGAAGGGATTCTTTACTCTGTTACATGGCAGCTGTGACACACCAGCCTGTACTCTCAGACCTCAAACTAAACAAGGTCAGGATTAGTGCAGGGATGGGAGACCCAAGGAAAACCCTGCTCCTGCAGGAAGAGACCCCAGTGAGTCAGGAGATGGCACCACATCCCAGTGGCACTGGGGCTGGCACTGACACCGTGACCACCTGTGGGAGTTAAAGATCCTAAAGCACAGCTCACAAGAGAGAGGTGACTCTGGTGCCCCACTAAACACTGACCTAGCACTCCAACATTAGGTTCAACTGCATTTACACAAAGTTCTAACTAAACAATTTATTAATATCCACAGCATGCTGCAATGAATACATTTCATAAAATGTTCTTTCAGGACAGAGCAGAAATAACTGTAATACTTCCCCCCATCCTCCTCCAGCCTTGGAACAGATACACAAAGTTCAAAGCAATTCAACACATGTGAAAATATTCCAGCAGGAATAATCTGCTCTTGGGTCCCCGACACTGCCAGTGTGGGCAGAGCAGCTCTGCCTCTCCAGCAGAGCCACCCAGGAGCACATCAAACACACAATCACTGGGAAAAGAAACAGGCACAGGCTGCACAGCTGCAAATGAAGTCAGCTCCCAAGAGAACAGGTAGTTTGGGGAGGAATGGAAAGGACAAAATGAAAGCAAGGACCTTTCCTTGAAGAGAGCAGCTCTGCAGGAGGCAATGGCTCTTGTACTGGAAAGAGAAGGAAAAAGGTCAAGGTTAGAGGTCTCTAGCTCCACTGCCTGCTCAATACACAGCCTGTTCCAACACTGCACAAAGCTGAAAAGCACTTGGGTTTTTCTCAGTAGCAGCATGTCACAAAACTATGCATTTATGTAAAAAAACCAAAAGATTCCCTGAAAAATACACAAAACACACATAACTCCTACAACTCCACCTTTGCAAACTAACTCCTTTATACAATTTGCTACACACTCTGTTATCAATGCATTTAAACTCAGCTACATTTTTAAGATTCAAATATGCTGGAGTCATTAAAATGAAGCTTAACTGTGTGACATTTGTTAAGAATAAGAGATTGAGAAACATGGGTATGAAAATAAGTTTGAAAGTTCTGAGGCAGAAGACAGAAAAACACTGCAGAAAGCTTCAGAGGAAAACAGTAACACAAGAACAGAGGGGGAACACACCAGGTGAATTCTGAGGGAGATGTCCCAGAGAAGGGGGCCACACTGGAGGACACCTGAACACAAAGCACTGAAGAATTACATTGTAAAAATCAAAACTCTTCTGAGTTCAAACAGAGAGGAACTCTAATATTCACCTGGGTACCATGCTTTTATCTTACATTCATTCAGTGTTCTTTGAAGTACTTTTATGACAATTTTACAAGCTAATCCTTACTCATTCAATTTTTACACCTGAATTTCTTCCTAGTTCATTCACCCTCTTTCAGAAGGGTTTGAAGCTGAACTTACTGGGTTCTTCATAAAATCAGGTATTCCAGAGGGCCCTCTGAGCCTGAGCCAGCAGCAATTCCACAGATACCCCTGTGGTCAGGACAGGCTCACTGTGTCCTGCTGTTAGTGCAAGGACCAACATTATTCAAGTTTCCACCAAATCAGGAAAGTTCTCCACTTTTGAAAAACACCCTTTATTTGAACAAATGCTCCCTAATCCTCCTGTCACAGCTGTCAAGTGGCAGTTCATTGTGGGCTGCTGCAGAGATTAGCAGGGTGCAAACCCCATGGCACCCCAGGCTGGCAGGACCCGATGGTGCCATGCTGAGACCCCACTGCAGAGCTCCACAGAACCACACCCAGCTCCTGCAGCTGCAAACACCCAGGGAAGGGGCAAAGGGAAAATAAAAACAGGAAAGATGGCAGAATAACCAAGACAAAGACATAGAGAGGGACAATCTTATGGAAAAGCATGAAGTGGGACAGTAAGACAAGTGTATGATGAAGACACAGCACAAGGTGGCAATTGGTGCTAATCAGGAAATGTCCTACATCCCATTAGGTACTTGAGTACTTAAATTAACCAGTTTGAATATCCTCAAAAAACCACTATTTATCACACCATCATCCTACAACAGCTGCTGCACTCCACTCCTAACCAAGCCCATCCTTTAAGCCAACAGAAAGAGGTGGGGAAGAGCTCTACCCTCACTCCAAAGATGTTTAACTTCCACAGGGTCAGGTTTAACGTGGTCCTAAGGCAGCACTTGCTGTGCTGCTGATTCCATCCCAGTATCTGATGGGGACAGGTTCCCATGGAGCAGGGCCAGCTTTTGAGACAGGGTGCCATCAACTGAGTCACAGCAACAAGATGGGCAGGACTGAACAGAGCTGCCTGAGAGCCAGACATGAATAAGTTCAAAGTGTTGTGCTACTTGTTCTCCATGAAATTTCAGCTAAGTGGGAACAGACAGCCTTGCAGGTAACACCTTTTTTAAAGATCTCTTGGGAAAAATTTGGCCATATTAAGATTTGAAAATATATATTATCAAGCAATCTTGAAATAAGTTGAAAGTCAAAATGTTATTAGATTTCCAGACAATGAAAACAATTTGTATCTACAAGTTGCAAAAGAGTGTTCTATAAAGGCAGACAACAAAAATAAGGAATTTGAATCCTACAGAGTACACTGTTATCAAACAGAGCCCAAAATGAGGCTGATTTTTAAACACTGTAGAAGGTTTTTCTCTTAGTGTAAATCTGAACATATCTTTTCAATAAAGCTTATGAATATGAACTCTTGCTCCAATATTAAGTTTGACCTGACAACAGTTTAATTCAGTGAATTTTTGGAATATATTGATCATGCTGAACACAATAACCTCAGCTTGTCACCTTTTATGGAACACAAATAGGCTGAAAATAAGTCCCCAGCTCCCTATTCCTTTTGCCACTCTCAGGGGGTTTTAACTTATGCAGAGTTACTGTAATTTTAATGGTAATCTTGCTCTTAGAAGAACTCTTTTTTTACCCATTCCTCTTCCACTATTTACAAAAAAAGTGTTAAAAATTACAAGTAACTGTTTTCACTTTCTAGTCAGCTTCACTTTCACTTCAGAACACATTGAATTAGAACAAATAAATTCAGGTAAAAAACCAAATTTTATGGTAAAAACCTGAAATTATTTACAAGCTGAAAAGCACACCCTCATTTTGTAACAACACAATGCTTTTGCAGACCGTACACCCTTGGGAAAAAAGTACCACAGAAGTTTTTGGAAGTCTGCTCTTTATAAACATCTATAGGTTTTCCTCCTCATCTCTTACACATCATACTCTGTGTGGCAATCCCTTCTGCCATGGGACAATTCTTCTGCTCCTTGGCAAAACTGGCTCCAGCACATCATGGCACAAAGGGCTACTGAGGGAAGAGACTGGAATTTGGACACACAGCCCCCCCACGCTGGTCTGAGAATTAATGGTAGCAAAACCAAGAACTTGCAAGGAAATTGGAAGCAGATGTTGTCTAGTTGCTGAATGACCAAGTACAATGGATCTCAAATCCAAGGGATTAACTTTTGGACAATACAGCAAAGGCCACTGCATTGTCCAAAGGCAAAGGAGGAATTGCCCAGCTGCCTCAGAGAAATGCAGATTCCTGCTCATTTCAGCTGCCAATACTCAGAATGGTAATTTATTTAGCATAGCTGTTCCACATGCAAGAAAAGCACTCATCTTGCTCAAGCCACCTCAAAGGTCATGCCCTTCATGAAACTTCAGGAGCACCTGGCACACAGGACTCACGCTTTTTCTGGGCACAGATTAACCACTCTGCTTCAGGCACAACAACTGGAGGAGTTTCAGTTCGTAGGATTATGTTTCTCTTCATCCCAGGGACTTCCTGATCAGAGGAACACAAAATAATCTGAGAGTTGAAGTGACTGTAACAGAGGATTGCTTCAGAATAGGGACATGTGACATCTGAACAGAACATTTACAAATGGGGAATTGAAATGACTGGTTTAGCAATCAAGAATCTTAAAAGAACTTACAGTTTTCAACATCTGAATGCAAAAAGGAACATAAAAGAGATTGGTTTCCTATTTCTGTTCATTATATAATTTAATAAATTCAACCAGGCCTCTTGTGTAAGAGGTGCATTTTAAAAGTGCATTTATTCCTTTACATAAACAGAAATAGAAAAAAAGAAGACTCAAGAACAAGAGAAAGAAGGCAAAACCCACTTATTTTTTGAAAGGGAAAGAAGTTTACACCCAGAAACAACAGGTAACTGTTGTCACTGTGGTGACCACACCACAAACACCTCTATGGCTTCCAGCCACTCCTTTGCACTGCTTTCAATCCCAGGGACACCTTCAGAGCTCTCCAGTAAGAAGATGCACACAGGCTCCTAAAGCTCCAAAAAGCTCCATGGAGGCACTAACAGAGGGGCTCTGCCAAAACCAGGCTGTGTGGAATGCTGTGTGATTTTACTGGGAAACTCCAGCAACAGAAATGTGCTCCCATGCACAACAAGGACACAATCCTCCTGCATTCCCAGCAGCTGTGGGGACCAACAGCCCCTCAGACACCAAAATTCTGACATCAACCCCAGAACAAATCACAGAGCAATTTTTACCATTAAAAAAAATTAAAAAGAAAAAAAAAAAGAAAAAAAAAAAAGAAAAAAAAAAAAGAAAAAAAAAAGAAAAACCTCACACAGAACAGTTGTGTGATCTGGTAACCTGAATTTCCATCTGCCTTGAGGCATTTCCAGGGCTGGGATAAAATCCTGGTCTTTCCCAGCTGAAATCCTGCTTGAAGTTGCAAGAAGCTGCAGAGAAAAAAATCAAAGAACTGTTTCACTGGTTCAGTGCTCAAAATAAAACCCCTTTTGTTGAAATTATAACTGCACAATATGGTACTTAAACACTCACAAACTAAATGAGTTCAGAAATATTATGAAGTATTTGCTTTTGTTTTCAAGACTTGTTGACTCAGAGAGCTGATGAAGAAAGGAAGCAGCATTGAAAAAAACCCTCATAAATGAACAAACTGAATGGAAATA
Organism: Melospiza georgiana; assembly: GCF_028018845.1. NCBI lineage: Eukaryota > Metazoa > Chordata > Aves > Passeriformes > Passerellidae > Melospiza > Melospiza georgiana. Next base: position 16,450,840 of record NC_080444.1, read on the forward strand.
ATTTCATTGCAGCTCTGCTTGCAACAGCTTCTCCCCCAGATTTGTGGAGCCACCCAGAAGCCTCCTGAGTATTGCATTATAAAATACCTTTGTATTCACCAAATCTCTCAGCAGAGACATGTGCAATCACAGCAAAGGGCAGCACACAGCTTTTCCTAATTTCTCACCCAATTAATGAGTGCTTTTATTAAGTGCAGTTTATTCCTGAGTAAACCAATGGTTATAATATAACAGCTATACAAAACTTCAGTCTGGAGCCCCAAACACTGACTCTTCTTCCCCCCTCTTGAACTGATTTTCAGTTTTTATCTTTAGGAACATGGATATCCACACTTTAAGGACACATTTAGGAATTTCTCTGGTGTTCTTTTCCCATAACTTAGTTCCAGGATGTATGTAACACCAAGTGCACAATGCAGAAGTACAAACACTGACTTATCACTTCACAAACACATCCAAGGTCTGAGTGCCAGTATCCTCACTCAGAACTCAGTAATGAATCATTTTGGGAAGTTTTTTGGATAAAATTCAAGACAGAAGTTCACTAATTTCTTGGGAATGCAATAAAAACCTCAGTATGTTCACTACATGTTACAAAAATAATTTACCATTTTAGCACATTGAAAACAAGAAATATTAACATTTCAAATAGGAGAAGATGAAATCACTGGATCAATAGATTCTTTGTAAAGAAGCTCCTGAAAATGCACCCTTTCCTTCTCCCCATGAAAACTACACAGACTGCTTTAAGAAACTTACATTTTCGACCAGAGCTGCTCCCTACTTATCTGACTCCAGGAAATCAGGACCACCTACAGTTCAAAAAACCTGAAGAATTTAAGGCTGAGTAAAAAGAATGAAGATCGTTCAGCAGTTTGAACCACTATTAGATACTTTTTTCCCAAAGGTCTGCATCGTGGAAAGAAAAACAGCCACACATTTGGAATCTGAGGGATGGTTCAGCTTTCTTTCAACAACGTAAATGCCTCATTTATCATTTAACAAAGCAGTTTTTCAGGCTCCCAGAAAGTTCTTTTCAACTTCTGGAGCTTTTCAGAATAGGTGAACTTTGTATCTCATTACTCTGACTCTGGAAGCAGTGTGTGTACATTAAAGAAACGGAACGTTATCAATCCACCACGAGAAGAAAAAAAACACCCCCGCAGCTTGATTTGTAAGCACAGCCTGAATTATATGAAAGTGAAACTGAGTAGAAAGAGGGGTCAAACGGCTGCCTGCACTGACAGGATTCTTGTTACTCAATTCATTAATTCTTAAGGCCAGATGGACATCAAAACCAGTGGTTTTAGGCTCTAACGGCGTTTAGAGGTTAAGGAAGGAGGGAGGAACGGGGCCGGCAGCGAGGCCCCGGCTGGAGCGGGCAGGGAGCAGGGCAGAGCTCCGGGCAGCGGAGCCGGGTCACGGCTGCAGCGCCGAGGGCCCGAGCGGGAGCCGCAGTTCCCGGGCCCGGGGGGCGGCGGCGGGGGGGTCGGGGCTTTGTTCGGGCCCGGCGCGGCCGCAGTTCCGGCTGGCGGCGGGCGGGGGCGCCCCGGGGGCCGCGGCACCGGCCGGGCCGGGCCTGCGCGTGACCGCCGCGCGCCGGCCCGCGCCCCCCCCCGCCGCGCGCTCCCGCCTCGCCCCCCCACCCCTCACGGCGGGGCGGCCGCCGCACGACCCCGAGATGGCGGCGGGCCGGGGGCGCGGCGCCGCTCCTACCTGCGGGCCGGCGGGGACGCAACGCGGCGGCGCCTCCCGCTCGGTGCGGCGCCGGCGGCGGGGGAAAGGGGACGAACGGACGGACGGCGGGACTGAGGGAGGGACAGAGGGACTGAGGCGGCTGCGCGAGCCCCGCGCGCGCCTCGCCGCGCTCGCGAGAGCACGCCCGCCCGCTGCCCGCCTGCTCACGTGCCCGGCGGCGGCCGCCCCGCTCGGCTCCGGTATCGCCTGTGAGTCCGCGCCGCTCCCGCCGCTGGCCGGGACCGCCCGCCCCGCCCGCCGTGAGGGATGTGGGGTGTGGGATGGGGACGGGGAGGAGGCGCAGCCGGTAGGGCTCTCGCGAGAGGTGGGGGCCGCTCACCGTGCTCTCGCGAGAGCGCCGCTGCACCGCGCGCCGCCAGCCCGCCGCCCGCGCCCCGCTCATTGTCCGCGCTCCCGCGGGGCAACATGGGAAAGCGCGGGGGGCGGAGCGGGGCGGTGGCCACGCCCCCCAGGAGGAGCGCGGGGCCCGGGGCCGCGGGTTCGCGGCTCCCCTCAGCCGCTTCCGGGCAGCGGCAGCGCCGGCACCGCCGCCGCGGGCTGTGCCCGGGCTATCCGAGGCGTCCGGGGGATCCAGGCTGTCCGGGATATCCACAGTATCCTCTGGTCCCCACGCTGTTCTCTGTGTCCCAGGGCACGATCGCGGGCAGCCGGCCCCGCCCAGCCCGAGGCCGCTCTCCTCAGCACAACGCAGGTGTCACCATCGCTAAAATATTCAAAACTCTGGGCTCTCGCTGGCTGTGAGGCCGTTGGAAGGTTCTGGTAAAAAGGCCCTGCCGCCGATGTGCAAGGCTGTGCTGTTCCACTGATCCAACATTGCCACCTTGTGCTGGATGAGGAGAGGTCCCTGTGCCGCTGCCCTCCTGAAACCCGTGAGCTGTCACCAAAGTACTCGTACAACCCCTCAAGTACTATTCGTAATTTGGATTTACTCCGTAGTAATTCCAAATTCAACATCTTTCTCCCTATTTAATTTTGTGGCCAAAGAACCGGTCTCTCCATTAGCCTGGAAACTGCTGTGCTCCAGCAGCTTTAGGAAGGTGAGGGTGTGTACGTGAATTCAGGGAAAGCTCCAGGGGAAAGGAAAGATCTACCTCTTCAATTCATCACAGCCTGATTTTTCTTCTCTGTAAGTGGCCGGAGAGCACAATGAAACAACAACACAAGGTATTTTTAAAAAATGGAAATGGTACAATATATGTGTTGAAATAACATGGAAATGCTCAGAGAACAATCACAAGAAATCCAGCTCTTAACAAGCTCAAGGTAAAAAAACAATGAAGTGCTCAAAAACAAGCCCATAAATCTCAGTTAACAATCTTCCTGTGCTGTGCTGCTGCAGAGCAGTAAAAGCAGAGCAAATGTAAAGCAATCCAGCCACTTTTGCCTAGCAGAAGTCAGATATGGATTGCAAAATGTATGGTTCTCCTGAACAGAACCATAAATCACGTTGTCATTTCCCAAGAACGAATGCAGGTCCTGCTCCATTTCCTGGCTTTATTTCACTGCCAGTCTTGGACCTCATGGGTTCTCTGCCAATTCCCTTTGCTGTCCTGCACTCGGGGCACCAGACCAGGTCCAAGGTGACTCATTCTGACCTTTACTGATCAGCTGTGTGCTGCAGAAGGAGCTGCACGGTGCTCACTGTCCCCTTCCTGCAGAGGGGACACCCTGAGCTCCAGACCCTGTGCTGACCATTGCAGAACCTTCAGGACATCCCTATTTTTTATTTCCCAGTTTTGCACAAAGCTGGACATGCCCCAGAACCCAGACCACACCCCATGAGCACCAGCATTGGCAGCAGGGCAGGGGGGATTCTGTCCCTGTGATGCCTTGTGAGGGCAGACCTAGAACAGAGACCAGACTGAGCTAAAGAATAAAGTAGGGATTTATTAAGAGGCCTCAAATAGATCCACCTTGGGCAGCACAACCCAAAATGGGCACAAAAGGGACAACAGGTCACAGGGTCTCACACTCTTGGTCCATTAGCATATTGGAGCTAATTGTCCAATTCCAGCTTTAGCCCATGCAGTCCCATCCTGCTTGTTTTTCTCTCTCCAGTCCATGTTGTTTGTGCTCTTAGGCCTGAGATCTGGATCATTTGTCCTTGGTGCCCAGCTAGAGTAGGAATTGTTTTGTCTCCCCACTCTGTGCAGAGAACTCACCATCCCATAATATGAAGCCCAGACTTATACACTAAAGCAGAATAAACCTGAAAAATATAAAAACTGAAACCTGAGGCATCACCTGTGTCCCTGTGCTCAGGTGATTTCCCACCTGCAGAGCTGCCCCAGCACAGGCAGGAGCTGGGGCTGCTGGGGCCAGGCCAGAGGAGGCTCCAGGATGATGCCAGGGATGGAGCAGCTCTGCTGGCAGGAAAGGCTGGCACAGCTGCCATTGTTCACCTGCACAGGAGAAGCTTTGGGGGGAGCTCAGGGTGGCCTTGCAGGGCCTGAAGGAGCCCCAGGAAACCTGGAGAGAGACAATTGACACGGGATGGAGGGACAGGGCACAGGGAATGGCTCCCACTGCCAGGGGCAGGGCTGGATGGGATATTGGGAAGAGCCCATATTCCCCATTTTTTGCCACTTTTGGGAATACCAGCTCCAGCAGCAGAGCCCTGACACAGTGAGTGTTCCTTGGCTGCCAGCAGGCAGGACCCCCCTCTGTAAGGACAGCAGGTGCCCAGCTCTGGGAAAGAGGAAAATTGCTGGGCACAACATAAATCCATGGGGAAACCCCTGATTAGTTTTGCAGGCAGGATTTGTTCTACAAAAACAATAGAACTCAGGCTTGAACCAGGAAAAACCTTTATTTCCCAATGGTTAGTATTTTAACAAGTATTCCCATGTGCAGTACAAAAACTGCCCATTCAAAGCTCTGGATATTCAGCTGGCAGAAGGGCTCATGGCTAAACTAACAGTGTCAGGGACATTTAAGGAGTCTGGATTACTTCACAAACTCAGGGTTTCCTAGAAGACTGCAAGGAATCCAAAGGGATCCAACTCTCATCTGGAGAGCAAAACACTCCTTTTGTTCCAACTTTTGCATTTAAATACCATTTTTGTCTGAAGCCCTGTTGGTCATCTTGCTCTTCCCCACCAGTTCTGATGTATTTTAAATATTCATCAGCCTTTCCCAACCTTTCTTTGTGGGCTCACTTCCCCCCAGGCCTAGGGATGAGAGCTGGTGCCTCACTACAACCTCTCCAGTCTCTATTCTAAAATTCTACTGCACCCAACAGCCTTGTAAGATAATGAAAAGCAAACTCAGCAAGCTTAAATATAAATACATTTAATTGAGGTCATGTAAAAATGTATTTCCAACAAGCAATGAGAGGAGATTAACAATAAATTGTACACATAATTCTTGTTATACCTTGCCCCAAAACACCTTTGATATTTTTAATTCCTAAATCCACATTCTCAAAACAAATTCTCCAGCTGTCCCATTTAAACTGTGGGCTCCAGGTTTCCAATCTTCACCTTTCAAACCAGGCTTTTCAAAGCCGCATCCACAGCTTTACTTCTGACCACTCCTGCTGCTCCAGGAAGCCCCACACCAACAATTTACCTGTAATAAAAACCCAATAAAGAAAGTTGAAAAGAGGACTCCTACTCAACCCTTAGTACTGACAAATCATTTAACTAACATTCATTTTTATATGAAAAATGCACATTAAAATATCTGCAACAGAATTTTCAATTTTCTGTGTGTTGTCTGCATCCAATCTAGGCTCTAACTCCACGGGCAGGAGTTACTCCACTCTCAGGCATGCAGAGTGCTGCCAAAACCTGGCACCACTGAGCACCAGGACGGCCTCACTGGTGCCAGGAAAGCTCAGCAGCACCTTTCTCTCCCAGCAGCATAACACTGCCACAGGCACTGAGCAGCCATGAGCAGCTGACTACTGCTGGGAGACAAAAACCCCAAAACTGGGGGGTTTACAGGGCAGAAAAAATGTGGAGGCACTTTTCTGATGATGCCTACTCTCATCAAGGCTTCATCCAGCAAGAGGAATAGATAAGCTAAACTTATTTCTGGATAAACCACGTTATTTCCACCCTGAGGACCTGAGGCTAGCATAGGAGCCAGCAGAGACATTTTAATTCTAAGACAGCAAAACATTTTTGCCTATTTCCCCTGGCTGGCTCACGGTCACACCTCACCCACGTGGCTCCAGAGCTTTCGCTGTGTCCCACGGGCAGGTCATCCCTTCACATCTGCTCTCGCAGGCTCCAGTGCCCTCCCGGAGCGCCTCCCCGGCTGTCCCAGCCCAGCACAGCAGAGCTCAGCTCGGGGTTCCACACGCGATGGGGCCGGGGCACCTCAGGGCTGCTCCTTCGGGCGGCTCCAGGTCACCCCCAGCTGCGGGTCAGCGCCATCGCTCATCGGCTGAAGGCCTAAAGAGAGGACAGCAGAAACATCACAAATAAGCCATTAGTTCCATCTGCATTCACAAAGCTCAACAGCAGCGGCCTGCCTTGTGGTAGAGGACAAAAGCCAGCACACCGAGCGAAAGGCTGAGGAATTAATGCTGAACTGCACAGCCCAGCAACACCCCCAGTCCCGGGCACCGCGGGCTGCAGCGCTCGCCGGCCGGCAGGAACAGCTAAATAGGAGAAAATTAGTATTTCAGGTGGCACCTTCCTTCCCCGGAGCCCCGGTGTCCAGCCCCGCTGCCGCCGCCGCCACCCGTGCTCTGTACCCCCCTCACCTCATGGCGGCGGTGGCCCCTCATGGCGAGGGAGCTCGGTTCACCAGAGCAGCTCCTTGCCCTCATGGCGGCGAGCTGAAGGAGCCCGGCCCGCCAGAGCCACTCCCTGCCCTCATGGCGGCGAGCTGAAGGAGCCCAGCCCGCCAGAATCGCTTCATCCCCAACCGGCGGCGGGGGGCAGAAAAGGAAGAAGTCTGGCCACGCTGCCGAGGTGATTCCACAGGCACCGCCCCGCTCGCCTCGGCCGCTCCCCCCGGGGCGGGGAAGAACTATGAATAATCAGTCACGGGGAGGGACTTTAAGATCGTCTCGTCCCACTCCCTGCCATGGGCAGGGACACCTCCTTTCACAATCCCAGGTTGCTCCAGTCCCCGTCCGACCTGGCCTTGGACGCTTCCAGCATCCCTGCACAGCCGGAGCAGGAACACTCAAGCACCAGCTCGTGGGAAGCAGCGGGCTGGTGAGCTGCCTCTGCTTGCCCCTGATGTGTCCCACTTCGGGCACAGGAGGTAGAAGTGTCAGCTCACAAACAGCTGCCGGCAACAAAAATGCAGCCCTGAAATAAGCAGAGAAAAAGCTGTGGTGCTGCCAAGTGCCCTGCTGAGAGAAGCACAGTTCCACACCTTCCCTGGCCTCCACTGGATGCTGTAACATCAGCCCAGTGCTCTGTGTATCCATGTCTGGGCACAGCAGTGTAACTGTAACTCCCTCGCTGGGGATCCATTCAAAGGAAGTTTTTCTCTGTGCTTTGTGCTCCATTGAGACACTTGAAGGCCTTTCCAGAAAGCCTGGCATCCCTCCCCCATGCTCCTCATGTGCTTATGCTCTCAGAGCTCAGCAGTGAACTCAGCTGGAGCTGCGCCTTGCCTCAGGCAATCATCCACTCCAGCTCTGTCTTCTTCAAATGTTTCATGGTCTATTTTCAGCCCAAGCAGGCAGCTATTCTTCCTGGATGTGGGGTGCTCCTCTCCAGCTCAGCCTGATCCTGCCTTGTCCTGGGAAGCTCTGGGCTCGTTGTGCCCAGGACATGGCTGTGTGCAGGGACAGAGGCTGGTGCTGAGCAGAAGGAGCTCAGTGCTTCCCCTGTCACTGATGAACCTGGTGAGGAACAGGTTTCCCAGCTATGCCCAGTGCAGCACAGCAAAACCTGTCTGGGGAGAGACAGGTAAGAGCAGACACAGAACACTTCATGCTCTTGTTCCTGGGGGTCTCGCTGCCCATGGCCAAGGGCATGTGCACACACAGGCATGGACGATGACTCTGCCAAGACCCTAAGCCACAGCTTCAGTTTGGAACTGTTTAATTCATTAGCGCAGCATGGGGCCCAAATTAATATGCTTTGTCTCTTTAATAAGACATTTTCAGCAGGATTGGGGAGATACTTCAAAAGCTTCCTGAATGCCAAATACCAGAACTCAGCAACTCTCAGTGCCAGGACCAGTCTCTCACTTCCCAGTACAGATTCCCTCTGTGTGCACAGCTTTGTCTCTGCTTGCTGGCCTTGGAGGGGGGCTCAAACAAAGGCCTGCACATCATTTGTGAACTTTGGGTGAAAAGCATCAAACCAGATGAAACACAGCAGAGCCGCTCTGCCATGGGGGTGAAGCCCTTTTCTGTCACAGGAATGTGCTCTCTGCATTAGCTGCAGCCAGTCCCTGTTGTTCATCTTGGCTTGCTGACCACTAAACAGAGCCTCCTTTTCTCCTGCAAGTGTCGTGGCAGGGCCTGAAAGGACTGAGATGCTTTGTTCCAAGCCAGATTAGAGATATGAGTTACTACAAAACAAAAGCCCAGCAAGCCTTCAGGAGAGTTCCTCTAGTCTAGACACAGCCTCCCCTGAGCTCCCTGCATCCCAGCACAGCCCTGCAGCTTGTGTTCAAAGCAACTCAACAGGCTCCAGAAGCCTGGGTAACCTCTGTCGAGTGAATGTTCAGTTACAGCATAAAGGAGGAATCACATCTGAGTGATTTTGCTCCCATAAATTAGCAGGATGGGTTAAACCAGGACATGAGCACTGTCTGCTGGCACAGTGCATCCACTCAAGAGATCTGCACTGGCATGGAGCTGTAGTGCTTCAAAAGATGTGTGCTCCAAGCCTGGGGTGGGACATCCCCCATGTAGCTGATGTCTGCAGCTCCTGTGGCAGCAGGAGAGATCCTTTACTGTCACCTCAGCCCTGAACACACCCGTGCCCAGGGCTCACTGCCTGCCCCCCGTCACTGCTCAGCTCTAGCACTGCAGGGCTGGTACTGTGATCCTTCTGTACCAATCAGATTTTGGCTCAACACCATTTGGCCACACTGTCAGTCACTGAAGAAAAAGACGGAGTAGTACCATGGGAAGAGGAAGAAAATTCAGTAAACCTATGGAAGAAAAGATTTGTGGTTGTACATCATCATTTACCACGGTGGTCACCTCCAGCCCCACAGCCAAGCATGTTCAGGCTTTGGTGAGAAGAACTTTTATCCCCCTGGTGTCTGTCATGGCTGGGGCCCGTGATGATGACACCTCATGGGTGTTGGTGCTTGCACTGCCCTGTGAGTGACACCAGCCTTGCTTGGCTCCCACACAGCAGAAGGCAGGGCAGCCATGGCCTCGATGGTGCCTTTTCCTCTTTGAGGTGCTGCACCCAGGTCAGGGATACCCCACACATGAGCACAGACTGGGAGAAGAGCTCATTGACCAGCAAAGAAGGACTTGGAGGATATCATGCATGAAAAGCTGGACATGAGCCAACAGTGGCAGCCCAGAAACTCCCCTGTGCTGGGCTGCACCCACAGAGGAGTGGGCAGCAGGTGAGGGGGGGAATGGTCCCCCTCTACTCTGCCCTTGTGAGATACCCCTGCAGAGCTGCTCCAGCTTCAGAAGGACCTGGAGCTGTTGGAGCAAGTCCAGAGAGGCCATGGAGATGCTCCCAGGATTGGAGCCCCTCTGCCATGGAGCCAGGCTGGGAGAGCTGGGGGTGCTCACCTGGACAAAAGAAGGATCTAGGAAGAGCTCAGAGCCCCTTCCAGGGCCTAAAGGGGCTCCAGGAGAGCTGGAGAGGGACTGGGGACAAGGGATGGAGGGACAGGGCACAGGGAATGGCTCCCACTGCCAGGGGCAGGGCTGGATGGGAGATTGGGAATGAGGAATTGTTCCCTGGCAGGGTGGGCAGGCCCTGGCACAGGGTGCCCAGAGCAGCTGTGGCTGCCCCTGGATCCCTGGCAGTGCCCATGGCCAGGCTGGACAGTGGGGCTGGGAGCAGCCTGGGACAGTGGGAAGTGTCCCTGCCATGGCAGGGGGAGGAATAAAATTATTTTTATGGTCTCTTCTGACCCAACCCATTCTGTAATTCCATCATCTCCTCTGCCTCCACAGAGGGGCCATTTCCACTTCCCCACTGCCATCACAAGATGGCATTCCAGACCTAAAAGCTGAGCTGGCTCAGCTGATACTTGGAGATCTTTTCCAGGCCCTGGGGTGTCCAACCCCAGAAGAAGCTGTGGATTTAACCCTGCCTGCTGAGCTCTTCTGCCAGGTCTCAGCCCTGACACTGCCTTTAATCACATCCTTTAACGCCAGGGCTGTGCCTTAATCAGCTGCACTGAAACACTGCTGCCGTTACTGTGTAACCCCTGAGCCATCTAATTGCACTGAGTTAAGCCAGTTACAGCTTTGACAGTGAATGTCATGCAGAGCACTTTAATCTTGACCTGCAATACCTCGGGCTCTTGCAGGGCCTCCTCTGCCTCCGAGGACACGCTGCTAATCAGACCGAGCCAGGATGTAGTTTAAGACATGGACAAAGGGAGCCAAGGGCAAATCATGAGCAAAATGAATCTGACTCATTTTGTTACAAAGCAGTGTTGAAGGTAGAGCTGCCTTTTCTTTGCCTGAGAATGATTTGGGAGAGTAGTGAGAATAATTTGTTTCAATAATTTATGACTTCAAAATAATAACAAAAAAAAAAAAAAAAAAAAGAGAGAGAGAGAAAAATCATTCTTCTTAGATATGTTTTTTAAAAAGAAAGCTTATTTTGAGTTAGGTACATAAAACACTGGCGCAGTGTGTTACCCTGTGTCTGCTCCCACGTGTGAGTGGGTGCTCCAGGCTTCACCCACCAGTTGCTCCCTGCAGGAAGAACCCATGATTGAACCATCTCCTTCCCTGGCCAAGGGCCTGCAGCCTCCCACCGGGGCTTGGTGCCATGTCCTGGGTGCCAGCTCTGCCAGCACAGCTCCCCGGGGGTGGCAGTGGGGCAGGACCTGCTGCTCAGCTGCCTCGGAGGCTGGGGCTGGCTGTGTCCCTCTGGGCAGCTCAGGAAAGGCTGCTCTGGCTGCTCCTTGCAGGGAGCTGGAGCAGCAACCTCACTTGATCGGGGGAAAGAGCAGTCAGGAAAGGTTACATAACCCCGATCAGGCTGCCAGAGGGGCGGTGCAGCAGCAGCAAGGGCAGTGCCACTCTGGATGTGGCTGGGCAGGAGCGTGGCCTGCCTGTGGGACCCTGCCTGTGGGACCCTGCAGCCCCTCTGTCCATTCACTCTTGCCTGGGTCTCCTGGCCCTGTCAGAGCTTGCTGGTTTTGTTGTTCAAAATGCCCTCGGGCAGCTCGAGGAGCCCATGCAGTTCCCTCTGTTCTGGGCTGAAATTGCTGCACAGCAATTCCTTTTTCCATTTTATCTCTGGCAGAGCCCTTGAGCTTTGCTCCCTTCCTCTCCCACCCTCCTCTCCTCCTTCTGAGCTTCTCCCTGACCCAGTCTCCTTCCCTGGTGTCCCCTTCTGCTCCCAGCTCCTATTTAACCCTCGTCTTTTCTGTCCTCTCCTTCAGTGCTCCTAGCCAGAGGACAGATCACAAACCACAAGCTCTGCTATTCATCTACCAGATCCCAAGCCACTGTCTCAGTGTGATAAAGGTGATCTGCTAATCGTGTGGAGAGGATCCCCCAGGATGCAAACCCCTGCTGGGATCTGTGGCAATTCCATGGCATCAACCACAGGGTCAAACGTACAAGGAGGGGTTGCAGCTGCCTTGCCCGAGTGTGGGCACCACAATCAGCCTGCCTCAGGAATTGAGACCTGCACAAGGCCCACCAAACACACCTGCGTCCTTCCAGTGCCCCACCAGGTCTCCTGGCAGCAAGGAATTTGCTTTAGTTCTGTGAGTTTTATAAAGCCTGACTCAAACCCCAGGGATTTCAGGCAGTGCTGACACGCAGAGTGGGGTGGTGTGAGCACAGCCCTGGGGTCAGGTGCTGGGACAGATGGGTGGGCACGTCAACATCAACCTGGTGTTTTAGAGCAGAGCTAACTAGGAACAGCTTATTCCATTAAGGAAAAAAGAAAACCAATAATCATTCTTAATTAGGACAGAAACCTCCAGATAGGCTTTTTAAAGAAAATGCCTAAAAATACCATTTTTGCTTTGATTTGAAAACTATTTTTTGCTCTTCAGACTGTAAGATAAAACACATTTGAATTGATGATGCATTTCACAGCAAAAATACATCCCTTTTCATCTTGAAAATGCTGAAATGAGTTGTTACAAAATTTTCAACGTTTACCCCCTTTCTTAAAAAAACACAATTTTTAATTTATATGAAATGTCTTTTTTTTTTTCCTAATGGAAACTCTTGATTACATTTTTACCCAACAGCTCTAATTAGAATTAACAATTACAGCTGATTCTTGGTGAGGTGATAAACAGCTGGACTGCACAGCCCTCTCCACTCTGGGACTTCCAAACAAGCCCCAGCCCTGGCAGTTTAGCCTTCTGCAACATTTTAGACTTGTCTAGTCACTGGAATTTATTTTTCTTTCTTTTTTTCCCACCCTTTCTCCTCTGAGGGTTAGTTTTTACCAGTGCAGCATCTCTAACAGTCAGGGAACTTCACAGTGAGTTGAGATCGCATTGATTTCTCGAGGAAGAAGCCGCATACTAATTTTTCCTGCTTTCCTCCCTTGAGGAACACAGGTAACAGCTCCAGGAAGGCAGCTGGGTTTGTAGATATTATGTTTACCCACTGGCTGACAGGGAATCCTGAGGTCTGTGGGACCATCATGGGACACAAGGAGACTTTGGCTGGTCTGGTGCAAGGCCGGATTTGCTGGGAAAGAATGTGGGATTAAAGCAGAACAGGTTAAACCTGAGAGAAGCGTCAGGTGAAGATCAGGGGATGGATCAGTTCATGCTATGCTGCCAGAGCTTCCCCCTGCCTCCAGGATGATCCTCACAATCCAGCTCTGTAGGGCAAGGAAAGGAACACTGGAGCAGCGAATGAAGAGGAAATGACTGTGGTGGAGGGGAAGGGAAGATGTCAGAGTCTGCTCTTAAACCCCCAAACCCTCTATTCCAGGCACCCAGGCAAGTTTGTCCAGCCTTTACAGGCAACCTCCAGAGAGCCAAGAGGCACTGGGGCATCCTCTTTCAGGGGACTGGTGTCCCCAGTGCCACTGTTACTCCTGGACTGCCCTGTCCAGTGCTTTTCATGCCTGCTCATCCCTGGGCTGGCTCCACGCTGTTAATGGCTGATCTCTCCCTGGAAACAAGCCCATGGCCTTTGCCTGTCCCACCTCACCCCTCCCACTCCCCTGCCAAACAGTTATGACCTTCTTGGACAAACCTGAGATAGTGTTAAATGAGAGGGAGGTTTTCATACACAAATGTCCCTGTGATTAATGGATTAGGAGATTCTGTGCAAATTAAAGTCTTTCTTCATACTTTGCTCATCCAGCTCTTCAGCTGTTGCTCTTTCCCTTCTAGTCCTTTACAGAAGTCCCTGTGGGCCTTGCTTGCCCCATTCCTTTTGCTGCAGTTTTCTCCCCACAGTGACCCAGGGATTTCCCCCAAATCCTTCAGCCCACTGAGTCTTGGGCAGACCCTGCTGCTCCTGAATCAGCACTGTGGAGAGGAGGATGCTGTGAGCACAGCTTGTTTACACACAGAACCAGCCCAAGAGAGGGGCTGTAAATGCCTCTTTATTTCCATATTTATCATTGCAGCTCAGATGGATGAGGAACCCAATGGAAAGTTTAGATGAAACAGAGAAGAAATGAAAAACTGTTGGCAAGCAGCGGCTCAGCTGAGACTGGCAGCCTCAAGGGCTTCCAGAAGGAAAAAGGCTTTCAATTCCTGCACTGCTGCTCCGTAACAACCCAATTTCCCTTCCAGGCCAGGACGAGTGGGGCAGCTGGGGAGCTCTGTCCTCCTGTGATCCCATCCCAGGGAGATAGACCTGAGACCCCAAAGCAGCACGTTTGGTCTTGCTGATGTTTGGCAGGGCTGATTTCTTCCCAGAGCAGCAGCAGAGTGTGGGTGTGGAGGCTCCGTGAGGATCTCCAGTGATGATGGGCACTGTGGTCACCCATGCCATGGTGGAAAGGAGCCACAAAGGCTTTGCTGGACACCTTTGGAACATCCAGTGCTGGGTGCTGGTGATGGATGATGATTTAAAGCCCATTTGTGCAGGGAATAATGGCTCATAACCATCCCCTCTCCTTTAGTGGTGTGACACTGCTGAGATGGGTGGTCTCATTTCTACCTTAGGGGAGGTGTTTTATGAATTGTCCCTGCTCCTGAGCCCGTGTGTGCTGTGATGTGGACATGCTTCAAATGCAGTGACAAGGAGGTGGCAGCCAGGATGTGGCTCCTGAGGGAGGCAGCCAGAGAGGCAGGGATGGTGCTGCCCACAGCTGTCCAGTGATCTGAAACCTTCAGCCCTGGGAGGGAGTGACTGCTCCAGGCCAAGGGAGGCTGACTCTGCTGGGGGATAACCAGGACTGTGTGTCTGTGACCGGGCTCTGTTCCATGGGGAGGAGGCAAGGGATTGAACTGTCCCCTTGCTGCCTTTTTCACCCAAATCCCTGCTTGAGCACCCATAAAGGCCCCTGCCCAGATCATCTGGCATGATGGCTTCTAGAAAAGCGTCCCTAGGGTCGCTATCCCTGCCTGGTCACAGCTGAGCTGGTGGCACTGAAAACTCGAGTTTCCCTTCACATCCCTCCTGTACCTGCAGGTCCCTGTGCCCTCACTCCGGGCTTTATCCTCCTCCCTGCTTTCCCCTCATTTGTGCCCGGCTCCGGAGGAGAGCACTGGGAATTGATCACTGTGTTGGCTTCGCTGATTTAATCCAAATTTAACCAGGCGGGAGCGAGCGAGGGCAGCCCAGGGGCCCGGCATGCTGTGAAGAACCCGTCGGTGCCGAGCGGTGCCGTTAATAACGGGGGTGAAAGGCGGCACCCCCCCGGCATCGCCCCTCTCACCCTGGCACAGCTCCCACGGGGACAGAGCTGTCCTGGGGACACGGCACAGGCACTGTCAGGGGCTGTCACCTGGTGGGCACTGACCCCGAGCTGTGCCAGGACAGAGCTGTCCTGGGGACACGGCACAGGCACTGTCAGGAGCTGTCACCCGGTGGGCGCTGAGCCCTTAGTGCCAGGACAAAGCTGTCCTGGGGACACGGCACAGGGACTGTCAGGAGCTGTCACCCAGTGGGCACTGAGCCCTTAGTGCCAGGACAGAACTGTCCTGGAGACACGGCACAGAGACCGTCAGGGGCTGTCACCCGGTGGGTGCTGAGCCCTAAGTGCCAGGACAGAGCTGTGCTGGGGACACGGCACAGGCACTGTCAGGAGCTGTCACCCGGTGGGTGCTGACCCTGAGCTGTGCCAGGACAGAGCTGTTCTGTCCTGGGGACACGGCACAGGGACCATCAGGGGCTGTCACCTGGTGGGTGCTGACCCCGAGCTGTGCCAGGACAGAGCTGTGCTGGGCACATGGCACAGGGACCATCAGGGGCTGTCACCTGGTGGGTGCTGACCCCGAGCTGTGCCAGGACAGAGCTGTGCTGGGGACATGGCACAGGGACTGTCAGGGGCTGTCACCCAGCGGGCACTGACCCCGAGCTGTGCCAGGGCTGCATGGGCAGCAGCTCACCCGCGAACCCCGAGCTGCATCCCCGCCGGCAGAGCCCTTCTAGAGCAGGGATGGCCCCGGGCTCATTGCATCCCACTTATGGCTCCAGAGCCCCCGAGGGACTGATGGCAAAAGCCTTTGGATGAGTCTCTTATTTTGGCAGTGAATGAAATAGGATTTGTGCTGCTGGTGATAAGAGACTGCAAGATGGACCCATCTGATCCTCACAGCAATTCAGAGAGGCTGATGCTGACATGGCAGAACAGGTCCTACAATAGTCTTCACGTCCCAGCACACAAAATGGGTGAGAAAAAGCATTTTTAAAAGTGACTGGGGAAACTCTGCAGCTGTGATCCCATCTCAAGCCCAGGGTTCCCCTCCGGCCTCTTTGGAGTCATAAGTACTTAAAAAATGCTCTGCTCTGAACTCAGGCTGGGTCATGACTCATGTCTTGGGCTGTAAAAGTGCATTTCATTGTGTCAGCAGGAAAGTGGCTGTGGGCAGCGCTCTGGCAGCGGTGAGGCTGGCCAGGGCAGGCTGTTCAGCAATTACACCCACTGGAGCCCAAATTCCATCTCATATTTTGTACAGCACAAAAAAGAAGTTCAGGGGAAGGAAAGGCTGAAGGGGAAAAGTGTTTCACTTAAAAATCCTGGTAGGACTCTATGCAGTGGCTTGTCTGGCCACAAATCCATCTGTTTTGGTGCAAGTGCCAAGCCTGGACCTGCCACCTGGAAATGTGACCTCAAGAGTCTCCTGCAGCCTGTGGAGTTTGCTTTGTACCCAGAAGAGACACCTCTCATGCTCATCCTGGCATCCTTCCAGAGAGAAAAGGGCAACTGAACCCTCTGGATGTCTGTGCCTTGCTGTGGGCCTTGTCTCTGGGTCTTCCCCCAACCAAAACTACTTGCAGGTACTTTTAGTATGGAAACATCACCAAAAACTAAGTTACCTGTCAAGGGCAGCACTGTGAGGCTTCACAGCATTGGCACCTTGGGACTTAATTTTGCTTGTAGACTTAAATGTCCAATTATGTGTCTGGGAGTGTTTAGCTGTTGTGACCAAATTTGGGACACATTGCCACAACTGAGTCACTGGAGAAGCCAAACAGCCTTGAGAGGAGAGGAGCCTGGTGGCTCCAGATGAGCATATGGCAGTCCTGGGAGCAAACTCACACACCTTTGCCAGAGGAACATCTGGATTCCTTAAAGGAAGGGGTTTAGCCAGGAGGGATCAATTTCACAAAGAAAACTTGGATTGCTTAAAGGAAGGGGTTTAACCAGGAGGGATCAAGTCCACAAAGAAAACTTGGATTGCTTAAAGGAAGGGGTTTAACCAGGAAGGATCAACTCCATGAAGAAAATCTGGATTCCTTAAGGAAGGGGTTTAACCAGGAAGGATCAATTCCATGAAGAAAATCTGGATTCCTTAAAGGAAGGGGTTTAACCAGGAGGGATCAAATCCATTAAGAAAACTTGGATTGCTTAAAGGAAGGGGTTTTACCAGGAGGGATCAATTCCAGGAAGAAGATCTGGATTCCTTAAAGGAAGGGGTTTTCCCAGGAGGGATCAATTCCATGAAAAGCAGCTGCCCTGTTCCACTGCTCTCCAGGACAGAGCAATGCTGTGAGATTGGGACAGGGGCTCAGTGCCTGTTAAAGCCCTGGGCACTAAGGAAGCCCAGGAGCAGCTGCAGGCAGAGGCACCTGAGGGATTCCTGCTGCCTCCCACCAACGCTGCCCGCGATTCATCAATTACCTATCTGCTCAGTCCTTTTCTCCATCCTTTTACAATCTAAATAGCACATTTTATAGTTGCTGCTAAGTGATGTGATCAACATCAATTACCTACTAAAAGAGAATCAAGTCTTGATTTAAAATTAAGTGCTGCATTTTCCCATGTTCTTTATATGTAGCCAACAGAATAATTGCAGTGACATAAAAACTAATTACACAACTCCACAATTAGGCCTCCCTCCTAGTGCTGTGATTGTCTTTAAGTATACTGATGAAAAATTACTCCCAGTCCCAAATTACTCTCTCACACCCATCTTCTCTAATACCTTTTGAAAAAGCCCTCCAACCCATCAGACCAGAGAGAGGAACTCCAGATGCAGAAGGTAATACATGCAGAGTGTATTTTCTTATCTCTTAGATGTGGGAGCAGTTTCAGATGTGGGATTTGGTTGGGATTGCCCAGGGATGCAGCAGTGCTCCTCTCTGGATGGACTGAGCATCTCAGTGAGGCTTCCCAAAGTGCCTGGTGTGCAGTAGCCTGAGACAAGCAGGGGGAAAATCCTCTTCCCAGTGCCCCAGCTGACATTTGGCTCCTGGGCTGCAAGCAGAGAGACCAGTCCTGCCTGGCTGCCAGCCTTGGCTTGGTGTGTGGAGCCCAAAAGGAGGAGGAAGAGGATGAAGTACAGCAGTACTTCCCCCATCCAAAAGCCAGGAGTTACACCCAGGCAGCAATCACGTAGCTGCCTGAGAAACTATAAACCTCAACAAAAATCATAAACATCTATAAAGCTCTGGTGCACTCCTGACAGGCTTTGAGGGATTTGATTCCAGATTATGTTTTTGAGATGTTTACAACCAACCTGGAAAGATTGAAAATATTCAATTACTGGCAAGGAGAGCTGAGATTTGCTTACAGTCAATCTCCTGCCTCCAGCATCTCTGTGGGTGCCAGCAGTGAAACACAGCATGGGTGAGCAGAGCCGTGGGGACAGTGACCCAGGGACAGGTCCCCCTGATGTCACTGAGCACCTTTCACTAGATGATTAAGCATTGCAGTTTAATTTTGGGGCTGGCACGTTGGTTTTGGATGCTGTGCAGTGGATCCCATGGCCTGTTCCTCAGCCACAGCCCAGCCCTCACCAGGGAGGGCTGCACAGCTCGTGGCTGATTTTCCATCATCTCTGCAATGCCATCACTCAGTTGCAGTTGGGAGAGGGGTGGGAAATGCTTTGGCATGATTTTAATCAGCAGAGTGCTTTGAGTGAATGAGGTGAGGGGACCAGTGAGCTCCCTGTGCCTTCTCTGACTTTCTCACCTCATTTCAGCATCAACCAGGGGTGCCAAGACTGAGAATTTACACCCTTGTGTTTACCTGAAACCTCACTACCTTCCTCTAAACCTGTGAAAAATAAAGGGGGTGCTGAAGTAGCCTGTGGCAGGGATGATGTGATGTGTAAAGCCAGCATCTCCAGATCATTGCAAATATTCCCTCCTGATCCCAGGCATCCATCCCAGATATTCCCACCTTGTCCCCAGCCCAGAGCACTGGGCGCCACCTCCAGCCCTTCCTTGGACATGTGCAGGGCAGGAGACTCCAACACCTCCCTGGGCAGCCCCTGCCAAGGCCAGACCACCCTTTCCACGGAGAAATTCCTGCATTAGTCCAACCTAACACGATGCACAGAGGCGCGCCAAAGCAGGCATTCACTCCTATGGGACAGATCCTCCAGGATGGGGTCGCTGCCCGGGACACACCGTTCCCACAGCCAGGGAGGCTCCCGCAGCCCAGGGCAGAGGACACGGCTCAGCCCGGCTAACCCAGCCCGGGACACGGCTCAGATCGGCCCGGGACACGGCTCAGGCTCAGGCTCAGCCCGGGACATGGCTCAGATCGGCCCGGGACACGGCTCAGATCGGGCCGGGACACGGCTCAGATCGGGCCGGGACACGGCTCAGGCTCAGCCCGGCTAACCCAGCCCGGGACACGGCTCAGATCGGGCCGGGACACGGCTCAGGCTCAGCCCGGGACACGGCTCAGATCGGGCCGGGACACGGCTCAGGCTCAGCTCGGGACACGGCTCAGGCTCAGCCCGGGACATGGCTCAGATGGGCCCGGGACACGGCTCAGGCTCAGCCCGGGACACGGCTCAGATCGGCCCGGGACACGGCTCAGGCTCAGCCCGGGACATGGCTCAGATCGTCCCGGGACACGGCTCAGATCGGCCCGGGACACGGCTCAGATCGGCCCGGGACACGGCTCAGGCTCAGGCTCAGGCTCAGGCTCAGGCTCAGGCTCAGTCAGACAGGCTCAGGCTCAGGCTCAGGCTCAGGCCGGGACATGGCTCAGATCGGCCCGGGACACGGCTCAGGCTCAGGCTCAGGCCGGCGAATCCAGTCCGGGACACGGCGGGGCCGAGACAGCACCGCCACCGCCGCCTCACAGGGCACAGGCGGGGCCAGGATCAGGGGGCGGGGCCAGGACCAGGGGGCGGGACCAAGGGCGGTGGTGACAGACAGGCACGGGTCAGGGGGTGCGGCCAAGAGTGGGGCCATGCTGAGTGAGTAGGGCGGGGCCAGGGGCGGGGCCAATGGCAGGAGCTCGTGCAAGGACAGCGCTGATTGGCTAGAGCGGGGCCGGGGCGGGGCGGCTGGGGCCGGGCGGAGCGTGCGCAGTGCGGAGCGGTGAGTCCGGGTGGGGGGGTAGCAGGGGGCGGTGGTGCTGGCGGCCCGTGAGGGACGGAGCCCTGGTCCCGGCCCGGGGGTACCCACTGCTGCCTCCCTGCTTTGCCCTCGCGCGAACGGACCCGGCGGTAAGGCCTTGCCGGGTGGAGGCTGCCCGCCGGCCCGTTTCCCCTCATTGGCTGTGGCCGGGCCGTTGGGGACGTTGCGTGTGCGGCCCCGGAGGCTCGGCAGGCCCGGCAGGACGGGCAGCCTGTGCGGCTGGAGTGCTGCAGCAAACGCGTGCCCTGTGAGGGGCACTTGGCACACAGGGCAGGGGTCCCTTACACTCAGGGCTTTTAAACAAAAATCTTACACGTGAGTTTCCCCCAACGGGCACAGTTTGGATCCTGCCTGGAGCACGAGGTTGTGTGACCTCTGGCCTACTGTGTGCCCAGGCTGCTGTGGAATAAAAACGTGCTGGAAAAATTGAAGTAGCTCTGGGATGTTAAAATGGATGTTTCTTCAGGGTGTGCGCTCTGTAACATGAGGTCTGAATTTTAAAACTGGTTTAATTGTTTTGGTACAAGCCCGCATATGGTTTTCTGGCAGGAGAACTGGTGAAACGATGCATTCCACAAGGCCAGGAAGAGAACGCTGAGCAAATGGGATTTTGTATATAAACACTGTTTGGAATGTTGCCTTAAAATGTTTAAGTTCAGTGGTTGACTAACACTTGCATTAGGAGTGAGCTTTGACAGAGCTCTGATGCTGCCCACCTTCAGGAGGGTCTGGGTTTACACCAAGCTCTATAGACACAATTTCTTAAGTTAGTTATTCTGCAGTGTTTCTTTGCTAGAACTAACCCTGTCTGAGTGCAGCGCAGAGGCAGAGCTGCCTGCGCTGGTGCTGCTCAGTGTGCCTGCCAAAGGAGGGTGATCAGCAGAGGCATTTCTGTGGTGGAGCTGTCTGTGCAAGAGGCTGGTCCGTGCACAGCCTGGCAGGAGCCTTTTAAGTGCAGATAAGTGTCCAGAGGATGTTAGAAGATGATGGCACGCCCTGTCATTTACCCAACGTGCTGCCGCAGTGCTCCTGCTCCCTGTGATCATTTTAATTCATTTGTTCTCTGGGAGTAGCACTGTTAAGGGATGCACTTCTAAGTTTCTGTCTTTTCTTTCCCCCAATCCTGCCTTAAAATGACCCAGCCTGATCCACTTAGTTTTTCAGCAGCCTCTAGGGTATTTCTGTGGTGGAAGTATCCAAAATACTGTCCCAGAAACTTCAGTGTAGGAGTCCAGCTAGCAGAGGTGAGAGCAGCAGTGTTCTGGAGGCTGCTGTCTATGTGACCATGTATTTACTAAATTTGAAAGGATACAAATACAATTCTTGGTAAGAAATCAGCTGGAAACAATTCCTGGTGAACTGTCAGAACAGCCTTTGACCCCACAGTGTTGTCCCTGTGTCCTGAAGCAGCACAAGAGCAGGGCTGGTGCTACTGCCACCACCTTCTTCATTTTTACAGTGGAGAATTCCTTTAGCCTGAGCAATAAAACACCTGGCAAACTCCAGCACCCCCACACCTGTCTCTGCTTCTGCTTGGGTTGAGCAGATGGGGTTGAAAGCACAGCAGCCATACCCTGAGAATTTGTGAGGCAGTGGATTATTGGGATAAATTTAGGGATAATAGTCAGCCTTTCCATGTGCTAATCCTCTGTGCTACTGACTCCCTCCGTGGCTTTTGTAACCCACCTCAGCTCTTACACCCAGCGTTCTCTGAGAAGTAACGCTCCACTCGGGCTCGTGAGGGAGGTGAATCAGCTTTAATTAAGATTTGTCGAGCACTTTGTTGATAAGTTCTCAATAGCTGGTTGCTATTTTTTATGAGCACGCAGATATTCTTAGCACCTGCAGTGGGAAGTGACACAAGGCTGGGGATCTCTGGGAAGCAGCCCTGCCAAGGGAGACGGCGCCTGCTCACCGTGAGATCCATTCTGGCTGTGGTTCACCAGGCAGCTCAGCAAAACCCCAAATCCCTCTGAGTCTTTGGGAAATGTGAAACGTTCCTGAGAGCTAAGCCCTGCTTTTGCATGAGATTTGTAGCTTTTGCCCCCTCGCTGGGTTTCTCCCAAGCTGCTGGTTGGGTTTGGTGCAGCTGTGTTCTGGTGTCACCTGCTTTGTAACACCTTGTGGCAATGGCTTTTAACAACTGTCCCCTCAAATTAAGGTGTCTGGGGTGGTCAGGGCTGGGTGATGGCCCCTGTGGGCTTCAGGCATTGCAGAGGTCAGTGGGGTGGAAGGGGAGGAGGGAAGCTAGGAAACCATGCCCTCCCCCAGGGCAGCATCCCGTTCCCTGCTGGCTTCTCTGCTGCAGCAGCAGGTGGCAAATGAAGCTTGATGAGCTCAGTTGGTGAGGGATAAGGAAGGTGTGAATGGAAACGGTCACAGCAGTGCTGGCTCTGTGTTGTGTGGGTGCCCCTCAGCAGGATGAGGAGCTCTGTTGTATTTTGGGGAAGAGAAGGCTGTTCATTTGGCTTTGTCACTGCTGTAGGAGTAGCCAGATGGAGGATGCTAAAAGGAAATACAGGGCTGGAACAGCCTCCTTGTCCGTGCCCCTGTCCTGAGCCAGGTGAGAGATGCTTGGCTCCAGGCTGGGCAGCGGTGGATGGTAGTGCAGATGTGGACAGGGCCCAGTTCCCTCTGGGCCTTGATGGAATCCCACTCTCAGAGCCTGACAGCCCATCTAACTTGTCCTTGCAGCAAACTGAGCAGCCAGTTTGTCTCTTGCCTTCATAGAGTGGGGAGTCCTGTGGCTGGTTTTCCTTGTGAGTAAACCCTGTTAAAATCTGAGAGCTGGGACTGGCCCTGGAGGGAGCAGGGATGGAGAAACCCCTCCACAGCTGGTGTAGGGCAGCATGTTTTATACTGCTGACTGCTCTGCTGGCTGCCCAGACCCTCTGGTTTGTGTGTACCTCAGAGCTGATACCAGCACAGAGCCCAGAACTGGGTATTTTATGTTTCTGGATCACAGAGGGGAGTTCAGCTCTTTGGAGCTGTGGTGTCACAGTGCTGGCACATTTAGTCTGGTCCCCAGTTTTCCCCAGGTTCCCTCTGTCTGGAGAACTTTCCCCTGGACTCTGTTTGTGTGCTTGATCTCTGTTTGTGCTGTTTCCAAGTACACTTCTTTGCATTGTTTTCCTTGCTTTTCTTTCTATTGATTTGTTGGTGTTTTGGGAACTTTTCTTCAGTTTATCAATTCCGATCATGACCTCCAGAGTGCCTCCAGCTCTTAACTCCTGGGCATCCTTTCAGGTTTTATAAAAGTGCTTTCTCTTCTTTGTTCAAACTATTAATGGAAAGGTTGAACAGAAGCAGACCTGGGCTGAGCTCCCAGGGCTCATACACAAGGATTTCCCTTGTGGTGACAGGGAATTGCTGATGGCTACCCCTCAAGTGTGTGGGGTTGAGTTGCTTTGGTTGGTCTTTTTTTTCTTATTAATGAGCACTGGGCCTCGTGAAGGTGAGCTTGCCCAGACCCAGCTCCTCTGGCTATTGAAAGCATCAGATGGATAGAGTGAAAAACCTGCTTTGTGCTGGTCAGAGGTGTGATGGGCAGGTCTCTGTAGGGGAGGATTGTGTTGTGCTCTCCTTCTGAAGGCTGAGGTGATTTTTAAGAGCTTTCATGAACTTTGTTCACCTGGGGCTTCTGGCTGATGCTTGCTGGGGCTGTCACAGCTCTGGGACAATCCTCAGCCC
The DNA here is from genome assembly GCF_028018845.1 of Melospiza georgiana. NCBI lineage: Eukaryota > Metazoa > Chordata > Aves > Passeriformes > Passerellidae > Melospiza > Melospiza georgiana. The sequence continues at coordinate 16,474,349 of NC_080444.1, forward strand.
TGCTTCCCACTCAGAGCTGCCTCAGCAGTGGGCTGTGCATGGGGGAAGTTGTGTCCAGCATCTCCTGCTCCCCTTTTCTCTCTATAAGTCTCTCCTCAGTGAGAGTTGGGCTTGTCTGTATGTGGCCAAGGTAGCAAAAATGCATTTTTCTCCTCAAGCAATTCCAAGTTCCTTGTGTGGTTGCTCTTCTCTGGAAAAGAGAAAACTACTTGTTCTGGAGAAATTAATGACACTCATTTTTAATCCCAAATATTGTGTCATGGTGGGTATGGTTGCAGGACACCTCACTGCACCAGGCCTCTGCTGTCACCTCAGTGCCAACTGATTAAGGAAGAGCTGAAATAGATTTCACTGGAGCAAACATCTCTTCCCAACTCTACCCTCCCTGAGTTCTGTGAGTACTGAGCTGCTGGGCTCAGCTGCCTGAGGTTCAAGAATTGGTCCTTTTCTGAAGTGCTATTCCATCTTTCTTTGCACATGGGTGTAACTGTGGGGTGAAATTTGGGCCCCACTGAATTTAAGGACAACTCAGGATTCCTCTGTGGTGTTCATGTCTTCCTCCTCTCCAGGCTGGTAACTTGTGGTACCCAGCTGTTCAATCCAGCTGTGCTTCAGGAACACCATCAAGAGGATGGAGATGCTGTGCCCTCTTTGTTCTCCTGTATTGGTCTGTGGCTGATGGTAGAGTCATGGAATCGTGGAATATTCCGAGTTGGAAGGCACCTACAAACATCATTGTGTCCAACTTGGTGGATGCCCTGACCTAATTTCAGTTCTAGGGGAGAAAATTCAGTCTCCCTAAAACCTTCCTATGGCTTCTGTTGGATTCTTCCTCACTTTTCTCCAGGGGGCTGTGTGCTGTAGTTAAATATGGATGGAAAGGTTGTGTTCCACTCTGGATTACAGCTGAATCTCAGTGGTGGATAAATTGCATCCCAAGTCTAGTTTGCAAAGCCCTTTGGGCTTCGTGGGCTGCAGGAAGCTGTATTTTATTCTGGATGTGTGTTTGCTGCTAATTCTATAGGATTTGCAGACAGCAGGTTGTAAGAGCCCTGATTATACTGGTTCCCTGTGCAGTCAGACTCTGCCCAAATAATTCAAGTGCCTGCTGCAGAGAGAGGGAAAGGAAGATGGAAGGATGATTTAGAAATCTCTGGAGTAGATGGGAAAAAGATGCATATGTTGATCTGAAGGAGATACCAAGCCACATATATGTCTTCCAGCATCTAAATAAAAGTCAGGATTTTTTAAATGGTTGCCTACTTAAAGCCCAAATAATTCCTTTAACGGCAGGTTTTAAAGGTTTAACCTAATTTTAGAATTTTGATTTCAAGTGTCCTTCCATAAAATTAACTTTTTGAATGCAGAATGCTTTAATGTCTTCCGTGTTGGTGCTCATTTTCAAGAAATCTCTGCACAGTTATTTCTTATGTACCAGTTAAATCTATCAGCCAACAGTGTCAAGTGTAGCAAAAATGCTATAATAATATTATGGTCTAATAATAGTTATAATGATTCTAATTACCTGGTGCAGCTTTAAAGAGAGGCAGATTCAGAGATGAGTGCAAAGGAGGTGTTTAACCTTGAACTGCAGAGGCAGGGCTCTTCCAGAGGTGCCTGTGCTGCGCCCTCTCCTCCCCATCAGACATCCCCCTCCCTCTATTTCCTCCAGCAGACTGGGAGCAGCACTCTGGGGTGTTTTTAATGTTCACACCTCATTCTGGCTGTGCTCAGAGTGCTGGTGAGCTGAGGATGAGCACGTTTCCTGCAGTACCTGGGAGTGTGAAGCCTGCTCGTGTTCAGCCTCTGTCTGCCCTGCTCCTGGCGTGCTCCCACAGCCTGATGATTGTGGCACTCGAGGATTGCTCCCACCCTCGGGAGCTGCAGAGCCTCAGCAATCTCCATCCTCTCTGCAAGCTGCTTGTGCTGCTCTTAACCATTAGGGGTGGCTTTGCCACAGCCTGGGAAGCACAAAGCCAGAGTCTCCTGATGGAGAGCATTGGGGGTGTGCAGGTGAGTGGCTGAGAGTTGTTGATCCCTACAGAGGCTTTGCTGTGGGGGTAGCAGAGCACTGGGCTGGTGCTTGAGTGCTGTGCTTGCCTTGCCTTCGACAGGCTGGCCCCACAGAGCCTTGTCAGAGTCTCCTTCCCCAGCTGCTCCATGTGCCAGCCCTGTTGCATCACTCCCAATGCCCTTTCACCACTATTTTTCCTTTAGGAAGGATGCTGGGCTGCATTTGCTGTGTTCCTGTGGTTTTTGCCCGATGTTGCTGAGTGCTGTTAGTGCCTTGGGGTGCCAGTGCTCATTGTGGCTGTAGTGTAATGGATCCCCTCGTGTCACAGCTGCTCATTTAATCCTGTGACATGAGGGGTGAGGAGTCCCTGGCTCACAGACCAGCAGCCTTTCCACAGAGGAAGCTCTGTGTGGGCTGGAAGTTGACAGCTTTCAATGATTATATGCTGAACCTTCTTCCTATAAATAATTGATACACAGGCTGATGAGAACTACTCTTGTCTCTCAGTTGCTGCTCCCTGGCATGGACAGCAGCTGGAAATGTGCTGTTTTCCTATAAAATGGATCCAGAGGAGCCCTTGCAAGGTTTTCTTTATTTCCAGCCTGTTGGTAGGCTGACCTGCTCTGGGAAGCCCTGCCTGCCAACACCTGCAGCACACCTTGTGCCAGGCCTGGTGCTGCTGAGAGCTCTGCCACCTGCAGCCTTTCCCTGGGGGCTGTTCAGCCTCTCCCTTGGGCACGTTCAGCCTTTTCCTAGGACAGGTTCAGCCTTTCCCTTGGGCAGGTTCAGCCTTTCCCTTGGGCAGGTTCAGCCTCTCCCTTGGGCACGTTCAGCCTTTCCTTTGGGCACGTTCAGCCTTTCTTTTGGGGAGGTTCAGCCTTTCCTTTGGGCAGGTTCAGCCTTTCCCTTGGGCAGGTTCAGCCTTTCCTTTGGGCAGGTTCAGCCTTTTCCTAGGGCAGGTTCAGCCTCTCCCTTGGGCAGGTTCAGCCTCTCCCTTGGGCAGGTTCAGCCTCTCCCTTGGGCATGTTCAGCCTTTTCCTAGGGCATGTTCAGCCTTTCCTTTGGGCAGGTTCAGCCTTTTCCTAGGGCATGTTCAGCCTCTCCTTTGGGCAGGTTCAGCCTCTCCCTTGGGCATGTTCAGCCTTTCTTTTTGGGAGGTTCAGCCTTTCCTTTGGAGAGGTTTGCCTTCTTGCTGGAGTCAGTGTGTGTGTGTGTGTTGGTGCATCACCATGGAGATGAGGCCACAGGAGCTGCAGGGCGCAGCCTTTTCCAGGCTCACGTGAAGAAGGATAAGGTAACGGGCTCCTCTTATTTAGGGAAAATGATTTCTTGGAGTAAATAAATCGTCAAAGAACACTTGGCATCAGCTCAGGTGCTATTAAGGAGAAGATCTCTTGAAGCCAGAGCTGTGAGGCTCATACAATATTCACCTGCTTTGCTGTGTTCCACATCAGGCATCGCTGCTGTGCCCAATGCTGACTCACTGACCCACTTGTGCTTTTACTTACCCCAAGATAACAAAGCTTCTGTTGCTTTTCTCCTCCCTGTGTAGGTATTTGTCATCCTGCCACAACAGCACCTTCCTGGATCCTTTCCTTGCCCACTGAGTGTCCAGGCTTTCAATGCTTTGAGTGGTTACAAGGCTTCACCTCCCATGGCTGCTGCTGCTTTGGCCGGGTTTGGGGAGGACGTGGAGGGTGTGTGGCTGCAGTGAGTTCTCCCCCATGCAGAAATACCTCTCTGGGTTGAGCACACCCCAAAACCCTGTTCTGGTCATACAGACATTCTTGGGGGGTTGGGACACTGCCCTTTCCCTGTGCCTGCCCCTGGCACACTCTTTCCTTTCCAGTTTCTGGTACACAGAACCCTCTCAACAAGATCTGAAGGGCCCTGTGGCAACTCTGCCTCATTGCCTCCACGTCTTATTCCAGACTTCATCTGTAAACATCTCTTTGCCCTTGCTAAAAACACTGTCTCTTAATTTCCCTCTGCAGGAGTATTATTTAATTTGTAACAGTTTTAGGACGTTATTTGAAAAATCCGATATGAAGCTGTATTTCATTTACTGTAATGATCCACTAATGCAGGCATATTTCAAAGGCAGGCAATGCAGTACTGTGGGGTTTAATTAAATTTTGTTTTTCAACTGAGCATCAATAGACAGACAATAACAAATGGTGGACAATATGCATACAGAACAAAGTCTCTTCATTTTCCTTTTCAAGACTGTGGAAGTGAAAATGTATAGCCCTTAAAATGGACTTGGCCTGCTCACAACTGCTGCTTGAGTGTATTTAACTCACTTCAGGAGGAGGTTTTTCTTCTTACTCTGCCTTAATTAATTTCCTTGCTCTCTTCCTGCCCACAAAATAAACTCTTACACTGTGGAAAATTTCCAGCAGGAGCCGTGGGTGATCTAAGTGCTTCTGCAAGTTCTGCATGTAGTTTTGAATACTGTGTTGGTACCTAGTGTGTGATGGCTTCTCCAGATGGGCCCTCCTGAGGGTGACAGAACAGAAGGGCTGGGTGTGAGGTTCCTGTCTCTGGGAACTGGACGTGGCATGTGCCAGCCTTGGAGAGGGAGGGAAAAATGGTGCTGCTGCCATGGTTGCACTCAAATCAGGAATCAGTCAGTGGCTCTGGAGTGCATTTTGTTCCTCTTCTCCCAGCAAGCGTGGGGTAATCAAGTACAGAGTGTATGTGGGGAAGCTCGGGCAGAGTGTTCCACATCAGCAGGAGGCTTCTGGGAGCCATCTGAGTGCTCACAGCGTGGCACTTGGACACGTGTTCTTGGGTAAAGAAATTTGTCACCAGTGCTGTTAATGGGCTCCTTTGTTCAGATTTGAGGAGCAGGGTGAGATGGGCTGGCTGAGGCAGATTTGGTTTCTCCAGGTGTCTGGAGAAATTACCATTGTTCAGGAACAGAACCAGAGTTTGCTGAGGAACCCGATGTGAGTGTGACTCCCGCTGCACTCCAGCCCTTTGATTCTCTCAGAAATCTCTCAAAGGCAGAGAGCTGAAAAAAGCATTAATTTTTCAGAGGAAGAGTCTCCATTCAGAGATGTGAGTTCAAGCCATGTCCTAGGTTGATGCCTAAAGCTTTGCCTGCTTAACCTGCCTTCAAAGGCTGGGGGCAAGGGCTGTGCCTGGAGCTGGCACTGCTTTCCACCGCTGAGCTGGGCTGGGTCACGGTCCAGAGAGCTGTTGGCTGGAAACTGGAGTGTGCAAAGGCTGGGAATCTGTGGGAACCTGACTCCTCATGTCTGTGCAGCTGTACCTGCCTGAAAAGCATGGCTGGAAATGACAGACTGGAGGCCGTATCCTCCTCCTCCTCCCTGGGATCTCAGTGTAACGCTTGCCGTGTTCCAGGCACAGCCTGTGTTGTTTGCTCCTTGCTGGAAGCAGCACCGTGAGTCCTTTGCAGCTCTCCTGGTGCCTGGGCTGGCTGAGGGTTGTGTTCTGAGCTGGGTGAGAGGCTCCTGGAGCAATGGATGGGGTCCTGTGCTCCTGGCAGTCCCTGTGGCTGGAGAAGAGTCCTGGTACAGATAGAAGGGGTATAAATAGAACTCGTCATCAGGCACCGGATGCTGTTTAAATAAACTGGGAAAACCCCTCACAGCTGAGGTTTGTACTGGCCCTGCTAATGCTGGGGGAATGCCCCATGCCTGAATCCTTGTTCTTCCCTTGTTCCTTGCTTTAGGCTGCCAGTTTTCCCATTTGCTCACTTCCTTTTTTTGATAGGCAGTGTCAAGGCTCTGTTGCTGGGGTTTGGGGCAGGATGTTGCTTTCTGGTGACTTGAAGCAACACGTCCAGCTTCTCCTGTCCTTCCTTTGCATCTCCCGCCTTTCTGCCTGTGGCTGCTCTCACTGTGCCATAAACTAATCTCCTTCCAGCTAGGAACTTCAGGCCTCTTGCAGACTCACTTTTATGGGGCCATTATCCATCATCTATAGAAGGAGAGGCTTTCCTGGCTGTGGCAGGGCTCAGGTGGCTGCTCCCAGATGGAGCACACTGATCATCTGGAGCCAGTGGCTGAGCCCTGGGCTGAGGGATGTGCCCTCTGTGCAGGCCAGGGAGTGCTTGAGCCTGGTCTTTGCACGAGCAGGTGAGTGATTTGAGATCCTCACAGTACTGCTGGCATGATTTATTCTTGCAGAAGTGCCCACAGCAACTTCAGGGGTTTGTTCTGCCCAGCAGGATCACAGACAAGGACATGCCTGGGCCCTATGCTTTAGTGGCTCTTGCAGGACTGTGCAGCAAACAGGACCTGCAAGGGGCCTCAGCACAAGGGCACAAGCCCAATACATGGGGAACTAGAGTGGTGCTTGGGAGTGAACAAAAATAAGTCTATTTAAAATGAAAAGGTAGTAATCTGTAATGCAGTTTTGAGGGAATTCTTGTAGCAGGAGAGCATGTGCTGGCTGGGAGGGGAGAAGCACTTGCTCAGACAAGTGATAATCCATTGCAGCCCATTCCAGACTGGCAGATACCAGCCTTCCTCAGGCCTCCCTGGGATGAGCGAGGTGCTGTGCCACTGGATGAGGAACGTGGAGTTTCTGGACTATGTGGAGTGCTAATTTAAACACCAAACCCTTGTTCCTGATGGGAGCTGCTGGTGTCTGCCTGGTGTGGGGTGCTGCACGGGATCTGCGGTCTCACAACAAGGAGTGTGCTGGGCTCCTCAAGCACTCGGGGCTGACACGGCCGGCTTGCTTCCTTGGATTTCTCCTCTGGAGTTTGGCAGCCGTCTGCTTCAGGGAGCACAGTGGCCTCATAAGAGTTTATTTGATCTGACACATGACAAATTGTTTCTGCTGGCGGCTACTTGAGGCACAGTCTGTTCGCTGGCAGCCGCGGCTCTGCGGGCACTGGGAAGTGGAGGAAGGCAGCCCTGCCTCCTCCTCTTAGGAAACATCAGTGCAGAGAGCGTTGCTGTGACCCCCCTGCCATCCCAGCCTCCTTTCTGCTGCTTGGTAACGGTGCTGCTGGCATGGATTATTAATGGTGTTTGTGTGCTGGGTGTGTCTGCAGGTGCTGGTTGTGGCTCCCATGGCGTGTTGGCTGCAGGGAAGAGCAGAACCTGTGTTCTGGAATCAGACCCAGTTGCCACTAAAAACACTTTGTTAGATTCCTTTTTTTAGGACACCCTTTTAGCTCTGCAATGAGCAGCAGAATATTACATTCCTCAGCAGAATAAAAAGTACATGTCCCCTGTGAGATAGTGTAAATACATTTTATCTGTTCTATTACCTGCAGTTTTCAGAATATGTCCCCTAAGCATTTTAATCTTGTTTTCCAGGGTTGTCTCAGAGTGAGGAATTGTTCCTATTTGCAACTTTGGGAATGATTACTTGTTCATTAATTTCTTCCCTTTCCTGCTGTCCATCTATTATTGCTTCCAAGAGAAAAAAAACCTCTCTGTAAATCTCCTCCAAAACAGGGCTGAGTGCCTGATTAGACAGAGAGTTATGTGTGCTGGGAATGTGTGCCCAGGAGATCATCCTGGAGCTGTGCATGGAGCCCTGGGTGCTGCTGTTCTATGCCCTTGGCACACAGAACCCACCAGGTGATGCCTTTTCCTTGGTCTTAAAATTAAGAGCCAGACATAGATAGGGGAAAAAGGGTTTTTATCTTGGTATTTAATATGGATCTTTATGGTGCACCACTTCACCAAGGTGGAATGTGCTGAACTGCACACACATGGTAGATCATGTATACAATTTATAGACCTTGCAAATTAGCATATTTAACAAAGATGCCTCAATGAGAGGCTTGAAGGAATAGCCTGATATCTTCCTATTTCAAAGTATTTCTCACTAGATGGGCTTAATTTTAGTTTACAGGATGTATTTTAGAGGGCTCCTTGGTTTCTCAAGGCAGCTTAGGGCTTTCCAGCCTCCAGCTGAGAGGCCTTTTGGATGTTTGGTTTTCTGGCCTAACAGAATGCCAGGCTCATGGTAAGTTATCAGACATAAGGAATAAGGGCACTGAGAATACATAAAAGAAAAGGCAAAAATCCTCATGGCATCACAGGTGTCTGGGTTGGCTCCCTGCTCCTTGCCCTGGGATGAACAAGCCCAGCAGGCAGCACGTGCCAGGGCAGCCAGGCACACCTGGAGCACACCTGGGGCACACCTGGAGCACACCTGGGAAACACCTGGGAAACACCTGGGGCACACCTGGAGCACACCTGGAGCACAGTGGCGAGGCAGGAGCTGGAGTCAGAGCAGCTCCAGCACCCAAGCAGGGCTTTGCTGCTGCTGTGCTTTGCCTGCAGTGCCGGGGCTGTTACGAAACAGGAACGAGATGGGACAATGCAGAGCAGTTCCTGCTGCCACGCTTTTGTCCAGCAGCTAAAAGCCAGTCCAGAGGGTTTTGTGGAAGCCTTGTTTGCTTTGGTCTTTTTTTGCTCTTTCTTTAAGTACGGACTTAAAACAGCTGGAGACTGAAGGCCACTGTAGTTATTATTTCTTCCTGAATAGCACAATAAATGTGCCATTTGTCAGGGTCCTTGCCTCAGAAAACATGTGGCCTGTTCCCACTGCTGTTCCCTTTGACATATGAGGAACTGCCCCTGCCTGCCCCTGGGTGTGTGGAGATTTCTCACTCCCTCATTGGGGTCAGTGCCAAACTTGTCTTGACGTGTGACGTGTGTGGTCACTGGAAGTCACTGTGGAGGCTGTCACTGAAACAGCCTGGATTCACAGAGCAGCTTCATTTAGATGGCAGCTGATGGAGGAGCTCTGCAGAACGGCTGGGTAGGAAACCTGTGTGCAGGAGGGGACAGCTGAGAGCTGCAGTTATCGTGGGAGAAGCTCAGACATGTACAGACGTGGTGTGGCAAACCTGTGGTGGATGTGCCATGTCCCACCTGCCATGGCACCACCAGGATGCACAGGCAGCTGCTCAGGATGTTCTGGTGTCTCACAGCAGAGAGGAAGGTGCTGCAGGTGCCTCTTGGATCAGAGCTGAGGGTGTGTGAGGGAACAGCCTGCTGCTCGCTCTGACAGCAGATTTCGAGCTCTTGGCTTTGCCAATCACCTCACAGCAAACACCAAGACATGGGAGTGAAAGTCCCTGTGTCCTTTGGCTGCTGCTTGGGTGTTTGCAGAGCCAGCAGGTGCAGTGACAGCCAGGACTGTCAAAGGAAGAACCCTCTGTGGAGCAGTGCTGCTCAATACTGAGATATGCCAGTCCATGAAATGGCTCTTTATAGGGTGTCTCACCAAAAGGATTTTCCCTTTGAGTGTCTGGATCTCCTGCTGTTGGTCTGAGCTCCAGATGAGAAACAGTGCTTTCACTGGAAGGTACTGAGGTTACAGACAGAGTAATTGTCCCTTAGAAGAGAAAATTGTGGAGGAAACCCACTCAGAACACGTCCCTGTTCTTCTCCTTCCTCAGAGCGGGTTTAGGAGTGCTGTGGCTGAGGGGCAATGGGGATGGAGCTGAAGTTCTGCTGAGTGAACCCCACGGCTCTGAGGAGCAGGGAGCCTGGTCATGGAGCCCAGGAGGGACCTGGGAGCTTGACTGGCTCTTTAGTTCTCTCTCCACAACCCGTGAATGCAGATCTCCTGGGGCAGCAGAGCGTTCCTTGTGAGGGGAGCCCATGGTGCTGCGGTTCCAGTGGCACGTGCAGGGTCCCATGGCAGTGCAGGCAGTCACAGGAAAGCCATTTCATAACCTCTGCTGGGATTCATGAGATGTTCAGAGACAGGTTCTCCACTTAGTCAACTTTTTATAAGGATTTAAGGCTGAGGAGCTCTTTGAAGCACCGATGCAGCTTGTTCTGCCATGACAAGGTGGAGATGAATGCTGGCATGACTTCCATTCCCAAGGAAAATGCTCTTTTGCACAGATCACAAGCTGTGGCTCTGCTGCTGTTTGAAGAGACCTGAGGAATCTCAGATCCAGGCACTCTGTACCACATCAAAGCCTTCCCATCTGAAGGTGAGGTGATGGGGAGCTCCAGCTCCATGTCCTTCCTGTATGGGCAGCAAAAAGAAGGAAGGTCCCTGAACCAGGAGTTGCTTGGAGGATCAAAGCTCTGCTTAGCAGAGGCTGATGGGGCAAAAAGCCAGGATGGCAGCAGGAAGGACAAAGCCTGCAGAAGATCTGGGCCATCTGATAGCAGACCTCCAGAGGGGCCTGGGAGACCTTCTGCTGTGCTGGAGGAGGCAGACCTGCAGTGTCCTGGGCTTGACTGGAGCCATTCCGTGGTGCCTGAGGGATTGTTTAATTAAAAAGAATGCTGCACCATCACATTTCAACTGTTTTCTCCACACATTGCTGCAAGTAACATCTAAAATAGCTCTAAAAGGCAACAAACCATTCCCCAAAGCAGGGGTGGCAGATGAACAACATGAGAGGGAAGGAATTATGTTCTCTTTCAGCTTTCTGTGTCTGTGCATTTGCTTCTGCATTTGCAGGCCTTGGGGCTTGTTTTAATTTAAATTTCCTTAGGAAAAACCCTGTTGAAGGAATGCTGCCTGCAGTGGCTTTGGCTGTTCTGCTTTGGCTTTGTCCTGGGGAAGCTTTGATGGTTGGGGAGCAGGAGTTGCTTTTCAGTCTTGGTGGGAAATGCCTGGATAGAGGAACGGCAATGACCACAAAGTCACTTCTGGATGGTGGGACTGGCAATCTCTCAGCTCTCCCTTCATGCTCATTCCTGTCCCAGGGCTTATTTAATTGCTTAACAAAGGCATCCTCTGCAACCACTGAGAAAGGACCAGTGCAGGGACGGAAAAAAAGCAAACTTGCATCAAGCCTTTGATCCAAGCACAGGGAGCCACTGCTGCTGACCTCAGTGTTTGTAACCACGGTGTCAGTGTTGGAATGGAGCAGCTGAGCCCCAGCGTGGGCACTGATGTGTCCAGATTGATGCAGGGACTGGGGGCAAAGCCAGGACTGGTCCTGAGGGAGCCTGTGGCAGCAGGTTGTGTTCATCCCAGGAGAGCTCCTTCCTCCCCTTCAGGGGTGGGTTTGAGATTGGCTTGCTAGGGCTTTATCCCAGGTTTTGCTGCCAGTCTGGCAGCTCCTGACTGGGTTTGACCCACGAGGTGGATCCCAGTGGCCTCTGCCTTTTCATCTGGGAGCTTGCCACAAAACTGGAAGCATGTGGGAGCCAAGCCAGGGCTGGACATCCAGCCAGGCATTCCATGAGCTCAATCCACAAGCTGCTATGCCATGTTATTCCTGCGCACATACCCAGGGCGTGCAGCAGGTGAGCCCCACGTTTGCTGCCCATGTGCCATCCTGCTCCCTGCTGCTCCCGGTCCCCTGGCTTGTCACAGGGAGTCAGAGCTGTCACCACCAACTGGCGCTCTGTGGAGAGGTGAGAAAATGCATTTTTCATGAAGCTCACAGCTCGTGGCTCCTGGCAGATCAATAGGGCAGCTGGAGGAGTCCTTTGCGTGCCCACTGTTGGGGCAGCTCTGTGCCAGTGCTCTGCAGGGACTGGCAGGGGTTCCTTGGCTTGGCAATCCCCGTGGGAAGGAAACCTGCAGGCTGAGCTGGGGCTCCTGACTGAGATTCAGCCAGGGGCAGGGATGGCTGTGCTGGGCAGGCAGTGTGGTGTGGCTGCTGCTGTGGGAGTCGTGTGCTGGATCCATCACCGCTGGATTTCTGTAACACTGAGCAGGATTTTTTTTTTCATGGTTTCTTAACCTCTTAATTGAGTTTCTTTATAGGGAAGCTGGCATCTGACAGGGGAAGGAGGTTGTTATTCCCTATGAGAACCATGGGTGAACAGCAGGAACTTGGAAAATACAAAAAGCTCTTTCCAGAGAGGCTGGGAACAAGCCAGTTAAATCTTTGGCAATTCGTGGGCCCAGCTGCAGTGGGACATCAGGATTCTCTGGGACCTTGTTAGTGCAGCATGTGCTTTCTTTCCTGTTAGATTCTCCAAGCTTGGGAAAGCAGAGGGGATAAAAACACACGGAATGCTGGGAGACTCCTGGGATAGTGTGAGGCAAGGTGTCACCTTGCAAATAGGAACTGGTGGAAAGGATAGATCTGAGGGGGGGAGAAAACATCACTTATTGTCTGTGCTGTGCATGGGAAATTGCAGCAAGGAGTGGGAGAAGGGAATAGGTATGGGTAGGATGAGAGGTGTTTTGGCTGGGATTTGGGGTGGTGGGGAGGTTAGGAGGAAGGGAAAAGCTGTTTCATGTGGTGGAGGTCAGACAGTGGGACAGCTTTCAGAAAGATGTTTGTCCTGAAGGTCCCTGTGCACTCTCATCTCCAGGCAAGTCCTGAAGTCCTAAATTGGAGCAAATCAGCACCAGTACACTGGTGTGGGCCCAGAGGTCCCTGCCAACCCCAGAGCTCTGAGGAGTCAGTGTCATGTGGTGTGCAGGCAGAGCAGAGCCCTGTGAGAGCAGCTGCCAGAAATTCAGAGAGATGCACTGCTTATAAATAATAAATGATAAATTCAGCCTCTGATCTCCGAGGCACGCTCTGCTTCTGCACACTCCATGCTGGCAGAGAAGATTCCCCGTGCTGGACTCAGCAGTCTGTCTCTGGCGTGGAGGGTCTGGGGGAGGCAGCTCATGGAATTGGGGTCGTGCTGAGCCCCGGTGGAGCGTGGCCCCTTCTGCCAGCAGCACTAATGAGCGTGGCCCCTGTGCCACGGCCGCTAACGAGGGTGAGGGCAGCCTTGCTCAGCCTTCACACCACCCCAGCTCAAAGCTGTGCTCCTGCCCTCTGGAGAGCAGCGTTTTGTGTGAATGCAGCTTGCTGAATGAATGAATGAAGTCAATTTAAATGATAGACTAAACGATGCTTAGTGTTAAACTGTGCGAGCTGTATAAACAGCAGGGTCAGGGTTGCTGTGGCCATTAGAAGGGGCGGTTCTGGCTTTATCCAACACAACAACCCCTCCCCTGCTCTTGGGGGAGCTGTGGCAGTGCTGGTGAAGCTGCTGGTGCCAAGAGCTGCCCCGGGCACTGCTGGGCTGTCTCCTGCTGCTGGACACATCCCTGGCACTTGGCAGGGCTGTGGGAGCTCTGTTGGGTGGTGTCATGGCCAAGCTGCTGCTCGAGGGGCTGATGTGAGCTGATGGCTGCACAGGTAGCCTGGAGGGGTTATTAATATTTATTGTTATTATTTGTTAGCAGCGGTTACAAAGGCTGCATGAGTGCTCAGTAGATGCCAAGCTCTGTAAACATGTGTTTGTGCCATGGTTATCCTGCCCCTGCCACCCTGTGCCCGTGTCACAATTCCCTCCTGTGGGCTGCTTCAGGTTTGGAGCAGGACCTGCTGCCCCTGCTCAGGCTGGGCCCAGCCAGCCCAGTTTATTCCTACCAGCCTCAAAGTGTGGCTTCCTTGCTGTGTGGGTTCTCTGTAGGCAGCAAGAAGGTGTTCCCACAACTTTTCCCTTTGTGTAGGAGTGTTTTTAACATGCCAGAGCAGAGTCCTAGTAGGAGTAAATGATGAGGAGCAGGCAAGAAGAATAAATGTTTTTTTAAAGCCATTTCATAAGCGACATGAATGGAATGGTCTGTATGGCAGCTACACCCTCTCCAGTGAGATCCTGGAGGTGTGAGGGGGCTGGAAAACAACTGCTGCTCCCTGGGCTGCCCTGCCTGGCTGGGGCTTTGTGCCCAGGTGGGACCCTCTGGCAGGGCTGGGGGCTCTCACTGGAGTGGGGCTGGGACACCCACTGGAGGCACAGGGGTGCTTTCCTGAGGACAGGATGCCTGGAGGAGCAGAGCTGCTGGGATCATCCTGGGCATCGACCTCGGGTGATGGTGTGTGCAGGTTGTCCTGTGTGAAAGCACAGGGTTGTGCACACCCAGCTAGTGACTGGGGAAGGGCATTAGAGTGTGGCCTCCCAGTAATCCTCTGTGGCCTCCCAATCATCCTCTCTTTGCCGTCCAGCTGTTTCCTGTCCTAGGCATAGGCTGAATTTCAGCTCCAAGCCTCCTCTTTCTCCTGCTGGTGTAGCTGTGCAGTTGGCAAGCAGGAGGGACAGCTGGCCACAGGGTGCTCCCAAGGTGTCTGTAGCACACCAGCAAACATGAGTGCTCCTCACAGACCTGGGGACCCTCTTGCTCAGAGGAGGGAAATTGCAGGTCAGGTCAGCTGCATTTCCTTCTCTTTGTCTGTGGCACTGCACATCACTCAGCCTGTCACAGGGGCTCGGCCCTGGATGCCACCATTGGAAGGACATTGTGTGTGAAGGGGATCTCAGCTCGCTGTGAGTGCACTCTGTGTCCTGAGAGCCTCTCCAGTCCCACAGCCCCCGTGCACGGCTGGCTGGAGCTCATTCCCTGAGCTGCTGTTGCCCAGGAAACTTCTCCTTCAGCCTCAGAGGCTGTGAGTGCCGCCAGGGCTTTGTGCCCTGCTTCAGCTGGAGGTGCCTGGGGGTTCCCATCCCTGCCCTGCTCTCACTGAGGGAGCTCTGTTGGTGCTTTGTGCTGGATGGCACAGTGTGCTGCTGGTGCTCCCCTTGCCATCTCAGTGAGGCTGGCTGGACAGAAACCTGCCCTGAGTTTATCTGCAGACAGTTTGTAAGGCTGTAATCCTGCTCCCTCAGGTCATCCCTAGGTGAAAACAAGGATTAGCTTATTGCTATTGCTTAGTCTTGGAGATAATTGGTGGTTTTGAATCAGCACTGGGGTGGCAGCAGGAGCAGGACAGTGCCTGTCCCCTGTGCTGGCACTGCTGAGGGACCTCCAGTCTTGTGTCCAGTTCTGAGCTCTCATGGCAAGACAAACATGGAGGGGCTGGAGCATGTCCAGGGAAGGGAACAGAGCTGGGAAGGGGCTGGAGAGTCCCAGCAGTGTATGGAACTGTGAGGACCAGCTGGAAAAGGGGCTCAGCCTGGAGAAAAGGAGGCTCAGGGGGAAAGAACCTTCTCCAGGAGGGAGGAGCCAGGTTGGAGTCAGGCTCTGCTCCCAGGGAATGAGGGACAAGACAAGAGGAAATTGCCTACAGGCCCAGGGTGGGCACAGCAGGAATTTCTCCATGGAAAGGGGGCTCAGGCCTTGGCAGGGGCTGCCCAGGGGGGTTTGGAGTGCCCATCCCTGGAGGTGTCCCAGGAAGGGCTGGAGGTGGCACTGAGAGCTCTGGGCAGGGGATGAGGTGGGGATCAGGCACAACTTGGACTCAATGGTCCTGGCAGTCTCTTCCAAGCTCAGTGATTCTGGAATTCTGCTTCCAGCTGGCTGCAAAGCCAGAGGCTGATGTTGGGGCTGAGGGGCTCTGGGATGTCTGTGTGCTCTCCTGGAGCAGCATGTCAGGGCTCAGATGAGGCTCCTGGAGGATTTGTTGGAGTGGCACAGGACGGGCAGTGTGGGCTCGGTGCTGGGCTGTGAGGGCAGTGCTGCCAGCAGCAGGAGGCATCAATGACATGTGCTCCTCTCACTGGCTGCCTTGGGGCTGTCACCTGTGGCTGTGGGAGCTGCATTCCTGCAGCTCTGCCCTCACTGGAATGTCCCTGCTAATGGGGAGCACAGCTCTGGGCTGTTTTTGCTGCTGCTGGCACAGACCACGATTTCTGGAGCTGTGGAGCAGAACCTCCCAGCCAGCAACATCCCCATCTCTGACAGGAGGGTTACTGCCAGCAGAGGAGACTTCTCGGAGTCTGACCCTTTGCTCTTTCCCTAGTGCCTGATTTTGTTTGACAAAAAAGGATTATTGAGAAAAGACCAGCCCCTCCACTCTGCACAAGGGGAATTTGTGACCTTCCTAGTCCAGTTTTGCTGCTGCCTGGCTGCTGTACGTGCTGGATCCCCAAAGATGCCCTCAAATCCAAGCCAACATTCCCTGTGCACGTGGGGTCACCACAACCACAGGCTTCTGCTTCACAGGCTGCAAAGGTTGTTTCTGGAAATCCACAGAAACATTCTTGTGGAAATCCTCTCCTGCTCTCATTGTGTCCACAGAACATTCTGTGTGGAAATCCTCTCCTGCTCTCTGTGTGTGTCTGTCTGTAAGGAGATGTCAGCCTGTGCAGAAGCTCCTCTCCAGGAGCTCCAGAGCCCCTGTTGCACATGTTGGCTCCTCCTGCCTACCTGGGACTGAAGCAAAGTGCTAATTGTTGTGCAGATGTCATCTGCCAGGCAGGCAGGAGGCTGGAGGCTTGGAAGAGGCTGTGCTGTCATTTGCTAGCAGCCTCCTCGGTACACGTGAGCTCTATTTTTATTGGGAGTGTGCGTTTGCTTTCAGCCACTGCTTTGTTGAATTTCTCTTTCTTTTTTTTTTTTTTTTTCCTTTTTATTTCCAGGCTTGCAGATAAAGTTTGAGGGATACATCTATTTTTCATTATTCTAGTTTTTCTGCTTGTTTTATAACTGAAAAAACCTCAACCAAACCAAGAAGCCTGTTCCTGTGTAAAAAGCTTTAGTTTGTTCTGAGGTGAGAGGGAATTAATTGTGTGTTGTGGTCACACTGGACTGAGGTCAGGACTGTGGGACTGTCCAGAAGGGCACAAGGATCAAGATCTGGGAGCAGAGGGAGTCTGAGGCTGTGCATTGTGCTCTGGGTGTGCCAGCTCAGGAGCCTGGGTGTTGGCTGTAGCCTGGATTTGCTTGGCCATGTCCCAGGAGAGAGCTGCAGGCTCTGGCCACAGGTTGGCTTATGAAAACAGGGAGCTTTTCTTTTACTCCAGCTGTGGTTTAATAAGGGCTTATGGGCCCTTGAGGTGGTTCTTTGACCCTTTAGGAAAGAGGAGACACTGAAGTAGGAACTGGGAGGTGATGCTTTCCTGAACTGTGGGAGTTAAGCAGGGGGATGCTCATTGCTCAGGCATGCTGTGGGTGTCAGAAATCCAGATCTGTTCCAAAACCAATTAATGTGAAAAATCCAGCTGATGTGGTAGAGGTGGCTCAGAGGCAGAAGGCAGAGATTGCTGCTCAGGAAGACCCTGGCTCAGGAGTTTTTGGAGGCTGCAGAAGTACATCAGGTGCACTGTTACCTCTGCTCTGTCCCTCTCCTGGTTTCCTCTTCCTTTTCTGGCAAAAACCAAGCAGGGAGAGGAAGAAATAACAAAGTGGAGTGTAGGGACAAGGTACCAGTGAAAGGGTGGAAGGAGAGGAGGCTTCCCTCCACGTCCCTGAAGGCTTCTGGGGGCAGAGGCTCTTTGGTGCCAGGAGCTGGTGGTGGGTGCTGCTGTGAGCAGGTTTTCTGCTTTGTGGGACACAAAGTGGTTGCTTCAGTGAGGGACAGCTCTGCTATCTGATGTGCCACCCTGATGGACAGCAAAGCAAGATATTTCGGACTGTGTGTAGGGGAGGAACTTCTTTAAAACCTGGATAGGAGTAGGAGCAGACTTGATGGAGGGATGAGTAATGAAGGAGTGTTTGAACGGAACTAATCAGTCCTATCTTCTTTCAAAAGACCTCATTTAGTTTAATTTAGCAGCGTGTAAATTTAGAGCCAATCACAGGAAATACTTGTGCAGCCTGTGTGCTGGCAGGCTGCTGCACTCCCTAGCCCAGCAGAGAGCTGAAGGCTGTAGGTGGATCCCGAGCCTCGTGTGAGGCACTGGGGGCACACGTGTGTGTGCTCACACGCAGGGTGGGCACAACTGCTCTGTGCCCGGGCACTGGCACCCACAGCAGCAGCAGCAGCCTTCATTTCCCCCTCATGTGCTCCACCA
This sequence comes from Melospiza georgiana, assembly GCF_028018845.1. Lineage (NCBI taxonomy): Eukaryota > Metazoa > Chordata > Aves > Passeriformes > Passerellidae > Melospiza > Melospiza georgiana. The sequence goes on from NC_080444.1 coordinate 16,491,965, forward strand.
GGGTGTCCCTGTGCTCCATCAAGGTGTCCCTGTAGCCCGTCAGGGTGGCTCTGTGCTCCATCAGGGTGGCAATGTAGCCATCAGGGTGGCTCTGTGCCATGGCTCTGTACCCATCAGGGTGGCTCTGTACCCCATCAGGGTGGCTCTGTGCCCCATCAGGGTGGCTCTGTGCCCATCAGGGTGGCTCTGTGCCCATCAGGGTGTCCCTGTAGCCCACCAGGGTGGCTCCGTACCCCATCAGGATGGCTCTGTACCCCACCAGGGTGGCTCTGTACCCCATCAGGATGGCTCTGTACCCCATCAGGATGGCTCTGTGCTCCATCAGGGTGGCTCTGTGCCCATCAGGGTGGCTCTGTACCCATCAGGGTGGGTCTGTAGCCCTCCAGGGTGGCTCTGTGCCCCATCAGGGTGGCTCTGTGCCCCATCAGAGTGGGTCTGTGCCATGGCTCTGCTCCCTGGAACACCTGAGCATGGTCAGAGCCAGCTCCTGGCCCCATGGCTGGGCTGAGCCTCTGCTCTGAGCAGCAGGGAAACCTTGTGCTGTAGGAACCACTGAGTAAACCTCGCTGACCTCTGCAAAATGTTGTTTTCCTCAAGAAAAACCTACATATGGATTAGATGAACCCCTGCTCCTTGGACAGCTGGTCGTTTTGTTTAATTTGAATTAACGCAGCTACTTCTGTGCTTAAAATGAGGCACAGGCATAAAAAGCCTTCACGGGATTGCACGGCTTTTTATTTTTCCCTCCAGTTGTCATCCATGGCACTGACACAGAGATTTTAAACAAGTCTTGCAGGTCTCCTCATATTTTCCAGGAGAGATATCATCCCCTGCGGGGTCAGTATGAGTTCTTGGCATTTCCTGTCACAAACCCCATTAGCAGTGAGCCCCACGAGTCCCTGTGCTCACACCTCGAGGTGTTGTGCCTCCTGCCATGTCACACCCCTGATCCCACGCTGTGTTGCAAAGTGTTGTGTAAAGAGTCCTGAAACCTGCAAAAATGGAAAAAGAAATACTGTTGGGTTTGTTTTGCTTTGCATTTCAGGCTGGTGGCAATGTCTCCTTGGGCCGGGCTCCTCTCCAGCACCTCCAGGGTCAGCCTGCTGCTGCTGCTGGGCTCTGTGCTCCTCTCCTGCTCCAGCCTGGGACAGAGAGTGTCTGTAAGTTTTGGCTGCTCCACTTGACTTCAGACTGATAAAACACGGATGCTTTTTGCCTTTAAGGAAATGCCCATTATTCTTTATGAAACGTCTTTCTCCTGCTTGAATTATGAAAACAAACCAGAAAGGGTTCTGCTGATTTCTGTGTAAATGAAGAATCGCTTGTGTGGTGCTGCCTGTTTTTGCTAGAAATGCTAATGAAAATGGGGTATTGCAAAGCAACTGTGGCCAGGCAGTGACAGCAGCACTTAAATGAACCAAGTCACATCCTTTTATCCTTACTGAGCATTTAAACCCCACACTTTTCCTGAGCAGAGCTGGTAAACATCAGCTGTCTCCATTATGTGTTTGAACAGATCCAGCACTGGGAGGCCTGGTGGTAAATTTACAATAGCCTGTATCACTAACTCCCTCTTGGATAATCACAGAGCTGTGGAAATCAGCTAAGTAATAACTGCTCCACTCACTCCTTTTTAGTCCTGTTGAGTCTTGGCTCAGAAAATGTTAACATTGATTTTCATCTGCAGAACCTGGGCTTTTATGGCTGTGATTGTTCCTGAGCTTTAACCATTTGTTATAATTTGAACAATTCCAAGCCCCTGATGCACTCAGCAAAAGCAGGAGTTAAGATCTGGTTCCTCGTGCATTTCTGAAATCGCAGTCGCTTTCCACAGCTGAAATAAAAACATTCTATAGGTTTGTCAGCCTTCCTTGTGTGTTACCACAATCAGGGAATTGTGCAATTGTGTAGGTTGGGAGAGACCTTTGTGATCATTGAGTACAGCCTTTAACCCAGTGCTGCCAAGGCCACCACCAGCCCACGTCCCCAAGTGCCACATCCACACTGCCGTTGCTACTCTGCGTCTTTTGCTCAGGTTGGCATTTCTGTTGCTCAGAAAGACTCTTCTAGGCTGGAAACGGATATTTATATGCAGAGCATCCAAATTCTGACAGAAAATGTGCATGCATTTTTTTCCCAAAGAGTGGAAGAACTGAAGGCAGAATGTGTCCCAGAATTTCCCAGTTAACCTCTGAATTTACTTACATTTTTCCCTGTGAAAACATCCTAAGGATTAAGATCCAAACACTTCATGAAGTGAGCTGTAACTCCATCTTAATTGCCAACAATTAGGACTAATCATTCCCTGTAGGGTGGTTAACTCAAATTCCTCAGTGGTGACTGGATTGGTGATCTCAGAAGCTGAAAATATTCCCTTCAGCAGGCACTGAGCTGTGGGGATGATAAGCCTGGACCAGTTCATCTGTTCCTGCTGGAACCAGAACAGCCCAGACCCAGAGTCAGTGCCAGGTGTGAGAGTACAGGTCATTTCTGTGCACTCTCCAGAGTTTTTTGTGACTCCCACCAGCTCCCTGGGGAGGCTTTCCATTGAACACCAAGGTTTCCCTCACAACAAGGATTTTTTCCCTGCTGTTCTTCCCTTGGTGTAACATTGAGCCGCTCATGCTGGCTGCTCTCCCACACCTCTGCCAGCCTCGTGCTGCACTTGCCATGGAGGTGGTGATTAAATCCCTGCCTCATTGTTTTAAAAGCCTTGGAGAACACTGGAAGAGGGTGGAGAAGAGGATCCTCACATTTGTATCATGTGGGCAGCTCGGTGTGTTTTTTCCCGTGTCCTATTTTGGAAACAGCTGAACTATTTTAGCTGAAATCTTCTCCAAGCCTGAAATAAGTGCATTTAAGAAAAAGAAAAATAAAAAAACCCAACAAAACCAAAAAAAACTCACCAAACCCCAAACCAACCAACAAGCCTTGAGGCATTCCACTCGTGTGGAAAATTTCAGCTGAAAAAGTTAAAAGTTTGACATATTTTTAGGCAAGGGAAAATGGGGTCTTACAATGTTATACAACCCTAATAATAGCCAGGGCTCCTGCCTCTGACTGAAATACAGGTAAGGCTCTGTGAGAGCTGGTTTGAAACCTGCAACCTGCTCTGGAATAGGAAATAAGCTGCGTTGCTTTGTTCAGCACAAATGTCATGCTAGTTATGCATGTTTAACCTTTAATATACTTTAAATCTAAATTTAACCATGTGGAAAGAATCTCAGATGTCAAAAAAAAAAATCTGCTGGCGAGGGAAAAAATTTTGTATTCTCAGCCAGCACTAAATTACCCAGATGCAATTGCTAATGAGCTGAATCTCTTCTCTCCAAAAGGAGTTTGCCCTTACAAAAATAGAAGAGAGCGACATAAAAGATGACAGTGGGAAGGAGCTGGGGACAGAGGATGACGCTGATCCTGAAGACCTGGAAGTGTTTTACCCCACGGATCAGTGGCAAACCCTGCGTCCAGGTAACTGCTAATTATAGCATGCCTCTGGAACCCACCTGCCAGCACTGACAGGAGCCTTGCAGACGCTCCAAGAGCTGTTTGTTCCCATGACAATGTGTGCTTTTGCTGGTGCTCACACAGAGAGGAGGACTCAGTGACCCAGTGCAGGGACTGGAGGTGGTGAGCAAAGCGTCCAAGGAGGGGAGAGGTTGCTCCAGGGCTTTCAGGTCACTGGAGCAGGAGGAGTGGGCTGCCAGCCCCCTGTGGGTGGGAGGCTGTCTCTGTCACTGGCTCCACAGCCCTTTCTCTCTTCATTTGTCAAGGGCCAGGTTTTATAACGTTTGTTGGCACGTGGATTCCCAGGTCTGCTGTGCTCCGGTGTGGCGCTGCTCAGTGGCAAGCTGATTAGGAGCTGTCACTGGAGCACTGCACAGCTTTTTAACAATGGCTTTTCTGTTCCTCGCCTGTTTGAAAGCTAGCTTTTATTTCCATCTGTGCAAACCACAAAAAATCTCTTCCCTTTCTTCGGGTTGGTGTCTTTCATTAGACATGCCTGGGACTCTGTGGTGAGAGGAGCCCAGCAGAGCAGCTTGGCCTCTGTGTGCTGAGAAGGCTCTGGAGGGGCCAAACCCATTCAAACACACACAGATGCACATGTGCATACATATTTCAACAATTAGCCTGTCTCTGTGATCCTGAACGAGCTGTTTAATCCACTTGTGCTTTGGTGTCCTCATGTATATGCAGGTGTAATACCTTCCCACCTCACAAGGGTGAACTAAGTAGTAATTAATTTTTATAAAGTGCTCTGAATTTAAGAGCTTTATCCTGTGCTCAGTATTATCATTGAAAGAATAAGTATGGGTTCCATTTGTCTTGAAATTTCTGCTAGATATAGCAGAATGACTTTTCCAAATGTAAATCTTTGTATAACATAAATGGCTACAAAAGCCCCTGTGTTCCACAGAGCTGCAGTATATACTTATATTCCATTTCTGTACCATTATGTATGGAAGGCGTGTGGTGTCCCTGCTCATTATTCAACCTGGCAGATCCCCACCAGCTTTGTTGAAGCAGAACATGTACATACTTGCAATCATTAGAAACCTCATTGCAGGGTTTGTTCACAAGCACCTTCTCCACTGCTCGGGTGCCTTATTCCGCTTTATTTTTGTAGTTATTCCATGTTGGGCACATGCAGTGAAGGGCTTGTGGAAGTGGGGAGCTTGTCAGTATTCACAGAGGAGAGTAATTTTGGTTACTCTTGTAAAGACTTAAATGGTGTCCTGCCTCATGTTCTGACTGCTACAGACCCCAGCACTGGGGATGTGGCACAAAGAGGAGCCGGCCTTGGTCTCCTGCTGCCAGCCTGGGTTTCTGGCTCCTGGGGTTCTTCTGCAGTGAAATCCCTGTGAGGACTGGCACTGACACCTTCAGCACGTGTTAGCCAAGGCTGGGGCCCTGCTGCCAGCATGAGCCCATCCCTGTAGCCTCTGGCCTCACTTTCCCAGTGTGAGCTCAGCTCTGGCTGGCAGGGAGCTGACCTGGCACAGCTGCTGCTGTGGCTGCACAGGGATTCACCTTTTGGTGCTGCAGCAGAGCCACGCACCTTGGCAGCGTGTCCATCCCACTGGTTCTGCATCTTGCCATGTTTTCCATGTGGCTGCACTCACTGGCAGCTGAGCAGAGCCTGGCTGGGCTCAGGGTTTGCCTGCTGCTGCCCATGTCTCCAGGACACCCCCACTCCCTCTCCCGTTGTATCCCTGTGGCAAACTAGGCCAGTCTCTCTGGGGGAAGCAAATTCAAGTGTTTGAATTTAGAATTTGGATCTACAGTTCTGAGCACTGGGAGGGAGCTTGGAGCTGCATTTCCCCCATCTCACTCCTGTTTCAACTTGTTCCTGTTCTGAGCTCACGCAGGATTTTGTGCTTCTCTACAATGGTGCAGCAGCTCATCTTTTATGGATGTGTTCCCAGTTTTCCTCTGCTGAGTTTCCAGTTCCCTGTTGCTAATTGCATCAATCCACATTTCCACCGGGACTGCAGCAGTGTCATCAACCTGTAACCTGTCAAATCCCTCCCCAAATTCCATTGTTGTTGTGTCTGTAATGCTTTGGCCGCTTGTTCCTCGCTGTCTACAGTGTGAGCTGGATTTTGATCAAGTGCTTCCTTGCACTTTGAGCACACTTCAAGCTGCTGGAGGTAGCTGGATGCAAACACAGAGAGACAGTTGCCCTAAGAGCTGTGCTGCCTGTAATCTGGAAGCAAGATCAGTTGTCTCTTCTGCCAGGCAGTCAGAGCTGACGGCTCTGGAAAGGTTGGTGAAACTTCCCAAAGCCCTTTAACACTTTGTTAGGCATTGCTTCTTTCTCACTTGGCACTAAATAATGCACCAGGTGCAGGCTCAGACTGAAGGGAGATGTGTGCCCCAGAGAGGCTTCCAGCACCTCTGCTCTTGGACTTTTGGGCATCATCTGTGGGGCTTTTCCTTCTGTCCATGGTTGGAGTCCACAGGAACCTGGAGGTTTTTTGGGGTTTAGTGAGTGGGATTGCTGTGTCCTCTGAATGAAGGTTCACACCCTGCTCTGACTCTTCATGGTCAGGTAACAGAGTTTGTTTGAAGTTGTGCTTCCTCTGCAGTCTTTTTTCTTTCAGAATACACTTTCTCCATGTGACAGTACCCTTGGGAGCTGGAACATATTTTACTTTTGTTATTTGGGCACCAAATTTTCCAATATTTTGTTCAGCATTCCTGGTGATGATTGGAAGTTGGATTTCTCTGGCCATCTAGTTTACTGAGCAGCAGATTTTCCACCCAGCAGTGGTGGGAAATTTGCCACCCAGCAGTGGCTCCTCTGGGAGGAGTTTGCTCTGAAGATTCAGAGCAAGGATATTAGAGGCAGGGGTTTAATTGGGAAAGGAAAAGGGCATTAATCGCCCCCCAGCAGTGATGAGTGGAGAGCTGGGGCTGCACAGGGCTCTGCTCTGCCCATCCCTGTGGCAGCAGTCCTTTGCTGCTCCCTAATGTGGCAGAAACCCTCTGGCAGCTTTTCCAGCTGACAGTTGGGAGTTAATGAGTCCAGTTTCCAATCCAGATGGACAAGTGAGAACCTCCACTGCCCAAATATCAAAATATTTACAGATTGCTCTGCAGAGAGGCAGCAGTGGGGCACAGAGGCTGCCTTTGCTGCAGAGCAGCTCCCTGCAGACTGGAGGGATGGAGCAGAGCCTGGCACTGTGACTGGCACGGTGCAGCGTGGATCTCTCTGGGCTTTGGATGGATGTCTCAGGGCAGAGCAGGGAGCTCAGCTGGCCTGCACCTTCAGCTGTGGTTAAAGCTCTGCCTTGCAGAGCTGAACCTGCAGTGACTCCCCACTGTTTGTGCTGCCCAGAGTAATTTTCTGCAGTGCCCAATGATTTCCCAGTAATTTTCTGCAGTGCCCAATGATTTCCCAGTTAAAAACCAAGGAGTCACAGCTGCTGCTGCTGGTCAGGCTGCCAGAGTGAAGCTGATGTGAGCATGCTGTTGGTGCTGCTTCTGCAAAGATGAAACCATCTCATGTTCAGCAGGGAGCCAGTGATACATTGCTTGGCATTTAAATATCCATGGCTGCAGCTCCCAAGGATCCTCAGGCTGCCTTTGCTGCTCCTGCTTGTCACAGGTCTTCTCCCGTCTCATTTGCTGCTCAAACAAGGTTTTACACCTGTGGGAGCCCAGTTCTGCAGGCAGCCACGGCAGGGAGGTGTTTTCAGGGCTGCTTTGAAGGGCTTGTTGTGCAAGGACAGGGCTGAGGATGGGCAGTACCTCGGCCCAGTTTCACTGCCAGTCTGTCCTCCAGGGGATTCCAGTGGCCAAATGAGGCAGCACTGATTTGGCTGACAGGAGGTTCCTGAGGCAGGGGAGGCAGGAGGCAGCAGGATCTGTGCCAGGCCTGTGCCACAGCCCGTGGGGGTGACCTGGCTGCTGCTGAGGGTCCCCTCACACCTTGTCTGCTCCTGCTGCTCGCTGGGATGTCCTGAGCTGCAACAACTCTTGCTAATTGCTCTGCTGAATTCATCACTGTCCAAACCATTGGCTTCTCGCTGACCCAGACCTAACTGAGACGGTGGTGGGCAGGTCTCTGAAATATTTATGGCAGCACAGTCAAGAGAGGGCTGTGAAATACAGAGTGAAACCACCAGGGTATGCTCGTTTTTTGCAAAGTTTCACGTGTCTAATCCAGGAAATAGGAGCCTCATCAGATCAGCACAGATTTGCATACAGAGGGAAGGCAAATGGAATTTTAAAAACCTCATCTATACTAGATGAAATGCTTCTTCTTCAAGTTTCTTTATGAAATGACCTGTTAGTGATGTGGAGATGGGAGGAATCTCAACTCTGGAGTTGTTACAGTCCTGTCTGGACAGCGACAGGAGAGCTGGAGGATGATTCCAGCAGGTAGGAAAGGCCAGGCTGACTTGAGAGCAAATGTTCAGTGCTTGGAAGCTGAGTTATGGTCCCTGGTAGTTCTCCCTCTGCTTGTTTTCAATCTGACCTCTAGCATAGGAGGCTTTCCATCTCATTAATGTATCTCATGCCTGTCCTTTTTATTGCCAGCTGCCTTCATGGGCTCCTCTCTCAGCTTCCTACCCTTGTGAGCTTTCCTTTGCCCCTCATCCTCACATCACAGGTGGCACAGTGTCCACACTTGTGCCTAATTCCAAGTCCTTGGCAGAAGTGCCAGGGCTGAAGCTCCAGGTGCTGCTCCTGCCTGGCGTGTGGGGCAGTGCCGGGCAGATGGGGCTCACCAAGCACACCCTCCATGCCCTGGTCCTGGTCTGGGTAAGAGGGATGGTGATGTTTCCTTCCAGCTGTGGGTGAGAGGACAGGACTGGGGTCAGGAGATGCTGGGACAGTGAGCAGACAGGGGTTCCCAGCCCCCTGCTCCAGCAGGAGGATGTGTTTGAAGGATGCCAGCTCTGGGCAGGGAGGCACAGCACGAGTGTCCTGTCCTGCAGCTTGGTTTCAGCATTTCTGTACAGAATTGGGACCCCCAATTCCATGAATTGGGAGCCATCTTTTGCCCCCCAAATGCAGGTAAAACTTCTCTTCTGTCATTTGCAGAAGTGGCAGTGTCCTGGCAGCACTGGTGTGGTGAGAAAGAGCCCTACAATGCTTGCTCAGGTTTAGGAGCAGAGTGGGCTTGGGGTGGGTTTTTGGTGTGTCAGGTCAGTCCTGTCCCTTACTGGCTGTGATGTTCTGGTTTCAAACTGGTTACAAAAGACTTTTGCAGTGATGCTGCCTCTGCCAAAAACTAACTGTGCTTCTGAGCAGCCAGAATAAAATCTGAGCTTCTCTAACACGCAGCCATGGGCTAGGCTGGGGGCACTGCCAAAACAAGGGTGCAGTGCTGTGTTTCCATGAGCCAAGCCATGACTCCTGCTAGTGGTTTGTGGAATTCTGAGCCCTGCAGGGTATTCCAGGTGGTCAGGAGTGGCCATAAACCAGGGAATGAGGTGCTGAGAGGCTTTAGTGCAACAGGAGGAGGTTAAGCTGCGTCTTTCAGAATAATTTCAAACTTCACTTTAATGATCTCAGGCTGCTGGTGGTGTAATAGCAGCAGACATCAGCAGTGGAACCATTCCCGTGGTTAAAGGTACATTGTTTGGTGGGGGAAAAGTGCTTTGAAGGAAGAGACTGTTTCCCAGGGAAGACATCTCTCATTCCTTGCTTTTATCTCCTCCCTGCCAAGCTGGGGGATGCTGAGCCTGTGAGCTGCTGAGAGGTGCTCAAATGTGTGCTGGCTGATGAGGAATACCTTGCTCTGGTTTTTATGTGCAAGTAGGCTGGATTTGCTGCAATAGCTCCAATAACCTTCGCGTGGCTGTTTAGAAGGATGAACCTCATTAAAGAAGAGGTATTTAATAACAGGCCTATTTTTATCTCTGTCTTTATCTAACAGTCTGCACATTTATTTCAAGCTTGTAACAGTGCTTTGGAAGAAAAATGTTTTCCCTCCTCTGAAATGTTTTGGCAGTGCCTCCAGCCTTGGTTATCTTGAATTTCCAGTCTGGCTAGCATCCCTCCTCCTTCCAAAGCCAGCAAGCCACAGCAGGCACACAGCTCCAACATTTTCCTTGGGAAATGGGAAATTCCTGGGGGAATACGCTTTCAAAACATGGGACTTGAGTCCCAGGGTCACTGAAACAGTTCTGAAGGTTTGATCAAACATAATCACAGCAACTCCCTCAGGCTTCAAATGTGTGATCTTGTGTGGGACAGGCACTGCAGGCACTGCAGTGTTTGGTGTTTGCTGCAGGATGTGACTGACCACACACTCTGGGAGAGGCTGGCAGCTCTGGGGTCAGGCATTCCTGCAGAGATGTTTTTTCCCTAAATTTTCAATTTGATTCTGTAATTTCATAAATTAAACCCTGACCTATAGATATCTTGCAGACATTGTGTTTTCAGCCCACTGTCCTGTGTTTGCTGTCATTTGCTGGTGGTGAAGGAGGCAGCCCCAGCCCTGAGGGGATGCATCATCTTTCCACCTCCTTCCACATCTGTCCCTTTGGCATTGCTGTCTCTGTACCCAGACCCTGCCCTGACTGAAGGTTTGCTGGAGCACAGGTGTCTGAGCCTGTGGCCAGGATGACCATTTCTGAGCCCTTTTCCCAGGATACATGTGGCCATATGCTCCAGGAGATGCTGGGTTTGGGCCCTGGGATGTGTGTGGCAGTTGTTACAAAAGAACTTGGCTCTAGGGGCTAATCCCTGGTTTTTCCTTGCTGTTCAGTCTGCATCATATACATCCCTACCCACAGTTTTGCAGCATTCTCTTTTTCCATAATTAGGGAGTGTTTTCCATGGTCTTGCTCAGGCCCTTCCTTCCTGCAGTTTCCCCTGTGGGTTAAGGCCTGACTTACTGAAACTTCCACAGAGCTGATTCTGGGCGGGCAGGGACAAGGCCAGAGGGTTTTCAGCAGTCAGCACAGTCAGATGGCTCCTGTGAGGAATATTTCACTTGCTCCTTCACAGCTCTTGCCTGCAAATTGTCCTCTTGCTCAGATGGGGCTCCAGTTCCTTTTTTTTTTCTCCTTTTTCTTTTCTAAGTTATTCAGTTTTCCATACATTTATTTATAGGGTCACACAAGCAACAGGTCTGCTTTTTCCAGAGCCACGTGCTGTGCCTGCTCCATTCTGGTGCAAAAGCACCTTCTCCTCTGAGGAAAACTCAGAATATCCATCCAGCTGTCTTGACTGAGCGAGGCATTTTCTCTGAACCCTGCCCTCTGTTCATTTCAGAATCTGCAGGGAATTTGGGACATAAATTAAAAAGCTATTTGATGCTCCTTGAGGTCTAGAAGCTGGTTTTGCATTTGTTCTTACTTGAAAGCACACTGAGACAAATGGCTCTGCTTTACTGAAGCTGCTTCCTTTGGCATCCCGAGGAAGCTTCCCAGTTAAAAAATAAATATGGCTCTGTTTTTCCAGCCCTGCTTTACCAGCAAAAGCTGGGGAAAGAAATGTAATCTTCTTGGGTTTGTCCTGATGTTTTGTAGAACTAATTCCCATTTATTGAAAGAACTCTTCCACACCAGATTAATGTTTAATTTTTTATTATGTGTTTACATTTTGGAAGGAGTAAGGGCGGTGGTGTTGGAAATTCTAATGAGGGACAACATTTCTGATTCAAAAGACTCAGGCTCCTCTCTCCTGAATTTTCTGCCTGATCCTTCAGACTGCAGGAAGTTTTGCTTGGGTCATTCACTTGCAACAGGGTGTTATGTGAATACAGAATTAATGTGTGCAGCCTGTCACTTGGAATTGCTGCTGTTCTGCTGCTGGGGAGCTCCCGGGGTTGCAGAGTCCTTGCAAGCAGCAATAACAGGAATGTGCCTGTGATCCTGCAAAGCCAGAGGAGGAGCAGGGAGCTGCAAGTCTCCTCCATCACTGCGGGGTGTGAATAAATAGATCTAATCAACAATTTACATGTTAGCCCCGGACCAGGGTTTATTTTTAGGATGTGTCATTCAGCCCAAGCGAAACCTCTGCATCTCAGGCTGGTGGTGTTTCTAAAAGCACCTCTAAGTGATCACCGAGGCTGGATTTTGAGCTGCATTTACATTTTGATAGAATCTGCTGCTTTCCTTATCTGAAACAAAGCCTACCTGATCTTCATTAATTACACTATCATTTCACCTAACCAGAGTGCTACTAATTACAGTTATCTGTCTGTTCTTCACCAGATAATACACAAAAAATTGTTATCCCTGGCTGTATCTGGATTAGCTGGAGCTGTAAGGGGGGTGCACATGGTGATGGGTTTTACAGGTGGAGTGCAGGTATTTATAGACTGTCTGAGGGAATGCTGGAGGAGTGGCTGCTGCCCCACTGGCTGTGCTGCCATCCCAAGACACCTCCATGGCAAAACATACAGAAAACACTGCTTAAACACAGAAAAATGGTTACTGCAGGGTGGCTGGAGCAGGCCAGCTCCACAAGAGAGGTGATGGAGTCCTGGGACATCCCACACCCTCCTGAGCACAGACCTGGGGCTGGAGGGGACACTGCTGGAGCAGGGGTTGATCCCAGAGGTGTTTCCAGGCTCAGCTATCAGGGACTCTCTGGCTGTGCCTTTTTTGAGACAGAAAATCTCACGGGGGCTTCACAGAGGGCTGCAAGCCCTGGTGGTGGTGCTGACTGCTCCCCCACTAACATCAGCTGCAGTCTGAGCAGGGCAAGCACAGAAAGGGCTCCTCTGAAAAGAGGCAGCAGGAAATGTCTGAGCTGCTGGGGAGCTGTGGGTCCAGTGGGCTGGAGCCAGGAGCCACAGGCTGCAGGGAAGGTGCCCCATGAGGGCAGAGCCTTTGCTGGAAGAGAAGTCAAGGGGCTTTCACTTGACTCCTGTTTCATCATCCTTCCACACACTGATCTCTTCAGATGCTCTCCAAACCTTTGGTTTGCTTTTGAAGGGGAAAGGACTTGTCCTGGAGGAGGAGCAGAGCCAGGCTGCTGAGGAGAGCTGGTCACTGTCAGCTGGCAAGAGGGGAGGGACACGGAGGCCAGAGGGGGGACACTGGGTGAGGAGATGTTCACACTCAGCTCCATCCACTGTGAGTGCCAAACACACCTGCACTCCTGTTTGTACGGCTTGCTGTACTTGATAAACTGATAGATGTGAGTTTGGGCATTTTTGTTACCTTTTTGTATTCTGAAGAGAACTAAAGATGGTTCACGTGATTTTTTTTTGTGCCTTCTGCAGTGCAGGTGATACAGGCAGGGATGGAACAGCAGCATCTTTATACTTGTCAAGTCTCCATCCACACCCAAGGCACTGCCTGAAGCTCAAAGTGATTTTCTTGCAGCTTACAACACTACACCAGCAGGGAGAACAAGAAACTCAGTGGAGATTATGCTCCAGAAAAACTGTATGCGTGGCCCAAAAGCTAAATATGGAACCATGGAAGTGCACACTGCAGTGGTAGGGGAGGTGGGAATGCTGAATGGGGAGGTTTCCTGCCCTTCTGGCACCAGGAACCAGGGGTCCTCTGGTTCTCCGTGGTTCTCCTTGAGGATCTCTGGTTCCCCATGGTCCTCCTTGAGGATCTCTGGTTCTCCATGGTCCTCCATGAGGATCTCTGGTTCTCCATGTTTCTCCTTGAGGATCTCTGGTTCTCCATGGTTCTCCTTGAGGATCTCTGGTTCTCCATGTTTCTCCTTGAGGATCTCTGGCTCTCCATGGTCCTCCATGAGGATCTCTGGTTCTCCATGTTCTTCCATGAGGATCTCTGGTTCTCCATAAGGATCCCTGGCTCCCCATGGTTCCCCCCAGGGCTGTGCTGGTGCCTTGCCCGGAGCTTGCTGTGACAGCAGGCAGCAGTTTCAGGTGGGGCTGCTCTGCTGGCAGGGCCTTGGTGTTCCCAGCAGGGCAGGGCAGGGATGCTCCTGTCCCAGCAGGACACTGGGCATGCAGGTACCACCCCACAGCAGCTGCTCCTCCTCTGCATCACTTCCAGGGACAGAACTCCTGTCCTGCTGCGTGGCAGGGAGCCCTGCAGAGCCAGCACGGAGGGGACAGGCTGGGCAGCAGCTGGGCAGCACTGGTTTCATCCTTTTTGCCTGTTCCTGCCATGGAAGCTGTGTACTGGGTGAGGTGTGTGTGTTTGGGGAGGGCTGGCCCGACCATTAGCCTGTCAGGGTTTGCAACACTGGCAGCTGGGGAGAAAACTGTTATTAAGTGTAACGTGGCACCTTGGAGACGGAAGCATGGGGAGACAATAAATACAGCCTTCCATAATGCCATTTTATGGTGTCACTCTTCAGAATTTATTAAGACTTAGTTGCAGCCATGCCTGCAGCCTCCTGTGCTGGAATCAGTAAATTGTGTTCATTATCTCCAGCACTTGCTCTGACCTGCTGTGTTTTACACTGGAGGCGTGGGGACACCCCAGCTGCTTCTGCAGCCATTCCCCTGGTGCCAATCCAGCTTTTCTGGGGTTGCTGGGACACCCCAGGCAGTGCTTGGCTGCGTGGATGGACCCCAGGTGTGGTGTGGTGGTTGAAGAGAACACTGAGGGACTGAGGAGCTGCCAAAATCACCACAGCTCTACAGGGAGCAGGGAAGGAGCTGGGCGAGGAGGGAGCCATGGGCACCTTGGAGCACACTGGCACATTGTCACTCCACTGTGGAACCACTCCAGCAGTCCTGGATGTGCTGAGGATGCTGGAGGTGGAAAAGGGTTCACAGGAGCTCCCTGAACTGCACACAGGGAGATGCTACACCCCTGCTAGGTGTCCTCTTGCACCAGTGTTTTCAGATGAAAACACAAATGAAATTGTGCTCCTTTCGCCCACTTTTCGTCATGACAAATCCCAGCAGCAGCATGTTTGTGTACCTTCATCCTTATCCTCAGCATTGAGGTCCAGGATGGAGGAAAACAAGTTCAAGCCCAACCTCCTGTTAATTTATTATGTTCCTTGTGCTTAAGGGCAAAATTTAGGTTGCCAAAAGCAGATGTTTGCATGCTCTTTTTTTAGCTCTCAAAGTACTTTCTGTGTGCTTGATTGATGGACGTCCCTGTTACATTAATAGCTGGGCTTTGCAGAAAGCTGTTATTACCAGGAGAATCTGGTGTGGGTTTCAGTTTTTCTTCTTGCATTGAAAATCCATTATTAATGTCTTTCTGAGGGAAAAGAAAAAAAAGGTTTCAATTCAGGCATTTTGCTTTGCTTTCTCAGGCTTCTTCTCAACTGTCTTTACAGTGGTGCTTTTAAAATCAATATTACAATTGTTCTTCATATTTTACTGAGTGGTTGAGGGTTTCTGCATCTTGCTATTGATTTCTGATTGTACTGCAGGACATGTAGGTGCACACAGGTTGCTCTGTGATGGATAACTTCATATGTGTCTTCCTAATCATCACTGAGTTGCCTTCTGCATGTTCCCTCTTGCTGGATGCTGCTGCTGAGCGTGGAAGGCACCAGGAGAGCTCTGAGTGCAATCCTGAGACACCAAACTTGTGACTGCTCATTTAATTTGGGTTTGATTTTCAGTCAGACACAGGGGTCACATGAGGCTTGTGGGGTCTCCTCTTTTGTGTTGTCTTTGCAGAGTTCTTCTGCCCTTGCTTTTCAGGCAGCTTCATGTTCTGTGTTGTAGGAGCAAAACAAGTCATTGTCCTGGCTTTGTGTGGTCATAATGCACCTTTAGCTTCCAGCACTGACCTTGGCCCTTGGGGCAGCTCTGCAGGCAGATCTCAGCATTTCAGAGGTGCAGAGTCATTGGGTCCCAGAATGGTTTGGGTTGGAAGGGAACCTTGAACTCATCCAATTCCACCCCTGCCATGCCATGGACACCTCCCACTGTCCCAGGCTGCTCCAGCCCCAATGTCCAGCCTGGCCCTGGGCACTGCCAGGGATCCAGGGGCAGCCCCAGCTGCTCTGGGCACCCTGTGCCAGGGCCTGCCCACCCTCACAGGGAACAATTCCTCATTCCCAATATCCCATCCATCCCTGCCCTCTGGCAGTGGGAGCCATTCCCTGTGTCCTGGCACTCCAGGGCCCTTTAAAGGTTCAAGTCCCAGTGAAGCAATGCAGAAGCCCAGTGTGCATTGGTAACTGCTGTAAAGCTGGATTTGCAGACTGAGGCTCTTGGAGCACATCAGCACTGATGGCACAATCTGTGTGAGAGCTTGTTGGCACCAGAGGAACCTGTGAGGAGTGACAGGACTGTGGCCAGCACGGGGGCTCCAAAATGCTTCCGTGGCTCCAGTGGGTGTGCAGGGGAAGAGCTCTGTGTGTGTGTGGGCACCGTCCTTCCCAGCTCTGCATGCCCTGGCACAGGCTCCACATCTGCCAGGGCTGTGGCTGTGCCAACAGGCACTCTGCAGAGGGCTGGCTGTGCACAAACCTCTGCTGGCTGGACTGGGCTGTTTGCTCCTCAGGCTTATCCTGGACAGGCTCCTGCACCTTCACACATGGAGGCTACACCTGGCTCCTGAGGAATTGGTGGTTGCAGTTTCTGTCTGTGCTGGGGACCAGGACAGGCACTGGCACAGGAGCTGGTCCTGTGTCCCCGGGGTGGCAGGGCTTGGTGGTGGCACCGCTGGCAGGGGACACGGCAGAGCCGGGGAGGGGACAGGGCTGGCATGCATAACAATGGGCAGGCTCTGACCTTGCTGCTGGAACTCACTTAGCAATTCTGTTGATGTTCTGGAAACGAAAATATAATTCAGGCCACCTTCTCCTCCAAGCTGACCCTGAGAATCTGGGAGAAGAGCTACTGAATAATTAGGGGCTTTTTTTTTCTCCCCTCTTTTTACTGGAGTTACTGCTTAGTGTTGAACTGTGCTCTACAGTGTCATCAGTTCCCTTGAACTTACTGCTCCGAGTGTACTTAGCATTAATATAATTACATAAATTGCAGTGTCATTAATCACTGGGGGCTGCGGCACATCCTTGTTGTGCTGTTTCGTGGGTGGCTTGGCTGGTGGGAACCCCTGGCTAGGGGTGGGGGCTGTGGCTGGAGCACTCCCCCTCTGCTCCTGAGCCTGGTTTAGCTGAGCTTTGTGTGTCTCACCCTGCAGGATCTGGAGTGTTTGCCAGCACTGCCATGATTGCAGCCTTGCTGCTGCAGAGGAGAAAAGAGAAAGGTGGGTTTGTCCCAAGGGAGTTTGGCTGGACCACATCCCTGCTGCTGTCCCTGTGATTTGGGTCTGTGGGGTCCCAAAATGCAGAGCCCAGCCTCGTGGCTTGGCAGTGAGCACCCAGAGCCCGTGCTCTGTGCAGGGTCTGCTGCAGGGCTGTTTGATGATGCTGTGCTTCTGTCTCTGTGGCAGAGCTCTCAGCCTTCCTGGCAATGTAAATTCTCCTGGCTGCATGCTAAAATTACACTGAGTTATTGATTTATCTTTGAGAGGATTTCCTTCCCGAGGGACATTTCTGGCTGTTGTAGTGATTTAGTTCTCCTGCAAGGGCAGAATCCGTGGCAGAGCAGAGCCACCCTCCTGCCCTCGAGCCTGCAGCTCAGGGTCACGCTCCCTCAGGCTTCCTCTGCAAGCTGATTCCTTTTCCAAGGCTGGGACAAGGTTACATGGCTGTTATTTCTGTGTAACAACTGCAAACAAAAGGACATTTTCAACTTTCCACTGCAGACCACTGCAGAAGCTGCAAGTCTGGGACAAGCCTTTGTGCCCTGGCACCAGCATCCTCTTGGGCATGTCTCAAACCCAGCTCCAAGGCTGGCACGTGGGATGTGTGGAGCCATGCCAGTCTTAATACACTTGGACTCCTGGGAATGTTTCAGTTCCTCAGAGTGGGGTATGATGGGAGCAGGAGCATGCTAACACTTCTCTCCTAAAGCTGCAGGGGACAGCCTCTCTTTTCTTTGCTTTCTACTGACTCACCATGGAGCGTCTCTAAAAACCAGGCCAGGTGAGTTCCTGCTGCTGGTCCTGAGGAAGCCAAGACAGTTCTCTTCTTCTATCACCAGTTTTCTCCCCTTGACCCTGAAATCCCACCCTGCTAGCTGTGGCTCAGCTGGTGAGCACCATCAGTAGAAGGACCTGACCCTTCAGGACATGGCCCAATATTTCAGATACTCTGTGGCTGGAAAATGCCCAGCTCTGTGTCCTTGGGTGCCCATTTGAAGCATATCCCTGTGGGTTCCTGTATCTAACCCCACTATCTAGTGGATTTGGCACCAATCTCAGCTGCACACTGATAAAATGGGAGGCTGCTCATGCATGTGGTGTTATAAAACAGCATCCACCAATTAGGCCCAGGGAGAACGTCAATTTATTTTCCTGTGAACCAAGTGTGGCACAGCTCCTTCCTTTCCCAGTGATCTATCTGTGAGATAAAACACATCTTTAGTGTCTCTCTTAAATACTGCAGTGTTGACAAGTTCTCTTGACAGAAATTAGGCTAATGTCCCTTACGGCTGCGTTAGCTGTAGAAACAAGGCTTTAAATTGAAACTTCGCAAAGCGCTATTCCAGCACGCTCTCCAAGGCATCTCCTTATTCCAGCTTTTATTATCCAAATTTGTTCTCACTCTGCCTTGGCAGCAGGGCTGGCAGGCAGCTCTGCCCATCCATCCTGCTGGTCTGGCAGCCAGGGGGTGGGAGCAGCACCTCCAGGCTGGCCCGGGCAGTGCTGGCCAAGCCCCGCGGAGCCCTCGGCCCCGGGATGCTCCGGCTTGGGGGGCACCACTGCTGGGACGGGGCTGGGGCCTGGGTGAGGGGAGGCAGCTGACACCCATCGAGCACAGAGGGGATCCAAGGCAGTCAGCTGCACGCCCTGACAGCAGCACAGCATGTCCTGAAACGCTCCCACTGCGAGCTGGAGCTGGGAGAAGGGAGTTTGTGTCGTGCGTGTCTCATCCTTGCAATTTCAGCGCTGAGTTACAGACTCAGAAGCTGAGGACAGGAACAGGGAGTGCTGAGGCCTGGTCGTGAATTCCCTTCTTGAGCTTCCCAGCCCTCCCCTGGAAAATAGTTTCCTTTTTAGCTCCTTTACCCTCCTCAAGTTGAGCCCTTTTAGCCTTTAACTCCTTGTTTCCAACAACAGATTAACCATGGCTGTTTTAAACCTCCTGATTCTCACACTGGTGTTGGTCCTGATGGATTATCCCTCCCTATTGTGTCCTTTCTGTGCCTCCACATTGCCAGGTTCTTTGGTGGCCCTCTCCTGAGTCGCTGAGAGAGGAGGAGAGGCTGAGAGTGACACATGTGGGAGACATGATGGTTGATGATGTTCTGGAGGTGCTAACCTCCATCATAGTAAAGAAGCCTCTCTCAAAAGGTATTAAATGCCTAAAATCCCACAAAATTAATATCATCCTCAGTTCCTTTTGTCACGTTCTCAATTCTCCTGGTCAACTGCCTTGTTCTTCTCTGCCTACATCCTGTATTGATCTTCTCTGAACGTAGCCAAGCCTTCAGCATCCCAGATGGGCTTTCTGGAGTAACAAATAGACCTGAGGAATGACAATTATTGAATGGATTGTAGCATTGGCTTGGAGATAAAAAATGTAGGGAGTTGGAAAGGGATTAAAACTGGCTTTTGTAAGTAAGCTTCTCATGGATGTTGACTTGGGGACATGGTGAGACAAAGGTCACTGCAGTGTCTCTGCAGCCTGGTGTGCCATTTGAGAGATGAGATATGAGAGTGTGGCTGGATACCTTTGGTCTCTCTGTTTCTTCTGCTCAGACCTTTGTGGGATTAAACTCTCTAAACTGCTGCAGTTCACAGACTTCAAGCCCCGTATCAGAAGAAAACATAAATCAAGTGCCTTGTATTAAATCCTGAGCACATGGCTCCTGCTGCACCCGGGGCTGTGGTAACTCACTGCAGTGCCTGCCTTGAAACTGGGGAGAAGGCTTTGCTGGCAAAGTGAAAACAGTTTGAGCCCACTCTACAAAAGGACACCCCTTCTTCTTCCTGCCCTGTGGTTATTTTTTCCTGGTGTGTTTGCTGCTGTTGCACTGAAGGCAGAGCAGCAATCCCAGCAGGGAGGTGGAGAATGGAGCACTTGTTGGATGAGCTCTTTGCCACAGGAAGCATTTCCCTCCTGCAGCAGCAGCAGCAGCAGCAGGTACATCAGCAGATGCTGCAGCAGTGCCCCCATCAGAGGCCCTGTATTTCCCCCTGGAGCCCTCCTGTCACCCCTCCTTCCCTGAGATCCCTCCTCCCCAGGCTCCTCGCTGGCTTCCACCTTCAATTCCATCATTTCCAGACTTCCCAGGCACCTCACGGGAGGGTCACGCTGTGCCCCATGTGTGACAGACACCCCTCCTGTCCTTGTGGCTCCCCTGCACGGGAGGGATGAGGTTTGGTGTGTGTTCAGCAGGCTCAGCTCTGGGCATGAGGCTGGGCCCCCTGGTGTGCCACCACCATCATCATCGTCACCTTGGCTGCCATGGAGGGTGGGTGGCAGTCACAGGGACCTGCTCTGGCACTGCCAGGCCCTGCCTGTCCCCACGGCCCTGCCTGTCCCAGGGGCTCACCTGCCCCTCCTTCCCCCTTGCTGCAGGAGCTGCAGGAGAAGCCAAGTGGATTGGGCAGGCGGTGTGAGGAGAGAGCCCAGCCCAGCCTCCCCCACAGAGTGCCTCTGTTTGAATAGCAGCGTTCAGAGCACTCAGCACCCACTGATCAGCTGGGAGAACATAAATCCCAGTGCCACAGGAGAGCCCTGGCTCAGGGAAAAGGGCCAGTTGTGAGCGCCATCCAGCCCAGTGTCCAAATGGAATGGTGCTTTCACATCTCTAATCAAGGGTTACTTAGTGGAGAGCCCCTTCCTTGTGAGGCTTTGTTCTCTGCTAGTTGTGGATTGAATCACAGGAGGAGGGATTGGATTCTGGCATCATTTTAAAAACGTTTTCATTCTATTTGCTGAGGGGAACAAATTACAGAGAAGACCTCTCAGCACTGTGACAAAAGAGTGGCTCTAAAACCCTTTTCAGCCTAACAAGTGTTTGAGCTGAAGGTCTGATGGATGGTGCTTAAAGATGTGGTTACTGCAGCAAGGTTGGTGTTAAAAATCACTGGGTGCAAGAAAGTTCTCCCAGGGGTTACTGTGGAGGTTGTCTTCCTGTAATCCTGGTGTGAGCAGCCCTTAACACCCTGAGTCCACCAGTGAGCTCTGTGGCATCAGCCACGGGAGAGCAGCAGCACAGCAAGCACCAGTGGGGCACTTGTCTCTTGCTAAATGAGAAACTGCAACGGGATCAGCCCTTTTGGGGTGGCATCACTGTGGCAGGAGGGCTGGAACTGGATGATCTTTAAGGTCCCTTCCAACCAAACCATTCCATAATTCGTTCCCTGTCCCTGTCCAAGTGGGGTTCAAGCAGAAAGCAGAGCTGCTGCTTTGGGACCTGTGAGGAGCCTGGGCAGGAGCACACCTGCTGTTGGGATGTACCAGAACAGGGTGGCTTTGGGGCTTTCCCAGGAATGCCTTTGCTGCCAGCAGCTGTGCTGGGTGTTGGACAGGGGACAGATTCACCCTTGGCAAGCTTGAAAGCATTTCAGATGGCTTCTGTCCCTGCTCCAGTGCAGCACAGAACAAAATCAGTGTTGGAGAAGATGTCATACTTAGACATCACCATTCTGACAGGTCAATTTCCAGGATGTTTATTAACATAGCTTGGAATGTCACAGAAAGGTTTGTCAGATGAACTAGCCAACTGAAGTTCTTACATGAGACTTCCTTGGTTTTGTTGAAGTGCTTTGAACTCTTCATTCAATCTCTCAACAATTCATCCCCTTCAGGCCTTTCTGGAAGAGCCTCTGCAAGGTCTGTGGCTGGGGCATCAGGCCCTGCCTGCTCCCTGTGTGTCTGGGTGTGGAATCCTTTGAATCCCTCAGGGCAATCCCCAGGGCCTTGCCCTGGAAGAATATGCTATAGAGTCTCCACCTAGGCTGAAAGAGAAAACTTCCCCATGGAGCCTTGCACAACACTATGAACCACCCCAGTTCCTTTTCCCATATGTCCCAAACTCTGGTAGTTTCTCCTTTCCCTGTTCCCTCATTGGCTGTGGTATCCCTGGTGGCTGGCTCTGTGTCTCCCCTGTAGGGCAGTGCCCTTTGCCCTGCCCTTTGTGCCACCCCAGTGCCTTTGGGCCATTGGCCACTGACCCCTAATTAACCCTGTGCACACCACATGGCCAGCTCTTTTGTCTCTGATTCCCCTTTGGCCTGCTGGAATAAGCCTTTGCTGGAATTTGTCATACAAAAGGCCCTTCTGCCTCTCGTGGCTGAAGTAGCCATGGTGAGTGTGGTGTGTGGACTTGGCTGCTCTCCCTGAATGTTCACCCAAGCAGCTTTTTCAAGGAGATGCTTATTGGGAAATAGGCAGCAGCACCCACCATCCAAACCCCTGTGTTGCTCCATCTGGGTGCCCTGGGAGGCAGAAGGAAGCAGCAGTGCCAATTGTTTGTTCATGCTGTAAGGACAGAACTCCTCTCTGAGGGTTTCCTCTGCAAGCCCAGGAAGAGAAGGACATCTCTGTCCTTGTCAGCCCTTTGGGCAAAGATCAGACAGAACAGCAATGAAACCAGGCTGGCAGCACCAGGGCTGATCACTCGCAGGCAGAGCCAGCCCAGCTCCTCCAGCCTGAGCTGGGCAGCGCCTGGGAGAGGTGGCACCGTGGCACTGGGCATGGTGCATCACCCCAGGGGTTCCTCCTGCATCCCATCCCCTGCAGAGCCCCTGCTGTCCCTGGTTACCTGAGCAGTGGAGAGGCAGTGCCCAGGCTGGTGCTGCTCTGAGGAGATGCTGCACTCAGCAGGCAGCTCTGGCTCCCCAGCAGTACCGTGGGAGGAGGAGCTGCCCAGGGAGTGCATTTGTAAAGCATTTCTTCCCCAGGAAGAGGAGTTTGTCACAGGAGTTTGTACTTGGCATGTGCACACAGGTGTCTGAGCTTCCTCCCTGCCTGAGGTGGGGAATGCTGGGGGTGCTGGGGCAGCTGCTGGGGGAGCTTCCAGGCCTGGTGCTGTGAAATCTCTCCACCAGCTATCAGGAGGAGGTGACACAGAGCATATTAATGACATTTTCCAGTGGCACTTAATTGGGAGGAGCAGTGAGTGCCAGACAGTGAACTAATGCAAAAGGCTATAGCTGAGTGAAGAAGGGAAAGAAAAAGAAAGAAAGGGAAGAAAGAGAAAGAAAGAGAAAGAAAGAGAAAGAAAGAGAGAAAGAGAGAAAGAGAGAGAGAGAGAGAGAGAGAGAGAGAGAGAGAGAGAGAGAGAGAGAGAGAGAGAAAGAAAGAAAGAGAAAGAAAGAAAGAAAGAAAGAAAGAAAGAAAGAAAGAAAGAAAGAAAGAAAGAAAGAAAGAAAGAAAGAAAGAAAGAAAGAAAGAAAGAAAGAAAGAAAGAAAGAAAGAAAGAAAGAAAGAAAGAAAGAAAGAAAGAAAGAAAGAAAGAAAGAAAGAAAGAAAGAAAGAAAGAAAGAAAGAAAGAAAGAAAGAAAGAAAGAAAGAGAAAATAAATGAGATTCAGGCTCTGGGCCTCTTCTTCACATCAGTAACCCATCTCATTCTTACCTGTGTCTGTTACATGTCTTCCTTTTGTGTGTAAAAATGTTCTGTTTTGAAGTAACAAACAATCTGGAGAGTGGTAGGACTTGCCTTGTAGGAAAGAAAGAAAATGAAAATGGAGGCAGGCTTTGCTGCTTCCTTGCTCAGCAGCTCTAACCAGAGTCTGGGGTCAGGGTGTGAGCTGAGCCCCCAGACTGGCTCTGGCTCCTCTGTTTTCCTCTGAGCACGCTGGTGTGGGACATCCCATCCACCCAGGCACAGCTGGAGTCAGGCACAGTGTCCCCATGTGCCACCAGCACAGGATGCCCCAGCCTCAGCCGGGTCCCCAGCCCTGGCACTGGTGGCTCCTGGAGCTGGGGACGCAGCTGTGGGGAGCTCTGCTGCTCGCTGGGATTTGTCTCCTGGTGGTTTTTAATCATTATTTTATTAAGGGAGAAGGTGTGGTGCCATCAGATAACTTATTATGGATGCTCTGGCAGTGTGATTATTTCAGTACTGCAGCACTGCCGGTGTGGTTTGCTGGAACATTCACATATTGATTCCAGATTCCTTTGTTGCCTGTACTAGAAAGAAAGTCCCTTTTCCCTCACTCCCTGCGTGGAGAGAAACAAAGAGTAAAGGAAGGTAGATGTTATCTGAGGCTTGCTCACACAGCGAGGTAATTTTTGAGAGCTGCAGAGCCACTTACTGACTCATAACTGGGGCTTGTTTTCAAACCCTTGATAGATTTTGAATTCTCTTACAATGGCAAACAAGGATGCTCACTTGGGGACGAGCCAGGGATCTGCCTCAGTGAGCTGGATCACCTTTGTTCTGCTTGCTCCAGCCTTCCCAGGGGACATTCCTGTGCCAAGGGGGCAGGGTGGTGCTACAGGGGGAGAGTCTCCTGTCCCTCTTGGGCTCCTCTTGATGGGCAGTCAGTGGCTGGCAGCTTTGTTCAAGGGGTGGGGATGGGATGGGATGGGATGGGATGGGATGGGATGGGATGGGATGGGATGGGGTGGGATGGGATGGGATGGGGTGGGATGGGATGGGATGGGATGGGGTGGGATGGGATGGGGTGGGATGGGATGGGATGGGATGGGATGGGATGGGATGGGATGGGATGGGATGGGATGGGATGGGGTGGGATGGGATGGGATGGGATGGGATGGGATGGGATGGGATGGGGTGGGATGGGATGGGATGGGATGGGATGGGATGGGATGGGATGGGATGGGATGGGATGGGATGGGGAAGCCACTGCCAGGAGTGCAGTGAGTTACTGCACAACCTTGGTGGGAGGTTTGCAGGTCAGTGTGTGATGTACAACTTGCTAGCCTGTAGCTGTGCAGTGAGTTGGGGCTCAGCCCTGTCCCCATGCTGGAACACAAACCCACCTGTGGAATGTGGAATGATGTGCTGGAAAGGAGCCCAGGATGAGACCTTTCTCCTTTAGTGAGGGAACACAAATGGTCATTTGGTTGCTCTAGAAGAAGAGAGATGGGGTTCTTTGGTTATCACTGCGTGCTGCATATTCCACCAGCAGCCCTCTGCTTTTACTAATGTGGTGCACAACGTGCCTGATCCTCCCTCAGTTGTGAGCCTGGTGGAAGCATGTCCTGTTTTCCATTTCTTTATTAATTTATCATCTTGTTTTTAGCCTCTGCAAAGCTTGATATTGGTATAGAGCCTGGGAAACGTGCACAGAGCAGAGTAACAGATAGTTGTGATTTGGTTACAAGGCAATAATTTAAGTGGACAGGTTTAGCTGATAACATAAAGCACACGAGAGAAATCGCTTTGGTTTATAAATGTCAGCAGAGCCCCTGTGAGGGAGCTGCTGCCTGGTGCTGCTGCTCCAGCCAATATATTATAAGGAGATATAAACAGATGTCTGAAAAAATCTGGCTGACCAAGATTAAAAGAATGGGGCTATAAATTAAAGTCTTCCTCGGCGTCTCTTTAAGCATCTTTATGGACAGAGTGCATCCAAATGGAGGAGTGCCAGTGCTCAGAGGGACCTCCAGGTGCTTTGGGCAGAGGCAGCACCCAGGGGTGGGGACAGCTTGTGGGGACAGCAGTGTCTGTCAGAGCTGGCATGGGAGACCAAAGCCTGTCCTGGTGCTTCTGCAGCTGATAAAGGGATTAAATCAGGAGCAGGAATAACACCATCCCTGCAGCGTCGCCAAAGGATCAGTGTCTCCTGCCTGGAAAATAAATGCTGTCGCTCTGCTTTGACATTTATTCCCAATAAAGGCCTTGTCATTTGTGCAGTGACAAGGGGTTTATCCTCTGGGAGTACTTTTCCTGTTGGACACTGTCTTTTTGGCTGTGAGGCAGCTGAGTGACTGAGGGGCAGGTGGGTGGCACGTCCCCAGCAGCGGCACTGGGAGCTCTGCTCACACCCTGGGGCTTTCTCCTCATCCATCATCCCAAGGCAATGCAATAACTCCTATTCCAACTGAGAGCAGGTTCAGATTGGATATTAGGGAGGAATTGTTCCTGTGAGGGTGGGCAGGCCCTGGCACAGGGTGCCCAGAGCAGCTGTGGCTGCCCCTGGATCCCTGGCAGTGCCCAAGGCCAGGCTGGACATTGGGACAGTGGGAGGTGTCCCTGCCATGGCAGGGGATGGCACTGGATGAGCTTTAAGGTTCCTTTCCACCCAAGCCATTCTGTGATCTTATTTTTAATTGATTTTAATTTATTTTAGTTGTGGTTAAAAAAATCCCAAGAGTGGGATATTTTTTAATTGGTAAGGGTTCCAAATCAATTGTGGGAGCAGGAATTTGCTGCTTCCCTCTCCACAGCTGGAACCCTTCTGGCAGGTTTGTGGAGGGGATTTCACAGCTATTTCTGCTCACTGGGTAGTTGATTTAGAGCTGGGAAATTAACTAGAATGGAAACTCTTCTTTCCCTTTATGAGGAGCAAGGGATGAGGTCTGGCAGCTGTAGGATTTCCAGCTCTCAGGGAAGAGGGACGATTCAGTAACACATCTATGCAGTGCCTACCTGTGGATACACATATTTTATTTGTCTGAGGTGTTAAGGAGAAAAAATGTTACGAAATGGCTTAAATGAAAGCGTGGTTTTGTATTTTTTTAATTGAGTTTCATTTCCCAAATGCAACTTAATGCAAACAATAAGTAAAAAATTAATTTCTCTCGGGAAAAAGCTATTAACAGAATGGTTCTGTTTTAGCAGCTTGTGAAGCTGTGTAATTGCTTATACATGTATTGCTCCAGTGTGTGCTCCCAGTTGTTGAATAGTATCAAATTACAGGAATCAAAGAGAATCAACTATTTTTAAGGGAAATGTCTAGAAGCTACATACTGAAACATGATTAAAATTCAGTATTTCCAGCTTACTTGTCTAAATCAGCAATTTTAATCACATTATTCAAGCCAACCCCCCCTCAAACACACTTTTGACTTCAAAATACCCCAAACTCAATAAGACAGAAGACCTTCCTTGAGCAGGTGTAACATTTTTAAGTGTCAGTGTCAATCTTTTTGTTGAAAACAGAGATGTTTTTCATGGTTTATTTATTAAAGCAGCGCATTTGTCCTGCTGTGCCATGAACCTGGGCTGCTGTGCTGGGTGGGGAGGGGAAATCTCTGGAGCACCAAGAGCTGTTTAAACACATCAGGGCTGTGAGTTTTGCTCTGGGGTTTGGATGCTCCTGGTTAAATCCCATTTAGTGTGCAAAGCAGGAGCAGGAAGGGTTTGTGCCTTGGCTGATGCAGCCTCAGGGATTTGGCTGTGCTGGGGGTGCAGCTCATGAGCACCAGGCCTGGGTTTGGTTTTGTTTTCTGCTTGCTGATTAGACAGATGAGTAATGCCATGGTTGACTCTCACAATTAAAAGGAAAATGTTCAGAGAAGTTTTATAGTTATGTTTTACCCCCCTTGTGTTGTTATCAGGGGTGCCCTGGGTTTGGGACATTTGGGAGGGTCACTCGTTCCTGTGGCAGCACCTGAGCCCCACTCAAGGTGTCAGGAAGGGATTTCCACCCCTGGGCAGGGAAGGAGGAGTCGATGGACAGAACTTTGAGGGGACTAAAGGGTTAAAAGGTGAAACCTCCATTGTGTGGGTGAGCACATGGTGGGGAAAATCCCCTGCTCCTGCTGCTGTAATATTTTCTCTATTGCATCTGCTGTTGTATTTTTGATAAGGTTTTAATAAACCTCTTAAAGTTTTTGGAAGTGGCTAGCATTTCTCACACTGAGAACAGAAACAGGAGGGCTGGGCCCCCCAGCCCCCCACCCTTCTGGAGCCTTTCCTGTGCTTTCCCTTTGGGTGATTCCCTCGATGGGATTCCATCCACCTCCTTCCCCTCCCTGGCAGGCTGCTGTGGCTGGATGCAGCTGGAGCTGTGCTGTGCTCCCTGTCAGGGGCCATTCCCGGCTGTGTGACAGCCCAGAGCTGCCACAGCCACTGCTGGGGCTGTGACCTGGCCTGCCCAGCGCTGGTGGCACGGTCAGGAACGCTTTGGGCTTTGGGGGCAGCCAGCCGGGCCCTGGCTGTGTCTGCGGAGGAGGGGATCGTCCTCCCGCCTCCCGTTCAGCCCGCGATGGCATTTCATCCTTCAGAGCCTGGCCTGGAAGGGACCTCACAGCTCACCTTGTTCCACCTCCCTGCCGTGGGCAAGGACGTCTCCCACTAGAGCAGGTCAGCATTGGCTGTGTTTTCCTT
Organism: Melospiza georgiana; assembly: GCF_028018845.1. NCBI lineage: Eukaryota > Metazoa > Chordata > Aves > Passeriformes > Passerellidae > Melospiza > Melospiza georgiana. Next base: position 16,519,604 of record NC_080444.1, read on the forward strand.
GCTGGCAGAGCCCTGTCCTGGTGTTGCCCGAGCCAGGGACAGGAGATGTGATGTTGGCCTTTTCATGGAGATCCTACAAACTCCTTTCTGACCAGCACTCCACCGCCAGCAAGGGGCACACATTGGTGAGGGCACCGAATTCCTGCAGAGCCCGATTTCTCAGCGTGGGAGGATGCTCCCATAGATAGACAGAGATTAAAGGTCCTGTGTATCACAAATTTAAGGAGCAGGAGAAGGTTGGGATCTGTCCATGGAAAGCATTCCAAGTGTGGAGGAGGAACATGTAGCCTATCCTCCCCTAAAACAGGGAGATAATCACACCTGTCCTCTCACATATGCAACCAATGCAGCTTCCAGTGGACAGGACTGAGGGAGAGAAAGAGAGTCTACCAGAAATGCAAACCTTGTTTTAATAGGAAATCCTCCAAGATGGATTTTCCTGCATTTTCTAAATGCATTTATGCCTATTGGATGACTACAGGCTTTGAAATGTTTCTGTCTGAATTGTGACAAACATCCCAGTCTTACACAGGAGGGACCAGGTCCTTTGATCAGGGAAATGTCTCTTTGGTCTTGGACAGGGAGGGATCAATCCAGTTGTTCCCAAGACCAGAGCTTTTTGTCTGTGAGTACATGCATTTATTCTACAAAATAATTACCCTTGCCTTCACTTCCCTTTGGTAGGAGATGCTCCCTGTCTCCTGCAAGCTGTTACTCTATCCCAGGTATCTTTTTAGGTAAAAGGAAGAGAGAAAGGAAAGGTTGAATAAGAAATCCTCCTCAGAAGGGGGAAGATGAGCAGCTTTGGTCTGTCTGTCCATCTGTGAGCAGCTCTGTGGCTGTTCACCTGCGTCCTTGCTGTCCTGGGCAGGCAGAATTCCTGCATTAGGAGAAGAAGAAATGCCATCAAGAGGTAGCAACAAAATATTGCCTCCCCTTGACCCCAGTGTTGGGCTGGCCATTGAGATGTGTTTGTGGTGAAAACCACTCTGAATTTCCTATCTTTTCTGCATTTAAAACTGAAGCTTAATGTATTCTGTGTATTTTTGTTGGCAGATAGTAGTGATCATAAATTCCTTTTAATACAGTATTTCTACACCAGCACAGCCTTGATGTGCAGCGTACCTGGCTGTACTCTGCGGGATGCTTTGATTTCCCTTTGGCAGCTGCATTTTATTCTGTCTGCCCCAATCAGACACAATTCCCCTTTCTCCATGTAGCCTCCAAATCCACTCCTGGTGTGGAGTTTTAGTGCTCTGCTAGGACCTGGGCTAGAAGGGAGGGAATCAGTGTCTGCTGGGCTCAGGGTTCCACCTCCACTGTGGATCAGAGCCAGCCTGGCAGCGGAGGGACACCTTGGGTGGCTCAGGGTGGCAATTCTGGGAGGGAAAAGCAGCACTTCAGGGGTGCTGCTGCATGGGAGGAGGTCAGTGGTAGATATCCCACTCCTCACTGTATGGCATGGGGAGGAGCTGCTCCCAAGGAGGAGCATGTGTCTCCAGTTCCCAGTTCCTCCCCAAGCTGGAGCAGTGCAGTGCTCTGAAATAACGTGACCTTTGCTTGCAGGTCAGGCTGTTCCTGCCGGGTCACACGTGCGGCTGAACCTGCAGACAGGAGAGAGAGAAGCCAAACTCCCGGACAGAGAATATGGGGAAGGTGACACGAGAGAAGAGAGAAGAAGAAAAAGGTACAGATATACAAGGCTTTGGGTTGGGTGGGCTGTGGGATTCATGCCTTTTATTAGAGGCCAGGTTCCCTGGTACACACAATTCCTGCATCTTCCAGAGACTTCATTGCTGGGTGAGGAGCTCAGCAGTGCTGAAAGCAGAAGCCTGTCCTTTGTGTTCCATTTGGGATGGCAGTGGAAGTGCCCTGAGTGCACTTTCAGAGCACTTTATGGCTTCTCATGCCACGACATCAAAAGAGCTTCCACACAGCCTGTGGAGTTCTGGCAGAGTCTTTGGGTTGTCCTTGATGTGTAGTGTTTGGGGTGTGATGGTTCTCTCTCTGCTTTTTCGGCCGAGCTACTTCCTGGGCGTTGTCTTTTGGAATTTATCTGCTGCAATCTCAAAACCTTTCTCCTGTACCACTGTGATGACATCTTGTACTGCAACATCCAAAATTATTTGATCTTCTGCTCAAACTAAGGTAGCCTTAGCTAGGCTGGCATCATGGTGTAAGGATATCCTAATGGTAGATGCCTCGGCCATTTGTGCAATGTAGGTTTTGGGGAAAGTGACATGAGGGATGAGAGAAAGAGGAAAAAGTAGGGACATGCAGGTCATTGGGTTGGATGGCCTTTGGAATTCATGGCATTTATTGGAGTCTGGAATCTCTGGTGCACATAATTCCTGCCTCTTCCTTAGATTTCATTGCTGGGTGAGGAGCTCAGCAATGCTGAAAGCAGAGGCCTGTCTTTGTGTTCCCATTGGGATGGCAGTGGAAGTGCCCTGAGTGCACATTCAGAGGCACCTTCATGGCTTCTCATGCCACGACACCAAAACTGAATGTGCAAGGTGGCTTCCTTGAACGACATTTAGTCCTTTGAAATATGTGCAGGCAGTGGTCTGAAAGTGCTTTCTGAGCTTGCTCCTTGGGATTAGCTGTGAGGGGCAGAGGGCTGGCCTGAGCCCGGTGCTGTGTCCCACTGGGAGCAGCCGCACAGGCTCACGTGCAGAGCAGGCCCTCCCAGAGGCCCTGGAGATCTCACCTGCCCTGCAGCCACCTTTGTCAAGGTGGGTAAACATCAGCTGGTGCTGACTTTCCCCTTGGACCCCTTGGTTTAGTCACTATGGGGAATTTCTTTCCTGAATCCCGTGGGATTTGCCCCTGGCAGCTGTGATGGGGATGCTTGGGTAGTGTGGGGCTTTGGGGGCAGCTGGCCGGGCAGGGGCTGAGCTCGGGGCCCTGTTGGGCCCATGGCCCCCAGCAGCAGCACAGCAGCAGCAGCCCCAGGGCGCAAAGCCCCGTGCCCCCTGCCCAGCACAGGCTGCCCTGTCCCTGCAGCTGTCACCCGAGTGGGGCCCAGGGCCCGGTGGCCGCTGGCAGCAGCAGGAATGCGGGCAGGGTGAGGATGCCCTGGCCTGGCTTTTGTCTCTGGAAAAATGCAGGCTCAGGGCAGTGCAGAGCAGGCTGGGAAGCAGAGCCCAGGGCCTTTGGAGGCTGCAAGGCTTAAAGATCAGCCCCTGCAGCAGCCCAGATGCAGGTGGCCGAGTTGCCAAGGCTGTGGGGGCCTTGAGAGCGTGCAGGTGGATTTTGCATGGCTGTGGCCTGCTGGCAGCTCTGGGCCCAGGAGTGCCTGTGTCTGCAGCAGGAAGGGTGGCTGAAGGTTTGCTGGCTGCTTTGGTGGCATGGCTGCAGGGCCCAGTGCTGTGAGAGCCCCCTGTGTGGGAGCTGGTGAGAGCTGAGCCCTTGGGGACAGCGCTGTGCCCCAGGGCAGGAAGAGCAGCAGTGCCCAGGGCCAGGAGTGGTGTCAGTGGGAGCCCCTGTGCACAGGGACCCCCAGCCCCGGGGTGGCTGTGCCAGCACGCTGAGAGACCTCCAACCCCGGGAACGTGGAACAAGTGGAACGCACAAGTGCCCAAAGGGTGCCTCTGCCCAAAGGAACGGCCAAGAGAAGTCAGGTTTTAAAAAGAAACGTGATTTATTTGCCAAAGATCGGCAAATCTAGGATTTACAGAACATGTTTCGTTATAACAATCATTATAACAACATCAACAGTAATGTCCAGGACATATTTACATGGGATCCGAGGGGGTAACAATCTTCAAAACGTATTTACAGGGAACTTCAAACGTTGTCAACATATTTACAGGAATCTTTAAAACTTTCAAACATATTTACAAAGTCGTGGCATCTGTGCCATCCTGTGCATGAGTCCTGTAAGAAAGGAAGCAGCAGAGCTGGAGTCAGCTGGCAGCACTGGGCCCAGCAGGGCTGGGAGCTGGGCCCCAGGGGCTGGGCCGGGGCTGGCAGGGCTGGCGTGGCCCCAGGCAAGCGCAGGGCAGGCCGGGGCTGGTGCTTGTGGCAGCACAATCCAGGCCCCCTGCGGGCACCGTGTCCCTGAGCGGGGCCATCCAGCCCAGCCCCAGCCTGGCGTCAGGGGACCCAGTGTGTGTGTGGGCAGGGCGTGGGAAGCATCTGCCTGTCTTACCTGTGGGGCACCATCTTCATCCAAGGACCATGGGCTCCTCCTCATCATTGTCATCAACTTCCATGTGCTCGATATTGTCCTCCGCATCCACTTCCATCTCCTCGATGGTCTCCTCCTCGTCTACTTCCATGTCCTCAACAGGGGAGGACATGGAAGTAGATGAGGAGTCCACCTCCATCATCTCTTCCTCATCCAGCCCATGGTCCACATCCATCGCCTCCACGGTGTCTCTGTCAGTCTGCAAGGGGCAGCACAATCTCCCAGTGGGCTTCCTGTCCCACACCATCCATTCCCACATGGCTGCAGCCTGCCCAAGCCGGGTGCCCCCTGCCTGGCATGGCACTGTACCTCCATTGGCACAGCTGTGCACATCCTGCAGGATTGGCGCTCCAGAGCCGGCAGCAGGAAAAGCCCAGGCAGCAGCAGCAGCTCAGCGCTGAGGGTCAGAGCCCAGGGTGAGCAGCAACTGACCCTTGGCAGCCGTTGCAGTGTCTGCTGTGCTGGTTTCCAGGTCCTGGACGTTCCACCTGGAACCCTCTGGGAGCTGTGATGTCACTGAAGATTCAGGGCCCCACCGCCGTGGGAGATGGGGATGGCAGAATGATCCAATCCTTGAATGGTTTGGCTTGGAAGGGACCCTCAAGATGATGTGGTTCCAAGCTGAGCAAGCTCCCAGCAGAGCAGGTGGATGCGGCCCCTGTCCCACCTGGCCTTGGATGTTGCTGGGGATGGGGCATCCACAGCCTCTCTGCACAGGTCCCTGTGTCAGGGATAAGCCCCCTGAGAGTAAAGAACTTCTTCCCATCATCAAATCTCTTCTGCCTGTTACAATTTGATCGCATTCCTCCACGTCCTGTCACTACAGTTCCTGTCCAAGAGTGCTCTCCCACTTCCCTGGGTCAGGCTGTTCCTGCAGGGTCACACGTGTAGCTGAACCTGCAGAGAGGAGAGAGAGAAGCCAAGTACCCAGTCAGAAAAAGTGGGGAAAGTGGCATGAGGACTGAGAGAAGGAGCATAAAGAAGAGACATGCAGGGCTTTGCGTTGGGTGTGCTTTGGGATTCATGCCTTTTATTAGAGGCCAGGTTCCCTTGTGCACTCAGTTCCTGTGTTTCAGCCTGTCCACAGCCAGCCTCTTTGAGTGACCTGCATACCCCGAGCTGGGAGCATGCTTGCTTAAACTGCTGGTGAACGAGGTGAGAGAGGGATCTTTGTGTGGATCTGCAAACACTTCAGTGGATTACACTGAAGAGGGCCCAGGAAGGGAGACAAAATGGGGCTGCACACACAGCGGGAAAATGACGGGGAGAAATCGGAGTGGCATTGCAGTAAGCCAGGTCCAAAATGGTATAAGAAAGGGGAGAACTCGAGTGAGTACACATAAGAAAAATACTGCAGTTGCACTTGGTGATAGCAACAAAACGTGCTGCATCACCATGAGCCTGGAAATGCCCATGGGCGAGACCATTGCATTCAGAGCGATGTCTCTCTTTTACCTTGGTCACTTTGCCCAGAGGTATTACAGCTCCAATGGTCGGCCTCTGGGCCCCAGAACTTCCCCTTTTTGTTGTCTATAAGGAAGGCTTCAGCCATAGACTTTTGCAGATATTTAGCATAATGGATAAAATAACCCACACAATGAATACAATAAACCAAGTCCACAAAACAGTCTTAACTAAACAAGAAAGTCAGCCTTTTATCCCCCAGTGTTTGAAAAGTCCAGTGAACCAGTCATAGTTGCCTTCCATCTGGATCTTCTTTCCTTGATTTTTAGCAGCCGGATGCCCTGATATACTGACTCCCTATGTGACAGCAGGTTGAAAAAACACATTCCTTGTAGTGCCTGACAGCCATGGCCGTGGACAAGAAATTGTGGCTTGTCTGTGGAAGCAGCCAGCTGAAGGCATGCGGCTCAGTGAGGAGCATCCAGTTCTCTATGTCAGCATCAACCAACGGCGGCATCCTCTGACTTGGGCTAATTTAGTATCTGGAGGCTTGGTTGGGCTAAAAGTAAACAGATAAAGTGAGTAGAAGATGAAACGTAAGTTCAGGTCCCACTAAACTTTCTCTTCTGTAAGCCAAGAGTGTGATAACTGCTTATTAGAAGAATCTTATATCAATGCTAAAATATAGCTTTAACAAATGTTACTTCATATATCCTGGTTAGAGGTGTCTGAGCTATCTTGGTCTTGGTGTGTGTCGTCAACGCTGCTTAGGAGATCTTCTTCTGTCCTTGTTGTTCTTTCCCAGGCTGCTGCTGTCTCATTAGGCTTCCATTCTGTTCTTCTGATGGTGGCTCTGGTGTTTGCCTCACTATTCCCAGAAACAGTTTTAGTGTATTTTGCTGGGATCCATCTTTGGAGTGTTGCTGTGGAGACAAGGGCATCTTCTCTTCCCCAAGTAATTAATGGAAAAGGGCCCATAATTTGTTTAGATTCAGGGTCTTAGCTCAACAGAGGTGGCTGGTCTTTTAATTGGGCTGCAGTTGAATTAGTAAAATGCCTGATGACTGGGGGATTTGGCTCCATAAATGGGTTGTTCAAAAAGCTGAGTACGTAAAAGGCCTTGGCCAGTCTGACAACGGAAGATAATATCTGGATTACCCCTCTCAATTGATCAAGGATCCTTTTGATGGATCAGTGGGTCCTCTCAGCTATGGACTGTCCTGTGGTGGAGTGTGGTATGCCTGTGACATGTTTTATACCCCAGTGGTCAGAAACTTGTTGGAATCAGTGTGAGGTATAAGCAAGAGCATTATCAGTTTTAATTTCCTGTGGAATTGTTAAGGTGGAAAAAACAAGAAAGTAATGTTTTATAGCACCTTCTGATTTTTCTCCAGCATGGACAGAGGCAAAAATCACACTGGTAAAGGCATCGATTGAGACGTGGATGTACTTTAGTCTGTCCAAAGGAGCTTAGTGTGTGATGTCTGATTGCCAGATGTGGAGACTCTCTAGTCCTCTTGGATTGACTGCGGCTCTGAGAGAAACAAGGCCATGTTCCTGACAATTTGGACAGGTGGCTACAAGGGATCTTGACGGGTCTCGGTTAATTTTGAACATCCTGTGCAGCACAGAAATGGTTTGATGATAGAATTGGTGGCTGATCTATGCCTGTTTTAAAACTGTTTAAGGCATATTGCAGTGGTTCAGATGTTTGAAGTAGGCAATTGAGGTGCTCTGGAGTGAGAACTAAGTATATATTCACAAGGTCTGTTCCTGCAAGGGAGCCCTGATGTTTTCTAGCTTTCCTGATTAGTTGTGTAATAACTTTCTGTTGGGTTGTTGTCATTTTAGTAGGTGTGTGTGCTCTGAAGACACATTCAATTTGTATTTGGGGATCTGAGATAGTTGAGTCCCACTGAAACAATAATGTATGGAATTTTGGACTTCCACCAAGGATTGCCAGAGAGAAAGGAAAATTAGGGTGGTATCTGTGTGCCTGTTTGGTTTGAATCACCCAGGAGACCTTTTGTACAGCTGCTTCTGCCTCCGGTGTCAGTGATTGCGGGAATCGAGTCCTTCACTGCCTTTGAGGAGCAGGAGCAGTGGCACGAGATCTTCTGTGATGATTCCCAGCAGTGAGCATACCCAACTGATGCTTCCACAGAGATGGTGGAATTCATGCAGAGTCTTTGGGTTGCCCTTGATGTGCAGTGTTTAGCCTGTGATGATTTTCCCTCTACTTTTTAGGCTGAGCTCCTTCCAGGGGTCTGTCTTTTGGACTTTATCTGCTGCAATTTCAAAACCTTTCTGCTGTACCACAGTGATGACATCCTGTACTGCAAAGTGCAAAATGATCAGAGCTTCTGCACAAACTAATATATGGTCCATGTAATGAAAAATGATAGCATTAGGACATCTTGTCCGGCTTTGTGAAAGAATTTGGGCTGCCAGGCATTGACAAGTAGTTGGGTTCTTCTTCATTCCCTTGAGGCAATACAGTCCACTGGCACCTCTGTTAAGGTGCTTGTCGATTTGGGGACGGAAAAAGCAAACAAGGGGCTTTCATTGGGGTGCAAGGAGAAGTCAAAAAAGCAGTCATTTAGATGTATGACAAGTATCTACCAGTGTCGGGGTATCATGGAGGCTCAAGGCAGGCTGGACTGGAGGGCAGCCATGTCCTCAATGACCTCGTTGATTTTCCTGAGGTCCTGCAGCAGCCAACTCTTGTCTTTTTCATATGATAATGGCAGGCACATTGCAGGGGCTAGTAGATGGTACAATGTGGCCCACAGACAGCTGCTCCTGCACTTGGGACAGTGCAGGGCATTTAACTTTCTGCCTAAGAGGGGCCACTGATCCACCCATATGGGGTCGTTGATCTTAGAGGTTGACTGAAGTGTGGTGCGCTGCTCTGTGGCCCCGTCTAGAAATCCTGCGGTGTAGATAGGATCTCTAGCCCTGTCCCCCATTGGGACAGGAGGTCTTCTCAAATTGTTATTGGTGCCTGGGTGATGAATGATCTTAGTGTAGCAACTGTGCCCTCAGGACCTTCCATGCAGATGGTACCTTGACTCCAGAAGCTGGTAATGGCTCTCGCAATGGCTAAAATTACCCCAGCATCTGGAATCAGGGGCCATTCTTTTAGCCAATCAGAGAGGGAAATTATGCTGATGTCAGCTCCTGTATCTAATAGTCCTGAAAGACATCTCTTTCTCCCTTTACATGACAAAGCACACTTTGGAATGGGTCTGTTTCTGCCTGTTGTCTGTGCCCACATCACCATTGGATCAGTTGGTGTGGTGATCATTTCCAGCAGGAGGTAGGCTCTGGCTATAACTGTTCCTTTTGGAATGAAAAGTGGAGGGTCTAAGTATAGAGCCTGGACAGTTATCTCCTGCAAATAGGTCAAGGCGAGTACCTCAGGTAGTAGAGTGAGTGTCTGCATCCCTTCCCTGGTGTTAGTTTAAATCAAAATGTCTCTGTCAGGCCTGTATTTGCCTGTGGGAATATGGTGAACATAAATATCATGGAGTGGAATTTAAAAGGCGCTTACCAGCTGCCTTTAGGTTCCAGGGCAGAGCTGTCTTCTGTCGAGTTTTGTGCAGCGATCGAGCTGTCCCGCTGGATCTGAGAAGGTCGCTGTGCTGGTTCTCCACGATGTTGGAGAGAGTAGGGCAGAATGGCCTCGCATTTGGTGTCATTGCGCAGGGCCTTTCTGTGTCTGTGTGGGGTTTCCCGCAGGCCACAAGTTTTGCTGGTGTTGGAAAGCGTGTGGACGAGGCGGGCAGTGAGGACAGTGGCTGTGACACCTAGACGGTGCCTGGTAATAGCCTGTATTTTTACAATTCTATTGAAAATGCCCCATCTCCCTACACATAAAGCCAGGTTGTTTTTCATGTGTATGTCAGGGAATAACCAGGGAGGCTACTAGCACCTCTACTACACCCTGATTAGCCGCCATAGCTAGGCAGCATCACGGTGTAAGGATACTGTACGTGTGCATGCCTCGACCATTTGTGCAATGGTAGGCTTTTGGCTAAGGGGTAGAGAAGGTAAAATGTCTTTACAGGTGTTGTTAGCATTTGTTTCAGCAAGTTTAGTAAGGAGTACCTTCCTGGCTTTTGGATGTTCAATTTTCTTCTCTATTGCTTGTGTAAGGTGGTCAATAAATTTTAGAAAGGATTGCCCAGGTCCCTGGAGAATGTCTGTGAAATCTAGAGAAGGTGATTCTCCACTGGGTGTCTACATGAGAGCTGTCTTTGCAGCAGTTTATTCTCTTCACCAGAGCTCAGGGAAGGTCTATTGAATGAGGTTTAGTGAAATCTTCCTCCCTAGATGGACTAGTGTTAGGTGTGCCTGCCTGTCTTCTCTAGCGTAGTCTTTTAATAGCTGTTGTATTAGTTTTTCCCCCATTCCTTCCCACAGAATCAATTCAGTGGGAGAAAGTAGGATGTGCATAAAATGGTGCAGATTGTGAGGTACCATAACATGTGCAGTACAGATGGCATTTAACAAATGATTCAAATATTGTGACCCCCTCCCATGGTGTTTCGCTGCTTTATAAAGATCTTTCATCTCCCTTGTGTGACAGCTTCCCATCAGGGGTTAGCCCTGGTGCAGTACCCCCTCTGGTACTGCACCAGTGCTGCTTGTATTTTAGCTACCAATTCCCAGTCCCCCTCTTCAGCCAGGAGCTTCTCCATCCTCTGCCAAGAATCCTCAGGCTCATCCTCTAGGTGGGATGAACCTTCCCTCTCCTCTCCAGAAGAGGGAACTTGTTCTTTGGCAGAGGAGCGGGGCCTTGGGGTGACTGGCCAGGCCCGGTGGTGTGGGCCTCTGGTAGCCAAGATGGCGGCCTTCCGGTTACCGCCCCTCACACTTCCAGCTCTGACAGTGTGGGATCCGCAACATGGCTGAGTTGGAGGGGGTAGGGCAGCGGGAGTAGGCAAGGAAGCGCTGGATCCCAATGCAGGGGTGGTTCCTGACGCAGAGCTGGGACCCACACAGGGGGAGGACACGATAAAACAGCCGGGGGTGTGAGGGAGTTTGACATTGACAACCCCCTCCAGAGGAGGGACTCCATTTTGTGAGCTACCTGAGGGGGATCCAGGGAGGAGAGGTACTGGAGAATGGGTTAGTGTAGAATCCAGGCCTGTGTGATCAGTACAGACCAGGGCAGGGGGTAGAGAAAGAGGGGAGATGTCAGACAGCAGGTGGCTTGTCTGTGCTTTACCGCAGTTTTGTCTCTCATCCTAATGGTGTCGGTGGGTTCAGGAATGCCAGGAGCAGAACAGAAAGTCTGGGTTGAATATTAGAACTTTGAACCCTTGAGAAAACTCTATAAACCATATGAAAAATTGGGTAAAATGTTGCGACTCTTATCACTCCCTGAGTTTACAAAAGATAGAGTCTTTCCCTAACTGAGTCCCAAAATGCTACACGACGAAAAGAATCAACAGACATGTCTGTGAACTCCTTAAAAAGCCAATGAACAAAAGGCTTCCAACTTCCTTTAGTAAAAGTCTTCTACTCTGAAAGGAGAGCCTCCCTAACTGGAAGATATATATCCCTCTAAGGATTGGATAATTTGTTACCCAGAGCTGCCCCTGATGTAAAGGGTGGCCCACCCAGAGGACTGAAGTATCTCCCAAGGATCCTGCACTGCAGGCGGCTGTCTCCCCATTGATTTCTCTGGTGGCGCTGGATGCAGAGGTTTCAAAATGTCCCCTGGGCTTCGGCAGCTGAGCCAGCCCTCATCCCTCATACTGCAGGAGGGTGCTGACACTGCATTTAGCAAGCCTTGATAAAACTGATAAAACATTGTATTTTGAGGGCGGCATCACTTTACTTTAATTTTTCATTTTTGTCTTGAGGTACTATAGTTCCAGTAAATAGGCCCCTGGGCCTGCACAACCCTGCGTCCTCCTGAGATATCATTGCAAGTAAGGAGCTCAGCAGTGCTGAAAGCAGAGGCCTGTTCTTTGTGTTCCTATTGGAAAAAAAGGCTCTCAATATTACCAGTAAGATTGTGCCTGGGCCAGTCTGACCCTCGCTGCTGGGCCAAAGGCAGCAACTGCGGTGTATCACCGCAGAGATACCTTAGCTTGCTGGTGGTTGCAGCTGGGCACTGAACAAGTCCAGGCTTGTTAGGACCCCGTTTACCTCAAGAGGATAGCTTCAGGCGATGGTGAAGAGAAAAAGGAGATGGATTCTGCTGGAGGGTTTAATGTCCAGAGGTTTATTCCATGGTTACAGAGGTCTGAACGTGAGGACCTGCTCCAACAGAACCGAGACCGCATGGTCTCATGGCCTTTTTAAGCTCAGGGACAGGGGGAGGGGAGGCACAGGCGAGCCACCAACCAGGTGAGAGGGGCAGGGTCTCAGGGGAAGATGACACCCAGACAGGCCAATGACCCTTGGGCCTGAGTGGCATCCTTTGAACTTGACCAACCACACAACGCCTTGCTGGAATGTTAAGTCTGAGTGACAGGACTCACTCAGCATGGGGGTAAGGGGGAAGGGAGAGAGTATAGGCACACCTGGGGGAATGACCTGGAAGGCCAAAATGGGACATTACAGCACACCACAACATCTCCCCCTAGTTTTGTTTAAAAAGAAGAGGACTGTGTTTGTGGTGCAGAATGATTGCTAAACCATGGTTGGTAAATCAGTTCTTCCTCTACAGGAGGGTCAGTGTTTTCCACTGAGGCTTCCAGGTCATCCATTGGAGCACTGAGGGCTTCCAAATGGTAGACTTCAGGAGGGGGAGATGGGCTTGAAATTAACTTGAGGACCATGCGTTTGAGTAGTCCAAAAAACAATGCTAAAAACTACAATAACTATAACTACAATAAACAGCACTAAAAACACAGTTTTCAGAATAGATCCCAACCAGCCCGAGAGTCCCCAGCCTTTGAACAGTCCATTCAGCCAGTTGTCAGTTTCTCTGTTGATGTCTGAGAGCCGTTGTCAAGGTAGTCCATATGTGGTTTGGGCTGAGGGACTATGCAGGAGATCGCAGGTGGGATGATCACGAGTAGGACGAGAAGCAGGCTCGGTCTCATGGTGTCTCGAGGCTACACACGAACAGTGGGATCTAAACTGGTACAAAAACTTGAAACAAACATATATTATAAACTATTCCAGATAGGAGGTTTAAATGGAATTTCCTCCAGAGAACGCATGCGGCGTTTTCTTCTCCAGGCAGCGTGAGCAACCTGGGGTGCTTCTGTAGATTTCTCTGAGACCTTGGGAACATAGGGCTTTACCCATTTGGAAGGAACCCACCTTAAACCAGAGGGGGTGGACACACAGGCATATCCACGTCCCCAAGTAACCAATTTGTAGGGTCCCACCATTTTCCAAGTCTGAGGGTCCTTTACTTTTTCGAGTGTTTCTGCAGGAATTGCAGTAGCTTGGATTGAGGGAGAAGACCATTGGCCCTCACCACAGAGGTGCTCAATGGTGATAGGGTTACCACTGTTGTCTTTGGCTGTGTTTGGATCAGCATGCAAGCCTGGGAGAGCATCTTTTAGCATTTGTTTCCATGCTATTTCCCATAATTTAAATTCCGTGGAGGTCATTAGACAGGAAAAAAGCTGTTTTAAATCATGTGGAATCACTACAGTCCTACTCAATTCAGAATTTAAAAGGCCATGGAAATATGGACTGTGTGGACCATATTCTTTATGAGACTTACAGATCTCTTTAATCAATTGCCATCCAAAAGAACTCCAATTAGCAGTTGGAGCTGCTCCCCCCTGAGCAGCAGGCTGAAAGGTAACAGGAGCCAGTGACAACATGGGACTATGCATTGGGTCTGCTGTTCCCTGCTCTGTATCCCTTGAAACAGAAGCATTGGGATCACAGCTACAGGTTTGGGGGATGGCAGTGAGTGTGTCCCCACCGTGGGAACCCGGGGAGGGGGCGGGGACGCAACGGGGACAGGGGGCGGGGACAGGGGGCCGGCAAGGGGCGGGGAAACCGTGGGAACAAGGGGCGGGGTCAAGGGGCAGGCAGGGGGCGGGGACACCTGGTGACATCACGTCAGCAGACGCCCCCTGGGAGGGGTAGAGGGGTGGAGCTGAGGGTATTGCAGGAAAGGGAGGGGGAGGGGGGAAGGTGTCACGAGGAACAGGAGGAGAGGGGGATGGGGCTGGAGTTTTGGGATGCTTAAGGGGATTTTGGGAAGAAGACCAGGTTTGGGAAGATGCCACGTGGCATCCACCATCTTGTGGACCCCCTAGGGGCTGGGGGCCATTTTGGGTATCACTGCTCTCAAGAAAGCTAACACGTGCTGTGGGTTTCAGAGGAGGGGACACAGGGGATTGGGAAAGGTTCCACGCAGCCTGGCCAGGGCCTTGTGGACAGGGCAACTCAGGCATTTCAACAGACTTTGGGCGTCGACTTCCCAATGAGTTTGATCTGTTTAAAATACTAAGTTTTGGGGAAAGAGGTTTAGGGGTTTTAGAATTAGGAGAGGGAGAAACAGGGAGAGCAGAGGTACATGGCTTTACATTTGGCTTTTTCTCCATTTCCTTTTGTTTGAGCAATGCTGTTCGAATTTGTAAACTCCAAAACACAAATTTAGCTGAGGGTGCTTTGCTAGATTGTCCTAAGGTTATCAATTCATTTCCAACTTTATCCCAGAATTGAATATTGTGGATTTCTTCAGGGGAGATTTGTGGGAAGTGGAGGAAAAGCCATCTTACAAACTGTTTCAATTTTCCTTTAGAGAACTTAACATTACCACTGTCCAAAATGCTTACAATATTATAATACACTCCTTTTTGTACAATGCTGAGTTTCAAACCCATGTTAGATGTAAAAAGCAAAGTACTAAATCCTGCCTGACCAAAAACAAAGCCAAAATCAGCTACCGATTTCAAAAAAAACCACAGATGGAAAGGGATAACGAGCTGACAAAAGCTTCACAATGCAGCTGTATATACTGCTTTTAAAATTCCGGGGCAGCAGCAGCAGGGCACGCCCTGCCGAGCTGAGGCAGAAACAAAGCCTCCCCCGCCGTGGAATGCATCCCCCCTCGGAGCAGAGAGAGCAGCCACGCCACGTGGCAAGCCGAAACCGGGGCCCCCCGCGCCGCGTGTGCAGAGAACCCCCCCTTCCCCCACAGAGAGAGAGAGAGAGGGATCCCCCGCGGCAAGAGAGCCGAGAGCCCCCCCTCCCCCGCACAGAGAGAGAGAGAAAGATCTCCCGACCACGTGGAGAGAGCCGAGCACGCTGCGCTGCAGAGCCGGGGTGAAGGGCAGAGAGCACCCGCGCGAATTCCAAAAGACAGCAAAACACGCGGTAGAAAGCTAATAGCTAGAAATCAATGAATTCCCGTCTGTGGGGCTGCGCAGCCAAAAATGCAAATGCAAAAAGGAACAGAACTCACGGCAGAGTCTGTTTTTGAGCTCCTGCCCTACCGAGAGCAGAGATACTCACCCAAAATGGAAGCTGTAGCTGGCTGGGTACAGGCAGGTCTCTTCACCGGAACAGGACCTCTCTTGGGCGAGAGAGGCTACCCTGTCCTTCCTCTGGAAAATCTGCTCACCAGAAAGGAGCTGGGCTTTCCAGAGGTGCCGAACAGTCCACGAAACTTCTTCTGGGAATATTCCCAAAGTCTCTAGCCGAGGGCGTTGCAACCAAAGCCCCTTTCAGCTGGATGCACGGCTGCCAGAAGCTTCTCCAAGGTACTGCAGGTCCGTCTCAGGCTGCAGTCGCTTTGCCCGCCTCAGGGACGCCAAATATTGGAAAAAAATGGCTCCCAATATTACCAGTTAGATTGTTCCTGGGCCAGTCTGACCCTCACTGCCGGGCCAAAGGCAGCAACTGCGGTGTATCACCCCAGAGATACCTTGGCTTGCTGGTGGTTGCAGCTGGGCACTGAACAAGTCCAGGCTTGTAAGGGACCCCGTTACCTCAGGAGGAATAGCTTCAGGCAATGGTGAAGAGAAAAAGGAGAGGATTCTGCTGGAGGGTTTAATGTCCAGAGGTTTATTCCATGGTTACAGAGGTCTGAACGTGAGGACCTGCTCCAACAGAACCGAGACCGCATGGTCTCATGGCCATTTTAAGCTCAGGGACAGGGGGAGGGGAGGCACAGGCGAGCCACCAACCAGGTGAGAGGGGCAGGGTCTCAGGGGAAGATGACACCCAGACAGGCCAATGACCCCTGGGCCTGAGTGGCATCCTTTGAACTTGACCAACCACACAACGCCTTGCTGGAATGTTAAGTCTGAGTGACAGGACTCACTCAGCATGGGGATAAGGGGGAAGGGAGAGAGTATAGGCACACCTGGGGGAATGACCTGGAAGGCCAAAATGGGACATTACAGCACACTACAACATGTTCCCTTTGGGATGGCAGTGGAATTGCCCTGAGTGCACATTGAGAAGCACCTTCATGGCTTCTCATGCCACAACACCAAAACTAAATGTGCAAAGTGGCTTCCTTGAACGACATGTAGTCCTTTGAAATATGTGCAGGCAGTGGTCTGAAACTGCTTTCTGAGCCTGCTGGTTGGGATCAGTTGTGAGGGGCTGAGGGCTGGCCTGAGCCCAGTGCTGTGTTCCACTGGGAGCAGCCGCACAGGCTCACGTGCAGAGCAGGCACTGCCAGAGGCCCTGGAGATCTCACCTGCCCTGCAGCCACCTTTGTCAAGGTGCTGTAAACATCAGCTGGTGCTGACTTTCCCCTTGGACCCCTTGGTTTAGTCACTATGGGGAATTTCTTTCCTGAAGCCCGTGGTATTTCCCCCTGGCAGGTGTGATGGGGATGCTTGGGGAGTGTGGGGCTTTGGGGGCAGCTGGCCGGGCAGGGGCTGAGCTCGGGGCCCTGTTGGGCCCATGGCCCCCAGCAGCAGCAGCAGCAGCAGCAGCAGCCCCAGGGCGCAAAGCCCCGTGCCCCCTGCCCAGCACATGCTGCCCTGTCCCTGCAGCTGTCACCCGAGTGGGGCCCAGGGCCCGGTGGCCGCTGGCAGCAGCAGGAATGCGGGCAGGGTGAGGATGCCCTGGCCTGGCTTTTGTCTCTGGAACAATGTGGGCTAAGGGCAGTGCAGAGCGGGCTGGGAAGCCGAGCCCAGGGCCTGTGGAGCTGCAAGGCTGAAAGATCAGCCCCTGCAGCAGCCCAGGTGTAGCTGGCCCAGTTGCCAAGGCTGTGGGGGCCTTGAGAGCGTGCAGGTGGATTTTGCATGGCTGTGGCCTGCTGGCAGCTCTGGGCCCAGGAGTGCCTGTGTCTGCAGCAGGAAGGGTGGCTGAAGGTTTGCTGGCTGCTTTGGTGGCATGGCTGCAGGGGCCAGTGCTGTGAGAGCCCCCTGTGTGGGAGCTGGTGAGAGCTGAGCCCTTGGGGACAGCGCTGTGCCCCAGGGCAGGAAGAGCAGCAGTGCCCAGGGCCA
Source organism: Melospiza georgiana (assembly GCF_028018845.1). Classification (NCBI taxonomy): domain Eukaryota; kingdom Metazoa; phylum Chordata; class Aves; order Passeriformes; family Passerellidae; genus Melospiza; species Melospiza georgiana. The sequence continues at coordinate 16,536,599 of NC_080444.1, forward strand.
GGAGTGGTGTCAGTGGGAGCCCCTGTGCACAGGGACCCCCAGCCCCGGGGTGGCTGTGCCAGCATGCTGAGAGACCTCCAGCCCGGGGAACGTGGAACAAGTGGAAGCCACAAGTGCCCAAAGGGTGCCTGTGCCCGAAGGAATGGCCAAGAGAAGTCAGGTTTTAAAAAGAAACGTGATTTATTTGCCGAAGATCGGCAAACCTAGGATTTACAGCACATGTTTCGTTATAACAATCGTTATAACAACATCAACAGTAATGTCCAGGACATATTTACATGGGATCCGAGGGGGTAACAATCTTCAAAACGTATTTACAGGGAACTTCAAACTTTGTGAACATATTTACAGGAATCTTTAAAACTTTCAAACATATTTACAAAGTCGTGGAATCTGTGCCATCCTGTGCATGAGTCCTGTAAGAAAGGAAGCAGCAGAGCTGGAGTCAGCTGGCAGCACTGGGCCCAGCAGGGCTGGGAGCTGGGCCCCAGGGGCTGGGCCGGGGCTGGCAGGGCTGGCGTGGCCCCAGGCAAGCGCAGGGCAGGCCGGGGCTGGTGCTTGTGGCAGCACAATCCAGGCCCCCTGCGGGCACCGTGTCCCTGAGCGGGGCCATCCAGCCCAGCCCCAGCCTGGCGTCAGGGGACCCAGTGTGTGTGTGGGCAGGGCGTGCGAAGCATCTGCCTGTCTTACCTGTGGGGCACCATCCTCATCCAAGGACCATGGGCTCCTCCTCATCGTTGTCATCAACTTCCACGTGCTCGATGTTGTCCTCCGCATCCACCTCCATCTCCTCGATGGTCTCCTCCTCGTCTACTTCCATGTCCTCAACAGGGGAGGACATGGAAGTAGAGGGGGAGTCCACCTCCATCATCTCCTCCTCATCCAGCCCCTGCTCCACTTCCATCGCCTCCACGGTGTCTCTGTCAGTCTGCAAGGGGCAGCACAATCTCCCAGTGGGCTTCCTGTCCCACACCATCCATTCCCACATGGCTGCAGCCTGCCCAATCCGGGTGCCCCCTGCCTCGCATGGCACTGTACCTCCATTGGCACAGCTGTGCACATCCTGCAGGGATTTGCTCTCCAGAGCAGGCGTCAGGAAAAGCCCAGGCAGCAGCAGCAGCTCAGCGCTGAGGGTCAGAGCGCAGAGTGAGCAGCAACTGACCCTTGGCAGCCGTTGCAGTGTCTGCTGTGCTGGTTTCCAGGTCCTGGACGTTCCACCTGGAACCCTCTGGGAGCTGTGATGTCACTGAAGATTCAGGGGTGCTGTGCAGTGGGAGATGGGGATGGCAGAATGATCCAATCCTTGAATAGTTTGGCTTGGAAGGGACCCTCAGGATGATGTGGTTCCAAGCTGAGCAAGCTCCCAGCAGAGCAGGTTGCTGCGGCCCCTGTCCCACCTGGCTTTGGACGTTGCTGGGGATGGGGCATCCACAGCCTCCCCGCACTGGTCCCTGTGTCAGGGACAAGCATCCTGAGAGTAAAGAACTTCTTCCCATCCTCAAATCTCTTCCACCTCTTGCGGTTTGATCCCATTCTCCCGTGCCCTTTCACTATATTTCCTGACCCAGGGTGCTCTCCCACTTCCCTGTGGGTCAGGATCTTCCTGCAGGGTCACACGTGTGGCTGAACCTGCAGACCGGAGTGAGAGATCCAAATTCCCAGTCAGAGAAAATGGGGAAAGTGACACAAGAGATGAGAGAATGAGGAAATAAAGGATACATGCACGGCATTGGTTTGTGTGGCCTGTGGGATTCATGCCTTTTATTAGAGGCCAGGCTCCCTGTTGCACTCAGTTCCTGTGTTTCAGCCTGTCCACAGCCAGACTCTTTGAGCAACCTGCACTCCCAGAGCTGGGAGCACGCTTGCTTAAACTGCTGTTGAACAAGGCGAGTGAGGGATCTTTGTGTGGAAGTGCAAACACTGTGGATTGCCCTGAAGAGGGTCCAGGAAGGGAGAAAAAATGGGGCTGGCACACAGTTGGAAAATGGGGGGGAAAAGCAGGTGTGCAATGCAGTAAGCCTCGACCAAAATGGTACAAGAGAGGGGAGAACATTCTTGGGGGAGTACATATAAGGAAAATGCAGCAGTTGAACTGGGTGATATCAACAAAACGTTCTGCATCACCATGAGCCTGCAAATGCCCATGGGCGAGACCATTGCATTCAGAGCGATGTCTCTCTTTTACCTTGGTCACTTTGCCCTGAAGAATTACAGCTCCAATGGTAGGCCCCTGGTCCCTCACAACTCCCCCTTTTTGTTGTCTATAAAGAAGGCTTCTGCCATAGAGTTTTGCAGGCATTTAGCAAAAAAGCATAATATAACCCACACAATGATTGCAATAAACAAAGTCCACAAAAGAGTCTTAACTAAAGATGATAACCAGCCTTTTATCCCCCAGTGTTTGAAAAGTGCAGTGAACCAGTCATAGTTGCCTTCCATCTGGATCTTCTTTCCTTGATTTTTTGCAGCTGGATGCCCTGATATACTGACTCCCTATGTGACAGCAGGTTGAAAAAACACATGCCTTGTAGTGCCTGACAGCTATGGCCGTGGACAAGAAATTTTGGCTTGTCTGTGGAAGCAGCCAGCTGAAGGCATGCGGCGCAGTGAGGAGCATCCAGTTCTCTGCTGTAGCGGCAACCAACGGCAGCATTCTCTGACTTGGGCTAATTTAGTATCTGGAGGCTTGTTTGGGCTAAAAGTAAACAGATAAAGTGAGTAGAAGATGAAACGTAAGTTCAGGTCCCACTAAACTTTCTCTTCTGTAAGCCAAGAGTGTGAAAACAGCTTATTAGAAGAATCTTATATCAATGATAATATATAGCTTTTACAAATGTTAATTCATATATCCTGGTTAGTGGTGTCTGAGCTATCTTGGTCTTGGTGTGTGTGGTCAACGCTGCTTAGGAGATCTTCTTCTGTCCTTCTTCTTCTTTCCCAGGCTGCTGGTGTCACTCTTAGGCTTCCATTCTGTTCTTCTGATGGTGGCTCTGGTGTTTGCCTCACCGTTCCCAGAGACAGTTATAATGTATTTTGCTGGGATCGATCTTGGGAGTGTTGCTGTAGAGACAAGGGCATCTTCTCTTTCCCAAGTAATTAATGGGTAGGTGCCCATAAATTGTTTAGATTCAGGTTCTTTGAGCAACACAGGTGGCTTTTCTTTTAATTGGGCTGCAGTCGAATTAGTAAAATGCCTGATGACTGGGGAAGTTGTTACAAATGGGTTGTTGAAAAAGTTGAGTACGTAAAAGGCCTTGGCCAGTCTGTCAATGGAAGATAATATCTGGATTACCCCTCTCAGTTGATCAAGGATCCTTTTGATGGCTCAGTTGTCCCTGTCGTCTATGGACTGTCCTGTGGTGGAGTGTGGTATGCCTGTGACATGTTTTATACCCCAGTGGTCAGAAACTTGTTGGAATCAGTGCAAGGTATAAGCAAGTGCATTATCAGTTTTAATTTCCTGTGGAAGTGCCAAGGTGGAAAAAACGAAAAAGTAATGTTTTATAGCATCTTCTGATTTTTCTGCAGCATGGACAGAGCCAAAAATCACACTGGTAAAGGCGTCGATTGAGACGTGGATGTATTTTAGTCTGTCCAAAGGAGCTTAGTGTGTGATGTCTGATTGCCAGATGTGGAGACTCTCTAGTCCTCTTGGACTGACTCCTGCTGTGACAGAAACAAGGCCATGTTCCTGACAATTTGGGCAGGTGGCTACAATGGATCTTGCCAGGTCTGGGGTAATTTTGGACATCCTGAGCAGCGCAGGAATATTTTGGTGGTAGAATTGATGGCTGATCCTAATATGTGTAAAAATGATCTCAGGCGTATTGCAGTGGTTCAGATGTTTGAAGTAGGCAATTGAGGGGCTCTTGAGTGAGAAGGAAGTATATATTCACAAGGTCTGTTCCTGCAAGGGAGCACAGACGCTCTCTAGGTTTCCTGCACTAGTTCTGCAATAACTTTCTGTTGGGTTGTTATCGTTTCAGTAGGTTGGTGTGCTCTGAAAACGCATTCAGTTATTATCAGGATCTGAGATAGTATAGTCCCACTGAAACAATAATGTATGGAATTTTGGACTTACACCAAGGATTGCCAGGGAGAAAGGAAAATCAGGGTGGTGTCTGTGTGCCTGTTTAGTTTGAATCACCCAGGAGACCTTTTGTACAGCTGCTTCTGCCTCTGGTGTCAGTGATCACGGGAATCAAGTCCTTCACTGCCTTTAAGGAGCAGGAACAGTGGCATGAGATCTTCTGTGGTGATTCCCAGCAGTGAGCATACCCAGCTGAATGTTCCACAGAGTGTTTGGAGTTCTTGCAGAGCGTTTGGGTTGTCCTTGATGTGCAATGTTTGGGGTGTGATGGTTCTCTCTGTGCTCTTTAGCCCAAGGTACTTCCTGTCTTTTAAACTTTATCTGTTGCAATCTCAAAACCTTTCTGCTGTACCACAGTGATGACATCTTGTACTGCAACGTCCAAAATGATTTGAGTTTCTGCACAAATGACTGTATCGTCCATGTAATGAAAAATGATAGCATTAGGATGTCTTTTCCATCTGGGCGAGAGATTTTGGACTCAAAGCCATTTCCAAATAGTTGAGCTACTCTTCTTGCTTTGCGGCAATGCAGTCCACTGGTACCTCTGTAAAGGTGTTCGGATGTTTAGGGTTGGTCAAGGCAAACCAGGGGATGTCATTTGGAAGCATGGGGGCATCAAAAAAGTAGTCATTAAGATCTATAACAACCCTCGGCCAATAACAGTGAAATAAAATTACAATTGGACTAAACCTCCCTGAACTAGCCTTCCTTCACATCTCAACCCGTGCAATCTTCAAAGCAATGATCTTCCTATGCTCAGGCTCCACCAATCGCAGCCTAAATGTCGAACAAGATATCCGAAACATTGGAGGACTCCAAAAGATGCCACCCACAACTACGGCATGGCGCACCATCGGCAATCTGGAGGTACCATGGAGGCTGAGGGCAGGCTGGATTGGAGGGGACCCATGTCCTCAATGACCTCGTTGATTTTCCGGAGGTCCTGCAGGAGCCGCCTCTTGTCTTTGCCAGGCTTTCATATGATAATGACAGGCACATTGCAGGGGCTAGTAGATGGTACAGTGTGGCCCACAGGCAGCTGCTCCTGCACGTGGGACTGCAGGGCCTTTAACTTTCTGCCTGGGAGGGGCCACTGATCCACCCATATGGGGTTGTTGGTCTTCCAGGTTGACTGAAGTGTGGCGCACTGCTCTGTGGCCCCGTCTAGAAATCCTGAGGTGTTGATAGGATCTCTAGCCCTGTCCCGCTTTGGGACAAGAGGCCTTTCCACAAATTGTTATTGGTGCCTGGGTGATGAATGATCTTACTGTAGCAAGTGTGCCCTCAGGACCTTCCATGCAGATGGTACCTTGACTCCAGAAGCTGGTAGTGGCTCCCCTGGTAGCGAATAATTCTCCCAGCCGCTGGAACCAGGGACCATTCTTTTAACCAGTCAGAGAGGGAAATTATGGTGACATCAGCTCTTGTATCTAATAGTCCTGAAATAAATCGCTATCTCCCTTTTCCTGACAAAGCACACTTTAGAATGGGTCTATTTGGGCCCGTAATCTGTGCCCACAACACCGTTGGATCAGTGATGTGGTGATCATGTCAACTAGGAGGTTGGCTCTGGCTATAACTATCCCTTTTGGAATAAAAAGGGGAGAGTCTAAGCATAGAGCCTAGACAGTTATCTCCTGCAAAGATGTCAAGGCGAGTACCTCAGGTAGTTGAGTGAGTTTCTGCATCCCTTCCCTGGTGTTGGTTAAAATCAAAATGTCTCTGGCCTGTTCTTCAGGCCTGTATTTGCTGTCGGAATATGGTGAACATAAATATCGTGGATTGGAATAGAAAAGGCTCCTACTAACCGCCTTTAGGTTCCAGGGCAGAGCCGTCTTCTGTCGAGTTTTGTGCAGTGATCAAGCTGTCCCGCTGGATCTGAGAAGGTCGCTGTGCTGGTTCTCCACTATGTTGGGGAGAGTAGGGCAGAACGGCCTCGCATTTGGTGTCATTGCGCAGGGCCTTTCTGTGTCTGTGTGGGGTTTCCCGCAGGCCACCGGTTTAGCTGGTGTTGGAAAGCGTGTGGACGAGGGGGGCAGTGAGGGCAGTGGCTGTGACACCTAGAAGGTCCCTGCTAACAGCCTGTATTTTTACGATTCTGTCAAAAATGCCTCATCTCCCCATCTCCCCAGATTTAAAGCAAGGTCATTTTTCATGTGTATGTCAGGGAATAGCTTGGGAGGCTACTAGCACCTCTTCTACACCCTGACTGGTAGCCTTATGTAGGCTGGCATCACGGTGTATGGTTGCCCTAAGGGTGCATGCCTCGACCATTTGTGCAATGGTAGGCTTTGGGGTGAGGGGTAGAGAGGCTAATATGTCTTTTCAGGTGTTGTTAAGATTTGTTTCAGCAAGGGTAGGAAGTAGTACCTTCCTGACTTTTGGATGTTCAACTTGTTTCTCTATTGCTTGTGTAAGGTGGTCACTAAATTTTATAAATTATTCCCAGGTCCCTGCAGATTGTCTGTGAAATCTAGATTAGGTGTTCCTCCATTGGGTGTCTGCATGAGAGCTGTCTTTTCAGCACGTTTATCTCTTCTAACAGAGCTCAGGGAAGGTGTCTTGCGTGATTCTCAGGTTTAATGAAATATTCCTCCCGGGCTAGATGGACTAGTGTTAGGTGTGCCCACCTGTCTTCTCTAGCATAATCTTTTAATAGGTGTTGCATTAGATTTTTCCCCATTCCTTCTCACAGAACAAATTCAGTGGAGAGAGTAGGATGTGCATAAAACGGCGCAGATTGTGAGCCCCATTACATGTGCAGCAAAGACGCCATTTAAGAAATTATTAAAATACGGTGTGCCCCTCCCATGGTCTTTTGATGCTTTATAAAGGTCTTTCATTTCCCGTGTGTGGCAGCTTCCCATCAGGGGTTAGCCCCCCTCTGATACTGCACCAGTGCTGCTTGTATTTTAGCTACCAATTCCCAGTCCCCCTCTTCAGCCAGGAGCTTCTCCATCCTCTGCCAAGAATCCTCAGGCTCATGCTCAAGGTGGGATGAACCTTCCCTCTCCTCTCCAGAAGAGGGAACTTGTTCTTTGGCAGAGGAGCGGGGCCTTGGGGTGACTGGCCAGGCCCGGTGGTGTGGGCCTCTGGTAGCCAAGATGGCGGCCTTCCGGTTACCGCCCCTCACACTCCCGGCTCTGACAGTGTGGGATCCGCAACGGGGCTGAGTTGGAGGGGGTAGGGCAGCGGGAGTAGGCAAGGAAGCGCTGGATCCCAATGCAGGGGTGGTACCTGACGCAGAGCTGGGACCCACACAGGGGGAGGACACGATAAAACAGCCGGGGGTGGGAGGGAGGTTGACATTGACAACCCCCTCCATAGGAGGGACTCCATTTTGTGAGCTACCTGAGGGGGATCCAGGGAGGAGAGGTACTGGAGAATGGGTTAGGGTAGAATCCAGGCCTGTGTGAGCTGTACAGACGTGGGCAGGGGGTAGAGAAGGAGGGGAGATGTCAGACAGCAGGTGGCTTGTCTGTGCTTTACAGCAGTTTCCGTCTCTCATACTTATCTTGGTATCAGTGGGTTCAGGAATGCGGGGGGCAGAACAGAAAGTCTGGGTTGAATATTAGAACTTTGAACCCTTGAGAAAACTCTATAAATCATATGAAAAAGTGGGAAAAATTTTGCAACTCTTATCGCTCCCTGAGTTTTCTAAAAATAGAGACTTTCCCTAACTCAGTCCCAGAATGCTATAAGTTGAACAGAATACAGAAAAATGACTGGGAACTCTTTAAAGAGCCAATGAACAAAGGACTTTCAACTTCCCTTAGCAAAAGTCTTCCCCTCTAAAAGGAGAACCTCCCGAACTGGAAATTATATATCCCTCTAAGGATTGGATAATTTGTTACGCAGAGCTACCCCTGATGTAAAGGGTGACCCACCCAGAGGACTGAAAAATCACCCAAGGATCCTGCACTGCAGGCGGCTGTCTCCCCATTGATTGCTCTGGTGGCGCTGGATGCAGAGGTCTCAAAATGTCCCCTGGGCTTCGGCAGCTGAGCCAGCCCTCATCCCTCATACTGCAGGAGGGTGCTGACACTGCATTTAGCAAGCCTTGATAAAACTGATAAAACATTGTATTTTGAGGGCGGCATCACTTTACTTTAATTTTTCATTTTTGTCTTGAGGTACTATAGTTCCAGTAAATAGGCCCCTGGGCCTGCACAACCCTGCGTCCTCCTGAGATATCATTGCAAGTAAGGAGCTCAGCAGTGCTGAAAGCAGAGGCCTGTTCTTTGTGTTCCTATTGAAAAAAAAGGCTCCCAATATTACCAGTAAGATTGTGCCTGGGCCAGTCTGACCCTCGCTGCTTGGCCAAAGGCAGCAACTGCGGTGTATCACCGCAGAGATACCTTGGCTTGCTGGTGGTTGCAGCTGGGCACTGAACAAGTCCAGGCTTGTTAGGACCCCGTTTACCTCAAGAGGATAGCTTCAGGCGATGGTGAAGAGAAAAAGGAGAGGATTCTGCTGGAGGGTTTAATGTCCAGAGGTTTATTCCATGGTTACAGAGGTCTGAACGTGAGGACCTGCTCCAACAGAACCGAGACCGCATGGTCTCATGGCCTTTTTAAGCTCAGGGACAGGGGGAGGGGAGGCACAGGCGAGCCACCAACCAGGTGAGAGGGGCAGGGTCTCAGGGGAAGATGACACCCAGACAGGCCAATGACCCCTGGGCCTGAGTGGCATCCTTTGAACTTGACCAACCACACAACGCCTTGCTGGAATGTTAAGTCTGAGTGACAGGACTCACTCAGCATGGGGGTAAGGGGGAAGGGAGAGAGTATAGGCACACCTGGGGGAATGACCTGGAAGGCCAAAATGGGACATTACAGCACACCACAACATCTCCCCCTAGTTTTGTTTAAAAAGAAGAGGACTGTGTTTGTGGTGCAGAATGATTGCTAAACCATGGTTGGTAAATCAGTTCTTCCTCTACAGGAGGGTCAGTGTTTTCCACTGAGGCTTCCAGGTCATCCATTGGAGCACTGAGGGCTTCCAAATGGTAGACTTCAGGAGGGGGAGATGGGCTTGAAATTAACTTGAGGACCATGCGTTTGAGTAGTCCAAAAAACAATGCTAAAAACTACAATAACTATAACTACAATAAACAGCACTAAAAACACAGTTTTCAGAATAGATCCCAACCAGCCCGAGAGTCCCCAGCCTTTGAACAGTCCATTCAGCCAGTTGTCAGTTTCTCTGTTGATGTCTGAGAGCCGTTGTCAAGGTAGTCCATATGTGGTTTGGGCTGAGGGACTATGCAGGAGATCGCAGGTGGGATGATCACGAGTAGGACGAGAAGCAGGCTCGGTCTCATGGTGTCTCAAGGCTACACACGAACAGTGGGATCTAAACTGGTACAAAAACTTGAAACAAACATATATTATAAACTATTCCAGATAGGAGGTTTAAATGGAATTTCCTCCAGAGAACGCATGCGGCGTTTTCTTCTCCAGGCAGCGTGAGCAACCTGGGGTGCTTCTGTAGATTTCTCTGAGACCTTGGGAACATAGGGCTTTACCCATTTGGAAGGAACCCACCTTAAACCAGAGGGGGTGGACACACAGGCATATCCACGTCCCCAAGTAACCAATTTGTAGGGTCCCACCATTTTCCAAGTCTGAGGGTCCTTTACTTTTTCGAGTGTTTCTGCAGGAATTGCAGTAGCTTGGATTGAGGGAGAAGACCATTGGCCCTCACCACAGAGGTGCTCAATGGTGATAGGGTTACCACTGTTGTCTTTGGCTGTGTTTGGATCAGCATGCAAGCCTGGGAGAGCATCTTTTAGCATTTGTTTCCATGCTATTTCCCATAATTTAAATTCCGTGGAGGTCATTAGACAGGAAAAAAGCTGTTTTAAATCATGTGGAATCACTACAGTCCTACTCAATTCAGAATTTAAAAGGCCATGGAAATATGGACTGTGTGGACCATATTCTTTATGAGACTTACAGATCTCTTTAATCAATTGCCATCCAAAAGAACTCCAATTAGCAGTTGGAGCTGCTCCCCCCTGAGCAGCAGGCTGAAAGGTAACAGGAGCCAGTGACAACATGGGACTATGCATTGGGTCTGCTGTTCCCTGCTCTGTATCCCTTGAAACAGAAGCACTGGGATCACAGCTACAGGTTTGGGGGATGGCAGTGAGTGTGTCCCCACTGTGGGAACCCGGGGAGGGGGCGGGGACGCAATGGGGACAGGGGGCGGGGACAGGGGGCCGGCAAGGGGCGGGGAAACCGTGGGAACAAGGGGCGGGGTCAAGGGGCAGGCAGGGGGCGGGGACACCTGGTGACATCACGTCAGCAGACGCCCCCTGGGAGGGGTAGAGGGGTGGAGCTGAGGGTATTGCAGGAAAGGGAGGGGGAGGGGGGAAGGTGTCACGAGGAACAGGAGGAGAGGGGGATGGGGCTGGAGTTTTTGGATGCTTAAGGGGATTTTGGGAAGAAGACCAGGTTTGGGAAGATGCCACGTGGCATCCACCATCTTGTGGACCCCCTAGGGGCTGGGGGCCATTTTGGGTATCACTGCTCTCAAGAAAGCTAACACGTGCTGTGGGTTTCAGAGGAGGGGACACAGGGGATTGGGAAAGGTTCCACGCAGCCTGGCCAGGGCCTTGTGTACAGGGCAACTCAGGCATTTCAACAGACTTTGGGCGTTGACTTCCCAATGAGTTTGATCTGTTTAAAATACTAAGTTTTGGGGAAAGAGGTTTAGGGGTTTTAGAATTAGGAGAGGGAGAAACAGGGAGAGCAGAGGTACATGGCTTTACATTTGGCTTTTTCTCCATTTCCTTTTGTTTGAGCAATGCTGTTCGAATTTGTAAACTCCAAAACACAAATTTAGCTGAGGGTGCTTTGCTAGATTGTCCTAAGGTTATCAATTCATTTCCAACTTTATCCCAGAATTGAATATTGTGGATTTCTTCAGGGGAGATTTGTGGGAAGTGGAGGAAAAGCCATCTTACAAACTGTTTCAATTTTCCTTTAGAGAACTTAACATTACCACTGTCCAAAATGCTTACAATATTATAATACACTCCTTTTTGTACAATGCTGAGTTTCAAACCCATGTTAGATGTAAAAAGCAAAGTACTAAATCCTGCCTGACCAAAAACAAAGCCAAAATCAGCTACCGATTTCAAAAAAAACCACAGATGGAAAGGGATAACGAGCCGACAAAAGCTTCACAATGCAGCTGTATATACTGCTTTTAAAATTCTCGGGCAGCAGCAGCAGGGCACGCCCTGCCGAGCTGAGGCAGAAACAAAGCCTCCCCCGCCGTGGAATGCATCCCCCCTCGGAGCAGAGAGAGCAGCCACGCCACGTGGCAAGCCGAAACCGGGGCCCCCCGCGCCGCGTGTGCAGAGAACCCCCCCTTCCCCCACAGAGAGAGAGAGAGAGAGGGATCCCCCGCGGCAAGAGAGCCGAGAGCCCCCCCTCCCCCGCACAGAGAGAGAGAGAAAGATCTCCCTACCATGTGGAGAGAGCCGAGCACGCTGCGCTGCAGAGCCGGCGTGAAGGGCAGAGAGCACCTGCACGAATTCCAAAAGACAGCAAAACACGCGGTAGAAAGCTAATAGCTAGAAATCAATGAATTCCCGTCTGTGGGGCTGCGCAGCCAAAAATGCAAATGCAAAAAGGAACAGAACTCACGGCAGAGTCTGTTTTTGAGCTCCTGCCCTACCGAGAGCAGAGATACTCACCCAAAATGGAAGCTGTAGCTGGCTGGGTACAGGCAGGTCTCTTCACCGGAACAGGACCTCTCTTGGGCGAGAGAGGCTACCCTGTCCTTCCTCTGGAAAATCTGCTCACCAGAAAGGAGCTGGGCTTTCCAGAGGTGCCGAACAGTCCACGAAACTTCTTCTGGGAATATTCCCAAAGTCTCTAGCCGAGGGCGTTGCAACCAAAGCCCCTTTCAGCTGGATGCACGGCTGCCAGAAGCTTCTCCAAGGTACTGCAGGTCCGTCTCAGGCTGCAGTCGCTTTGCCTGCCTCAGGGACGCCAAATATTGGAAAAAAATGGCTCCCAATATTACCAGTTAGATTGTGCCTGGGCCAGTCTGACCCTCGCTGCCGGGCCAAAGGCAGCAACTGCGGTGTATCACCCCAGAGATACCTTGGCTTGCTGGTGGTTGCAGCTGGGCACTGAACAAGTCCAGGCTTGTAAGGGACCCCGTTACCTCAGGAGGAATAGCTTCAGGCAATGGTGAAGAGAAAAAGGAGAGGATTCTGCTGGAGGGTTTAATGTCCAGAGGTTTATTCCATGGTTACAGAGGTCTGAACGTGAGGAACTGCTCCAACAGAACTGAGACCGCATGGTCTCATGGCCATTTTAAGCTCAGGCACAGGGGGAGGGGAGGCACAGGCGAGCCACCAACCAGGTGAGAGGGGCAGGGTCTCAGGGGAAGATGACACCCAGACAGGCCAATGACCCCTGGGCCTGAGTGGCATCCTTTGAACTTGACCAACCACACAACGCCTTGCTGGAATGTTCAGCCTGATTGACAGGACTCACTCAGCATGGGGGCAAGGGGGAAGGGAGAGAGTATAGGCACACCTGGGGGAATGACCTGGAAGGCCAAAATGGGACATTACAGCACACCACAACATGTTCCCTTTGGGATGGCAGTGGAATTGCCCTGAGTGCACATTGAGAAGTACCTTCATGGCTTCCCATGCCACAACACCAAAACTAAATGTGCAAAGTGGCTTCCTTGAACGACATGTAGTCCTTTGAAATATGTGCAGGCAGTGGTCTGAAACTGCTTTCTGAGCCTGCTGGTTGGGATCATCTGTGAGGGGCTGAGGGCTGGCCTGAGCCCGGTGCTGTGTCCCACTGGGAGCAGCTGCACAGGCTCACGTGCAGAGCAGGCACTGCCAGAGGCCCTGGAGATCTCACCTGCCCTGCAGCCAGCTTTGTCAAGGTGCTGTAAACATCAGCTGGTGCTGACTTTCCCCTTGGACCCCTTGGTTTAGTCACTATGGGGAATTTCTTTCCTGAAGCCCGTGGTATTTCCCCCTGGCAGGTGTGATGGGGATGCTTGGGGAGTGTGGGGCTTTGGGGGCAGCTGGCCGGGCAGGGGCTGAGCTCGGGGCCCTGTTGGGCCCATGGCCCCCAGCAGCAGCAGCAGCAGCAGCAGCCCCAGGGCACAAAGCCCCGTGCCCCCTGCCCAGCACAGGCTGCCCTGTCCATGCAGCTGTCACCCGAGTGGGGCCCAGCGCCCGGTGCCTGCTGGCAGCAGCAGGAATGCGGGCAGGGTGAGGATGCCCTGGCTTGGCTTTTGTCTCTGGAACAATGCGGGCTCAGGGCAGTGCAGAGCGGGCAGGGAAGCAGAGCCCAGGGCGTGTGGAGGCTGCAAGGCTGAAAGATCAGCCCCTGCAGCAGCCCAGATGCAGGTGGCCCAGTTGCCAAGGCTGTGGGGGCCTTGAAAGCGTGCAGGTGGATTTTGCATGGCTGTGGCCTGCTGGCAGCTCTGGGCCCAGGAGTGCCTGTGTCTGCAGCAGGAAGGGTGGCTGAAGGTTTGCTGGCTGCTTTGGTGGCATGGCTGCAGGGGCCAGTGCTGTGAGAGCCCCCTGTGTGGGAGCTGGTGAGAGCTGAGCCCTTGGGGACAGCGCTGTGCCCCAGGGCAGGAAGAGCAGCAGTGCCCAGGGCCAGGAGTGGTGTCAGTGGGAGCCCCTGTGCACAGGGACCCCCAGCCCCGGGGTGGCCGTGCCAGCACGCTGAGAGACCTCGAGCCCTGAGAACGTGGAACAAGTGGAACCCACAAGTGCCGAAAGGCTCCCTGTGCCCAAAGGAATGGCCAAGAGAAGTCAGGTTTTAAAAAGAAACGTGATTTATTTGCCGAAGTTCGGCAAACCTAGGATTTACAGCACATGTTTCGTTATAACAATCGTTATAACAACATGAACAGTAATGTCCAGGACATATTTACATGGGATCCGAGGGGCTAACAATCTTCAAAACGTATTTACAGGGAACTTCAAACGTAGAAAACATATTTACAGGAAACTTCAAAACTTTCAAACATATTTACAACGGTGTGGCATCTGTGCCATGATATACATGAGTCCTGTAAGAAAGGAAGGAGCAGAGCTGTACTCAGCTGGCAGCACTGGGCCCAGCAGGGCTGGGAGCTGTGCCCCAGGGGCTGGGCCGGGGCGGGCAGGGCTGGCGTGGCCCCAGGCAAGCGCAGGGCAGGCCGGGGCTGGTGCTTGTGGCAGCACAATCCAGGCCCCCTGCGGGCACCGTGTCCCTGAGCGGGGCCATCCAGCCCAGCCCCAGTCTGGCGTCAGGGGACCCAGTGTGTGTGTGGGCAGGGCGTGGGAAGCATCTGCCTGTCTTACCTGTGGGGCACCATCCTCATCCAAGGACCATGGGCTCCTCCTCATCCTTCTCGTCCACTTCCATATCTTCCGTCTCATCCTCCATGTCCACCTCCATCTCCTCAATGTTGTCCTCCTCGTCTACTTCCATGTCCTCAACAGGGGAGGACATGGAAGTAGAGGGGGAGTCCACCTCCATCATCTCCTCCTCATCCAGCCCATGGTCCACATCCATTGCCTCCACGGTGTCTCTGTCAGTCTGCAAGGGGCAGCACAATCTCCCAGTGGGCTTCCTGTCCCACACCATCCATTCCCACATGGCTGCAGCCTGCCCAAGCCGGGTGCTCCCTGCCTGGCATGGCACTGTACCTCCATTGGCACAGCAGAGCACATCCTGCAGGATTGGCGCTCCAGATCAGGCATCAGGAAAAGCCCAGGCAGCAGCAGCAGCTCAGCGCTGAGGGTCAGAGCACAGAGTGAGCAGCAACTGACCCTTGGCAGCCGTTGCAGTGTCTGCTGTGCTGGTTTCCAGGTCCTAGATGTTCCACCTGGAACCCTCTGGGAGCTGTGATGTCACTGAAGATTCAGGGCCCCACCGCCGTGGGAGATGGGGATGGCAGAATGATCCAATCCTTGAATGGTTTGGCTTTGAAGGGACCCTGAAGATGATGTGGTTCCAAGCTGAGCAAGCTCCCAGCAGAGCAGGTTGCTGCGGCCCCTGTCCCACCTGGCCTTGGACATTGCTGGGGATGGGGCATCCACAGTCTCTCTGCACAGGTCCCTGTGTCAGGGATAAGCCCCCTGAGAGTAAAGAACTTCTTCCCATCATCAAATCTCTTCTGCCTGTTACAATTTGATCGCATTCCTCCACGTCATGTCACTACAGTTCCTGTCCAAGAGTGCTCTCCCACTTCCCTGGGTCAGGCTGTTCCTGCAGGGTCACACGTGTAGCTGAACCTGCAGAGAGGAGAGAGAGAAGCCAAGTACCCAGTCAGAAAAAGTGGGGAAAGTGGCATGAGGACTGAGAGAAGGAGGATAAAGAAGAGACACGCAGGGCTTTGCGTTGGGTTTGCTTTGGGATTCATGCCTTTTATTAGAGGCCAGGTTCCCTTGTGCACTCAGTTCCTGTGTTTCAGCCTGTCCACAGCCAGCCTCTTTGAGTGACCTGCATACCCCGAGCTGGGAGCACGCTTGCTTAAACTGCTGGTGAACGAGGTGAGAGAGGGATCTTTGTGTGGATCTGCAAACACTTCAGTGGATTACACTGAAGAGGGTCCAGCAAGGGAGACAAAATGGGGCTGCGCACACAGCGGGAAAATGACGGGGAGAAATCGGAGTGGCATTGCAGTAAGCCAGGTCCAAAATGGTATAAGAAAGGGGAGAACTCGAGTGAGTACATATAAGAAAAATACTGCAGTTGAACTTGGTGATACCAACAAAACGTGCTGCATCACCATGAGCCTGGAAATGCCCATGGGCGAGACCATTGCATTCAGAGTGATGTCTCTCTTTTACCTTGGTCACTTTGCCCAGAGGTATTACAGCTCCAATGGTCGGCCCCTGGGCCCCAGAACTTCCCCTTTTTGTTGTCTATAAAGAAGGCTTCAGCCACAGATTTTTGCAGATATTTAGCATAATGGATAAAATAACCCACACAATGAATACAATAAACCAAGTCCACAAAACAGTCTTAACTAAACAAGAAAGCCAGCCTTTTATCCCCCAGTGTTTGAAAAGTTCCAGTGAACCAGTCATAGTTGCCTTCCATCTGGATCTTCTTTCCTTGATTTTTAGCAGCTGGATGCCCTGATATACTGACTCCCTATGTGACAGCAGGTTGAAAAAACACATGCCTTGTAGTGCCTGACAGCCATGGCCGTGGACAAGAAATTGTGGCTTGTCTGTGGAAGCACCCAGCTGACGGCATGCGGCTCAGTGAGGAGCATCCAGTTCTCTAGTGCAGCGACAACCAATGGCGGCATCCTCTGACTTGGGCTAATTTAGTATCTGGAGGCTTGGTTGGGCTAAAAGTAAACAGATAAAGTGTGTAGAAGATGAAACGTAAGTTCAGGTCCCACTAAACTTTCTCTTCTGTAAGCCAAGAGTGTGAAAACAGCTTATTAGAAGAATCTTATATCAATGCTAAAATATAGCTTTAACAAATGTTACTTCATATATCCTGGTTAGAGGTGTCTGAGCTATCTTGGTCTTGGTGTGTGTGGTCAACGCTGCTTAGGAGATCTTCTTCTGTCCTTGTTGTTCTTTCCCAGGCTGCTGCTGTCTCATTAGGCTTCCATTCTGTTCTTCTGATGGTGGCTCTGGTGTTTGCCTCACTATTCCCAGAAACAGTTTTAGTGTATTTTGCTGGGATCCATCTTTGGAGTGTTGCTGTAGAGACAAGGGCATCTTCTCTTCCCCAAGTAATTAATGGAAAAGGGCCCATAATTTGTTTAGATTCAGGGTCTTAGCTCAACAGAGGTGGCTGGTCTTTTAATTGGGCTGCAATTGAATTAGTAAAATGCCTGATGACTGGGGGATTTGGCTCCATAAATGGGTTGTTCAAAAAGTTGAGTACGTAAAAGGCCTTGGCCAGTCTGTCAACGGAAGATAATATCTGGATTACCCCTCTCAATTGATCAAGGATCCTTTTGATGGATCAGTGGGTCCTCTCAGCTATGGACTGTCCTGTGGTGGAGTGTGGTATGCCTGTGACATGTTTTATACCCCAGTGGTCAGAAACTTGTTGGAATCAGTGTGAGGTATAAGCAAGAGCATTATCAGTTTTAATTTCCTGTGGAATTGTTAAGGTGGAAAAAACAAAAAAGTAATGTTTTATAGCACCTTCTGATTTTTCTCCAGCATGGACAGAGGCAAAAATCACACTGGTAAAGGCATCGATTGAGACGTGGATGTACTTTAGTCTGTCCAAAGGAGCTTAGTGTGTGATGTCTGATTGCCAGATGTGGAGACTCTCTAGTCCTCTTGGATTGACTCCAGCTCTGAGAGAAACAAGGCCATATTCCTGACAATTTGGGAAGGTGGCTACAAGGGATCTTGACAGGTCTCAGGTAATACTGAACATGCTGTGCGGCGCAGGAATGTTTTGATGGTAGAATTGGTGGCTGATCCCAGCCTGTTCAAAAACTATCTAAGCCATATTGCAGTGGTTCAGATGTTTGAAGTAGGCAATTGAGGTGCTCCGGAGTGAGAACTAATATATAGTCACAAGTTCTGTTCCAGCAAGGGAGCACTGATGTTTTCTATCTTTCCTGATTAGTTGTGTAATAACTTTCTGTTGGGTTGTTATCATTTTAGTAGCTTGGTGTGCTCTGAAGACACATTCAATTTGTATTTGGGGATCTGAGATAGTTGAGTCCCACTGAAACAATAATGTATGGAAGTTTGGACTTCCACCAAGGATTGCCAGAGAGAAAGGAAAATTAGGGTGGTATCTGTTCCTGTTTGGTTTGAATCACCCAGGAGACCTTTTGTACTGCTGCTTCTGCCTCCGGTGTCAGTGATTGCGGGAATCGAGTCCTTCACTGCCTTTACGGAGCAGGAGCAGTGGCACGAGATCTTCTGTGGTGATTCCCAGCAGTGAGCATACCCAACTGATGCTTCCACAGAGGTGGTGGAATTCATGCAGAGTCTTTGGGTTGTCCTTGATTGCAGTGTTTAGTCTGTGATGGTTTTCTCTGTGCTTTTTAGGCCGAGGAACTTCCAGGAGTCTGTCTTTTGGACTTTATCTGCTGCAATCTCAAAACCTTTCTGCTGTACCACAGTGATGACATCCTGTACTGCAAAGTGCAAAATGATCAGAGCTTCTGCACAAACTAATATATGGTCCATGTAATGAAAAATGATAGCATTAGGACATCTTGTCCGGCTTTGTGAAAGAATTTGGGCTGCAAGGCATTGACAAGTAGTTGGGTTCTTCTTCATTCCCTTGAGGCAATACAGTCCACTGGCACCTCTGTTAAGGTGCTTGTCGATTTGGGGACGGAAAAAGCAAACAAGGGGCTTTCATTGGGGTGCAAGGAGAAGTCAAAAAAGCAGTCATTTAGATGTATGACAAGTATCTACCAGTGTTGGGGTATCATGGAGGCTCAAGGCAGGCTGGACTGGAGGGCAGCCATGTCCTCAATGGCCTCGTTGATTTTCCTGAGGTCCTGCAGCAGCCACCTCTTGTCTTTTTCATATGATAATGGCAGACACATTGCAGGGGCTAGTAGATGGTACAATGTGGCCCACAGACAGCTGCTCCTGCACGTGGGACACTGCAGGGCCTTTAACTTTCTGCCTGGGAGGGGCCACTGATCCACCCATATGGGGTCGTTGATCTTCCAGGTTGCCTGAAGTGTGGCGCGCTGCTCAGTGGCCCCGTCTAGAAATCCTGCGGTGTAGATAGGATCTCTAGCCCTGTCCCCCATTGGGACAGGAGGTCTTCTCAAGTTGTTATTGGTGCCTGGGTGATGAATGATCTTACTGTAGCAACTGTGCCCTCAGGACCTTCCATGCAGATGGTACCTTGACTCCAGAAGCTGGTAGTGGCTCTCGCAATGGCTAAAATTACCCCAGCAGCTGGAACCAGGGGCCATTCTTTTAGCCAATCAGAGAGGGAAATTATGGTGATGTCAGCTCCTGTATCTAATAGTCCTGAAAGGCATCTCTTTCTCCCTTTACATGACAAAGCACACTTTGGAATGGGTCTGTTTCTGCCTGTTGTCTGTGCCCACATCACCATTGGATCAGTTGGTGTGGTGATCATGTCCAGTAGGAGGTAGGCTCTGGCTATAACTGTTCCTTTTGGAATGAAAAGTGGAGGGTCTAAGTATAGAGCCTGGACAGTTATCTCCTGCAAAGAGGTCAAGGCGAGTACCTCAGGTAGTAGAGTGAGTGTCTGCATCCCTTCCCTGGTGTTAGTTTAAATCAAAATGTCTTTGGGCCGTCCTTCAGGCCTGTATTTGCCTGTGGGAATATGGTGAACATAAATATCGTGGATTGGAATTGAAAAGGCGCTTACCCGCTGCCTTTAGGTTCCAGGACAGAGCTGTCTTCTGTCGAGTTTTGTGCAGCGATCGAGCTGTCCCGCTGGATCTGAGAAGGTCGCTGTGCTGGTTCTCCACAATGTTGGGGAGAGTAGGGCAGAATGGCCTCTCATTTGGAGTCATTGCGCAGGGCCTTTCTGTGTCTGTGTGGGGTTTCCCGCAGGCCACCGGTTTTGCTGATGTTGGAAAGCATGTGTATGAGGGGGGCAGTGAGGACAGTGGCTGTGACACCTAGACGGTGCCTGGTAATAGCCTGTATTTTTACAATTCTATTGAAAATGTCCCATCTCCCTACACATAAAGCCAGGTTGTTTTTCATGTGTATGTCAGGGAATAACCAGGGAGGCTACTAGCACCTCCACTACACCCTGATTAGCCGCCATAGCTAGGCAGCATCACGGTGTAAGGATGCTGTACGTGTGCATGCCTCGACCATTTGTGCAATGGTAGACTTTGGGCTAAGGGGTAGAGAAGGTAAAATGTCTTTACAGGTGTTTTTAGCATTTGTTTCAGCAAGTTTAGGAGGCAGTACCTTCCTGGCTTTTGGATGTTCAATTTTCTTCTCTATTGCTTGTGTAAGGTGGTCAATAAATTTTAGAAAGTATTGCCCAGGTCCCTGGAGAATGTCTGTGAAATCTAGAGTAGGTGATTCTCCACTGGGTGTCTGCATGAGAGCTGTCTTTGCAGCAGTTTATTCTCTTCACCAGAGCTCAGGGAAGGTCTATTGAATGAGATTTAGTGAAATCTTCCTCCCTAGATGGACTAGTGTTAGGTGTGCCTGCCTGTCTTCTCTAGCGTAGTCTTTTAATAGCTGTTGTATTAGTTTTTCCCCCATTCCTTCCCACAGAATCAATTCAGTGGGAGAAAGTAGGATGTGCATAAAATGGTGCAGATTTTGAGGTACCATAACATGTGCAGTACAGATGGCATTTAAGAAATGATTCAAATATTGTGACCCCCTCCAATGGTGTTTCGCTGCTTTATAAAGATCTTTCATCTCCCTTGTGTGACAGCTTCCCATCAGGGGTTAGCTCCCCTCTGGTACTGCACCGGTGCTGCTTGTATTTTAGCTACCAATTCCCAGTTCCCCTCTTCAGCCAGGAGCTTCTCCATCCTCTGCCAAGAATCCTCAGGCTCATGCTGAAGGTGGGATGACCCTTCCCTCTCCTCTCCAGAAGAGGGAACTTGTTCTTTGGCAGAGGAGCGGGGCCTTGGGGTGACTGGCCAGGCCCGGTGGTGTGGGCCTCTGGTAGCCAAGATGGCGGCCTTCCGGTTACCGCCCCTCACACTTCCGGCTCTGACAGTGTGGGATCTGCAACGGGGCTGAGTTGGAGGGGGTAGGGCAGCGGGAGTAGGCAAGGAAGCGCTGGATCCCAATGCAGGGGTGGTACCTGACGCAGAGCTGGGACCCAACATAGGGGCAGGACCCGATGAGAGAGCTGAGGCTGGAAGGGATTTTGACGTTGACAACCCCCTCCATAGGAGGGACTCCATTTTGTGAGCTACCTGAGGGGGATCCAGGGAGGAGAGGTACTGGAGAATGGGTTAGGCTAGAATCCAGGCCTGTGTGAGCCGTACAGACGTGGGCAGGGGGTAGAGAAGGAGGGGAGATGTCAGACAGCAGGTGGCTTGTCTGTGCTTTACAGCAGTTTCCGTCTCTCATACTTATCTTGGTATCAGTGGGTTCAGGAATGCGGGGGGCAGAACAGAAAGTCTGGGTTGAATATTAGAACTTTGAACCCTTGAGAAAACTCTATAAATCATATGAAAAAGTGGGAAAAATTTTGCAACTCTTATCGCTCCCTGAGTTTTCTTAAAATAGAGACTTTCCCTAACTCAGTCTCAGAATGCTATAAGTTGAACAGAATACACAAAAATGACTGGGAACTCTTTAAAGAGCCAATGAACAAAGGACTTCCAACTTCCCTTAGCAAAAGTCTTCCCCTCTAAAAGGAGAACCTCCCGAACTGGAAATTATATATCCCTCTAAGGATTGGATAATTTGTTATGCAGAGCTACCCCTGATGTAAAGGGTGACCCACCCAGAGGACTGAAAAATCACCCAAGGATCCTGCACTGCAGGCGGCTGTCTCCCCATTGATTTCTCTGGTGGCGCTGGATGCAGAGGGTTCAAAATGTCCCCTGGGCTTCGGCAGCTGAGCCAGCCCTCATCCCTCATACTGCAGGAGGGTGCTGATACTGCATTTAGCAAGCCTTGATAAAACTGATAAAACATTGTATTTTGAGGGCGGCATCACTTTAATTTTTCATTTTTGTCTTGAGGTACTATAGTTCCAGTAAACAGGCCCCTGGGCCTGCACAACCCTGCGTCCTCCTGAGATATCATTGCAAGTAAGGAGCTCAGCAGTGCTGAAAGCAGAGGCCTGTTCTTTGTGTTCCCTTTGGGATGGCAGTGGAATTGCCCTGAGTGCACATTGAGAAGCACCTTCATGGCTTCTCATGCCACAACACCAAAACTAAATGCGCAAAGTGGCTTCCTTGAACGACATGTAGTCCTTTGAAATATGTGCAGGCAGTGGTCTGAAACTGCTTTCTGAGCCTGCTGGTTGGGATCATCTGTGAGGGGCTGAGGGCTGGCCTGAGCCCGGTGCTGTGTCCCACTGGGAGCAGCCGCACAGGCTTACGTGCAGAGCAGGCACTGCCAGAGGCCCTGGAGATCTCACCTGCCCTGCAGCCACCTTTGTAAAGGTGGGTAAACATCAGCTGGTGCTGACTTTCCCCTTGGACCCCTTGGTTTAGTCACTATGGGGAATTTCTTTCCTGAATCCCGTGGTATTTCCCCCTGGCAGCTGTGATGGGGATGCTTGGGGAGTGTGGGGCTTTGGGGGCAGCTGGCCGGGCAGGGGCTGAGCTCGGGGCCCTGTTGGGCCCATGGCCCCCAGCAGCAGCAGCAGCAGCAGCAGCCCCAGGGCGCAAAGCCCCGTGCCCCCTGCCCAGCACAGGCTGCCCTGTCCCTGCAGCTGTCACCCGAGTGGGGCCCAGGGCCTGGTGCCTGCTGGCAGCAGCAGGAATGCGGGCAGGGTGAGGATGCCCTGGCTTGGCTTTTGTCTCTGGAACAATGCAGGCTCAGGGCAGTGCAGAGCGGGCTGGGAAGCAGAGCCCAGGGCCTGTGGAGGCACCAAGGCTTAAAGATCAGCCCCTGCAGCAGCCCAGATGCAGCTGGCCCAGTTGCCAAGGCTGTGGGGGCCTTGAGAGTGTGCAGGTGGATTTTGCAGGGCTGTGGCCTGCTGGCAGCTCTGGGCCCAGGAGTGCCTGTGTCTACAGCAGGAAGGGTGGCTGAAGGTTTGCTGGCTGCTTTGGTGGCATGGCTGCAGGGGCCAGTGCTGTGAGAGCCCCCTGTGTGGGAGCTGGTGAGAGCTGAGCCCTTGGGGACAGCGCTGTGCCCCAGGCCAGGAAGAGCAGCAGTGCCCAGGGCCAGGAGTGGTGTCAGTGGGAGCCCCTGTGCACAGGGACCCCCAGCCCCGGGGTGGCCGTGCCAGCACGCTGAGAGACCTCGAGCCCTGAGAACGTGGAACAAGTGGAACCCACAAGTGCCCAAAGGCTCCCTGTGCCCAAAGGAATGGCCAAGAGAAGTCAGGTTTTAAAAAGAAACGTGATTTATTTGCCGAAGTTCGGCAAACCTAGGATTTACAGCACATGTTTCGTTATAACAATCGTTATAACAACATCAACAGTAATGTCCAGGACATATTTACATGGGATCCGAGGGGGATAACAATCTTCAAAACGTATTTACAGGGAACTTCAAACGTAGAAAACATATTTACAGGAAACTTCAAAACTTTCAAACATATTTACAACGGTGTGGCATCTGTGCCATGATATACATGAGTCCTGTAAGAAAGGAAGGAGCAGAGCTGGAGTCAGCTGGCAGCACTGGGCCCAGCAGGGCTGGGAGCTGGGCCCCAGGGGCTGGGCCGGGGCTGGCAGGGCTGGCGTGGCCCCAGGCAAGCGCAGGGCAGGCCGGGGCTGGTGCTTGTGGCAGCACAATCCAGGCCCCCTGCGGGCACCGTGTCCCTGAGCGGGGCCATCCAGCCCAGCCCCAGCCTGGCGTCAGGGGACCCAGTGTGTGTGTGGGCAGGGCGTGCGAAGCATCTGCCTGTCTTACCTGTGGGGCACCATCTTCATCCAAGGACCATGGGCTCCTCCCCATCCTTCTCGTCCACTTCCATATCTTCCGTCTCATCCTCCATGTCCACCTCCATCTCCTCAATGTTGTCCTCCTCGTCTACTTCCATGTCCTCAACAGGGGAGGACATGGAAGTAGAGGGGGAGTCCACCTCCATCATCTCATCCTCATCCAGCCCATGGTCCACATCCATCGCCTCCACGGTGTCTCTGTCAGTCTGCAAGGGGCAGCACAATCTCCCAGTGGGCTTCCTGTCCCACACCATCCATTCCCACATGGCTGCAGCCTGCCCAAGCCGGGTGCCCCCTGCCTGGCATGGCACTGTACCTCCATTGGCACAGCTGTGCACATCCTGCAGGATTGGCGCTCCAGATCAGGCGTCAGGAAAAGCCCAGGCAGCAGCAGCAGCTCAGCGCTGAGGGTCAGAGCACAGAGTGAGCAGCAACTGACCCTTGGCAGCCGTTGCAGTGTCTGCTGTGCTGGTTTCCAGGTCCTAGATGTTCCACCTGGAACCCTCTGGGAGCTGTGATGTCACTGAAGATTCAGGGTTGCTGTGCAGAGGGAGATGGGGATGGCAGAATGATCCAATCCTTGAATGGTTTGGCTTTGAAGGGACCCTGAAGATGATGTGGTTCCAAGCTGAGCAAGCTCCCAGCAGAGCAGGTTGCTGCGGCCCCTGTCCCACCTGGCCTTGGACATTGCTGGGGATGGGGCATCCACAGTCTCTCTGCACAGGTCCCTGTGTCAGGGATAAGCCCCCTGAGAGTAAAGAACTTCTTCCCATCATCAAATCTCTTCTGCCTGTTACAATTTGATCGCATTCCTCCACGTCATGTCACTACAGTTCCTGTCCAAGAGTGCTCTCCCACTTCCCTGGGTCAGGCTGTTCCTGCAGGGTCACACGTGTAGCTGAACCTGCAGAGAGGAGAGAGAGAAGCCAAGTACCCAGTCAGAAAAAGTGGGGAAAGTGGCATGAGGACTGAGAGAAGGAGGATAAAGAAGAGACATGCAGGGCTTTGCGTTGGGTGTGCTTTGGGATTCATGCCTTTTATTAGAGGCCAGGTTCCCTTGTGCACTCAGTGCCTGTGTTTCAGCCTGTCCACAGCCAGCCTCTTTGAGTGACCTGCATACCCCGAGCTGGGAGCATGCTTGCTTAAACTGCTGGTGAACGAGGTGAGAGAGGGATCTTTGTGTGGATCTGCAAACACTTCAGTGGATTACACTGAAGAGGGTCCAGCAAGGGAGACAAAATGGGGCTGCGCACACAGCGGGAAAATGACGGGGAGAAATCGGAGTGGCATTGCAGTAAGCCAGGTCCAAAATGGTATAAGAAAGGGGAGAACTCGAGTGAGTACATATAAGAAAAATACTGCAGTTGAACTTGGTGATACCAACAAAACGTGCTGCATCACCATGAGCCTGGAAATGCCCATGGGCGAGACCATTGCATTCAGAGCGATGTCTCTCTTTTACCTTGGTCACTTTGCCCAGAGGTATTACAGCTCCAATGGTCGGCCCCTGGGCCCCAGAACTTCCCCTTTTTGTTGTCTATAAAGAAGGCTTCAGCCACAGATTTTTGCAGATATTTAGCATAATGGATAAAATAACCCACACAATGAATACAATAAACCAAGTCCACAAAACAGTCTTAACTAAACAGGAAAGCCAGCCTTTTATCCCCCAGTGTTTGAAAAGTTCCAGTGAACCAGTCATAGTTGCCTTCCATCTGGATCTTCTTTCCTTGATTTTTAGCAGCTGGATGCCCTGATATACTGACTCCCTATGTGACAGCAGGTTGAAAAAACACATGCCTTGTAGTGCCTGACAGCCATGGCCGTGGACAAGAAATTGTGGCTTGTCTGTGGAAGCAGCCAGCTGACAGCATGCGGCTCAGTGAGGAGCATCCAGTTCTCTACTGCAGCGACAACCAATGGCGGCATCCTCTGACTTGGGCTAATTTAGTATCTGGAGGCTTGGTTGGGCTAAAAGTAAACAGATAAAGTGTGTAGAAGATGAAACGTAAGTTCAGGTCCCACTAAACTTTCTCTTCTGTAAGCCAAGAGTGTGAAAACAGCTTATTAGAAGAATCTTATATCAATGCTAAAATATAGCTTTAACAAATGTTACTTCATATATCCTGGTTAGAGGTGTCTGAGCTATCTTGGTCTTGGTGTGTGTGGTCAACGCTGCTTAGGAGATCTTCTTCTGTCCTTGTTGTTCTTTCTCAGGATGCTGCTGTCTCATTAGGCTTCCATTCTGTTCTTCTGATGGTGGCTCTGGTGTTTGCCTCACTATTCCCAGAAACAGTTTTAGTGTATTTTGCTGGGATCCATCTTTGGAGTGTTGCTGTAGAGACAAGGGCATCTTCTCTTCCCCAAGTAATTAATGGAAAAGGGCCCATAATTTGTTTAGATTCAGGGTCTTAGCTCAACAGAGGTGGCTGGTCTTTTAATTGGGCTGCAGTTGAATTAGTAAAATGCCTGATGACTGGGGGATTTGGCTCCATAAATGGGTTGTTCAAAAAGTTGAGTACGTAAAAGGCCTTGGCCAGTCTGTCAACGGAAGATAATATCTGGATTACCCCTCTCAATTGATCAAGGATCCTTTTGATGGATCAGTGGGTCCTCTCAGCTATGGACTGTCCTGTGGTGGAGTGTGGTATGCCTGTGACATGTTTTATACCCCAGTGGTCAGAAACTTGTTGGAATCAGTGTGAGGTATAAGCAAGAGCATTATCAGTTTTAATTTCCTGTGGAATTGTTAAGGTGGAAAAAACAAAAAAGTAATGTTTTATAGCACCTTCTGATTTTTCTCCAGCATGGACAGAGGCAAAAATCACACTGGTAAAGGCATTGATTGAGACGTGGATGTACTTTAGTCTGTCCAAAGGAGCTTAGTGTGTGATGTCTGATTGCCAGATGTGGAGACTCTCTAGTCCTCTTGGATTGACTCGAGCTCTGAGAGAAACAAGGCCATGTTCCTGACAATTTGGGCAGGTGGCTACAAGGGATCTTGACAGGTCTCAGGTAATACTGAACATGCTGTGCGGCGCAGGAATGTTTTGATGGTAGAATTGGTGGCTGATCCCAGCCTGTTCAAAAACTATCTAAGCCATATTGCAGTGGTTCAGATGTTTGAAGTAGGCAATTGAGGTGCTCCGGAGTGAGAAGTAAGTATATATTCACAAGGTCTGTTCCTGCAAGGGAGCCCTGATGTTTTCTATCTTTCCTGATTAGTTGTGTAATAACTTTCTGTTGGGTTGTTATCATTTCAGTAGGTTGGTGTGCTCTGAAGACACATTCAATTTGTATTTGGGGATCTGAGATAGTTGAGTCCCACTGAAACAATAATGTATGGAATTTTGGACTTCCACCAAGGATTGCAAGAGAGAAAGGAAAATTAGGGTGGTATCTGTGTGCCTGTTTGGTTTGAATCACCCAGGAGACCTTTTGTACAGCTGCTTCTGCCTCCGGTGTCAGTGATTGCAGGGAATCGAGTCCTTCAATGCCTTTACGGAGCAGGAGCAGTGGCACGAGATCTTCTGTAGTGATTCCCAGCAGTGAGCATACCCAACTGATGCTTCCACAGAGGTGGTGGAATTCATGCAGAGTCTTTGGGTTGTCCTTGATGTGCAGTGCTTAGCCTGTGATGGTTCTCTCTGTGCTTTTTAGGCCGAGCTCCTTCCAGGGGTCTGTCTTTTGGACTTTATCTGCTGCAATCTCAAAACCTTTCTGCTGTACCACAGTGATGACATCCTGTACTGCAAAGTGCAAAATGATCAGAGCTTCTGCACAAACTAATATATGGTCCATGTAATGAAAAATGGTAGCATTAGGACATCTTGTCCGGCTTTCTGAAAGAATTTGGGCTGTAAGGCATTGACAAGTAGTTGGGTTCTTCTTCATTCCCTTGAGGCAATACAGTCCACTGGCACCTCTGTTAAGGTGCTTGTCGATTTGGGGACGGAAAAAGCAAACAAGGGGCTTTCATTGGGGTGCAAGGAGAAGTCAAAAAAGCAGTCATTTAGATGTATGACAAGTATCTACCAGTGTCGGGGTATCATGGAGGCTCAAGGCAGGCTGGACTGGAGGGCACCCATGTCCTCGATGACCTCGTTGATTTTCCTGAGGTCCTGCAGCAACCACCTCTTGTCTTTTTCATATGATAATGACAGGCACATTGCAGGGGGTAGTAGATGGTACAATGTGGCCCACAGACAGCTGCTCCTGCACGTGGGACACTGCAGGGCCTTTAACTTTCTGCCTGGGAGGGGCCACTGATCCACCCATATGGGGTCGTTGATCTTAGAGGTTGACTGAAGTGTGGTGCGCTGCTCAGTGGCCCCGTCTAGAAATCCTGCGGTGTAGATAGGATCTCTAGCCCTGTCCCCCATTGGGACAGGAGGTCTTCTCAAATTGTTATTGGTGCCTGGGTGATGACGGATCTTACTGTAGCAACTGTGCCCTCAGGACCTTCCATGCAGATGGTACCTTGACTCCAGAAGCTGGTAGTGGCTCTCGCAATGGCTAAAATTACCCCAGCAGCTGGAACCAGGGGCCATTCTTTTAGCCAATCAGAGAGGGAAATTATGGTGATGTCAGCTCCTGTATCTAATAGTCCTGAAAGACATCTCTTTCTCCCTTTACATGACAAAGCACACTTTAGAATGGGTCTGTTTCTGCCTGTTGTCTGTGCCCAGATCACCATTGGATCAGCTGGTGTGGTGATCATGTCAATTAGGAGGATGCCTCTGGCTATAACTGTTCCTTTTGGAATGAAAAGGGTCTAAGCATAGAGCCTGGACAGTTATCTCCTGCAAAGAGGTCAAGGCGAGTACCTCAGGTAGTATAGTGAGTGGCTGCAACCCTTTCCCTGTTATGGTTTAAATCAAAAGTCTTTGGGCCGTCCTTCAGGCCTGTATTTGCCTGTGGGAATATGGTGAACATAAATATCGTGCATTGGAATTGAAAAGGCGCTTATCAGCTGCCTTTAGGTTCCAGGACAGAGCTGTCTTCTGTCGAGTTTTGTGCAGCGATCGAGCTGTCCCGCTGGATCTGAGAAGGTCGCTGTGCTGGTTCTCCACGATGTTGGGGAGAGTGGGGCGAACAGCCTCGCATTTGGTGTCATTGCGCGGGTCCTTTGTGTGTCTGTGTGGGGTTTCCCGCAGGCCACCGGTTTAGCTGGTGTTGGAAAGCATGTGGATAAGGGGGGCAGTGAGGACAGTGGCTGTGACACCTAGAAGGTCCCTGGTAATAGCCTGTATTTTTCAAATTCTATTGAAAATGTCCCATCTCCCTACACTTCAAGCCAGGTCCTTTTTCAGTGTAAGTCAGGGAATAACCAGGGAGGCTACTAGCACCTCTACTACACCAACTGGTAGCCTTAGCTAGGCTGGAATCAGGGTGTAAGGATGCCCTAAGTGTGCATGCCTCCACCATTTGTGCAATGGTTGGCTTTGGGTTGAGTGGTAGAGAAGGTAAAATGTTTTTACAGGTGTTATTAGCATTTGTTTCAGCAAGTTTAGTAAGGAGTACCTTCCTGGCTTTTGGATGTTCAACTTGTTTCTCTATTGCTTGTGGAAGGTGGTCAATAAATTTTAGAGAGGATTGCCCAGGTCCCTGGAGAATGTCTGTGAAATCTAGAGTTGGCGTTTCTCCATTGGGTGTCTTCATGAGAGCTGTCTTTGCAGCACTTTTATCGCTTCTAACAGAGCTCAGGGAAGGTCTATTGAATGAGGTTTAATGAAGTCTTCCTCACTGGCTAGATGGACTAGATGGACACACAATGTTATGTGTGTCCACCTGTCTTCTCTAGCATTGCGTTTTATGGATGTTGTATTAGTTTTTCCCTATTCCTTGCAACAGAAAAATTTCAGTGGGAGAAAGTCGGATGTGCATAAATTGGAGCAGATCGTGAGGCACCATAATATGTGCAGCAAAGACGCCATTTAAAAAATTATTAAAATACGGTGACCGCCTCCCATGGTGTTTCGCTGCATTACAAAGATCTTTCATCTCCCTTGTGTGGCAGCTTCCCATCAGGGGTTAGATCCCCTCTGGTACTGCACCGGTGCTGCTTGTATTTTAGCTACCAATTCCCAGTTCCCCTCTTCAGCCGCGAGCTTCTCCATCCTCTGCCAGGAATCTTCAGGCTCATGCTGAAGGTGGGATGACCCTTCCCTCTCCTCTCCAGAAGAGGGAACTTGTTCTTTGGCAGAGGAGCGGGGCCTTGGGGTGACTGGCCAGGCCCGGTGTCGTGGGCCTTTGGTAGCCAAGATGGCGGCCTTCCGGTTACCGCCCCTCACACTTCCAGCTCTTACAGTGAGGGATCCGCAACGGGGCTGAGTTGGAGGGGGTAGGGCAGCGGGAGTAGGCAAGGAAGCGCTGGATCCCAATGCAGGGGTGGTACCTGACGCAGAGCTGGGACCCACACAGGGGGAGGACCCAATGAGAGAGCTGAGGGTGGAAGGGAGTTTGACGTTGACAACCCCCTCCATAGGAGGGACTCCATTTTGTGAGCTACCTGAGGGGGATCCAGGGAGGAGAGGTACTGGAGAATGGGTTAGGGTAGAATCCATGCCGGTGTGATCAGTACAGACGTGGGCAGGGGGTAGAGAAGGAGGGGAGATGGCAGATAGCAGGTGGCTTGTCTGTGCTTTACAGCAGTTTCCGTCTCTCACCCTTATCTTGGTATCAGTGGGGTCAGGAATGCCAGGGGCAGAACAGAAAGTCTGGGTTCAATATCAGAACTTTGAACCCTTGAGAAAACTCTATAAATCATATGAAAAAGTGGGAAAAATTTTGCAACTCTTCTCACTCCATGAGTTTTCTAAGAATGGAGACTTTCACTAACTCTGTCCCAGAATGCTATAAGTTGAACAGAATACACAAAAATGACTGGGAACTCTTTAAAGAGCCAATGAACAAACGACTTCCAACTTCCCTTAGCAAAAGTCTTCCCCTCTAAAAGGAGAACCTCCCGAACTGGAAATTATATATCCCTCTAAGGATTGGATAATTTCTTACGCAGAGCTACCCCTAATGAAAAAGGGTGACCCACCCAGAGGACTGAAACATCACCCATGGATCCTGCACTGCAGGCGGCTGTCTCCCCATTGATTGCTCTGGTGGCGCTGGATGCAGAGGTTTCAAAATGTCCCCTGGGCTTCGGCAACTGAGGCAGCCCTCATCCCTCATACTGCTGGAGGGTGCCGACACTGCATTCAGCAAGCCTTGATAAAACTGATAAAACATTGTATTTTGAGGGTGGCCTCACTTTACATTAATTTTTCATTTTTGTCTTGAGGTACTATAGTTCCAGTAAATAGGCCCCTGGGCCTGCACAACCCTGCGTCCTCCTGAGATATCATTGCTAGTAAGGAGCTCAGCAGTGCTGAAAGCTGAGGCCTGTTCTTTGTGTTCCCTTTGGGATGGCAGTGGAAGTTCCCTGAGTGCACATTGAGAAGCACCTTCATGGCTTCCCATGCCACAACACCAAAATTAAATGTGCAAGGTGGCTTCCTTGAACGACATGTAGTCCTTTGAAATATGTGCAGGCAGTGGTCTGAAACTGCTTTCTGAGCTTGCTCCTTGGGATCAGTTGTGAGGGGCTGAGGGCTGGCCTGATCCCGGTGCTGTGTCCCACTGGGAGCAGCCGCACAGGCTCACGTGCAGAGCAGACCCTGCCAGAGGCCCTGGAGATCTCACCTGCCCTGCAGCCACCTTAGTCAAGGTGCTGTAAACCTCAGCCTGTGCTGACTTTCCCCTTGGACCCCTTGGTTTAGTCCCTATGGGGAATTTCTTTCCTGAAGCCCGTGGGATTTCCCCCTGGCAGGTGTGATGGGGATGCTCGGGGAGTGTGGGGCTTTGAGGGCAGCTGGCCGGGCAGGGGCTGAGCTCGGGGCCCTGTTGGGCCCACGGCCCCCAGCAGCAGCAGCAGCAGCAGCAGCAGCCCCAGGGCGCAAAGCCCCGTGCCCCCTGGCCAGCACAGGCTGCCCTGTCCCTGCAGCTGTCACCCGAGTGGGGCCCGGGGCCCGGTGGCCGCTGGCAGCAGCAGGAATGCGGGCAGAGTGACGATGCCCTGGCCTGGCTTTTGTCTATGGAACAATGCAGGCTCAGGGCAGAGCAGAGCAGGCTGGGAAGCAGAGCCCAGGGCATTTGGAGGTTGCAAGGCCGAAAGATCAGCCCCTGCAGCAGCCCAGATGCAGGTGGCCCAGTTGCCAAGGCTGTGGGGGCCTTGAGAGTGTGCAGGTGGATTTTGCAGGGCTGTGGCCTGCTGGTGGCTGTGGGCCCAGGAGTGCCTGTGTCTGCAGCAGGAAGGGTGGCTGAAGGTTTGCTGGCTGCTTTGGTGGCATGGCTGCAGGGGCCAGTGCTGTGAGAGCCCCCTGTGTGGGAGCTGGTGAGAGCTGAGCCCTTGGGGACAGCGCTGTGCCCCAGGCCAGGAAGAGCAGCAGTGCCCAGTGCCAGGAGTGGTGTCAGTGGGAGCCCCTGTGCACAGGGACCCCCAGCCCCGGGGTGGCCGTGCCAGCACGCTGAGAGACCTCCAGCCCTGGGAACGTGGAACAAGTGGAACCCACAAGTGTGCAAAGGGTGCCTGTGCCCAAAGGAATGGCCAAGAGAAGTCAGGTTTTAAAAAGAAACGTGATTTATTTGCCAAAGATCGGCAAACCTAGGATTTACAGCACATGTTTCGTTATAACAATCGTTATAACAACATCAACAGTAATGTCCAGGACATATTTACATGGGATCCGAGGGGGTAACAATCTTCAAAACATATTTACAGGGAACTTCAAACTTTGTCAACATATTTACAGGAATCTTTAAAACTTTCAAACATATTTACAAAGTCGTGGCATCTGTGCCATCCTGTGCATGAGTCCTGTAAGAAAGGAAGAAGCAGAGCTGGAGTCAGCTGGCAGCACTGGGCCCAGCAGGGCTGGGAGCTGGGCCCCAGGGGCTGGGCCGGGGCTGGCAGGGCTGGCGTGGCCCCAGGCAAGTGCAGGGCAGGCCGGGGCTGGTGCTTGTGGCAGCACAATCCAGGCCCCCTGCGGGCACCGTGTCCCTGAGCGGGGCCATCCAGCCCAGCCCCAGCCTGGCGTCAGGGTACCGAGTGTGTGTGTGGGCAGGGCGTGGGAAGCATCTGCCTGTCTTACCTGTGGGGCACCATCCTCATCCAAGGACCATGGGCTCCTCCTCATCCTTCTCGTCCACTTCCATATCTTCCGTCTCATCCTCCATGTCCACCTCCATCTCCTCGATGTTGTCCTCCTCGTCTACTTCCATGTCCTCAACAGGGGAGGACATGGAAGTAGAGGGGCAGTCCACCTCCATCATCTCCTCCTTATCCAGCCCATGCTCCACTTCCATCGCCTCCACATTGTCTCTGTCAGTCTGCAAGGGGCAGCACAATCTCCCAGTGGGCTTCCTGTCCCACACCATCCATTCCCACATGGCTGCAGCCTGCCCAAGCCAGGTGCTCCCTGCCTGGCATGGCACTGTACCTCCATTGGCACAGCTGTGCACATCCTGCAGGATTGGCGCTCCAGATCAGGCGTCAGGAAAAGCCCAGGCAGCAGCTGCAGCTCAGCGCTGAGGGTCAGAGCCCAGAGTGAGCAGCAACTGACCCTTGGCAGCCGTTGCAGTGTCTGCTGTGCTGGTTTCCAGGTCCTAGACGTTCCACCTGGAACCCTCTGGGAGCTGTGATCTCACTGAAGATTCAGGGCCCCACTGCCGTGGGAGATGGGGATGGCAGAATGATCAAATCCTTGAATGGTTTGGCTTGGAAGAGACCCTCAAGATGATGTGGTTCCAAGCTGAGCAAGCTCCCAGCAGAGCAGGTTGCTGGGGCCCCTGTCCCACCTGGCCTTGGACATTGCTGGGGATCGGGCATCCACAGTCTCTCTGCACAGGTCCCTGTGTCAGGGATAAGCCCCCTGAGAGTAAAGAACTTCTTCCCATCATCAAATCTCTTCTGCCTGTTACAATTTGATCGCATTCCTCCACGTCCTGTCACTACAGTTCCTGTCCAAGAGTGCTCTCCCACTTCTCTGGGTCAGGCTGTTCCTGCAGGGTCACACGTGTAGCTGAACCTGCAGAGAGGAGAGAGAGAAGCCAAGTACCCAGTCAGAAAAAGTGGGGAAAGTGGCATGAGGACTGAGAGAAGGAGGATAAAGAAGAGACATGCAGGGCTTTGCGTTGGGTGTGCTTTGGGATTCATGCCTTTTATTAGAGGCCAGGTTCCCTTGTGCACTCAGTTCCTGTGTTTCAGCCTGTCCACAGGCAGCCTGTTTGAGTGACCTGCACTCCCAGAGCTGGGAGCATGCTTGCTTAAACTGCTGGTGAACGAGGTGAGAGAGGGATCTTTGTGTGGATCTGCAAACACTTCAGTGGATTACACTGAAGAGGGTCCAGGAAGGGAGACAAAATGGGGCTGCACACACAGCGGGAAAATGACGGGGAGAAATCGGGGTAGCATTGCAGTAAGCCAGGTCCAAAATGGTATAAGAAAGGGGAGAACTCGAGTGAGTACATATAAGAAAAATACTGCAGTCGAACTGGGTGATACCAACAAAACGTTCTGCATCACCATGAGCCTGCAAATGCCCATGGGCGAGACCATTGCATTCAGAGCGATGTCTCTCTTTTACCTTGGTCACTTTGCCCAGAGGTATTACAGCTCCAATGGTCGGTCCCTGGGCCCCAGAACTTCCCCTTTTTGTTGTCTATAAAGAAGGCTTCAGCCACAGATTTTTGCAGATATTTAGCATAATGGATAAAATAACCCACACAATGAATACAATAAACCAAGTCCACAAAACAGTCTTAACTAAACAAGAAAGTCAGCCTTTTATCCCCCAGTGTTTGAAAAGTCCAGTGAACCAGTCATAGTTGCCTTCCATCTGGATCTTCTTTCCTTGATTTTTAGCATCTGGATGCCCTGATATACTGACTCCCTATGTGACAACAGGTTGAAAAAACACATGCCTTGTAGTGCCTGACAGCAATGGCCGTGGACAAGAAATTGTGGCTTGTCTGTGGAAGCAGCCAGCTGAAGGCATGCGGCGCAGTGAGGAGCATCCAGTTCTCTGCTGCAGCGACAACCAATGGCGGCATCCTCTGACTTGGGCTAATTTAGTATCTGGAGGCTTGGTTGGGCTAAAAGTAAACAGATAAAGTGTGTAGAAGATGAAACGTAAGTTCAGGTCCCACTAAACTTTCTCTTCTGTAAGCCAAGAGTGTGATAACTGCTTATTAGAAGAATCTTATATCAATGCTAAAATATAGCTTTAACAAATGTTACTTCATATATCCTGGTTAGAGGTGTCTGAGCTATCTTGGTCTTGGTGTGTGTGGTCAACGCTGCTTAGGAGATCTTCTTCTGTCCTTGTTGTTCTTTCCCAGGATGCTGCTGTCTCATTAGGCTTCCATTCTGTTCTTCTGATGGTGGCTCTGGTGTTTGCCTCACTATTCCCAGAAACAGTTTTAGTGTATTTTGCTGGGATCCATCTTTGGAGTGTTGCTGTAGAGACAAGGGCATCTTCTCTTCCCCAAGTAATTAATGGAAAAGGGCCCATAATTTGTTTAGATTCAGGGTCTTAGCTCAACAGAGGTGGCTTTTCTTTTAATTGGGCTGCAGTTGAATTAGTAAAATGCCTGATGACTGGGGGATTTGGCTCCATAAATGGGTTGTTCAAGAAGTTGAGTACGTAAAAGGCCTTGGCCAGTCTGTCAACGGAAGATAATATCTGGATTACCCCTCTCAGTTGATCAAGGATCCTTTTGATGGATCAGTGGGTCCTCTCAGCTATGGACTGTCCTGTGGTGGAGTGTGGTATGCCTGTGACATGTTTTATACCCCAGTGGTCAGAAACTTGTTGGAATCAGTGTGAGGTATAAGCAAGAGCATTATCAGTTTTAATTTCCTGTGGAATTGTTAAGGTGGAAAAAACAAAAAAGTAATGTTTTATAGCACCTTCTGATTTTTCTCCAGCATGGACAGAGGCAAAAATCACACTGGTAAAGGCATCGATTGAGACGTGGATGTACTTTAGTCTGTCCAAAGGACCTTAGTGTGTGATGTCTGATTGTCAGATGTGGAGACTCTCTAGTCCTCTTGGATTGACTCCGGCTCTGAGAGAAACAAGGCCATGTTCCTTATAATTTGGGCAGGTGGCTACAAGGGATCTTGACAGGTCTCAGGTAATACTGAACATGCTGTGCGGCGCAGGAATGTTTTGATGGTAGAATTGGTGGCTGATCCCAGCCTGTTCAAAAACTATCTAAACCATATTGCAGTGGTTCAGATGTTTGAAGTAGGCAATTGAGGTGCTCCGGAGTGAGAAGTAAGTATATATTCACAAGGTCTGTTCCTGCAAGGGAGCCCTGATGTTTTCTATCTTTCCTGATTAGTTGTGTAATAACTTTCTGTTGGGTTGTTATCATTTCAGTAGGTTGGTGTGCTCTGAAGACACATTCAATTTGTATTTGGGGATCTGA
This sequence comes from Melospiza georgiana, assembly GCF_028018845.1. NCBI lineage: Eukaryota > Metazoa > Chordata > Aves > Passeriformes > Passerellidae > Melospiza > Melospiza georgiana. Next base: position 16,572,714 of record NC_080444.1, read on the forward strand.
GATAGTTGAGTCCCACTGAAACAATAATGTATGGAATTTTGGACTTCCACCAAGGATTGCAAGAGAGAAAGGAAAATTAGGGTGGTATCTGTGTGCCTGTTTGGTTTGAATCACCCAGGAGACCTTTTGTACAGCTGCTTCTGCCTCCGGTGTCAGTGATTGCAGGGAATCGAGTCCTTCAATGCCTTTACGGAGCAGGAGCAGTGGCACGAGATCTTCTGTAGTGATTCCCAGCAGTGAGCATACCCAACTGATGCTTCCACAGAGGTGGTGGAATTCATGCAGAGTCTTTGGGTTGTCCTTGATGTGCAGTGCTTAGCCTGTGATGGTTCTCTCTGTGCTTTTTAGGCCGAGCTCCTTCCAGGGGTCTGTCTTTTGGACTTTATCTGCTGCAATCTCAAAACCTTTCTGCTGTACCACAGTGATGACATCCTGTACTGCAAAGTGCAAAATGATCAGAGCTTCTGCACAAACTAATATATGGTCCATGTAATGAAAAATGGTAGCATTAGGACATCTTGTCCGGCTTTCTGAAAGAATTTGGGCTGTAAGGCATTGACAAGTAGTTGGGTTCTTCTTCATTCCCTTGAGGCAATACAGTCCACTGGCACCTCTGTTAAGGTGCTTGTCGATTTGGGGACGGAAAAAGCAAACAAGGGGCTTTCATTGGGGTGCAAGGAGAAGTCAAAAAAGCAGTCATTTAGATGTATGACAAGTATCTACCAGTGTCGGGGTATCATGGAGGCTCAAGGCAGGCTGGACTGGAGGGCACCCATGTCCTCGATGACCTCGTTGATTTTCCTGAGGTCCTGCAGCAACCACCTCTTGTCTTTTTCATATGATAATGACAGGCACATTGCAGGGGGTAGTAGATGGTACAATGTGGCCCACAGACAGCTGCTCCTGCACGTGGGACACTGCAGGGCCTTTAACTTTCTTCCTGGGAGGGGCCACTGATCCACCCATATGGGGTCGTTGATCTTAGAGGTTGACTGAAGTGTGGTGCGCTGCTCAGTGGCCCCGTCTAGAAATCCTGCGGTGTAGATAGGATCTCTAGCCCTGTCCCCCATTGGGACAGGAGGTCTTCTCAAATTGTTATTGGTGCCTGGGTGATGACGGATCTTACTGTAGCAACTGTGCCCTCAGGACCTTCCATGCAGATGGTACCTTGACTCCAGAAGCTGGTAGTGGCTCTCGCAATGGCTAAAATTACCCCAGCAGCTGGAACCAGGGGCCATTCTTTTAGCCAATCAGAGAGGGAAATTATGGTGATGTCAGCTCCTGTATCTAATAGTCCTGAAAGACATCTCTTTCTCCCTTTACATGACAAAGCACACTTTAGAATGGGTCTGTTTCTGCCTGTTGTCTGTGCCCAGATCACCATTGGATCAGCTGGTGTGGTGATCATGTCAATTAGGAGGATGCCTCTGGCTATAACTGTTCCTTTTGGAATGAAAAGGGTCTAAGCATAGAGCCTGGACAGTTATCTCCTGCAAAGAGGTCAAGGCGAGTACCTCAGGTAGTATAGTGAGTGGCTGCAACCCTTTCCCTGTTATGGTTTAAATCAAAAGTCTTTGGGCCGTCCTTCAGGCCTGTATTTGCCTGTGGGAATATGGTGAACATAAATATCGTGCATTGGAATTGAAAAGGCGCTTATCAGCTGCCTTTAGGTTCCAGGACAGAGCTGTCTTCTGTCGAGTTTTGTGCAGCGATCGAGCTGTCCCGCTGGATCTGAGAAGGTCGCTGTGCTGGTTCTCCACGATGTTGGGGAGAGTGGGGCGAACAGCCTCGCATTTGGTGTCATTGCGCGGGTCCTTTGTGTGTCTGTGTGGGGTTTCCCGCAGGCCACCGGTTTAGCTGGTGTTGGAAAGCATGTGGATAAGGGGGGCAGTGAGGACAGTGGCTGTGACACCTAGAAGGTCCCTGGTAATAGCCTGTATTTTTCAAATTCTATTGAAAATGTCCCATCTCCCTACACTTCAAGCCAGGTCCTTTTTCAGTGTAAGTCAGGGAATAACCAGGGAGGCTACTAGCACCTCTACTACACCAACTGGTAGCCTTAGCTAGGCTGGAATCAGGGTGTAAGGATGCCCTAAGTGTGCATGCCTCCACCATTTGTGCAATGGTTGGCTTTGGGTTGAGTGGTAGAGAAGGTAAAATGTTTTTACAGGTGTTATTAGCATTTGTTTCAGCAAGTTTAGTAAGGAGTACCTTCCTGGCTTTTGGATGTTCAACTTGTTTCTCTATTGCTTGTGGAAGGTGGTCAATAAATTTTAGAGAGGATTGCCCAGGTCCCTGGAGAATGTCTGTGAAATCTAGAGTTGGCGTTTCTCCATTGGGTGTCTTCATGAGAGCTGTCTTTGCAGCACTTTTATCGCTTCTAACAGAGCTCAGGGAAGGTCTATTGAATGAGGTTTAATGAAGTCTTCCTCACTGGCTAGATGGACTAGATGGACACACAATGTTATGTGTGTCCACCTGTCTTCTCTAGCATTGCGTTTTATGGATGTTGTATTAGTTTTTCCCTATTCCTTGCAACAGAAAAATTTCAGTGGGAGAAAGTCGGATGTGCATAAATTGGAGCAGATCGTGAGGCACCATAATATGTGCAGCAAAGACGCCATTTAAAAAATTATTAAAATACGGTGACCGCCTCCCATGGTGTTTCGCTGCATTACAAAGATCTTTCATCTCCCTTGTGTGGCAGCTTCCCATCAGGGGTTAGATCCCCTCTGGTACTGCACCGGTGCTGCTTGTATTTTAGCTACCAATTCCCAGTTCCCCTCTTCAGCCGCGAGCTTCTCCATCCTCTGCCAGGAATCTTCAGGCTCATGCTGAAGGTGGGATGACCCTTCCCTCTCCTCTCCAGAAGAGGGAACTTGTTCTTTGGCAGAGGAGCGGGGCCTTGGGGTGACTGGCCAGGCCCGGTGTCGTGGGCCTTTGGTAGCCAAGATGGCGGCCTTCCGGTTACCGCCCCTCACACTTCCAGCTCTTACAGTGAGGGATCCGCAACGGGGCTGAGTTGGAGGGGGTAGGGCAGCGGGAGTAGGCAAGGAAGCGCTGGATCCCAATGCAGGGGTGGTACCTGACGCAGAGCTGGGACGCAACATCGGTGGCGGATCCGATAAAACAGCTGGGGGTGGGAGGGAGTTTGACATTGACAACCCCCTCCAGAGGAGGGACTCCATTTTGTGAGCTACCTGAGGGGGATGCAGGGAGGAGAGGTACTTGAGAATGGGTTAGTGTAGAATCCAGGCCTGTGTAATCAGTACAGACGTGGGCAGGGGGTAGAGAAAGAGGGGAGATGTCAGAGAGCAGGTGGCTTGTCTGTGCTTTACAGCAGTTTTGTCTCTCACACTTATCTTGGTTTCAGTGGGTTCAGGAATGCGGGGGGCAGAACAGAAAGTCAGGGTTGAATATTAGAACTTTGAACCCTTGAGAAAACTCTATAAATCATATGAAAAAGTAGGAAAAATTTTGCAACACTTCTCACTCCCTGAGTTTTCTAAAAATAGAGACTTTCCCTAACTCAGTCCCAGAATGCTGTTCCCAAAAATGACTGGGATCTCTTTAAAGAGCCAATGAACAAACGACTTCCAACTTCCCTTAGCAAAAGTCTTCCCCTCTAAAAGGAGAACCTCCCAAACTCAAAAGTATGTATCCCTCTCATCTTTGGAAAATTTGTTACCCAGAGCTGCCCCTGACGTAAAGGGTGACCCACCCAGAGGACTAAAAAATCACCCAAGGATCCTGCACTGCAGGCGGCTGTCTCTCCATTGATTGCTCTGGTGGCGCTGGATGCAGAGGTCTCAAAATGTCCCCTGAGCTTCGGCAGCTGAGCCAGCCCTCATCCCTCATACTGCTGGAGGGTGCCAACGCTGCATTTAGCAAGCCTTGATAAAACTGATAAAACATTGTATTTTGAGGGCTGCCTCACTTTTCTTTAATTTGTCATTGTTATCATGAGGTAGCATAGTTCCAGTAAATAGGCCCCTGGGCCTGCACAACTATGCGTCCTCCTGAGATATCATTGCTAGTAAGGAGCTCAGCAGTGCTGAAAGCTGAGGCCTGTTCTTTGTGTTCCCTTTGGGATGGCAGTGGAAGTGCCCTGAGTGCACATTGAGAAGCACCTTCATGGCTTCTCATGCCACAACACCAAAAGTAAATGTGCAAGGTGGCTTCCTTGAACGAAATGTAGTCCTTTGAAATATCTGCAGGCAGTGGTCTGAAACTGCTTTATGAGCCTGCTCTTTGGGATCATCTGTGAGGGGCTGAGGGCTGGCCTGATCCCGGTGCTGTGTCCCACTGGGAGCAGCCGCACAGGCTCACATGCAGAGCAGGCCCTGCCAGAGGCCCTGGAGTTCTCACCTGCCCTGCAGCCGCCATTGTCAAGGTGCTGTAGCATCAGCTGATGCTGACTTTCCCCTTGGACCCCTTGGTTTAGTCACTATGTGGGATTTCTTTCCTGAAGCCCGTGGGATTTGCCCCTGGCAGGTGTGATGGGGATGCTTTGGTAGTGTGGGGCTTTGAGGGCAGCTGGCCGGGCAGGGGCTGAGCTCGGGGCCCTGTTGGGCCCATGGCCCCCAGCAGCAGCAGCAGCAGCAGCCCCAGGGCGCAAAGCCCCGTGCCCCCTGGCCAGCACAGGCTGCCCTGTCCCTGCATCTGTCACCCGAGTGGGGCGCAGGGCCCGGTGCCGGCTGGCAGGAGCAGGAATGCGGGCAGGGTGAGGATGCCCTGGCCTGGCTTTTGTCTCTGGAACAATGCGGGCTCAGGGCAGTGCAGAGGGGGCTGGGAAGCAGAGCCCAGGGCCTGTGGAGGCTGCAAGGCCTAAAGATCAGCCCCTGCAGCAGCCCAGATGTAGCTTCCCCAGTTGCCAAGGCTGTGGGGGCCTTGAGAGTGTGCAGGTGGATTTTGCATGGCTGTGTCCTACTGGCAGCTCTGGGCCCAGGCGTCCCTGTGTCTGCAGCAGGAAGGGTGGCTGAAGGTTTGCTGGCTGCTTTGGTGGCATGGCTGCAGGGGCCAGTGCTGTGAGAGCCCCCTGTGTGGGAGCTGGTGAGAGCTGAGCCCTTGGGGACAGCGCTGTGCCCCAGGCCAGGAAGAGCAGCAGTGCCCAGGGCCAGGAGTGGTGTCAGTGGGAACCCCTGTGCACAGGGACCCCCAGCCCCGGGGAGGCTGTGCCAGCATGCTGAGAGACCTCCAGCCCCGGGAACGTGGAACAAGTGGAACCCACAAGCGTGCAAAGGCTCCCTGTGCCCAAAGGAATGGCCAAGAGAAGTCAGGTTTTAAAAAGAAACGTGATTTATTTGCTGAAGATCGGCAAAGTTAGGATTTACAGCACATGTTTCGTTATAACAATCATTATAACAACATCAACAGTAATGTCCAGGACATATTTACATGGGATCCGAGGGGGTAACAATCTTCAAAACGTATTTACAGGGAACTTCAAACGTTTTCAACATATTTACAGGAATCTTCAAAACTTTCAAACATATTTACAAAGTCGTGGCATCTGTGCCATCCTGTGCATGAGTCCTGTAAGAAAGGAAGCAGCAGAGCTGGAGTCAGCTGGCAGCACTGGGCCCAGCAGGGCTGGGAGCTGGGCCCCAGGGGCTGGGCCGGGGCTGGCAGGGCTGGCGTGGCCCCAGGCAAGCGCAGGGCAGGCCGGGGCTGGTGCTTGTGGCAGCACAATCCAGGCCCCCTGCGGGCACCGTGTCCCTGAGCGGGGCCATCCAGCCCAGCCCCAGCCTGGCGTCAGGGGACCCAGAGTGTGTGTGGGCAGGGCGTGGGAAGCATCTGCCTGTCTTACCTGTGGGGCACCATCCTCATCCAAGGACCATGGGCTCCTCCTCATCCTTCTCATCTACTTCCATATATTCCGTCTCATCCTCCATGTCCACCTCCATCTCCTCGATGTTGTCCTCCTCGTCTACTTCCATGTCCTCAACAGGGGAGGACATGGAAGTAGAGGGGCAGTCCACCTCCATCATCTCTTCCTCTTCCAGCCCATGGTCCACATCCATCGCCTCCACGGTGTCTCTGTCAGTCTGCAAGGGGCAGCACAATCTCCCAGTGGGCTTCCTGTTCCACACCATCCATTCCCACATGGCTGCAGCCTGCCCAAGCCGGGTGCCCCCTGCCTGGCATGGCACTGTACCTCCATTGGCACAGCTGTGCACATTCTGCTAGGATTGGCGCTCCAGAGCAGGCGTCAGGAAAAGCCCAGGCAGCAGCTGCAGCTCAGCGCTGAGGGTCAGAGCCCAGGGTGAGCAGCAACTGACCCTTGGCAGCCGTTGCAGTGTCTGCTGTGCTGGTTTCCAGGTCCTGGACGTTCCACCTGGAACCCTCTGGGAGCTGTGATGTCACTGAAGATTCAGGGTTGCTGTGCAGTGGGAGATGGGGATGGCAGAATGATCCAATCCTTGAATGGTTTGGCTTGGAAGGGACCCTGAAGATGATGTGGTTCCAAGCTGAGCAAGCTCCCAGCAGAGCAGGTGGATGCGGCCCCTGTCCCACCTGGCGTTGGACGTTGCTGGGGATGGGGCATCCACAGCCTCTCTGCACTGATCCCTGTGTCAGAGACAAGCACCCTGAGAGTAAAGAACTTCTTCACATTATCAAATCTCTTCCACCTCTTGCAGTTTGATCCCATTCCTCCGTGTCCTGTCACTACAGTTCCTGAGAAAGGCTCCTCTCCCGCTTCCCTGTCTTTCAGGCTGTTCCTGCAGGGTTACAGGTGTGACTTATGCTGCATACTGGAGAGACAAGCCAAGTTCCCAGTAAGAAAAAATGCTTAATGTGGCTTGAGAACTGAGAGAATAAGGGAAAAGAAAAGACATGGAAGTCTTTGGGTTGCATCGGCTGTGGGATTCATGCCTTTTATTAGAGGCCCGGTCCTGGGTGCACTGAGTTCCTGTGTTGCAGCCTGCCCTCAGCAACCTCTGTGAGGGACCTGCAGTCGCAGAGCTGGGAGCCGGCTTGCTTGGATGGCTGATGGATGAGGCAAGAGAGGGATCGTTGTGAGGAAATCCAAGTAGTGTGGATTGGGCTGAAGAGGGTCCAGGAATTGAGACAAAATGGGGCTGGGCACACAATATGGGGGTGAATAGCGCAGAATCATTACAGTAAGCCAGGACCAAATTGATACAAGAGAGTTGGAACATTCCGAGGGAGAACGTATAAGGAGAATACAGCCGTTGAACTGGGTGATGCCAGCAAAACGTGCTGCATCACCATGAGCCTGCAAATGCCCATGGGCGACACCATTGCATTCAGAGCGATGTCTCTCTTTTACCTTGGTCACTTTGCCCTGAGGTATTACAGTTCCAGTGGTAGGCCCCTGGGCCCTCACATCCCCCCCTTTTTGTTATCTAGAAAGAAGGCTTCTGCCATAGAGTTTTGCAGACATTTAGCAAAAAAGGATAAAATAACCAACACAAAGAATACAAAACACAAAGCCCACACAACAGTCTTAACTAAAGATGAAAGCCAGCCTCGCAAAGCCCTGGGTTTGCAAAGTCCATTGAACCAGTCGTAGTTGCCTTCCATCTGGATCTTGTTTCCTTGATCTTTCAGCAGCTGGATGCCCTGGTATACTGACTCCCTATGTGACAACAGGTTGAAAAAACACATGCCTTCAAATGCCTGACAGGCATGGCCATGGACAAGAAATTGTGGCTTGTCTGTGGAAGCACCCAGCTGAAGGCATGCGGCTCAGTGAGGAGCATCCAGTTCTCTGCTGCAGCGGCAACTAACGGCAGCATCCTCTGACTTTACCTAATTTAGTATCTGGAGGCTTGGGTTTCCTATAAGCAAACAGATAACGAGATTAGAGAATGAAACTTAAGTTTTGTTCCCACTAAACTTTCTCTTCTGTAAGCCAAGGGTGTGAACACAGCTTATTAGAAGAATCATATATCAATGCTAAAATATAGCTGTTACAAATGTTACTTCATATATCCTGGTTAGAGGTGTCTGAGCTACCTTGGTCTTGGTGTGTGTGGTCAACGCTGCTTAGGAGATCTTCTTCTGTGCTTCTCCTTGTTCTTTCCGAGGCTGCTGCTGTCTCTCTTAGGCTTCCATTCTGTTCTTCTGATGGTGGCTCTGGTGTTTTCCTCACTGTTCCCAGAAACAGCTTTTATGTATTTTGCTGGGATCCATCTTAGGAGTGTTGCTGTAGATACAAGGGCATCTTCTCTTCCCCAAGTAATTAATGGAAAAGGGCCCATAATTTGTTTAGATTCAGGGTCTTAGCTCAACAGAGGTGGCTTTTCTTTTAATTGGGCTGCAGTTGAATTAGTAAAATGCCTGATGACTGGGGGAGTTGTCTCCATAAATGAGTTGTTCAAAAAGTTGAGTACATAAAAGGCCTTGGCCAGTCTGTCAATGGAAGATAATATCTGGATTACCCCTCTCAGTTGATCAAGGATCCTTTTGATGGATCAGCAGTCCCTGTTGTCTATGGACTGTCCTGTGGTGGAGTGTGGTATGCCTGTGACATGTTTTATACCCCAGTGGTCAGAAACTTGTTGGAATCAGTGCAAGGTATAAGCAAGTGCATTATCAGTTTTAATTTCCTGTGGAAGTCCTAAGGTGGAAAAAACGAAAAAGTAATGTTTTATAGCATCTTCTGATTTTTCTGCAGCATGGACAGAGCCAAAAAACACACTGGTAAAGGCGTCGATTGAGACTTGGATTTATTTTAGTCTGTCCAAAGGAGGTTAGTGTGTGATGTCTGATTGCCAGATGTGGAGACTCTCTGGTCCTCTTGGACTGACTCCTGCTGTGACAGAAGCAAGGCCATGTTCCTGACAATTTGGGCAGGTGGCTACAAGGGATCTTGCCAGGTCTGGGGTAATTTTGGACATCCTGAGCAGCGCAGGAATATTTTGGTGGTAGAATTGATGGCTGATCCTAATATGTGTAAAAATGATCTAAGGCGTATTGCAGTGGTTCAGATGTTTGAAGTAGGCAATTGAGGGGCTCTTGAGTGAGAAGGAAGTATATATTCACAAGGTCTGTTCCTGCAAGGGAGCACAGATGCTCTCTAGGTTTCCTGCACTAGTTCTGCAATAACTTTCTGTTGGGTTGTTATCGTTTCAGTAGGTTGGTGTGCTCTGAAAACGCATTCAGTTATTATCAGGATCTGAGATAGTATAGTCCCACTGAAACAATAATGTATGGAATTTTGGACTTACACCAAGGATGGCCAGGGAGAAAGGAAAATCAGGGTGGTGTCTGTGTGCCTGTTTAGTTTGAATCACCCAGGAGACCTTTTGTACAGCTGCTTCTGCCTCCGGTGTCAGTGATCACGGGAATCAAGTCCTTCACTGCCTTTAAGGAGCAGGAACAGTGGCATGAGATCTTCTGTGGTGATTCCCAGCAGTGAGCATACCCAGCTGAATGTTCCACAGAGTGTTTGGAGTTCTTGCAGAGCGTTTGGGTTGTCCTTGATGTGCAATGTTTGGGATGAGATGGTTCTCTCTGTGCTCTTTAGCCCAAGGTACTTCCTGTCTTTTGAACTTTATCTGTTGCAATCTCAAAACCTTTCTGCTGTACCACAGTGATGACATCTTGTACTGCAACGTCCAAAATGATTTGAGTTTCTGCACAAATGACTGTATCGTCCATGTAATGAAAAATGATAGCATTAGGATGTCTTTTCCATCTGGGCGAGAGATTTTGGACTCAAAGCCATTTCCAAATAGTTGAGCTACTCTTCTTGCTTTGAGGCAATGCAGTCCACTGGTACCTCTGTAAAGGTGTTTGGTGGTTTAGGGGCGGACAAGGCAAACCAGGGGATGTCATTTGGATGCATGGGGGCATCAAAAAAGTAGTCATTAAGATCTATAACAACCCTCGGCCAATAACAGTGAAATAAAATTAAAATTGGACTAAACCTCCCTGAACTAGCCTTCCTTCACATCTCAACCCGTGCAATCTTCAAAGCAATGCTCTTCCTATGCTCAGGCTCCACCAATCGCAGCCTAAATGTCGAACAAGATATCCGAAACATTGGAGGACTCCAAAAGATGCCACCCACAACTACGGCATGGCGCACCATCGGCAATCGGAGGTACCATGGAGGCTGAGGGCAGGCTGGACTGGAGGGGACCCATGTCCTCAATGACCTCGTTGATTTTCCGGAGGTCCTGCAGGAGCCGCCTCTTGTCTTTGCCAGGCTTTCATATGATAATGACAGGCACATTGCAGGGGCTAGTAGATGGTACAATGTGGCCCACAGGCAGCTGCTCCTGCACGTGGGACTGCAGCGCCTTTAACTTTCTGCCTGGGAGGGGCCACTGATCCACCCATATGGGGTCGTTGGTCTTCCAGGTTGACTGAAGTGTGGCGCACTGCTCTGTGGCCCCGTCTAGAAATCCTGAGGTGTTGATAGGATCTCTAGCCCTGTCCCCCTTTGGGACAAGAGGTCTTTTCCCAAATTGTTATTGGTGCCTGGGTGATGAATGATCTTACTGTAGCAAGTGTGCCCTCAGGACCTTCCATGCAGATGGTACCTTGACTCCAGAAGCTGGTAGTGGCTCCCCTGGTAGCGAATAATTCTCCCAGCCGCTGGAACCAGGGACCATTCTTTTAACCAGTCAGAGAGGGAAATTATGGTGACATCAGCTCTTGTATCTAATAGTCCTGAAATAAATCGCTATCTCCCTTTTCCTGACAAAGCACACTTTAGAATGGGCCTATTTGGGCCCGTAATCTGTGCCCACAACACCGTTGGATCAGTGATGTGGTGATCATGTCAACTAGGAGGTTGGCTCTGGCTATAACTGTCCCTTTTGGAATAAAAAGGGGAGAGTCTAAGCATAGAGCCTAGACAGTTATCTCCTGCAAAGATGTCAAGGCGAGTACCTCAGGTAGTTGAGTGAGTTTCTGCATCCCTTCCCTGGTGTTGGTTAAAATCAAAATGTCTCTGGCCTGTTCTTCAGGCCTGTATTTGCTGTCGGAATATGGTGAACATAAATATCGTGGATTGGAATTGAAAAGGCTCCTACTAACCGCCTTTAGGTTCCAGGGCAGAGCCGTCTTCTGTCGAGTTTTGTGCAGTGATCAAGCTGTCCCGCTGGATCTGAGAAGGTCGCTGTGCTGGTTCTCCACGATGTTGGGGAGAGTAGGGCAGAACGGCCTCGCATTTGGGGTCATTGCGCAGGGCCTTTCTGTGTCTGTGTGGGGTTTCCCGCAGGCCACCGGTTTTGCTGGTGTTGGAAAGCGTGTGGACGAGGGGGGCAGTGAGGACAGTGGCTGTGACACCTAGAAGGTCCCTGCTAACAGCCTGTATTTTTACGATTCTGTCAAAAATGCCTCATCTCCCCATCTCCCCAGATTTAAAGCAAGGTCATTTTTCATGTGTATGTCAGGGAATAGCTTGGGAGGCTACAAGCACCTCTTCTACACCCTGACTGGTAGCCTTATGTAGGCTGGCCTCATGGTGTATGGTTGCCCTAAGCGTGCATGCCTCGACCCTTTGTGCAATGGTAGGCTTTGGGGTGAGGGGTAGAGAGGGCAATATGTCTTTTCAGGTGTTGTTAAGATTTGTTTCAGCAAGGGTAGGAAGTAGTACCTTCCTGACTTTTGGATGTTCAACTTGCTTCTCTATTGCTTGTGTAAGGTGGTCAATAAATTTTATAAATTATTCCCAGTCCCTGGAGAATGTCTGTGAAATCTAGAGTAGGTGTTCCTCCATTGGGTGTCTGCATGAGAGCTGTCTTTTCAGCACTTTTATCTCTTCTAACAGAGCTCAGGGAAGGTGTCTTGCGTGATTCTCAGGTTTAATGAAATATTCCTCCCGGGCTAGATGGGCTAGTGTTAGGTGTGCCCGCCTGTCTTCTCTAGCATAATCTTTTAATAGTTGTTGCATTAGATTTTTCCCCATTCCTTCTCACAGAACAAATTCAGTGGAGAGAGTAGGATGTGCATAAAATGGCGCAGATCGTGAGCCCCATTACATGTGCAGCAAAGATGCCATTTAAGAAATTATTAAAATACTGTGAGCCCCTCCCATGGTCTTTTGATGCTTTATAAAGGTCTTTCATCTCCCGTGTGTGGCAGCTTCCCATCAGAGGTTAGCCCCCCTCTGGTACTGCACCGGTCCTGCTTGTATTTTAGCTACCAATTCCCAGTCCCCCTCTTCAGCCAGGAGCTACTCCATCCTCTGCCAAGAATCCTCAGGCTCATGCTCAAGGTGGGATGACCCTTCCCTCTCCTCTCCAGAAGAGGGAACTTGTTCTTTGGCAGAGGAGCGGGGCCTTGGGGTGACTGGCCAGGCCCGGTGTTGTGGGCCTCTGGTAGCCAAGATGGCGGCCTTCCGGTTACCGCCCCTCACACTTCCGGCTCCGACAGTGTGGGATCCACAACGGGGCTGAGTTGGAGGGGGTAGGGCAGCGGGAGTAGGCAAGGAAGCGCTGGATCCCAATGCAGGGGTGGTACCTGACGCAGAGCTGGGACCCACACAGGGGGAGGACCCAATGAGAGAGCTGAGGGTGGAAGGGAGTTTGACGTTGACAACCCCCTCCATAGGAGGGACTCCATTTTGTGAGCTACCTGAGGGGGATCCAGGGAGGAGAGGTACTTGAGAATGGGTTAGTGTAGAATCCATGCCGGTGTGATCAGTACAGACGTGGGCAGGGGGTAGAGAAGGAGGGGAGATGGCAGATAGCAGGTGGCTTGTCTGTGCTTTACAGCAGTTTCCGTCTCTCACCCTTATCTTGGTATCAGTGGGGTCAGGAATGCCAGGGGCAGAACAGAAAGTCTGGGTTCAATATCAGAACTTTGAACCCTTGAGAAAACTCTATAAATCATATGAAAAAGTGGGAAAAATTTTGCAACTCTTCTCACTCCATGAGTTTTCTAAGAATGGAGACTTTCACTAACTCTGTCCCAGAATGCTATAAGTTGAACAGAATACACAAAAATGACTGGGAACTCTTTAAAGAGCCAATGAACAAAGGACTTCCAACTTCCCTTAGCAAAAGTCTTCCCCTCTAAAAGGAGAACCTCCCGAACTGGAAATTATATATCCCTCTAAGGATTGGATAATTTCTTACGCAGAGCTACCCCTAATGAAAAAGGGTGACCCACCCAGAGGACTGAAACATCACCCATGGATCCTGCACTGCAGGCGGCTGTCTCCCCATTGATTGCTCTGGTGACGCTGGATGCAGAGGTTTCAAAATGTCCCCTGGGCTTCGGCAACTGAGGCAGCCCTCATCCCTCATACTGCTGGAGGGTGCCGACACTGCATTCAGCAAGCCTTGATAAAACTGATAAAACATTGTATTTTGAGGGTGGCCTCACTTTACATTAATTTTTCATTTTTGTCTTGAGGTACTATAGTTCCAGTAAATAGGCCCCTGGGCCTGCACAACCCTGCGTCCTCCTGAGATATCATTGCTAGTAAGGAGCTCAGCAGTGCTGAAAGCAGAGTCCTGTCCTTTGTGTTCCCTTTGGGATGGCAGTGGAAGTTCCCTGAGTGCACATTGAGAAGCACCTTCATGGCTTCCCATGCCACAACACCAAAACTAAATGTGCAAGGTGGCTTCCTTGAACGACATGTAGTCCTTTGAAATATGTGCAGGCAGTGGTCTGAAACTGCTTTCTGAGCTTGCTCCTTGGGATCAGTTGTGAGGGGCTGAGGGCTGGCCTGATCCCGGTGCTGTGTCCCACTGGGAGCAGCCGCACAGGCTCACGTGCAGAGCAGACCCTGCCAGAGGCCCTGGAGATCTCACCTGCCCTGCAGCCACCTTAGTCAAGGTGCTGTAAACCTCAGCTGATGCTGACTTTCCCCTTGGACCCCTTGGTTTAGTCGCTATGGGGAATTTCTTTCCTGAAGCCCGTGGGATTTCCCCCTGGCAGGTGTGATGGGGATGCTCGGGGAGTGTGGGGCTTTGGGGGCAGCTGGCCGGGCAGGGGCTGAGCTCGGGGCCCTGTTGGGCCCATGGCCCCCAGCAGCAGCCGCAGCAGCAGCAGCCCCAGGGCGCAAAGCCCCGTGCCCCCTGGCCAGCACAGGCTGCCCTGTCCTTGCAGCTGTCACCCGAGTGGGGCCCAGGGCCCGGTGGCCGCTGGCAGCAGCAGGAATGCGGGCAGAGTGACGATGCCCTGGCCTGGCTTTTGTCTCTGGAACAATGCAGGCTCAGGGCAGAGCAGAGCAGGCTGGGAAGCAGAGCCCAGGGCATTTGGAGGTTGCAAGGCCGAAAGATCAGCCCCTGCAGCAGCCCAGATGCAGGTGGCCCAGTTGCCAAGGCTGTAGGGGCCTTGAGAGTGTGCAGGTGGATTTTGCAGGGCTGTGGCCTGCTGGTGGCTGTGGGCCCAGGAGTGCCTGTGTCTGCAGCAGGAAGGGTGGCTGAAGGTTTGCTGGCTGCTTTGGTGGCATGGCTGCAGGGGCCAGTGCTGTGAGAGCCCCCTGTGTGGGAGCTGGTGAGAGCTGAGCCCTTGGGGACAGCGCTGTGCCCCAGGCCAGGAAGAGCAGCAGTGCCCAGTGCCAGGAGTGGTGTCAGTGGGAGCCCCTGTGCACAGGGACCCCCAGCCCCGGGGTGGCCGTGCCAGCACCCCCAGCAACCTCCAGCCCCGGGAACGTGGAACAAGTGGAACCCACAAGTGTGCAAAGGCTGCCCATGCCCAAAGGAATGGCCAAGAGAAGTCAGGTTTTAAAAAGAAACGTGATTTATTTGCCAAAGATCGGCAAACCTAGGATTTACAGCACATGTTTCGTTATAACAATCGTTATAACAACATCAACAGTAATGTCCAGGACATATTTACATGGGATCCGAGGGGGTAACAATCTTCAAAACATATTTACAGGGAACTTCAAACTTTGTCAACATATTTACAGGAATCTTTAAAACTTTCAAACATATTTACAAAGTCGTGGCATCTGTGCCATCCTGTGCATGAGTCCTGGAAGAAAGGAAGAAGCAGAGCTGGAGTCAGCTGGCAGCACTGGGCCCAGCAGGGCTGGCAGCTGGGCCCCAGGGGCTGGGCCGGGGCTGGCAGGGCTGGCGTGGCTCCAGGCAAGCGCAGGGCAGGCCGGGGCTGGTGCTTGTGGCAGCACAATCCAGGCCCCCTGCGGGCACCGTGTCCCTGAGCGGGGCCATCCAGCCCAGCCCCAGCCTGACGTCAGGGTACCGAGTGTGTGTGTGGGCAGGGCGTGGGAAGCATCTGCCTGTCTTACCTGTGGGGCACCATCTTCATCCAAGGACCATGGGCTCCTCCTCATCCTTCTCGTCCACTTCCATATCTTCCGTCTCATCCTCCATGTCCACCTCCATCTCCTCGATGTTGTCCTCCTCGTCTACTTCCATGTCCTCAACAGGGGAGGACATGGAAGTAGAGGAGGAGTCCACCTCCATCATCTCCTCCTCATCCAGCCCATGGTCCACATCCATCGCCTCCACGGTGTCTCTGTCAGTCTGCAAGGGGCAGCACAATCTCCCAGTGGGCTTCCTGTCCCACACCATCCATTCCCACATGGCTGCAGCCTGCCCAAGCCGGGTGCCCCCTGCCTGGCATGGCACTGTACCTCCATGGGCACAGCAGAGCACATCCTGCTGGGATTGGCGCTC
Organism: Melospiza georgiana; assembly: GCF_028018845.1. Classification (NCBI taxonomy): domain Eukaryota; kingdom Metazoa; phylum Chordata; class Aves; order Passeriformes; family Passerellidae; genus Melospiza; species Melospiza georgiana. The sequence goes on from NC_080444.1 coordinate 16,588,292, forward strand.
CAGAGCCGGCAGCGGGAAAAGCCAAGGAAGCAGCAGCAGCAGCTCAGCGCTGAGGGTCAGAGCGCAGGGTGAGCAGCAACTGACCCTTGGCAGCCGTTGCAGTGTCTGCTGTGCTGGTTTCCAGGTCCTGGGCGTTTCACCTGGAACCCTCTGGGAGCTGTGATGTCACTGAAGATTCAGGGGTGCTGTGCAGTGGGAGATGGGGATGGCAGAATGATCCAGTCCTTGAATGGCTTGGCTTTGAAGGGACCCTCAAGATGATGTGGTTCCACATCAAGCTGAGCAATCTCCCAGCAGAGCAGGTGGATGCGACCCCTGTCCCACCTGGCGTTGGACGTTGCTGGGGATGGGGCATCCACAGCATCTCTGCACTGGTCCCTGTGTCAGGGACAAGCATCCTGAGAGTAAAGAACTTCTTCCCATCCTCAAATCTCTTCCAACTCTTGCAGTTTGATCCCATTCTCCCATGCCCTTTCACTATATTTCCTGACCCAGGGTGCTCTCCCACTTCCCTGTGGGTCAGGCTGTTCCTGCAGGGTCACACGTTTTGGCTGAACCTGCAGACAGGAGAGAGAGATCCAAATTCCCAGTCAGAGAAATTCGGGAAGGTGACACAAGAGATGAGAGAATGAGGAAATAAAGGATACATGCACGGCATTGGTTTGTGTGGCCTGTGGGATTCATGGCTTTTATTATAGGCCAGGCTCCCTGTTGCACTCAGTTCCTGTGTTTCAGCCTGTCCACAGCCAGCCGCTTTGAGTGACCTGCACTCCCAGAGCTGGGAGCACGCTTGCTTAAACTGCTGTTGAACAAGGCGAGTGAGGGATCTTTGTGTGGAAGTGCAAACACTGTGGATTGCTCTGAAGAGGGTCCAGGAAGGGAGACAAAATGGGGCTGGGCAGACAGTTGGAAAATTGGGGGGAAAAGCAGGGGTGCAATGCAGTGAGCCTCGACCAAAATGGTACAAGAGAGGGGAGAACATTGTTGGGGGAGTACATATAAGGAAAATGCAGCAGTTGAACTGGGTGATATCAACAAAATGTTCTGCATCACCATGAGCCTGCAAATGCCCATGGGCGAGACCATTGCATTCAGAGCGATGTCTCTCTTTTACCTTGGTCACTTTGCCCTGAAGAATTACAGTTCCAATGGTAGCCCCCTGGTCCCTCACAACTCCCCCTTTTTGTTGTCGATAAGGAAGGCTTCTGCCATAGAGTTTTTCAGGCATTTAGTATAAAAGGGTAATATAACCCACACAATGATTACAATAAACAAAGTCCACAAAACAGTGTTAACTAATGAAAACCAGCCTTTCATCACCCAGTGTTTGAAAGTTCCGGTGAACCAGTCGTTGTTGCCTTCCATCTGGACCTTCTTTCCTTGATCTTTCAGCAGCTGGATGCCCTGGTATACTGACTCGCTATGTGACAACAGGTTGAAAAAACACATGCCTTCAAATGCCTGACAGCCATGGCCATGGAGAAGAAATTGTGGCTTGTCTGTGGAAGCACCCAGCTGAAGGCATGCGGCTCAGTGAGGAGCATCCAGTTCTCTGCTGCAGCGGCTACAAACGCAGCATCCTCTGTCTTGGGCTAATTTAGTGTCTGGAGGCTTGGTTGGGCTAAAAGTAAACAGATAAAGAGATTAGAAGATGAAACGTAAGTTCAGGTCCCACTAAACTTTCTCTTCTGTAAGCCAAGGGTGTGAACACAGCTTATTAGAAGAATCGTATATCAATGCTAAAATATAATTTTTACAAATGTAAATTCATATATCCTGGTTAATGGTGTCTGAGCTATTTTGCTCTTGGTGTGTGTGGTCAATGCTGCTTAGGAGATCTTCTTCTGTCCTTCTCCTTCTTCTTTCCCAGGCTGCTGCTGTCACTCTTAAGCTTCAATTCTGTTCTTCTGATGGTGGCTCTGGTGTTTGCCTCACCGTTCCCAGAAACAGTTTTAATGTATTTTGCTAGGATCCATCTTTGGAGTGTTGCTGTAGAGACAAGGGCATCTTCTCTTCCCCAAGTAATTAATGAGTAGGAGCCCATAAATTGTTTAGATTCAGGTTCTTTGAGCAACACAGGTGGCTTTTCTTTTAATTGGGCTGCAGCTGAATTAGTAAAATGCCTGATGACTGGGGGAGTTCCCTCCATAAATGAGTTGTTCAAAAAGTTGAGTGTGTAAAAGGCCTTGGCCAGTCTGTCAATGGAAGATAATATCTGGATTACCCCTCTCAGTTGATCAAGGATCCTTTTGATGGCTCAGTTGTCCCTGTCGTCTATGGACTGTCCTGTGGTGGAGTGTGGTATGCCTGTGACATGTTTTATACCCCAGTGGTCAGAAACTTGTTGGAATCAGTGCAAGGTATAAGCAAGTGCATTATCAGTTTTAATTTCCTGTGGAAGTGCTAAGGTGAAAAAACGAAAAAGTAATGTTTTATAGCATCTTCTGATTTTTCAGCAGCATGGGCAAAGGTGAAAATCATACTGGGAAAGACATCAATTTAGAAGTGGATGTATTTTAGTCTGCCAAAAGGGGGGTTAATGTGTGATGTCTGATTGCCAGATGTGGAGACTCTCTAGTCCTCTTGGATTGACTGTGGCTCTGAGAGAAGCAAGGCCATGTTCCTGACAATTTGGGCAGGTGGCTACAATGGATCTTGCTGGGTCTGGGGTAATTTTGAACATCCTGAGCAGCACAGGAATGTTTTGATGGTAGAATTGATGGCTGATCCTAATACGTGTAAAAATGATCTACGGCGTATTGCAGTGGTTCAGATGTTTGAAGTAGGCAATTGAGGTGCTCTGGAGTGAGAAGTAAGTAAATATTCACAAGGTCTATTCCTGCAAGGGAGCAAACATGCTCTCTAGGTTTCCTGCACTGGTTCTGCAATAACTTTCTTTTGGATTGTTATCGTTTTAGTAGGTTGGTGTGCTCTGAAAACGCATTCAATTATTATCAGGATCTGAGATACTATAGTCCCACTGAAATAATAATGTACGGAATATTGGACTTACACCAAGGATTGCCAGGGTGAAAGGAGAATTAGGGTGGTATCTGTGTGGCTGTTTAGTTTGAATCACCCAGGAGACCTTTTGTACAGCTGCTTCTGCCTCTGGTGTCAGTGATCACGGGAATCAAGTCTTTCTCTCCCTTTAAGGAGAAATAGGAACAGTGGCATGAGATCTTCTGTGGTGATTCCCAGCAGTGAACGAACCCAACTGCTGCTTCCACAGAGCGTTTGGAGTTCTGGCAGAGCCTTTGGGTTGTCCTTGATGTGCAGTGTTTGGGGTGTGATGGTTCTCTCTGTGTTCTTTAGCACAAGATACTTCCAGGGGGCTGTCTTTTGAACTTTATCTGCTGCAATCTCAAAACCTTTCTGCTGTACTGCCGTGATGACATCTTGTACTGCAACGTCCAAAATGATTTGAGCTTCTGCACAAATGACTGTATCGTCCATGTAATGAAAAATGATAGCATTAGGATGTCTTTTCCATCTGGGCGAGAGGTTTTGGGCTCAAAGCCATTGCCAAATAGTTGAGCTACTCTTCTTGCTTTGAGGCAATGCAGTCCACTGGCACCTCTGTAAAGGTGCTTGTCGATTTAGTGATGGAAAAGGCAAACCAGGGGATGTCATTTGGAAGCATGGGGGCATCAAAAAGTAGTCATTAAGATCTATAACAACCCTCGGCCAATAACAGTGAAATAAAATTACAATTGGACTAAACCTCCCTGAACTAGCCTTCCTTCCCATCTCAACCCGTGCAATCTTCAAAGCAATGCTCTTCCTATGCTCAGGCTCCACCAATCACAGCCTAGATGGCGAACAAGATATCCGAAACATTGGAGGACTCCAAAAGATGCCACCCACAACTATGGCATGGCGCACCATTGGCAATCTGGAGGTACCATGGAGGCTGAGGGCAGGCTGGACTGGAGGGCACCCATGTCCTCAAAGACCTCGTTGATTTTCCTGAGGTCCTGCAGGAGCCGCCTCTTGTCTTTGCCAGGCTTTCATATGATAATGACAGGCACATTGCAGGGGCTAGTAGATGGTACAATGTGGCCCACAGGCAGCTGCTCCTGCACGTGGGACTGCAGGGCCTTTAACTTTCTGCCTGGGAGGGGCCACTGATCCACCCATATGGGGTTGTTGGTCTTCCAGGTTGACTGAAGGGTGGCGCACTGCTCTGTGGCCCCGTCTAGAAATCCAGAGGTGTTGATAGGATCTCTAGCCCTGTCCCCCTTTGGGACAAGAGGTCTTTTCCTCAAATTGTTATTGGTGCCCGGGCGACGAATGATCTTACTGTAGCAACTGTGCCCTCAGGACCTTCCATGCAGATGGTACCTTGACTCCAGAAGCTGGTAGTGGCTCCCCTGGTAGCGAATAATTCTCCCAGCCGCTGGAACCAGGGACCATTCTTTTAACCAGTCAGAGAGGGAAATTATGGTGACATCCGCTCTTGTATCTAATAGTCCTGAAATAAATCGCTATCTCCCTTTTCCTGACAAAGCACACTTTAGAATGGGTCTATTTGGGCCCGTAATCTGTGCCCACAACACCGTTGGATCAGTGATGTGGTGATCATGTCAACTAGGAGGTTGGCTCTGGCTATAACTGTCCCTTTTGGAATAAAAAGGGGAGAGTCTAAGCATAGAGCCTAGACAGTTATCTCCTGCAAAGATGTCAAGGCGAGTACCTCAGGTAGTTGAGTGAGTGTCTCCATCCCTTCCCTGGTGTTGGTAAAAATCAAAATGTCTCTGGCCTGTTGTTGAGGCCTGTATTTGCTGTCGGAATATGGTGAACATAAATATCGTGGATTGGAATTGAAAAGGCTCCTACTAACCGCCTTTAGATTCCAGGGCAGAGCCGTCTTCTGTCGAGTTTTGTGCAGTGATCAAGCTGTCCCGCTGGATTTGAGAAGGTCGCTGTGCTGGTTCTCCACGATGTTGGGGAGAGTAGGGCAGAACGGCCTCGCATTTGGTGTCATTGCGCAGGGCCTTTCTGTGTCTGTGTGGGGTTTCCCGCAGGCCACCGGTTTTGCTGGTGTTGGAAAGCGTGTGGACGACGGGGGCAGTGAGGACAGTGGTTGCGACACCTAGAAGGTCCCTGCTAACAGCCTGTATTTTTACGATTCTGTCAAAAATGCCTCATCTCCCCATCTCCCCAGATTTAAAGCAAGGTCATTTTTCATGTGTATGTCAGGGAATAGCTTGGGAGGCTACAAGCACCTCTTCTACACCCTGACTGGTAGCCTTATGTAGGCTGGCCTCATGGTGTATGGTTGCCCTAAGCGTGCATGCCTCGACCCTTTGTGCAATGGTAGGCTTTGGGGTGAGGGGTAGAGAGGGTAATATGTCTTTTCAGGTGTTGTTAAGATTTGTTTCAGCAAGGGTAGGAAGTAGTACCTTCCTGACTTTTGGATGTTCAACTTGCTTCTCTATTGCTTGTGTAAGGTGGTCAATAAATTTTATGAATTATTCCCAGTCCCTGGAGAATGTCTGTGAAATCTAGAGTAGGTGTTCCTCCATTGGGTGTCTGCATGAGAGCTGTCTTTTCAGCACTTTTATCTCTTCTAACAGAGCTCAGGGAAGGTGTCTTGCGTGATTCTCAGGTTTAATGAAATATTCCTCCCGGGCTAGATGGACTAGTGTTAGGTGTGCCCACCTGTCTTCTCTAGCATAATCTTTTAATAGTTGTTGCATTAGATTTTTCCCCATTCCTTCTCACAGAACAAATTCAGTGGAGAGAGTAGGATGTGCATAAAATGGCGCAGATCGTGAGCCCCATGACATGTGCAGCAAAGACGCCATTTAAGAAATTATTAAAATACTGTGAGCCCCTCCCATGGTCTTTTGATGCTTTATAAAGGTCTTTCATCTCCCGTGTGTGGCAGCATCCCATCAGAGGTTAGCCCCCCTCTGGTACTGCACCGGTGCTGCTTGTATTTTAGCTACCAATTCCCAGTCCCCCTCTTCAGCCAGGAGCTACTCCATCCTCTGCCAAGAATCCTCAGGCTCATGCTGAAGGTGGGATGACCCTTCCCTCTCCTCTCCAGAAGAGGGAACTTGTTCTTTGGCAGAGGAGCAGGGCCTTGGGGTGACTGGCCAGGCCCGGTGGTGTGGGCCTCTGGTAGCCAAGATGGCGGCCTTCCGGTTACCGCCCCTCACACTTCCAGCTCTTACAGTGTGGGATCCACAACGGGGCTGAGTTGGAGGGGGTAGGGCAGCGGGAGTAGGCAAGGAAGCGCTGGATCCCAATGCAGGGGTGGTACCTGACGCAGAGCTGGGACCCAACATAGGGGCAGGACCCGATGAGAGAGCTGAGGGTGGAAGGGAGTTTGACGTTGACAACCCCCTCCATAGGAGGGACTCCATTTTGTGAGCTACCTGAGGGGGATCCAGGGAGGAGAGGTACTGGAGAATGGGTTAGGGTAGAATCCATGCCGGTGTGATCAGTACAGACGTGGGCAGGGGGTAGAGAAGGAGGGGAGATGGCAGATAGCATGTGGCTTGTCTGTGCTTTACAGCAGTTTCCGTCTCTCACCCTTATCTTGGTATCAGTGGGGTCAGGAATGCCAGGGGCAGAACAGAAAGTCTGGGTTGAATATTAGAACTTTGAACCCTTGAGAAAACTCTATAAATCATATGAAAAAGTGGGAAAAATTTTGCAACTCTTCTCACTCCATGAGTTTTCTAAGAATGGAGACTTTCACTAACTCTGTCCCAGAATGCTATAAGTTGAACAGAATACACAAAAATGACTGGGAACTCTTTAAAGAGCCAATGAACAAAGGACTTCCATCTTCCCTTAGCAAAAGTCTTCCCCTCTAAAAGGAGAACCTCCCGAACTGGAAATTATATATCCCTCTAAGGATTGGATAATTTCTTACGCAGAGCTACCCCTAATGAAAAAGGGTGACCCACCCAGAGGACTGAAACATCACCCATGGATCCTGCACTGCAGGCGGCTGTCTCCCCATTGATTTCTCTGGTGGCGCTGGATGCAGAGGTTTCAAAATGTCCCCTGGGCTTCGGCAGCTGAGGCAGCCCTCATCCCTCATACTGCTGGAGGGTGCCGACACTGCATTCAGCAAGCCTTGATAAAACTGATAAAACATTGTATTTTGAGGGTGGCCTCACTTTACATTAATTTTTCATTTTTGTCTTGAGGTACTATAGTTCCAGTAAATAGGCCCCTGGGCCTGCACAACCCTGCGTCCTCCTGAGATATCATTGCTAGTAAGGAGCTCAGCAGTGCTGAAAGCTGAGGCCTGTTCTTTGTGTTCCCTTTGGGATGGCAGTGGAAGTTCCCTGAGTGCACATTGAGAAGCACCTTCATGGCTTCCCATGCCACAACACCAAAACTAAATGTGCAAGGTGGCTTCCTTGAACGACATGTAGTCCTTTGAAATATGAGCAAGCAGTGGTCTGAAACTGCTTTCTGAGCTTGCTCCTTGGGATCAGTTGTGAGGGGCTGAGGACTGGCCTGAGCCCGGTGCTGTGTTCCACTGGGAGCAGCCGCAGAGGCTCACGTGCAGAGCAGGCACTGCCAGAGGCCCTGGAGATCTCACCTGCCCTGCAGCCACCTTAGTCAAGGTGCTGTAAACATCAGCTGGTGCTGACTTTCCCCTTGGACCCCTTGGTTTAGTCACTATGGGGAATTTCTTTCCTGAAGCCCGTGGGATTTCCCCCTGGCAGCTGTGATGTGGATGCTTGGGGAGTGTGGGGCTTTGGGGGCAGCTGGCCAGGCAGGGGCTGAGCTCGGGGCCCTGTTGGGCCCATGGCCCCCAGCAGCAGCAGCAGCAGCAGCAGCAGCCCCAGGGCGCAAAGCCCCGTGCCCCCTGCCCAGCACAGGCTGCCCTGTCCCTGCAGCTGTCACCCGAGTGGGGCCCAGGGCCCGGTGGCCGCTGGCAGCAGCAGGAATGCGGGCAGAGTGACGATGCCCTGGCCTGGCTTTTGTCTCTGGAACAATGCAGGCTCAGGGCAGAGCAGAGCAGGCTGGGAAGCAGAGCCCAGGGCATTTGGAGGTTGCAAGCCTGAAAGATCAGCCCCTGCAGCAGCCCAGATGCAGGTGGCCCAGTTGCCAAGGCTGTAGGGGCCTTGAGAGTGTGCAGGTGGATTTTGCAGGGCTGTGGCCTGCTGGTGGCTGTGGGCCCAGGCGTCCCTGTGTCTGCAGCAGGAAGGGTGGCTGAAGGTTTGCTGGCTGCTTTGGTGGCATGGCTGCAGGGGCCAGTGCTGTGAGAGCCCCCTGTGTGGGAGCTGGTGAGAGCTGAGCCCTTGGGGACAGCGCTGTGCCCCAGGGCAGGAAGAGCAGCAGTGCCCAGTGCCAGGAGTGGTGTCAGTGGGAGCCCCTGTGCACAGGCACCCCCAGCCCCGGGGTGGCTGTGCCAGCATGCTGAGAGACCTCCAGCCCTGAGAACGTGGAACAAGTGGAACCCACAAGTGTGCAAAGGGTGCCTGTGCCCAAAGGAATGGCCAAGAGAAGTCAGGTTTTAAAAAGAAACGTGATTTATTTGCCAAAGATCGGCAAACCTAGTATTTACAGCACATGTTTCGTTATAACAATCGTTATAACAACATCAACAGTAATGTCCAGGACATATTTACATGGGATCCGAGGGGGTAACAATCTTCAAAACATATTTACAGAGAACTTCTAAGGTTGTCAACATATTTACAGGAAACTTCAAACTTCCAAACATATTTACAATGGTGTGGCATCTGTGCCATCCTGTGCATGAGTCCTGTAAGAAAGGAAGCAGCAGAGCTGGAGTCAGCTGGCAGCACTGGGCCCAGCAGTGCTGGGAGCTGGGCCCCAGGGGCTGGGCCGGGACTGGCAGGGCTGGCGTGGCCCCAGGCAAGCGCAGGGCAGGCCGGGGCTGGTGCTTGTGGCAGCACAATCCAGGCCCCCTGCGGGCACCGTGTCCCTGAGCGGGGCCATCCAGCCCAGCCCCAGCCTGGCGTCAGGGGACCCAGTGTGTGTGTGGGCAGGGCGTGGGAAGCATCTGCCTGTCTTACCTGTGGGGCACCATCTTCATCCAAGGACCATGGGCTCCTCCTCATCCTTCTCATCAACTTCCATGTGCTCGATGTTGTCCTCTGCATCCACTTCCATTGCCTCGATGGTCTCCTCCTCGTCTACTTCTATGTCCTCAACAGGGGAGGACATGGAAGTAGAGGGGGCGTCCACCTCCATCATCTCCTCCTCATCCAGCCCATGGTCCACATTCATCGCCTCCACGGTGTCTCTGTCAGTCTGCAAGGGGCAGCACAATCTCCCAGTGGGCTTCCTGTCCCACACCATCCATTCCCACATGGCTGCAGCCTGCCCAAGCCGGGTGCTCCCTGCCTGGCATGGCACTGTACCTCCATTGGCACAGCTGTGCACATCCTGCAGGATTGGCGCTCCAGAGCAGGCGTCAGGAAAAGCTCAGGCAGCAGCAGCAGCTCCGCACTGAGGGTGAGAGCGCAGGGTGAGCAGCAACTGACCCTTGGCAGCCGTTGCAGTGTCTGCTGTGCTGGTTTCCAGGTCCTGGACGTTCCACCTGGAACCCTCTGGGAGCTGTGATGTCACTGAAGATTCAGGGGTGCTGTGCAGTGGGAGATGGGGATGGCAGAATGATCCAATCCTTGAATGGTTTGGCTTTGAAGGGACCCTCAAGATGATGTGGTTCCAAGCTGAGCATGCTCCCAGCAGAGCAGGTGGATGCGGCCCCTGTCCCACCTGGCCTTGGACGTTGCTGGGGATGGGGCATCCACAGCCTTTCTGCACTGGTCCCTGTGTCAGGGACAAGCATCCTGAGAGTAAAGAACTTCTTCCCATCCTCAAATCTCTTCCCCCTCTTGCAGTTTGATCCCATTCTCCCGCGCCCTTTCACTATATTTCCTGACCCAGGGTGCTCTCCCACTTCCCTGTGGGTCAGGATCTTCCTGCAGGGTCACACGTTTTGGCTGAACCTGCAGATTGGAGAGAGAGAGATCCAAATTCCCAGTCAGAGAAAATGGGGAAAGTGGCACAAGAGATGAGAGAAAGAGGAAATAAAGGATACATGCACGGCATTGGTTTGTGTGGCCTGTGGGATTCATGCCTTTTATTATAGGCCAGGCTCCCTGTTGCATTCAGTTCCTGTGTTTCAGCCTGTCCACAGCCAGCCTCTTTGAGTGACCTGCACTCCCAGAGCTGGGAGCACGCTTGCTTAAACTGCTGTTGAACAAGGCGAGTGAGGGATCTTTGTGTGGATCTGCAAACACGTCAGTGGATTACACTGAAGGGTCCAGGAAGTGAGACAAAATGGGGCTGGGCACACAGTTGGAAAATGGGGGGGGAAAAGCAGGGGTGCAATGCAGTAAGCCTCGACCAAAATGGTACAAGAGAGGGGAGAACATTCTTGGGGGAGTACATATAAGGAAAATGCAGCAGTTGAACTGGGTGATATCAACAAAACGTTCTGCATCACCATGAGCCTGCAAATGCCCATGGGCGAGACCATTGCATTCAGAGCGATGTCTCTCTTTTACCTTGGTCACTTTGCCCTGAAGAATTACAGTTCCAATGGTAGCCCCCTGGTCCCTCACAACTCCCCCTTTTTGTTGTCTATAAGGACGGCTTCTGCCATAGAGTTTTGCAGGCATTTAGCAAAAAAGGGTAATGTAACCCACACAATGATTACAATAAACAAAGTCCACAAAACAGTTTTAACTAATGAAAACCAGCCTTTCATCACCTAGTGTTTGAAAGTTCCAGTGAACCAGTCGTTGTTGCCTTCCATCTGGACCTTCTTTTCTTGATCTTTCAGCAGCTGGATGCCCAGATATACTGACTCCCTATGTGATAGCAGGTTGAAAAAACACATGCCTTAAAATGCCTGTCAGCCATGGCCATGGACATGAAATTGTGGCTTGTCTATGGAAGCAGCCAGCTGCAGGCATGCGGCTCAATGAAGAGCATCCAGTTCTCTGCTGCAGCGGCTACAAACGCAGCATCCTCTGTCTTGGGCTAATTTAGTGTCTGCAGGCTTGGTTGGGCTAAAAGTAAACAGATAAAGAGATTAGAAGATGAAACTTAAGTTTTGTTCCCACTAAACTTTCTCTTCTGTAAGCCAAGGGTGTGAAGACAGCTTATTAGAAGAATCATATATCAATGCTAAAATATAGCTTCTACAAATGTAAATTCATATATCCTGGTTAGTGGTGTCTGAGCTATCTTGGTCTTGGTGTGTGTGGTCAATGCTGCTTAGGAGATCTTCTTCTGTCCTTCTCCGTCTTCTTCCCCAGGCTGCTGCTGTCACTCTTAAGCTTCAATTCTGTTCTTCTGATGGTGGCTCTGGTGTTTGCCTCGCAGTTCCCCGAAACAGTTTTAATGTATTTTGCTGGGATCGATCTTTGGAGTGTTGCTGTAGAGACAAGGGCATCTCCTCTTCCCCAAGTAATTAATGGGTAGGTGCCCATAAATTGTTTAGATTCAGGTTCTTTGAGCAACACAGGTGGCTTTTCTTTTAATTGGGCTGCAGTCGAATTAGTACAATGCCTGATGACTGGGGGAGTTGTCTCCATAAATGAGTTGTTCAAAAAGTTGAGTACATAAAAGGCCTTGCCTTTCTCTCAATGGAAGATAATATCTGGATTACCCCTCTCAGTTGATCAAGGATCCTTTTGATGGCTCAGTTGTCCCTGTCGTCTACGGACTGTCCTGTGGTGGAGTGTGGTATGCCTGTGACATGTTTTATACCCCAGTGGTCAGAAACTTGTTGGAATCAGTGCAAGGTATAAGCAAGTGCATTTTCAGTTTTAATTTCCTGTGGAAGTGCTAAGGTGGAAAAAACGAAAAAGTAATGTTTTATAGCATCTTCTGATTTTTCACCAGCATGGGCAGAGGCAAAAATCACACTGGAAAAGACATCGATTTAGAAGTGGATGTATTTTAGTCTGCCAAAAGGGGGGTCAATGTGTGATGTCTGATTGCCAGATGTGGAGACTCTCTAGTCCTCTTGGATTGACTGTGGCTCTGAGAGAAGCAAGGCCATGTTCCTGACAATTTGGGCAGGTTACTACGAGGGATCTTGCTGAGTCTTAGGCAGTTTTGAACATCCTGAGCAGCACAGGAATGTTTTGATGGTAGAATTGGTGGCTGATCCGTGCCTGTCCAAAATCTATCTAAGGCCTATTGCAGTGGTTCAGATGTTTGAAGTAGGCAATTGAGGTGCTCTGGAGTGAGAAGTAAGTATATATTCACAAGGTCTGTTCCTGCAAGGGAGCACAGACGCTCTCTAGCTTTCCTGATTAGTTCTGCAATAACTTTCTGTGGGGTTGGTATTGTTTTAGTAGGTTGGTGTGCTTTTGAAAGGGATTCAATTTCTATCATGGGATCTGAGAAAGTTTAGTTGCATTGATAATAATGTATGGAATATTGGACTTACACCAAGGATTGCCAGGGAGAAAGGAAAATGAGGGTGGTGTCTGTGTGCCTGTTTAGTTTGAATCACCCAGGAGACATTTTGTACAGCTGCTTAGGCCTCCGGTGTCAGTGATCGGGGGAATCGAGTCCTTCACTGCCTTTTAGGAGCAGCAGGAACAGTGGTGTGAGATCTTCTGTGGTGATTCCAAGCAATGAAACTTACCCAAGAGATGCTTCCAGAGAGCGTTTGGAGTTCTGGCAGAGTCTTTGGGTTGTCCTTGATGTGCCGTGTTTAGGGTGTGCTGGTTCTGTCTTTGCTTTCAGGCCAAGATCCTTCCAGGGGGCTGTCTTTTGGACTTTATCTGCTGCAATGTTAAAACCTTTCTCCTGTACCGCAATGATGGCATCTTGTACGGCAACATCCAAAATGATGTCAGCTCCTGCCCAAACGACTGTGTCGTCCATATAATGAAAAATGATAGCATGAGGATGTTTATTATATGGTCCATATAATGAAAAACGATTAGCATTAGGGCGAGAGAATTTGGACATCAAGCCATTGACAAATATTTGGGCTACTCTTCATTTGTTGAAGCAATGCAGTCCACTGGTACCTCTGTAAAGGTGTTTGGTGGTTTAGGGGTGGACAAGGCAAACCAGGGGATGTCATTTGGATGCAAGGGGGCATCAAAAAAGTAGTCATTAAGATCTATAACAACCCTTGGCCAATAACAGTGAAATAAAATTACAATTGGACTAAACCTCCCTGAACTAGCCTTCCTTCACATCTCAACCCGTGCAATCTTCAAAGCAATGCTCTTCCTATGCTCAGGCTCCACCAATCACAGCCTAGATGGCGAACAAGATATCCGAAACATTGGAGGACTCCAAAAAATGCCACCCACAACTACAGCATGGCGCACCATTTGCAATCTCGAGGTAACATGGAGGCTCAAGGCAGGCTGGACTGGAGGGGACCCATGTCCTCAATGACCTCGTTGATTTTCCTGAGGTCCTGCAGGAGCTGCCTCTTGTCTTTGCCAGGCTTTCATATGATAATGACAGGCACATTGCAGGGGCTAGTAGATGGTACAGTGTGGCCCACAGGCAGCTGCTCCTGCACGTGGGACTGCAGGGCCTTTAACTTTCTGCCTGGGAGGGGCCACTGATCCACCCATACGGGGTCATTGGTCTTCCAGGTTGACTGAAGGGTGGCGCGCTGCTCTGTGGCCCCGTCTAGAAATCCAGAGGTGTTGATAGGATCTCTAGCCCTGTCCCGCTTTGGGACAAGAGGCCTTTCCCCAAATTGTTATCGGTGCCTGGGTGATGAATGATCTTACTGTAGCAAGTGTGCCCTCAGGACCTTCCATGCAGATGGTACCTTGACTCCAGAAGCTGGTAGTGGCTCCCCTGGTAGCGAATAATTCTCCCAGCCGCTGGAACCAGGGACCATTCTTTTAACCAGTCAGAGAGGGAAATTATGGTGACATCCGCTCTTGTATCTAATAGTCCTGAAATAAATCGCTATCTGCCTTTTCCTGACAAAGCACACTTTAGAATGGGTCTATTTGGGCCAATAATCTGTGCCCACAACACCATTGGATCAGTTATGTGGTGATCATGTCAACTAGGAGGTTGGCTCTGGCTATAACTGTCCCTTTTGGAATAAAAAGGGGAGAGTCTAAGCACAGAGCCTGGACAGTTATCTCCTGCAAAGATGTCAAGGCGAGTGCCTCAGGTAGTAGAGTGAGTGTCTCCATCCCTTCCCTAGTGTTGGTTAAAATCAAAATGTCTCTGGGCTGTTCTTCAGGCCTGTATTTGCTGTCGGAATATGGTGAAAATAAACATCGTGGATTGGAATTGAAAAGGCCCCTACTAACTGCCTTTAGGTTCCAGGGCAGAGCTGTCTTCTGTCGAGTTTTGTGCAGCGATCGAGCTGTCCCGCTGGATCTGAGAAGGTCGCTGTGCTGGTTCTCCCCAATGTTGGGGAGAGTAGGGCGGATCAGCCTCGCATTTGGTGTCATTGCGCAGGGCCTTTCTGTGTCTGTGTGTGGTTTCCCGCAGGCCACCAGTTTAGCTGGTGTTGGAAAGCGTGTGGACAAGGGGGGCAGTGAGGACAGTGGCTGTGACACATAGAAGGTGCCTGGTAATAGCCTGTATTTTTATAATTCTGTTGAAAATGTACCATCTCCCTACACTTGAAGCCTGGTCCTTTTTCATGTGTATGTCACGGAATAAACTGGGAGGCTACTATATGTCTACTACACCAACTGGTAGCCTTAGCTAGGCTGGAATCAGGGTGTAAGGATGCCCTAAGTGTGCATGCCTCCACCATTTGTGCAATGGTTATCTTTGCGTTGAGTGGTAGAGAAGGTAAAATGTCTTTACAGGTGTTATTAGCATTTGTTTCAGCAAGTTTAGTAAGGAGTACCTTCCTGGCTTTTGGATGTTCAACTTGTTTCTCTATTGCTTGTGGAAGGTGTTCAATAAATTTTAGAAAGGATTGCCCAGGTCCCTGGAGAATGTCTGTGAAATCTAGAGTAGGCGTTTCTCCATTGGGTGTCTTCATGAGAGCTGTCTTTGCAGCACTTTTATGGCTTCTAACAGAGCTCAGGGAAGGTCTATTGAATGAGATTTAGTGAAATCTTCCTCACAGGCTAGATGGACTAGATGGACACACAATGTTATGTGTGTCCACCTGTCTTCTCTAGCATAGCATTTTATGGATGTTGTATTAGTTTTTTCCCTATTCCTTCCCACAGAATAATTTCAGTGGGAGAAAGTCGGATGTGCATAAAATGGAGCATATCGTGAGGCACCATAACATGTGCAGCAAAGACGCCATTTAAAAATTATTAAAATACGGTGACCTCCTCCCATGGTGTTTCGCTGCTTTACGAAGATCTTTCATCTCCCTTGTGTGGCAGCTTCCCATCAGGGGTTAGCCCCCCTCTGGTACTGCACCGGTGCTGCTTGTATTTTAGCTACCAATTCCCAGTCCCCCTCTTCAGCCGCCAGCTTCTCCATCCTCTGCCAAGAATCCTCAGGCTCATCCTCCAGGTGGGATGAACCTTCCCTCTCCTCTCCAGAAGAGGGAACTTGTTCTTTGGCAGAGGAGCGGGGCCTTGGGGTGACTGGCCAGGCCCGGTGTTGTGGGCCTCTGGTAGCCAAGATGGCGGCCTTCCGGTTACCGCCCCTCACACTTCCGTCTCTGACAGTGTGGGATCTGCAACGGGGCTGAGTTGGAGGGGGTAGGGCAGCGGGAGTAGGCAAGGAAGCGCTGGATCCCAATGCAGGGGTGGTACCTGACGCAGAGCTGGGACGCAACATCGGTGGCGGATCCGATAAAACAGCTGGGGGTGGGAGGGAGTTTGACATTGACAACCCCCTCCAGAGGAGGGACTCCATTTTGTGAGCTACCTGAGGGGGATCCAGGGAGGAGAGGTACTGGAGAATGGGTTAGTGTAGAATCCAGGCCTGTGTGATCAGCACAGACGTGGTCAGGGGGTAGAGAAGGAGGGGAGATGTCAGACAGCAGGTGGCTTGTCTGTGCTTTACAGCAGTTTCCGTCTCTCATACTTATCTTGGTATCAGTGGGTTCAGGAATGCCAGGGGCAGAACAGAAAGTCTGGGTTGAATGTAAGAACTTTGAACCCTTGAGAAAACTCTATAAATCATATGAAAAAGTGGGAAAAATTTTGCAAATCTTCTCAGTCCCTGAGTTTTCTAAAAATAGAGACTTTCCCTAAATCTGTCCCAGAATGCTATAAGATGAACAAAATACCCAAAAATGACTGGGAACTCTTTAAATTAAAGAGCCAATGAACAAACGACTTCCAACTTCCCATAGCAAAAGTCTTCCCCTCTAAAAGGAGAACCTCCCGAACTCGAAATTATGTATCCCTGTCAGCTTTGGAAAATTTGTTACCCAGAACTGCCCCTGATGTAAAGGGTGGCCCACCCAGAGGACTGAAAAATCACCCAAGGATCCTGCACTGCAGGCGGCTGTCTCCCCATTGATTGCTCTGGTGGTGCTGGATGCAGAGGTCTCAAAATGCCCCCTGAGCTTCAGCAGCTGAGCCAGCCCTCATTCCTCATACTGCTGGAGGGTGCCGACGCTGCATTTACTTGATTGCATTTGCTTGATATAACTGATAAAACATTGTATTTTGAGGGCTGCCTCACTTTACTTTAATTTTTCATTTTTTTCATGAGGTACTATAGTTCCAGTAAATAGGCCCCTGGGCCTGCACAACCCTGCGTCCTCCTTAGATATCACAGATAGTAAGGAGCTCAGCAGTGCTGAAAGCTTAGGCCTGTTCTTTGCGTTCCCATTGTGATGGCAGTGGAACTGCCCTGTGTGCACATTGAGAGGCACCTTCAGGGCTTCTCATGCCACGACACCAAAACTGAATGTGCAAGGTGGCTTCCTTGAATGACATTTAGACCTTTGAAATATCTAGAGGAAGTGGTCTGGAAATGCTTTCTTAGCTTGCTCCTTGGGATCAGCTGTGAGGGGCTGAGGGCTGGCCTGAGCCCGGTGCTGTGTCCCACTGGGAGCAGCCGCAGAGGCTCACGTTCAGAGCAGGCCCTGCCAGAGGCCCTGGAAATCTCACCTGCCCTGCAGCCACCTTTGTAAAGGTGGGTAAACCTCAGCTGGTGCTGACTTTCCCCTTGGACCCCTTGGTTTAGTCACTATGGGGAATTTCTTTCCTGAAGCCCGTGGGATTTCCCCCTTGCAGGTGTGATGGGGATGCTTGGGGAGTGTGGGGCTTTGGGGGCAGCTGGCCGGGCAGGGTCTGGGCCTGGGGCCCTGCTGGGCCCATGGCCCCCAGCAGCAGCAGCAGCAGCAGCCCCAGGGCCCAAAGCCCCGTGCCCCCTGCCCAGCACAGGCTGCCCTGTCCCTGCAGCTGTCACCCGAGTGGGGCCCAGGGCTTGGTGGCCGCTGGCAGCAGCAGGAATGCGGGCAGGGTGAGGATGCCCTGGCTTGGCTTTTGTCTCTGGAACAATGCAGGCTCAGGGCAGTGCAGAGCAGGCTGGGAAGCCGAGCCCAGGGCCTGTGGAGGCTGCAAGGCTTAAAGATCAGCCCCTGCAGCAGCCCAGATGCAGGTGGCCCAGTTGCCAAGGCTGTGGTGGCCTTGAGAGTGTGCAGGTGGATTTTGCAGGGCTGTGGCCTGCTGGCGGCTCTGGGCCCAGGAGTGCCTGTGTCTGCAGCAGGAAGGGTGGCTGAAGGTTTGCTGGCTGCTTTGGTGGCATGGCTGCAGGTGCCAGTGCTGTGAGAGCCCCCTGTGTGGGAGCTGGTGAGAGCTGAGCCCTTGGGGACAGCGCTGTGCCCCAGGCCAGGAAGAGCAGCAGTGCCCAGTGCCAGGAGTGGTGTCAGTGGGAGCCCCTGTGCACAGGGACCCCCAGCCCCGGTGTGGCCGTGCCAGCACCCCCCGGGACCTCCAGCCCCGGTGTGGCCGTGCCAGCACGCTGAGAGACATCCAGCCCTGGGAACGTGGAACAAGTGGAAGCCACAAGCGTGCAAAGGCTGCCTGTGCCCAAAGGAATGGCCAAGAGAAGTCAGATTTTAAATAGAAACAGTAGATACTTGCCAAAGATTGGCAAATCTAGAATTTACAGAACATGTGTCATTATAACAATCATTATAACAACAACAACAACAATGTATAGAAGATATTTACATGGGATCCGATGGGGTAACAATCTTCAAAACGTATTTACAGAGAACTTCTAACTTAGAAAACATATTTACAGGAAACTTCTGAATTCTCCAACGTATTTACAAATGTATCATATCTGTGCCATCATGTGCATGAGTCCTGGAAGAAAGGAAGCAGCAGAGCTGTACTCAGCTGGCAGCACTGTGCCCAGCAGGGCTGGGAGCTGGGCCCCAGGGGCTGGGCCGGGGCTGGCAGGGCTGGCGTGGCCCCAGGCAAGCGCAGGGCAGGCCGGGGCTGGTGCTTGTGGCAGCACAATCCAGGCCCCCTGCGGGCACCGTGTCCCTGAGCGGGGCCATCCAGCCCAGCCCCAGCCTGGCGTCAGGGGACCCAGTGTGTGTGTGGGCAGGGCGTGGGAAGCATCTGCCTGTCTTACCTGTGGGGCACCATCTTCATCCAAGGACCATGGGCTCCTCCTCATCATTCTCATCCACTTCCATGTCCTCGATGTTGTCCTCCGCATCCACCTCCATCTCCTCGATGGTCTCCTCCTCGTCTACTTCCATGTCCTCAACAGGGGAGGACATGGAAGTAGAGGAGGAGTCCACCTCCATCATCTCTTCCTCATCCAGCCCATGGTCCACATCCATTGCCTCCACAGTGTCTCTGTCAGTCTGCAAGGGGCAGCACAATCTCCCAGTGGGCTTCCTGTCCCACACCATCCATTCCCACATGGCTGCAGCCTGCCCAAGCCAGGTGCCCCCTGCCTGGCATGGCACTGTACCTCCATTGGCACAGCAGAGCACATCCTGCAGGATTGGCTCTCCAGATCAGGCGTCAGGAAAAGCCCAGGTAGCAGCAGCAGCTCAGCGCTGAGGGTCAGAGCCCAGGGTGAGCAGCAACTGACCCTTGGCAGCCGTTGCAGTGTCTGCTGTGCTGGTTTCCAGGTCCTGGACGTTCCACCTGGAACCCTCTGGGAGCTGTGATGTCACTGAAGATTCAGGGGTGCTGTGCAGTGGGAGATGGGGATGGCAGAATGATCAAATCCTTGAACAGTTTGGCTTGGAAGGGACCCTGAAGATGATGTGGTTCCAAGCTGAGCAAGCTCCCAGCAGAGCAGGTTGCTGCGACTCCCGTCCCACCTGGCCTTGGACGTTGCTGGGGATGGGGCATCCACAGCCTCTCTGCCCTGGTCCCTGTGTCAGGGACAAGCACCCTGAGAGTAAAGAACTTCTTTCCATCATCAAATCTCTTCCAACTCTTGCAGTTTTATCCCATTCTCCCTTGTCCTGTCACTACAGTTCTTGACCAGGAGTCCTCTCCCACTTCCATGTAGGTCAGGCTGTTCCTGCAAGGTCACATGTTTGGCCTAACCTGCTGACAGGAGAGAGAGAAGCCAAGTTCCCAGTAAGAGAAAATTGTGAACGGGGCACATGAGATGAGAGATAATGAAAAATGTAGAGACATGCAAGGCATTGTTTGGGTGGGCTGTTGGATTCATGGCTTTTATTAGAGGCCAGGTTCTCTGGTGCACTCCGTTCCTGCATCTTCCTGAGACTTGATTGCTGGGTGAGAAGCTCAGTAGTGCTGAAAGCGGAGGCCTGTCCTTTGTGTTCCATTTGGGGTGGCAGTGGAAGTGCCATGAGTGCACTTTCAGAGCACTTCATAGCTTCTCATGTCACAACATCAAAACAGCTTCCTAACAGCATGTGGAGTTCTGGCAGAGTTTTTGGGTTGTCCTTGATGTGCAGTGTTTGGGGTGTGATGGTTCTCTCTGTGCTTTTTAGGCCGAGCTACTTCCTGGGCGCTCTCTTTTGGAATTTTACTGCTGCAATCTCAAAACCTTTCTCCTGTACCACTGTGATGATATCTTGTACTGCAACATCCAAAATGATTTGAGCTTCTGCTCAAACTAAGGTAGGCTTAGCTAGGCTGGCATCATGGTGTAAGGATACCCTAATGGTAGATGCCTCGGCCATTTGCGCAATGTAGGTTTTGGGGAAAGTGACATGACGGATGAGAGAAATGGGACATGCAGGTCTTTGGGTTGGATGGCCTTTGGAATTCATGCCATTTATTGGAGTCCAGAATCTCTGGGGCACATAATTCCTGTCTCTTCCTGAGATTTCATTGCTGGGTTAGGAGCTCAGCAGTGCTGAAATCCAGAGGCCTGTCCTTTGTGTTCCCTATGGGATGGCAGTGGAAGTGCCCAGAGTGCACATTCAGAGGCACCTTCATGGCTTCTCATGCCACGACACCAAAACTAAATGTCCAAGGTGTCTTCCTTGAATGACATGTAGTCCTTTGAAATATCTAGAGGAAGTGATCTGAAACTGCTTTCTGAGCTTGCTCCTTGGGATCAGCTGTGAGGGGCTGAGGGCTGGCCTGAGCCCGGTGCTGTGTCCCACTGGGAGCGGCCGCACAGGCTCACGTGCAGAGCAGGCACTGCCAGAGGCCCTGGAGATCTCACCTGCCCTGCAGCCACCTTTGTAAAGGTCGGTAAACATCAGCTGGTGCTGTCTTTCCCCTTGGACCCCTTGGTTTAGTCACTATGGGAATTTCTTTCCTGAAGCCCGTGGGATTTCCCCTTGGCAGGTGTGATGGGGATGCTTGGGGAGTGTGGGGCTTTGGGGGCAGCTGGCCGGGCAGGGGCTGAGCTCGGGGCCCTGTTGGGCTCATGGTCCCCAGCAGCAGCAGCAGCAGCAGCAGCCCCAGGGCGCAAAGCCCCGTGCCCCCTGCCCGGCACAGACTGCCCTGTCCCTGCAGCTGTCACCCGAGTGGGGCCCAGGGCCCTTTGGCCGCTGGCAGCAGCAGGAATGCGGGCAGGGTGAGGATGCCCTGGCCTGGATTTTGTCTCTGGAACAATGCGGCCTAAGGACAGTGCAGAGCAGGCTGGGAAGCAGAGCCAAAAGCCTTTGGAGCTCCAAGGCTTAAAGATCAGGCCCTGCATCAGCCCAGATATAGCGGGCCCAGTTGCCAAGGCTGTGGTGGCCTTGAGAGTGTGCAGGTGGATTTTGCATGGCTGTGGCCTGCTGGCAGCTCTGGGCCCAGGAGTGCCTGTGTCTGCAGCAGGAAGGGTGGCTGAAGGTTTGCTGGCTGCTTTGGTGGCATGGCTGCAGGGGCCAGTGCTGTGAGAGCCCCCTGTGTGAGAGCTGGTGAGAGCTGAGCCCTTGGGGACAGCGCTGTGCCCCAGGGCAGGAAGAGCAGCAGTGCCCAGGGCCAGGAGTGGTGTCAGTGGGAGCCCCTGTGCACAGGGACCCCCAGCCCCGGGGTGGCTGTGCCAGCACCCCCAGGGACCTCCAGCCCCGGGAACGTGGAACAAGTGGAACCCACAAGTGTGCAAAGGCTGCCTGTGCCCATAGGAATGGCCAAGAGAAGTCAGGTTTTAAAAAGAAACGTGATTTATTTGCCGAAGATCGGCAAACCTAGCATTTACAAAACATGTTTCGTTATAACAATCGTTATAACAACATCAACAGTAATGTACAGGACATATTTACATGGGATCCGAGGGGCTAACAATCTTCAAACGTATTTACAGGAAACTTCAAACCTAGCGAACGTATTTACAGGAAACTTCGAAACTTTCAAACATATTTACAAAGTCGTGACATCTGTGCCATCCTGTGCATGAGTCCTGGAAGAAAGGAAGCAGCAGAGCTGTACTCAGCTGGCAGCACTGGGCCCAGCAGGGCTGGGAGCTGGGCCCCAGGGGCTGGGCCGGGGCTGGCAGGGCTGGCGTGGCCCCAGGCAAGCGCAGGGCAGGCCGGGGCTGGTGCTTGTGGCAGCACAATCCAGGCCCCCTGCGGGCACCGTGTCCCTGAGCGGGGCCATCCAGCCCAGCCCCAGCCTGGCGTCAGGGGACCCAGTGTGTGTGTGGGCAGGGCGTGGGAAGCATCTGCCTGTCTTACCTGTGGGGCACCATCTTCATCCAAGGACCATGGGCTCCTCCTCATCATTCTCATCCACTTCCATGTCCTCGATGTTGTCCTCCGCATCCACCTCCATCTCCTCGATGGTCTCCTCCTCGTCTACTTCCATGTCCTCAACAGGGGAGGACATGGAAGTAGATGAGGAGTCCACCTCCATCATCTCTTCCTCATCCAGCCCATGGTCCACATCCATCGCCTCCACGCTATCTCTGTCTGTCTGCAAGGGGCAGCACAATCTCCCAGTGGGCTTCCTGTCCCACACCATCCATTTCCACATGGCTGCAGCCTGCCCAAGCCGGGTGCCCCCTGCCTGGCATGGCACTGTACCTCCATTGGCACAGCAGAGCACATCCTGCAGGATTGGCGCTCCAGAGCAGGCGTCAGGAAAAGCCCAGGTAGCAGCAGCAGCTCAGCGCTGAGGGTCAGAGCCCAGGGTGAGCAGCAACTGACCCTTGGCAGCCGTTGCAGTGTCTGCTGTGCTGGTTTCCAGGTCCTGGATGTTCCACCTGGAACCCTCTGGGAGCTGTGATGTCACTGAAGATTCAGGGGTGCTGTGCAGTGGGAGATGGGGATGGCAGAATGATCCAATCCTTGAACAGTTTGGCTTGGAAGGGACCCTGAAGATGATGTGGTTCCAAGCTGAGCATGCTCCCAGCAGAGCAGGTGGATGCGGCCCCTGTCCCACCTTGCCTTGGACGTTGCTGGGGATGGTGCATCCACAGCCTCTCTGCACTGGTCCCTGTGTCTGGGACAAGCATCCTGAGAGTAAAGAACTTCTTCCCATCCTCAAATCTCTTCCCCCTCTTGCGGTTTGATCCCATTCTCCCGTGCCCTTTCACTATATTTCCTGACCCAGGGTGCTCTCCCACTTCCCTGTGGGTCAGGCTGTTCCTGCAGGGTCACACGTGTGGCTGAACCTGCAGAGAGGAGAGAGAGATCCAAATTCCTAGTCAGAGAAAATGGGGAAAGTGGCACAAGAGATGAGAGAATGAGGAAATAAAGGATACATGCACGGCATTGGTTTGTGTGGCCTGTGGGATTCATGCCTTTTATTAGAGGCCAGGCTCCCTGTTGCACTCAGTTCCTGTGTTTCAGCCTGTCCACAGCCAGACTCTTTGAGCGACCTGCACTCCCAGAGCTGGGAGCATGCTTGCTTAAACTGCTGTTGAACAAGGCGAGTGAGGGATCTTTGTGTGGAAGTGCAAACACTGTGGATTGCCCTGAAGAGGGTCCAGGAAGGGAGAAAAAATGGGACTGGGCAGACAGTTGGAAAATGGGGGGGAAAGCAGGGGTGCAATGCAGTAAGCCTCGACCAAAATGGTACAAGAGAGGGGACAACATTCTTGGGGGAGTACATATAAGGAAAATGCAGCAGTTGAACTGGGTGATATCAACAAAACGTTCTGCATCACCATGAGCCTGCAAATGCCCATGGGCGAGACAATTGCATTCAGAGTGATGTCTCTCTTTTACCTTGGTCACTTTGCCCTGAAGAATTACAGTTCCAATGGTAGGCCCCTGGTCCCTCACAACTCCCCCTTTTTGTTGTCTGTAAGGAAGGCTTCTGCCATAGAGTTTTGCAGGCCTGTAGCAAAATAGGATAATATAAACCCAACAATGATTACAATAAACAAAGTCCACAAAACAGTCTTAACTAAAGATGAAAACCAGCCCTTCATCACCCAGTGTTTGAAAGTTCCAGTGAACCAGTCGTTGTTGCCTTCCATCTGGACCTTCTTTCCTTGATCTTTCAGCTGCTGGATGCCCTGGTATACTGACTCCCTATGTGACAACAGGTTGAAAAAACACATGCCTTCAAATGCCTGACAGGCATGGCCATGGACATGAAATTGTGGCTTGTCTGTGGAAGCACCCAGCTGAAGGCATGTGGCTCAGTGAGGAGCATCCAGTTCTCTGCTGCAGCAGCTAGAAACAGCAGCATCCTCTGTCTTGGGCTAATTTAGTGTCTGGAGGCTTGGTTGGGCTAAAAGTAAACAGATAAAGAGATTAGAAGATGAAACTTAAGTTGTGTTCCCACTAAACTTTCTCTTCTGTAAGCCAAGGGTGTGAACACAGCTTATTAGAAGAATCATGTATCAATGCTAAAATATAATTTTTACAAATGTTAAGACATATATCCTGGTTAGTGGTGTCTGAGCTATCTTGGTCTTGGTGTGTGTGGTCAACGCTGCTTAGGAGATCTTCTTCTGTCCTTCTCCTTCTTCTTTCCCAGGCTGCTGCTGTCACTCTTAAGCTTCAATTCTGTTCTTCTGATGGTGGCTCTGGTGTTTGCCTCACCGTTCCCCGAAACAGTTTTTATTTATTTTGCTGGGATCCATCTTAGGAGTGTTGCTGTAAAGACAAGGACATCTCCTCTTCCCCAAGTAATTAATGGAAAAGGGCCCATAATTTGATCAGATTCAGGGTCTTTGCTCAACACAGGTGGCTTTTCTTTTAATTGGGCTGCAGCTGAATTAGTAAAATGCCTGATGACTGGGGGAGTTGGCTCCATGAATGTGTTGTTCAAAAAGTTGAGTACGTAAAAGGCCTTGGCCAGTCTGTCAATGGAAGATAATATCTGGATTACCCCTCTCAGTTGATCAAGGATCCTTTTGATGGATCAGTGGGCCCTCTTGGCTTTGGACTGTCCTGTGGTGGAGTGTGGTATGCCTGTGACATGTTTTATACCCCAGTGGTCAGAAACTTGCTGGAATCAGTGTCAGGTATAAGCAAGAGCCTTATCAGTTTTAATTTCCTGTGGAATTGCTAAGGTGGAGAAATTAAAAATTAATGTTTTATAGCGTCTTTGATTTTTCTCCAGCATGGACAGAGGCAAAAATCCCAGTGGAAAAGGTTTTGATTAAACGTGGATGTATTTTAGTCTGCCAAAAGGGGCTTAGTGTGTGATGTCTGATTGCCAGATGTAGAGACTCTCTAGTCCTCTTGGATTGACTGCGGCTCTGAGAGAAGCAAGGCCATGCTCCTGACAATTTGGGCAGGTGGCAACAAGGGATCTTGACGGGTCTCAGGTAATATTGAACATCCTGAGCAGCGCATGAATGTTTTGATGGTAGAATTGGTGGCTGATCCCAGCCTGTTCAAAAACTATCTAAGCCATATTGCAGTGGTTCAGATGTTTGAAGTAGGCAATTGATGTGCTCTTGAGTGAGAAGTAAGTATATATTCACAAGGTCTGTTCCTGCAAGGGAGCACAGACACTTTCTAGCTTTTCTGATTAGTTGTGCAATAGCTTTCTGTTGGGTTGTTATCATTTCAGTAGGTTGGTGTGCTCTGAAAACCCAATCAATTATTATCAGGGCACCTGAGATAGTATAGTCCCACCGAAACAATAATGTATGGAATTTTGGACTTACACCAAGGATTGCCAGGGAGAAAGGAAAATCAGGGTGGTATCTGTGTGCCTGTTTAGTTTGAATCACCCAGGAGACCTCTTGTACAGCTGCTTCTTCCTCCGGTGTCAGTGATTGCAGGGAATCGAGTCCTTCAATGCCTTTAAGGAGCAGGAACAGTGGCATGAGATCTTCTGTGGTGATTGCCAGGAGTGAACGTACCCAACTGCTGCTTCCACAGAGCGTTTGGAGTTCTTGCAGAGTCTTTGGGTTGTCCTTGATGTGCCGTGTTTAGGGTGTGCTGGTTCTCTCTTTGCTTTCAGGCCAAGATCCTTCCAGGGGTCTGTCTTTTTGGACTTTATCTGCTGTAATCTCAATACCTTTCTCCTGTACCACAGTGATGACATCTTGTACTGCAACATCCAAAATTATTTGTGCTTCTGCACAAACTAATGTATCACCCTGTAATAAAAATAATAACGTTAGTATGTTTTTTCCGCAAGAGCGAGGGAATTTGTGCTCCAAGCCATTGACAAATAGGTGGGCTCTGCTTCATTCTTTGAGGCAATACGGTCCACTGGTATCTCTGTAACCATGCTGTCGATTTGGAGACGGAAAAAGGCAAACAAGGGGCTTTCATTGGGGTGCAAGGAGAAGTCAAAAAAGCATTCATTTAGATCTGGAACAACCATCTGCCAAACTCAAGGTAACATGGAGGCTGAGGGCAGGCTGGACTGGAGGGCACCCATGTCCTCGATGACCTCATTCATTTTCCTGAGGTCCTGCAGCAGCCTCCTCTTTCTTTTGCCAGGCTTTTGTATGACAAAGACAGACGCATTTCAGGGGCTAGTAGATGGTACAATGTGGCCCACAGACAGCTGCTCCTGCACAAGGGACTGCAGGGCCTTTAACTTTCTGCCTGGGAGGGGCCACTGATCCACCCATATGGGGTCATTGATCTTCCTGGTTGACCAAAGTGTGGTGCGCTCCTCAGTTGCGCCGTCTAGAAATCCTGAGATGAGAATAGGATCTTTCCGTGGTTTGAGAGGAAGTAAGTTTTCTGGGATGTTGTCGTCGCACCAATAAGTTTTCAAATTTTAATATTGGCACCTGGTTTGTCCACTGGGGACATTGGACACGCTTCTGAGAACACAGGGGTTCAAAAGCAGAGCACGCCCCGGGGGAAGCTCTTTTGGGTTCCTGGTGGGAAAGAGTTCGGATCTCTCCCCTGTCCCAGCTGCTGGCTGGGCGGGGGGAGGGTAAAAGCCATGCGGCCGGGAGAGGTAGGCCTGGCCCCGAGTGTGGAGGGCTTAAAGAGAGAGAAGAACCAGGAGGCATCGGGCAGACCCCCCCAGGAGACAGACAGAGCCTGGGCTTCCTTGAAATTTAATATCATGTCCTGGCAGAACAGCCTGGCTTGCGGAGAAAGGGGGGGTGCAGCAAGAAGGTGTCCGGCCGCTTGTGGGAGTCTCCGGGCGGGCAGAGCCTGAGTTTTTAACCCCTTTTTGTACAATAAAAACTTTACAGAACATTAACCTTCCCTAGAAGAGGGATAGAGTGGAAGATTAAGAAGGAAAATGGGCAAGTGTGATGAAGGTCTGGGCAAGTGAAAGACGTTGGGAGAGAAGAATCTTAGGTGGGAAGAGATGATGAAGTGGCCTTAGCTGGACTCTTCTTGTTATAGCCATGGACAGAACCATGTTTCCTGTGACACAGAGACTGCATCCAGGGGAAGACAATGGCTAAGAGCCAAGAGGGTTCAGTGTTGGTATCCCTCGGCCACAGGAGGTGAAATTTGGGGGAGAGAGGCGTCCCAAAAGTGAGACTGTGCTCTTTTTGGAACGGGAGAAAGCATCCTTAAAAGATGACCCTAGAAGCAGCTCTGGTCCATGTGCAGTGGTGAGAGCACTGGAGATGGAAGGAAGAGGTCGCGATGGCAGATGTTCTCTGGGCGGTGCCACGAGTGACATGGGAACACACGAAGTTTCAATAGTGTTTGCTGGGGAAGCCTATGGCACAAGAAGGATTCCACTCCTCTTGATGAACTGAGTATTGATTATCTCAAGGAGGCTGCTGGACTAAGAGTTGGTGATTTGGGGATAGATGTACTGGAGATTTGGTGGGGGGAGGAGGAAAAGTTTTTGGCAGGTCTTCATTTTCCCTGTGTGTTTCTTTTTACTTATAGTTGTAGTTTAGTTAATAAAGTTTTCTTTATTTCTAAGTGGGACACTCCTTTACTTATTACTGGTCACATCTAACAGCAGAAACAAGGGAGAGTGTATTTTCATGGGGGCACTGGTATTGTGCCAGCATCAAACCATGACAGATCTCTAGCCTTCTCCTCCAGTGGGACAAGAGGTCCCTTCCCCAAAGTGTTATTGGTGCCCAGGAGACGAATGATCTTACTGTAGCAACTGTGCCCTCAGGACCTTCCATGCAGATGGTACCTTGACTCCAGAAGCTGGTAGTGGCTCTCCCGATGGCTAAAATTACCCCAGCAGCTGGAACCAGGGGCCATTCTTTTAGCCAATCAGAGAGGGAAATTATGATGATGTCAGCTCCTGTATCTAATAGTCCCAAGAGACATCTATTTCTCCCCCTACATAACAAAGCACAATTTAGAATGGGTCTATTTGGGCCCGTAATCTGTGCCCCCATTACCATTGGATCAGTTGGTGTGGTGATCATGTCCCGTAGGAGGTAGGCTCTGGCTGTAACTGTTCCTTTTGCAATGAAAAGTGGAGGGTATAAGCATAGAGCCTGGACAGTTATCTCCTGCAAAGACGTCAAGGCGAGTACCTCAGGTAGTAGAGTGAATGTCTGCATCCCTTCCCTGGTGTTGGTTAAAATCAAAATGTCTCTGGGATGTTCCTCAGGCCTGTATTTGCCTGTGGGAATATGGTGAACATAAATATCGTGGATTGGAATTGAAAAGGCTCCTACGAGCTGCCTTTAGGTTCCAGGGCAGAGCTGTCTTCTGTCGAGTTTTGTGCAGCGATCAAGCTGTCCCGCTGGATCTGAGAAGGTCGCTGTGCTGGTTCTCCACGATGTTGGGGAGAGTAGGGCGGAATGGCCTCGCATTTGGAGTCATTGCGCGGGGCCTTTCTGTGTCTGTGTGGGGTTTCCTGCAGGCCACCGGTTTAGCTGGTGTTGGAAAGCGTGTGGACGAGGGGGGCAGTGAGGACAGTGGCTGTGAGAGTTAGAAGGTTTCTTGTGATAGCCTTTATTTGTACAAATCTATTGAAAATGCCCCATCTCTCCACATATAATGCACGGTCCTTTTTCATGTTTGTTGTTGAAAAACTTGGGAGGCTACTAGCACCTCTACTACACCCTCACTGTAAGCCTTATATAGGCTGGCATCACGGTGTAAGGATGCCCTAATGGGGCATGCCTTGACCATTTGTCCAATGGTAGGTTTTGGGGAAAGTGATGTGAAGGATGAGAGAAGGACAAAAAAATGTACAGACATGCAAGGCATTGGTTTGAGTGGCCTGAGGGATTTATGCCTTTTATTAGAGACCAGGTCCCCTGGTGCATTCAGTTCCTGCATTTACCTCAGACTTCCTTGCTGGGTAAGGAGCTCAGCAGTGCTGAAAGCAGAGGCCTGTCATTTGTTTTCCCCATGGGATGGCAGTGGAAGTGCCCAGAGTGCACATTGAGAGGCACCTTCAGGGCTTCTCATGCCACGACACCAAAAGTAAATCGGTATTTTGGGTATTTTGAATGACATTTAATCCTTTGAAATATCTGCAGGCAGTGGTCTGAAACTGCTTTCTGGGCCTGCTGGTTGGAATCAGCTGTGAGGGGCTGAGGGCTGGCCTGATCCCGGTGCTGTGTCCCACTGGGAGCAGCCGCACAGGCTCACGTGCAGAGCAGGCACTGCCAGAGGCCCTGGAGATCTCACCTGCCCTGCAGCCACCTTTGTAAAGGTGGGTAAACCTCAGCTGGTGCTGACTTTCCCCTTGGACCCCTTGGTTTAGTCGCTATGGGGAATTTCTTTCCTGAAGCCCGTGGTATTTCCCCCTGGCAGGTGTGATAGGGATGCTTGGGGAGTGTGGGGCTTTGGGGGCAGCTGGCCGGGCAGGGGCTGAGCTCGGGGCCCTGTTGGGCCCATGGCCCCCAGCAGCAGCAGCAGCAGCAGCAGCCCCAGGGCACAAAGCCCTGTGCCCCCTGCCCAGCACAGGCTGCCCTGTCCCTGCAGCTGTCACCCGAGTGGGGCCCAGGGCCCGGTGGCCGCTGGCAGCAGCAGGAATGCGGGCAGGGTGAGGATGCCCTGGCTTGGCTTTTGTCTCTGGAACAATGCGGGCTCAGGGCAGTGCAGAGCAGGCTGGGAAGCAGAGCCCAGGGCGTGTGGAGGCTGCAAGGCTTAAAGATCAGCCCCTGCAGCAGCCCAGATGCAGGTGGCCCAGTTGCCAAGGCTGTGGGGGCCTTGAGAGTGTGCAGGTGGATTTTGCATGGCTGTGGCCTGCTGGCGGCTCTGGGCCCAAGCGTCCCTGTGGCTGCAGCAGGAAGGGTGGCTGAAGGTTTGCTGGCTGCTTTGGTGGCATGGCTGCAGGGGCCAGTGCTGTGAGAGCCCCCTGTGTGGGAGCTGGTGAGAGCTGAGCCCTTGGGGACAGCGCTGTGCCCCAGGGCAGGAAGAGCAGCAGTGCCCAGGGCCAGGAGTGGTGTCAGTGGGAGCCCCTGTGCACAGGGACCCCCAGCCCCGGGGTGGCTGTGCCAGCACGCTGAGAGACCTCCAGCCCTGGGAACGTGGAACAAGTGGAACCCACAAGTGTGCAAAGCCTGCCCATGCCCAAAGGAATGGCCAAGAGAAGTCAGGTTTTAAAAAGAAACAGTATTTATTTGCTGAAGATCGGCAAAACTAGTATTTACAAAACATGTGTCATTATAACAATCATTATAACAACAACAACAACAATGTACAGAAGATATTTACATGGGATCCGATGGGGTAACAATCTTCAAAATGTATTTACAGGGAACTTCCACCGTAGTCAACATATTTACAGGAAACTTCAAAACTTTCAAACATATTTACAAAGTTGTGACATCTGTGCCATCCTGTGCATGAGTCCTGTAAGAAAGGAAGCAGCAGAGCTGGAGTCAGCTGGCAGCACTGGGCCCAGCAGGGCTGGCAGCTGGGCCCCAGGGGCTGGGCCGGGGCTGGCAGGGCTGGCGTGGCCCCAGGCAAGCGCAGGGCAGGCCGGGGCTGGTGCTTGTGGCAGCACAATCCAGGCCCCCTGCGGGCACCGTGTCCCTGAGCGGGGCCATCCAGCCCAGCCCAAGCCTGGTGTCAGGGGACCCAGTGTGTGTGTGGGCAGGGTGTGGGAAGCATCTGCCTGTCTTACCTGTGGGGCACCATCTTCATCCAAGGACCATGGGCTCCTCCTCATCCTTCTCATCAACTTCCATGTCTTTGGTATCATCCTCCTCATCCACCTCCACCTCCTTGATGTTCTCCTCCTCGTCTACTTCCATGTCCTCAACAGGGGAGGACATGGAAGTAGAGGAGGCATCCACCTCCATCATTTCATCCTCTTCCAGCCCCTGGTCCACATCCATCTCCTCCACGGTGTCTCTGTCAGTCTGCAAGGGGCAGCACAATCTCCCAGTGGGCTTCCTGTCCCACACCATCCATTCCCACATGGCTGCAGCCTGCCCAAGCCAGGTGCTCCCTGCCTGGCATGGCACTGTACCTCCATTGGCACAGCAGAGCACATCCTGCAGGATTGGCGCTCCAGAGCCAGCAGCGGGGAAAGCCCAGGTAGCAGCAGCAGCTCAGCGCTGAGGGTCAGAGCCCAGGGTGAGCAGCAACTGACCCTTGGCAGCCGTTGCAGTGTCTGCTGTGCTGGTTTCCAGGTCCTGGATGTTCCACCTGGAACCCTCTGGGAGCTGTGATGTCACTGAAGATTCAGGGGTGCTGTGCAGTGGGAGATGGGGATGGCAGAATGATCCAATCCTTGAATGGTTTGGCTTGGAAGGGACCCTCAAGATGATGTGGTTCCAAGCTGAGCAAGCTCCCAGCAGAGCAGGTGGATGCGGCCCCTGTCCCACCTGGCTTTGGACGTTGCTGGGGATGGGAAATCCACAGCCTCTCTGCACTGGTCCCTGTGTCAGGGATAAGCCCCCTGAGAGTAAAGAACTTCTTCCCATCATCAAATCTCTTCCACCTCTTGCAGTTGGATCCCATTCCTCCTTGTCCCGTCACTAAAGTTCCTGACCAAGAGTCCTCTCCCACTTCTCTGTAGTCCCTTCCCTCACTGGAAAGGTGCTGAGGTCTCCTGTGACTCTCTGTACAATGTTCCTATGCTGAAATCTGCAAGTTGAGGCTTGTAGGCCCTCTGCAGTTATATAGTGGCACTGGGGTGGTTCCTTAATTGCAACACGAAATTCTGAGGTATCAATTCATCAGCTGTTTTTATTGTGGTGGGATCTGAGAATTTGGGTCAGCAGAGCCCTGTATTGTCACGGGGAGGTGTCTGTGAGCCTGACACAGAATCCAGCACTCAGACTAATCCTTTTCTTGAGTATGGTAGGTTTTTTCATTCCTTTCCTCCTGTCCTTAGCCATTGGTAGAATGTCACAGTGAAAATAGAATTGAGGCCGTTTTTCACTCATTACATGTTCTTGTTTTTTTTGTTTCTTCTGCAAGACTGGGCAAGGTTGATCTCGATGCAAATTCATTCACATCTGAGGAGCTTAAAAAGGCCTTGGCTAAAA
This sequence comes from Melospiza georgiana, assembly GCF_028018845.1. Lineage (NCBI taxonomy): Eukaryota > Metazoa > Chordata > Aves > Passeriformes > Passerellidae > Melospiza > Melospiza georgiana. The sequence goes on from NC_080444.1 coordinate 16,620,350, forward strand.
TGAAGGAAAGTGAGAAGGCAGAAAGGAAGGTGAGTTTCCCATTTCTAAAGCAATGCACATTGCAGGGATCTGAAAACACCCTGTTACACTCTGCTGAAACACAATGGTTAAAATGATTGCTTGGAAAACACTGTGCAAACTAATTTTGTGGTGAATATGGACCTGAAATACCTTTATTAACCTGTTAGTGATATTGTTCCCTGACTTTTCTGTACGACTCGAAGATTCTGTGAGTGGTTTGGGTTGGATAGGACCTTAAAGCTGATCCAGTCCCACCCCTGCCATGGGCAGGGACACCTTCCACTATCTCAGGTTGCTCCAAGCCCCATTCAAGCTGGCCTTCGACATTTCCAGGGATCCAGGGGCAGCCACAGCTGCTCTGAACAATGTAATTTATCTGTTTCACTGCAGCTCAATTCACAAAAATGTCTGCAGACCACAAAGGGAACTGTATTGCAGCTGATGGTATTTACAGAGGGTATTTTCCTTTACTCTCCTTGCTTTGGGTTTCCAACCTTGTGCTCTGGATAGCAAAACCCAAGTGGCCATGGTGAAGCAGGGGCTGACGTTTCCTTACACAAGCTCCAAGTTGTCCATTTAGTTACAAAACAACCCACAACCCAAAGTAAATAGGTGGGAAGATGTGTGACTCATCAGGTGCATCAGAGCCTCTTTCCCTTCTCCCCCTCAGCAGTATTTCTTTAACCCTCGCTCCTCCTGCTGCCTTGGTCTTGGCTCACTCAAAAATTGAAAGAGGAGTCAAGGCTCTAAAGTTCTGGTGTCACAGAAGGGCTTTTTCTCCCCTTATGTGGCAGCACGGCATGATTTCATTTGCTGGAGATTATTTCCATAGCAGCATTGCTGATTGATTGCAGGGCTGCTGAAAAGGGCTGCTGGAAATGAGGATCATTGAAATGCAAAAATTAGTGATACTCTATTAGGTGAAAATAAGCCATATTTTAAAACCCCCTGTTAGAATAGCTTTTGTCCCAGCAACTGGGCTAAAAGCAGCTACATCTAATGGACCTAAAGTATTCCATTTGCAGTCACTCCTGCAGAGAGCAAATCCATCCCTGAAGGCTCAGTGTCAGAGGAAATGGAGTTACATCGAGCCTCTCTGTGCTCCGGCAGAGGCAGCTCGGGGAGGGATGGGTTGGGTGTGGTACCTCTGGTAATTTATCATTCCATTGACACAGCTTTCACCTCCATTGCTCACTTGGTTTTCCTCCAGCCCTCTCTGATCCCTCATGGGGAGCAGGACAGTGCAAACCCTCCAGCTGAGGCTCACTCCGCATACAAACACATCTTGGCATTTGTGACAAATGCCTTCCAAAAGGGGCTTTCTGCCTTTCTCCTGTCCTTGGGGCAGCCCAGCTCCAGCATGGCCTCTCTGCTGCTTCTGTCCCCTGCAGCAGCAGGCTCTGTCCCCAGTGCCACCAGTGCTGATGTTCCTGCACCTCTGGGGCTCTCTGAGATCTCTGACAGAGCCTTTCCTCCTCACCACATGTTTTGTGTCAGCTCTCTGTTCAGGGCAGCCCTTGGGGTGCTGTTACTGTGAGGGAGATGAGCTCAGGACAGGCTGTGTGCTGGCCAAGCCCCATGGCACAGCACGTCAGCTGCCCCCAGCTTATCACTGCTCCTTCTGCCTCCCTTTCTGACAGCTTCTGTCCTCACACCTCTCCCTAGGAGATAGACCCTTCCAGGAATTTGCTCAACGCTTGGAAAGGCAAAAGCATCTTTGTCTGTGTCTGAGAACTCCTTGGAGTCACTGGGCACTTTGGGCTGGATGGGACCTCTGGAGCTCTTCAGCCTCATGTCCAGTTCCAGAGAGGGTCAGCTGTAAGATCAGGGAGGTGCCTCAGGGCTTTTTGCAGCCAGGTTTTGAGAAGATCCACTTGCAGGCAAGCAGAGAACAGCAGTACTGCTGCCTGTGGTCTTGGTGTTGAATTGGATGGAAATGGGATGTAGAAATAGTGCACAAATGCTGTAGAGAAGTAGAAGTGGTGCACAAAGCCCTACTGTTCACTCATATTGTGGGTATATCACAGCTAACTGGGTTCCTGGGCTTCTCAGAAGGACCCTGCCCCTGCACCTCTGATGTAGAGCAATAAATCCATTGGCACAGACAGCCAGGTTCCCTTTGTGAATTTTGGGGCTGGCATTCCTTTCTGTGTCTGTCTTGTCTCTCTTCATCTCCTATCTTGTTATCTCACATCTGGTTTTTCCTCCTTTTGTTTCCAAGGCCCGAGAGGAAGAGGTGAGGAAGAAGTTCCGGCCCATAGAACAGCTGAAGGAGGAGTTTGAAAAGCTGAACATGAAGATAGAAACAGATTATGAAATTATGGTTAAATTAATCAGCAAATTCAACAGCTCTGCCTCCACGCTGGATGAGAAAGTCGCGGCGCTTTATGATCTCGAATATTATGTTCACCAGGTAACAAGAATGCCTCAGTAACTACCGTGTAAAATCCAGGGGATACGGTGTCATAAACGGGGCTTTATTTTTCTTATCAGTATCAGGTAATACAAATTGCTTAATTACCATAATCCTGGGACAATAACAGACAGCAGAGGACTAGTGCAGGCTTATTTTATATCCAGGTTGGAATTAATCATCGCTTGTGCCAGGAGCCAGCAGTATCCTGGTGGTTGCCTGATTTGTTGTCTGTTCTCAGGCTGGTTTTCTTATCCTCTCTTTTTCCTCTTTTCCTCTTTTATCTCCTTAGTGTTACAAAATGGGGTTTTAGCTGCCATTTTTGGGTAAGTAGAGTGGTGGTTGCCCAGAAAATAATTTTCTTTCTGCTTCCATGGAAAGCTGCCGTGGTTGATGGTAGGTGCCCTTATATCAGTTCACAGAGAACGTCTTTGTACCAGGAAAGGTGACAGCCACCCAAAACCCCCTATTTTGTCTTGGTGTGAGTAAGCAGTGGCAAGCAGAGCCTCGCTGTGCTAATTAGCTCTGTGTGAGGGTGAACATATTTCCTGGCATCTCACTTCCTCGGGTTTGTGCTCACACTTTTCCCCCCTCTCTCTGATCTCTCTTGCTCTGCTTTCAGCTCACACATTCCTACCTCCCCTTGGATGCAGCTGCAGGCACAGAGCTCTGCTCCCCTGGGCTTGGTGCCTGCCTTGGTGCCACCCCTGGGAGGGTGTCTGGGCATCCAGCCTCTGCTCTGCTGTGTGGGAAGGGACTTGGCTTCTCCCTCCCCAGTGACTGGGGAGAGTCTGGAGTGCACTGGGAGAGTTTCCAGCAGCACTTTGTCATTTCAGAGGGTGAATAGGACAACTCTTGGGAGGTGCCAGTGCAAGCCCTTTCACTGGAACAGCACTTGTTGAACCAAATGTGGTATTTGGAGGCAGGTAGCTGAAGTGTTGCTGCTGTGAGAGAGAGAGTCCATGTGCCAGCTGATACAAGTGTTATTTCCAGGGCTCTTTGTCTTGAATTTCCACTCTGAATTGTCATTGTGGGCATGCAGAGGCTTCCTTGCTGTTTGTTCTCCCTGCTTTTGTGTCACTGACGGCATCTGTGTGACTCAGAGAATAACTGTGAACAATGGGCACCCAAAGAGCTTCATATTTGTACTCAGGGCTAATCTTGCCTGATTAAGGGTGCCAGAGCATCAGGCCATTGTGCTAAAAAGCAACCCCCAAATGCCCTGGCATGCCTTGAATTCCAGCATAGCGATCTGGACTATTCCAGCAGAAAATCCCTGCAGCACAGGATGGGGCAAACAATTTCAGAATGGCAGAGGAGCAGGGACTGGAGCATCAAAGGGAAGCACATGCAGCATCAAAGGGGTCAGAGAGGGGGAATGGCAGGAGGCTGGCAGGAGCACAGGGGCTCCTTTGTGCGCCGATCACAGCGCTGCTCTGTGCCCGCGCTGTCGGGGCAGATGGCTGGGCAGCACCTTCTCGTCAGGCAGGAAGCTGATAAGAAATATGACTTGTCTCTAAGCCAGCATGGCTTTTCCTCCTCTTTCTTCTTCCAGTCAGTTGAATGCGTCCAGAGCATTATCTCTGCTTGGGACTGACTTTAGCAGCAGTGGCTTAATGTAATTACTGAACAGCAGCCAAAGGACGCTGGTGCCGCATAACCCTGGAAGGGCTGAACTGCCAGGACTCCTCTGCAGCGAGTCACAGCCCTGCTGTGGGAGCAGGGGATCCTTGCAGGTGTGGGTGGCCCAGGACAGATGTAGGGCCACTTTGCAGGTCCCACCTTCCCCAGCCTCCATCAGAGCAGTACCATGCCGTGCCGTGGCTTTTCAGAACTGTTCAGCTCCCGGCCATCCTGCTGCTGTCTCTGGGACACGGGATGCCCTGTGGAGTGGAAAATGCCATGCCCTGGAGGGCGTGCAAGCAAAGGCTGCTCCCTGCTCTGTGCCATGGTCACCCTGGAGCAGTGGGTGCGGGGCAGCTCGTGCCTCGGAGCGTGCCGTGGGAGCCATGGCTGGTGCCCAGCCCGGGGAGATGCTCTCTCCTGCCTTTGAAGAGTCAGCCCAAGGGCTCTGCCTTTGCTCAGCTTTTGGTTGCCAGCTCTGGTTTGCTTCTCCTCAGCCACGATTCAGCTTGGCATGTTCGGGAGCCCGTCTTGGAGAAGGAGTAGGAGGGTTTGGCTTGCTGGGTTATCTGTAATGCATAAAACCCAAATGCAAATGTGAAGAGGGCAGAGCGTAACTCATAAACAGCATTCACGGTGCTTGCACAGCAGTGTGTGGAGCCAAGACCCGTTCTCAGGCATTGCAGGCTCTTTCTCTCAATTATTTACTCTGCTTATCTTCCCCTCTCCTCTGCTCTGACATGCTACACCATCTCTCTCTGCTAATTTCCTCTCCATCGTGTGCAGTTGACATGCTGCTTTCCCTCGCTCTTGTTTTCTAACATTTTCTCTCTCACCTTCCCTCCCTATTTTCTTTCTCCTCCAATTCAAACCTGCTCCCTGAATAACTGCTGTCATATTTGCTCTTCTCCCACCCCTCCCCTCGCCTGCTTTGCCTGTGTACTTTACTCAAGAGCTCTTTTGATCTTTGGTTTTTCTTCTGTGCCGATTTCAGTGGACTGAAGTGAGGTAGGAGCTGCTGCCTTGCAGCATCCACTACTCCCCAGAGAGGTTAATACCTTCAAGTTGTTAAGTTTGGGGATTTTGTTAGTTTTAGAACTGGAGCTCTCACAACAGACTCTGGTTAAAAAAGATAAACACATCTTCAGAATAAGCTTTACAGCACAACAGCACAATTTACATTCTGCTGTTGTGGTGTCTCACTGACGCTGGGGCAGCACAAAGGACTCTGGTGCTGCTGAGGTTACAGCAGGGGATGGTTTTACCACACCAGCTGCTGGATGCAAATTCCTGCCTGTCCATACATTCCCTCTCATGCAGAAGTCAATGTCTGATTCCAGCACTAAACCAGTTTTTACACAGGCTGAGTAATAAAAGGACCCACTGGCAGCTGAAATTGGGTTGCTGCATAGATTTCTTTGTAGATAAAGTTGGGTCTGCAGAAAAGTGAGAGCTCTGGCAGGCCTGGTTTATAGGGATAGTTAAAAGAACAGCATCTGAAAGGATACAAAAGCTGCTGCAAATCCTGAATCAGCCCCAGCAGACCTGCAGAGAGCAGCTTTGCAGAGGGACAGGTGTGTATTGTCCCACTGGGGAGCAGAGATGAGCTGGAGCTCCCCAGGTCCTGCTTTGGTTGGTAACGACAGACCTGTAGCACACAAAGCTTCTTCTTCTCCTGGGTACCTGAAATATCTGACTTAGGGCCAATTTTGATGAAGGTACATGGTTGAGATAAATATAACACTGAGCATGAAGTCATTGACTAGAAGAGGGTCCCACATGCCCTGCATGGCTTGTGGTCCTGTTCCACCTCATCAGGGGGTCGGCTTGCCCTGCTGATAACTCATTTTTATATTCTGTTTCCATCAGCCAACGATTGCTGTTGTGTCCCTGTCTTTCAGAGAGATATGTCGAATTTCTAAACCTGATTTTTCTGTGCAGGCAGAAACTGATTTTTCTGTGCAGGCAGTTCTGAGCATTCATCAGATCCTCTTTTAAACTGAAAAAAAAAAAATCATTGAATAGCAAAATGCATCGATTTGACTTTGGACTGAATTTTGTACTTGAAGTAGTTTGTGCTGTTTCTCTAAATTTTGTCTGTGAGCACTCAGAGCCTTTTCTGATCTCCTCTCCAAGAGCAGATGCCCGCTGGGACTGTGCCTGGCTAGCCCCTGATCCACTTAGAGCCAGAGGCTGATGAATTCCCACTAATGTGCAAACTTTTCCCTACTGGCAGTTAATCCATTATTGTTTGCTTAGAAAAGTCATTGTGGGGCTGCTCCCTGGGGAAGCTCCTGGATGACCCCTTCAGGCTGGGACTGGCTTTTTCCTTCCTTGTCCATGGGAAGTTGTTAATGGAACTCATGAAGAACTCCCAGAACTGCCCATGCTCCTCGCTCCCATGCCCCCTTTGCACCCTGTTAGTGCTGACAGGCTCCTAAACATCCCTGACTCCTGGCGCTACAATTACAGCATCAATTAATTAACTTCATTTGCAAAACATGCAATTCCTTGGATCCCTAGTAAAGGCCTGCTCAGGGGAGAGCAAAGAGCTGGAGTTTTTTGACATCAGCAGATATATCGAATTGCCAAAATACGTGTCAAGAGCAGTTTTGATAGCTATAATCAAAGTATTTGAGTTTCCAGTGATGCCTTCTGAGTGTGACAATGTCCTCCCACGAGGACACTGTGCCTGGGCAGCTGTGACATCTCTGCTCGTGGGCAGGGCTGTGCTGAGCTCAGCCACAGCCATTCCCTCAGAATTTTTAATTCATTGTAAAACTGCCTGCTGGTCAGAGCAGGAGGGAAGGGATGCTGTGGGTGTGAAGGGAGTTGTTCTCCAGGGGCTGGGGCTTTGTGCTGATGGAAGCTGCTCTCTCCCAGGTGGACAATGCCAAGGATTTCCTGTCCATGGGTGGGCTCCGGCTGGTGATCGAGGGGCTGAACAGCAGTGAGGCCTCGCTGAAGGAACACGCTGCCTTTGTCCTGGGAGCTGCCCTGTCCAGGTGAGACCTGCCCTCACCTGTGCTCTGTGCCTCTCTCCACCTCCCTTGGTTTATTTCTGATAGCAGAGACCAAAAGCTGTGTTGTGACACACCACAAAACTGTCTTGTCCCCTTCCTCGCCCTTGCAACATCTGTTTCCCCTTCTCCTCAGTGTGTCCTTATCTTGCTCATTGGACACATCCAGAAGTAATGTGGTGTCAAATCTATGATTGTTTCTTGGTTTCCCTGGGCTCCCTGTTTCTACAAAGTCCAAGGGGGGAATAATTCTCCTTCTGTCCCACTGACAGCTCTCTCTGGGGGAAGATGTAACAGAGGGTACAGTTACAAGCACCCCAGTGAGCACCTTTGTCCTTCCTCATCCTTGCTCGTGGGCTGCCTCAGGATGGCAAGCTGCTGATTTGAGCAGCTCCCGTGGTCTTCAGAGAGAGATTTGGGCCCCATGGACATGTGCCTCTGACATCAAAGGCGTGTTGATTAGATGTGGGGTCAGGAATAAGGGTCAGCAGCCAGAATCCAGAGGAGACTGACCTGCAGGATGTTTGAGGTTCAGGGCAAGGAGCCTGCTCTTCCTTATGCTGGGGGATCCTGTGTAGTGCTGGCTGCAGGAGGTATCCTGTGGGCTCCATGGGTTTTCCTGGTGCCCCCTTTTTTATTTATGGGTTTTGGGGCTTTGCAGGGGATGTGTTGCTCATTCAGAGGTGCAGAGGCTTTAGAAATGCATTGGATGGACTCAAATTCAGGATCAGAAGTGCAGAGTGAAAATTGAAGGTCAGGACTGTTTTATCTGCATATTTCTACACCTAAAAATACAGTCACCTTCTCCAGCATCATAAATTATTTATGGCCTAGTCTAACACATGGTGCATGCACAGACCTGCATTTACTTGGCAATCTCATATGCAATGCAGTTGGCCCTCAGCGTGTGTGGAGTGATGGGCCTCGTGGACAGGAGCAGGTACCCAGGTTTATACCAGGGAAGGATCCAGCTTCTAGTCTGAAACAGAGCCTGATTTAAGGATGACAGGAAGATACATCAGAAACAAAACCTGCTCTTCATATTCTGGTGTATCTTTGTCTCTGAAACAATACCAGAGTGGTTTGCTCAGGTTCTTTATGTAGACACTTTCTGCATACAGAGAAGATCATGCAGAGGGTCTGGAAACATTTGCAGGTAACTTGTGAAATGACAGGGGCTGCTAAAGAGCTTCTTTCCAGATGTACCTGCCATGACATGGCCAGGACTCCAGAAATTCATTGTCTCATGGTACCTGACAGTGTAGCAGTGGCCACAAGAGTCACACTTTTGTGTAGTGTTTCTTACTCAAGTGCAAAAATCTTCTTTGGAGAGAGCCTCTCATCTGATATGACAACATTAAACTGCTGCTTTGCAAACTTGTGGACCTTTTTTCTTTGAAGGACATTCTGGCAGATGGTAATTTGGAGTGGTTTGGATGATACATTGTCTGAGAGCTCTGCTCCAAAATGTGAGGGATATTATGCCTTGGTTTGAGTTTGCTTTTTCTCCCCTTGCTGTGCTTAAGCTTTCTCAGTAGACACCTACATGCCAACTTGTCTGCTGTGTGCTCACTTGTTTAATTCGTTTGTTCATACATTTTCTCAGCTTACTCCATGCTCTAGTTAAACTGTTGGGGGCATTTCAGGTACTTCACACAGCATTTTGTGTTTTTCTGAGGGCTTTTTTTTATTTCCTTCCCTCATGGTTGCTCCTGAGAGCCTTAGAGAGGTGGTAGGGCTTTCCAGTAAATTCCCAGAGGTGTCACAGCTCGCTGGGCTGCAGGGACATGATCTGCTCTGTGCTTGTGTGCCTGGGGCTAGTGTCAGATCCTCTGCTGGATGCTGAGCCTGGGAAGAGGCAATGGTCTGCTGCTCACCAAATGGGTCTGTGGCCACCTCCCAGGTCTCTTCAGCCAGGCTGGCTCAGGCCAGTGGTTTCAAGCCAGGCAAACATTCCCAGAGGGAAATCTGGGCATGATGAGAGCAGCTCCAGAGCCTGGCACAGGAGGTCAGTAACTCCTGGCACAGCTCAGTCTGGAAGAGGGAGTTTGGCCTTGTCTGTAGACAAGTGTTTAACACAGGAGGAAACCACTGGACACAGAGTGATTCCAGACATGCCTGGGACACATCCAGAACTTTTCAGCTCTCAGAAATACCTAGATCTTCTCCAGATTTGCACTGTCCTTAACTCTGCTCAGGTAGTCAAGCAGGTAAGGGATGGAACAAACAGCTGCAGCCCCCAGGTCCTGCCTGCACATGGCCCTGCCAGGACCTGGCTCAGAGCTCTGGCTGTGCTGGAAGCCCATTGGAACAAAAAGCTTTTCCAGGGGATCAGCATCTTTAGCCAACAGGCCAGGGGGCTGGCCAAGACTTGGATCAGCAAAGGCAGCAGGAGGAGAAGGCACAACAGGGCCAGCTCAGGATTTCCCCTTCTGATATTATCGCTCCTATTTATTTGGCTTAAAGCAGACTTGAAAAGCAGCCATAGCACAGCATGACTGGGACCTCAGGGCACAGGGTCCCAGGTCCAGCTGCCAGGGTCTGACCTCCTGGCATCCATCTGCCTCTGGGAGCCTCTGCCACAGGAGAGGCAGATATCTTCACTTGACAGGGAGGAAATCAAGGTTTCATCTCATGTTTCTCTTATATGTCCTTCACTTCAGGCATTTGGGTTTTAATTGCTGAGTCTGTGACCAAATCAAACATCATTCCATCTGGTGGAGTTCTCTGAGCAGTGCCCTTATTGCAAGTCTAAAACCTCATCACACTCTTACTGTTTTTCAGCCTTTAACAAAATGTTTTTCCATTCAGCAGTTTGCAAAAGTAAACTTCATTTGAACAATCCTCAAGTGCTCTGATTGCAAATAAAAGTTAAATGCACTAACAAAAATAATTGCTAGGCATGTGGGGTTGTACATTTAGGTATCCATAATTCACTAACAGTATATGCCAATACACAGCATTATCTGGATTTCCAGTGATTGCATTAGCATAAAAGCATGTTAGAATTTATCCTGTGGTACTAACATTTAAATATATATAAGTATGAAATATTAAGATCCAGCATTTTGGAGGCAAGTGAAACTACTGTCTGTAAAATGTTCCTGCATATTTTGAAGGTACACTCCAGTATCTTCGCATGACAATCAGCATTCGCACCATTGGGTCCAAACATTACAAAAATGTCAATGTTTTATGCAAAGAGGAGCTATATTAAGCTAAAAAAGATTGCTGATGAGAGAAGTGTCTTCTGATGTCCTCTGAGCTATTTACAGGCAGCATCTCCCTTTGTTCGTGGCACAGCCAGGCCTCTGTGCAATCTGTATCTCCATGTTTCACAAGAGTGGAAATGTTAGCCAGAAAGGATTATGTGTGTGATTAAAACCTCCATTTTTGAAAATTTTACCTACAGGAAATGTTTTTCCACACCAATAATTTGAACATTTTAGTATTTTGTAATAAAAGGATTTTTGTAATCCGTTTAGAAGGGGAATAATAATTTATGTTGAATGACTTCTTGAAGCTTTATCCCAAATGCTCCCTGTGTACTTAGGGATGAGTTGGAGGTGAGGATGGAGAGAAGTTAAGCTGTAGGACCTTCAAGGCAAAGGGAAGCAGTTTGTATTTCATGGGGACAAGGCAGAAGGCTCAGAAGGTGAGATTTTGGCATGGCCAGAGTGGGGAACTGGGAGGGCAGCCACTTGTGCAGCTGCAGTGAGAGACTCGTGGCATTTTGGCCAGACCTTCCAAAGCCCACCCCGTGGGGTGGCCAGGGACAAGGATGTCCCACTGATGGTCCAAGCTGACATGTGCCATGTGTCCTAGAAGGGCACAGGACAGTCCCAGCACAGCCTCTGCCCACAAGCCCAGCACTGCTGGGCTCTCACTGTTCCCTTTTGGCCCTGAATGCTAAAATAATGTCACAGGGCTTGGTAAAGGCTTGGGAGTAAACTCATCACTGGGGAGAATTGAAGCATGATCCTGTAGCCACACACAAGAGTTTTCCATGGATTGTCTTAGCTGTTTCCCAGAGATTAAACCCCTTAAGGGATGATCATGTGCATCCTGAATACCCCATTTACTATTATTTGTATCACCAACTGTGAGGCTCGTTCAGAGCTTGCCCCACTCTGGTAAAGCCAAGAGAGGCACAAAACATGTGTTTACTTCTCAAGAGAAACCTCAGAGAAGCTCCTAGAGTGATGGGCTCTGATTCCTCCTGCTGTACTGAGGAACTCAGCATCGTGGGATCCACCTGGTTTTGCTTCTGCTTTTCCATTGTTTTTTCTGAGGGAAGAGGGATGTGGCAATGCTGTCTCCTTGCTCCGTCCAGCAGTCCCCTGGTGGTGCCCATTTTCCCAGAGCACAAGACTTCCCTGCTCTGTTGGAGAAGCAGCAGCCCCTCCAGGATGCCTCTGACAAGAGGAAAGAGCTTCCACCAGATTTAAGGGGTTTGAGTTAGGTCCAGCTGTGCACTGAAACTGGTTGGTGCTCGCTTAAATAACACAGAGGCCCAAGCAATAAACCCAGGAAAAGTAAAATTAAAGACCTTGCTTCAATGCTGTCTTGTAAGGACATAAGAATTTCTGTGCAGAGAAATAAATCTGGTTAGCTTAACAAGCACTGTCCCTACCCATTTATTTCCAATCCATCTTCATCCCTTCCTCCTCCAGCTTTTCCTTTTACATCCTGCAGTATTTGCCCATCTCTTTATCCACTTTTCCTGATTTTTTCAGTGGCCCTGTTTGCCCACACCATGTGTTTGCCATCTCCCAGTTGCAGTAATTCCAGCTCCACTCTTTGACTGCTTATAATTTCTTGCTTTGTAGATTGTCTCCTCTATTTTCATTTGAACTCCTGACTTGTGTGAAGTTATCAGCCTCACTGCACTTAATTTCAAATTAATTTGATTGGGTCACCTCCATTTTTTTCTGTAATGATAATGAACTCAACCTATTTAGCCTTTTCCCATTATGAAAACCTTAACAAAAACTGCAGTGCAGTATAAATGGGTGTTTCATCATTGTGGTTAATTACACAGAAGAATAAATCCCTAAACATTTTTCAGCCTCTGAAATCTAACAAGGAAGTGTAATTAACAATTAAAGAGTAAACTGCCATCCTTGTGCTCTCAGGAAGACAAGGAGGGAAAAGTCTAGAATCTAAGGTTTGCTCCTGGGTTTTTAGGGAGAAATATTTGGGGCAATGCTGATGGCTGGGAGTGGCAGGGGGTGAGGGCAGGCCCTTGTCTTGTGCCAGGTGTGTTTTCCCAGGTGCCTGTGGCTGCTGGAGAGGGGATGGACACCTTGGCCTCAGCTGAGGGACTGGGCTTAGGCTGAGGACATTGTCCTTTCTGTAAAACAGGGGAATTCTGCAGTGAGTTCTCTGGCTTGGGCTGGTGCTGTGAGAGGACACAGAGGTCAAGCAGTGGGGATGAAATGTGTGTTTGGCCTCACACCCCATGTGGGCCGTGAGCTCCCACACACTCCCCCAGCACTGGGCTCCACTGGCTTCTCCCCCTTACCCGGGGTCAGGCAGGTGGCCTTGTCCTCCTGAGTCCTTCACACAGCACTGGGTGCTCCCAGAGCCTGCAGGGCCTCCTCAGTCCACAGCTGCTGGTGCTCTGAGAGCTGTGGGAGGTGTCCTGCCCTGCAAACACAGCCCCACAGAACAGCCAGTGCTGCCCAGGGCTGTGACAGGCATGGGGAGCACCAGGAAGCTGCTCCAGCAGAGCTTCAGCAGGGAGGGAAAGACTCATCACAGCCAGCTCATGCATTATATAAAACATGTTGTTTCTGTCTCATCGTGTTTAGTAAATGCTCTCTGCTGAAGCCTTTGAGTTATTGTGGTGGTTTCCATTTAAAATACATGTTCAGGCTGGTTACCTAATCACTTTCTGCCAAAAAAACCAGCCCAAACTTGCTGTTTCCCAGTGCAGACATGGTTCTGTAGCTGGACACAACATGTATTCCTCTGTCTCTTCAGCCACTATTCATTCATCCTTCTTGTTCTCTACAATTCCCTGGCAGGAGGGTGGAGCCAGGCAGGGGTCGGTCTCTTCCCTCAAGTAACAAGCAGTAGGACATGAGAAAACAGCCTCAGGTTCTGCCAGGGGAGGTTTAGATTAGGGAAATTTTTTTTCACTGAAAGGGTTGTGAAGTACTGGAGCAGCCCTGGAGGGGTTGAAAAGCTGCACAGATTTGGCACTTAGGGACACAGCTTAGCAGTGAACACGGTGGTGTGAGATTAATGGTTGGCCTTGATGATCTTGGATGTCTTTTCCAGCCTAAATGATTTTGTGATCCTATGTTTTCTGTTTATCCTTTTTACTACAGCCTGTACACTCTGCTAATGCCTTCACAGGCTTCAGAGATTTTCCTCCCTAACCACCTACATTATTTTCCTGACCTTGGCATGTTCTCTGCAACCTCTGCAAGCAGTAGTTGTAGAGCACTTACCAAGAGGAGGCACCTGCATTTGCTCTTTGCTATGGGAGGGTGCAGATCCCATCTCTGACTCTGTAGGTCCTGCTGCCTGCACCCTCCTAGCCCATCCTGATGGTGGCTTTTGTTGGATTTCATTGCCAACTGGCAGAACTGGGCTGTTAGAGGGATGTTGGGGGGCTGCCTATGCCTCTTGTGGCCTCTGTTCTGGATTTAGCCATATTTTCTCTCCCACTCCTCTCCTTGTGCTGAGGAGAGGGCAGCAGATCTTTCACAGGAGGCAAAATAACACAAACCAACAACTGCAGGCTCCCATGGCATCCAAGAACAGGCTTTGGCCATCCTGACTGAAGAGGGATCAACCTCTTTTCCAGGTTAGCATCTTCCAGCCTACCTGTTCTCTTAATACAGTGCTTTGATAAGTTTTCTCTCATCTGTCTATTCATGTGCTTAAAGATTCCTTGAAACAGGTGATTATTCATCCATGCAGACAGCTCCTCAGGCCTTCCACCAGACTGCTGCCAACCTCAGCTGCTTTGAGGCTCTCCAGGTGTTTGCACGGGATGATGAGAGAAAACAACAACTGACTGGAAATTATCTCTTTCTGAAGAAACTCCTCATCACTGTTAACTACTTGCTCTTCCCTCAGGTGCTGACATTCTGTGTCTTCTGAGCTGGGTTTTGATGCCCCTTTGTTTTAGATAATCTTTTTTTCTGCTTGAAAGGAGATGTCCAGCAGAGGCCCCCAGAGCAGCCTGGCATGTTTTGGGAGGGGATGACTCCCTGGCAGCCGTGCAGCCCTCTGGGCCCTGATGCTCAGGGCAGCTGTCTGTGGCCACCTGATGTCCCAGGGGAGCTGGGCCCGTGGCAGCCCCTCCCTGAGGGCAGCTGTGTCCCCATATGGGCTGGAGGAACGCTCTCACAGCCGCTCCCCACCGAGGCTCGGCCCCTCGGTGCCACTGCCGGAGCCCTGAATAGATTTGAAAACTAATTTGCTGCTCAGAGCATCAATAGATGTACGTCACTTGTCCTTTCTGCTGCATTTAATGAGTTTCCAAGGTACTGCAGCCAGTTCCAGAAGGCTGCCATCAAAGGATCTTGGCTTCCATCAGAATCCTCGTGCCCCTCAGCGCTCTGCACTTCTCACGTCTCACATGTCTCTTATGAATTCAACGCAGAGCACATCGTATAATTTCTTGCAAACATCCTTTCCAGACTGTCTCTCCTTTTTTCCTGAATGCCTTGAACACAGGGCATGAGAGAGAGCAAGGGCTCTTCCTGCAGTGAGGTGGTGTTAGCTGGAGCCCAGGCGAAATGTGGGTCATGCTAAACGTCCTGTCACTGCTGCTCCCCACGGTCATGACTCTCTCAGTTATTCCCTCCTGGGGCTCACCATAACTGTTCCCTTCTGTTAATCATCCTGAAGCTGGCTTTGGGCATCCCAGCCTCAGCTGTCACCATGTGGGACAACACCTCCATGTGGGTGAGGAGGGTGCTGCCAGACTGACAGCCAGGGGACAATGGGCACAGCCCTGCAGTGGCAGTTCCAAGGGACAGATCATTAATCCGTAGCTGCATCTGCTGAGATCAATAATTAGGGCTGTTGTTTTGTAAAACCCCCCAGATCCACACGGGAATTGCCTTATTGAAGTGGACATGCAGGCCTGGCTGGCTGGAAAGGCCCCGTGGGGGGATTGCAGAGGAAGGAACACAAAACCCAGGTGCCAGCAGTGTGCTGACATGTAAATGAGGTTTCCTGAAGCCTTTAGCAGCTCAAACCTGCCATACACGATGAACCACAAGGGTTCTTGGGTTTTATCTATTTCTGTCACTGCAACAGGGAGGGTTGGAGAGGGTTTCTGGGTGCTGGTCCATGCCTGGATGCTGCTGCCAGCATCTCTCTGCTCGAGGCTGCACATGGGAGCCTGTGTGAGCTCCTCTGCATGTTCCTCCTCTCCTTCTGGAAGCAGGTTGTGTTATATTTCCATACATACTTTGTCATAAAAGCTCCTAAATATGATTTTTGTTTGTTTGCATACCTTGCAATGAGCAGGAACTCACCTTAGTTGTTTTCCAAATTAATACCCCGCTGGTTTTACTTAACAAGGTGTTTTTTCCAAGCTGAGAACAGTAACGACTCTGAGATTTCTTTTTAAAAAATGCATTTTCTTCTCAGGTACTTCATATTGAAATCTGTCTTAATTTCAGTTCAGCTAGTGTGTGAAAACACACGGTGTGGCATTATTAGTCCCTGAAGGAATAAAGACAGATGGAGCCCAAAATGGAATTGGCTTTATGATTAATTGAAACCTTCAAGAGTGCAGTGGAGTCAGGGCTTGGTCCTGCCCTGGCAGCACCTGGGGATCAATTCAGCAGGCTGAAGAGCTCAGGGGGAGACACACAGCTGTCACCTGGCAGAGCCAGCCCCGAGCTGTGCCCTCCCGGTGGGACCTGTGGCTGGAGGAGGGCAGGGTGGCCCAGGTGTGGGCAGGGGGCAGGGAGGGATGGTGGTGTGTCGGGGTCCTTGTGTGGATGATGTGCTTGGTAATGAGCTGCTGTTCCTGCCTCGAGCCTCCCGTGGCTGGGCACGATGGCTCCCGTGTCCAGGGAGCTCAGCAGGGAGCAGGGGAGTGTTGTGAGGCACACTCCAAAAAACTCAGCAATGTGGGGCAATGGGGATTTGAGCTCTGCTCTGGGTTCCTGCTCCATGTGTGACCTGCACAGTTTCCTCAGGTTTCCCATCCTTGCCTGTGAGAGGGAAGGGAATAATGCAGAAACACCGGGTGGTGTTATGTGTGGTGGCTTCAGCATTAGTGGATATTTCTGAGGTTTGTAGCCACTGACATTTACAGCATTTTCTGCTGGATAGGAGGAGAAAAAGTTGCTGTAGAAAGGAGAGTTCTCCATCATGTTTTGGGAGCCAGTCCTCCCTGGCTTTACTGCTCATGGTGCTTTCATGGTCAGCAGGTCCTGAGCAGCTCTGGAGCTGGGCAGATGCAGCAAGTGAAGGCAAAGTTGCTTTGCAAGGGCAAATTCTGGAGCTATGTCTGCACTTCTTTTTGGAAATGGCATGAAGGGGATGGTCAAGGGCAGTGGTGGCAGCCCCAGGGGACTCCCAGTTTCCCACCTGGTGCTCACTGCTGGTCTGGCCTCTGTGCACAGGCTGTGCTGCCATGGCCCACGTGCCAAAGAGAGGCCTGTGGGTGCCTCCCCCTGAGGCAGCCGAATGGGGTTGAGTGCTGGCAATAATTTAAGGAAGGATTTGGTGTGGGAAGTTGAAATTGGCTGTGGAGATGATGGTTTAAAGTGTGGACGTGGCTGGGGGCCCACAGCCATGTGTGCTCAGCAGGTGTGTGTGCACTGAACTGGTCTTGCTGGGCAAACTGGATAACAAATAGCATCCATGGGGCCATCAGCTGGTCACAAGGTACAGAGGGCATCTCCCAAATGCAGCCAGGACAGTGTTTTAACGGGCACCAGCCCCCCTTCCTGTGGTGCAGTAGCAGCCCTCCCAGTTAAGAAGGTGATTGGGACCTTGCTAATTGTCCTGATGAGTGAGAGCACTGCTGGAAATGAGCTGATCCTGAAGATCTGTGGGCAGCTGAGCCAACTCCTGGGACATCATACCCAGCACCTCACCAAACATGCAGTGTTTGCTCACTCCAACAAGTGCAGTTTGATTTTTGTTACCCCTGAGCACCCTAGGGTGGCAGCAGGTTTGCTGAGGTAGGTTTTGTACAGGGAGGAAGGCTCTGTAGCTGAGCTGTCTCTGCAGGAGCTGGCCAGAAGTTGTGGAGAGACACTATGAGGCTGCTGTGGATTTTCTTTTCTTTCCCTGGGGACTCTGGGGATTGCAGATCGGCGGATTGTGGATTAGCGGATCAGGAATTAGAAATCCCTTTTTCATTCTTATGTTACACACTAATGAACTGACAAATTTAATTTCTTTAAATCCAGCTATTTCAGCTGGAATTGGCAAAGTCGTCTTCTGTCTCTTGTGGTACCCTGAGAATGGCTGAATTCTGATCTCCCTGGGGTCACATCATCCACATTCACTTCTTTGTCTCTAGCCTGTGGCTGTTCCAGAAGTGCAGAGCGCTCTCCAGGAAGGGCCCATCCCTCATGTGTGGTTGCAGTGTCCAGGTGCTGCCAGGGCTGTGGCTCTCTGCAGCCACGTCTGCCTGTGCCAGTGCAAGGAGGGGAGCTCAGCCCCAGGGAGGGAGAGGGGCTGGCACCAGTCTGGGGGCTCCAGCTTGGCTGTCTGACCCCACTGTTGCAGCTCAGGTGTCCCTACCAGGCAGACACCCTGTCCAACCCCATGGCTCTGCTGAGTGCCTCCATGGCACAGCACAGAGTGTTTGCCCAGCTCCAGGTGTGAGGTGTGCTTGGCTTACATCTGGAGTCAGACTATCCTGAGCTGAAGGGACCCACCAGGATCACCCCATCCAGCCCCTGTCCCTGCCCAGACCCCCCAGCAGTGCCCCCTGTGCATCCCTGGTGCCCAAGGGCTCCTGGAGCTCTGGCAGCCTCGGGGCCGTGCCCGTTCCCTGGGCAGCCTGGGCAGTGCCAGCACCCTCTGGGGCAGAACCTTTCCCTGGTGTCCATCCCAAAGCTCCCCTGCAGCCGTTCCCTCCTTCCCTGAGCTCTGCCCTGGGCTCCTTGTGCAGCTGAACCAGCCCAGTGCCCTCAGCCCTCCTCGGGTGGCCCCTGCAGAGCCTTCCCCAGCCGGGCCCCTCCTTTGGGCATCTGGAACAGCTTCAGATCTCTCTGATATTGTGGCACCCAAAGCTGTCTCAGAACTCGAGGTGAGGCCACTCCAGTGCAGAACAGAGCAGGACAATCCCCTCCCTTGCCTGTGGGGCAATGCTGGGCTTGATACCCCCAAAAAATGAAAGAAAAATCTAATAGATTTTGTTTGCCCTTGGGCTTGTTCCTGTGAAGGAAGCTGAGATCTTCCCCTGCTCTTTTGCATCCGTCTGTGGGGAGAGTCCTGTTCCTTGGGCAGCCCCTCCACTGTCACAGGCTGGGATTTGGGTGCTGGTGGTGGCTGTGCAGGCTGCAGTGGGCTCCATGAGCCTCTCCAGGGCTGAGGCAGCACCTGCCTACCCAAGCCCTGTGCCGGGGACAGCAGAGAGCACAAAAAGGCATTTCTGTCGCTCAAAGCCTAACGGCCTGCGCTGTGGGACCCCGTCAGCGGGGGAAGAGCAGATCCATCATTACCCAGAGCTTTCAATGAGCACTAAACAAAACGGCCCTGGCTCTCCAGAGCAGGCTTTATTCCTGCATTCTGTGATGCTGAAAGTGGGTCTGCAAGCGGCCGCCTCACCACGAGCCCCAGCAGAGCCGTGGGCCAGCGGCAGAGCCGCTCCCGCTGCGGGCAGGAGCACAGCCCGGCCATCCCTCACTGCCCCACTGACGGACGGCTCTGGGGCTGTGCCGATAATATCTTGATTAACAATTAGCATGATGGAACCGGGAAATACATCTTGTTCCTCGCCCCAAGCCGACAGGTGAGGATGGATATATGTTGCCTGGTTGATTGCTGTGCCTTGTTAGAGCCTATTTAGGGTTGATTGAAAAGCAGAGGCTTTGTGTGAGGAGAGACCTTTCATCTCCTGGCAGAGCCAAGTGCGTTTCCCATCAGGAAGCATTCCTTCTCTGCTGCTTATCTCTAACCCCCGCTTTAAACCTGAGCCTGGCAGAGACCAAAAGAAAGGCAGGATCAAAACAAAAATAATTGGGATCGCTGGCTTCCGTGGGCAGTCTGAACCTGTTATTCCTACTTATCAGCTAGTTATTCCTATATAACTCTTGCAAGAGACAATTCAGCAGTTGCAGCATCTCCTTGATGAAAAGCACTCCAATAAAATAACCATGGCAACAGTTGCTGAGGGCTGGCATGGTGAGGGACGGAGATGTGCTCTCCAAAGGACTCCGGGCCCAACTGCCCTGACAAATAGCCCTGCTGAGCACCAGGAGGTGAAGTATGGACAGCTCTGTTGACCTGGTGGGGTCCCAGATGTGCTGGGTATGCAGGCTGCCCCAGTGCACCCAGTTACAAGTCACAATTTGTTAACCAAGGGTGTCTTCCCCTCCACATGGAAGGGGAGCTTGTAACCTGAAAGCTGAGGGGGAATTATGAGGACGCTCGATCAGAAAGGAAGGGCCAAGGACGGGAGCTCAGGGAGGGACACCACCTGTGATCCCAAAGGCAAAGAGGATTTCCCAGGGTTTGGATGCTCTGGGAAAGGCTGTGTCTCTCTGCTGTTGGTGCCAGAGACTGGTATTGATAATAAACACTTGGCATGTCTAATTTCAGAGCAACTTCTTTTTAAAGCCATGCTAAGACTGTGTGTGATGCTCTACAGGAGGGGTGACAGAGGCCACGTGGTTGCACGTGGAGCAGTTTGGGCATTTGCCTTGAAGAGCTGGCCCTTGGTGCATGGAGGAGCCAGCAGAGCCTGGAGAGTTTGTGCCAAGAGTCCTTCACCCCTGGCTCATGACCCCCCATCCCACCCAGGGTCCTCTAGGGATCACTGTTAGGACCACCCATGTCCTACAAATGCTCAGGTCATAATCTTGGCGGGGGAGCAGCTTGTCTTATGGGATGAAGGCCTCTCAAGTAGCTTTGTAGGCATGGTGGTGTTTTTGTTAGGCACTATCCTCTCGTTCTCTTCCTTAACTGGACATTTATAAGCCTGAAAAGTAAAAGAAGGAACGTTCACCAGAAGAACAGAGGAGCCTGCTGAAAAGCAGCATTTGTGCAGATTTCTAGAAAAGGGCAGTAAATACTCCACCTCTGCTTCATAATAATAATAGGCAGACTAAGTATCTCTAAAAATATAAAATAACATGGGCCTATTTGGAATAGTCAACATCCTTATCAGCCTGCTGCCATCTCTGCAAACAAGTTTCGCTAGAGATTCTGGGCATGATTTTCAATGGCTCAGAGCAGCTGTAGCTTCTTTGACTTCAGTGAAAAGTCTGAGTGCTTGGCACGGTGGCAAACCAAGCCTCTTCCTTTCTGCTTCAAATTGGGGCTTGATTCTAAGTGAGATGAATTTTCTCCTCCTGATAATTCTGTGCATCTGAAGTGATTACAGCTCCGCGTGAGTGCTCTTTTAGGAGATTTCAATGCAGCATTTTCTTCCGTCTTAAAAAGGTTCCTTCAAGCCTTATGATGCTGGAGAAGGGGGGGGGAAATAAATCCTGGTGGAAGCCGTTACATCTTCCTATGCAGATGAGAGATTAAAATTTGTATTTTTATAAAACACTCACGGGGGCTAAATCGGAAAAGTTCTGTTGAGGCGAGCGGGTTTTGGCTGGTGGGAACGTGCTGCTAAATTCTTATCTGCCGATGGGGAGGCAGAGCAGGGAGTGGTATTATTTGGAGTTCTTAGAGAGTGAGCTTTAATGTTTGCTTAACTCCACTAAAAATAGACGCCACCCTCTTTTCCTAATAGGCGGCATTTGTCACACTTGATTCATTTCCTCTCCCAAACTGAGCTCCTTCATGAATATTCATCTCTACTCCCCAGGAATCTGCCTGTCCTCACAAGTTGTACTCGCGGCGACCGTGCCGTAACAATGCGAGCCAGGCTTCCAGGGCTCCCGAGTACCTGGCCCGATGCAGCAAAACGCGCTGGTATCAACAGCTCCCATTGATTCCTGCTCCTCTCGGAGCCGTGATTGCTCGTTATCCCTCTCGATGAGACCCTTAACGAGGCTCCCGTTCCTGTTGTCATAGCAGCACCGCATCGCCCGGTGTAGCAAAGTCTCCGTGGCTGCTAATTGTGTGATGGGAGGATCAGTTTGGCAGTTTTTCTAGTGGGGATTAGGCCAAAAGGTCCCTTCTGAACTGTGATGAATGCGGCTTCCTTCAGAAGAAACTGCAACTTGGTAGTTAGAGGGGATTTCTGACGAGGGAAGCTTTCCACAACGGAGAGGGAGAGCAGTCCTCACAGAGCTCTTCCATTCATGCTCTGCCACTGCTTAAAGCAGGAGAAAGCCAACCAGAAATGCCAAAGGAGGATGTAAAACGGCTGATTCCCTAGTAAGGAAGTCTGTCAGTGCCTCAGACCTTCTAATCTTGTCCAGAGCATGTGGAAGGTGCCTGCTACTGTCATTTGCTGCTGGAGTGGGAAAAATCTACTCGTGCTGGGAGCAGGGATCAGCTCTGGTGCCATTGCTCGGCACCACCAAGGAGATTTTCAGCCACGTGCTAGAAGAGTTGCTCTGAAGAGTTGCTAGAAGAGAAGGAGTTGCTCTGGTGTTGCGGGTGAGAAATGTGCATAGCAGAAGGAATGATCTCATCACACCTTTGCCCCTGCAAGTCCAGGAGCGCTGCATGGCAGCCACGGTTGGTTAAAGAGGGCACAAGAGACAGAGGGATGTTTGCTGCTTGACCCTGAGGAGTGATTTATCAGCCAGGATGCTCTTGTTAACTGGCAGGGCCTGTGCGAGGCTCAGCATCCCTGTCCTGGTGTGGAACAGCAGCACGGGGTTTGCTGTGGCTGTGCCTTCCCCAGGGATGGTGGCTCATCTGCGGGCTCGCTGCTGGCTCAGCAGGAGGCAGGAAGGCTCCCACGTGCCAGGGGAAGGGGATCAGCTGTGCCTGCTCCCAGGGCCCTGCTCTTGGAATGCAGAGGGAAGATTTGTCCCCTGTGCCTCTCACAGGGTTTATTCCACAGTGCTGAAATGTAGCCAGGGTAATCCGTGACCTAAACGTGGGCATGAATAGTGTTCTTAGAGAATGAAAAGAGAAAAAATAAATCCTCACCCACCTCAATCTCTCTCCCCAAATTAAAAACTCCCCTGGCCAAGCCTTGCAAATGAGTTTTTGTTGTTTGTGCAGTGAGGAGCCAGATTTTTAAAGGCTGGCTTTCAATTTTACAGCCGTTTATTACAGGCATGAATAATTGCTGGCACGGTGCTACCACTGCTGTTGTTTGCTCTTAAGGTTGGGCCAATTACATATGTAAGCCCTTGATTTACAAGCAAAAGCAGAACTAAAGTAGCTTTGTGGCCTACATTTCAAGAATGAGTGATGTGTCCATGGTCAGCTGTGGGTTCCCAAATTTGTGCTGTGAACCACAGAGGTCCACGGCCATAAATGTGTGGCCCAGATTGTCCAAGGCATCCTGTGGCACGGGCTGTCACAGCACAGCGTGAAGGACATAAACAGGGAGCAGCGAGTGAGGCCCGGGAACCTGCCCAGATTCATCCCATGGCAGGAATGCTGAAAGATTGTGCTGCATTTGGGGAATTCACAGTGAACACACAGAAAAGAAAGGGAACTGGAACTGAACATAATGGTTCTGCAAGATGGACTTAAACCAAGCCTGTCCAAGTCCTGCTTCCCAACATGAGGACTGGTCTGTCTCCAGCTCCTCTGGGCACTCAGCCCTCTTGGGAGAGGAGAATCACAGAATCCCAGAATGGTTTGGGTTGGAAGGGACTTTAAAGCCCATCCCATTCCACCCCCTGCCATGGACAGGGACACCTTCCACTGTCCCTGGCAGCTCCAAGCCCCAGTGTCCAGCCTGGCCTGGGACACTGCCAGGGATCCAGGGGCAGCCACAGCTGCTCTGGGAACCTTGTGCAAGGGTCTCATTTTTTCCCAATATCCCATCTAACCCTGCCCCATCAGTGTGAAGCCATTCCCCCTTGTCCTGTCACTCCAGGCCTTAGTCCAAAGCCCCTCTCCAGCTCTCCTGGAGCCTTCTAGGCAGTGGAAGGGGCTCTGAGGTTTCCTCAGAGCATTCCATTCTCCCCTCCACCTCTTTCAGCCTGTCTCCAGAGTGGAGGTGAATCCATGGAATAGCTGCTATCCACTGTGGAACTTAAAAACGCCTGATTGAGATCAAGCAGAGGATTTTTCTTGCTTCTGCACAACAGGCAGAGAATGGAAAGGAGGTAGGTCAGTGTGATGGCTGTTCTCCATGGGGTGATGGTTTCCAGACATCACCCACAAGTGCTGTGACCTGGACTCTGCACTGCCCAGCATGGGGAAGGTGTCACCGTGCTGTGCTGGTGCCATTGGGTGCCACCAGCCGTGGGGTGAGGTGGGAGCCAGCCCAGCTGTGCTCCTCCACCCTGGCCTGGTGGCAGGCTGGTGTCCTTGCTGCTGGGAGAGCAGGAAGGGCAGGATGTGAGGAAGGGCAGGATGTTTGTGGGCGCTGATGTCATTGCCACAAATCAGTCGTGGATGTTGTCAGTGGGAGGCAGCGGCGGCTCGGCTTGGGAAGAGGCCAGCGTGTCACAGCCCAGGGGCTGGCCAGAGGAGCACGCTGCACTCATATCCTCACTCATCACACAGCACGTGGCTTCTCAGCCCCCTCCTGCAGGGTTTGTGTGGTCAGCTGGAGGCCGTGGCCACCTCCCTGGTGTGCATGGCCCAGGCTCAGTCTGAGTCCTGCTGATGGACTCAGCTTGGAGATGCTCTGCCCCACCTCAGCAAAGGCTGCTCCTGCTGCCATCCAGCTGGGCAAGAAGCATTGGTGCAGGACCAGTGATTTCTGGAGTGATTTCCTGAAGCTTCTGAAGGCAGAGACAGCACCCAGACCCCCCTGGCAGCCCCGTGGTGTGCACTCTGGCCCTGGCAGACCCGTGGGCAGCAGAGCCATGGGGAGGCACAGCCAGGTTTGTTTATGAGGCTGCAGTCAGCCTGGCTTTTACACCCCAGCAATTACTGGCAAGCCCTGGCTGCTCCTGCGCCTTCGCAGCACATGTGTGAACTCCTGGTTGTGTCACCTCCCTGTCCCCTCCTAGCGGAGTCTAGCAGTGGGAAGTGATCATCACAACTCACATTTGCCTGGCGTATGTCTTTCCACAGTTCCAGAGTGTGGAATGAATTGAACCCGCTTCCTCCTTCACCTTCAAGCTGTTCCTGGATGCAGGCAGCTCAGCTTCCACAGCCACGCTCAGCTCTCAGAGCTTTGTCTGCCCTAGGGATGGAGCCCTTCTCTCCTGCCTGGCAGAACCTGCCTGGATGCTCCCCCTTGCAGAGGTGGTGTTCATCTCATGATCTTTTGGGCTTTTCCTAACCCTTCCCTTGCCAGGCTGAGGCTTTCTGTCCACTCCCTCCTCCACTGTGGCAAAGGAGGGCTTTTTGTCTTTGCCTTCAGGGTCATTAAATCTTAATTGGCACGTTGGCTTTCTTTGTCAAGGTATCCGCTCTCTCCATCCATCAGTGATGTAGGGCACATTGCTGACATTCTCTTCTTCCTGCATAATTATCTTATTCCATTGCATCTTTTATGCACAATCTTCCCTTCTGGAAGTGCTCCTCTCCCTGCTCCCACTCTCCCTGAGCACCCAGTTCAGCTCTGGTACCTGCCATGGCCTTGTTTCTTACACCTGCATAGGAATCCTTTGAGTTATTCCTGTATTTTGTTAACTACCTCGATCATCCTGGCTCTTTGAGAGCTTGATTCAGGCATTCATAAGTGTTTCCTTCACCCTCTCTCTGAAAATGGGATCTGTGTCACCCAGTTTCAGTGCTCCTACACGAGTTTCCACCTGAGTTGGCTATCCAGCCAGGGACAGG
Organism: Melospiza georgiana; assembly: GCF_028018845.1. NCBI lineage: Eukaryota > Metazoa > Chordata > Aves > Passeriformes > Passerellidae > Melospiza > Melospiza georgiana. The sequence continues at coordinate 16,645,418 of NC_080444.1, forward strand.
GAATCTTCCAACAGGCAAATCATTCCAGCTAAGGCAGGAGTCAAAGGCAGCCCCATCTCCCATAGATAAATCATCTTTTCTGCTTGCTGTGCTGACCTTGAATTTCTCAGATGCTTTTCAGAACAGATGCAGCCCCCTTTAGAGTGACCCTAAAGGTCTGGGCAGTGGATTTGCCTCTCTGGATTAGCCAGGGCAAGTCCCATGGAAAAACAGACATGGGGTCTCCAGAGACTGTTACCGAGGGAGTCCAGGCAGCTTTTATGGGCTGGAAGTCTTAATTGTAGCTGTCTGATGTTAATAGAGATGAATCTGACACTTGGAAAGGTTTGGGGGAATGTTTTCTTAATTTGTATTTAGGAAATGTAAAGGTATATAGTGAATGTTTAAAAACCAACAGCAACAGTAATAACAGTAATTATAGGTGGGCACAATTTTCTTTTATCTTTTAACTGAAGTTGCTAGAAAAAAATGACTGCTGTGCTGATACTTGGCAGGGACACTGATGTGAGTACCCACTTGTTTCTGAAAAACGCTGTGGGATTTTTAATGACCATCAGCAGCACAACCTTGATTTTTAAATGTCATCCTAAATGTAGCAGTTACAGCCTCCTCTGCCGTGGCATGTGGGTGGGTGAGTAGGGATGAATCAGAAAGCAGAAAGAATTGCTGCTGCTTTCTGTGGCTCCCAAGTTTTCCTCGAGGGCTTCCCACCTAGGAACTGGCTGGAATTATCCGTGGGTTGTGTTGCAGTCCCTGGTCCCGTGGCATCTCCTGCTGTTGCTCTCCCCTCTATTAATCCATGATTAAGTCGCTTGATGTAGAATGAGTTCATCAGGTTTCTTCAGGAGCTGGTATTCCACAGGATACCTCTCTGTTTATCAAAACGAGATAAATGAGAAAAACGTTTCCCAGCTCTTGCAGATGCAGTTTTCCATTCTCCCTCTGGCTGGAAACATTCCCCAGGCTTCACTTTTGGAGCTGAAATCTGTGCTTGGCATGTGCAAGATGGTGATTTGCTTTTGTAAATGGAGCAAAGTCTTGGTTTTGAGTCATGACTCAGTCAAACAAATCTACTTTTTATCAACTAAAACGATTCTAATAGCACCATTAAACCCGCTGGGACCGGGAAGAGCCAGAGTGACACGGCAGTGGGGTGGGGATCCAGCATCTTCCCTGGCCTGCCAAGGCTCGGGAGTGATGAGTGGATGGGAGTTTAAGGAGCATCCATCCCTCCCTCCCACCGTGGTACCCGGGGCACGGCCGCAGCCGGGCAGGTGGGAGCGCAGGGAGGCTCCGATGGAGCTGCTCTGCCCGCCCGGGGACGGGAGGAGCTGCGAGCAGATGGCAGGGTTAAAATAGGACAGAGCTGCGCCGAGCTGCTGCTGCAAGGGAGAGGAGTGAAATGCCTGTTCTCACACTTCACTTTGTGTCTCGGGAAGAGCTGCGGAGTGCCTGCGCTCCGCTGGCATTCCCAGCAGGAACGCGCCAGGCAAAGGCTTCCTCGGGTTTTTGATATTATTAGCACTTGTCTTAAAGAAAAATCAGCTCAAATGAGCAAGCAAACAAATAAAGCGAGTAACAATGGAAGGGCTCAGCCTCGGGCCCCCTTTAGCATCTCTCAGGATGATTAGTGGGATGTGTCACATCGGCACCGGAGAGCGGGAGCGTTCGGAGCGTTCGGAGCGAGGCTCTTGTGCTGCTTTCAGGCAGCTTTTTGCAGTGTTTTCATCTCACCTAAGGCGTGTGAATAGGTTTTGTTGAAATATCCGAGTGACTTGGCGTGCCTGGAATGATGCCCAGAGTGATTCAGCATGCTCAGGGGGAGAATTCTGTGCAAAGCTGCCCCACTGCGGGGTCTGAGGGGCTCCTTGGGGGTCCTGCAGCAGCAGCGAAGGGCTGGGAAGGACCTTGGGTGTTCTGCCACCATCCTGGGCCATTTCAGATCTGGAGCCAGGAGGGTGGAGGCGTGCAGAGAACGGGAATGTGAGGAAGAGGAGGAGCAGGGAGGCAGGAGCCAGCACTCGCACTCGCACCCTGAGGCGGCTGCCAACGCTCCTGGGAGCATTTCAGTCTCCCCGTCTATAAATCAGGGGGTGCTTTGAAGGCTCTGTGATGAACAACATGGGATGAGCTCGAGGCCGTGGTATTAATCCTGCACTATTGTTCTTGTTTCTTGCTGTGTTGGAATTTTTTAAAAAAGAAATCAACACAATTTTTGAGGGCTCTGGCTAAAATGGCACAGAAATAAATGACTTCTGCTCACGCTTGGAGAGCATCTCCTCATTTTTATTAATGTAGCCTCTGATGAAACATAGCCCATCCCCCGGCACCGATCCCTGTCTGACCTACAGTAAATACCAGGCTTTCAGGAATCCATGGGGAGTGTTTTGTAAGTGTGGCACATAGAGCCATAAGGCTGATTTACCCTCAGAAACAAAGCATCAGTTTGGGTGATTGAACACTGGGGGGATTTCCTGGGATGCCTTTCTCCATGCACTGAGGAGCACTTGCCTAAAGAACTAATCATTCGCCACACTGAGCTGGAAGAGAGCTCACTCCGCTCCTATGACCACTGCAGGTGGGACATGAGTCACCTAATCCAGCCCCTGTGTCACAGAGGGGTGACAAACCCTCAGAGTGGCCTGCACAACCCATCCTTCACCATCAGAACAGAGAAGCCAGGCTGACCTTGATGGTGCTGACATGGGGGTGGCAATCATCCTGAAAATCCCCAAACCTTTGTATTTTGTCATAAAATAGTCTGTGGGTTGTTGACTAAACCCATAGAGGCTGAGCTGTCAGCTCAGGCTCTTGAAGCTGCACCCACCCTTGCCCTGGTGGGAGTTCCAGGTGCAAATCCCCCCTGGAGCAGCCCAGTGAGGGTCAGTGATAACGCTGGTGTCCTTGGAGCCAGGGGCTCGTGCTGGCACTGAAATACAGCTCAGAGCTGGCAAAGCCAAGGGTCAGGAAAAAAGAAGGGCTCTGGGGGTGTTCTTGGAGGCCTCATTCCTGCCGGGGCAGTGAGATTCCTGCCTGGGCTCGCTTTGGGGCTGTGTGTGATCTCCTGTCTGTTTTTGTGGGACCATTTTTCCCTATGGCTATAAATAGAGCCAGTCAGTTTGTTGTTTGTGTGTGTTCAGCAGAACAATCTGGTGTGATTGGTTTTGTTCTGGCACCTGAGATTTTACTGCCAGAGTTGGTGTTCACTCTACTCTGCTCCCTAGAGAGGTGAGGAAGAGGAGGGGCCTCAACTCAGTCCCCACATTCCCATTGCTTTCTCTGTGCTTTGGGTGACTCGTTGATTCTGCTGGTTCACACAAGTGCCCCAGCTCCTGCATCCCACACCTGGAATGCTGGGTCCCGGCTGCAAAGGCTTTCTGCAGCCCTACAAGGTGTCTTGCTGCAGCAGATTTGTTATTCTGTATTTTTATTTAATTACTTTCTTTTACAGCTCTTTGTATAAATCTAATTATCCATCTGTTACGCTGCATTAGGGCATCCCAGCTCCTCAGATTTTTTCTTGTTCTAAACACTTAACTTGCCCTGTCTGGGCTCAGGTGAGCTGGATCTGCTCCCTGCAGGGTCCCAGTGAGTCCAGGGCTCCCAGTGGCTCCTGACCACACCAAGCTCTGCACTTCCAGCTCAGTGTTGTGACTGCAAAGGGCCAGGAGCTCGCAGGAGGTAATTCCCATGTCCATGGTGTGGCTGGGAGCAGCGTGTTCCCAGTTAAACCCCATGTCACTGTGCTCCCAGGGAGCCTGGGGCTCTCCATTGGCATGTTACAGCCCTCCTGCTTTCAGAGGGGATGCTGGAGGGCTCACAAGAAGCTCGCCTCTCTCTTGCCTGGGACACAGATATGTGGTTGGAAGCCAAGCCAAGGCTCCCCCAGCTTTCCCCAGGTGCCTTCCACGCTGCTCCTGCATCTCTGGGATGATTCATGCTCCCAGCTTTGAGTATCACATGAGCCCATCAGAATCACAGAGCCACGTACCCAGCTCCAATTTCTTCTCTGCAGTTCTGTTCTCCTCTTAGCAACAAATACTCCATAACCTAATTGCTCATTAAAGGCTGTGCTGTGTCCCTGTAATGCAGGATGTCACAGGCAGCCGTGGTGCTCTCCCAGGGACGCCGCTGCTCCCCCGCCACGGCGGCGAGCGCCTGGCTTGGTAGAAAGTGAGAAGGCAGCATTGCATTGAAGTGGAGATTTTCATCTTCTTGGGGATTTTTTTATATCTCTCCTATATTCTGGGCTTTTGAACATCTAACATCTCTTTCATGCTTCACATCTTTCATATGAAATTGTTGTATTGTGTTGCCTATTGAAACCCAGTTTTCCTTTTGTCAGGTTTTCCCCCCTCACCCCGGCTTTCTTCTCCGCTGTATTTTGATCGGTGTAACGACTTGGGGCTCCATTTTTCTGGGTGGTTTTTAATCTCCTTAAGTCGTATCTCTGAAGGCCTTTGTCTGTGATAAACTCAGGTCTGAGCTGGTGCTTGGAGAAGAGGATTTTTAGGCCAGTTCTGCTGCATGTGGCCCTTGGGGGAGGCTTTGGGGGTGACTGTGCCTCATTCCTCCTCCTTCTCCCTCCAATAGTCACAGGCAGCCCTGGTGACATTGGGGCTATTTTATTATTATCCTGTATCTCATATTGTGCATGCAAATGTCCTTTTCCATAGCTTGGGACTGTGCAAAGCCTCAGTTAAATGTGTGTTCTGGAAGGGATTCACCCACCCTGTGCTTAAGTGTCATTTCCTGGCAGAGCCAGGGGGTCATTTTGGAGGGCGAGGAGGCTGCAGGGCTGTTGATATGGAGTTGTCCCAGTTATTCTTCTCTTAGGAAGGAAGCTAGGAAGTTTGGAAGGAGATGTGGATACCTGGGAAGTCATGGAATCAGAGCCATCTGGCTCACTGCAGCTGCTCCATGGCCATTTCCCACAGGAATAGTTCATAGCCAGAGCTTGGAATGCAGAAGGAAGCCGTGTTCTCCTTATGTGTCGCTTCTCACTTGAACTGTTTGAATGCTTTTATTTTTTTTATTCTTAAACCTGCAATCTGAAATCCAGTCATGCAAGCATTAACGAGCTGCTGATCACCCTGCCTCTCTTTTCTGCCCTTGTTCAGTCTCAGATTTACAGCTCTAGTTCAGGCTGGAATTACTGACACTGTAATGATCTGTTTTATCTCTCTATCTATTATTTGTCAAATAATTTTAACATGACTGTGCTTACAAGAACTGTCAGAAACCCTCCAAACACTGAGAAGGATGAAGAAGTCATTGGCCTTTTCAAGTGTGACCCTGGTTGTGTTGCTTTGTTTCCAGGGCTCACGGAAATGACCTTTTCTATTGCCTGTCAAAGTGTGACCCAGGTGTGAGGGTTTGAGAGCCGCAGGAGCCAGACAAGGCACATTTCAGCCCTGCTGGTTCACTCTTGTTTTCTCCATTAACAGATTTTGGACTGAAAACCAGGGAAGGGAAGGGAAGGGAAAGAGGGGGAGGGCAAGGTAAGCAATGCTACCTCGCTGCCTGTTTCTGATCCTCAGGTTACAGCACAAGCTAAATAGACTACACTAAATTTTTTAGGCTGTTTCACAGACTTACAGACTTTGATCCCTGGCTTTGATTTCCCAGGTGGCACCGCAGAGGCTGGTTCTGAGCAGAGAAGAGACCCATTAAGCCCCGTCTAGCCCGGTGATTATCATGCCTTTGCACCAGCACCGGGGCTTTCATCAGAGCTCAGCTCTGCAGCCTCGGCTCCCTGTGCCTGGGGAGATGCCAGGGCAGGAGGAGCCTGTGCCAGCCCAGGCAGGGGCAGCCCCTCCATCCCACTCCCTTCCACACCCCTGCTTGGTCCTTCCACACCTGGTTTCAGCAGGATGCCCAGGAGAGGAGGTCACCCATTCTTTCCCAAGGTCTCATGCAGTTTCTGCAACAAGCAGGCCATGAAATAAATATTCTCTGTGTGTCCTTGTCAGAGCAGTAGAGATGAGGGCATTTGCCTGCCTGCCCTGCTCTGTGCCTCCAAGTCTCCAGGTCCCTCTGCACCACTTGGCTTGCTTTCTTTTTTTTTTAATTTAAATCTAATTTTGCTGCCTTATTGTAAGTTCCCACCTAACTCCAGAGCTGCTGTCGCCTCAGGGCTGTGTTGCTGCTTTTCAGTCTTCCCACACCCGCATGTGCAGTCTGCAAAAACTTTGAGAAGTCTCTCCTAAATTTGTGCACTTGGGGTCGTCCTAGGAGGACTGGAACAAGGGTGTCTCTTAGCAGAGAATAGTCGTGAAAAACCCCTTCCCTTCGTCTGCAAAGTGGAAACTGCTTCCATGCCAGGAGCTGCCAGTGAAAATGCACAGAATGTGGGCAGCATGGCTGGGAGGCACAAGGAGCTGAGGTGGGCAGCAAGGGTCACATTGAGAGGGGATGTGCTGTGACCCCACAGCCAGGCTGGGCCCCCAGGGCACACTGGGGCTGTTCAGCACTCAGGGGTCTCTTCTGGGAAGCTGCATGGGGCTGCTGTTGAGTCCCTGCAGCCTGTGGCTGTTCCTCCCCCGGGATGGGGGCTGGTTAATCTCACCAGTGCAGCACACCCAAACCTGTGCCATCAGTGCACCATAGGCTGGCCCAGCCCTGGCCCAGCCTCAGACGCCCGTTTCAGTGAATTTTGTTGCAGATGCCACCATCCTGTCTCCATTAACAGATTAGCACGGCTGAATTTCCCATGCGAGCGCTCCACAGTCTGTCTCATTGTGTTTATTTTGTTCAGGCTGCTTTTCCCTGGGCTTGACAGTGTAATTTGTACAGATCTCTGCTGAGTTTTCCAAACCTTCAAACAAGCTTTTTTGTTAGCTCGAAGCCAGGACCATTGATAGCAGTGACAGAGCAACAGGAGCATTGAGAAGCGAGCGGCACACCCACCAGCCAGGAAGGCTCCCTCACCTCCTGAGCTGCTCCTTGGCAAAAGCTCCATGGTTCAGAGATTTTAATTAGATCAAATCCTCCAGGTGACCAGCCAAGTATTAAAGGCATACCAATTTCTCAGTCGTGTCTCCTGCTGTAAGAGTTTTTATTATTTATTTTAGAGAGATGTGACAAAAGAGCTTGGATATCCCAAACGTGCCCTTCTCCTTGAATGGCACCAGGAGGTCTCCAGCCCAGGGGATTGTCCTTTCAGTGCACTTGTACTCAGCAAAGTGCCTTCCTGCAAGCTGCTTCTGCACTTGCTCTGGTCTCCATTGCCCAGAGGGACTTGCACATGAAATGGGATGAGGTTTTTGGACACGTGCTGTTGGGGCCATGGCTGTGGCTGCAGGTTTGGCTGGAGATGAATGAGAGCCCCAGTTGTGAGATGGGCCTTGGGCCCAGGAGTGGCCTGGGCACAGGTGAAGTTTTAGGGCTTGTGCTGTTTGCCTCTGTTGACTCTCTAAATCAGTCCCCAGACCATTCAGAGATGCCATCAATGGATCATTGCACAACATATTGGGGTGGAAAATGGCATCCTGCTTCTGCACCTCCTGCATGGGGAGGTTGGGGATGGGCTCCTCATGGTGGATGTGTCAGGTCCCACCTGACCCAGGCACTGCAGAAGCTGGTTTGCTTCCAGGGATGCTGCAGGGCTGGTACATGGGGGTCTGAGAATTGTGCTGCGAAAATCTCATGTGCAGGAGGATCCTGGAGCTCCTGGGTTTGTTCTTTCTCCCTCCTGCCCTGTTTGGGCAGGGTCACAGATGCCCCCACCTTGGCAGGGTGCCTGTGCCATGGCTGTGCCTCGATGTTTGCTGCAGCAAGTGGGTGAGGAAGGAGAAATCAAGGGTGGCTTTCAACAAATGCCCTTTTCTTACCCTTAGGTGAGACTGGTATTGCCAGCTGGGAAGTACCACACCAGATTTGCTCTGAGCAATGATTTTAACTCCAAGCTGCTCCTTGCCCAGCTCCATTTGTCTCTGGTTTTGTTTCTTTATGACCCTGCCTGCCTCTGTGTCTCTGATTTCCTGGAGGGGCTGGGCCATGGCTGCTGCAGCAGCTCCGTGGGAGCAGCGGGTGCTGTAGCAGGGCCGTGACCTCTGTCTGGCACGGTGCAGAGCCAGCAAAGGCTGGAGAGTGGAGCTGCCCCTGGAGTGGGACAGCTCTGGGATCAGGGATCAGATAGCTGGCACACTGTGCCCTGGCTCTGAAAGCCCTGCCAAGGAGGAGCCTGCAGTGTCTGATGGCTCCACCACCTCCCAAGATGCATTAGAAGTGGGCTTGCAATGTGTCAGTGTGGAGAGGAGGAATGGTCTGTCTGTGTGTCTGTCTGTCCTTGGGCAGCTGCTGACATCCTGACCTGACGTTTCAGCCTGTCCTGGCAGGCAAGAGGGTGGATTTATCCACAGTAGTCCTTGGAGAGGAGCTCTTGCTGTGAGAGGTGTGTGGGTGATCAGCACGCTGGCAGCAAGCAAGGACAGGGAGAAGCAGGAACTGGAATACGAAGGCTCTTCAGAGCTTGTCAGGAGTGGATGTCATGTGGAGTGAGAGGATTCATGGAACCAGGGAGCCACAGGGGAGGGCTCCTTGCCAGAGGAAGCCAGGTGGGATGGGGGGTATGGTGGGAAGGCCCAGATGACCCAGTGTGCCCTCCCCACCCCTGCTGCCTTCATTTCAGGTGTGTTTGAGGTGGCTGCACAATTTGTACCTTCTCCATAACCATGAGCCAGCGTTGGTGGGAGCTGGGAGATTTTGTTTTGGGATCAGGCTGGACTGACCTTTGTTCGTGTCCAGTGTGAGGTGGGAATATAATTAAATAGAACCACTGAAGTCGGAAAATCCCTCCCCAGCCCATCGAGTCCAAACCCCTGATCCCCACCTTGTCCCCAGCCCAGAGCACTCAGTGCCACCTCCAGCCCTTCCTGGACACCTCCAGGGATGGGCACTCCAAACCCCCCTGGGCAGCCCCTCCCAATCCCCGAGCCCCCTTTCCATGGGGAAATTCCTGCTGTGCCCACCCTGGGCCTGCCCTGGCCCAGCCTGAGGCCGTTCCCTCTGCTCCTGTCCCTGTTCCCTGGAGCACAGCCCGACCCCCCGGCTGTGCCCTCCTGTCAGGAGCTGTGCAGAGCCACAAGGGCCCCCTGAGCCTCCTTTGCTCCAGGCTGAGCCCCTTCCCAGCTCCCTCAGCCTCTCCTGGGGCTCCAGCCCCTTCCCAGCTCCGTTCCCTGCCCTGGACACGCTCCAGCCCCTGCAGGGCTCTGTGGCCATGAGGGCCCGGAACAGGACACAGCCCTCGAGGTGCCCCAGCAGTGCCAGCACAGGGGACAATCATTGTCCTGGTCCTGCTGCCACCCCAGTGCTGGCACAAGCCAGACCAGGGTGTCTCCCACCTTGCTGTGCCCCACTGTGTTGGTGACCTGCCTTTTGCTTTCATCCCTGCAGCAACCCCAAAGTGCAGATTGAAGCCATCGAGGGGGGTGCCCTGCAGAAGCTCCTGGTTATCCTGGCCACAGAACAGCCCCTGGCTGTCAGGAAGAAGGTGAGGAGTGGGGCTGCACCTCTGGGCAAAGCTGGGATTGTGCTGAACTCTGTGTAAACACTCTCAGGACATCAGGGACATCTGAACAGTGTGGGACCCCACGTTGGGTGGGCTTCACTCCCAGGGGTGCAGAAGGGGAGCCCTGGGTACCAAACCACCCCAGCAGCACCAGTGGAGCCTGCACTCCCCTGGCTCTGTGGGTGTCCCCCCAGTGCCAGCAGCGGCACTCACAGTGGCTCTGCCAGCCAGTGGGGACAGCACAGTACCACAGTTCTGGGGGGCACAGGCGAGGGTCCCCAGGGCAGCACAGCCATCACAGGCTGACAAACACAGGAGCTGACATTTGAGGAGCTAATTGCTGCAGCCAGCCCTGTGTCCTGCCTTTGGCAGAGGCTTTGGAGCAAGGAGCAGCACCAAGAGCCCCAAGCCAAATGTGCAGCGCTATCCATCGGGCTGGGGGCTTCCTCGCCCCCTCCCTCCCTCCCTCCCTGCTGTATTCCCTGGAGCATGAGATCCCATTACCCTCACTTTAGTGTGTGATGCCACCTCTGCAACACCACCTGGCTGCTCCCAAAGCCCAGCCCGGTTTTCTACAGGGACCTCCTGCATGAGGGGTCCAGCAGGGTGGGGAGACCTCTGGCTCTTCCATTCACCTGTAACGAGCTCCCTAAAATATGTTCCCCTTTAACCCTGGTAAGAGTTTTCCAGCAAGTGAAAGGCACAAGAGAAAGCTGTGGAACCGCGTTGCATTTGGCCATGGATGTGAGGAGATCCCATGGGATGCTCCATGCTCAGAAACTCCTCCCAGGAGTGCCAGTGGCTCAACCCAGAGCTCCTTTTGGGATGGCTGGGCTGCAGGGGCTCTCACAGCTCTGCTGTGAACCAGAATAGTTCATTCCAGTCAACCTGAGTGCATCGTGCTGGCAGCCCCTGCAGAAACGAGAGGGGTGGTCAGTATTGTCCATGTTCACACAGAACTGTACAAGACCCTGCAAGGGTTGAACCCTCTTTTCCAGGAGGAAGAGGTTTTAATTCCCAGTTCCATGCTGTGTGCAGTGTCCTGTGTCTCCAGACTGGATCCCAAGGGCAGGCTGGTGGCCCAGCCCGTTCCTGCACGGGGCCGCAGCCCCGGGCTCCCGCTCCGATGGTTTTTCCGCCCCGGTGCTCGCAGCCCTGCACGGCAGCGAGGCCAAAAGTGCATTCCTTCCTCTGGCCTACGATTCAAAAGGGAGACAGCAGCATCTCAAATTCACCAGCAGCAACGCGGAAAATGGAAAATAGAAACAAACGGGAGCGGGGAAGACGCGGCTGTCAGCTCGGATCTGTCCGTGCGGAGCGGGCGCGGCCCGGCCCCGTGTGGGGAGCGGGGAGGCCGAGGCGAGCAGCGCGAACCCTGCCCCGGGCACAGCAGCCGGGCTGACAGCAGCGCTGGGCCGGCCCCTCAGCGCCTCCTCGGCTCCGAGCCGAGCCCTGCGGCACCGCGGGCTGCTGGGCTCTGGCTAAAGGCTGTGGGGCTGCACCCTGACACGGCCTGGGCCGAGGACATCACGGCCTTGTCCTCTGACTGTGGGGCTGTGGGGACATCACCACTGGCATCCAAGCCACCTCGTAGGGATCAGCTGGGTGGTGCTGGACACTCCTCACCCCATTGTGGGGGTGAACATGGAGAAGTGATGGGGTTGGGATTGTCAGGGTGCAGGCTCCTCAGTGACAGCCATGTTATGGCAGCCTCACAGTGCTGGGGAGGATTGGGATTGCAAACAGGACTGCTGGAGATGTCCCTCAGCAAGGAGAGGTTGGGATGCATTTTCCTTGGAGCTCTGCACAGATGAGCTGGAGCGTGTTTCTCCTGTCCCCCTGGGTGCCATCAAGAGGGGCCGTGCCACATGGAGTGGCCATGGCCACCTTGCTGATTGCCCTCTCTTTCTCCACCAGGCTCTCTTTGCTTTGTCCTCCATGCTGAGGCACTTCCCCTATGCCCAGCAGCAGTTCCTCAAGCTGGGCGGCCTCCAGGTGCTCAGGAGCCTCTTCCGGCAGAAGGGGATGGAGCCCCTCCATGTCCGTGTGGTGACACTGCTCTACGACCTCATCATGGAGAAGGTGAGAGCTGGGGTAGCACTGGCCAGACACTCCCCACCTTCACCCCCAAACCCAGCCAGGCCTGAAAATCCTCACAGGACAAGGATGAGGAGGAGTCATCCCAGCATCCGTGGGAATGAGTCCCCTTCAGCCCCTTGGCCAACACCACACCACTGCCTGGGGATTCCTAGAGGAGCTGAAACCTTTGTTTCTCTTCAAGTCACTGCCACCATTTCCTCCTGAGGGTGTTTAAACAGCAGGACACAGAGGACACAAGTAGGGAATGCTGGCCCTGGGCTGTGGTGTCCAGCCAAGGCCAGGGGACAGGCCAGCTTTGCCTGCTTTGCTTGCTGCACGTCCCTTGCTGGAGCCCAGCCCGCCACGTTCTGTTTTATTTTCAAATACCCTGGATTACTGCTGTAAGTGTCAGTTTAAAGCCTGTCTTTCCTTGCCATGGCTTGTTGTTCAGTCTGTGTGTTTCCCTGACTCCAGAGAATGGGAATTAAATCCACTCTGGCTCGGTTTATGGCCAATTTGCCCTGCGGATTATGGCTGCTCTAATACCTGGGTTGCAGGCACGGCAGAGCAGCACCTCTCTGTTAAATCAGTTATTTTCCAGGAGACTTTGTAAAGGTGCAAATTATTTTAGCAGGCCTGAAATCTTATCAGGTGCTGACTCTAACATGATCCTGTCAGCTCCATGGGAAAGGAGCAGACAAGGGCATTTTGACTCAAACCATTCCCATTTGATCCTGCTGCCCATTTCCCAGCTCTCCCCTCCGGCAGTCCCATCTGTTCCTACCTCTGTGGGTCTGGGGCAAGCACAGCCTGGCAGATTCTCGGGTTTATGTTAAAACAACAATTTTTAGCTGCTCTTTGGATTGGGAGTGCTGTACCCTGGGTGCTGGGGGGCTGCTCCAAGCTGGGGTAGCAGGTTTGGGATGGGCTGGGTGACTGTCAGATGGATTGGTTTGGAATCATAAAGCACCCTGGCAGCTCTCAGCGCAAAACAGGAGTCACTGGGGCTCTGAATGCCTCCTCCTGCCACATTCCTTCCCTTTCACCCCAAATCCTGCCTGCACTTCAGCAGGCAGCTCTCAAGAGGACCAGCAGAGGGGAGGTCTCCTTGGTGTTGTCCTTCCAAGTCCCTGTCTGGAAATCTCATGCTATCAGCAGCCTCTCCACCAAAGGGCTCACAGGGTGGTGTGGGGGAGTTTCCCTCCTCTCCCTGGCCCCCTTGCCCCTCTGGGCTGGGCTCTCTTGCTGTAAGGGATCCAGCCCCCTGCAGAATTTCAGTACTGGGGTTTTCTGGACCAGGCTGGCAGGGGAAGGTCTGGCTGTGGCTGGAGGAGACTGAGATCCCATCTCTGGAAGGAGCAGCATGGAGCCAAGTGATGATGCTCATTAGGTGCTCCAGGCACCTGTCAGCAGGAAAAAGCATCAGACCAAAGACTTTACAAGTCTTGCTGAGTTTCCTGCCCCTGAGTCCCCTCCCAGGCTGTGTGACACAGAGACCCCCAGTCCCTGGGAGTTCTCCAGGGTGGAAAAACAGTCCCTGTGGCCAGGGAGCCAGGACACAACCTGGGGCTGGTATTCTGTGGCAAGTCCCCATCCATAGCAGGTGCTACAGGACATACATCCTCCTCTACTGTGTCACCTCCTGGGAGCAGTTCCTCTCTGACAGGGACATTAATCTGTGTTCCACCACTTCCCACAGATGCTGCTTGAGGACTCCCAGCACGGAGAGCAGATGGAGGAGAAAATCCAGCAGTACCAGCAGGTCAGGCTGGTGCCGGCGGTGGTGGAGCAGGGCTGGTGTGCCCTGGTGCCCAATCTGCTGGCCATGCCCGAGCACGACACCCGTGAGAAGGTCCTCAAGCTGGTGGGGGTGCTGGTGGCCTTCTGCAGGGAGCACTACCGGGGGGACCCCGCCCTGGGCACCACCCTCAGCCTCCTGCGCAGCGAGTACGAGGAGCTGGCAGCCCAGGAGCAGAGGGAAGGGGACAAGGATGGCTACTTCAGGGAGCTCCTGGGCTCCATTAACACCATCATCCAGGAACTGAGGTGAACCTGAGGGCTCTGTCCAATTCCAGGGAATTCAGGGTGACAGCAAGTTTGGATGGCCAGACTTTTTGTTGCAGGTGCACTTTGGAATAAACTGCTGGACTAAACGAGATCCCACACTGTGTGCCAGCAACTTTGTTACTAAAATACATTGGGGCGTGAGGAATGTCTTGATTTGGTGGCATACTGCTGGAAGAACAGAGGTGCACAGTGGAGGGAACAAGCTGGGGCTCAGCTGGGGAATTTGGGATTTGCAGAAAGGGAACAAGCAGTGTTCCCAGGGGAGCCATGCTTGTGTCACTCCCAGGAGGGGATGTTTGAATGTTTGAATCCCTGCACTTCCTCCAGGCCTGGCAGAACCCAGCTGGTCCCTTCCACCCCCAGCCCTTGCAGGGCTCTGCCACCACCAGGGATGGGCACAAATGCCACCAGATCCATCCCCACCCGTGACCCTGGAACCACCAGGCTTTGTGCTCAAATATTTGAGGCTCCCTTGTACAGTGTGTCACTTGTCACTGTTAAGTAGCAGGGCTAATTATAACTAATTTTTTGATCTTTCTGTTTTTGGGGTTTCAGGCTGTTTTGCTGGCATTAATTTTTTTTTCTATTTTTATCTGAAATGCATTTTCCAGGCAGCCTTGCTAAGGCTTTGCTTTGTAGGTTTAAAAAAAAATTAAATCTGATGTAACAGCCAGGACAACCATGGGAAGGGGCTTTTCTGCTGGAAACTCGAGCCTCTGGAGTGGTGCCAGGTGAATCAGGGATCCAGCAGAACTGGAGGGGATCAGCACAGGGATTTTTCAGCCCCTACCTAGCTTTGTCACTGTGTCACACCTGCATTTAAGGTGGGGATTGTCTAACACCTCCTTAGGGAATGAGGCAGAAAACCACCAGCAGCCCTCCCTGTCCAACCCCAAAGCCCCACTTGCTCTTCCTTTAAGTCTTAAACCTGACAAGTTTTTGAGCAGGGGCTCACTGGGGATGCCTGTGCTGGCCCTGGTGCTGGAAAGGTGCCCATGGGCCTCCAGGGCAGCTCAGGAGGGAGCAGGTGATGGCTCCTGGTCAGTGCCACTCACGGCCAGCCCTGAGATGGCAGCAGGGAGTGCCCAGGAAGGTCCTGGTGACCCCCTTGGGCTGTTTCCTGCACACACCGGCAGGGTGACACAGCCAAGGACGTGGAACACTCAGAGGAGGCCAAAAAGTGATAACAAATAACAATTTCTTGGCAGTGCTGCTCCTGAGGCACTGGGCCCTGGCAGGGCACATTTGGGGCAGAGGCTGTGTGAGGTCTTGGGCAGTGCTGGCCTCAGGGACCCCACACCCACACCCTGAGTCCCCCTGCCCAAAGGGCTCCAGCCCTGCAGGGGGGTCAGGAGCCCAAAAGGGGTGGCCAGAGGGAACCCCTGGGCTGTAGGCACCCCCTCTCTGCAGCTCCTGCAGGTCTCAGGGGTCATGTCCAAGCACGGGCAGTGCAGATGGGTGGTGGCCTGGGGAGGTGGTGACGGCCGTGGAACATTGGGAAGCACCAAGAGCTGTGCCACGGGCAGCCCTGGCCAAGGCTCAGCCTTGGGGCTGCTGCCCATTCCTCTGTGTGCGTGGCCATGTGTCCCCAGAGGCTCACAGAGAAGTGCAGGCGAGCCCTGGGCTGCTTTCCCTGGCCATAAATGCCAGCCCAGGCCGGTGTCCCCACTAATGACAGCTTTGTGTCCCAGACGGCACTGCTGGTCCACAGCCCGGGGTAATGACGGGGCTGCTGCAGCTGCCTGCTCCTCCCCCGGCAGGGCCAGGGCCAGCCCGGCCCCAGCCCCTGTGCAGAGCCGGCCCCGCTGTGCTGGGAATCACCCAAATTCCTGCAGGGCTGGAGGGGCCCGGGGTGGGGGATCCTGGGGCAGAGGGAAACCTTGGGTAGGGCTCACCAGACCCCCTCCCAGTGCAGGTCTGGGATGGGCACTTCCATACTCAGTTCTGGAGCTAACAGGGCCCCGCCATTGCTCCAGCTTCAAGAGGGCATCAGGCGTTAAGCGCTGCAGTCACACAGGTGGCCAGGCCAGGAGCAGCTCCCACTCCTTCCCCTGCACCCACCAGAGCACCGGGCGGGCTGTGCTGGCCCAGCCTGAGCTCTCGGAACCCTGGCACCCTTTGGGCAGGGAGTGGCTCAGAGCAGAGCCCGCGGGCTGGGTCTCCCTGGACACTCCCCAGCCCTCGCCATCCGCAGCACAGGCGGCGCCTGAGCCCTCAGCACTGCAGCAGCTGATGTGCCTTGATGGATTTTTCCTTTTCTCACCCCTTTGTTGGGGTTTTGAACGCACTCGTCCCTCCTCACCCTCTCTGATCTCCTCAGTTTTGTGTTTGAGGTTTGGCTGCCGTGGCCTGGTTGGGACCCAGCACCCGTGTAAGCAAACACAGCTCGGGGTGCCCCGGCCCTGCTCCCGACACATCCCAAAGGCGCTGGGAGCAGGCAGAGCTCGGAGTGGGAAAGGCACTCATTAACGGCCATTAAATCGTGGCACGGAAACTTCACACACAATTAAAGCGGCATAAATTCAACGTGGCTCCATTCACCGCGGAATTGAATTAAGAGCACTTGAAATCTGGAATAAGACGTATCTCCTGAGGATTTAATGTGGTTTCACTAATACACTTTAGAAGATAATGTGGGTTCATCTTCCTGAGATCCCTGCACTGCCAGGTCTGCCGGGCTCTGGCACGGACCCAGCAAAGCTGCTGTCCCATTGCACTGCAAAAAAACCCAAACCCAAAAATCTTCAAATCGCTGCAAAACCCCTCTAGCAAATACTCCGGCGTGTTACAGGCGGTGCCTGGGGAGCAGCCGTGGGGAGCTGCCGGGTCGGGAGGGGAATCCTACAGCCCTTCCCTGCCCAAAGCCACGGCGGGTCCCCCCATCTCCACGGAGGGCCGGGAATTGGGAAGGTGGGGAATTGGGAAGGTGGGGAATTGGGAAGGTGGGGTTTGGCTCCTCGCTCACCCCCGGAGCTCTCCCCGCCCGTTCGCTCCCTCCCGAGCCGAGCATCGTCCTCCGGCAGCGAGAGCGACAGCACGAGCTCTTCCCCAGCGCTTAATTACATGGAGCAGTAATTACTGTAATTCTCTCCAATTGGCTCCCTAATAAAGTCACAGCTTCGCTGGCGGCCGGACCCCCTCGCCGGGCCGCGGCTCCAGCGCCGCTTTCACACGCAGGGCTGGAATTCCCTGACTCGGGATCGGCGCTTCTGGGTTTGGAATTCCTGAACCACCCGGGTCTGGTGCCGGTGCCGACCAGCCCGGAGGGGCCGGGATGAGGAACTGCCCTGCCCTGCCCGGTGTCACCACCACGTCCCCAGCTAAACTGGGAAACTGGGATTTCATGACACAAAATCCCCCCTCTTCTAAGGGGACAGGTGGTGTCTGCTGCACTTCTGAACGCAGCAATTAAGCGTTACACCAATAATGATTCACCTCGATGCCCTTCTCTGCTCCAAACCCAAACGCAATTCCCAGAGGAGCAATTCTTGGGTACAAAGGAAATGTGAGTTGAGGTTTTTTGGCCTCCTGTCCCCATGGCGTTCCTGCTGCTCCTGCACCCCTGGGGCTGTAGCTCTCACCAGGGGAACCACTTTTAATTTCTTGGCACTCAGTGTTTGTAGCACAAATTAAACGAAGATGTATTTAAAAGATAAATAAGCATAAACCTGTCTGCACATCTTAATAAGGATTATTTTTTAAAGTGCATTAATAGATTGTACTGGTGGGAGGCATTGGATGTACTCCCTAAACAGCTCAGGGAATGTCACCTTTAAGACAATACCAGGAGGAAAAAACTCTCTATTGTATAAATTCAGTTAATAATTATCTCTAAAAGAAGACCTATAGCCTGTTAACCCCCAAACGGCAGTGGAGCACAGCTCCCCCTCTGAGCCTGTTTACATGTTAAGGGTGTATGAAAATATCCTATCATTCCACTGTTTAACAGCTGTACTCAAGAGGCTAAAATGCTTGAAAACATAATACATTTGGCAAAAATATCTCAAAAACTATTTAGCTCAATTATGATCAGCATTACAGTAACATGACAGCAATAACCTTAATACAGTAAATTATGAGCTGATTGAGATAAATAAAATTATAACATTTCAGTGCCAAGGTTCAGCTCTAAAATGGAGCTGCATTTTAGACATTGACTCCAGCCCAGGCTCTTCCAGCTCCACAGGAATAGGCACCACGGTGCTGCCCCGTGCAGGCACCGCTTCCCTGCACTCCACTCGACTGGGACGTGTGAAACACGCTGAAATTCATAAAATTTAAATAAGACAGTGAAATTATACCTTGTAGCTATAGTTATCACAAATAATGTACAGTCTAAATTGCAGCCTGAGCAAACACGATTTCCTGGGTGCCTCTGGAAGCCCAAGGCGGGATGCAGAGCAATTATGAGGAATGAGCACAAAGCTGATTTGCATCTGAATGGCGAGGGGGGGCCGATGGGCGGGCTGGGCCCAGCTCCATTCACAGCACCACAATGCACCAGCTGGGAAAAGCAACTTTATTAGTGTCCCGCAGCAAAATACATTAGTAATTGGTAACCAGGCATTACATTCCCGTCCGTGTCACGGAGCCATGGGCCGCCCCCGCCGGGGGAGGTTCCCGCAGGGATCGGCCCCGGGGCTCCCCCGGCAGCTCCGGAGCGGTGCCAGGAGCACAAGGGAACCCCGGAGGGCTCCGGGGCAGCCCAGGGAAAGCAGCACCGAGCCCAGCTCCAAACACGATCCTCAGCAAAGCCCGGCCCAGGCACGGGTGTGGCGCTTTTCCAGCTGTTTTCCAGTAGTGCTCACACAGCCGGTGCCTGCTGCAATTTCAAACTCCTCTGATCTTGCTCCCTCTCCACCCCCACAGCCAAGAAACACTATCACATACAATACTTTCATTAATTTTTTTTTTAGTAAAAAAATCTATTTTTTTTCTCTTGATCACCATGATAAACTGAGTCTCTGGGTATCACGATCGAGTATTAGTGTTAACCGTTAGTGTTACTGTAAAATCCTCTTTGGTTATAGAATATTTCATTTAAAGCAAGATTATAAAAACCAGTTTCCAGCTAGAAATCCACCCCTGTAATCTAAAAGCCATCTAAATTACCACACTTCTGCAGGCTGAAGATATACTGATAGGACTTAGAAATTTAAGTATCTCCCCAGGTAATCTAAACCAAGTTATCAAAATTATATTAAGTAAATACATTTGGAGGAATAGTAAATTTTTGAAAAATCTTTAGGGTATTACAAGTAGAGTTCTGTAAGTAGCAGTAGTGGGCTAGAGAAAAACACCCCCGAGCCAGAGCTCTCCTCTAGATACTCTCCATGGCCTTGAACTCGCTGAGGGCCTGCACGGGGTTCACGTGCTTCTTCTGGGATGCCCTCTTGATTTTCGTCTGGGTCTCGTCCTGTTTCTCCCTCTTGACCAGGGGTTTCTTCTCCGGAGCCTTCATCTTCCAGGAGACGGCCGGGAGGTTGAGGGAGGCCATGCCCTGGGACTTCTGGTACTTGGTGGACGCCACGTAGGAGGCCTTGACCGTCTGCACCACGGCGTTCATCAGGTTCTTGGCTGCCTGGATCAGGGACATGGCACTGTCCACCTGCCAAGGGACACACAGTTACCACCATGGAACCCCCAAACACAGCCTTACACTGACAGCACCACAGGCCTGGGGTAAAACCACTTGAAAACTGATTTATATTTTTCCTTTGAAACCTGAGGCCCCCAGTTTGAGGCAGGGTTTTTTTGGATGCTCAGTGGTTCCAAAGCTGACTTGTGCCACCAACACAAAAGCAGGGTCTGCCCCCCTGTATGCATTTTCCACATCAGTGGCAATTGGAAACATTTGTATTCTGCCCTTTGCTTTTGTGACTAAGATTTAATAGTTGCTTATTCTCTAATGAGATTAATAAAGCTGTAGTAATATCTTAATCACTGATAATAAATATTTAAATCGCTCTAGAATACTAAATTGTATTGGGAAGGAAGGAACACAACTGCATCACAGCCAGGCCTGGAGCCCTTTCCCAGCTGGCTCCTGATTTACAAGAGCATCAAAACAAGGAAAAACATGAATTTGTCAAAGCTGTAGGACACAGCAGGGACAAAGAGCTGAGACCAGGGCTGGGTGGAAGAGAGGGGAGGAGCACTGTGGTGACCTCAGCTGGGACCCCCTTCCCCAGGGGCCAGTGTCCTGCTCTGGGTGGGATCCCCAGCTTGTCCAGGCCAAATGGGCTGGGACAGGGGTTTGATCTGGGGCAGGGTTTGGTTCTGGTGCCTTTCTAGGGCACTGTCCCCTCCCTTCTACCCTACTGTGCCCCAATTGCTACCATGGCACCTCAGATCCTCTGGCAAAGCCTCCGTGCTCTCCCCTCCTCCTCATGAGCCTGGAAACCACTGTGCTGAAGTGCCTCCAGGAATCCTCACAGCAGCAGGAATCATTCAAGGCCAGGAGAGCAGGGAGGTGCTTTTCTAAATGACCTGACAGACCCTGCAGGTGCCAGCTCTGCCCTCCTGGGCCCTGCTCTGCTCTCACAGCGCTGGGGTGCAGGGACAGGGCATCAACACTGCACAGAACCTTCCTTTCAGAGTGCTGATGCCTCTGCACTGGCTGAGGTCTTCATCTGATTATCCCATGGAGCTCAACACTGCTGCTGGCAGCCCTCAGCCCCAGTGGACAGGCTCAAGGAGAAGGGATAAAACCAGGAGATCAGGCTACAGATGCCAGGCTGTGCTATCACTGATTTATGGCAGGGGGATGTAAATCCTGGAGGCACTGAGTAACTGCAGTGAAGCCCTGGAGTACGTACTGCTGCACAGTAACACATCTCCTGCTTTGACAGCACCATGCCTTCAGCCTGCCATGAACATCAACAGCAGCACATCCCACCACAGCCCCTGGAGCTGCTCTGGGGGCTGGAAAGGCAGCAGGGGGGGCAGCACAGCCCCATCACCCCCAAATGGGCTGAGTTTGTGCAGGGATATCTATTGCTGACTGCTCCTGCTGCTGCTGCTGCCCCAAAGCTCTCCTTCCACAGCTCTCCCTGGTTTTTGGGGGAAATCTGTGCTACTAAGTTTAAGCAATTGAGATATCAAACAGGGTTTCACTGGAAAGTATCAGTGGTAGAGGATGTCCAGGGAAGCTGTGGCTGCCCCTGGATCCCTGGCAGTGCCCAAGGCCAGGCTGGACAGGGCTGGGAGCAGCCTGGGACAGTGGAAGGTGTCCCTGCCATGGCAGGGGTGTGGCACTGGATGAGTTTTAAGGTCTCTTCCAACCCAAACTGTTCCATGATTCTGTGGTATCAAAATGGCAGAATGTGGGAAGTTTCTCCATTTGCTGCTCAGGGAGCAATTCTGGACTATCCAAGGGCCAATTCTGTCCCTTCTTCCAACCTCCTTCCTCAGTCCTGACATGGCTGGGCAAAAGCACCAGAAGTGACCAAACGTGCCGATGCAGGGCAAGGTAGAGTATGCCAGAAGAAATTAAGGATTTAGCTCCACTTCCCTCCCCCCAAATATCTGCAACACAGAATCCTCTTAGGAGGCAGCATTTCATGAACTACAGTGAAAAAAATTATTTGCAAAGTAATGGCTGGAATAAGGAAGCAAGCTGGCCTGGGGCAGCTTCCAGCTGTCAGAAACCAGAGCAGCCACTAAAAATCCCTGCACTCTTCAGGGCACAGCCATCCTGAAATATTAACACCTCTGGAGTGTTGCAGGACCCCAGCATGTTCCAAGGCTGTGCAGAGACGTGGGGCAGGTTTGACTGTGCTGATAAGGTGACTGAACCTCACTAAGAGTGAAAAGCAGTCTGGAAAACAGATCACACAGAGGTGAAGTGAATCTGTCTACAAACACTGTTGAATAAGGACATGTGAAGTCTGTATTTTCCCAGCAAGCGCTGCTCCCCAGAACAGCGAGGCAGCAACACAAACTCGGAATGCTCCAGCACCTCCAGTCTGTGTTCCATGGGGCTGAACACAAAGGCTCACATGAATAACCTGTGGGAGCAGAGCTGCCTGAGGCAGGTGTGCTGTACGTACCCCGGAGACGACGAGCTCCCCGCCCAGGTTCTGCACCTCGGCCTTGACCTTGCTGCAGATGTTGAGCTGGTGGCAGTAGAGCGCGATGCGCTGCAGGTAGGCCAGCAGGTCCTGCTTGCACGCCGAGTCCGGGCACTGTGGGTGACAGGGGCAGGGTTGGGCACGGCCAGACACACTCCAGGCACCTCCCCTGGGGCAGGGGATGGGCTGGGACAGCGCTGCCCTCCCTCCCTCCCTCCCTGCTGAGCCCAGGCTTTGAGACAGAGGCACCTAAACCCAGCAGCCATGAGCAGGGGCAGCACTGCACAGGCTCCTTCCACTGCCCTTCAGCAGCCCTCCCAAGGAGGAGGAAGAGGAGGAACAGAAGGAAGAGAAGAGAAGGAGGACCATTTACCCTCCCCAGAGCAGGTCTGTCAGCTGTAGAAGGTCCTTCCTGTACTGCACAGGACACAGCAGCAATGGTCTGACACCCAAGATCCCCAGCTGCAACTAGCAGGTGTTACCAAGTCCTTCCTCAATCCTCAGTCTTAAGTATTCCAAGCTCAAAAGTTATAAACCCAACAGCAACTCAGTTACATGCAGCAAACAGAGATTTTCCTGACTTCTGCTCCCATCTTGTAGCAGTGGGAAAAGCAGGTTCCTCACCAGGCACAAAATGACATTTAAGGTGCTTGCTGCAGCACTCATCCGTAAGAGAAATGTAACTTTTTCAGCTTTGCACAAAGGGCTCTGCAGGAGTCCTCTGTGCAATTTGGGAGGGTGGCATTTTCTGAGACAGAACTGAAGAATGAGCCACGGATGAGCCAGGCTCAGGCTGGATTTCCAGAGCAGAGGGGAGCCCAGCTGAGGAGCAGCCACGGTCCAGAGCAGGCTCTGTAGGACACAAAGGCTGTGGGAAGGGTTCTGCTGCTCTCAGCAGCCCTGCAGCCCCTTTACAGCAGTAGTGGGGTGCCAGCAGCAGCTCCCCCATGGGCCACCTCAGCCCAGGGGCACCCCACATGCTCACACACACACACCTACAGTTTCACATCCATGTGATTTACTGGGTCACACCCCACGTTGCTTAAGCCCTGCTCTGAACCCCAGAGAAGCATCACTTGTACCCCACAGACAGCTCCTGTTCCATGCAAATGGCCACTCCTCATCTCATCTCCCCACCCAGCACCCACAGGCCTCCTGGACAGAGCCACCACCAGCCTCCCACTGACCCTCATCTCCTGCCCCAAGGCAGGCTGCACTGTGCCCAGCACTGTTTCAGCTGGAGCAGTGGAATTCACCCAGCATTATCCAGGGACAGGACTACACTCTGCAGGGATCTCCAGCCTCTGGACAGCTGCAGGCCATCCAGAGTGATTTAGGAGCTCTTTTCCACACACCCCTGATCACAGCAAAATCCCATTTTACCTAAGACCCTGATCCTGTGCAATGGACCATCTGATGAAGATGCATAATGGGCATGGCATGACTGAAAGATTAATCTTCAATGTGGCACCACTTCATTACCTAATGCCTCACTCCAGCTGAGGGTTGTTGCATTGGCCATGCAGCCTCTCCTCCCCTCTGAGGGCAGGGTAAAAATCCCCTCCTGTCTGTGAGCAGCAGGCTCTAAGCCCTGTTTCTCCCTGCAGACCTTCTCTCCTTAGCTGTGAGATGGAAGCAGAAGCTCTTTTCTTTGTATAAAAGAGGAGCAGATCATGGTGCACACACAGGGATGTGCAAACGTGGCCCCACTCACATGGAGGAGCATTTCCTTCCCAACAGCACTCAGTCTGCCAGAACAGGCATTTCCCTCTGCAGTGAAAGGACACTAACACATACATTTGTTTTTTTTCCAGGGCCAGAACAAGAGGGTTTTGTAAGGCAAAGTGGTCTCTGTGCTGAGCAGAGGTGACTCAGGTGCTGCAGTGATGTGTCCACAGAGCTCACACACACACAGGGGCAC
Organism: Melospiza georgiana; assembly: GCF_028018845.1. Classification (NCBI taxonomy): domain Eukaryota; kingdom Metazoa; phylum Chordata; class Aves; order Passeriformes; family Passerellidae; genus Melospiza; species Melospiza georgiana. The sequence continues at coordinate 16,669,068 of NC_080444.1, forward strand.
TGCACTGGGAGATCTCCATGGCTTTATGGGCATCTGACCCCACCACAGACATCAAACCACCTTCTTAGTCCCAAGGAAAATGATGGAACACCCAAAGTAATTGCAACTCTCAAGGTGGGCAGGCAGCTTCCATCAGTGCAGTGAAGCCCTGCCTAACAAAGCAGCAAAGCCTGCAGGTTAATTTTTTAAGCTAATCAATATTAGTCAGCACTACAAGATGTTTAAGAGCAAGTCCACAAATAGCCCTGGCCAAAGAGCTAATGAAAAGCCCAAATTACCATTTTGGAAACTGCTCTCCATCTCCCAAAGAGCTCATCTAACACGGCAGTGCAGGGGCTCAGGGCTGACAAATGCCCAGTACAGCACATCAGGGGATGGCTCAACAATTCCAGCTCCTCTGTGGGGCTGTGAAACCCTTCAAGGAAAGCCTCTCAAGGCAGGAGGCTGCTGCACGTTCACCATCAGCTGAGGAAGGCAGCAAAACCTTCGTGGAATAGGAATCATCACTGGGCTGTGTGCATCAATGCAGTGTGAGATGGAAACCCAGATCCTCTCCTGTGTGTGCTATTTCTGCAGGCAGGATCGAGGACTCAGCTCAAAGACAGATGAGGTTTAAATGGAGATGTAACACGAGATAAAAAAGAGCATCAACAAAAGGCACTGCGGGTGCCTGCAGGAGCCCTGTCCTTTCCTAGGCAGAAGCACTCAGATAAAAATCAAAAACCCAAAAGGCAACAATTTGAACAGAATGATGACATTACTGGACTAACCCACAGCCAGAACCCCCATCTGCAGAGATGGATGGGTTCTCACAGACACAGCACAGCCCAGCAGGGAGTGCAGTGCAGATGGAAATGAACGTGTTGGGGGCCACCCCACCTTCCCAAAGCCCCCAAACCGAGCTGCTGCCACAGACTCAGGGAAGGTTACTGGCAAAAGCTAAGGTCAAATCCAGGCTCCATCCCAGACGCAGCAAACACCCCCACTTTCAGTTCCTGCCAGCCCAGCTGAGCCTGCAGAGAAGCAGGATCACCATTTTCCCTGTTTTTGCAGAGAAAAGGGGCAGGGGAAGACAGCAGAGCCCTGCTGGTGTGTGCTCATGGACACAGACCATCCCCAGGGGCTGCAGGGGAGAGCCAGCAACCCCAGAGCTCCTTCCTGCCACTGCCTCTCCCTTGGGAATGGGCCCTGCTGCACCAGGAATTCCCAAGAAATGCCCCTCAGCCCTGGGTGGCCTCTGGGCCCAGCAGGAGCTGCCAGCAGCTGTTTTGGGGAGCAGCTCCCTGGGGGGACGTCACTGACCCCCTGTGCCAGAGCTGCCACCAGCCTGTGCCCAGGGTCCCCACCCCAGCCCCCAGCAGGGACCAGTGTCCCCAGCACGAGGCTGCTGGAGCCTTTCACTGGAAGTGGGGCACCCCCTACCCTGACCCAGCTGCTTCTCATGGGGTGAATCAGAACTGATACAGAACTGATGTAACCTTGGCCTCCCACCGCCACAGAAGGAAAAAAACCTTTGGCTTTGTAGGTGTTCTGACACTGAAAAAATAAATAATAGAGAGAACCCTTGCTGCAAATCATTGTCATCTGTGTTGTGCTCATAACTGTTCATATTCCCCTGCTCCCAGCAAGCAGCAGCTGCTTGGAGTGAGGGATGGAAACCTCGGGGAGCACCTGCAGCTGATGGCAGAACTGATCCCAACAGCCAGGAATTCCTGGGACAGCAGCTCTGGGAGCTGCAGAGGAATGTGCTGCAGAAGGGCCTGATGGCAGGCTGGGAGCTGCTGGCACACGGACACGAGGGGTCACAGCTCTGCTGTCACCCAGCACAGGACACAGCCCCTCGCTGTGCTCCCTCCTCCAGGGGCAGCAGCAACCAGGAGCTGCTCCTGCTCTGTAGCTGTCACTCTGCTCCACATTAACATGTTTCTAAAGAGTATGGAAGCACATCTAATGAAATATGCAGGCTCAAAGTATTAGCAGAGTATGGAGTCAGGAAAAAGCTATATTCTTGTCAAAATTACTAACTGTACAGTGCTGCTCATATTTATCTTCAAACATGTGCTTAATCTGTTACATTTTTAAGGACCTTACTGCTACTGAAAGTAGTTTTCTTTTGTATTTTGAAATGGCTTGGTACAGAAAACCATATACCAACTTTGCATAAAACATGTGAATGAAAAAAAAAGAAAAGGCATTGTAAACCTTCAGCCCAAGCTCCCCTGAGACCTTGAACACAAACTGCTCCTTGCTTCATTTACCTACACCAGCAGCACACCTGGTTCTTGCAGAAACAAGGCTGTCAAAGTGCTGTAGCAAGGAAAGCCATTTGAAAAAACACTTATCAAATTTATCTCCCCATTGAACATTTCTCACTGCATCATTAATAAAGGAGGGTGTAGACAAGCACCTCTGAATGCAACATTAAGAGAGAGTCCTGCACTGCAATGATTTACTTTCAAAGTGACACTGGTTCAGTGAAAACCTTATAGTACACAAATTTCCATCCTGAAAAGGCCTGGAAAGCAAGTGACAGCTGGGAAAACAAAGTTTAGCCCATGATCTCAGACTTAACCTCCTTGCATTTCAGAGTCTCTCTTGAAGGTGGAATATTATTACAAATGTTGATGTTTCCCTGCTATTTGGGTGTGGGCTGAGGCCAAAGGTGCTCTTGCTTGGCCCAGTTTCTAAGTGGCTCAGGACAGGCATTGCATAAATAATCCCTGAGCTGGCCATGCTCATTCAGTCCTGTGAGAATTTCTGCCCAGCACTGGGACAGCACAGCCATGCTCAGGTCCCTGCAGGCCTTGCTCCAAGCCCTCATCAGCTCTGGAGTGAAAAACACCAGAGAGCTCTGACACCCTCCCCACTCAGCCTGAGGAGCAGCTGAAAATTGTTGATCTTACAGAGCTGCCTCAGCATCAGGATTAAAGGTGGTGCAACAGGCCAGGTGCCCCCGTGCAGGGGCTGTCCCTGCTCTCTGAGCTTTGGGAAGCACCAGGAGTGCTCTGGGTGTGCTGTGAGCCCAGCCTGGTCCTGCTCTGCCCCGGCTCTGTGTGACCTAAGCAGGGCTGGCACAAAATGCCAGGAGCCTGATTCCAGCCAAGGAGCTGCTGTGTCACTGCTCAGGGAGGCAGGAGAGCAGCTGGAAAGAACAGAAAGAACAGAATTTCCTAGCAGCAGATCTGAAAAATCAGTTAAAGACCCCCAAAGCCAACACATTTTCATCTGTTCATCAGCAGTACTGACAGATCTCCTGCTCCCTGGAGCTGGAGGCTCCAGGACTGTGACTCACGTGGTCAGCAATGGTCCGGCCCAGCTTGTCCATCCTGGAGCCGGCCTCTGCGATCTTCTTGGCTGCACTGATCACATCTGACGTGTTCTTCAGAGGACCTTTTCCCCTGCAAAACAGAGCACACGCTCCCTCCTAGCACCAGGAAACCACAGCAGTGAATTCTGGGTCCCTTTCCTCATTCTGTCCCACACTGTGCTGGCAGTGACTCCCCACCCAAAGGCTGGAGCAGTTATTACAGCACCTTCATTTCCAAGAGTTACCCCCTTTCTGCTCTTCCCCACATTTAGCTTAAATCCAGGAATAAAAACATCTTAAATTTTACTGCTTTCAGCAGTTTAATGATGATAAGAGATAACATTTTAGAAGACGGATTTGCAATTTTTATGGAATGGAACATGAAGTTTAAAAAACAGCGTTATAAAAAATCTGGTAAATTAATTTCAAAAGGCATCAAAAACCCTCTCTTTCCTCTGCCAGTAACTGTACTAGGAACTATTTCTGCAGTATGGCAATATTGAGAAGCCCATAGAATTTAATGCTGTAAAGAACTGAGCAAATATATATATATATATTTTCCTGGGGATAAGAATCACCCTTAAGAAAGAAAGAAAGAAAGACAGGCAATAACTGCTGTGTATCTGTAGATCAATTTAAACAGTTATTACCACCCAGCCACTACACAATAATGCATCTCCCCAGTTAATATGCAGCTGGAACAGGGCACCATTTAAAAGAGATTATAAGAAGTGAGACTCTTAGGAGAACTTGCACCGTGTCTCATTGAAAGCCCAGCAGCCCAGGCAGCTGGGAGTGAGCACAAATTAAAAAGCCTCACCTGGTGAAGTCTGTCATTTCCATCATGATCATACACATCTGCTTGGCCAGGACAATGATGTCATTGCCACTGTCATCCCATTTTGACACTTCAGCATCCAATTTACTCTTTTCCTCCTGGAAGCTGGCGACCTGCTCAGCAATCTTGGCTTTCTGCTCTTGAGGGAGCTGAGCCATGATAGCCTGGAAGAGAAGAGTTTTCTCACATGGCCTCCTGCTGCCTTGTAGAGGCTTTTTGGAACATTTCACTAATAACCAATTTCAGTCATGTAGATGGGGGATAAAACTTTAATAGCAATCCTCTACCTAGAGGCTTTACATTTTGAATCAAAGTTTATACTCTTTTTAAAGAAAAAGTGCCCAGAAAGACAAGCTGACACTTAAAATATTGTCCTTTGCATGATAAAGCTGTTAAGACTCCAAACAAATTTGCCACATATTACCATCCCTCAAAATAAAACTGCATGAAGAAGGAGGACTTGTCTTTTACAGAAAATTTCAACGTTTTAAAATTAAGTTCCACTTGGGTATTGAGGATAATAAGAAATATTACCAGTCTCTTCCCTGCAAAAAGCTAGCTGTACTCTTTTGAAACATGTCTGCTGAGGAAAGAGTAAGTGAAAATAAAGAGTATGTGCTTACTCCCAAATAAAATCTCTCAGACTGGGTTTATAGCCTGTGTAAGACTCCATGGCCTTGCCTTCATAAATACTGGGAGCACAGATGCCTCCAGGAGCAGGCAAAAAGGAGCCTTTGGTACTAAAAATTCTCTGGCAGCAGCTGTGCTAAGAGGTAAATGAGCAATGTCTGCATTTAAATAGAAGGGGGTGAGGGTCCAGGCATAGAAAGTGCTTGTGCAAGGGAGGGGAGCATAAAAACACTCCCAGCTGGTGAAATTCCCAAGCCAACGTGGCCCAGGTTTGATAAATAAGGTCTGGCCACTTCTTGCCTGGCAGGAAGAGCCTCCACAAAAAATCTGCCATGGCACTTTCCCAAGAGTGTAAATTGTTATTGATCCAGAGGGGCTGTGTCAAATAAAAGCAATAGGTAAGGCCTGGTCTTCCTTCAATGCAATTCAATGCACTGATTTTAGGGTTTCACCTCTTAATGATTATATATGGCCTATCAATGCTTTCATTTTTGAGTCACAGGAAATGCAGTTAGTTGAAATGATTTCATTTCTGAGTTCCTCTCAATGTTGTCTTGATAAATGCTCAGTGACCAAACACACCAGCACGTGTGTGAGGCCACATTTTGGGAAGATTTTTTTCTCATAAAGTTAATGTTTGTCTGTTGAAAATAACATTAATCCAATGAGTGATCTGCCTCCTGCAGAAGCTCACTCGACTACAATGTCTGTGATATCAAAATGCGATGTAGTTTCTTGGTACTAAAAGGACTTTGATCTTTCAGAATACCCAAAATAAACCACAGACATTTCTCACATCCATCAGACCAACTGCATTTCACTCAACCTCCTTTCCAGGAGAATGCTGGAAACAAAAAATGCCAGTTTTCTGATCCAGCATTTTTATCATCCCCGCCCCTATATTTAACCTAGGTTTCAAAGCAAGCTGAAGTGTTTTTTGAAGGCAGATCACACTTGGATAAAGCTGAGATTTGTGCCTTACCCTTGCACTCTGTCCAGCAATGAGCTGATCATCCTCAGTCTGGATGCTGGTTCTGCTGCGGACGTCGAAATCCTCGGTCTCAAAGTCAGAATCATCCAGCTCTTCGGGAGTCTGAGGAAAAAACATTCAAGCAGAGTCAAACTACAGATTTCATGGCTCTGGAAACCAACAAGAATATTATTTTTCAAGCAGAGAGAATGGAAATCAGTGGGGGTAAAAATTATTCCATGTTTTCAACAAAAAGGTAAATACAGGGACTGTATCCAGCTCTGAACACGTGTGATTTTATGTGCTTGACTGCTCCTGTTAAACACCACAGGGATCCCAGAATCACACAGCAGTCACTAAACAGCTGAGATTTGTTAGGACATTAATGCACTCAGCATCTGAAAGACAGAAAAAAGTTCTTGCAAAGCGAGCAGTGCTTTTGCAAGTTGATTAAATGTAAAAGCTTCACTTGAGATGCTGAAGCTGGAATTACACACAGCTCTAAGGGCTGGTTCAGAAGCACAGACAGTGTCTTCAGCACAATTATGAATCAAAGCATTGACTAAATTAACAACAGATAAAATATCTCAAAATTTATCCTTATCCCTTGGGAAAAGCTGAAAAATTTCAGCTAGTAAGGGCCAGCTTTTATGCTGTAGGCTAAACACATCTGACCTAGTTCCTGCTTGCCTAGGATTTATTTTTGCTACTGCCAGTCTGTAGCAGGCAAACTTTTTATAAAGCTTATCAAGTTTAAACAGCATGTTTGTCAAAATACTACATCTTTGCTAAAGTGGCACTTCACGACAATTCTCCAGAGCTGGGTCAACAAAGAACTTCACTGATAGATGCAATAAATGGTGATTAACAGATAAGATGCAAATAAAGTCCCTGTTCTTTAGATTTTTTCCGTATGATTTGAATTTCACAGACTTGTCTTCCACTATAGACACTCTGTGATACAGTGAAAATAGAGATGGACATGCAAAATAATTGCCAAAAAGCAAAGGTGAGTAGGGTGACAATCAAGACTTTGGGTTTTTCAGCCTCTTCTCCAGGCCCTGGAGAACACGGTATACCCACAACATCAGCAGAGGGACACACAGTAAGAAGTAGCTCAGTGTATCAATATTAAAAAAAAAAAAGAAATAGCATAAAGAAAACAGTTCTGCTGTACATGATTGTGTCTGTGACTCCCCTCTGCCCATCCCTCCCAAAGCCCAGGGACACACAAAGTGTAACTCTGCCTTTCAAGTGCCACCAAGGACAGAAACTCCTCTGGGGTGACGAGCCTGGGCAGCAGAGAGGGGGGAAGAACTTCTCTTCAATAAATACAGACATAGTGAGATGGTAGTTTTGAAAATACCCTGCATAAACACAAAAATGAGGTGTTGCAGTGGCTTCTCCTGCTGGTCCCTGTAAGGAGCAAGAGCCTCTGGACAAAGCTGAAGGGAATGAGCCCCTGTGAGCAGGATTACACCAAGCCCTGGAGAGATTTGGATGGCTCTTTTATCCCAAAATAAACTCTCTGGACAACAAGTGCTAATATTTTAACTTCCTTCTAGGTGCCTGCTGTGTGGCCAGGGAGCTGCTGTTGGCTGCTGGCAGTGGCGCTGTGGCTCCCTGGCCCTGGAGGGTGGCACAGGGCAAACCTCAGCGTTCCTGGCACTGCCAGCCTGGGTAACTGCTGCCCACTGGCACTCCCAGCTCCCTGTCCTGACTAACAAGGGCTTCAGCAGGCAGGGATGTCCTCAACTACCACTGGCTGTCTATAAATCCTGAGCTTGTCTGAAAAAAATTCCATGGGGAGCACAGATGTGGTTGTCAGCTTTTCTCCTGGTTTTTCATCTGATCCTTTCTTTAAGCAGCAAACATGGAAGATGCCACTGCAATGGTTACTGTAATATCTTCTGGGGCTGTACAATTCTTGATTTAGTGACCAACAAGCTGCATCTGCCATGGTCACCAATATGAAAGACCAAGACAGTTTCTCAGAGTCAAAGAAATACAATGAAAAGAAGGAAAAAGGAATAAACCCCCTATATTTGTCTTTTTTATATCTGGCTCCTGCCCATTTTTGCCCCAGTAAGATCCAAGAAATAGATCCATGGATGAGCTGCAACCAGAACTTCCTTTACTGCATCCCTTCAACCAACTGCACCCTTCTGTGTCTGCCAGAAATGAGGGCTCCCAAGTCACACCCACTGCAAGCACACAGGAGTCAAGGCCTCTGTGAGCTGCCCTGTTTACCCAGGTTAGCCAATTAACAAATTACATGCTCTACCAACTACAGACTGAACTCATCTCAGCTTCCTTTTGACTAACTAACATTAATTCTCAAAATTTACTTAATGAAGAGCTATTAGGTTTTATTTCTAAGCTCCAAACCATCAACAAGCATCTATAGTTCTGAATTAATTTGCTGTTGTTAACTGAAAGGTCACTGATTTTAGCACATTAACGAGCCAGGCATTACCATGAGATTACAAAAGATGCATGAAGGGTATTTAGCATCACAACTCGGGCCATCATCGATGCTCAGATCTGGTTAATGAATCTGAATCCAAAGGCACCGCTCAAGTGCTCCACAGCGATTAGCACATTTGAAGACTCTGAATGTTAATAGGAGCTAAATGAAAATGTTCTCCTGCCTGCTCTCCATTATCCCGGCGCTGTCAGTCGAACAGAGGCGGGGAAGGCAGTGGGAAGCTGGGGAAGTTGTGCTCACCCGGATCATCAGCACGGCTTTCCGGATGTCGCGGATGCCGTCGTACACGAGCCGCGAGGCGTCGATGAACTCGTTCTCGTCCATGGGCTGGGCAGGGTCGGAGCTCAGCGCTTCCACTGCAGCTTCCACCTGCTCCGTGAAGCGCGGCATGACTGCAGCCAGAGCACAGAGCCGGTCAGTGCCACCCCAGCCACCCTCTGCTGCCCACTCCTGCCCTGCTCCTAACTGTCCTGCAACATGTGCAGTCCTTCCACTGAAATCACAACATTTGCTACAGGAGGTGAAGTCATAATCCAGCCCCGTTTCTGCTTACGCTGCTGCTCTTTGGTGTTTTCCACTTGGACAGTGAAGTTTATCACACCCTTCTATTGGACAAGGAGAAAACACCTGGGGAAGCTCCTAGAAACTATGGGATCAAATATTAATTGTTTGTTTGATGTTTTGGGGGGAAAGAAGTCGTGCTAACATCAGGACACTCAAGTTTAAAAAGCACTGGAAGGGGGCAGGTTGCACTGCTGCATTTCAGTGACTCATGGTGCCCCAGGAAGAACATGCCAGAACCAGTTAGAGTCTGCTGTTTCTTCAGTGTCACCCTTGATTCTTCATCAAAGTAATTAAAGCAAAACCAGCAACGAGTGGCTGGCACTGAAGGAGCCAGAATCACCCCTCACCCTTATGGATGTCACCAGTAGTGCACAGGGAACACCCTGATTTGGTGTTTAGGTGTGGGGCACTACAACCTACAATGCTCTTCCAACAGCTCTAAAGATACTTTACAAAATTTACCCTAATTATTACCCTAAATTTATTCTGCTGGGGGAATGTGATCTTCCTTCTGGACCCGGAACAGCTGCAGAGCCTGTTGCAATACTGCAAGATGAGCACAGCACAACTTCCAAGCCTTCACTCACGCCTGGGACTCATTCCCAGTGTTTTTGCTTCCCACAGCCCAGTCCATGACAGCGAGCACACTCAGGGACACCTTGTGCACAGCTGAGCTTTAAGCCAGACAACACAGCAAAATCACACTTCTCACTTTGCAACAGTTTTGCAAACAACTCCCACTAATTTGCGTTACAGCAAATTGAGTCTAACAGATTTCACAGGTACACGGGTACCCAGCTGCCCACAAGCTTTCCAGCAACAGCAACTCAGGGCTCCGGGGAGCGAGCGACCCTTACCTGTGTTGGACAGCAGCTTGGTTGCCTCCAGCACCTTCTCCGTGTACACTCCAGGCTCATAGTTGTCCATCTCCGAGGTGACCACGTGGATGACGCGGGCGGCGCGGCCCCGGATGGCGCCGGCCGTGCGGTCCAAGCCGTCCACGTCCTTCTCTTGGAGAGCGATGACGCATTTGTTTACATCTTCTAAAATGTGATTCTCTGGAGGTAAAAGAAGAGGGATTTAGATGGTAATGTCGTTTCTGTCACAGTCATCAGCGTGGCAATTGTTCAGGGTGGGACCTGCTCTACAGAAGCTCCATGGAGATGCTGTCAAGCATTAATGTGCAGGTCACAACCAGCAAAGAGCTGCCCTTCCACAGAAGGTGTCAAAAAGCCATCAATCCATTCACCAATTGGCTTCCACACTTCCTGCCCCTGTTTGTACTCAATTTTACCAAAACGAAAGCTGAGTTCTGCTGAGCTCTCCCCTGGTTCCTTTCCATATTTCTCCCCTGGACTGCCCCAGCCCTTATTTCAAATACCTGCAAACCACTCCCCTGCCAGTGCACGTGGGGTGATGGGCACCTCCCCAGCACCACACCTACTCCCCTCAACACTCCAACAGACACTTGGTGCATGTTTCCAGCTTCCTCCAGAGTGTTTTCCTACAGCCACACACATTCCATCAGAGCACATTACACCGTCAGTCGCCCATTCCCATCTGAGACACATAATGTATGCAGTGAATAATGTGGAAAGCATTCCAGCCACACAGCACTCACTGGCTGTTCAGAAAACAAACAAAAAAATAAAAGCAAGACCTCTGTTTGCAATTAGCTTTTTAAATATACTTTTTCTAGTTTTGTGAAGAGATATATTCCCTATTCATTGAGTACAAGAAGCCCAAAATGGGGAAAACCTTTTAAGAGTTTTCTGAAGATGCCTTAAGAAATTGGGACCTTTATTTATGGAAACCTACCCTAAAGATCTCCCAAACTGTTAATACAGACTTCCAAACTCTGCTAGAGAACTCTTTAATGTACCAGGACTAATGTTTCGGTATCATCATCCAACACCAGCATTTGGGCTGCCTGGTAAGAAACCAACTTGGAAACATTTCTGCTCTGTCACTTAAAATAGCTTCCAGTGTTAATTACCATTGACTTTATCTTTCTGTGCTGCCAACCCGTGCAAGTGGCTTTTATTCCCTCTGCAGGTAGTAAAAGAGCCATTTTGCAAGAGTTTGTAGAGACAAGAAGCTCATAGTGCTGGCTGGGAGAGGATTTGGAGGAACTGCCTGAAAGGATTGCTGCGAGAAGTTACGCCTGATTTACATAAAATTAACACAGCCAGGTGCAATATTGTGAGACTTCAGTAAGTAACCTGGGCAAAAATTACACTTGTGAAATCCCTCTGAAGCAACTCAGCCTGAGCAAGTTCAGCTGAGGGCAGGATGTGGCCCTGAGAGAGCAAAGAGCAGGTTCATTAGTGATTTGACAAGTCAGTGAGCAGGCACAGGAGCCACGGCAAGCACAGAGGGTATTTAGAGAAGAGACAGCCCTGGGAGCTGCAAGAGCCCAAAGAAAAAGCTTCGGCGCCAGGCCAAAACACAGACTGTTTATTGCTTCAATTCCTAAATGAATAAATTAAGCCACAGACCATTTAAAAGCCTCTTTGGATTATCTGAACTTTAATAAAAGGCATGGACCAAATGAAGGTGAATATTTAAATGTCTGCTGATCATTTAATGCCTTTTGCAGATGTGAAGTGGCCAGGAAGTCCCTTCTAGAGGGAGATAACCCACAGGGCAGCTTGCAAAGGGCCCAGGGAAGTGCAGGGCTGTCAGGTCTATCTGTTCTGGAGATATTTTCCAGCTGGATGATAACAGATAAGATCCAACACTGTGCAGAGTCCTTGTAAATACCCCAGTGCTCCCCATCCCACGGGCACACAGAGCATGGGCTCCCCACCAGCACCTCTGGGGATGGGAGAAGGCTGTCCCACATCCAAACCCCCCTGTCCTCCTGCTGAGCAGGAGAAACATCCCACAGCAACACAGCACAGCACAGGCAACAGCCAAGGGACTTGTCCCACCAAAATGGCTACAGGGAAAATGGTGTGGTTGGGCAACAAGGTAAAAGGAAAGGTATTTTTTCCATATAAATGATTTTTAGACCAAACAAGGAAATACATTAAATTGTGAAAAGCTACAGAATAAAAAGTCACCCACGACTGTCAATCCTCAATCCACTCCCACCAAACACCTTCCACCTCCACCCACCTCCACATTAAAGGGATGAAGCAATGCTTTTCCAAACAACCCCAGCAGCTTCTGAGGGAGTCTGAGGGCTACAGGAGATCAAAATCAAAGAGGAACAGTCGGGAGATGAAGCCCCAGATTCATAAACACAGCTGTGCTTCTCTGCTGCACGTCCTGTGGAAGGTCTCAGAACCATTTCCATGCTGAACCTCTGCTGCCAAGGGGCACTGCAGGAGCCAGGCCAGGCAGCACATGGAGCAAGCACTGGGGACTTCCCACTCTTGTAAATACAGTGTTCATCCTGCTAATATTCACTGGGAGGCTCTTCAGAAAAAAACAGCTCCACTGAGATGGGCAATCTGTGGCATAAACCTCTGTCAGCAGCAGAGGAACAGAAGGCAGCAAATGGAATGGTTTTAAAGAGGGTTTCAAAGGAGATTCAGGTAATTTCAGAACATTGAATTTGACAATTACATGGTGCTATCAGCAACTGCTCTAAAGAACAGAGATAGTGGGCACACCAACACACCCAGAGTGCTTTGGGAAGGCACTGATAAGAATTACAGAAGGTACAGGAGAGCTTTGACATGAGGAATAATGAAAGAGGCAGACTCTGCAGTCAGGGAAGCGATGACTGACAAAGTGCATGGCAGAACTCTGCACGTTTGCAAACAACAAGAGACAGAAGGGGGAAAAAACCTTTTCACCATCTTTAGTACAAGTAGGGGCATCAAATGAAGCAAACAGGCGAGAGTGCAAAACAAGGAGGTTCTTCACAGGGAGCACATTTCAGCTGTGAATCTTTGCACAGGATGATGGAGGTGCCAGCAGTTTATAATGGTCGAAAGAACAACTAACACCAGCTTAAATGAGAAAAATCTGTCAAGGATTGCTCAGGAGATAGCACCTCTGATGCTGGAGCTCCCTGAGCTGCACATCACTCATGGCTGGAGGCACACAGACATCTCTAGGCCACAGGGCTCCTGTGCCATCCACCTCCCATCCTGACAGTGAGCCTTCCCCAGAGCCTGCCCCAACTCAACAGGGCCCTTCTGCTGCTGTACCTGTGAAAGTGCTGTCACTGCAAGCTCACCTGGGCCCTGTGCACTGAAGATCCTTCTTCTATCATGTTCTGTTACCTAAACCCAGCATCTCTTTCATCAAGCCTTTACTTGGGGATAATTGATACAATTCTGTAGCATGAGCTGAATGGTGAAGCCTTTACTTCAGTACACCACACAGTAGGGATGTGGGATGACTTACATACATATTTATATATGCACTCACAAGAACTCCTTTACATTCTGCTTACATCCCAGTTAGTAACTGATACAAACATCCTAATAACCCCAAACAGCACTTGATATAAATCATGCTTGCCATGACTTTATCCAAAGAGAAGCTCAGACTTCTAGCAGATGAATTGGAGTCGTGGCATTATATGGAAAACATTTATCAAAGTTCAAACAAATAATACTTTAAGAGTATTTATTGCTTTAATATTTTTCTACCATCTCCTCGATAAGACACACATAAAAATAATTACTGAATGCACTTGAATATCTGGAGTTGTCTCAAACTACATCTCCTTGGCTCCATTTTGGTGGTAAGCACTCACTTGAGGTCAACTCTCCTGAGTCAATGTGCCACCACTCCAGGAAAGAAACTTTCTCTGCTTACTGCCAAGCTCCTGAGAGTACAGCCATGCAATAGATTTGGTTATTTAGCCAAAACTCCCAGTTCTGTACTAACCTGCAACCCTGCAGAAGACAGAGTTGTCCTGCCCACAACTCCCTTGAGTCTTGTGGTGCTAAACCTGGACTACACGGGAAGGAAAGTGCTTTGGCAGCTCCACACAGGCTGTGTTTGTATGGACTCCCAGCTTTTCCTTCTCACATGTTTGTACACTTGTGAGAAAGCTTCAAGTGGAGCCTCAAACCTCAGCACACAATTCCCTCTGCAGAGATTTCCCAAAGCTCCTCCCAGCTGTGCAATTCCAGCTGCTGCTGCCCAGGGAGCACCCACAGATCCAGCCAGCTCAGACACTGAACTGCCCCAGAACTTAATGCTCACTCATTGCAAAGAGAACCCAGGGAGCCACAATACAGTGTGTATGACAATGCAGGTGACATCACAGGAACACCACTTGGGCCTTTGTTTGGTTTTTCTTAATAATTTAAAAAATACTGCCTCTTAATTCAGGGCCTTAATTCCTCATCTACATTTTCTACCTATGTTCACTTGGTACTTCTGACTCCACACATCCTCCTGTGAAATCACTCTTTACAACTCGAGGTTTTAAGTCACTTCAGATGCCCAAACCTGCCTGCACCACGGAAATTAGAATCCCAGCTTGCAGAGGTGATTTGTGAACACCACTGCAGACACAATTCACATGGTTACATTTCCATGTCCTCTAACTAGAGCACAATTAAAGGATGTGGAAATAAAAATGCTCCCATTATTTTTAGGTCACAGCAGCTGATTGTGGGTCTTTATCAAGATGCTGATAAAACGGATTATCTTGGCAAGTACTTTGCCAAATGTAATTATTAATCTATTATAATGATCCAATCTCTTTTAAAAACTCTTAAAACTTTACTAAAGCTGACGTGGTATGAACAGTTTTATTTTAATTAACTTGTACAACCACATTTTGATATTCAGTTTTGTTAACATGGCAGCCTAAGGTGACCTGAGGGATCATTTTTTCTGCTAGTTCCTACCTTGGACATAAACATGTTCTATTTCCCCCTGAGTTACTGGTGAGCCTTGTCTACAGCAGCTAAATGGCAATTCATCCTTAGTTCAGCCAGCAATTCCAAACCTTGGGACATAAAGTGTCTTCTCCTTGAAACCAGACCTCCTGCTGCACTTTCTCACCTCGGTGGGCACAGTGTGATCCCAGGTGAGGTGTGACAACACCATCCCTTCCAAAGCCTCACAGACTTCCACACATCCCTTCCACAGCCTCAAAGACTCCAGAGCACGTGTCCAAAGCACCCCTGAGCAGGACTGAGCTCTGAGGAGGGTGATTATGGCTCAGCCAGGCCCTGATTACCTGAGACAGCCAGGAAGTCGTCGATGGAAGTGATGTCATCCACGGCATCCGTCAGCACGCGCACCTGCCTCTCCCACTGCTCCTTGAACAGATCCATGTTCTCCTGAGCCAGCTTGCTCTGGGGCTTAGCAGCCAGAGCCAGTGCAGCATTGATGACCTGCAAAACACCTCTGGATTTTTAAAACATATCCCAACAAAATTATTACCACCTGTGTGTTTATCCAATGAACTCAGCAGCAGACAAAGCAAGTTTAATAAGTTTTGAGGAACTCAATGTTTAAACACAGAAGTGTTTAATTTTGTTGCTCTCATAACCAACTCATACTTGCTTCCATGTTTATTATGGGTAGTTATTAGAAGCAAAATCACTTGGCAAGTTTTCACAAGAGCTGTTTTCACCTGTCTTTAGCAGCTCGTGGTAACAAGGTGTTGCTTTCCCAGTGCAGGCTGTGTTGTTAAGTATTTTAGACAGGATGACATTTTGTACACTCAAGGCTGCATTTGCTACTTGCCAAAACCTCAGTAAAAAGGTCAAAAAGGGATTAATCTTATACAGACTGAAGTAGAAACAATATGCAAATACAAAATTAAAGCTAAATTTTGATTTATCAGTTTTCCTTGCAGGTTTACTCTGGATCTTGCCAGCAATTGTTGTAAAGACTTCAGATTTCTGCTGTGGCTGTGAACAAGCCAGATAAGCCAGGGAACAGGAGATGCTTCTGAATACCCTCTCCTAATTTTCTTCAAACCCCAAAACCAGAATTTACACCAGCTCCCAGTTTTTCTTAGCAGAACAAATGCTACAGGTGCTGCTGGGTCACAGAGCTTATGCTGTGTCCACTCATTGGTCATTTAAACAACCACAAAAGCCTCTTTGAATGTGGGGAGAAACCAATCTCAACAGCCTGGTCCTGCTCCTGCTGCAGCAGAATGACCTGGAGAGGAGCCAGGAGTGAGGAGCCATCCTCAGTTAGAGCGTGACAATCCCAGCCCTGCTCCCAAGCACCTGGGAGTCAGAGCTAATTAACTCACAACTTCAAGGTGTCATTTTTCTTCTCCACTTTAGGACTGTATTAATTTCACCAACTTGTCGACCAAAACATGCAAGCACCAGATGTTCCCGCTTTTCCAAAATCTACTTTCTCTACCTGCTTCATTTACAAGTGTCACAAAGCATTTAAAAAAATATATAACTCACTGAACATGGAAATGATGGTGATGTCAAATGTACTGGGACAGAGTGGATCAGGCAGGAGGAGGAGGCTGCTTCATCCGAGGAATGGCAGGAGTTAGCAGAGACAGGAGAATCCACACAAGGGCTGGGCTGCTCCCCACGCTGCCTCTGGAGCTGGGGCTGCAGGTCTGGCTCTCAAACCCAGCCCAGCTCCGTGGCTTTGGTGACAGTGCCCAACACAAGCAGCAGCACCTGAGCAGCATCTGCTCAGGGTCTGTGGGGATGAACACTGGAGGAACAGCACTGTCCCTGTCCCAGCCATCACCAAGGGCTTCTCTGCTCCTCCAGCCAGCCCAGGGTCACACCTCCGTGGCACTGGCAGGAGTCAGGATGTGCCTTTGGAATGTCCCTGATGCCAGTCACGGTCCCTGCTGCTCTGCCACCCTCACTCATGGAACTGAAAGTCCTGAAAACCCCCAAAAAGCCTTGCAACACCCAAGAAAATGAAGTTTAGAATTTTAAAATCAAATAGAAGTTTTAGAGAGGCAAACCTGTGCTCAGGTGCTCAAGAGCCCTGATTTGCAGTCCAGCCACTGCCACCCACCTCTCCTCCCAGTCTGATGGATGTAATGAATTAACCACCTATCAATCAAAATCTAGATATCCAAGATTTCATGAAGATGAATCTGAACAAGTGTCCTGGAAACAGGAGAGATAAACCAGACAATGCTCTAGAAAACTGCTCCCACTTCTATCCTGTTAGAAACTGTCACTGCAGAGACAGAGATGGTGGCGAGGCGATACCAAGGGTCAGGACATTTCCTCTGCTTTTCCCAACCTGCCTTGGCCCATATCAGATATAAAATATCCTGTAAGCACTGCGACAGGGCAGCATTAATGCTGCAGGAACATATGGCCTGGGTTCCTGCGAGATGTTTGTCTGGCCACAGCAGCTGCCTGCACAATTAATCTTTGCCAACAGCGCATGTCAAGCCCAGCTGCCCATGTTCAGCACCTCGTCACAGGTAACAGCAGAGCTGTCACACATACAGGGCTCTGCAACTGCTCCACAGCCTCTAACTGAGTGTCCTCACCAAATCCAAGCACAGGAGGCACAGAATCACCCTCTTCTCAATAGAAAGCTTGTTCAACCAGAAAAAGTGCATTTTTTATACATTACAGCAAAAATGCATGGCCATGGTGAATGTATTTTATAAAAATGATCAAGCAAAAACAGTGTTGCTCTCTCTCAGACAGACATTCCTGCAGTAGGGAAGCAGCCAGCAGTGCTGGAGATGAGGAAACCTGGTGGGGATATCAAAGGTTATCCATGGTCACCGTGGAGCTGAAGACAAACCCACAGCTCAGGAGAGCCACACAGGTGTGAGTGTGCTCGGGGAGAAATTCAGGGCAGCAGACACAGCTCAGCAATCTCTTTTTATAGCACACATTCCATATCTCCATGTGCAAAGTGGCCACAACAGGCAGCTTTAGCAGGGGTGATAAAAGCCATCACTCTGTGGAGAGTTCAGCATTCAACTGAGCAAATCCTCCTGCACCTGTCTCATACCTCTGCTGAGGAACTGTCCCAGGGATCACTGACAACACCCTGCATGTGATCTGTTCCAGGGAATATACTCTGGTATCCAGCATAGAGTGATTGATTTATTTTCCAACAGATGCTTAGAGAGACGTGGGAAAATGACAGGGATGCTGGATCTTAAACAGGCTGTGTACTTAGCAGGACTATGATCCCTTTATTATCTAAAAATAAACACTTTCAGGGGGAGGAGGAAACACTTTTTTGGGGGAAAGGATGGACCACAATACACTTTCTTTCTCCAAAGCACATAAAACATTGGGCAACTACTTTAAAATATCAGTAACTCTCACAGGATGGAGACAGACAGAGTTAAAAGCCAGGAAGATCATGACCGGACTATCTGAAATGTAGCCACTTCCATGTAAAACACTTGGCAATTTCAGGGAAGTATTTTGTATTTCAGAGCTTTTCAAGATGCTGCCAGAGCGCTGTGATCACAATGACTCACTGAAGTTGTACAAAGAAAAGAATCAAACAGGGACATTTTGAGCCTATCCAGAAGGAAATGAAGCATGGCAAGAAAACACACTATTTTTATCGGTGCTTTGTTTCATGTAGCAGTTGCAGTGTTGGAGTCAGACAGCTCCACACTCCGTATCACACTTCCAGAGAGTTCCTTGGAGCCTCTCCCCTGCACCTCTCAGCTTCCCATGGCAGCAGCCAGGGCTTGCCAGCACCTGGGGAGGCTCAGCATCCCAAAGATTGGAATGGATGTCTCAATCTGCACCTTGAGTCCTCTTCCCATCCCTTCCATGGGAGCAAGCTGCTGCTTTTCCCTGGTTTTGTGTTCCCTGTTGAAAGCACAGATGTCAGAGGGGCTGTGTCCTTCCCCCTTGGCAGGGCAGGGCTCTGCAGTGACTCCTGCCTGGGTTACAGCACTGCAGCTGCTTGGTCCAGGAGCTCTCTCAAAAAGCTCAGCTATTCTGGCCAGAAAACACCTGAACCTCTGACAAACCTGTGGGTAAATTACAGCCACTGGGTCAGCCACAATTAATTCTTTTAGGCTAAATTTAGGATGGCATCCAGCCTCAGCTTTATAGCACCCCAGCTGAAAGTCAGAGAGGCCAGAAGGAAGCTCTTCCATGTGGTGGTGTTCTCACAAAGAAAAAATTTGAATACTTGGCTGGCATGGCCAAAGGAAGCAACATCACTTGGGAGAGGAACACTATCACCCAGCTATTTGCACTGCAATCCCAACCTGTTGTATCTTACTCAGTGCACACCATGAGTGACCCACACTCATTTCAGTGATTTAAGCACTTCTTGTTTTTTGCCTCAGTCCTTTTGGTAAGAAGCTTTTGCTCCTTTCAGGAGAATGTTCTTCCTGCAGCTGGTTTGGCTTTTCCTTGATTCCTAGGATTGATTTAGGATGTTACGGTGCCCCAACAAGGAGTTTTTCAGTTTCAGAAGCTCTGAGGTGAACCCACAGGCCTCTCCCCTCACTACACACCACTGCTTTACAACCAAAACATCTGCAGTTCCTAAATAACTCACTTGGGCTTGGGGTTTATATAAAGATCTTGACTCACCAGATTTCTTGTGGCATTTGGATAATGAGTTGGAAAGTAGCTTCGTGGCCTATAGATCCAGGATACTTTGCATTTGTAAAAAGAAAAATCTAATAAAACAAGCCCCCACCTATCAGCTCTCATCCCAGGGGCAGAGGAACACGTGGCACACACAGACAGTGCCCCAGTGGGGATGTGAAATCATTTTACTCAGGGTATATGAAAAGAAGCCCACCAAGCCTCTCTGCCCTTGCCCAGGTGGATTTTAATCCCATATTTTCCTATAATAAAGAAAGCATGGCTTGCTTCCTGGCAGTTCATCAGAAGCTCCTCATAATTTAACTTTACATACACAAGATGCCAGAGCTGCCTGCAGCTCTCACCCTGCTCATGCCCTTCCCTGCTCCTCACTGCATTTTGCTCCAAGTGTTAAAAATGGTTTTTGAGGAGGATGTTGCAGTCACTCCCAGTCACATCCCAGGCAGGTTTGCATGCCCACATCAGTGTGTGCCAGCCCTCCACGTACTGGAGTACAGCAAAAAGCACTCTGCAGGCTCTGATGAGCTGAAATGCCTGGGAGCAAAACACACAGCAGATTGTTTTACACTCTCAGAAGCTCTAATGGCAGTGACCAGCAATGAACAGAGGCTGATGCACCGAAAGAGGAAGGAAAAGTTTCCTTTGATTTCCAATTCTTTGTTCCCATGTACAAAAGGCACTTTGAGCACTTTCCTTTCCTGCGAGTTACGCGGAGTGACTGCAGGGATCTCTGCAGATATTCACTGTCCTGTGCCACTGCTGGAACGCCCACAGATCCACACTGAGTAACTCAGAACCACAGAATGGTCTGGGATGGAAAGGGCCCTAAAGCTCATCTCTTTCCAATGGCAGGGACATCTTCAACTAGACCAGGTGGCTCCAACCCCACTGTCCAGCCTGGCCTTGGGCACTGCCAGGGATCCAGGGGCAGCCCCAGCTGCTCTGGGCACCCTGTGCCAGGGCCTGCCCACCCTCACAGGGAACAATTCCTCATTCCCAATATCCCATCCAGCCCTGCCCTCTGGCACTGGGGTACAATTCCTGATGCAGAGTCCCTCTCCAGGTTCCTTGCAGCCCCTTCAGATGCTGGCAGGGGCTCTGAGGTCTCACCACAAACTTTTCCAGGCTGAACATTCCCAGCTCTCCCAGCCTGGCTCCATAGGGGAGGTGCTCCCCTCAGCACAAAGCTCTTCTCCAGCCCAGCATGTTCTGTCACAGAAGTATTTGCTATAAAGACTATTAAAGCTCTTCTCCAGCCCAGCATGTTCTGTCACAGAAGTATTTGCTATAAAGACTATTTCCATTCTGTGTATAGATAATTATCGTATCAATTTCCCCATCCATGAAGAAAGCATTTTCATTAGGAGCTGAGGACTGATTTTGTAGTGCCAGTCCAAGTAGAAGCTGCAAGAATTTTGGTGCCATTTATCTTGCTCCATTCTGCATTTATCTGGCTTCAAATGCTGAAACTTTGGGGGTCTCAGGGACTTTGTTTCTTTCCTGGAAGCTGTTCCACCATTGTGCTCCCCAGATCCTGTGCCTGTGATGAAACAAAGGGCTCTTACTCACACACTTCTTTCTACAGAACTGAATTCTCTTCCTGCTCTTGGCTTATTTTCATGCACCAGTAACTGTTTGAATTTCTAAAATTGTTGCTTTTCTGGTCAGCCTCAGCCAGTGCTGGCAGTTCTTCCCAGCGAGCCTGGGTGATGTAAATCTGCAGCCCAAGTGTTAAGTTTTTAATAAAAGCACTTCTACTCAATGCCAATAAAATGTTTCAAGCACCTGCAATTAAACAGTCTGGAGACAGATCTGCTCGTTAGAACATTCAAAAAATCTGACAGTCTTTCAAAGAGATGAAAAAAGGGGACAATTGTTTGATGTTAAGTCTTTACTGCAAGAAAAATGAATTTCTCTCCTTCTCCAACAGCCACCAGGAAATTGGTGGTGACTGGGTACTCAAGGAGAACAAAGTCTGCTGGTCACATTTGGGTTTGATTGATTTGAGGGGTGGTCTGCAGGATTTTTTATTTCTCTAAGGTACTCCAACTTTTAAACAAAAGTTTCTGGAACTCTCCATGGGATTCCTTCTGCTTTGGTATTTTGTTTCTGTGTCAGTAGGTGTGATCACATATGAGCCATCTGCCTCATCAGAAATCTATAAGCAGCAAATGGCTTTTCAAGCAGTTCAAAATTGGAATAGAAGGATGTGAACAAGCAGTTATTAAAACAAGATGTTAATATGAGAAGAGCCAATTTATTTTTATTAAAAATGTAATTTAATCCAAGAATTCTCTGGAGTCAGTTTGATGGGTGAGGCGTGTGCGTGGCGAGCAATTCCGAGCACACCCCAGCAGGTACAGAGGGGGCTGGAAAGGACCTGTCCTGCCTGGGGGCCTCAAAGCTTCTGTGGAGGATGAGCTCTCTGGGCTGGGGTGGAGAAAGGCCTCCAGCCCGGCCTTTCACAGGGGAACAGGTCCTGTGTGTCCTGCAGGCACCTCCCAGGAGATGCTCAGACTCCAGGGCAATGGGCTCCAGCTTTGGCTGGCAGAGGCAAACACCCAGCCTGATGGGAACTCTACCCCACAGACATTTCTTACACCTCTCAGCCTGACTGCAGTTTGGGTAGGAGTCTATAGATGAACTTCATGGAGGCTGCAAAGACCAAGCAAATCAATGCATAGCTGGTAAAAAAGGAGCTCAAGTCATAGCAGACTGTCACATCAAAGGCTGGAGCAATTCCTCCTCTCAGGAGCTGAGCTGGGGCATTCTCACTGCTGGTTTCCAACACCTACAGCCTGGATGATCAGAAACACTCCAATGGTTTCAGCTCTTTTCCCAGGCATCTTTAATGCAAGATGCTGTTACAAAACAGCCTTTGCAGGCTCCCAAAGCAAGTCCTTCCCTTCCTGGAGACAGCGCAGCCGCCAGAGCTGGCAGCGAGGAGAGGATCCAGGCTCCTGAGTCGAGATAAACAAAACCTTTCCCTAATTCACCACTGGCAAGCTCTGTGTTCAGTGAGAAGGCAAAGAAAACTTCCCCTCTGCTCTGCGAGGCAAAGGCAGGCACAGGCAGCTATTCCAAGCATTTCACAGCAGTAATTTTCCATTTCCATTAAGAAAGACAGTTTAAGGATTTTTTTTTTTAGATTTAACTGTAGTGATGGAGAACTTTGCTCCTTCACCTTAACCCCCTCCAGCCTGGCTTGTTCCCAGCACCCATCCAGGCAGGGCTGAGGGAATTCCTGTGAGGTGCTGGACAACGCTGGCTGCTGCCACACACAGAATCCCAGCAATTCTCAAAAGAAAGAATTCAGGCAGGCTGGTGAGTCAGGGCTTGAGGAAGAAAACACAGTGACCCTCTGAAGCTGCCTTATTTCTGCCCTGTAAACCCAGACTAAAATCACCCAGCTGGCTACTCTGGCACAGCTCATCCCAACAGCTCCTCCTGTACCCTCGAAGGGAGCTCTAAATATCCCATTAAGTCTTCAACTTCACATTAATTTCTGTCCTAATTGGCTGGGGACCCACAAGCAGGAAGGATGATGTTACTCCTGAGGAAGAGCTGATTTCCAGGAACAAAACCACGCTAAATAAATTGACTGCTTGTTTCTGTAGAGACCTTTTGATGAAAATTTTTCCGCATTTTCTTTTTCCTCAAAGAAAATTTTAAACCTGAAGAGGTCTGAGCCCAAGGGTGACAGTGGCAACGACTGACTGCTTGTCAATACCAACAAAACTTCCAGGTTTTCCCCAGACAACTTGAAGGGTTGCATGTTCCTTCCTCCTGCTGCCAGTTCAATGGATCCTGATGGCAAGGGAGCGAATTATGGCTCTATTTGAGCTACAGCTTTTATAATTAACTCTACAGATTGATTTCTGCAGAAATCATTCTTTAACCAGGAATTCCCTACTCCCAGAATGGCTTCTACTCAGATAAACTACTAAAGAGGTTACCTGGGACTCAAGTGCATTAAATTTCAGTTTCATCTTTCAAGCACAGCAATACTTTGAATTACATTTCATACATTGTATTTCTGTGTGCTCTTGATAGCTTGACGTTTCTGGAACTATTGTAATTACTGATTGACTTGACTCATTCTGAATCCAGCATCTTCCTGGAAAAATACCATCTGAGCCAAAAAAAAAAAAACCTCTAAAAACATATAGGGCATATAATGTTGGGTTATCCTGTATCTTATGCCTAATGCACACATTTGTTCAGCACAGCCACCTAAGAGGATTCAAGAAGTAGCTGTGAACCTCATTAGGAATAAACTGCAAAATAAATTGTCTAGAAAAGGAAATAAAATCTCACTTTGCTGTTCTTGATATTGAGAATCTTTTAGAGATTGTGGAGAATACCCGAGGTTTGGGGACAAGCTGAGGAAGGCAGCTGAGGAGGAGGAGGAGGATGGAGAGCTGTGCTGCTTGCACTGGCACCAGACGAGCCATTGTTACCAGAAAACACAGATGCCATTTGTAAAACAGCTTAGACAAGT
The DNA here is from genome assembly GCF_028018845.1 of Melospiza georgiana. Taxonomy (NCBI): domain Eukaryota; kingdom Metazoa; phylum Chordata; class Aves; order Passeriformes; family Passerellidae; genus Melospiza; species Melospiza georgiana. The sequence goes on from NC_080444.1 coordinate 16,692,850, forward strand.
GCCCCTAATTATCTCTCAGGATTCACAACATGTTTAAATACTCTTAGAGCATTAAAGAATCAACCCAAGAGCATGTAATGTAATATAAAAGCACTCTTTCAACTGCTATGAACATCTACAGTGTCATTTACTAATCTCTTGGTGACGACCCTGAAATTAAGGCAAGACTGTGCAGAGGAGCATCTCAACTGTAGGCTTGGAAGTTCAGAGATGTGACCTTTGTAAAGCCAAAATCCATCAGTTAAAGCCCTTGTGCATTTATAGATACTCAGAGCCTCCAATGTGTGTTAAATATATTGTCCATAATCCCCAGTCAAAGGTTAACAGCTGCACTTCAGGAGATGTGGCTACACTGGTGACTACAGCTGGGTCATTATTTCATGCTGACTACCACCGTGCTTATTTTATCCAGGAGTGGATTTATTTAAATAGGCAGTTAGTTGTTGGAAAAGCAAAGATAGAAGAGTCTGAAATACACACAATTTCAGCAATGGGGGGAGGAAAACACCCCCACAGACTTGGACAAGCACCAGAAACATTTCAATTCAAAGAGAACCTAACTTTTTTCAGATGATTATTTTCAAAAGCAGCAGCATTTGTTTGGAACACCCTGCGTTAGACACCCATATTCTGGGAGATAACTAAAAAAAACTTACATCAGCCTAGTTGGCTCCTTCAGGAAAGAGCAAGCCCTCCTATCAGGGAAGATGGATTTCTAAAAGCTTTTTCTTCCACATGCTTTGTTCCAACTGCAGAACCTGACCTTTGGTTTCAGCAGCCGTGCGCAGCCCTCACCCCAGGGCAGGGGCAGGGAACAGCTCAGCCCATGCAGGAGTGGGAGCACAGAGAGACACCCCAGGATGCCCAAAGGATTAGGATTGAATGTTAGGATTTAACATTTTAGGCTTTATGTTCAGGGACCTCTCTTCACCTGGTTAACAGCACAGTTACCTGCAGGTCATACAAAAGGCAAACCAGTCCTGCTCCTCACACTGCCTTCACCTATTCCCTCCAAATCCCCTCCTGCTGGGGCGGGTACAGGTGAACACCCCTCTTCCTTTTGATTAAAAACACCAATACAGATGGGAAAACCTGAAGAAATTCCAAGAGACAATACACTTTATTTTCATAAAATGTCATTTTGCCAATTTTACTGAGCACATATTTTCTGTTAGTTCCTCCTTAGCAACAACCACTTATTTGGATGTTTTAGATCTGAATTTCCTGTTGCTTTAAAAAATGTAAATTACACAAATCAACAGCACCCTGCAGTCTTCAGGGGTTCATCCAAGTATCTAGTTGTTGACATTTAAAACACCAGGCTGTCAAGAAGGAAGAGGATAGTCTAGTGCTTACATAAACTTAATTTCCTTGTTTCCATTAAAAAGTTATTAATTAAAAGGTAGTCTCAGCCAGGCTCACACTGTTCACACATAGCCAACTTCCTCTCATCCTACTCCATCGGGAAGATTATTTGGCATATTTATATTCTACTCAGGCAAAAATAGTATTTTATAATTCATCTTACAGCATGCCCAGGAGCAGTGCTAGCACCTTCACAAAGCACCTTCCTGCAGCACAGATGTGCACAGGATACCACTGAAGCTTCCCACATTTACTGACTGCAGGTTACTGGAATGTCCTGGCCAAATGGAATTAGAGCTGTGACGTAAAAACGACCCTTTCACATCAGTGATTCCTTTGCCATGAAGTTTAAAGTTCCTAAGTCTTGATGCCTTGATGCTGCATTTCATCCTCTGCATGTACTAAGGGAAAAAATCAAGTTCTGCAGCAAGACACAGCCACTGTGACAGCAGAGCAGCCCTAAGCAGCAGCAGCAGGTTGGGGTTTGTCTCCTCACCTGGGGACACAGGGCCTCCAGCTGGCTGGCTGACATCCGGACCAGCTTCACACCCTCCTCGTTGTTGGAGATGGAGCAGGCCAAGTTGGCAACCTGTGTCAGAGGGGGGAGAAAACAAAGCACAACTGTTAGAATTGGGGGTTATTTCCTTCTGGAGAAAACTTTTGCTTAATCCCAACAGTGACCACTGACCAGTTACCCATCATGGAACAAAAAGATTCCACATTTGTTCTGTTCTAAAGAGCTTTGAAACCACTAATGGCACCTGTTCCTTCTGTAGACATAAAATTGTAACACTGTGGATCATGGAATCCCAGACTGGTTTGGGTTGGAAGGGACCTCAAAGCCCATCCCATTCCTCCCCCTGCCCTGGCAGGGACACCTCCCACTGTCCCAGGTGCTCGAGCCTGGCCTTGGGCACTGCCAGGGATCCAGGGGCAGCCACAGCTGCTCTGGGCACCCTGTGCCAGGGCCTGCCCACCCTCACAGGGAACAATTCCTCATTCCCAATATCCCATCCATCCCTGTCCCCTGGCAGTGGGAGCCATTCCCTGTGCCCTGTCCCTCCATCCCGTGTCAGTTGTCTCTCTCCAGGTTTTCTGGGGCTCCTTCAGGCCCTGCAAGGCCACCCTGAGCTCCCCCCAAAGCTTCTCCTGTGCAGGTGAACAATGGCAGCTGTGCCAGCCTTTCCTGCCAGCAGAGCTGCTCCATCCCTGGCATCATCCTGGAGCCTCCTCTGGCCTGGCCCCAGCAGCTCCAGCTCCTCCCTGTGCTGGGGCAGCTCTGCAGGTGGGAAATCACCTGAGCACAGGGAAACAGGGGCAGAATCTCCCCTGCCCTGCTGTGGGCCCAGCCCAGGGCTCCAGCTCTGACCCCCAGCCAGTCAAACAGGGCAGAACCCCTGCCAGCCATGATCAGGGTGATGCTAAAGAGCAGCACTGGCAGCAGCTGCAGTCAGTTTAACAGCCCAGTCCCAGCAGGGAGACACAGCAGAACCCCAGAGAGCTGAGCTGGTTTGCTGGTGCTCCATGAGGGCCCCTGTGTGACAGGAGGGGTCAGGTAAGGCCTGGCAGTGTTCTACCAGCCCTCCTCTGCTGCAATTCATCAAATTAAACCAGTACAGGAGATCCCCATGATGCATCCACAGGCCTCCAAAATTTGAAAGGATCTCTTGTGATGCTAAAAACTTCACTCCACAACCTTGACCTGCTACACAGCATCACCCTTAGCTAGGTCAGCCTGAAGCAGGGAGCTCTGTAAACATCTGCTTTTTCAGAGCACAGAGGATGGGGACAGCACAGAATTTTTTGGTAATTGAAGATATTCCTCATCCCAAAGCTACTCTCAGGGGAAGGAAGTCTGAAATAAGTTACATTTCTCAGCTGACAGGTGAATGACAAGCATGTTATTCTGAGCCATTTGAACACAGAAAGTTGTAAAAATAGCAGCAAGTGAACTGAGACGAACACTGAGTATTGTCCTTCCAGAGGCTGAGCAACCTGCTAAGCCCCCTGTAAATATGCCATAAAAGCATCTCCAGGAGCCAGCAGATGCTCAGTAACATCGCTGAACCAGATTTCTCCAGATACTTTTCTCTATAAGCTGAGGAATTTGCATTCTGCCTTTAATTAAACTATTCTTTGCATTCATGTAAGTAATTTTGAAGTAGTATCTGCAGCTCTACCACATGCTTTTCCCCCTCCCCAAGCCCTTCCCTCATGGCAGATGTTCCCACACAGAATACACAGAATACATTACTGTCCTGCAAATCATCAAGCACGTCCCATTACACTGGAACAGCAGTTTTCATCAATCCCATTATCAATTTGGGGAAATAAAATCAAGTTCCCACTGCACAGTACAGGGCCTCTTCCTCCCTCCAGCTCCAAGCCAAGTTACAGAGGATGGAAAGCAGGGGTGTCAGGAGGAGAGGTGTTTCCAGCACAGAACAAGCAAGAAAACAGATATGCCAGCACTTATTTGGAGGAAAACAAACTGAAGTTGAGAGAAAGACTGAGCAGCATCAACAACACAGAGGAAACCCTGCCCGCCCTCAGGAATATTTGTGTCCTGCTCCTGAAGTTTCTTTTCCACCTGTGTTTGGATTCAAGCCCCACACGTGCAGGGGTGAATTGCAGGATGTGCCCAGCTCTGTGCACAGTGCTGCAGGCAGGGCCCAGCTGAGCCAGGGCTCTGTGCTCCTCCTCTCTGCCCGCACCCCTGAACAGCTCCAGCCCTGCCCTCTGCAAACACCACAGCAAACAGCTGGCCCTGAACACCCTCTCACATGGGGGCTGTGTCTGAACTCTGGGGAATTTTCCTGTATATCTGCCATGCCTTGAATCCCTAGTTCCCAGCGAGCTCCTGGGATAACATAAAAGTACATCATGCTTTTGTTTAGAGGCTCACAAGAATCAAAAGACAATCAGATGCCATGATTTAAAAGTCAAATAAAGATTTTGCTGTTGGTTTAAGCACAGGTCATATTTTTGAGAAACACCAGTTTGCCAATATTTTTTATGGTCCATATTTCCCCATCATTCCTGCCTCCACAGCAGCATTACAACCTCTAGGAGCCAGGAGAACACAAAGCTCTATTGAGTAGGGGCAGAATAAAAGCGACATTGAAGCACCACAAAATCAGCCTCTCCGATATCTGGAGATGTTGTGCTGTCTCTCAAGCCAAGTGTGATGAATCAACGCACAGAAACCCTGCTCTGTCTGAACACAGAGAGGCAAAGAAGTTAATAATGGAGTGTCCCCACCGTGGTATAATGAAAATTTGCTTTTTTGCACAGTCATTTTTGAACAGTCATTTTTCTTCTGAATACCCAACTGATGGCAATTCTTCTTTAGAAAGCGCCCGACTGGCACTGCCAGCGCTCATGAAAGAAGCGTGTGTGCTTCCCTGACTGAGGGTCTTTGGCAGTTTAAGACAATCCAACTGTTGGCTGCCACATCCCATCCCAGGCTGCGCCTCCAGAGCTCAGCCCTTCATTTCAGCACGCTCATCCAACAGCCAGCTACTCGCTCTGGCAGGGGCTTCCTCTGCCAGATCAGCACACAAACTTCCCTGCAAACTCTCTGCTGAACATCAGAGCGAGGCACAGACGTGGCAGCAGCTGAGATGACTTCAGAGTGCTGCAGACAGGGCTGTAAATTTACAGCAGTGCAGCCTTTACTGCACCCATGGGAAGGCTCTGTCTAACTACTGGAAAACACTCACAAGCCCCTTAAAATTTGGAATTTAAGAAGAGCTGTGTCTACTAATTAATCAAGTTGTAAATGACGTAACAGTGAGGTATTTTAAACTGTCAGTAATTATCAGGTGCTCTATAACATGAATTCTGAAATTGCATGTACCAGTTGAGGTGGATGGCTGCAGGATTAAGAAATTTAATTTTAAAAGTATCTGAAAGGACTCATCATCAATAATTCCTGGGTGATCTGACAAATAACTTCCAACTCCCTCTCTCTTCAGAGAATAGGGTAATGCTGGCCAGTTATTTGGCACATACCCATAATACATTGGATTTTGTAGCTGAGATGAAGATCAACTCTTTCAAAGCCCACAGAGCACTTGGAAATCATACATTTCCAAAACTTCTAAATTAAATAATGCACCTCAAGGGAACAAAAATTTCCTTTAAATCAAATGTGAATTAAATAGTTTCTCCATGTCTCCAACAAAAGCAGCTGACTGACATAGTAAGTGGTCAGACTTGATTTAGAAAGAAGAACACTTGTGCTTGAGAGCAAAATAGCAATTGAATTCCTGCTGCATTTGTTCATTCTTACCATTCAATATCATCAAGTCCCTTTACATAAGCACTACTGGCACAGGCATCAAAGGAGACAAAACCACTGCAAATAATGTAATCAGCACAACGAGCAATCTCTTGAAAAAAGTTAAAAATACAGTGGGAATGAAGACAGCCCGCAGCCGCACACGGCTCAGGCACCTCTCACTGCTGACACACTGATTTAAAGTAGATTTCAAGGTTCTCTCTGTTCAGAGCCTACAGCCACGGCCCAGAGATGGCTTCTCAAACCCCACAAGGCAGGGCAGACCCCAAGCAGCTGCTGGTATTTAGAGGAATGAGCTTAAATTCCCCCCCAGTGACAAATGCAGTGCAGGGACCTCACGGTGCCAAGCGGAACAGCTGGGCAGGCTCGTCTGGAAAGGGCCGTCCATGCCCTGAGCAGTTTCTGAAATTCAACTCTCATTGTTCTCAGTGATGACATCAGCACACTGCAAGATGATTTGAGGTGAGTGGCTCTGGTGTTGGCACAGCTGGGGAGGTGAATGGCCCTAAATCCAGGCCAGTCACCAGTGGGGTTCCCTGGGCTCAGCACTGGGCCAGCCCTGTTTGATGTCTCTGTTGGTGAACTGGATGAGGGGATGGAGGGCAGCCTCAGTAACTGCACAGACAGCACCACACTGGGCAGGAGTGTGCATCTGCTGGAGGGCTCTGCAGAGGGATCTGGACAGGCTGGATCCATGGGCTGAGGCCAGCTGTATGGGGTTCAACCAGGCCAGGTGCTGGTTTCTGCCCTGGGATCACAACAACCCCAGGGATGCTCCAGGCTGGGAAGTGTCCAGCAGGAAAGGCCTGGGGGTGCTGTGCCAGTGGCTGGACATGAGCCCAGGGCTGCAAGAGGCCAATGGCCCCTGGGCTGTGCCAGCATTGGGGTGGCAGCAGAAGCAGGGCAGGGCCTGTCCCCTGTGCTGGCACTGCTGGGGCACCTCGAGGGCTGTGTCCTGTTCTGGGCCCTCATGGCCACAGAGCCCTGCAGGGGCTGGAGCGTGTCCAGGGCAGGGAACGGAGCTGGGAAGGGGCTGGAGCCCCAGGAGGGGCTGAGGGAGCTGGGCAGGGGCTCAGCCTGGAGCAAAGGAGGCTCAGGGGGCCCTTGTGGCTCTGCACAGCTCCTGCCAGGAGGGCACAGCCGGGGGGTCGGGCTGTGCTCCAGGGAACAGGGACAGGAGCAGAGGGAACGGCCTCAGGCTGGGCCAGGGCAGGCCCAGGCTGGATTTCAGAGAAAGATTCTTCACTGCAAGCACTGTCAAACCCCGGCAGAGCTACCCAGAGCAGGGGTGGAGTCACCATCCCTGGAGGGATTTCAAAGCCATGCGGATGTGGCACTTAGTGACAGGGTTTAGTGGTGGCCTTGGCAGTGCTGGGGAAACAGCTGGACTCAAGGGTCTCAGAGGGCTTCTCCAACTTAAATTTTTTCATTTAGGTTTTTTGCCTTTGGAGGAGGCATAACTTAAGTTGCTCCTTTTGAGGAGCAGATGTTACCTCAGGCCAAAGGGTCAGCTGGGAATATGTTATTAGTAAGAAGGTGTAACTCCAATATTAAAAAAATATTGTACCATCTGTCACAGAGTGATTCCATCTCAGATTCTAGTTAACTTTGACTGTTCAGAATTTACTAATATTTAAATCAGGAAAAACTTGACATTTCTAAAGCTGTTCTTTCTACCATTAGTAACAATTTGTGGCAGAGAACCACCTCCCCTGACAAGACAGAGGTTGTACCTTTTCCACATGAAATACATTTTGGTTTTTGTTAAACTCCAAATTTGTTCCGGTCGTGACTAAGGTAAGTCTTCCAGCAATTAAAAAACTGCAGCAGCCTCAACTGCACAAGTTTGGGGTCAGTGTTAAGCTTTTTAAATTACACTATTGAACACAACCCAGCAAAGCTAATAATAACACCAGGGTTGTGGGTCTGACCCCCATTCAGTGAAGAGATGGACTTTATGTATGATCCTTGTGGGTCCCTTCCAACTCAGAACATTCTGTGTAACAATGCCCCAGCTCTGTACTTGCTCTGCCTTCTCTTTGCCCAGACTCCCTGGCTTAGGCAGAGCAACTTCAAAGGGAACTCTTTATTGAAGGACTGGCGAATTGCTTTTCCAACAAGAGACAAAAGATGCAATAGGGAAAAAAAAGGAATTATAATCTCTAGGACTTTGAAACTTGATTTTCAAGGATTTCAAAGGCTGACAATAAATGTGTTAAAGCCTCAGAGTTATGTGCCTGGACTGACTTCACAGAAACACCACCCAGATTTTCCTCCTTGTTTACAGGTCAGATTTTTAGGACAGCTTCTTCAGGCACTCAAGAAGTTAAAGTCTCCGAAGTGGTGCTGCTGCAGCCACCCCGAGCTGGTGCAGCCCCAGAAAGGCTCTGCAATGTGTTTATTGTTGCATAATTGAATGCTGTCAGAGCTGGCCCTGCCACCAAGCATTGCCACAGCCCAGGATTACACATCCCTGTGCAGGAGCCAAACACTCACTAATTGAATTCTCCAAGTCTGGACACTCTCGTTTGAACCTGCAGTTGTAAAAATAGCATTGCAGAAAGAAGTTTTCTGACTGTCTTACACTAAGAAACTTTTCAATTTAACATTAAGCAGAATCGTCTCATAACTGGTGCTCAAAAACTCTTACACAAAAATAACAAACCCACATCCATGTGTACACAGATACTTTGGGAATTTCAATGCCACGGAAACCAAGCTTTTCAAAGGTGTTCCTGGCATTTTCATTTCTGATTAAACTTCAAAACTTCAGCTGCTTGTTCTATTTTTTTTTGCTTTACATTTTACAATTTCTCTGGGAATGCAAATTCCAACTTTTAAGCAGCTTAAAAAAAATCACCCATTTTAAAAGCAAAAAAAAAAAAAAAAAAGAATGGACAGGCAACCACTGAACATTTTTCTCCTAGGAATTTGCTAAAGAAAAGTGTATTTGATATTCTCAAAAAATTCAAACAGAGCACAGCTAATTTCTTCCTCCTCCATGTTAAAAAAGACCTGTCCCGATTCCCTTCACACTGGTCAAAGCTCAGGAAATTAATTTATCTGCAGAAACAACTCTTCTGGCAAAACTAATGGCAAGTGAGGACTCTCAGAAGAGATGTGTTGATTATGTAATCCCCATCACTCTCCAGAAAGACTTTCATTATTTACTAAGTCCATACATTTATTTATTCACCTGTACACTACACTCAATATTTAGGACAAATCTGAGCATTTTAACATCCAGCCCTAACAGGTGCTGCATGAGGGAGAAGTGTTACAGCTATACATGTGTTAACTCTAACCCTACAAACCCCTCATTTTGCAGAGGCAGAGGTAACTGGGAATTACACAAAACAGCTCAATTTCTTTAATACAGGAGGACTAGAGATCAAATCCCCTGGGACTGTGCAGAGAGTTACCAGAGTCATGCTGTCAGCTGCTTTGTGATTTTCTATGACTTAAGTAGCATGTGGCTGCAGCTCCACAGTAGGTACCTTGCAAGAGCTTGTTGTGGGCAACAGAATCCCCAAGTATTAACTGAAAATAGTAAAAGTCTTTAAATAAAACAAGGCACATGTACACAAACTGCAGACGTAAAGCACTGGGGAGAATGAAGGACCAAACTGAGAGAATTGCTATTTCCAGAGCTCTGCAGCCTCACACGAAGATGAGAACAGTTTCATTCCAAGACTGGTTATAAACACAAGGAGGGGAAGTTTCAGTTGGCTGGAACAAAACTGGCAAGCAAAGGGCTGGCATTTTGGAGATAAGGAATGGAGGTCACACAGTTTGTTATTTCAACAGGCTGGTAAGTGATGGCAACAGAAACCGGAGACACAGAATCCCAGACTGGTTTGGGCTGGGAGAGACCTTAAAGCTCATTCAGTCTCACCCCCTGCCATGGCAGAAACACCTTCCAGTGTCCCAGATTGCTCTAAGTCCCAGTGTCCAGCCTGGCCTTGGGCACTGCCAGAGATCCAGGGGCAGCCCCAGCTGCTCTGGGCACCCTGCTCCAGGGCCTGCCCACCCTCCCAGGGAACAATTCCTTCTCAATATCCCATCTATCCCTGCCTTGTAGCAGTGGGAAGCCATTTCCCCTTGCTCTGTCTCTCCATGCTCTTTTAACTAATATAAAAGTATGAAAATAAAGGTATTGTGCACCTTCTGCTCCTTGTTATATTGAGGCAATCAGTATTTCAATGGGAAATACTTTTCCATGGGAAATACCTTTTGCTTGGGATTACATCTTAGCACTTTCACATTTCTAGCTCTACCTCTGTGTTTAAAATTCTGATTACAGGATACAGCTTTGCACTTGCCTCTCACCCTGTCCAGAGCTGTCTCCAAACACCTCTCCAGCTCCCTGGTGCCGTTCCAGGTACAGTTGTCCTGGTACTGCTCCACACTGGTGAGCTCCTTCCATGCCCTGAGGAAATGTTCTCCCACAACAGAGAGCCACCCATGTGTTGTCAAGGTTTCACAGAGAAGGGAAGTTTTCCACACAGCTGGGCAATCCCAGAGTTTGTGCATCAGGACAAACCAGACTGGGCTCCATTCACTGCAGCAAGGGCAGCATGGGGACGCCTTCCCTCATGCTAATGGGAAAGGTTTTCAATCAGACAGAGAAAAGAGGTGTTTGAAGGGAATCAATACATCTGTAGCATAAACCATAGCCACAGCAGGAAAGTGCAGCAATATCTTTATTTGCAGCCTGGTGGATCATCCTCTGTACAGACCAGAGGGAGAGCAGGGCTGCCACAGCAACAGCAGTGTGCGGCGCGGGCACCGTGCCCCTTGTCGATGCAGCTGTGGCAGCAGATGTAACTGCTGGCACAGGAACTATTCCTCCCTCAGACAAACAAGCTAAAGTGTTAAAATGTTGCTATAATCACAAACCACGTTAGTTATACAAGTCTATCTGAGCTACCACAACAGCAATGACACCACTGGTGTGTGATGGAGAGCTCAGATTCAGCTGAAACCTTCAGAGCAAACCCTCAGCTGAGATGCTCCTTAGCAACACAAATACCTTTCCTTAAAATAAAAGTGTTTCTAGTAGTGATATCTGGACAGGACCCAAATAATTATCCTTATCTAAAAACGTCTCTGTGTTTGTCAAAGTGGAAATGAAGACAAGCTGGGAGAGCTGGGGGTGTTCGGCTGGGAGAAGAGAAGGCTCTGGAGAGACCTCAGAGCCCCTTCCAGGGTCTAAAGGGGCTCGAGGAGAGCTGGAGAGGGACTGGGGACAAGGGATGGAGGGAGAGGACACAGGGAATGGCTCCCACTGCCAGGGGCAGGGATGGATATTGGGGATATTGGGATATTGGGAATTGTTCCCTGGCAGGGTGGGCAGGCCCTGGCACAGGGTGCCCAGAGCAGCTGGGGCTGCCCCTGGATCCCTGGCAGTGCCCGAGGCCAGGCTGGACATTGGAGCAGCCTGGGACAGTGGGAGGTGTCCCTGCCATGGCAGGGGGTTGGAACTGGAAGAGCTTTAAGGTCCCTCCCAGCACAAACCAGTCTGGAATTCTGTGAAATTGTTCTTCTCTCCCATCTCAGTTTGCTCAGCACTCAGAACATGCTGCCTTCTGATCTGACTAAAGGCTTCCAACTTGGTGCCTATTATTAGCTGCTTAAACCAGTTTTTGGTGATTCAGACAACTGTTCATGGCAGTGTAACTGTAATTGTCAGTACACTGTGCTCTTCACGAAGACGACAAAACAGTGTCAGTAATGAGCTCCACACAGATTTCAGGCACCTCCTTGATGACATGACATGACTAATAATCCAATATTGCTAATGACTAAGATGATGAAAATCCAGACATGCATCAAAGCTTTTAGTTAAATATCAAGAATTAAAACGTTTATGCCACATCTATAAAAAACTGTACCCAAAAAGCCACTTAAAAATGCTGCTGGAATTAAGACTTAAATATCTGGAAAATAAAAGGACTCTATTGCTTTTCAGCTACCTCTGAAGACATCATGTCAACACCACCTAAACCCAACTGTTCTCACACTTCCTGACCTCTTTTACACACTTCCCTTTCCAAAAAGCTTCTGTTCCCAAAAGAAAAAGGAATAGAGCAAACACAGTGCAGTTTCTAGTGGAATAAAAAGCACATTAATATCTTCCAAACCCCAAACTGATTCAAACTCCAAATTCTACCCCCTCCACACCACGTGCCTTGGCCCAGATGTGCAGAGCAAGCCCTTCCCAGTCACACAGCAAGGTGACTGTCCCTGTGGCTGGGGTGTGGCCTCTCCTCCATGAGTAGCAGCAAACCATGAGGATTTCCAAAGAGAAAAATTGTCTCCAGACAGCCCAACGGCTGCCCAGATTTGTGAGGATTCAATCCCTTCATCCCTCCCATCAGTTTCACTGTCATGGCTTGCCCATGAGCACTTACAATGAAATCTGGACAGAAAGATTACCCTGAAGTCTCTTATTCTTCTTCCAACATCATTTTTAAACTCTACCAGCATCCTACCAACCCTTTCATACATAATTTGGTGTAGCATTAGAAGATTGGCCTCAAAAATAACCTTACAAGAACAGAAGTTATCCTATTAAAAGGTCACTTGCCTTTACTTATGTATGATGTATTAAATTTGTATATCCAGTTTTGTTGAAAAATGTAGGAACATTTTTCTGCTGAGGCTTCCCTGCTTTTCTGATTATGACTGTACGGAAAGCATGTTCTACGAGAAGAATTTAATTTATTTATGAATTAGTTGACTAATAAAATGAACTTACAAGGAAAGTGCATTGGCTGTTGAAGAGTGTCAGACTTTAGAGGGCACATTAGAGTTACACTGGTCATTTATTGGAGACATTAGTTTTAAATTGCTGCCAAGGCTATCTATAGACAAATTACAGAAAACGTGCTTGTGCTTTGGAAGAGACATTTTGCTCATTTTGATCTCCATTTTAAATGGGAAATAACTCTGCCTCTTTTCTCCAGACCACAGTGCAAGGATATTTCCCTTGTAATACAAAATTACCTTAAAAATAAAAGCAATAAAAGACAAACCTGAGTTGGCAGATATTTTTCCCTCTGTAAATGAGAATACTGGAAAAATAGGTGCTGAAGTACCCTGGTAATGACCCTAGTCTGGAAAATGCTGGGTTTTGAGATTTAATGAAATTCAGAAAAACACTCCAAGTCAATATCTGGGTTGGGTGCCAAGTGCTTGTCTTGTTCCCCAGGAACCTCAGCCCTGCCTGGCAGCACTGACTGACCCCTGAGCTGGCAGCAGGAGGGGAGAGCATTGCAAGAATGAGCAAAGCCACCTCCAAAGAGGTTTGGAAAACTCAGTGGAAACTCTGGAAATCAGGTGGCTGATAGACACAAAGGATAATCTTGTCAGAGCAGATTAACTTCTGGATCTGCTGGATTCTTCCATTCCATGCTTTGTTTGCAATAAATGGTACCTGGCCATGCCCAGGTAAGTGACAACAAACAGGGGACAGGCAAGACCTTCACTGTGCTTCCAAAAACCAGGTTTTATTTTAAATCCAAGCTATGTTTTATCCACTTCACGTTTTAAAAAGCCTTTCACATGTAAAAAAACTGCAGCTGCTAAGACTCTCCCAAGAACACACAGGCTGCAAGTCTGAGCAAATCAGGATAATTGCAAGAAAAATGTAGCAAGTGTGCAAGGCTTCAGGCTTTGGGAGAGGGGTATTTTTAGATTTTAGACTGAAGAATGACTCCAGGACATCGGGCTAGACAGTGAGGGCAACAGAAGGGGGAAATGTCAGAGCAAGAGGCTACAGAAAGCTTATGGAGCTGCAAGTGCCCAAATGTGATTCTTTCCAAGCAAATAAATTTGCCGTCTGCATCTGTTCATGGGTTTCACTGAAAATGAGAAAATCATCACTCCATATGCAAGATGCAACCCAGTGCATTAAAAAAAGGCACAGAGCAGTCTTTTCAGATAAATTAAAGCAATTAGAAAAAAAAATCACTGCTTATGAAACACCATTGAGAGCTTTTGCCTCCTTGGTTTTACCAATATTTCTCTTGGTAAGAAGAAAACTTAAAAATAAAATTTATATTGAGAAAAACGTTTGACACAGGGGTAGTGGTTTCCAGAGGAAGAAGAGATCACTTGTTCTTTTTAAGGAATTATAAGTATATTCTCAAAAATATTCTCCAGCAAGCAAATTGGAGGATTTTAACCCGGACACTCTCCTTATTTACCTTTTATTTCCTAATCTCTTAATGTATGAAAAACTTTTCCATTAAAACTCCCCAGAGTTACACTGTGCCACAGAGTAACCAGGGACAAATTGACAAGCTAATTTTTACTTTTCTAAAGCATTCAACAGCGCAGCAAAGGTTTCTGTTTAACATGTCTGGCTTTGTCCCTGTGCAGGAGCAGCCCCAGCATCCCCGGGGAGCAGCACAAAGGCAGCTCAGCACAAGCACTGCTCAGAGCCTGGCAGGGACAGAGAGCCAGCGTGGAGCTCGGTGCCATCAGTGCCCATGGGCAGCACTGCAGGACAGCCCCTGGGCAGGAACGGGCACTCCAAGGGAGCCAGGGCCAAGCTGTCCTTCCTCAGCAGCAAAGCCAGCTTGGAGAGCCAAGGCTGCCTCACCCAGTGGGAAAAAACACCGGAATGGAGTTAGCTGTTCACAGTCTGCACATTGGGAAGACTTCCATAGTTTACAAGTGAATTTAACTTTTTGTTAGGCTGGTTCCACAAATGCTGTCCTTTCTGTTATTCTTGTGTGTTACATTGAAATTGGCTTCTCAATTCCTGAATTAAACTCCTTTAACCAAATCCAGCCAGAGTTAATGGTCTGTTAGCACAGAGCAATTTTGAAAGCTATCTTTGAAACATATTATTCAACTGAGACAAGGCTCATTCTACTCTTTTAGTGTTCTTCAGTTTTCAAAAGGCAGGATAAAAGGGTTAGGATTTTACTATGTGGGAAACAAATTAGATGGGAGCCCTTTGGGATGGATGCTCTTGGTATGGGTTCTCTACAAGACACAGACCCAGCAGGCAAATCAGCTTTTTGTGGTTATTGCACCTTTTGGTCAAATTTGGCTGCCTGGGCGCTAGGAGCCACAAAAGCAGACAGTGCTGTGCTGCCAAGAAGGGAACATTTCAAAACGAAATTACCCAAATCATGTGCTTGCATCTCTTTATGGGTACTTGGAGGGCCCATAAACAGCTCTGCACTGCAGGAGCAAGAACTCCCTGTGCTCAGCCAGGGCAGAACCAGCACTGCCACTCCTGTCCGGCCAACACCTGCCACAGTTTAGTGTGAAAAACGAAATCAAGTAAATCTATCTCATTATATATCTCTGGGGGCTGCTTCACTGACTCCTCCAGCTCACAGACACAGGGGCGTTAACCCAAGGAGCAAACCCTCCCAGCAATGCAGTGGGGATGGGCTGAGCTCCCCAGGGCAGAGCAGGACCTCCTGCACATTTCCTGTCCCCACTCAGCACCAAAGGGAAGGAAGGGAAGAAGGGAAGGAAGGGCAATGCTCCCCTCTACATCCAAACCACAGGAGCCTGTCAGGGCACCATACAGCACAGCTCCACCCAGTGCTGCAGCTGTTGGGCACATTTGGTGTCCTGAGTCACCCAGTAGCACATGTGAGGGCAGTGCTGATAAACCCCCTGCACACTCATCTCCCCTGAAAGCAGCGGGAGCAATCACTGCCCATCTCACCAGGCAAAACACCTTCAGCTCTGTTCTTACACAATCTTTTGTTGTTTCTCCTGAGTTTCCTGCCCAAGAGCAGAATCATGAGGGAACTGGCAAACATCCTCCTCCATTCTGGCAGCAGCACAAGACATTTCAAATGCAATCCTCCCCAAGCCATCCTCCTGCACAGGGAATCTGACATTTCATACAGTGCTGGTGGCTCTCCTGCCCCTCAGGAAAAAGGGTTTGCAGGAGCACTATTCCCTTCTGTCCAAGCTAAGTGTATGTATTAATCCATCTCCATTCAGGGAAGAGGTTTATAAACTATCTACATCATGCTACACTACAACTACAGTTACATTTCAGACAGCAAAAGCAATAACCAAGCCTTCAAAAAGCTGTTGCAGCAGCATATCATTTTAGCAGGAGCTTTTGATGTCAGTCAAAAATATTGCTGAATGTCTACTTTCAGGGGAATAGTCCTTGGAAGACAAGAGAGTCTGGCTGTACAGAGGCTCTGGAAAGCTCCTCTGCAGCCTGGCATTTGCACACCAGGTAGGGCCAGTGCCAGTGAGGATGGAACTGTGGCTGCTCCAGTGGGACACGGCTTCCAAGGGGACAGGGAGAAAGGGCTCACCTGGCAAGGGCTGGGGAGAAGCTCAGGCACAGAGCAGCACAATTATTCCTTTTAATTATGCCAATAAATTCCACACATCTGCTGAGGAGGTAGCAGAACTCTGGCAGAAGAGGCACTGCTATTGTTACATGATTCAACTTCTACTGTAAACAAGCCCTAAAAATAATTTTCTAGATAAATCAGGCTTGCAACATGAAGAAGGGAGGCTTTAGAGCAAACCCACTTCAAAGTGTTCCCAAGGCTGTATCCTGCTGCCAAGGCAGGGCACAGCAGTCCTGCCTTCCTTCCACATGCTGCTTTGCAGAACAACGTCAGTTACTTAAAATTTAGATTAGAATAACTTTGCAGCTCTAGGAGGACAGCATTGATGCTGAAACATGACAAGCCAAAAGAGAAAAATGGATGCCTTCAAAGAATAAAAAGGTTGTCATTGCTTAGACAGCAACCCCAAAGAGCTGGATGAACTTCATGCACCCTGGACTATGGGCCAGCTGCAAAGTACGCTCAGAACCCTACCAAAAATACATTGTGCAAGTCAGAAGATACTTTTACTGATGTCTGATCAGTCTCATTCTTGAGCAATTTAAATGTGCCCAGCTGTGTGAGTATTCCCCACAAGCCCTGGAGACACATGGACCCCACTATCAAACAGAGACAGAGCAGAACCACACAAAGCAGCCTGGGACTGTTCACGGGGAGCTGCTGAGGTTCAGCACAACCAGCCAGAGCCTCAAAGCCTGGAAGAGCACAGGAGGAGTTTTTGACACTTATTCCTAGTGGCATGTTTCCCCAACAGCACCTATAGATGTTTGTTCCGTGCCATTCAGCATCAGCTGGCACAGAACTCTCACGCAACAGTGAGGGGCCCAGAGTCCCCAGGTGGATCCACGAACAGGGGCAGGCTCTGCTGCTGCTCTCTGCAGGCACCAGCCATGGAAATTGGGGCCCAGAGTCCCCAGGTGGATCCACGAACAGGGGCAGGCTCTGCTGCTGCTCTCTGCAGGCACCAGCCATGGAAATTGGGGCCCAGAGTCCCCAGGTGGATCCATGAACAGGGGCAGGCTCTGCTGCTGCTCTCTGCAGGCACCACCCATGGAAATTGCTTCCCTCAGCAGGGCATGAACGACCCTGAGAGCAACCTCCTGACAGGAGGAGCAGCCAGGTGAGGGTCGGGCTCTTCTCCCAGGTAGTGAGTGAGAGGACAAGAGGGAATGGCCTCAGGCTGGGCCAGGGCAGGCCCAGGGTGGGCACAGCAGGAATTTCCCCATGGAAAGGGGGCTCAGGCCTTGGCAGGGGCTGTCCAGGGGGGTTTGGAGTGCCCATCCCTGGAGGTGTCCAAGGAAGGGCTGGAGGTGGCACTGAGAGCTCTGGGCTGGGGACAAGGAGGGGATCAATTTGGACTCGATGGGCTGGCATGGATTTTCCAACTTCAGTGATCCTGGGATTCCAGTTAAGACATGTTGGTCCCATTTAATCTGGTTTTCCCCCCAGTCAGAGCTCTGCTCTGCAGTTCCACCAGCTGGAGAGCCTTTGGGTTTTCCTTACAGAGGGGTGGCAGGCATCAGTTGTGCTGTCACTCCAAGTGTTCTGTTTGCTCTTTACACACACGGGCAGCTCTTCATTCCGAAAGCCCTCACACAAAAGGCCTGTTTATATTCAGTGGGATTTTACTGGAAAGAAAACCCCTCCAGGCTTCAAAGCAATGGGTCAAACTGTCCAGCAGGACAATCATGCCCTTGTCTCCCTTACTCCAACTGACCACCTCCAAGTAACAAAACCTTTATCATGCACTCACATTGTAATATCCGCAACTACATGGGTTATTTAACAGCTCCTTTTGATAAGCTTACATTTTCAATTATTTAAATATTAAATTGTGTTTAAATTCATTCAAATAAAATTTTAAAAGGAATTTTATTGCAGAATTTGCTGTGTGCTTCAGCAGAACTGAAAAACCTGTTTTGCCTAGTCTTGCCTTAATTTAACTAGTAACAATTAAATTTTAATTTGTACCATCTTACCTCAATCAATTTGTTGGCATGTTCACGGAAAACCTGGGCATATTCTTTAACTTCTTTTTCATTCCCATTCTTGGCAGCTTCAATCAATACTAAAAGAGGAACATTTGTTTCCAGAAAAGAGTCTGAAACATGGTCCATAACAGCTTTGCGGAGCTAAAATAAAAATAAAAGAACGAGTTATTCTTCAGTAGTGTTCCACTGCTGTTTCCCTCTTACTGTATTAGTACATACAGCTTCAACTACTTTTGTCACTGATCCTTTTTCCTTTGTGTGACCAAGGCTTTCCCTGCACTAAGTCTTGTCTACACACTTTTTGCTTCAATTTAAATGAAATCTCCTTAAAAAATGGATTAGTTATAGAAGTGCAAGTCACCAGTTTGGCCACAAATATTGATTTAGCAGCTCATATTGGTTTTGTCTGAGTAAATTTGCTGTTTTCTCTCAGCTGATTAAACAACACACTGATTTAACTTTTTTATTTTTCTGCTAGAATAAAAACATTTTTCAACAAACCTTATCCATATTCTCACTTACTCAAAAATGGGAATATATTGTTTTAAAGCCAAACAGACAAAAAGCTGATGCTACATAAATACAGTTCTCAAATAAAATAGGTTGAGATGAACACCACCAGGACTATAAAATATCACTGATTATCTTCCAAGTCCATCAAGTAAAAGTTGGTTTTGGGGGGCTTTGGTTGGGTTTTTTAATCTCTCTTGACATGAGGATAATTAAGACTCCAACATCTGTATCACAGGGAATCAACGGGGAATTACATTCCCACACCATGCTTCCCACTGGAAGCTTCTGGCCTTTAATTCACTGAAGACAGGCCAGCAAACCCACTGTCCACCAGGAACAAATCCCTAGAAGGCAGCACTGCA
This sequence comes from Melospiza georgiana, assembly GCF_028018845.1. Classification (NCBI taxonomy): domain Eukaryota; kingdom Metazoa; phylum Chordata; class Aves; order Passeriformes; family Passerellidae; genus Melospiza; species Melospiza georgiana. The sequence goes on from NC_080444.1 coordinate 16,711,736, forward strand.
CTCCTGTGCCTCAGCCAGCACCACCTCTGACCACTCCTCACCTGCCTGCGCAGGTCTCTGGTCTTCTTGGTCATTTTATCAATGGCAGAGTTCAGGGCATCACTTCTTTCCTTACGGCCAGCCTGGAAAACAGCAGACAAAGAGGTAAACAGGTATCCAGGGTCTCAAAGTTAAACCAGTTGTTATTCATTTCAAGTATATAGTAAGCTTCTGTTTCTATTGTTGAGGTTTGTGGAGTGATTCTGGCACGGGCAGTGGAGTCTCCACCTCCCTGATAAGGCAGGCACTGCTCCTGCACACCCCACCCAGGGATCACACAACACTGCTCCTGAGCAGGCAGCCAAAAGCCCAGAATCAAAAGTCAAATCCTTATAAACCATTTTTTGGGTAAGACATTCAAAGTGAGTGAAATTTCAAGTGAGTCCCCAGGCCCACCCGTGGGGAGCTGCCAAGGTTTGATCCTGCACGTTTCGCCTGAGCCCCGTTGTTAGAGAGGCCAAAGGGCCAAGCAGCAGGGGCAGCTTCCCTTTTCCATCAGACATTGGGTCAAAAATATCCTCATTTCTAACAAATTAGGAGTCAGATAAGACAGTGGTGATGGTCTGATTTTGCTAGGAGATTTTTCTCTTTAATATAGCTTATTTAGGGTTTCAAAACACACTTTATTCAACCACAATCCAATTTCTGAAGTCCTAAGCCACAATCAATATAATTATTCAGTTGAGAAGAAAAACCATTTAGCAGTGCTGCAGTGAGTGTATGCCAGGTATCAATTCTCCAGGTGACAGGCTGGTGTGAAATATCTGGATGAACAGCCTTGAATCTAAAACATCAAGTCCACTCTACAGCAGAAATAAAAAATGGGGGGAGGGAGTTAGGATGTTGTAATGTCATTATAGTGTAATGAATTATTGAAGATTTGTCACCGCCATGATCAAGTTATTTGATTCTCATCACAAAAGGTAACTGAAAAGTGACTGGAGCTAAACCCAGGAGCTTGTTGTGACACTGCCAGACCTGCAGCAGCCCAGCACTGGCCCCCTTTATGCTCTACATTTAAAAATCAAAGCTGAAGGCTCTAAATAAAGTGAAGATTAATGCACTGATTTACCCAACACTTTGCTGCTGCCCTGCTCAGGGGATATGACAGACAAGACTCCCTGAGCAATGGCTCTGGCCCTGGCATGCTGGTGGCAGTAGAGAGGGGTGTCACCTGTGGGGGACAGTGACCCCAGAAGCTGCCACCAGGCACTGCCCCAGCCACAACTGCTCCAAGACACCAACCTGCAGTGGCAGCTGCTTCACCCCTGTTTACCCACGGCAACGTGAACATTTTACTGAACCCACAGCACCCTCCCCACACAGTGGGTTTTTTTTCCCAGGAATATGTTTGGATCTAAGATATATGCTCATCTATTATGCAGAAAGCCAAACATTCAGCTGTTCCAAGAAGTGCCATTTTACTTCTCCCTGGGTGCTCCCACATTACCATTTTAACAAGAAGCAGGAGCAGGGATTTGAGGCGATACCACCCATCAATTCCATTTTGCTGTCCCTGGCTTCACAGCCCACAGCCTCGGTGCACAGCACCAGATGCCTTCTGGATGAGAGGAAAACCAAGAGATGGCCTCCACTAATGGACCACTATGCAAAACACCCCAACAAAGCACATTAAAGCTTGAGCAGCGCTGATTTCTCACTGCTCATCTGTTCCTATGAAACTACACCACATCCTAGCACAGAAAGAGCTGTAGAATCCAACCCCCCTTTAGGAAGGCAGCTCCAGTTTATTTCTACCTTGCTGGTATGCATAAGTTTTAGTACAGAAGAGCTTGTCAAGAGCATGACCAGAATTTACTTCAGAAGGCTGCAAGATAAAGCATCCTGCTAATTTAGCTCTGGTGATTTAGCACATGGAGTCACTAATTGGGATCCTTTGCTAGGGCTGAGTGGGGGCAGAGCAGGACAGACCCAGGACACCTCAGTGGGTACACACACCCTGCTGTCACATCTTAACCATCACAGCCAATTCCAACCAAGGTCCTGCAGACAACAATGTCGAGTTTTGCCCAGCTGAAGTTTCCTGACCATTTTTCCCCCAGCATAATAAACACTGTGGTGCCAAACAAACCCATTAGGAGCTGGTGGAACACGTGGACAGCCCATGGCAGCACAAACCCCCGTGGGCACAGAAACATGCTGAGGCTCACCCCTGACCACAGCACTGTCACTCTGCCCAGGCTGCCACACAAGTCAGCAATTTTACCCATTGGTTCCACCCTACAGTTCAAAAGTCCTCTTTGAGCTGGGCTCCCTCTCTCAACTAATAAATCATGTTTTAAAGGCTCCAAGTGCCAGTTTAGCTCTTCTGGGTAATTTGTTCCACTAACCAATTAGTCTGACCATTAAAAACTGGTACTCATGTCTGGTGTGAGCCTTCACTGAGGAGCCAGCTAATGACCCAGCAGGACAAGGCAGCCCAGCCAGCAGCTCCTGCTATCCACGGGATTAGGAGGACTCACAAGAGTGAAGCCCAAATATTCAGATTTCTAATAGGATTTTTAGATATTCAGCACAAAACTCTGCTGAGGGAATCACAAGCCCTGCAGCCAGAGAGCAGCTAATAGATTCAGTAGATTTAATAGGGTCATGATGACCATGTCAATCATTCTGCAGTATGATATCCCAACTCTGACCAGTATCATGGATAATAAATTTAGCCATGGTGCAAATTTACTTTAAATTAAATCAGATCTTTATCAAAGAGGATAGAATTGATGTTAAAAATTGCTTGTTACCCCCACTCCATCTCTGCTCTTCCCCCACCATTGCTGCTCCCCTTGCAGAGCTCCACAAACATTCCCTGTCACATCCCTGCAGTCCCAGCTCACACCACCATCCCCAGAGGGGACTCTTTTAATGCTCAAAGCAAAGAAAAGGGATTTGTACACAGGGAGGGGAGCAGAATCATCATTTCTGTCACAAAGCCTTCCTGCTGTAGGTGTGCCATCTGAACTCAGACAAGCAAAAGACAGACCCAAGCTTTTCCTATAGCTATAGAGGTTAAAATCTAATCTCAACTGATCTATAGAGGTACATGAGCATGGTGGTGGTGGTGCATTCCACCAGGATCAACAGGATCAGGTCCTGTAACCAGCTACTCAAAGATATGCTTTTGTAGCTAAATATCACAAATATCTGCTGTTAATCTTAAAGGCTCATCATCAGTTTGGGTTAAACTGAGCCCACAGAGGTATTGAGGGAGACAGTACCTCCAGCTCAGCAGCACCTCACGCCTTCCCTGCAGAGCCCACCATGTCCCCTCTCAAATCAGCACCCAGATGTAAGCCAGATACAGCACTGCTGAGAGCCACCACTGTGCCACCTCCACCCACACACAAGCACCAAAAAGGATGGCTGGCAAAGAGGTTTCTGCTTCAGGTGTCTGGGAATTGACTCCTGGGCTCTCAGTACAACAGGCAGCATGCTGGCTAATGATGGGCGCTGAGTAAGCTACGAGTGAGTGCTTGGCACACCTTCCTGTGGGGAGGCAGTGTGTCACCGTGTGTCACCGTGTGTCACCGTGTGTCACCGTGTGTCACCGTGCCACCTCTGAGCTCTGCTGCCAGGGGTCACTGGACCTCTGTGCTCGGGTGCATTGTGTCCCATGCTTGCTTCTGCCCTGCCACCCAGGCTCACTCTGTGTCCAGAGGATAACCAGGCACAGCCCTCCATCACTGTGACAGCAGGGCTGCCAACCAACTCCAGCCAGAGCAGGGCTGGCCCAGGCCAGGCAGTGAGCACTGAGGTGGGACCCACGCCAATTCCAGCAGTGCTTTCACATCCCAGTGCAGGAAGCAGGACTGTGCCCTGGTTTGCTGCAGGAAGGAATCTCCCACAGCCAGGCACAGCTCAGCACAGCAGATGGGCTGCATGGCATTGCCCGGGCTTCAGCAAGAACCTGAGTGACAATAAAGCTGCCTGCACTGTCCCCCTGCCCAGCTGGCCATGCCACAGCACTGCCACCCTGACATCCCTCCCCACGGCCAGGCTGCACCACAGGGAGGGGAAGGGTGGCACTTGCACTCACCCTGGTACAAGGAGGAATTACAGCCAGTGCCAGGTGCACAGAGCTGCCAGACAGGGAGGTGACAGCCACCACGCTGTGCCACCACATGTGCCCTTTGCTCCCATGAAGACAAGGACACCCAACCTTCAGTGCCCATCCCTCCCACTGCCCTCCCCCAAAGGACTCTGCAGCTGGCCTGAAGCCCTGGGCACATCTCTGCTGCTGGGTCACCTCCAACGTGCCTTTGTCTTGTGTGTCCCCTACTAGGGCTCAGTGCTTCCACAGCAGCGAATCCAAGTGACAGAGCACACATGGTGACACTCCAGCCACACCTCCTGCCTCACAGCCCTGTGACACAGCACAAACACAACCTTTGGCCAAAAGGCAGCAAATCCTCCCATGGTCCCGAGGTGCTAACGCCCAGCAATCATTCCCACGGCCACTCCTGCAGGCAGAAGGGCGAGCTGGCAGTGCCACACACGGGCCGCTGGCAGTGCCACACACGGGCCGCTGGCAGTGCCACACACGGGCTGCTGGCAGTGCCACACACGGGCCGCTGGCAGTGCCACACACGGGCTGCTGGCAGTGCCACACACGGGCCGCTGGCAGTGCCACACACGGGCTGCCTGTCCCGCCTGCTGCAGCCTCACCTGCAGCTCCAGGCCCCCAGCACAGCAAAGCCATGCAGCCCCCACATCCCCATCCAGTAAAATTAGCTTGTATATTGCTCTTAATACACTAGGAAGGCTTCCACAAGATGTCAGCCTAACTAAATGACAACGCTCGCCTCAGGGTGCAATTCTACTTTCCCAGCGCATGGGTTTAGCAGGAAAACCAGTTGTGTTGCTGCTCCAGGAGCGGGGTAGGTGAGAAGCCCTCAAAACCCTTGGTCCTAGCAAACTTATTCCTGCCAATTTCTCTGTCCACACTGCATATGAGGGTTCAGGCTGCCATCAAGTTCCTGCTGTGGCAGAAGTGCCCAGGTGGCATCAGACATGGCTTTTCATGCTGGGCAATGACTATTCAGGCTCAGAAGAAATGCATTTGCCTGAGTTTTCTGGGGGTTTATTCCCAGTCTGTTGCACCCTGACACCCCAGGCAGCTCCCAAGGAGCAATATAAATGTTACTGCAGTGTTCCAGACTTCAGAGACTGAGATGCACACTTGAGGTAATAACTGTTATTTCACAGCAAGTGCACATAAAAACATGTTTTGCTAAGAAAAGCATCCATAAAGTTCGCGTTAAGTTTCCTAAACAGGAAACTCGCTGGCAAGGTGCTAAATAGCCCTTGTTTGGTTAAGGGCCAAAGAATGGAGAGCTTCAGAAAAGGAGCAACTCACCGTGTTTGAACATTAACTCTTAACTCTATGCCAAATTACACAATCTTAACGTGGGAGGAACCTACCAGCAGATATTGATGCAAAAAAGCAAAATGTTTCCAACCATACCTAATTTCAGTCTCCTGGGAAGAAGGAAAGAGCTGACAGTTGACCTCTAATTATACCCTTTGGAATGCTGTTGTTAAATGTTATGGTAACATATTGAAATGTTATTAGAATTAAAACCAACACCTCCGACCAGGGTGTTGCACAGAGCTGCTCCAAGAATCCTCTGCAGGTGCTGCAGAGCCGAGGTTCCACTGGACAGCTGGAGCTGAGCCTGAGCTCTTTGTACCCTCAACATTAAACAAGAAGGATCTCTTTAAATAAGTTTATGTAATTTCTTTGCATGGATTTCTTTCACACTGGAGCAAATGTGAAAACATTTACTATGGCAGAGCAATTTAAGAAATTTATCTAACATTTCCTAATTTGCTTCATGATTAAAGAATGCTACTTTCCCGATGGGCTCAGGGTAAGGTTTATTTGTTTTGCTTTAGCTTTTTTTGAGTTTTTTGAGATTTTATTCTTGTGCATTCATGTTCTCCATTGCTTTACTTTCCACTCAGTGCTCCCCTTAAGTGTGCCCATCCCAGAAAGGAGGCACCAGAGGCACCATCACCATTCCACCACAGGACAGCCAAGGGACAAGCAGGCAGAGAATAGCAGGTTTTGCCTTAAGCAATGACCTCCAAGGAACCAAAGCAAGGAACCAACACTTAATGACAAAGGTAAACAGCCATTTTATTTTAAACACAATTCATCCTCCTCCATCATCATGGGAAATTTCATATTCTCAGCTCATTCTAGATCTTGGAGGTTAGAGGTGATACCTCGCTGCTACACAGCAAACATTTTCAAGTGCCTCCTCTCCATTGTTGCTTTATATCTCAAGGAGAAAATTTTTAAAAAGCTTATCCAAGTTGCCTGGAGCAGGAAACCAGCACCCCCCTGCACCTACACTGAGCTATGACCAGAGCAGTGGCTCCAAAGGCTTTACCTGCACATGCATCCTAAAATCATATAAAAACGACAACTGAACCTGGTAATTTACCTTTCAGTACCAGCTGTCCCAGAGGAGAGGTTGCTCTGAATAATGAAGGGCAATGAACCTTTAAAGCAAACAAACAGCCCTAAGAGAGCCCACTGTCCTCCTCCTGGCTGCGTGTGCACGCTCCAGCCAGAGCCCGGGGGGCTGGAGAGCACACACAGCTCTGCAGCCCCAAACTCACAGGATAACTGTGACAGACCCACCCCGCAGCCAGGGGCTCCTGGAGGGGTGTCCCCCCTGAGGGGACACACAGCAGCAGGACATTGTGGTGACCACAAGGAAGCCCTCGCACCGCTCTGAGCCCCGACTGGAAATGCCAATCTCACCATTTCCACCCTGCACTCCAGTGCCCAGGAAAAAGCAAGTACAAAAGCCACCGTTTGGGAGGAGAAAATAGATTTTCTAGTTTCATAACTGCACACTGTCAAGCTGGATTCCAATTAAATTTTTCCTGTGCCCTAAGGCAAGCTTTGCTTTTTCCAGAAATTTCTCCTGGCTTGAAGCGCTTGCCCCTGTGCCCTGCTCCCGGGCTGTACTTCCTGACACTCCTGCTCCAGCTCCAGCACTGCTCTCCGCACTTCTGCAGGGACCACATCACACACAGCTGTCACACAGCGCTCTGAGCTGCCCAATCCCTCTCACCTCCACAAAAGCCAGTGCTGACCAGCATCCTCTATTCAAACTCTGCGCATTTTGTATCTAAAAGTTCCTTTCATGCAGGGAGATTTAGCAGAAAAGTGGGAGCAGGCAGCACTCAGGCACTTCCATCCGCCGCTCTGCGCTGCTTTTAACCCCAGCTGAGCAGAGCCGGCGCAGACGTGGGGGGAGCAGGGTGCTGCGAGTCCCTCCTGCTCCTGCTGTCCTGGGGACCAAGCACTCCTGCCGCGGGATTTTTCCCCCTCTATCAGTGGTCTTTAACATGATCACAGCATGCAGCACAATGCTTTAAAACAGCAAAGCTTCTGGAAAACCCAAACAAAAGGAACGTCACCAGGTGACGTCAGCCTATATAGAGCCCTGTGTGGTCGCAGCGCATAAGCAAATCCATTCTTGTACCGCTTCCCTGAAAAGCTTTTCAGTAAATGCACTCATGCTACTACAGGAGCTTCTCTCAGCAATAAGCCACCCATCTGCCATCAACAAGTTAGGACTAAAGGAAGCCACAGCTGCGGAAAAGGAAAACGTGAGCTTCAATTAACCAGCTGAGCAGCCACGGAGGACGAAAACTTGTGTTAAGATTTAAAAATTGCAGACCTGTCAGAGGAGATCAAGGCAGCAATTTCAAAAGGAATATTCCAATAGAGCATCGTGGATTTTGCACTAATATCAAAGGACACTAAACCCAGTCAATTATTCAAGGCTGTCTTACATTAGAGCCTTTCACAGACTCACGGCGTTGAGTCTCAAACTACGACTGAATGCACCCTCCAATGTACTCAAAAGAATGGGTAAGTTCCTGCGTTTCTCTGTTCCTTGTATAATGAATGACAGCTCTGCTTTAAAGGAGCAGTTAAGATGCTAAAGCTGATTGCTCTGCACTGAACCTTATGAAAAAAATGTTTTCTGATAGCGCCACTGTAACCCTCCGTAATCGAGATAAAGACTCCTCCTAAGTGTAATGTCCAAGTATTCGGTTTGTCGTAGTAAGTTGTTTCTTGCATTTAGAATTAGCTTGTTGGAAATGCATGGCAATGTTATCTGCAGTGAAATCTTCCACCGTGATATTCCAAGTGTACTGATAAGGCTATCCTATCTTGTTGTTTTCCTAAATTATATTCTGCAGGCTTACATTTCAAGTGGCCATTAGAGGCTCGTATGCTGGCAGCACTATATGCAATGAGTATGGTTTTAAAAATGCTGCCTGCCTTGGGCATGGCTTGTCCACCAAAATGTCGCTGTGAGAAGCTGCTCTTTTACTGTGACTCTCAGGGGTTTCACTCAGTGCCAAACACCACTGAAAAGGGCTCGCTAGGTTTGTCACTGAGGCACAATTATATTACTGAACTTGAAAGGGATCAATTTGCAAGCTTCAGTCAACTTACTTGGCTTCACTTAGATCATAATCAAATTGCAACAGTCAGAGAAGATTCTTTTCAAGGACTGTATAAACTTAAGGAATTAGTCTTAAGTTCCAACAAAATCTTTCATTTGCCAAACACAACTTTTAGCCAGCTGCTTAACCTGCAGAATTTGGACCTCTCTTTTAATCAGTTATCCTCTCTGCACCCCGAGCTCTTCTACGGCCTTCGCAAGCTACAGACCTTGCACTTGCGATCCAACTCCCTGCGGACCATCCCGGTCCGCCTGTTCTGGGACTGTCGTAGCCTGGAATTCCTGGATTTGAGCACAAATCGCTTGCGAAGTTTGGCTCGCAATGGATTTGCGGGATTAATCAAGCTGAGGGAGCTTCACCTAGAGCACAACCAGCTGACAAAGATTAATTTTGCTCACTTCCTCCGGCTGAGCAGCCTGCACACGCTCTTCTTGCAGTGGAACAAAATTAGCAACTTGACATGTGGGATGGAGTGGACCTGGGGCACCTTAGCAAAGCTCGATTTGACTGGAAACGAAATCAAAGCCATCGACCTCACCGTCTTTGAAACTATGCCTAACCTTAAAACCCTCCTCATGGATAACAACAAGCTCACCACTCTGGATTCCAAAATCCTGAGCTCACTGACATCCCTCACCACCGTGGGCCTCTCCGGCAATCTGTGGGAATGCAGCTCAAAGATCTGCGCCTTGGCCACATGGTTGAGTGGCTTCCAAGGTCGGTGGGAGCACGCCATCCTCTGCCACAGCCCCGACCACACCCAGGGAGAGGATATTCTGGATGCAGTGTATGGCTTTCAGCTTTGCTGGAATTTATCGACTGTGGTTACCCCTGTGGCTACGACACCGTACACAGCTCCAACTACCGAGTACACGAAAAGAATAAGCTCTTCTCATTTCCATGTGGGAGACAAAGAGATTCCAACTACAGCAGGCATGGTCGTTACCACCGAAGAACAGTTCCCCGAGCCAAACAATGCCATCTTCACTCAGAGGGTAATTACAGGAACAATGGCTTTATTGTTTTCTTTCTTTTTTATCATTTTTATAGTGTTCATCTCCAGGAAGTGCTGCCCTCCCACACTAAGAAGAATTAGGCAGTGCTCAATGATTCAAAACCACAGGCAGCTCCGATCCCAAACGCGGCTGCATATGGCCAATATGTCAGACCAAGGACCCTATAACGAGTACGAACCCACCCACGAAGGACCCTTCATCATCATCAATGGCTACGGACAGTGCAAGTGCCAGCAGCTGCCCTATAAAGAATGTGAAGTATAATACCTACAGCCCATCACAAAGTAAATCAGATAAGTAACCTACTTTAAAATTGTAGGGACCTACATCAGATTCTAATTTTTACAAATGTTGACATAAAGCCTAATTTTCCAAGCTACTTAATGGAAACATTGTTTATGGAGTGGTGCAGTATTTTTAAGTTTTTTAAAAAATAAATCCATAATATTTTCAGTGTTAAAGAAGCAATGATTACATTCAACTTGCACTCCTAATGTTTAAAAGTCAAAGAGATGCTCACCTCAAACTATGTAAAATGTTTCATGTTATGTAATTATATGACTGTGTGTAAACATTTATACCCGAGTCTCCATATTCTACTTTTTCTACTGCAAACAGTCTTAGGGGAAGGAGACTGGATATCTGTGCAGGGATCTGTGGGGGACGTGCGCTCCGTTTGTTCCACTGCAGCTGGAGGATCCCAAACACTGCAGCTGGCTCTGGGCACTTTAAAGGCAGCCCAGGAGGAAGATTTTCCTCCTCTGAGCATTTCACTCCAGTAAGGGAAGGGAGGGAAAACAAAAGGAAAAAAAAAAAAAAAAAGAGTAACAAAGATCCAGGTGGGAATTTCAGTGCATTGGGGTGAATTTATCTGAAATAGTTTTGCTCTGTGCATGTTCATGGCTCAGCTTGCTGAAAGGGACAGCAGGCACAGAAAGGTGCAGTTCACACAGGCACACACACACAGGCAGGATGGGCACACACACGGGCACACACAAGAGCAGGATGGGCAGGACAGGCATACACAGCTCCAGGCAGGATGGGCACACACAGAGGAACAAGATGGGCACACACTGATGAGCACTCAGCCCCGGGCAGGATGGGCACACACACAGTTCCAAGCAGGATAGGCACACACACACACAGCCCCGGGCAGGATGGGCACACACACACACACACAGTTCCAAGCAGGATGGGCACACACACACAGAGTCTGAAGCAGGATGTGCACACACACACACAGAGCCCCAAGCAGGATGGGCACACACACACACAGAGCCCCAAGCAGGATGTGCACACACACACAGAGCCCCAAGCAGGATGTGCACACACACACACACACAGAGCCCCAGGCAGGATGTGCACACACACAGTCTGAAGCAGGATGGGCACACACACACACACACAGTTCCAAGCAGGATGGGCACACACACACACAGAGCCCCAAGCAGGATGTGCACACACACACAGAGCCCCAAGCAGGATGTGCACACACACACACACACAGAGCCCCAGGCAGGATGTGCACACACACAGTCTGAAGCAGGATGGGCACACACACACACACACAGAGCCCCAAGCAGGATGGGAACACACACGCACACACACAGTTCCAAGCAGGATGGGCACGCACACACACACAGTTCCAAGCAGGATGGGCACACACACATAGAGTCTGAAGCAGGATGTGCACACACACACACACAGAGCCCCAGGCAGGATGTGCACACACATACAGAGTCTGAAGCAGGATGGGCACACACACACACACACACAGAACCCCAAGCAGGATGGGCACACACACACAGAGAGACTGATGCAGGATGTGCACACACACACACACACATAGAGCCCCAAGCAGGATGGGCACACACCCCTCCAGGAGCAGGATAGCCCTCCGTGTGTCCCCAGACTGGCACTGCAGCTTCTTTAGAGAGGCTCAGCATGCTGGCATCGATTGGAAATATTAAGTGCATTCAGTCCTCGGCTCCCTGGTTTCACTTGATGATGCTTTTCATGAATTCAGGCTAATTACTTAATGATGATGAACAAACAGCATTTCAGCACCTTTTCATGTGTAAATACCCTTAATGCAAGGTTCTCTTAATTAAAAGCAAATACCAACAGCAAGGTTAAGGAGAAGAGGGAAGGAAGAAAGGAAGGAAGGAAGAAGCCTCTCTTTGTCCCCCTGCTGCCCCCCCAGCTGAGGCTTCCTCTGGCTGGGAAGCTATTTTCATGCACTAACTCCACTGGTTTCTCTGGAGACAGAATTAGTCCCTGTAATATAAGCTCTCACTTGTCCTCCTCTTCCAAAATTCAAGATAAAAAAAGACCCCTTCTGATAAGTTAGGAGAATATGACTAGTTTATAGAATAGTTCACTGAAAAATGTTTTGTTTCTTACTCGATATGGGACAGACTCTAAACTAGTATGACTTTTTAAAAAATCATATATAAATATATATACACATACACCTCATTCTAAGGGGTAATTTGGTTTCTTTAGCCAGAAGTACCATATTGCTATTTATACTCTATTATGGAATTATATGTAAATATTTGCAGATCTATGCAGCGATGGTGGTACTCAGATGCCACAAGGGTGGGAGGGTGGGGGGGTCTGCAAAGGATTACATTATTTTTAAGTCAACTGCTCAAATATTGTAAACATTCTAACCAAAGCTAAAAGATTCAGAGGGATGGAGAATTATTTTATATATATATACATGTATGTATAACTAAAAGATGTGTTGTGTCCAATGCTGCAGTGTTAAACAATTACCAGCACACCCCGATGAAGAAACGAAATTCCTCACAGTGTTGCCATACTTTGACCAAATCCATAATTACAGTATGCTAATTGTGATGTACTAAACAATCCTGCAAACTTTTTAAACAGAAAAACCACTGCACAAAAATCCGTTTGCTATTTCACTCTGCTTTTCTCTCTGTATTGCCACTTAGTGAGGTATTTAGGGTGCAATTATACAACAGTTTGATGTTTTCTTGTGAGATGAATTTGTCCAAGGCAATTATAGCAAGATAAGTAACTTCTCGTAAGATTTTACATAAAGGTTTTTCAATTGCTGGTTTTGAAGATATTAATTTGCAACATTTTACTTTTACATACAGTGCCCTTAATATAAAACCAATATTTTGTTTACTTCCCTTGACTCTGTACTTTAATGGAAGAGATGATCCAGTGAAGCCTAATGGATTTCCATAGAGATATCTTTGAACTCTTGTTACTGTTAATACTAAGATGAGTCCATTTACACCTGTTCATGGAAATTAATAACTGCTTTTAACTGACTACAAAAAATCCTGCGGGGTAGGTGGACAAAGAGCAGATATTCTGGATGGTTAAATCCCATGTGAGGCAGAAGGCCAGAGCTAAGCTGAGAAATACAAACCCATATTGGTCCCCAGGGGTATTTAGCTACTGTAGGGAGATTTGCTTTGCTCCTTCCCATCACTAAGTGCTCACAGCTCTCCTGAGGCCCAGGATGCTGCTCTAGGAGCAGGTGAGTGAGCACTGAGTGGGCATCGCTGCCCCTCACCCTGCACTGGCTGGCAAGGGCCAGCTCTGGGAGCCTGGGGAGGAGGCACTCGGGGATGACTTCCACCTACAGCTGCAGGGTACCAGCACAGACAAAGTCATCACTGAGCTTCTTAATTATTCTGGCAACCAAATAATGTGGCTGTGCTGCCATCCCCAATCAGATGTCACCACTGAACTCTGACAGCCTCAGCTGTGTCTGCAGGAAGCAATCCCAGAAGCCCTGGCTGTCAGACAGTGCAAGGGGTACCACCTCAGTCTTCCACAGAGGAACAAGAAGTGGCTGCTTGATGAGGAGCTGAGGTTCCTCCAGAGGAGGTGCTTTCCCAACAGCCCAGCTCTGTCCCACTCCATCTTTATGAGCTTTTCATTCCACCCAGGAAAAGCAAAGGCAGATCCTCCAGCAATGCTGCATTTAACCCTCTTCTCCATCCCTGCCACTCCTGGTGGTTTTCCAAGCATTAAGCACTGTTGCAGTGCCTGCCCAAGCACACCCACCCAGGCACCCAAGTTTCCACTGGTGCTCAAGTGCTTGGCTTGCACACAGCAGAGCAGGAGGCCAGCAGGCACAGCCCAGCACTGCTCCTGTTCCCTCTCTGCACTCCACAGCCAGTCTCCCAAATGCTCTGGTTTACAGCTGCTATTTCCAAACCCATTTGTTGCCAGGTTTCAGGCATAAGCAAAGCAATTCAGCAAACATTACATTTAGGGTAACAGGTATCATAAAACTCGCAGAATGTCAAACAGCAGCAGTGAAGTCAACTTGAATTCCCTGTGGAGGGACAGCGAGCACCAGGCAGAGCCATCGCTCTGCACAAGGACACAGCCAGAGGCTGTTAATATTTTTTATTTTAAAGTTACTGTCTTCCATTTGCAATTGCTTATGACTCTTCCAGGCAAGGAGGGGATTGGAATAATTGTGCTACTCAGCAGTCCCTGATTTATTTTGTTGATGGAACAAGAACCAGGATGATTTGGTTTAAATTAATCGTATTTCAGTACCAGCACTGGCTGATGACAGGAGCTTGTTAACCTGCCCTCCCCAATCTCTGCTGCACAGCCTCGGTTTGTACAGATCCTACACTGCTTACAGGTGCTTCAACATCTCCAGGCACAACCTCAGAGGTCTTTGGGTCTTTTAGAAACAGAATTTCTTGTACTGCTCTTGAGGTCCTCATCCCATCCAAAGATCTCCTCCATCCTCGCTGATATCCAGGCAGCTTCCCCCGCTCCTCACCCTTGTGTCAGTGAAATGGAAACCCAGCAGCACTAGTTCAGGTTTTGAGTCATTCTCCTGGAACAGGCTGAATTAATGCTCCCAGTTAGTCTCTCTGCATTAGATCAGTGTTTAAATGCACACAAGTAAAAATGACTCGATGAAGGGTGAAATGGGTGAGTGCTCAGTCTCCAGCTGAAGTACTCCTCTGCACTGAGCTCCCGTTCCCTATCAGATGGAAACATAATGAATGCTGCTCCATTGGTGTTCGGTTTTGTTTGTTTCTCCCCCAAGCAGAAATGATCCAATTTTTCAGTGATAAGCCACATGCAAATCTGAGCTTCTGTCCCATTACCCCCTTACAAGACAGGGCCTATTGCTACCTTGTAAAATCAGACACATCCCGTGGCTTTAAACCAGAAATCTGCACTACATGCTTATTTTTAATGTGTCTAAGATAATTTCTGTACTACTTTAATGGAAATAAAGTTGATTTAATTTTGTGATCTGTGAGCTATCAAAATCCATCTGTTCAGACCTATGAAACTTACCCAGGAGCTGAATTTCATCTTTCTTATGACGTTTTCCATAAAAATTAAACAAGTTCAGAGGGGGATACAGTATTTCTCCTCCCCTCCCAAAAGGAACAAGCAAGGAAACAACAGAAACCAAAGGCAGCAGCTCCTCCCTCCCCACACCTTCCTCCACTGCAAATGTCCCAGATGCTAAAATTGGTGCTGGGCTTTGCTTTTTAAGGCACCACGTTAGTAGGATGCTTAGAGATAATTTCAGAATCAGCTGGAAATTCAGCATTTCACATCTTGTGTAAAAATCTGCCTTGTGAGAGGCATCTAGGGAAAGGTATCAGAAGCCTTGAGGGGTATAGTCAGCCCTCAGATGGGGTGAAATAGCACTGCACACCCCTGTGTAAGCAGGTTGAACACCCCTGTGTAAGCACCTGCCATCTCCCAACCCCTCCTTTGTAAAAAGCCAAACAAAACCCACTCCATTTTTCTTTTTACTAATGAAAACACCAGTAAGTGAACTATTCTACCAGCTTAGCAACCCAAGATTACAGAGAGTCCTAGATGCATTGTGTTTAAATTATGTTTCAAGAGCCAACTTCTGGTGGGAGGGGGTGTGAGTAATGGAGTAAAACAAGTGCAGTGTACAGAAGCATTTTGTTATTAAAATTGTGTATACTGTAAAACTGAATTTGCCTCTTTCTTCCTCCCTTTTCAAACAGAGGTGCCAAAAGCTCACTCTTTCATGGTATGTTAAAAGCAGTCTGCACCCACTGTCCCGAGCAGAAGAGTCAGGTTTGTGCCATTTGCCACAGTCACAGCAAATCCAGCCCCTTCTGTTGTACCACAGTGAGCAAAATACACCCTTCTGCTGTACCACAGTGGGCAGGGCTCTTCCCAAACCAGGTGTCTCCTGACTAACAAAAACTGAGTGAAAACCAAACCAAAGCCAAACTCCTGGCCCTTGAATAGCGGCATCAGGCCCAGCCTGGCTCTGCCCCTGGGTGTTTCCTGGTCCCCAGGACACCTCCAGGGTCACCTGTGGGTCCCTGTGCCAGCCAGGAGCTGGCATTTCCAACGGGAACACCCTGCCAGCAGTGTGGCATGGACAAACAGCCCCTAAGGCTCAGAGGTGTCACACAGTGAGACAGCCCATCAGTTCTGAGCCACAGCCCTCCAGGAAGGTTCCCAAAACCACTCCAGGTAAAGGAAGTGTTCTCTGCATGAGCCACCACAGCATTCAGAGCCACTGTGCCTCAGTATCACGGGAAGGATTTCTGGGTTTGAGAAGTGACAAGCTCACAGCCACAGCCCAAAAGCCGTGACAGAGAACTGAACAAAAGAACGAGTCTCAGGATGTTCCAAGATGATTACATGCACTGAACCACCAGCTAAAATCATTTTAGTAACTAAGCCGTAGCTGCATTTACTTTTTCATCAAAAGGTTTGGCTGGAACAAGTTCTCAAGGGTTTTAAATGTCAGTTGGCAAACTGCCTCTCAAATCCTTCTAATATTTCAAAGCAGCACATTATATATCTATTTTCTTAAACTCTCAGAGACTAATTTTACAAGCAAAAGCATCTCACAGCTACAAACCCAGTTGTTCTCACAAGCAAAGGTAACAAACCTCAGAGAAAAAATAGTATTCTGAATACATTATGCAAAACTTTTAAATCCAATTAGGAACAAAGAAACGTCAACATCACTAGCAACTTACTTTTAAATGTAGGCTCTGTTAAGACAACTGCAAAAAAAATTGAAATTCAAGAATTTGACTGGAGAGGATTGCACAAATGAACTGACAACTGCAGCACTGGGAAACCCTGGCTCCCTCCTGCAGTGAATGTCCAGGTAAGGGACAGGATTCAGAGAGTGTTCACCCACCACAAAACCCTGATTGAGTATTTTCTGTAATCTGTTCTTAAGGAAAAGCTTTACAAAATCATTGTTACCTAATTAACAACTTCATTACCATGAAGATTTTAGGAAATTTTATTATAATGAGGTAAAGCTCTATTTGCCATATTTGACATAGGATTCACATGCTCTGGGTCTTATTCTGGGATAATTTTTTTTACAGTGAGGGTGGTGAAGCCCTGGGACAGGTTACCCAGAGAGGGGGGGATGCTCCTTCCCTGGAAACACTCCAGGCCAAGTTGGACAGGGCTGTGGGTGACCTGATCTATCTGAAGCTATTCCTACTCATTGCAGGGGGCTGGACTAGGGTGATTTTAAAGGTCCCTTCCCACCCCAACCATTCTGTGATTCTATTAAACAAAAAAGTGACAAATGTCCTATCAGCACAATCTCGCGTTTGTTTTTGTGATGCACAACTCTAAGGGCACTGAGCAAACTCTTCTGTGCTGACAAGTAACCAAATCCTGATTTCAGCTCTTCAGCTGGTTTTAATCCACAAGGTCTATAATTTAACTTCTTCTTTTAAGTTTTCTAAAAGGACGAAAGTTAAACACACACAAAAATCATTTAAGCATAAAAAGCAGGAGCAAGAAGCTGAACCAAGACCAGAGGGGAACATCCCTTGAGTTAAACCCAATTTCTTCTCCCCAGTACGTAACACAAACACTTGTAGTGTGCACACACAAGCGAAATGAAGGGTATTGATGTTTAAATGAAGTAATCAATCTTTCTTTTATAAAACCAAGGTATTTCTTTTGAGTGTCATGGAAGTAACTTCCCTGTTATCCCCAGCAGACTCTCCTCCTTGCACACTGAATACTCAAGCAAACTGGACACAGAGGAGCTGCTGGTTTTCCCTCCACCCCTTCCTCCCCACAGCCTCTGTGTGACAGAGGTGCATCCTGCTTTGTACCAGTTAAAAATCCAGCCATATTTCATGAGAAGTCTTGGAGTAAGTGGAAAAGGTTCATCCATCAAGAAGGTTCTTAAATAATGAATGAGTCATAATTCTTTACAGTCAAAAGCAATTAATTTTCTGTATTGTAATCAGGAGAATAAATCTGAAAAATCCATTCTAATGGCTCTGAATCTGAAGTAGTGTTGCAGCTGAATTTTTAATTTTAAAATACAGGAGCAGTGAGGACTTCTGCTGTTTAAACATACAATCTTCTACCAAACAGAACAGCTTTACTGCATATTTAATAGGTAGAACAGGTTTTTGTGAGACCACATGAGATTAAAGATAGCATTAGATACAGGAAATGCATTTCAAGCAGAAAGGTTCTTCCAAGATACCTCTTAACTGTATCACCACTAAAACACTTGAAATATCCTTTATGAAGTGTACAAAATATTCAGAAAATCTTCCTGCAAGAAGTAGTTTTACTTACATGTTTGCAAAGAGCTAAAAATATTGAGTAGTGTGTTAATGTGGAATCCAGCTCAGCCCTACAGCAACTGTTCCTATTAGGAAGCATTTGCTCTTTTCCCACTAACTCCTAAATAATCCATCACACATCCAGAACCTCTGCCTCTGAAGCCATGTGCTGTTAGCTGGGACTATCAATTTCTGCCCTCAAATGGATTGCTTCAACCCTAGCACCACTTTAGGTTTGAATTCCTTTAGAGAACAAACCTGTAAAATTAAGAGAGCTCTTAGCTAATAATGACACAGTGTGCTAAGGAGTGAGAGCATGGGAAATGGGCAGGGACACAATGCTACAAGGGCAGCTCCATCACTGAAGGCACCACACAGCACTTCACTGGGGTGAAACCACACTCCCTGCACTGCAGCCACTCTCAGAGCTTGGCTAACACCCTCTGCTTTGAGGAAGGCAAATTTCAGCTGTCCAAGCAACCCAGCTGCTCCAGAGGGGGGTCATGCACTGAGCATCCTCAGCACACACCTACCAAAGGATGTGAGCCAGGAACAAACCCCCGGTTTGGGAAAACCACCCAGCAGTGCCATGCTGCAAGCCCCCAGCTCTAAGCACACAGCTCTGACTTAAAGAGCAGGAGATATTAAAGCACCATCTCTGCTGTCCTCAGGAGAAGACAACATGCTCCAGTAAAGACCTGGAACTACTTATTGATCCCATCCAGCCCTGAAGCACAACATCCCCACACAAACAGCAACAGCTGCTTGAAATTCTGCCTGAATAATTTAAAGGTTAAAGAAATTCTCCTCAAGCTTTCCAGAGAGTCCCGAAGATGGAAATAGCTGGAAATAGATGGAATTGCTCCCAGGTAGGACAAACACCGAGCTCAGCACCCAGGGGAGCAGCAGCCACTGCAAGGCTGACCAGAGCACAGGCAGCCAAGCTGGGGAGCCCCTAACGACAGCTGGAAGCTCTCTGGGTAGCAAGGGTGTATCTGCAGGGTCCAGGCCTTCAAGAATTCCACAGCCATAGGGCAGGCAGGCAGAAAAAGCCATCTCCACTTTATATTCTTGTCTGTGGACGACCAGCTTAGCTCTGGGATATCCATTAGCAGCATGGCAGCTGTGGAGCTTGGAAGTAAGGGAGCTGTGTCTTCTGATGCCTTCTGCCTGCAGTTAGCATCCAGAAACTTCCAAAAAGGCTAAAGTTAGACATCTGACTGGGATGAACCAGAAAAATCCCAACACCAACCAAATGAAAACGAAACCAAAATAAACAAACCAACCCAGTGAGCTTTGGCAGGTACTGCATCTTTAACATCACAATGTGCTCCTGAACAGAACAAAAGTAAGATAATTCTGACTGGTGACTTCTAGGAGATGCTCGTTCACCTTCTACTGAACTTTTAGGAGTTGTCTGTTCACCCTTGTGCTGGGTTTGCCAAACCACGACAATGCTTTACTGAACCTACGAAGCCTCAGCCTCGATGTCTCAGGTGCAATGAGCCCTTGCCAGGTATTCCTCCCTGCCAGTGAGTCTCCAGACCAGCTACAACACCACCCCCAGTTAAACTCAGCAAACACCCAGAGGGCTCACTTTGTAACAACACAACAGCAGGACTAAGGAATTCCAGTTATTTACAGACCACTCAGAACACCCTCAGTGCTGGGAGCTGCTGAACAAACTGCAGTGCCTCTTCCACGCCAAGTTTTGGATTAGTCAGCAGTGTAAATATTTATTGACAAATTTGACACTTGGATAAAACCATTGCTTTGTTCCACACCCAAGAGGTGTTTCTGGAATGAAATCCAAGTCCTTGCCCCCCTGCTGCAGAGGTGTCCCTTCCCAGCAGGGCCCTGCAGGAGGTTCCTGAGTGTTGAGATGAAGGGAGAACGACCATCCTTTAATGCATCGAACTCCGATTTATTGATCGATCAGTCACTTTAAATAACAGTGCTAATTAACTTCATGCATATTCCAAAATCCATGTCCACGATAGGCTAACAGAGAAAACTCTAACCAGTCCTTTTGTTTTACAATACCGATAATTGTTTACACAAAACAAAACCAGTGTTCCCACTGTGATATGAAAGGTTCCCAAAACTTCCACATCTGTTCTCAGGGTGCCATCTTTTCCCAGAGAGGGTGTTTTGCTTGTTATGGGAAGACTGTCTGAGAACCTTATTGTTTATAAAGTGATGCCTGAGAAAGTCTAATTGTTTATAGAAATCAGGCTGGGAACTGCTTTTGGAACTGCTTTGCAACTACCTTTTACTTTTCTCTCAATTGTATGGCTTCATGGCCTTTTTCTTTAAGCCATGCTTGAACTAAACTCCCGACACCTGAGCACACAGCACTGGCACAGCAGTGGGATCACGGCTGGAGCTGTGAGCGCTCCACACCTTCCCCAGCCCCTCCTGTCTGACAGCACACCCTCAAACACAGGGACAAATGGAAACACACACAAGGAGGAGGCAGACTCCAGTGCAACCAGCAGATAAATCCCAGGAATATTGTCCCTTCATACCTAGAGCTGTCTATGGACAACAATTAACTTGACAAAGGGTGCCAGGAGAGTGTCCAGAGACACATGAAAAAGGTTTATGCCACATTCAAATGAGCTGATGCCACCCGGCTGCAGACTGCTTCCTTCTTCTTAGTGGGCACTCCATCATTTGAATATGCCCCAATAAAGCTGCATCATCAAGAGAGGAACTTTCTGACACCTACTTTTACTGTCCATTTATTCAAAACCAGTAGTCTTCATCAGGCAAATTAATAAGTGATCATCAGCTTTAGAAAGCAATTTCAATTGTCATGCAAATATAGCTCTACTGTAGGAAGCAGCTTACTGGCTCTGCCCCAGCCTCAGGCTGTGCTGGCACAGTCAACAACAAAAACCAGTCCATCCTGCCTGGAAAATACCAGCAAACCACTCCAAAAATATGAGCTTATGCAAATAACAAAACAACCTAACCACTCTATCCCTCTAAAGCATTAATTATGCACACATATCCAGTTAATTAAATATATATAAAATAGAGACATTTCAGGTGGATTTCCTGCGTCACATTATGAAATACATGCAATCAGTGATCCTGGGGAATTAACTGGTATCAATCAAAAAACATTTAAAAGTCAAAAGCAAATCTCAAAACAAGCCCTAAACTTTTTAATGGAAAGTTTACTCTTGGAAGGAGTTATAAAAGAGGTTTTTTATAATTACTCCATCCTGTTTGCTCCATTTGCTTATGCAAGAGAAGTGTTTTTAACTACTGACAGGACTAGGATTAAATGACAAGTCCACATACTTGATCCAGATTGTTCACAGGCACAAGGTGAAAAATATGATAAAGAACATGAACAGGTTTTAGTGAGCTGAGCCAGGAAAAAAAATCAAACCCACATTCCTTCTGAGCAGAAAATGGGATTTTTTTGGTGATTATTAAAATAATTTCTATCAAGGCAAGTACACAGGCTGATTTCTATTCTGATAAGGGGTTTGGTCACTTTTTATGTAATGCAGTTATAATCAAGAGAGGCCTGCTTTACCTCTGCTATCAAAACCACTGTCTTCAAATCAAGTATTTCAAGTCAGTCACATACTTCCAGTCGCCTCACTAATATTAAAAAAACCTCAAAAAATCTTATTTTCTCACAGGAGAGTTATAATTTGCAATTTGAGTCTTGCAGTCTGTTCCCTAATGAAAAAGAAAAATCGGGAGAGCACATGGGTCTTCCTCCACATTTCACAGCATCTTTTAACTTTAATGGCAATTGACCAAAAGCTTCAGGACTGCTGCAGGCTAAAAACAGTTCCTAATCCCAGTAATCAGTCTGGAATTCCCACTCAAGGGCAAAACTGGGAGCAGCTAAAAACACTGGGACTGGTTTGTAAGAATTCACATCCTAAGAACAACCAAATGTAGCTGTCCCAGCCCTGGAAGTGTCCAAGGCCAGGCTGGAAATGAGGATAAAGAGGAGGGAGTGTGCCCAGTGAGACCAGGGTCAGGTGATGTGGGAAGAACACAGAGATGCTGCTCCCCCCACTGCAGGCAGAAAATCTGTGTGGACAAAGCTCAGCTGGGGCTGCCAGAACTGGGGAATAATAACAATTTATAAAGATATTAATGGTGAAAGGCAGTGCAGAGATGACTTCAGTGTGTTCCAGGATGAGGAGGATCACCTCACAGACAGGGAAAGGCAGAGATTTAATGCATTCTTTGCCTCTGTCTTCAACACGGATCATGGACCAAGGGGGTCCCAGTGCCCTGAGCTGGAGCTCCATGATTGTCACAATGATCAGCTCCCAGTGACCCTGAAACCATGCAGGATCTGCTGCTCCAGCTGGATCCCTACAAACCTACAGGGGTCTGATGGGATTCATCCAAGAATCCTCAAAGAGCTGCTGATATCATCACAAAGCCTCTCTTGATGATTTTTGAGTGGTGTTGGCAATCTGGAGAGGTCCCAGCTGACTGGAAGCTGGGGAACATTGTTCTGATTTTCAAGAAGGGCAAGGAGGAGGACCCGGAAACCACAGGCCTGTCATTCTCACTTCAGTGCTGGGTGAAGTTGTGGAGGTTATTCTGGGAGGTGCTGAAAAACACCTGGAGGACAGAGGCATCAGTCACAACCAGCACAGATACAGAGGGGAAAGTCCTGCTCACCAAACCTGATTTCCTTCTGCAACAGGGCATCCCACCTGGCTGACTGAGG
Source organism: Melospiza georgiana (assembly GCF_028018845.1). Classification (NCBI taxonomy): domain Eukaryota; kingdom Metazoa; phylum Chordata; class Aves; order Passeriformes; family Passerellidae; genus Melospiza; species Melospiza georgiana. The sequence continues at coordinate 16,734,619 of NC_080444.1, forward strand.
AAAGCCACCTGATGTGAGCTTTTTCAGGCTCAGGCTGGATCTCAGGGAAAGGTTCTGCCCCAGAGGGTGCTGGCACTGTCCAGGGAATGGGCACGGCCCCGAGGGTGCCAGAGCTCCAGGAGCCTTTGGGCACCAGGGATGCACAGGGGGCACTGCTGGGGGGTCTGGGCAGGGCATTGAAATCCTTGTGGGTTCTTCCAAGCCAGGATATTCTATGATCCTCTAAGTCTTCTTTTAAGTGATGGTGAAACCAAACCTTTAAAGTTACTGTCTAGTGCTATCAATGTATTATTTCTTGAGGGGAAAAAAAATCATTGCAACAGCAAAAAGTTTTTTTAAACTATTATTTGCACCTGTGGTGTGGAGGAGGAAGAGAAGGGATGAAGAGAGGTGTTTGTCAGGTCTAAAAAACAACAGATTCTCAAACATTTTGTACTACTTTTATACCACTTCTAGGTAACAGATCAATCTACCAGTGTTCTCTTAAGGCTTATTCTCATATCTAGCAAGTTAATAGCATATGTTTTATGATATATAGCACGAAGGTTCTACACCTCGGCAGCACATTTCTACCACTGAAGCAAAAATATCTATTTTTAAAATCAGTAATGGTAGGAAAGTGCCAGGGTGCCAAGAAAGTCATCCTGTAACAACATACATCTTTTCCCTAAAAGTGCAAAAGAAAACCCAAAATGGCAATAATACATCACATGCTAAACCTGGCTTTTCATGGAATTGAGTTTCCCCACTTTCCATCACATCATGATGCTGGGGCTCTACAACCCAGACCAAACCCAGCATGAACCAAGGAGAAGTACCTGAAACCCTTTGCAAAATGGCTCAGGTTTCTATTTCTTGTTACCCTGCAGGTGTTTTTTAGCTGAGCTCAGAGGCAGCTGCAGGCCCTGACTTCCAGCAGCACACTCAGGTCACACAATATCCTGAGCACAAGGATCAGAGTCCAGCTCCCAGGGGAATGGCCCACACAGGGATGGAGCCCCACACCTTGGGGTTATTAACAGCATCCTCTGACCCCTGAGCCCGTCTCAGGCCATCCCTCCCTCCACACCAGGGCAGGTCCTGTTCCATGTCCCAGAGGCAGAGCAGGTGTCTCTCTCTCACCCAGGGGTGAGTGTAACCAGTGTAAAGGGGTTGTTCTGCATCCTTCTCCTGCAGTTGGCAATCCTGTGCTCCTGCCCCTCCCTGCTGAGAGCTGCCAGGGTTCAGGACTCCAGCACTCCCAGCCAGGCTGCTCCTCCTGCCCACAGCCCCCAGCTGCCCCCAGCCCAGACAGGAGCACAGAACCTGTGCTGGAAAAGGAGCAGGACAGCAGCACAGCACAACAGCCCCCACAGGCCCTGCAGTGGATCCCAGCTGCTGACAAAAGCTCAGTTTTAAGCCTAGAGCTTAAACCTTCATGCAGCACCCAGATCAGAATAACGCTGGATCCCCAGGCAAGTGCAGCCAGGTGAGGTGTGAGCCTGCTCTGAGTGACAACAGCACCTCAACAGGGGCTGCCCAATGTTCTGTCAACACTTTAGCTGTTTCCTCCCGAGGGATTTTGCTGAGTGACGCTGGTTAAGCTTGGCTACAGGTCAATTCATCTCACTTCCAGGATGCCTGGTTAGATGGGAGAAGCAGGATGGATGGGGGAATGTCTCAGAATACCAAATCAGGGGGACAAACCACTTCTGGCAGGAGCCACCAGAGAACTGCTGGGGCTGGTGAGTAATCTACCACTGGAACTGCTTTTTTACAGGCTTGGTTTTTCTTTTTTATGTTAATTAGTAACCTTATCTAAGGAATATCTCAAATTTTTCCTTTGTAGATTACATGAATTAATAGATATATCCAGAAGCATGAAAAGCAGGCTGAAGTTTACACCTGCAGTAATTCAAAAGCCTTGAGATATGTAGTTTTTATCAAATTTTACATGTATGCAAAAGGCTTTAGAAATAGAACTAAAATTGGAACAACAGAGACCCCTGCAAAACTCAAAAGGAGTGAGCCAAGGCAGCATATGCCCTTTCCAAGAGGAAGAGAATGCATTATAAATCTGGGAATAAAGCCACCTAACTCCTGGCAAGACAGCTTGGAGAAGCAGATAATAAAGCAATTCTACCAATATGGTCACAAGACATTCAAAGTTAGAATTAATGTATCCTTTATTCATTATTAGAAATATAAATAGGTTTAATTTGCAACAGATTTAAAAGTGTTTCCTGTAGGATGGGGGATTCAGCAGCCTTAACCTGCAATACACCAACACAAAAGTAGGTATGAAGTTGCCTTTGAAAGGAAGCAACAGGCATTAGAAACCAGGAACAGCAGGAAAAGCTGACTAATTGTCAAGAACCTCAGCCTTGGCAGCAGCAAAAGCAGCAGAATTTCCTCTCCATCACAGAATCCCAGAATGGTCTGGGTGGGAAGGGAGCTTAAAGATCATCTCATTTCACCCCTCCATGGCAGGAACACCTCCCACTGTCCCAGGTGCTCCAGCCTGGCCTTGGGCACTGCCAGGGATCCAGGGGCAGCCCCAGCTGCTCTGGGCACCCTGTGCCAGGGCCTGCCCACCCTCACAGGGAACAATTCCTCATTCCCAATATCCCATCCATCCCTGCCCCTGGCAGTGGGAGCCATTCCCTGTGCCCTGTCCCTCCATCCCGTGTCAATTGTCTCTCTCCAGGTTTCCTGGGGCTCCTTCAGGCCCTGCAAGGCCACCCTGAGCTTCCCCAAAGCTTCTCCTGTGCAGGTGAACAATGGCAGCTGTGCCAGCCTTTCCTGCCAGCAGAGCTGCTCCATCCCTGGGATCATCCTGGAGCCTCCTCTGGCCTGGCCCCAGCAGCTCCAGCTCCTGCCTGGGCTGGGGCAGCTCTGTGGGATCACCATGTGTGGAGTCGGGTGAAGTCCCTGAGAAGACAAAAGGACTCAGAAGGAGCCCTGGCTGCCCAGGAGGGAGATCCCACTGAGGGCACTCAGACCAAGCCAACCTCATCCCCATCACCTCCACTCACCCAGAGCCAGTGACCCCCAGGCTCTGTGGGGGATTGAAAAGCCCAGAAACGTGGTGTGCATCCTTCATTTCTCACAGAGGCACCACCAAGCTATTATTTACTGAGCTAACTAATTAGCCAGCCACCCTTGCAGATAATAAGAATGCTTTAAAGTATTTAGAATTCCAGTACAAGCCTGACACATAGGAAGTGGCTGCCCTTCTTCAAAAGAAAGTGAATGTCAAAGGAAATAAACCATTTAGGAACACTCAGCACATCTGAGGTGCAGAGGAAAGGCAGCATCACCTCAGCATCCAGGACAAGAAAGGAAAACAAAGCTGAGTGCTATGAGATGCCAAGACATTTCACACTTTTATTGTATCAGCTTTTACTTCTAAAGAGATCATTGGATACACAATCTGAATTAGCATTAGATAGATGATAAAGTAACAGCTATTCAAACCAAAGAGAATTAATACACAGAACTGCAAAAACTGGCACAGAAAAAGCTGGAGATTGAAGGCACTTAAGATGACAGTAATCTGAAAAACCCAGCTGGTAAATTCAGTTTTACACCAAGAAATAAGTTGTAAGTGAATCTACACTTCACTGCAGTCTAGCACTGAAAGCACCCTTCCCTGCACACAGGCACTGCTCCAGGAGTGAGTAATAGAATCAAAGTCATAGAGCAACTTCACACAATGCATAAAATAATCAATCCACTGGAAACAACACCAGGAATACTCCCAGGGAATACAAGTGCCCTGTGTACTTGAGGTAGTCCTGCTGTTACAAAAGGAGTTCCTCAAGTCCAGCTGAGGATACCCATAACTTGGGGGCATGGAGGAAATAGGTTTCCACAGCACTACAAAACTGACCACAGATAAAAATTTAGAGGAAGTTTGGAGAATTCAGCATCTGCCACCAAAAAGGCAGTTTTACATTCTCTGTGAAAATGCCTTCATGAGAGCATTGGGGGGTGGTGGTGGTGTACAGGACAGGCAGATTTGCGTAATCACCACATTTTCTCTCCAAACACATTCCTGACAGGCTCTCCTCACCTCCCTCTGCAGGTCCCTGAGCACCCCTGGGCTGAGCACAGCTGACCACAGAGGGAGGAGCAGCAGCCTCCCTCACCTGTGGCTACCAGAGAGCCACAGCTGCAAACCCACCCTCACAAGCACACCAGTCTCTCCATGGCCTGGGGAGGACCCTGCCTTCCCCAATGGAAGGGCCCTGCAGCAGGAACATGCCCATCTTGTAGGCCATTAGCTCCAAAGGGGTCACCTGCCCAGGCACAAGGCAGAGGGGCTTCCAGCTTCTTTCTCTTCAGTTATTTCTGCATTAACTTCTTGTTTTCTTGGCTTTTTTCAGTCCACTGACCTCTAGAATTTGGTTTCTTTGACTCCTGGAGAGATGCCCAAAAAACTCATTCTGCCTCTAAGGAAATTCACAATTTGGCATTTAAGGGGAACAGTATCAAGTGATATGGCTGCAGTCTTATTCTGTATTTGACATCAGAGCTCTCCAGTCACCTTCGTCCCCCAAAATGACTCAATAAAGAGTCCTCAAAGGAGAGGTTCAAAGGCACAGTAGGGAAGAGGAAGCCAGCCCCACATCCCACATTCCTCCCTCCTCCCACAATGCAGGAGGCTGAGTGCTGAGGGGGAGATCCACGCACAAACCCTTGGAAAAGGGGGAAATGAGACTGAAGCCACAGATGCAGAAGCCACCTGGGCAGTATCAAGCAGCCAGTTGCTCAACCTCTAAGCAAGCAGAATTAATTGCATTAATTCTGGGGTTTAGTCAAGAGAACTTGAATAAAAATAATGCACACTTAAAAGCAGTGTAGAGGATTGAGTTAAAAACCATGGGGACAGCATGTACAAGGAGGGATCTGACTTGGGCAGCACTGACATTCACAGCTGCAATTCATCTGCTGGGAAGCCTGAAAGGAAAAACATCCATCAACTTCCAACACCAGATACAGGACAGAATGAGTGTGCTACAAACAAGTCCCAGGGTTATCTTCCTTCTCAGCAAACGGGTGCTTTTTAAAGCATCACATACCAATGCTGCAGGTAATATCAGAAAAGAAAATAAACTAAAAAAATAGCTAAAGTCTCAAGCAAATAATGAGATTGGTGTCTCAAAGAAATTGATGAAGTATCTCCAGCATTCCTTAATATCTCTGTATGTATTTTAATTTGGGGAGAAATTTTGCAACTGTATTCATATATCAAGACAACATGAAAAGAAATTTAATAGTATCAGGATTATTTGAAGTCTTGAATAGTTCAGGATAGTCAGAGCTCCAACTCCCCCAAACAGCCCCTGTGTGCAGCCCCATGGCCAAATCTTCATCTGTCATCATATTAAAGAAGCTGCCTGCCACACTTGCAGGTGGGAACCTTACTCCAAAACTCAATCAATCAAAGGCAACAAAAAAGTACCTTATGGTTTAGTTTAGTGGGGTTTTTTTGTTGTTGTTGTTTTTGGTTTTAAGGAATCCATCCTTTAAATACAAGGTCAAAATAAATTCCCTAAACCCCAGCAGATGAGAGGCAAGCTAGAAGGATGCTCTGGAGCAGTGATGGCACCCAGGACTGATGCACCTGCATCCCCAAGATGCTCCTCATCCCTGTCCAGTCACTCCCCCGCACACTCCCATGTCACTCACACTTTCTGTGCCTCACAGACTTCACTCTCAAGATACAAATTGAGCTGATCCTCAACCAAGAACCTTCTGTTCTCAGAGCCTTTCCCCCAGACAAGCAGCAGGCTTCATTTCCCCAGATCACTCTGCAGGTTTCAGACAGTAACTGATAACGTCAATTCACGTTATCATATTCAGCAAACCACAGCTGACAGCACCTCAGGCATATCAAAGAGATTCTGAGCTGAGAAGCAATTTTTCTCTTCTGGCCACATATGGCAGCAGTGGAGCACCCAGTGAATGGCAAAAGCCTTGTTTCTTGACAGGCAGGGGTTACCAGAACACAGTGGAGTCAACACTCCACGAGTGGCTGCACATCCCACAATATTTGCATTCACTCTGACACACACAATAAAGAAAAACACCCTCCATTTGTGGAAGGCACAGATATTTGTGAAAAGCCAGCACAGAACCATCTGGGTTTGATTCTTCACTGCCTACTGCTAATTTTGCACATGCCCTGGTTTTCCCTTTGTGGCGCCATGCCAGTGCTTTTTTTTAATTGCTGCTGAGAAAATGCACCTTTTAGCCCACCTCTGCAAGGCAGCTCCTGCCCTGACAGCCTCTGGCCTTCCTGCTCTTATTGAAAGGAAACTACTCTTCTAGAATGCCTGTTCAGCAAAAATAATTTGTGAGTATCCAGTCTCCAAACTCAAGAAGTGTTTCCAGATAGCCTGAGCAGGTTTTTAACCCTGCCATACACAAGCTGGCTCTGCTGCTTCCCCTCTAACTCCCATCCCTCCTGCTAAAGGAACGTGTAGGCCAGGAGGAAGCCAAAGTTCTCTCCTCTATTTCAACAGCTTCCCAAGATACAGCTTAAGCCTCATCCTTTTCTCAGACATGAGAAGGATTAAGTCACTCTTTTGCCTCTATTTAAATTCCAGAGGGCTGCCACTATTTGGATAAGCCACAAATGCTAATTATTCTGTATTGATTCTGTTGACTTTCTGGGACAAAGGAGGTCTGAAGCTCCAGGACACATTAAGAGCATTACAGAACATCAGCTTTCTTACACAGGATAAAACAGGTTAAGCAAGAGCAGAGTCTGGATAATAAACACTATATCCAGAAGAGAATATCTCAGTTTCCATCAAGACCTCTAATGCTTGTAAAAAAAGATGAAGAGGTACTGGAAAGGAAAAAAAAAAAAAAAAAAAGAAAGAGCACAGAGCACAGCAGGTTTTGCATGCCATGGAGCACTGGAGAGGAGACAAGTGGCACCACACAGCCACAGGGACAGATGTGTACATGGACAGTGACTGTTCCTCTTCTCTCCTTTCATTATCTCCTGAATCCCATCCTGCAGATGGAACTTAGTCCAGAGTTTGTATTAGATCAAGGCAAAAGAAACAGGAGAAGTTGAGGACTTGAGAGTCAAGTGTGCAATACAAGAACTGTGGTCTTCCAGCTTTGTAATAATTCCATCATGCCCTTCCTCCAACGAGAGGAATTGAAAAGCCCAGTTGTGTGTGTAATACTTCTGCACACTGAGAGCATGATCCTGCTGGAGGCTAAAAGACTGTTTATCCACAGATCAGCAGTCACTGTGCAAACTTACATGCTCCATTCCATCCATACTCCTCGAATTTGACTTTGAGAGACTACTCAAGTATCACCAAATGCAGTTGCATTAGGGGTGACTACATATTTGATCTTATGTAGACAGATAAAGTTCAAATATTTTCCTACAAAACAGTAGAATTCAAATGAATTAAGGCATAAACCACAATGTTAAGGCAGAATCCATGCACAGCATTAGTGTACTTATGTAAAAGCACTTAGAGTTCAAGGAAAGTAAAACACTGCAAAATGCCAAGCTCCATGTCACAAACAAGGGTGTACATTTGTACTGCAGGTTTTCCCTGCATCAATCTTAACTGTTATTTGATCAACATGAGATTAAGAAAGGCTGAGATTTATAATGCATTATCAGAAGATCAGAATGTGTTAACATTGGAGATGGACACATGCCTGACAAAGGAAAACTCAGGTGTTTCACCAACACAAAAGCAAAGGGTGAGTTGGGGAAGAAGGGACCAGGTAGGATGGGAGCCTTCACTGCCACTCAGAGTATCCACAGGACTCAATTCCTGCTCAGAGCCAGCACTAGAGCTCAGCTCTGCTGCACAGCTGCCTGCAGTGAGCACTGTAAGTGAGGGCAGCCACCTTCCTTCTTTTACATACATTAAGAGTCTGTAACAAAAACGCTGCAAAGCGTGGAAAGGCTGCAAGGGTGAGTTCTGCTGTACAAGGCAGTTCAGAACAAGTCCCAGCTGCTGTCAAATCTACTCAATTTAAGAGAGTTCTTGCTGGCAGCTCTGCAAACAAGCAGCAAAGGCTGAAGGCAGTGGATGGAGCACAGCAGCGATTTAAGACTTCCAGAGACTCCTGGGCTCCTACTGCAATCAGACCTGAGGTGTGAGTGCTGGGCCTTGCTGGGATTCTCTCAGGAGGCACTCAGCCAGCCATATGCTTCTTTAAGAGATGCATCTGCACAGCACAAAAACTGTCTTGGGTCTGAAAAAGCATCCAGGACTTGCAAGCTGTGCCACTGGCATCAGTGGCTGCACTGGCCTGTGTCCCCTCCCAGGGCACACAGCTGCAGCCCAGATGTGCTGCCCTCCCTCCCCTCTAGGGCTGGGCACCCCAAGCTGTTTGGGGTCTCTAAACCAGCAACTCTACATCAACATTGGGAGAAGCTCAGGGAAACCACTGGGGGGGCAGGGAAGACTCTAAAGAGCTTCAAAACCCAGAGATCACAAGGTGTACAGAACTTTGCAGGAGCTGGACTCTTAAGAACTTCTCTTAAATTCCATAAGTGCTTTTATTACTCCCTAAGAAACAGAAGGTGCCAGAACATCTCCTGAAAACCCCACACTAAGTCCCAAACCAGGATGGTGTTGGGTGAATAGCTGGAAGCTTGATTCTGTAGCCCAAAAATGCCTGACTGACACAGTGTGAAGTTCTCACCATCTTCATCTGGCTTAACTCCAATGATGCTGAAATATTTACTCTATGGCAGCCTATAAGCATTAAACTTAAAACTCCTATCACTTCAGAAATGTTCTATTTTTAAAAGCAGCATTTTTGTCAAAGCAATAATGTCTATGGAAATTAGGGCCCAGCAGAACAGCACAGCTCTCTACTGAGCAGCAAAGTCCATGACAGGAAAACCCATCCAGGCTTTCTAAGCACATCCATCACGTCAGCATTCAGGCATCTTAAACTGACAAACAATATTAAAAAAGAAAGTGCAGATTATCTCAAGGCAGAATTTTTATCAGCATCTTTATCATCAACACAGATCAGTGTGCCATTTTAATTCACATCTATTCCCACAGAAACAGATGCTTTCATTAAAAGGGCTATGCAAGAGCCCTTTCAGTATATAGATACTTGCTATAAATGAATTTCAGAGTCATGTGAAAATTCACGTGTTCCTTTCCAAGCTTGGATCCTTGATAGGAACACAAAGCTGTGGATCAACATTATTAATAGGCAAATTCATCATGAAAACACATCTCCATTCTGTAAATTGCAAGTGTGTCTGGAGTAGAAATATCCTTTGCTGGTAGTTCTGAAGACAAATGATTTCTCCCAGCAGATATTGAATAGATAAACCAGGCACTTTCCTGCCCAATCACTTTCCAAGCATCAGAGATGTTCAGAGAAGCTTAGGAAAGAAAAGCAAAACAGTGCAATTAAGGTTGAGCAAACAGCCCTTGTGTGAAGCATTACATTCCCCTAACTGCACTGAACACAGACACAAGGGTGCAAACCAAGCATTTAACAAGTTATGGGTCCACCAGGTCCAAACCCAGCAGTGTTGGGACCTTCTCTGGAGACCCCAAGATCCAAACCACGCTGGCCTGCCAGAGTTCCCTGACAGAGCAGGGCCACAGCCTGGGCTCAGCCACCCCCTCACCCTGAATTTGTGCCATACCAGCACAGGTCAGGGTAAAATCTAAAACAGAGACACAACCCCCACCCCCAACCAGACCCTGCTGTGGTGCTCAAGCACTTGAGGCCAAAGAGAAGATGGAAACCAGGGAAAATAAAAAGCCATCCTGAAGTGATGTGTGCCTGGAATGCCTGCTCTGAACCAGCTCCCAATGGCTTTTCTCCATTTGCTGCCAAGCACCTCTAATGCAATCCAGACAGTCAAGGACACAGTCAGAATGTTAATATGAAAGCATTAAAATTCCCATTGAAATGGGACCTGTCAGGCTATTTTATGTAACATGATTTATCGTTTCCAAATGTAGTAACAAGGGATTTTATTGTACAAGAGCATGTGGTACACAATGGGGCTGCGGGTCCGCATTCCGCACTCACCAAACTACAATTCCTGACAATGTTTCTGCTGGTACATGGCTGAGTTACTGGTGTGTGCATGAAAGGGGAGCTGAATGCATTAGAAATTGATGGGGTACAGAATAGACTGAAAATGAGAGCTCTCTGCACTTCCTTGTGCATACTGAGCAGAGCAAGACACCTCCGACCACTGCTGGCCCATGGAAAGGAGCCCACTGCCCCCAGCCCTCAGGGCTCCTGCACCAGGCAGCAAAAATGGACTGTCAAAAGCTGAAGGAAGCTTTCATTTCCAGTCTTACACATCAGTCAGGTAACTGATGTCTTCTGCAACTTCAGAGCACACTGGAAACTGCTGGTTACACTTGCAGGGCGTGGCCTGTGCTTTCTACCCTGCCGAACCCCAAACCCCTTCAAAGCTCGGCCTCAAAGTCACCAAACGCAGCCCTTGCCATGTGTAACACAGAGCTGACAGCAAGGCAAGCTGCCCAAGTCCTGTGCTAATGACACCCAGAGGGCTAGAGCACAGAGCACACACCTGTCACAATCAAGTCTGTGGATTCCTGTGCCAGTGACACATTTTCTTTCTAAAATAGAGAAATTTTTCAGCTGTCAGCCCACTGGGCACTTTTTAATGCATTTCAGTAGTTTAGATATCCATGTAGTTTTTATTAGAGTTATGTTAACTTTGAGGCAGAGCTGAGTAGCACAGAACAGAAAAGCAGAGATGTTGGCTGTACCTACAGTGGGAGAGGAATCTCACCAGCTGCCAGTGCAAAGGCAATGCCAGGATAAACTGGTAGCAGTGTCAAAAATACACAGCTTCATCCTTTTTACTTGGAGCAAACTGCAACAGGTCAGCATGCACCCACACAAGACCATGGAGTTAGACCCTAAAGACTGTTTCCATTGTATTTTCTGATATTTCTTACTAACTTCTTCATTGATTGCACTATTAATTTTAACATCATTCTGTTCGATGCTTTGCTCTGCCCTCTTGCCCTGCCTAAGTCTGGAATCAATGCTCAACTAAACTCAAATATGCTTTGAAATTTCTTTGTTTAATTAATAAAATACGCACCAAGAATGCCTGATGGCCACAGATCTGGGTACAAAGATCTGGGTCTTGCCATCTGTGAGTTATATTACAAACTCAGCTGCAACTGATGTGGTGAATTTACTGCATTCCAGGCAGTTGATCCCAGAACCAAGACCTTGGACTACTCTGCTTTCACAAAGCTACTCAGAATCAATAATGAATTTAGGCCTTCCCCTCCCAGCCCTGCCATTCAGCACCAGCAGCAAGAAACAAGCTTATTCCAAGTAATAAAACCTAAATGCAAATAGGCATCCATGCTATTTCAATCCAGGAGGGATCTGCAATGCAAGTTTAAAAAGGGAAACTATTTTCTGTTGGAATTGTGAGAAGTGAGCAAAAGCCATAATGGAAAACAGCTCTCCCCAGGCAAAGTGGGAGAGGAGGGGGAAAAGCCAGAGAATGAGATGCTACAATTAAGGGATGAAGAGCTGGGATTTCAAAGAATGTAGCTTATAAACCAAGAGGCTGGGTCAGGAAGTGGCCAATGACATTTAGTGGATGCAGGTAATGAAAGCCCATCTCACTTACCACCCACTGAAACAGGCTCCTGCCACTGGCCACAACTTCTCTTGCCATTTCCAAGAGCACTCCAGAAGGTCAGAAGTGCCTGAGCTGCAGACTGCCAACACTGGGGGGATACTTGGGGTAAGATAAATTAAACAGCTCCTTTGTTTCTGTCCTTCTGCTTGCAGGACCCACTACTGACCACTGTCTGACACAAAGTTGGCCTTAATGTGCAAGATTTAGTCTGACCAAGCTGCTCTTGAAAATGGCAAGAAGTTGTACTAGATGAAAAAGGAAATCATTCACACACCAATCTAAGAAAAAGGGGATTCAAACTTCTGTAACAAACTACTGAAAAAGCAAATCTTGCCCTTTTTTTAAGGGCATAATCACAGGATTCATCACCTTGCCAGCAGATGCAGTGGGGGTCAAGAGATCCTACAATTCAGTTTATTGCTAAAACCCGTTATTCAGCTAAAAACTTCTGCCACACTCCATAACACAGCTGCCAATGCTTCCAGACCTTCAAGGACAGGCACAGAGAAACAGTTAAACTCTGGGTCCAAAACACTAAACTATGAGTTATAAACTGTCTAGAAAAGTCTTGCAATTGCCAGAGATCAGAAAGAAAGCCCAAAAGCCAGAGGAAGTCACCAAAGAGAAGGCATTTAAAGTTAAAAAGGAAATCTGTCTCAAGACAGTCCTGTGCTTCAACCTTTCCAGTCTATTCCTCATCCAATCTGCTCTGAATTTTTACACTTGGCCAATAAATACCTCTTACTCTAGCACTTGGATAGGATTTACGATGCACTGCAAGTGCTGTGCAATTAACAGATTTAATGCCCAATTCACTTCCTCCTTCAAAGGGAGACTGAAGGAAAGCATCCCAGGAGCTGTGGGTATATCATACATATACATGAAATGACATTTCCTCTGCCACTACTCTAAGTCAGCACATCCCTACTCTTCCTGCAGATGTATCAAACCATTTTCACTGTTTAGATTCCCAGCTATTAGTCATTCTTCAGCTTAATCACAGAGGGGTTTACAGTATGGATTTTTACACACCATCCCACATTTTCACCATAATTTATCAATTGCTTTTTCCACTCCATTTCACTGAATTTCTAATCTCATTTCCCCAACTACACTGTCTACAATCATAACATAACAGTGACTTTAAAAAATGCAGTATGCTCCACTAATTTCACAATGTGCCAAAGGAGATAACAGAGGGAATACATTCTTCCCATCTCAGCGTGATTACTTTAACTTGCCTATCAGAGACAAAAGCACATGGCTGAGGAGGACAGGCATTGCTGTGAGAGGAAGTCAAAGCTCTGCACTCTCACATGGCTATCTGACCAACTTTCAATGAGACAAATGCCACCAACTCCTCCATGCAAGACCGAGCATTTACCTCCTGCACGTGTTTAATTACCCTTTGGTGGCTGCTCCATTTGGAATCCTGCTGACAGGGCTCCATCCAATCCAGCAGCACATTTGAGGGATTATTGCTGATACTTCACAGACTCATAAAATACCCTGCTCAAAGGAGTTTTGAGTGGCACAACTTCATGCTTTGCTTCCCAGCTGCAGTCTGAAGTTCTACAAAATGTCAATGCTGAGCACAAGCTACTTTCACAAGCAATTAAGACAGACTACATGAATACCTAGCTCAGCCCGCAGGCTACATCAGACTTGCCTTTCAGTTTTGTTCAATTACTTTGCCCTTCTCTTTGGCAAACAGAAATCCTTGTTTTCCTTTCTCTCTACCACGCACTGCATCTGTTCTCCAAATTCCACCACCCCAACCCATGCATGGCAGCCCCTGGACCAGTTTTGCTCTATGTTGAAATCACTTTGGCCAAAAGATTTGAAGGTGAAGTATCTAGTGCAGCAAGGTTCCGAAATAAGAGTTACTGCCTAAAAAAAGTATCTCTGAACTCAGCTGCACCTCAAACAAGTTCAAAAGCATAAATAAGACCTCAAGTCCCCCAATAAAGATTTCTTCAGACAATTTTACTTGCCACAGCACTACAAGCCACTAAGTTTGCTAAATTGTTGCCATTTCTGCAACTTTATTTCTGAAATCAGCTTTAACAGTATTGAAGTTAAACAATTATATATAGTCTCATCTATAATCTTATGATATCCTGATGTCACCTCTCAACACATCAAGTTCTTCAGCTTAAAACCCACTGGAACAAGAGCAAAGGGGCAGTGGAGGTGAAGGAAGTCCAATATTTCACCATAATGCCCTCAAATGCAGAAGCTCATCTGCATGACATGACACTCACTCCAAGTGTGGAAATACTCAGGCTTCAGACACTGTGTGCACATTCAGTGCCTAAACACTGGAAAAGAACTGCTCTGAGCCCAATATTTACACCAAACTGCTCTCAGATTTTCTACTACATATTTAACTTCATACATCACTTCTACTCAGACCGAGTAGCAACAATAATCAACTTGATTCTGACAATTCATGCTTTCAGCTACAAAGATGGGACTGTGAAAGTTTCCAAGAGACAACAGAAGTGAAGTAGGACTTTTTGCATAAGCCCAGTTACCTTATGTAAACCGAGGTTTGAATTTCTCTTGACCATGTCAACAGTCATAAAAGAGAATTAGAAGGAGTGCCATGGGATTAACATTTTATGATGACAACACTTGTTTGGAAGACTGGAGATCAGCTTTGAGGTAAGTATCACTGGTGACTTAAGAAGGTTTCATCACACCTCAGGACAAACCTTTCAGGACCACTTGCTATTGCTCAAATTCTGTTTGGGACAAAACAGAATTCACAGAATCACCAGGTTCAAAGAGACCCTCAAGATCAAGTCCAACCCAACATCTCAACTAAACCCTGGCACCCAGTGCCACATCCAGGCTTTTTTTAAACACATCCAGGGATGGTGACTCCACCACCTCCCTGGGCAGCCATTCCAGAACTTCACCACTCTTTCTGTGAAAAACTTTTTCCTGATATCAAACCTGAATTTCCCTTGACTCAGTTTAAGACAGTGTCCTCTGGTTGTGTCAGTGCTGCCTGGAGAAAGAGACCAACCCCACCTGAGCACAGGCACCTTTCAGGAGCTGTGCAGAGTGATGAGGGCACCCCTAAGTCTTGTTTCCTCCAGCCTAAACACCCCCACCTCCCCAAGTTGTTCCTCACATGGTTTGTGCTCCCAGCCCCTTTCCAGCCTTGTTGCCTCCTCTGGATGCACTCGAGCATCTCAACACCCTTCCCAAACTGAGGGGCCAGAACTGGGCACAGCACTCAGGGCGTGCCCTCACTAGTGCCAAGTACAGGAGAACAAACCAGCTTTGAGGGACATGGCTTCAATTCCATGTTTTAGCTGATCCCATGGAGTTACACCCCCAAAGGGAGCCCGCAGAGTGGGGTACCCACGTTGCCCATGTACTCAGTTTCAATTCCATGTTTTAGCTGACCCCATGCAGTTACAGCCCCGAAGGGAGCCCACAGAGCAGGGTACTCACATTGCCTATGTACTCAGTTTCAATTCCATGTTTTAGCTGACCCCATGGAGTCACACCCTGAAGGGAGCCCGCAGAGCGGGGTACTGACATTGCCCATGCACTCAGCGTTTCAACTCCATGTTTTAGCTGACCCCATGGAGTTACACCCCCGAAGGGAGCCCACAGAGCGGGGCACTCACGTTGCCCATGTACTCAGTTTCAATTCCATGTTTTAGCTGACCCCATGGAGTCACACCCCGAAGGGAGCCCGCAGAGCGGGGCACTCACGTTGCCCATGTACTCGGAGAGCAGGTCCTGCAGGGCCTGGCGCACGGCGTTGCACTCGGCCACGATGCGCTCGCGGCGGTCGTCGCGCGTGCAGGACGAGTCGGCCATCAGGGCGGCCCCGCTGATGATGCTCTCCAGCCGCTCCTCCAGCGACGGCCGGAACCGCTCCTCGCTGAATGTCGAGGGGTCCACGATGATTTGTTTCTAGAAAGAGAAAGAGTTCTGCAAATCAGTCACCAGCCCAAGTGATGCCTTAGGATTCAGCTTTTACACTTTTCAAATCCTGTAGTGCTTTAGTGTATAACTCTTAAACTCCTTATACAGTGTCAGCTACTTTCTTCACATTTTGGTCAGACAATTCCTCTCTGGGCCTGAAACTTAAGGACATTTCACTGTCTCAGGCCATAAGAGATGTAAATAACAGTGAATCGGGGCAGGGGAGGGCCAAACTTGGAGTAAATTACTTCACTACCTGAAACTGTAACTGGAGGATTAACCCCCGATATGTAAATGGACCAAACATAATTTCCAGAACAATTCATGACCATCATCCTTCTTGGGTGCAGCCCTCTCTGAGGCTTTTGACTGCCCAAGGTGTATCTATTGAAGGCCTTCAACAAATACCCACTTTTATTCTCTTAATCTTGTCTAACCTCTGTTCTAGGCAGCCACTCTAAGGCATCAAAGCAGTGTATTACTGTTAAGTCATGCAAACAACCAACACTTAGAGCAACCCCCTGATCAGGCATTAAGAGGCAAACAACACTATTTTGGCACTGAGGAGGATTTTCATGAGTAGTTCTGTAAAATTACTAAGAGGTTTCCCAGCAGATTATATTGCTACTCATTTCTTGTGCTGCTTTGACAGCTAAACAAAACTTGGCCATAGGAAGCCTTGTTACATGAATGGCAAAAATCAAATGTGCCAGCAAAAATAAGGTTCAAAGTACAGAACTCTTCCTAATGACATGTCAATTTGGACAGGCCTTCACTAGTTAACTTGTCAGATATAATTATCCCATCATGAACAAGAAAACAAACATCCAAAATTAACTCTATATATTGTGTTCTGTTGCCCTACTTTGCAGTCTTTCTTCTCTTCAGTGTTAAGCAGGTAAATAGAACTGTGTTCTCAAAAATTCTCCAAGTGAAATATCAAAATAAAGGTTTCAAACCACACAGAAATCAATTTCTTTACGCCAGAAAATTACCACAAGTTTCTCTTGCCAGAGTGTTAGCAAGCACAGCTCATACCAAGAGACTCAGGGCTGAAACAGCAGCATTGATGCATCTGCTCTCAAGGGGCCAACACCATCACCCATGGAAGCTCCCCAGGAAGAAACTGCACAGTATTTATCACCTTTGAGTCCTTTCAGGTGATTTGTTTAAACAGGTCTGTAACTTAATAAAGAAAAATAATTTGGCCATTTCATGGTCTGGTTGGTTGTTTAGGGTTAGGCTCAGTTATTTCAGGGGCAGAAGACCCAAAGCTTTTTGAAATGGGAAATTTTTCAGCCAGTTTGTGTTCAAACTAACCCCAGCAGCCATGTCACAACCACCTCCTTCTGCCAGCCAGCACATTTCAAATCCCTACAGAGTAACCACGCAGCCATCACAGCAGGATGAGAACATGGCATGTGCTCTCCAACACATTCCCTCCTCCTCCTTCCTGAAACTTTGAGCCATTGGCTAATACAATGCAGTGTGCTACCACTCCAGAACTGCACCACCAAAAAGAGATAACGATCAGTTTGTTATCATCTGGCAGCCATTTCATATTTTACCATCACTGGAGTATCTGAGGGCACGTGTGCTCAAAGCCTCTATTACAGGAGTGTAATAACACTCAAGCAGTAGCAGGAAATGAAGTGCAAGGATAACATCTGCCAAGAACCTCAACACATTTGTTTTGTCAGCCTCCTTTGGCAGGGATGAGACAAAGCTATCGTGAAGCTGGCCTGCTGATCAGGCACTGCTGCTATTAGAGAGCCTCACAAAGTGGAATTAAAAGCTCAAAAAGCTTCATGTGAACTGCAACACTCAAAAAGTAGTCTGCAGTTGTATATTGGAGAGTTTGTATAGTAAAATAGTGTTATTTATCAGCCAGCCCATTAGCTGGGTTGAGCTGTACAAGCATTCCACCAGCTTGCACTGAATTGTTTCCTCACTGCCAGCCCCTGAGACGGTGCTGCTGCTTCAGGGCTGCCTTCCCCTCCCACAGGCACCTGTGAGAATCTGTAGCCCATAGGGGCTAACCTGAGGCACACTTTGAAGGCTTACTGAGCATCTGATGGAATTTCAGGAAGGCAAACTCAAAACCAAAATCAGACACAAAGATCAAGACTGCCATGACATCCTCTCGTTGCTCAAGAGATCCCAGGGAAAGGCTTCCCATCAGACACAGGGAGAACTCAATCATAATTTTATCCTGGCAAAATACACGTGGCAGAAAGGGAGGAACGAGAGTGGTAAGAGCAAAAAGGAGAAAGTGAGGAAAATTTGGCAAAACCACAACTATTAAATGCCTTTTCAGGGATAGCTTTGCAATATTAAATATAGTTCTAGAGTAAGTTAGTGCTACAGTGTTTAAAATTCAGAGGCTGAATCAGGTAGACACCAAATTCTGGCTTCAAAAGGAAAGCGATCTCAGTAAAAATGCATGGCTGTCCTCAGCAACGTGCTGAATGCAAGATAAAGAACATGACAGATCAGTACAACCTATCAGTATGAAATGACTTCATTTCCAACCAAAGATCATATTAAAACTTCCCACTTCATGTTCCTCTCAAGAGGTAGTTTCAGCAATCCCAAATACATGATTCACTTTTAATAAATCACTTCTGTCACCTCCAAGAATACATTACATAAATATATTATGAAATAATCAATTTCAAACAAACCATCTAATGTAGCAGTAGGCTGCTATTTCAGAGCTAGTTTAACTTGACAGCCTTCCATCACCAAGAACCACATATGTAACTTTCTATATTCCATCAACCCTAGTTTGGAAAATGGCTTTTTTAAAAAAAGCCTACTTTGCCTACAACTTCAACAGAAAATGATCTTCCAGGCAGTATCAATAAAAGCACGCAGGTGAAGGAACAGGAGGGGCTTTGCCCAGCCACTCACATCGAAGTTGTTGAGGGCGTAGGCCAGCTCTCCCCCGCCGCCCTGCTGCTGGGCAGCGTCGTCCGAGGCCGTGGCCTGGGCGGCGTTGGAGATGCCGCTGACCGCCTGCTGCAGCTGCTTGTAGATCAGGTCCCTGTTGGCCTTGTAGGCAGCCACGTCGGGGTGCTGCAGGCAGGCCTGGGACGCCGTGTACAGGATGGGCACGTTCTTCTGCAGGATTCCTCTGGCTGCCGCCATCTGATCGCGGTGACCCACATCTTTCAGCTCCTGTTAGGAAAATTAAAGGGGGAAAATAAACATTTGAGATTATTGCCCATGTTCAACATCCATGCACTGTCTCCCCGCATCTTCAAAAGACAGGCAGGTTCTTTGCCTCAAATCTGCTCAAATCCGTCTGCTGAGTATTCCCATCCTTAAGGGCTCAACTAATTGCAAAACACGACAGCTTCATAAAGCCAAAAAAACAACACCACCGCAGGGCGACTCACAACACCACAATTCAAAACCTGACGTTGGATTTTTGTTCCTCTGCAGCATTGCACCGGCATTTTAGAAGCTGTCCTGTCTTGCACTCGCAGATGAGAAGCAAGATCATCTTTAATTTAAACTCCCAGGCTCACAACCAGAATGTTTTCTTTAATCACACCTAGGAGATGGCATTTACGCTCCTCAAGAGACTCAGGTACTTAATTTCAGAAGAACAAATATATCATCTCATTCAACTTCTTGTTCACCTCCAATGAGACAAAATTAATCCAATGACTGTAATTACCACTAATTCAAGATTAGTGAGCAAGTCCATAAGTCTTTTCCCAAACACTCTATGCTGTAATTCTCTAAAGCACCATCACCTCTGTTTTGGAACAGAGCACCATGATCAGATAAAGCCTCTGAGTCCAGCACAAGCAGTAAGTTTATAAAAGGAGGAACAACCACAGTTATTAGCAGCAGCACCATTTCAAAATTACCTCTTAAATCTAACAAAGAGGCAGTGAAAATGAAGACAAGCACTGCCTTACTGAGAAAAGGGAAAAAAATTCTGTCAGACTCTCTAAAATGAATGGGCAATAGGTGACCTCTGTAAGGTACACACTGAGCTGGGAGGGCACTCCAAGCAGGCAGAGAGATTTACAGATTTTGTACAACCACTTCCCATAGTATGGAACAATCCATCACAAAGCAGTTTTACAGCATTTATTGCATTGCCATCACAACCCTACTCCCATTTACTACAATCAGATTTGAGATACATAACCAACTGACAATCCCTTTTTGACTGTACCCAGCTTATTTTCTAAGACAAAACTGTGCAAAAAAAATCAAGCAGTGTCAGAGGTGCATAGGCAGTTTTGGTTTGTACATATCCACAGAACAAAGAGGCAAAAAATGCTCTAAAAGAATTATGCTATTTCTGATAATTTAAACTGCCCACACCTCTGCTTTCCTCTGAAAACTTAACTACTCAAGAATGAGTCACACCAGTGCTGTTGAACAAAACAAATTTCACACGCAATTTAAGGCTAAGCACAAGCTATCCAAACACAGAACATACCCACAACAAACAGGAGTTTCAACCCCTCCTCCAATGGACATTTCAGTGCAAGACCAGTGAGCAGCACCACTCACTTCCTCAGGAAGTTGTAGCTGTGCCCAGCCATGGATTTTGGCCTCTGCACACATGGACATGTTCAGTCCATCTGCATGAACCACAACAGCAACAGGGTCTAGCGGGCAGTGCCCCAGGACTGGGACACATCTCAGCTCCTGTCCTCAAGTGCAGCTTTTGGGCAGCAGCATGCCATTAAAGCACTAAAACACTGACATTTACAAGTGCTACTATGAACAAATTCCATCAGAAGCAGCACCCTACAGCCAAGCACACTTTCCTTGCTTACCAGGCAAGCTCACAGTTCCTTAGCGTGGCAGAGCACAATATAAAGTACTCAGCAATAAAGTAAAAAAAATAAAGTGAAAAGTATTAACAGAACAAGCACTTTCCAAGAGCATCAAGGTATTTTGAAAAAGAAAAACAAGAATTAATATACAGAAGAAAATGGCCACACTATACCTGTTGTCTTTTGGCTGCCATGATGTTAAGCTTGTCCACTTCTGGTTTGAGGGCTTTGTACTGGATACCCAAATCCTGCTCTGTGCCAGCATTTCTTAGTTTCAAGATCCCATCTTCCACCTAAAAGAATATATATTCACATATTTTTCCAAGCAATACAGTCCACAGGTCAGGAGGTAGTTCAGAATGTATTCATGGCAGTCAGAGAAAGCAATCTTCCCCTGCCCCCTGTTATTTTTTCAAGAGAGACACTTTAAAGGCTAATAGGATACAGTGCTTAGCTACTATTTCATAGTCAGCAGCTATCAGAGACAGTCAGGAACACACATCTGAAAGAGCATGAAGGAGTCAAGGGCTCTGGCAGGGCCATAGCAGTGGCCAAAGGGCACAAGGAGAGTCCTCAAAGCTCGTTTGCAAAGGAAGACCCAATATCCAATGTCATTTCACTTCAAATTCTGCACAAACCACTCGCCCACTCTGTTGCCCGTGGGAAGGAAAAGCTTCCTCAAACAGTAGTCCACTTTCATTTTTATTTAGCCTGCTGAAGCTACTCATCCCTAGCAGCTGCAAAGGAGTACTGGTTATAAGAAAGCCAAATTCTGTAAGATGAAAGGGCTGGCTCTCACCTGCAGCTTCAGACCAGGGCTCAGTTAGTTTTTGTACTAAAAGTTCAGAACAGAGTGCAGCTCAATGTCAAAAGCTACTGACAGTGAGTACAAAAGTGAGTGACACACACCCACTGCACACATTCTGCTGAGAGCAAAAACCCCCAGACCCTCCCCACATTCTGCTGAGAGGGAAAACCCCCAGAGCCCCCCACTGCAGAAGGAAGCTGCTGCCAGTGCAGGCCCCACGGGGCCACACACAGAGTGGGCACCTGGCAGAGCAGGTGTAACCCACACTTACAACTTTGAGCTGCACGAGCAGCTTGTAGACGTCGGCCATGTCAGCCAGGATGAGCAGGCGGGTGACGGCGGAGAGCAGGGCGCGCGCCGCCCGCACCATGTTCCCGCGCTTCACCGACGAGCAGGGGTCATCTGCAAACTCCCCCGAGGCGCTCTTCATCAGGTCACCTGCATGGGGACACAGCAGGGGCTGCCTTCAGCATCACACAGCATCCATCAGCCGCTGGAAAGGCTCCTAAGCCAACCTGAGTCTCTAAAACAAAACCTTTGTGACATACGGCTGACAGTTAATGCTGCGTGCGGCTACCTCTGAGTACAGCTACTGCACAGCATTGGGGCAGAGGGGTTTGTGCAGAGGGGTTCACACAGGGAGGGAGGGCTGGGAAATCACCCTTTGGTCCTTATTTCCATTTGTACAGGTGTTTCAGTGTGCCAGAATTCTCTAGAGAGGTGAATTCAGCACGCCTTTGCAGGGCTGCAGTTATTTCCCAAGCTCCGACGCCTTCAAAGTCTGAGCAAAAGCTTTGATTTGTGTGCGTGTAGGAGTTAAGCAGAAAGCAGCAGAAAGCCCTGTAAAGATACAGTGAGCTGCCACAGCTCCTGGGACCGTAAACAACTCGGAGCGATGACCTGGCTGGATATGCCCTGGTTGGAATTCAAAGCCAGGCAGCGCTTCGTAAAACGCTTCAACATTTCATAGCCTGTGGGGCTGCATCTGCTGCAGGAGCAAAGAATTTGGGTTTCAGATGCTAACAATGCCATTGGTTAACTATGAAAAGCAAAGGCCACTTTGCACAGCTAGAGCAATTCCTCCAGAAGGCATTCACAAAGCATGAAAGTAATGCCTGCATATAATCAGAGGAGTAAATTTTGGATTTCTACCTCACTTTTTGGGCCAGCTTCCAGCACCACAGTTCCTACACAACAGTAAGTTTTGGAATCCACATTGTTATCCTTGGATCTCTCTACATCTGAGAAATCCCTGAGAGAACAGCTAGGACTTAGTTTAGAAAATGGTAGGGCCTCAGGGTCAGGGATTTGCAGGCAGCAAGAGATGACCAGAAAGCAGATGCTAGGTGCTGTTTCAGAGGCTTCCCAAAAACCTGTATGAGAAAGTGTCCACGTGGCCAAATGCCAAAATAAAAATAGCCTGTCTCAGATGAGACTAAAAACCCTCCACCAGCGCTTGACAAGTGACAGCTGACAGTGAGTCCCATGGAGCCCCCCACACCAAACAGGGCAAGGGCTGCACCAAAATCTCTGCCTGATGCAGTCCCAGGAGGCTCCACTTATTTAACAGCTTACTTTTAACTGCTCAGAAATGCCAACAGCTGGAGAGCCTGGGGTTAACCATGCCCATACATAATATCTTCCCAGGAAGTTCTCCCCACCCAGGCACTCTACACCTTCACAGCTAAATTCAGCCCAAGCACAGCTGCCAGCCTGCCCAAGCAACCACACCAAGATACTCAACTTTGTTCAAATGCTCCCCCCTATGTAACACCCTTCTATCATCTTAAATAATACAACCAAAAGTGCCACATAACATTTTAAGATAAAAATATGCTACTTCTGTACTGGGACACAGCAAAAGAGCTTCTGTCCAAGTACAGGCCAGCTCTGAGTATCAACCCAAAGGTATCCCCTACCCAGCTCTGGGGAACACAACTCATTACTTTAACATGGGTTAAGAACTCCAGATTTCCAGGTGGGTGAGGGATGATGTACCACCAATGCTGTGAGCTTCAAACAGCCAGGAGATTACAAAACCCCAACACAGCTGACATGAGCCTTTCTTTATTCCTTCTGGAACAGGCTAATAATAAAAGTCATCACCACAAGTATGAAATACAGTGACAACCTCAGGATTTAAGGATATATATTTACAAAAGCATGAAGCAACACAATAAAAGGGAATGGCTTCAAACAGAGTAGGGTTAGATGAGATATTGGGAGGGAATTCCTCCCTGGGAGGGTGGGCAGGCCCTGGCACAGGGTGCCCAGAGCAGCTGTGGCTGCCCCTGGATCCCTGGAATATCCAAGGCCAGGTTGGACACTGGGGCTTGGGGCACCCTGGGATAGTGGAAGGGGGTGGGACTGGGTGGATTTAAGGTCCCTTCCAATCCAGGCCATTCTGTGATATGCCAGAACCAAAAGAGAGTACAAATTTTTCCTTCCTTATTTACTTCTATACAAAATAACCACATTTTCAATTCCCAAATAATTGTTTTCATTTATTTTCTATTTAAAACAACTTATTGAAGAGGCTATTTCTTCACGTGAATCGCAGAAATTGCTAACAAAGTTAAAAGCCAAAATTATCCTCTACCCAGCTCTTAAATTGCAACCTTTCAAGCCAGTCCTAAAATAAAATGCTATTCCCTTTTATTTTAACATGAGATTTTTAAAGATTTAGTGAGTTTCAAACAGCTTGTCAGGGTGTCAAAAGATAACCAGCTTCCCAAAATTAAAAGCAGATTATATTTAAAGTTGTTGCATATATATACATTTCTGCCAATTAAGGGAAGTTGACTTTCAGGCTTCTTTTATAAAGGGAAAGCACCCTGGGGTAGCTCTTTTAGCTGGATTCAAAGGGCAAGAGAGCACTCTGGCCTGGCCTCAATATGCAGGAACTGCATAGTGTGTGCACATCAGCAATTCCAAGGGGATCCAGCACAATCTTCCCTTTTTCAACACTGAACACAGGTAACACAACCACTCTGGAAGAAAGATTTTAAGAGTTAAAGTAACACAGTGGAGAAGATTTCAACTGTGAGACTTGGATTATAAAGCTGGTACAAAATCTTGCATGAGTAGTCTGTTTTTCTAATACAACCTTAGATCTTCATTAGATATTAGAAGGGAAAGAAAATAAAACAGAGTTGAGAAAAGAAGAGGCAACAGTAGCCATCTTGTGATCATGTCAATAAAGCACCAAGAATTCACTTCAATCTAATGGAACAAAGCCCGTTTCAGAAATGGTCAGACTCCAATCCATCAAAAGAAAATTCCCGTTTTCTAGTCTCTTTCCCCCATGCCCACAGGGTGTGACAACACTTCCAGGCAGCACCATTAACTCTGCTCCCACACCAATTTTTGCCATATCAACACAGGAGTTGATACTCATGGCAACAAAAGCTTCTGATAATTCCTTAATCTTGCCTTCAATCAAATCCATACACTGCCTACAACACTTCTACAGTTTGCCAACAGCCACCTCAGAGCTCCCTCAGGGTATGGCTTTTCAAAGTGGCACACTCCTAAAGCTTTGTTGCAGGAAACCAACTGAACTCATTGTACCTTTCTAAGAAATTTAGCTAACTGGTCACAACAGAATTCTGAAGTTGAATTTTCCAAGAAGAATTCAGTATTTAACTTCAAGATGTTCCACAACTAGCCTCCTCCTGCTCCTTGGAAATCCTTAAGCCAGACATCCTCCATGATGTACATTGAAGAAACTGTTTTCCCCTTTCATAATTCATCTCACTGTTCAGTTTTGAAGAACCCTTCACTTAGAAGAACCAAGCAGAAGAACACAGAGCTGAATCAGTTGGTTCATTCCCCTGCACTTGCAACCTGAACCATCCAAGCCTTCATTCCTTCTCTTACCTCAAACCCTAAACACTTGCTTAGACTTTTCAATGTTAAGTGTTAATTTTTAGTCTGTTATGTAAAGTTGCCATAGAAGACAACAACAGGAATTCCCTGGATCCCCATGCTCACATGCAGAGACAGAGAGCTGTAGCCATCAGCATTCCAGGGAACCAGGAACAGCCTTGCCAGTCTGACCCAAAAGAAATCTCCTTCTTGAGCCCAGTTTGGAAGCTGCCTCAGTGCCAAGTACCTGGGTAAGGGACTGGCTGAAGCTCCCAAAACCCCTCCCAACAGCACCAGAGGAGCTGGGCAGGACCAGTGCTGCACCTTCTGTTACCCAGCAAACCTCTGATGGCAGAAATGCCTTCAACAAACACTACAGCAATGCCGAAATTCAAGATGTTCACATCAAATGCTTTCCAAATACTAAGTCTTTTCAATAACCACAGCAGGATCTATTTTGAAGAACACTTTGATTCCTTATCTCCACTTTTCTGCTCAAAACCCTCATTACTTTATAAGGAATCAAAAGTACAAAGCTTTAAAGGGCCAGGAATCTTACTGTAAGATATTTCTTTAACGTGCTTGCTGTAATTTATTCTTCCATTGTAAAAAACAAGAAGACTTTGAAGATCCACTTACATTGATTTAGTAGGCAGCCATGCTATTATTCATTCAAAATAGCTCTTTTCAGTTCTTTGTTTTTACCCCCAACAAATGGGATTTTATGAACAAGCATGCTCACTAAAATCATGTACTCTCTCAATCTTCTGCTCGCTAGGCTAAAAAAATTTTTTTTAATTTTCTCTGATGAGACAAGTTATCTATTGTCCTAATCATCTTCATAATCCCTGTCTACATTCATTCATCTTTTTTTATTATGGTAACTAAACCACTCCCTACTCTAAATAGAGGCATTATTAATGCTATTTTCCTGTCCTCCACTGAAGATTAATTGTGCTCTATATCCATAATCCCACTGCCAGCTCATCATCATCCTGCTGCTGACCACAACACCCAAATTCTCCTCTCCACTCATGCCCTTTTTGCAAAATATTTGCTGAGCACACGTACAAGCTTTGCATCCCACTTTCCTTGTTTCTCCAGTTCACAGATTCAACTGGTCTGACACAATATGGGGAGGCTCCTGATGTGCACAGAGTGTGCACAACCACATGCCTTGGGAGGTTGTATCTCCCTGCTGTTACTAGCACTGCTGAGAACTGCAATCCTCCTGGGCACTGGCAGCAATAACCCTCCCCTCTGTTCTAGCTCATTTTTACCACTTGCTTCTCCTTTCCTCAAAGGCTGGTTTGACTTTGAATTTCCTCACCAAAAGCTGCTCTGCTAAACCTGACCCCATGATGGGGCACAGCTCTGACCCTGGGCTGTGTTGCAATGGTGTCCCCACAGAGGATGGTGGGCACCACCTGTGTCCAGGAGATTGACCCACCAGCCTGAGGAAACAGGCACAGAATCCACACAAGCTGCAAATAGCAAAAAGGGAGGAAGAAGTGAAGCAACATTAAGATGGGAAGTTATTTCACTCCAGCACCTCTCATTTATGAGCTTCACCTCCTCTGTCAAAGCCAACAGAGCAAGGAGGTTTTGGCATCAAGCCTATGTGCAGTCTCAGAACCAAGAAACATGGGAAAGGGTCATCTGGAAGGTTTTTATCAGTCTCTTCCCCTCAGCCTCTCTCTGCAATATTCAGCTACAATGCAGCTCAGGGAAGTTCTCAGTCCCAAGGGCTGAGCAGAGTTCCCTCTCTCACCAGCACCACTGAGCCATTTGGAGGCACCCACAGATGAGCACAAACTCTCAACTGAGCAGCAGTCGAGCACCAGCAATTAAAGCCTGGAGTCAAAGGGAGCTCTCCTGCTGTTTGTTGTTGTTAAATTAAGCCAACTCAATTAGCCCCTTATATTGCAGCCTTCTTACCTTGATCTTTCTTTGGTCTATCAGCCAGCCTCATCCAGAACTTAGAACCATTTCCAACTAATATTTCACCACTCTGCAACTTCAGCTACAAACAAGTAATTAATGCTAATGAGTTTTCCCCTTTTTGCAGCAGCAGCCGTCACCATTAATACCAGTTGACTGGGTTTCACTGAAGCATAGAAAAGACTCATGACTGGAAGAATGATAAATGATTTATGAGCAACAATATTTACTAGTGCATATTTTAGAGTAAGTCAGCTCCATAGGCTTTTCTTGCAGGTCTGCTCCAAGAAAGTAAAAAAGAAAATTATAAAAATCAACATTAGATGTGAGGAAGGAAGCCTGGAATATCTAATCAAGGTCTTCACATTCTGTTTGGTGTTGTTTACATTTTACATATTCAAAGAAACACATCTTTGTTGAGTCAACACTTGGCTCTTCCTCCTACAGTGCTGGTCTGTATACAGTCAGATATTGAAGAAGTTATTGACATATTTCAGATGTAGTTCCATAAAATTCAGAGCTGCAGGGAGCACATTCACTTTTGAGCCTAAACTGAAGTTTTTAAATGCTCATCAAAGAATTAGCCCTTCTGCTTCTCTTCTTAATCTCTGCTTGGGCCATCCAGTTTCCAGACCTATCCAGTTACATTACTGCTCAGGGATGCCAGCCAGGCAAGCTGAGAACCCACAAGTTGAGAGGCACAGTCATTAGAAAGAGCAGCAAAGGGAAATGGGAATGCTCTGAAGAGCCACAGATTGAGAGGCCACCAGATCCACACTCTTACCTTGCTTGCGAACATCTTCCACAGCTGCCACCAGCTCCTCCTTCAGGAACTGGCTCTCCTTTGCAATTTTATCTCCTTTCTCCAGGAAATTCTCTGTTGCTTGTTCAACTGAAGCAGCCAAGACATGAGCCTTTTTAGAACGGCCTCGCTTTTTATTGGAGGGGCCCTTGTTGCTGGTGTTAACCAGTGTTGTTACCTAAAGGAATAGATGGAAGGGAAAAAACCCGACAGCAAATTTAATGTTTAGCCATTTGATAGTAAGGCCACATGTACTTTTTTTCTAGACAGTGTATTGCTAATAGCTGCACTATTGCCAGCTCCAGAAGTTAACCTAATGACTGTTTTTTCACATTTAAACACTACCGTGCTTCTTGATTCTTTAGATGAGCAAAATAAATGCAACTAAACAGCTCAAAGATTTCTCTTACAAGCAGCACTCCTCAAAAGTTGACTTTAAGAATGGAGATCTATTTGTATTTTTGATAAACTGCAGTCTTAGTAACAGGCTAGAGCTCTTTGGCACCACATAAAAGAAACCAAGGTGGGGATAATTAGTTTGGGATAACTCTCCAGTCATAAGAGATCCCAGACAAGATTGAAGTCTGTGCCAGTAGAAATGCAGAGACACAGTATCTTTGCAGTCCAAACAGTGCTATAGCCAAAGGGCTGAAAGCAGAGCAAAGAACTTGGTACAGCTCATTATTTCCTTAAAAAAACCCCAACTGAACTCTCACAATCATCCTGCAATCAACAAATATTTCCAAGCTGTCCATCTTAGACTGAAACCCTGGAGGGAGCAGAGTCATCACCAGAGGCCAGGTACTCCCTGAGCTCAGGATCAGGATCCATCCCCTTTATGTCACAATATCCACACACCCTTCTTCTATTTGCCTTATTCTTTCCTCTCCCTTTTGGAAAGCCTTGGAAAATGCACACAAAGCTGCTACAGAGGGACATTAAATTACAACACTAAAAAAATTACTACTCTGGAAAGCCCAAGGACTGCTGACATAAAGGTCCTCAGAGCTGAATCCATCTTCCCAGCTGGCTGATGCAGAGAGGGAAAGCCTTCAGCTGGGAATATCGTGGTTGGTTAATGGGGAGCATTTGTACTGGGTACTCTCAGTTCATCGTGTTCTACAAATAAAGAACAAGTTGCAACAAGGCAATTTGCTCCAGTTCCCTCTGTATTTTGCCAGTCACATCATTCAGGGGATTGCCAGTACAGCCTGTTGTGCTTATTCCTTGAGGACTAAGTCACAGACACTGCACTGGGTGAAAAAGGTCCTGTGAACAAGTTTGCTCAGTTAAGTTTGCCAAATTAAGATCATTTCTCTTAAGCAAAGACTCCATCAGTAACTTCAGCTAAAAAGCCTCATCAGTTGGATAACTGCCCACTTGAGGACCCAGAGGGAACAAGTCACAGGTACAGACAGCAGCTTGGTGACTAAAGGGGATAATACTGGAAACAAAATTTGATCATTCCCATATGTACTTAGGAGGAATTGTGTCCAGCTCGTTCTGTCATTTCAGAAATTTCACATTCCAGGAAAACAATGCTGAAGACAACAAGTGAACTGTCTCTTGTGTACCTTCTCTTCCAGACCTCCTAGAAAGTCTCTTCCAAGAATTTCCAAAACACCCAATACACACAACTCCCATTTACAAGACTTACTCCAGCCTTCCTGTGCTCTTCAGTGCTTTCCACTGCAGCATGTATACCACACAGAAAGAAGCTTTTATTCACAAATGCAGCACAAAGTATAGGCATGGAACATTATTTCAATCAGAAGTGCAGAAATGCCTGTTAGTAACTACTGTGTCTTATCAGGTGCTGAAGCAGCACAGTCTCCCTGGACTCATGGCCATGTAAACTGAGCAATGAAACTGAGCAAAGAAACTGCTTGTAAACTTTTTTCTTTTTAGTTTGTACACCGAGAATTTAAGCTTTGCGAGTTAATTAAACACCAAAACCGGCAATCATGTTTATGACTGGGTTTTTTGTCCCATCTTGTTCCTACCTGTGTAACAAGAGGCTCGAGCAGCCTTTCAACTGCCAGTGTCCTTATCTCCAGGCTTTTGGGGTCCCATTTGAAGTTCACGTTGGCTGCAGTGACAGCAGTCATTTCTGCCAGAAGAAAAGAGCTACATTAATACAATTTTTTATTGTTAATGCATGTTAAAAATAAATTAAAATGCAGCCTGTTAAGCACAAAACATCCACTTAGTGTAAGTGGAAGTTACAGCATCTCCAGAAACATCAGCTTTGATTCAAATGGTATGAGTTTGAGAAAATGTTATTACAATATACAGATATTACCTGCACATTTTGGTTAGAAAATAAAACCAAAAGCAAATAAACCCACACACAAACCTACCCAAAGGCACACTGTTTCATCAGAGCAATGACAAGACCAGCAGTGCCTGGGCCACTCACTGGCGCTCCCTGAGCAATGAAGAAGCACCACAGGCAGTGGGGGCACTTTGCCCATGAATCTGGGTGCCCCTGCCCAGTCTGCACCCCCTCCCTCCCAGGGCCAGCTCCCAGACACAGCCCAAGGCCTGGGGGAGCAGAAGGGAGCCCTGACTCCAGCAGCTCTGGGTGCTGCCCAGCTCCCCAGCTCCACCAGTCACTGCCCAAAGGCCCTGGCAAAGCAGCAGCCAGGTTTAACCCAACCCACACTCCCGCCCCCTTCACCCAGTTCACCTTTGGGGAATACAAAGGTAAAGGAGTGAATATAAGCCTCACAAAGCCAGAAAATCCAGCTGGTTCATACTTAACAGCTTACATATCTATTACACTTCTCCTTAACATTTGCATAGGAGGGAAAAGCAGATTTGCATGAAGAGATCTGTTCAAAGCTGTCACTGAGCCGTTCCTTTCCGTTACAGTTTTATATCAACATCCCAACGGAACAGCAAACATACTTATGGGAAAAGTTGAGTGAAACTACTAAAATAGCTCTGCTGTTGAGACCAGCAGCCTAAAAAAATAGAACTAAAAATAAGGAACTACAACAAATCACTGGATTAACACTATGATGCTGCACATTACAACAAAAGAATAAAGTGAACAATAATTTCAGTTTAAAAAATGGATTTAGAGTACTGGAAATCCATAAAACCAATTCATATCACTTCAGACATAATAGATTCTAGCTCTTCCTGCTTTGGGCTGACCTCAAAATTCAAGATTAGACTAAACCTACATTTGTAACTCTTTATTTTTAAAAAAGTCAGGAAGATAAATAGATTTCCTAAATCTCCGTCCACCCATCTTCCTAAACACCTACTGTTGAGATAATTTTAAAGCTTATTTGCTGATATTTTTAATCTTCTCTGGCCAGGGCATTGCCTGCACAGCATCTCAGCAGTCACGTTGCTCTGACAGCACCAGATGTCCCCAAGCTGCCAGACGAGCACAACATCCCGTTATTTTTAAAAAGCAGGAGGCAAGGCACTAATTTTGGTAACCAACAATGTTTACAACACGTACCAACAACCAACTGCTCTTTCCCGACCCCAAGAGCTAATTGTGCACAGGAGGGCTGCTTGTTTCCCAGGGCACAATGAGAGCTCTGGGGCACTGGAGGAGCTCAGAGCTGCTCCCCAGCCAGCCCAGGGCTCCCACAGCACGGGCATCAGAGCTGAGAACTCACTCCAGCACTGCTGGCCAAAGCTGACACACTGAAGTACAACTTCACAAGGTGCAGGGCAGGAATATTCACCCAGCTGCACTCAGCTCTCCACTACACCCACACTCCAAGTGCCCAAACTGCTGGGAGAAAAAAACTTAAAAAGCTGAAAGCTTAAAAAGAGAGAGCCTAGAATGAGCCCACCAAGGCTGGCATACATGTAACCCTTCTGATGGTTTGCACTAAGAAAGCAGGGGGTGCAGGGCAAGGCTCCCAGCTCCAGAGCCCCCAAGGAGCCACAGGATGGTGGAAGGTGGTCATCTCCTGTCCTCCCCTACCTCTGATAGCAACCACTAAGCACTGTGAACTCACTAATTAACCTTCTCTCTCAATCACCCCCTCTTTTTATTTCACTCACCTACTGGCTTGTGCCACAGCTGGCACAGGGCACGCTGTGAAATGCCCTTCACCCCTAGGTAGCTTCCCACCCCTCACAAGGAATGTCACTGGTTTATTCCCTCCCCATTAGCTCAGCACAAATGCTTCCTACGTAAGAAGCTGAGAAAAACACACTGACAACGTTTGTGGTTTCTGAGAAACAGAGCCAGGGCTCTGGAAAGCCCAGCAGGTTTCTAAAGAAAGGCTTTTTCTATGAAGTTAATGCTGTTACACCTCTTGCAGAAACAATGTGCAGGATGAAGTAACCATGAGAAGATACACTAATTGTATTAGTAGGATAATAAAGGCAATTCATCTGAAAACACGTTAGTGTGATAGTTCATGAATTGGCCAAAAGTAATGGTCTATAAAAACCACTTAGCAGCAGTGCTATTGAAATTTATCTAAAAAGCAAAGCTTGGTATCAAACAGCCTGTTTGGCAGCAAGGGCTTGGATATCATTTGTACATTGCAATAAATACGTTTATTCAATTAAATTAAACCTGTGGAGAACACAGGAACAGGCTATAGGTTACTAACACATGGGGGAGATGGGTTTAGGGGATAAAAGGACAACTGTCAGGGCCATGGTACAGCATGGCTGTGACTCTAGTTCTCTGGAATTTGACTCTTCCCTGTGACTGCTCAAGCTCTCCCTCAGTGAATTCAAATATGGAACAGGGAGCAAAGCACCTCATGGGATAGTGGGGCAGAGTGCTCAATCCTTGGCTCCTGGAGAGCACACCACAACCCCCATGCAGCCACTCCAACACCTACAGGGAAAGAGGACATCCTCTGCAAGAGGAACCCGCAGCAGAGCAGTGCAGCACTGGTTTGACAGCTGGGACAGCCCAACTGACATGGAACATGCTCCCCATGCCCCAGCCCCACTAATTTCAGGGACAAAGCAGCACAGACCACACGGCAGAAGAGTGAGCGGCGCTGAATCTCAAGTGCAGGAATATATAGAACAACACCACTGCACAGGGAGTTGTGGTTGCCCAGCCTGTGGTTTCATAAGCAGCAGAAAAGCTGCTTAAGGACCAACGTTCATCCTCCCACACCCCTCCAGGAACTCATTCCCGTTTGCACATCACACCCCCTCCGTACTGGCACAGCTTTCCCCACGCCTGAGCGATTAACCAGATGGGGAAGGACTGATTTGGCTGAAGGGAAAGAAATCCATTTTTGCAAGGTGGGCTGAGATGCCCATCTGGCTCCCTGTGCCACCACACACACCACTATGGCAAGGGAGATGGCACCATCAGCTGGCACCCTTGGCAAAGCCGCTGCAGTGGGAACACAGGGCAAAGCTGGATGCCACAGTCAAGCTGAGCCAGGAGCCACTGAAAGCTGAGAATGAAGCAGAGCTTCTGCAGGAGCAGGAATGCCCTCCCCACACATCTGATGCTCAGACATGTGAAGCTCCAACCTCCAGCCATGCTCACCAGCCCAGCCCTTTAACTGCAAACCCCTTGAGTTATTTTCCTGTTCATGATGGTGCCCATTATTGCAATAGAGATTTCAGAAGTAATGCAGGGTCTTCCTGGGGCTTAGGGCACTGGCAAGGACATGAGGGCAGGGGAAGCACAGGGGTTTAAAGGAGCCACATTCAGAGCTCTGCTCCAGCCAATGATCTGCAAGTACAGTCACCCCTGGACAGCTCTTGCTTGCTTTCTACAAACAGTCAAGATCTCAACAGCTAAAGATTAAGGACAGGTCTCCATTCTGCTTCAACCAGCCACTGTTGCTATCCAACTGCTCCTCTCCCTGCCCAAACAGACCCACAGTGGCAGAGGCAGGAGCCACTGCAGGGAGCTCTGTCTCAGAGTGAGCTGGTAACCAAAACTTCCCTTCCCAGGTTCCTGTCCTGATGGAGGAGTGGGACTGCACAGGGAGGGAGCAGCATGGAGATGAGCCCTGCTTCTGAAGTGTCCCCCAGGGCAGGCCCCAGCCCTGCTTGGAGAGAAGGATGAGCAGAGGGACCTCTGAGCTGCTGGGGCTGCCAGGAGCACACCAAGGGTGATGCACACAGTGCTCCTTCCAAAAGCCACAACTATAGGTCTGCATGTTCTCAAAAACTGGTAATTCAAGTTTTAGGAATAATTTCAGATGCCATAATTCCATAATAGTGGCATGCAATAATTTTTAGATATTGGCAAGCAGAGGAATGCAGCTCTGCAGCTGCTTTGCAGAAATGCCCTGAGGCACCCAAGGCTTTTCCAAAAGCCTGTGAAGGAGCACAGTTTGAACAGCAAGCTCTGCACCCCAACGAATCACAGAAAGGCCTGAGTGCTCAGGGTCCTGTTTTTCCAGGCTGCACTCCCACACACACCTGAAGGCAGTGCTGGCTGTATCTCAGACATTACTGAATGAGGCCATTCCATCTGCCCAGTACCAAACCATCCTGCAGTCACCCTACCTCCAGGCAGGGGTAAATCTCTTGGGTTACACAGCAAAAAGTAACTGTCCATCTCCTGTTCTTCAGTCCCACCACCCTGTGCTACCTGAAACCCTTTAACATAACATCTGCTGTCAGTCTTCACATTTTATCTCTCCTGCCAGGCTGCTTTCTAAAAGCTTTTAGCTGCACTCTGATTTCTTGGTATTTCTCAGAGAAGCCAGGATTCAAGGAATGGTCTGACTGGCACAGAGAGGAGCTGACCTTGCCAGGTACAACAGACCACATGCTGAATTCCAGCATTGAGCTAGCCAAAATGCCTAACCCAGAACATGGGACAGGAACATTTTATACCTGGGAGGACATTCCCTGTCTGAACATCCTTCCTGGACTCCTCAGCTGTTCCCCATTCTGCAGGGCTGGTGTGCCCAGAAGCACCAAGAGACATTTCACTGCAGTTTTTTGCAACTTCTTTCTCTCATATGTCTCACTCATTTTGAATGATAATCTGGTCTGCTACCATGCTTCCAGACCATCTCTAGATACTCTGTGCTGCATAATGACTCTATCACCCAGCTCCTGGAGATGGAACTTGGTGGGATTCACAACACAATGACCCAGCTTTATCTTCCAACAGAAAGAGAACCAGACCCCTTGCTCCCAATGGAATCCTTTTGCTTGGCATGTTACCCAAATACCCAACCCAGCTGACAACCAGCAGGGATCCCTGACCCCTGCTGAAGGTGGTAGACAAGAGAGCAAAGACCTTCAGGAGCTGGGTATCTAACACATACCATTAACACAAATCTTCAGAACAGTTTTGGTTTCAAAGAGATTAAGGCACACTTCAGTAAAACTCAGCTCACATGCTGGGACTTCATATGGCCCAATGACAACTCAAAACTGGTTTTTCATATAACTAGGAGTACCCATAAAATAAAAAGTTCCATTTTTTCCCTTCACAGTCTCCAAATTAATTTGTCTGCCCTGTTCCACAAATAAAGCAACACTCAGCAGCCAAATAGCTGCAAGTCAAGGATGTTTGGTGTATGCAATGCTTTTCAAGAAGGATTTAAGCAGGCTTTATTTAAGCTGGTTTTATTTAACATCAAGTATACACAACTAAAAACAGAGACACTCTTCTAACATAGTCTTCAACCTTACACTCCATCTGCTCAGCTACCAAATCCTGTCCCCCACCATAAACACCATGCAGGTACTACCTCATGAGAAATCCTTACTGCTAGAATTTCACAGTCTGAAGTATTAATACAAATTCAGGTGTCACATTGTGGCAAAGCTCCTATTTGTATGTGCAGGATGAGTTTGAGTTGAACCTGTCTCATGAGAGCCAGGTCTTGGTGACACAGGTGGGATGGGATGGGATGCACTGCTTGTGTCAGTGTCTCTAAACTTTGGAGTGCCTCCACATTCTGAGTGTGAGCAGATACACTGCCCTTGTCCAGCTTGGTGTCAAGGTAAGATCATCTCCACCTCATCCCAAACTCTTGGCTTTCATTGAATACAATTTTACTAAACTTTCCATTGTGGTATCTATATAAATAATGGAAAAAGAAGTGGGAAATAATTTACTGAGTAAAGCAACCTTCTGTAGAAACCCATTACCATGTTTTCCTTGATGGAATTTCCTTCCACTCAAGTAGATTCAACTTTGCTACAGGTTTGTTTAGGGTTTTTTCCCCACAAACTGCAGTAATCACCCAAGAAAAAAGACAATATTCACGTTCAGATAAGCCTGTTCTTCACAAGTGCCATCCCAGTTCCAGGACTCTAAACCTGCTTTCACAAATTTTTCTCTGCTGCTCTTGCAGAGAAGACCCACAGAGGCATCTGAAACACTCATCAGACAGCCTGACACAGCCAGCAACAAACAAATGCTTCTCTAGTCTCCACTCACTTAGAACTTGCTACTGAATTGAGAGATGAACCCTGATCCAGTGCTCCTACAAAAATCCATGAAATTCTTGGCTGTTTTCTCTCCTGTATGGGTGCTGTCTCTAACCAGAGCCAGCAGCCACAGGGAGCCCCTCACCTTTTCCCAGTGGCAGCAGTGCCCAGCCCACACGGGAGTGGGCAGAGGGCACAGCAGCAGATGAAGATGCCTCACTCTCCCCAAGCAGTCTGTGCTATCTCCTAGCAGCTTCCAGACTGTCACAGTGCTGGGGATTCAGGCCATTCATCTTCAGTCAGAACCAGGAACAAGCTCTGTCCCTCCAGGTTTTCACTCCTGCACTCAGGTTCAGCTGCTGCCTAAGGGATGAAGGCACATTGTGCACAAACAGCTTCACTGCTGGTCCTGGGACCCCAGCAGAGATTGCACAATGGCAAATATGATGTTTGCTTGGGAGATGCTGGTGCCAACAGCAGCTTCTTGCCTCCAGTTATGCAAGTGTTCAGCTCTGATCGTTTCCTTCCTGATAGAATTGTTTTACTACAAAGGATCTAGAAAGGAGGTGCATGGAAGACAAATCACAGGCAGCACAAGCAATTAGTGACTTATTTATGTCACACTAAGGCTCCCGTTCATGGATGACACCCTGAAAGAATACAGGAGCCAAACTCAGCCTTATACCCACTTGGCTGTTCAAATGGATAGCCTGGCTCATCCCAGACTTTCAATTCATTTCCGCAGTTTTCAGTTTCCAAACTTATGCATGATCCCAACTCCATAAAGAAGACTGACAGGGAATCAACAGTGCTTTGAAACACACACATGCTCTTTCTAAAAAAGAGAATATCCTCTATCAGTAAGATTAATTTTTATATTCTGGCTGCAAAACTTGGCATTTGGAAAAAAAGGATGTACCATGACCAGCAAGCTATTACTGTTGTGAATAATAACCACTCACTTTGCTTTCACATGGATGTTTGTGCATTTTGTGCTGAAGGCCTGCACTAACACCATGAAGGATAAGTTCCCAAATCAGAACAAGGGGATCTGTACCTGCTGTATTCAGCTGCTCTGTGGGTGAGCACTGCAAGGCTCTGGCCATGCAGAAGGACACCACACCTGCATTTTAAGCAAACAGCAACATCTCTCCTGAGCTTATCCCTGCAGTGATGGCAGCTTCAACCTCCCAAAGCCAGTCCTTACTCAGCCACATCCCTCACACTGAAGCTGTAGGCTCAAACTGCAGGTTCACACTGAAACACAACAAGGGGGCTCAGCCTGGAGACAGGAGGTCAGAACCCAAAAGGGTCTTGTGCATCTGCTGGACCACTTGAATTCAACTACCAGGAGTCCTTCCAATCTCAGTGCCTCTTTCCACCACTCTTGAGGCAGAAAACTCCATGAAGCTTCCCTGAAATCACTGAGAAAGAACTAAAGAACAGCTTTCTGGCACTCTCTGAACCACAGCACACATTTCAGACCCTAGGGACACACAGTCAGTGCAGATATAATAACTAGGCTGTGGCTTCAGAGCAAGGCTCTTCAAACCCCAAACTACACCAGCACAGGTTACCAATTACCAACCTTAAGCTAACAATGAATGCAAGAAGGGGCAACCTTTTAACAAGATAATTTTTGCCACAACTACACATTAAATAAGGAAAAGGTTGTTATAAATTAGTCCACTTTATCAGCTGGCAGAAGAATTTGCCACAGCTGCAAAATTGATTCTTGCTTAGCCTGCAAAACCTCACTGATGGCTGGCAATAAAGGGAAAAGAAAACCCAGGGATTTTTGTTCTGATCTTCTTCAGCACTCAACCTGCAATAAAAAGTGCTGTTTATGCTAAAGAGTCAGAAATAACCAGAATGTGACCCCACTCAAACTGCATTTTCATTCCTAAATTGATATGTTGTTATGCAATACCCTTCAGTGCTTTTAGCTGACCACATCTTCGAAATCTACACCTTCATTAGCAATTTAAAACTGTCAGGAGTCCACAAATAATGGAGCTGTGGGAGCCGACACATGTGTTCTGAAAAAAAAAAATACATAAAAAAGACTGCCTATAATTAGGGGATTGATGAAAATTTACTTAAAAATGGAGCAAATGGACAGCCTTGTATTACTAGAGACTAAATACTATATTCTTTCTCAGTTGCATGCTCAGCATAGCAGCAACTAAGGACTACGTAACGAAAACTTCTCTGTTTTAAGAATAGAAAAAGTTTCCCAGTTTTCTCCTTTTGCAAAACTTACTATAAGCACCCACTGAAGCAAAAGGAGAACACGAGTGTGAAGACTCTTCAAAGTAAAATGTTTTCTAAGTTTCCTATGAAAACTTCAGAAATCCTTTTGCAGTCTTCCACTTTGATTCAGGAACACGCTGTCAGTCTAAGATAAAAATTACAAAGCAGGTTTTTTTTAAAGAAAAAAGTAACAATACCCACAGGTGACGAGGCTGAGATGTTCACTTCATGCTCAGGGCAGCCTTCAGCAGCATCTCTCAGCTATAAACAATGAGTTCCTCTGACAGAAGAGTTGCACCATCACACACACCCGCAGACAACTCTCAACTTGCAGCTCCCGCTGTGACTTTGGGAGGGGGAAGGGGAAATTCACAAAAACACACCCCAAAAGAAAGAGTGTCCATGAATGGGCTGCACAAGCATGGCCTGGAGGAGGGAAGCACCTCTCAGTGCCTGCACTAAGGCAGGATGCTCCCACACCCCATCCCCTCAGGGCTGCAGACGCTGGAACGCTGGGGCTCTGACTGGTGAGAACCTCACAGCCTCTCCAGGAGAGCAAGGCAAGTCATAATAAAATTAAACGCAGTGGTGTGATGCATTTTTGGAGGCCTCCCAGAGTTCCTGTACTTCTGCCAAGCACAAGCTCACTAAGGGTGCACCACTGTGCATGGTAGCCAGAGCTAACCATGACCTGCCTGGGCAGGAATCCTTTTGAGTCACTGCCTTCACAGACAGATCACCAATTAAAGCCACTTCTGTTTAAAAAAAAAAAAAAAAAGCCACTGTCCCACCCACATTCCATAGAAGCAACAAGAAGGAACTAGGTTTGAGAAAAAGGAGTCACTGCTTAGATAGTCTTGTTGGGGAAAAGAAAAATAATGTAGTTACACAGCCATTTACTAAGTAGAACTCACATCTGATTAAAGACACGTTTTTCTCTCTCCACCCTTTCTTTTCACTCCCAGGAATAGGAAACATGACAAACCTACAGAACAAAAACCAGATGAGCTAAAAAATCCTGTTCCATTGGCTTTGCACCAGCGCTTTGCCTCTGGTTCTGCTGAACACTGCATCTTTCACTGACAGCCACTGACTTTTCCCTAAGCCCACAATAACAGTCTGTTAATCAAATAATCATATTCAAATTGTCTTAACCAGTTCTGTAAACTAAGTAAACCAGCTGAGAACACCTGACACTAAAGTACTGATGCATAAAGACCAGAAATTAACTTTTTCTCCTTGAGGTTATAAGCTTTGAACCCTGCACAAGTAATCTACATTATTCTGTTTGGCAACATATAAACCCTCTAGCTTTTTTATTTTTTGTGCTACTCTTATTGGATTTTATGTAATTATTTTTTCTCCCTAACCCCCAGCTAGGAGAGAGGGGAAAATCCCCTGCTCACAGTCCTACTGCACTCTTCTCTACACCTGTACAAAGTCAGAGGGCTGTGACTGAGGACTCCAGCAGCAGTGAAGTGTCATGGAGCAACAAACACAGGCTGTGCCCACTGTCCAAAAAGGCTTCTCTACATCTCCACTTTCAGGATGCACTGTTTAATATTACTCAGGAAATGTGTTTCCAGCTGCAAGGGCAGTGGTTTCTAATTAAACACATCTTCCAAAGAGTGGAAGCAGCAGGAACTACAAAGCCATACTTTGTACAAGCATTTAAACCACTCCAGAGCCTCTCACAGAGCCAAACCAGATTCCTGCTTTTCACTCAAGAAATATTCCAAAAAAATCTTTCATTTTACTTGTAGCTTGTATGAAGTTGTTTAACTCACAAGGCTTCTAATTTAAAAGCCATGAAGTCATCAGCTGAACACGATGATGGGAGAGCTGCTCTGCACCTGCAGCCAGGACTGCCAGAGCCAGAGGCCGTGTGGGCTCCTGGCACATTGGCACAACAGCCAGTCCAGGCTCCAGCTGCTGCCTCAGGAAGCTCCAGAACTGCTGGACCCTGGCAGAGAACCTTAGGGAAGCAATGCTACTTGTTTGCTCTTCTCTCATGGTTTTATTGCTTGTTTTACTGCCTGCCTGTTGCTTTCTCTTTTAGGGATGGCTTTACACACTGCCACCACCCAGGAAAAAGGTGGGGGAGGATATGAGGGAGGGAAAATAAATGATGATAAATGATTGCAGGGATCAGTAAAAAGAAAAGTGGCAGGGGTTGGTAATTATGACCAGAGAACCAGAGGGAGACACCAAACCCCATCCTAGCACATTCATCACTCCACAAAGGCATCCATGAGCCAGAGGATGCTGCTCAAGAGTGCAACAAACAGAGCTCCTGCTTTACTCCCTCGTTCAGCTGTTGCTACCAGTCAGCTCAGCCAAGACCAGAGAAGGGATCGTAACTTAGGGCCTTAGACAAAGGCTAGGCTAATAAAAAGTTGATGGGACCAGTACAACCAAAACCTCCTGATGAGGGTCACGGCAGGACAGACCTCTCAGCTATAGCAATCAGAACACATCAAGCCCTCTGTGCACCACTTACAGCTCATTGTTCTACTTTTCACCTTTGAAATCAATAAATAATTGAAATTTCAGGATGCACAGACTCCAAAACACCTGGACACCAGGTCCTGGTTGGCATGAATGCTATGGTTTGTAAGTGTAGTTATTATGAGATGTGTCACTTGCACACACATCCACAGCCCATCATGAATTATCCAGGGCCAGAAGCAACTCCTCAGCATTGAGCAGTGAGACTGTCTAGGTCTTTAAGTCATGCTAAAAGAGATTAGTTTTACAAGTGTACATTACAAGGACATACTTGCAAGAAAGAGGGCAAAAACTGGCAGCTTGTACATCTTGATTAGTTGCACTCACACCCACTTTCACCTTCTTGCTTCTGAGCACACCACAGCTCTGTCCTCTGCTGTTCAACAACACAGGCTCTGAATTCAATATTCCAGTCAATTAAAAAAAACATTTACCCACCTATAGCTTCAGCTGGAGATCTCAAGAGCACTTTGCCAAGATGAATGCTGACCTGCTCAGTGTTACGCAGGTTAAACACCGTTTTATAGGCACGCAGCTCAGCCCTGTTTACATGAAAAATTCAACTGACCTTTGAGGCTCTGTAAAGCTACAGTGCTAGTGCAGCCCTTGTGCAGACCATTTATTTAAGTGGATCTCCTGTGCTCGGGTTGTATCAACCAAAGAAAGATATAGAAAAATAATCTTCCCCCTAGAGCCTTAGATCTGCATAGATATCACCTCTACAAGTGCCCAGAATAAAGTGAATGAAAACTCTGAGCCCTTGAAGAAGTGGGAACAGCAGTGGAAGGCGGAGCACAGAAAACCACACAAGCCACCAAGGCCACATGTTCCCGATAGCATTGACCCCTACTGACTTAAGTGAAAAGCCACAAATTTATTATTTACCTAAATGTCCTCTTGACCTTCTGCTGAACAAGGTAATGACAGAACTATAAGGCCTACAATCTCCCCTCAGTTAATAACCAGGTAAAAAAAATCCCATTATATTTTTCTTCTCCTGATCCTTCAGCACCCACCCACCTACCAAGCTCATTAATTTCAGCCTCTTCCTTAAACTAGCTATTGACGGCTACTTTAGAACAGGGTGAACCAACTCCCTCTTCTACCCTAATTTGCACCACAATCTCATTTGCTCCACATCAGCTCCACACAGAAATTCTTCTTTAGCATATACAGTCATATGCAGATCTATTCCATAATAGGGCACTGATTGCTGAGAAACTGGGTGTTCTTTGGGAAAAACAGCACACCACAAGCTGAGGATCCCACACCATGCCCAGTGCAATCCTACCTGCCACACTGGTGCCAGTTCCCTGTCTGCTTCAAGCCCCTGACTACCAGAAGTTTCATTCACTCAGGCTATAACATCAACATTTATCTGTTCTTGTGCCACTGCATGCACTAAAACAGAGCTAGCAGAGAACCAGCTGGCCTCCAGCTTGGCTTCATGGGCACTGTTCCACTCTCTGCCTTGGTAATGGTTATTCCCTTAGCTATAGCTGGCCTCATGTTTGGTTTTTCTATCTCTGAGTTTATCAGAGAATGGTTTGGCTTGGGAGGGACCTTAAAGCTCATCTCATTCCACCCCTGGCATGGCAGGGACACCTCCCACTGTCCCAGGCTGCTCCCAGCCCCAATGTCCAGCCTGGCCTTGGGCACTGCCAGGGATCCAGGGGCAGCCCCAGCTGCTCTGGGCACCCTGTGCCAGGGCCTGCCCACTCTCACAGCCAAGAATTTTTCCCAATATCCCATCCAGCCCTGCCCTCTGGCAGCATGAAGCCATTCTCCCTTGTCCTGTCCCTCCATCCCTTGTCCCCAGTCCCTCTCCAGCTCTCTTGGAGTCCCTTTAGGCCCTGGAAGGAGCTTTGAGCTCCCCCCAAAGCTTCTCCTGTGCAGGTGAACAATGGCAGCTGTGCCAGCCTTTCCTCCCAGCAGAGCTGCTCCATCCCTGGGATCATCCTGGAGCCTCCTCTGGCCTGGCCCCAGCAGCTCCAGCTCCTGCCTGGGCTGGGGCAGCTCTGCAGGTGGGAAATCACCTGAGAGCAGGTAGAGAATCCCTGCCCTTGGTCTGCTGCCCACAGAGCTTCGGGTAAGCCCAGGATACAGGCACTGATCCCTGAATTTAAAACCTTTCAGAAGAGGCTCTTGGGAGTCTAACTGATTAATAAGCAGTTGTCTCGTAAATTAGAGAAATTGTATCAGAAGGGAACTCCAGACTAGGGGAGAATTGCACTTTGCAAACTGTGTTAGTTTAGATCTGTGTATGGAATAATTTCTGTCACTTCACAAAGCATGAAGAAAAACAGGTTACTCCTCTAATTCCACCAGAGATATTTATAAACACATATTAAAGGACTAACAGATGCTTTCTGTAGTACATTGGGATTAACAAGTAAAAATATGTAATCATATTGAGAGAAAAGGTAGCTGGCTCTTTAAATCCATCAGTCACAAGGAATTATGAATCATATTCAAGTATCAGATTTGCCTGGACTAACCTTCTGCACACCAGAAATCAGTTACACCCATTCTCACCCTGACTACCAGATAGGAGTCTCAGTTTATGGAGAACAATCCCACTTCCAGTTGCAGTGACCTCATTCCTCCTGCCACTCCTTCACCTCACCAAATAAGTACAACAAAACACTTAATGTGGCCTTGGGCCCCGAGACAGAGCAAAGGCTGCACCTAGTGCAAAATTTCCTCAGTAAATCCATCTGCAGCCAGTTCTGCTTGGTGACACAGCAGGCCACTCTCAGTGCTTGTCTTTCCAGAGGAGCTCATCCAGCCAGGGTGCTAGCATACAATTTTGTGGTAGCTCTATTTTAAATCTCGTTTGCTGGATTAAAATAGTATGGAGTTAAAAGTAGTAATTATCAAACATCTGCACTTTCTCTAAAGCTGCAATGCTGTTTAACCAACACACGAGCTATAAAGTCACTGAATGGAGCTATTCCAGACTAGCTGGAGAACAGTTCGGGTGAATTCCCAGAGCAGTAACAGATCCCACTCCTCAAGGTCATACTTTCAGCACTCAAGTTGAGCAGCACAGGCTTTGGAGTGAGGTCAGTTGAGGCACAGCAGCAGGAAGCCCCATCCCAGGAAGCATTCAAGGCCAGGGTGGGAGGGCTGGGAGCAGGTGCAGGGTTGGGGCAGGAAAGGGGTCCCTGCCCATGGCAGCAGAGTGGAACCAGGGCTTTAAGGGCTCTTTCAACCCAAGCCAGTCTGTGACTCATCATCATGCTGAGTGACTGTCCCATGAAGTACTGTCCCAACCAAGTGACACTCAGTCCTCTTTTATTCATCATGTTTCCTTTGGTGTCCAGCAGAGCTGAGAGGCACCAGTAAATCAGAACCCAGCAAGTGGTGAACAGAAGCACCACGAGGGCCCTCACTCCAGAGCAGCCCACCTATGACCAGCAGGCTGGTTTGGCCACTGGGTCTTTCTGTGATCTTAAATAATTCTCTGCATAAGAAAGGTCATCTAGAAATTAAACAGTAACAGCAGATGTAAACTCAAGGTAGGCCTGAAGTCCCACAAATATGTATTTCCAACTCATAAACATTTCTACTTAATGTGGATTCCTTTGCAAGATCAGTTTCTGGATCTTACAGCTGCAGAAAAAGATATTCATGCTGCTGAAAAAAACCACAAATTACTCTTCTATTACATCTTCCAGTTAAATTTATCAGACCAACAGAAGCCCTACGAAGAAGCTACACATTAATGTCTGTCCTTACACATATCAGCACAGAAATGCTGATGTTTCAAACCCTGAAAATCAATTGTGAGGAAAGTATTTACATTTGTATTTTAAAGCATCGATTTGAGCACAGGATTTCTAATCTCTGCCCACTGCGCTCCCCCCGGCCACCTTGTATAAACTTTAAATCTCCGATGCAGAGGCCTATTATTAGAGCTGGCTGAAAAAAAACCG
Organism: Melospiza georgiana; assembly: GCF_028018845.1. Taxonomy (NCBI): domain Eukaryota; kingdom Metazoa; phylum Chordata; class Aves; order Passeriformes; family Passerellidae; genus Melospiza; species Melospiza georgiana. Next base: position 16,779,518 of record NC_080444.1, read on the forward strand.
TAAAGAATGAAGGCACATTGTTTGTTATGGAAAAGGTTAGGGCAAAGCCTTTCCAAAAACAAAACCTACCAAACCTTTGTCTGTTTCTGCTGCGAAAAGTCAAAACATTTCCTCATGTTTTAGAAACTGCTTCTTTGAAAATGATGAACAGTGACTCAACATCAAAGTATGTCCTTTTAAACAGGTTTCGATTCAGAAGGGTGAAATAAGCACAACAAAACGCTTAATGCGGCCTTGGTGCCCCAAGACAGAGCAAAGGCTGCACCTAGCGTAAAATGAGCTGGGCTTTCACCTTCATCAACACAATCCTACCTACAAACCAACCCAGAGACTGAAATACACAACCCCAGAGCCGCTGTAGCCAGCAGGACTGAGGAGTGCAGCCTCTCCCACTCCCAGTGCAGGAAAAACACAGGAAACCAGTAACCAGAGTACAAGTGACTGAAGCACCCAGAAAACACCTTCTGCTCAACTCCCATCCCAAAAAAACAATAGACAAAGCCAAACAAAGGGGGAAGGGCAGCAGAGAGCTCCAGACTAGTTCAATACAGATAGCCCAGACACGCCGGGGGTCACAGCCCCGAGAGCCGGGCTGAGGCCGCGCTCGCAGGGCGAGGGGCGATCGATGGCCCTCGTCAGAAAACTCCTCCTGGGCCCGGCTGGCAGCCAAGGGCACACAGACAGGGAGCCGTGCCTTGAGCGCATCTGATCCTTCACTAAACGCAACTGGAACACACACTTTCCGCCGGAAAGATTTCAGGCATTCTGAACCGGTAGGAGCAATGAATAACAGGCGGGAGACCCACGCTGCCCAGGGACCCCAGGCCCACAGGCAGCAGACACAGGGGGAGTACAGAACCCAGGAGCGGATGCGCTCTCCCTGCTTTTTGTTTGGGAAAAGTAACACGAAACTTTCTGTCAGCGAAGGAGAGGCTCTCGCCTCCCAGCACAGGAGGGGATTAGCGGTGGGTGTAAGAAAACGTGGCGGAGCCAGACGGGGCGGCAGGGTGTTCCCGGCTGTCCGTGTACGGGATCAGCAGCACGGCCGGGGCTGAAGGGGGGCAGGCTCCGGCTGCGCCGCCCGGACAGACCGCGGGTCCGAAAGGCACGGAGCGCTCCCAGGGGGCTCACAGGGGGCTCCCGGCCCTGCCCGCAGTCGGGGAGCGGCGCCGGGGCGGCCCCGGCCGCGCGGGGAGGGGCCTGGACACCGCCCCGCCGCACCGAAACTTCGCCGGGAGCGGCCCGGCCGCGCTGCTCCCCCGGCAGAACGCGCTCGGCCGCCCCGAACACCGCGGGCCCGCCCCGCTCCCACGCGGGCCCCGCCGCTCGGGGCAGCGCAGCCTCCCCGGCCGGGCCCGGCTCCCTCCCCACGCGCGGCCCGCTCCGCTCCGCTCCCATCCTCCGCCCCCCGCCCCGGCCCCACGGCCCAGCCCAGCGCTCAAAAGTTTCCAAGTGCGAGAGCCACAACTTTACCGGGGCAGAGCTGGGCTCGATGGTGGCGGCCGCCCTGGCTGCGCTCGGCCCCGCCGCTTTGTCCCGTCCCGCGGAGGAAATGGGCTCTTCCGGCGCCTCCCCGCCCGGCCCGGCCGCTCTTCCCGGCACCGCCCGCCGCGCCGCCCCCGCGCCCTGCCGGCACCGCCCGCCCGCAGGTGAGGGATGGCGGGGATGGGGCCGGGCACGGCGGGAGCCCCGCACCCCGAACGGGACCGGGCACGGCGGGAACCCCGCACCCCGAACGGGACCGGGCACGGCGGGAACCCCGCGCCCCGAACGGCACAGGGCACGGCGGGAACCCCGCATCCCGAACGGGACCGGACACGGCCGGAACCCCGCATCCCGAACGGGACCGGACACGGCCGGAACCCCGCACCCTGGGCACGGCGGGAACCCCGCACCCCGAACGGGACCGGGCCCGGCCGGAACCCCGCACCCTGGGCACGGCGGGAACCCCGCACCCCGAACGGGACCGGGCCCGGCAGGAACCCCGCACCCCGGGCAGGACCGGACACGGCGGGAACGGGACCAGGCACGGCGGGAACCCCGCACCCGGGCAGGACCGGGGGGTCCCCTCAGCCCGGGCAGGGCACCCTGAAACCGCCCAGGCCCCACAGCGGAGCCCGGCACAGCTCCCTGTCCCGCTCGGCCCCTCGCTTCATGGGCAGCCTCCCTTCACAGCCCTCCACCGGCCGCCCCCAGCCCAGGCTCTTAGGATGCCACTTTTGAGGTAGAATCAACAAATTCGACCTTAAAATCTGTCTTTGTCCTCTGAAGCGCAGCATACCGAGGGTCTTTGGAGAGAAGGGAGGTGATGGATGCAGGGGTTTGAAGGAAACAGAGGAAAAGTTATAGCTGGGTTCCCCCTGGGTTTGTGAATTGGTGTTTTGTTTTGAAAACCCAGATATTTTCACCCTCCTGAGAGCTGCTGCTTTTAGGAAAAACCTTGTTTTCATCCGAATGTCTCTAATAACAAGACTACAGGTGAGAGGAAATCCTGGGGTACAAGCAGGGCCACAGGAAACCCGCTAAGAAGAGAGGAAGGATTTGGGAACCCAGCCTTGACCTTCGGAGGCAGGTCTGCAGGTGGAGAAACTTGTCTTTATGTGGTAATTTGTTTCAAAGTTTTCTTTGAAAAGTCTCAGTGAGCCTGTTGTGAGAGTGAGTGATTTTTTACACTGCAACAAATTACTCTGGGACTTTCTGTGGTGTGTTTTGAGATGGTTTTTAATACAAATCTCTCCACAGAACTTACACTTGTACTGGATTGTAAAGACAACTGAATAAATTGAATGCATTTCATGATTCATTTGCCAGCAGTTCTGAGATACCTTAATCTACACACTCCATCCTTTGTTATTAAGCAAAAAATAGAGAGATTGAATAAGCTACAAGGAAGATTCATTCAAGGTATGTAACCGAGTGAGGGGCTGGCCCGAGGTCAGTGTCACAGCACAGGTGACCACACCATGGTCAGGACTGTGACTTTCCTCCAGATCCTCAACCAGATCCTGGTTCAATGGCATTTGCAGGGCTGTGTTTCCCATCTTTGCCACATTCCTACAACCCTTTCCTGCAAGAACACTGTATCCTGCAGGGAATTAGATTGCATTTTTCCTTCCTGCAGGTTTAATCCAAGAAAGGGATCCAAGACAAGGAAGTAGAGTACTGTTGTTTCATAATCCAAGAAGAAAATAGGGATCAAGAGCCCAGCCTTGTCAGTGAGTGAAATTAGTCTAAAGAATGTGAGATCTGTAATTATGAAACTGAGATACAGGTTATTAAAAAAAAAATACAGGTCTTCAGTGCCTCAACAAACAGACTCTCCTATGGAAAGACATGGAAAACAGATTTTTTAAACCTTATTTTATTTCCTGCTTATACCAAACCATTAATATTTGGTGTCAATTGCACCAGGGATCCAAACTACTCATTTCTGTCTGTAGCATACTCTCAGTAAAAATGGAGTTTACACTTCAATAGCTTGCTTTCTTTCATTACTCGTTTTAATATCATGTCTTGGCCTCCTGTGGTGCCTTCCACATTCGGCAGTTCTGTGTGCCTCACATCCTTTCAGGACAAAATGTCAGATTAAAAAAAAAATTCCTTTTTAAACCTACAGATTCAAAAGTAGAAGGCCTGGAGTTGTAGAGAATCACATGCACCACTGAAAAGTCAAGGGAAAAGTAGGAGATCAGCTGCCAGCTCTGTTGGTTCGTGGAGCGAGTTAAAAGGCTCAGCAAACAAAACATAAAATTATGTAAAAATAGAGCCAGCTAGCTTGAGATTGGACTTTGTCTCTTAATTAACAGCTCTCTCTGAATCACAGCACTGGGCTCTGTCACCAAGACTAAAATGCAGGGGGTGTTCAGACAGGCACCCAGCAACAGTAGCTCACACCTCCCATCCAGTCCATGTCATTGGCAGCTTGAAATCTAATGCATTTTCTGAAATGAGTTACAAGCCTGCTGCTTGACCTCAAATCTTCCTGTAACAGTGTTTGTGGTTTTGTAATCCCATTTTCCCGGTGGTTTTTAAAATGTTTTCCTTGCCCTTTTTCGCTGGGTGAGGACACAGGGTGAGCCAGGGGAGAGGCGAGGTGGCCGCAGCAGAGCCGGGGGAGGTTTCTGTGCAGTCAGTAAAAGCTCGGGGCAGCCTGGCCCTGCTCCTGGCTGTGTGCACAAGGGCAATCCCTGCCAGGGACACCTGGGGATGCCTGTGGGTGTAGCCACCGCAGGGGAGCTGCATTTTCTGTAAATCCTGGGCTGGGTGTGTGTGGGAAGGGGCATGTTTATATAGCACCTGCTGGAGCTCCACTGTCTGCCAGCCCCAGTGAACACGGGGTCGAAATAATGTGCCTCACCTGGAACTGGATTTTCTATTTCTGTAACAACGTTGCTGAAGGGAAGTGTTGCTCCGTGCATCCATCTGTGCTCCGTTTCAAAATGTTTGTTTGGTCTCTGTGGTTTTGTGTTTTGTTTTGAGGGAATTTTTTAAGTGGTTTTGTTTTGTTATTTGCGAGAAGTAAGCATTGCGCCTCTCAAGTCAGTTTCAAAGACAGGACTGCTGGGGCAGGAGGTGGTGAGGGGATTGAGAAGGATGAGAGAAGGAAAGAAATAAAAAAACAATGAAGAAAAGATAAGTAGTGTTGTAATGGCGGGCTGAAGGTCCTGCCGGAGGGGCTGAATGGGCAGCAGGAACCAAGAGGGAGAGGAAAAACTCCAGATACTCTAAAGGAATCTCCAGGTTCAACCCGCAGCTGGTTGAGGCTCTCTGCAGGCTGATGTCACGCTGGGCGGTGGGGACAGCCCCAGGGCAGCCGTGCTGTGCCACCAGCTGTGTGTGTGACTGCGAGCAGCATCCCCGGGCACAGCCCTGTCACCTCCTGTCCCCAGGCTGCCAGGAGGGGCAGGAGCCGGGCAGGGACTCGCAGCCCGTGAGCTTTGCTGCAGGGGTCACCCCAAAATGCAGCCTGCCTTGAAGACTGGGGACTCTGATGAAGTCAGCAATGTAGCAAAGTGACAGAATATGGGTCTGGCACCAGCTCCTGGGGGCTCTCCAGTGCTCATCTCAGCATTCCATGCAGCTGGAAGGCATCACCATTCCTTTTCGGGGCTTGGACGCATAAAGAACTAAGATTGACTCACAATATTCAGCTAGGAATGAGCGTGTGTACAGCCAGAAATCAAGTTCCAGTGTCCTGGGGCAATGCAATGGACTCTGGAAACGCTGGTAGGTGGTGCTTCGGAGGCACTGCCGGTACACAGCCTCAGCTGTGACTACAACACTCACCCTGGTGAAATAAGCATCACTCAGGAGGAGAAGGGATTTCCCAGCACACCTGCAGCTACACTGGGGCTCCCTGGCAGCACAGGGATCAGAGCCAGCTGATGCTGCAGTGCCTCTGCGGTCAGCGCTGCTTCTCTGGGAGCTACAGCACAGCCACCACACTGCTCCTGGTGCCAGGGCTGTGCTCCCATCGCTGCCACCCTCTCCACGGAAAACTGTCTGTTAGAAACATGCCCTGGTTCCTAATTAAGAAGCCACTGGATCCTAAGTGAAACACTCTCTTGCTGCACTATCAAATGCTCCTGGGCCCTGCAGAAAGAGAAGCAATCTATAGTGCCAGCATGGCCAGGAGCAGAGGGGCTGTGGCACGGAGCAGCATCCTCCTGCATGCTACAGCACATGCCTGTGCTGCCTGAAATAAACAGACAGAAACTGTAATGAGGGGAAATTATGCCATCCCAAAAGGCTCAGCATGAACTGGGTTCACTGGTTGCAGTTCCTAGCCCGAGTAGTTTGCATTCACCTCCAGGTTCACACAGCCTTTGTGTAATAAACTGTCATAGCCCCGGAGAAGGGAGCATTCAAAAAAGCACCCCGAGGCAATGCATCGCAGAAGCCTGAGAATCTTCCTGCATGAGTCACTGACCTCCACACACTGCATCTATTTCAGCCTTTAATTAATAAGATTTTACATTTCTATGGCACTTTCCATCTGGAAAGATCCAAAAATGCTGTAAAGACTAAGGGGTGTACAGCACCATTGAAATGTGGTTCCTGTAGAGGTGGGACTGTGAGAGCTTAGCCAAGGGCACAGGGGAAAAAGGTTCTTCAATTTAAATGCAGCCTCTGTTACATCACTAAGTATTCATATCTGTGGAGAACAGACAAAAAGATTTTCGTTTCTAAGGCACTGCTTGAGTAAATAACATTGTCAACTGCTTTTGTAATCCAGGAGGTATGCAGTGCAGAACAAGTACTGGGTGATTTTAATTTGGGGTGTTAAAGGGTCACAACCTAAACTACAAATTTATACCATCATTGGATTGAGGCTTTCCTGCCTCCTGATAATTTATTCCCAAATGTTAGACACAAAGCAAAAGCCAGTGGAGGAAACAAATCCCATGCTGACAGCACCTTACCCAGCATCCGGAACACCGAATCCTTGCATATTCCCTGAAAGCTCAGCAGGATCGTGTGAGGCTTCAGCAAGGTCAAAACCAGCCCCAAGGAGCAAGTGGGGCAATGGAGAAAACCAGGAGGAAAGAGCCCTCCTGTCCCAAGGCTGACACAGCCCCCGAGGGGAGCCAGGGCTTTGCTGAACCAGCACAAATCCCTGCATTTTTATTCCTAAAGATTAAACAAGTCAAATCATTCTGCTCAGCAGATGAGCAGGGCCTGGCTTGCATGAGGGCAACTGAAAGGACTGTCAGCCACAGCTGGCATCCCTCTTACTAAGTACTTGGCCAAAATGGGCTGGGAACACTTGACCACAGTTTTCAAAGGAACATCAAATTTCTCTTTTTCTCAGTGTGATTCTAAACTATTTTTATCTACCTCTTTCTGGAAGAGAGACACGGGCATTGCCACGACTAGTCGTAAACTTTCATTACTTCCCGAGGAGAAATTGCAGGGAAATTACAGGCTAGTGCACTCTTTTTATGTCTCTGCTGCTCCGGGCATGTCAGCACTGCTGCATTCCAGTCTACCCCCAACACATTCCTCCCTTCCTCTTGTCCCCTCCCCGCCTGCTGATGGACATTAATGACCTCCCTCCGTAATTAACACATTGAGCACCGCTGTCAGCACGGTGTGAGTCCCCAGCGCTGGACAAACACATTGTCTGTGTGCAGGGTGGGATGGGTCCCACTGCCCCTCCACCCCAGCGTGCCCCTTGGCACCTGAGCCGCACCCGCCCCCTTTGCCAGGTGAGCACAGGCACTGGGGGCACGCAGAGCCTGTGGCTGCACCGTTCCTGCTGTTCCCTTCCCTGTGGGAGCACCTGAACTGCCACATGCCATGCAGAGCTCCTCACTCCTCCAGGCACACAAAGCTCTGTGTGAAACACCCGTAATCCTTCTCCTTTCAGCATCTACGAGGAGGTGTCAGTGGCAGATATTAATTATCCTTCTCCCATAAAGACAAATACCTACAGGAAGTCTCTATACTGTTGTAGGATCAGGGAAACTGAGGCAGAGCAGATGAGTGCTCCAATCCCTGCGGCTCCTGCCCCAAGCTCCTCTTCCTGCCATTCCCAGCCCCAAGTCCAAGCACTGTCTGCAGAGAACCAGAGCTCCCTGAGCCTGGAAATCCCACACCCACGTGGCTTTTCAGGCATGGAAACTTCATCCAAAGGGAGAAATGCTGTCGTCAAGGTGAAAAGCATTGCTACTGAAATGTGATCAAAAAGGGAGTTATCAACTTAAGTGTACTCAGGAGTTTCTGTTGCAGACAGAATTATCAATGAGAAACCAATCTTATAACATAGCTGCTATTGATAGGGAAATAAAAGGAATACAGTTCTTACCAGACAGGCCTAAGTTACTCCAAATTGCTGTCAGCTTGAAATATCTTGCTGGTAATTTGTTTCCAAATTCTTTCTCCCTAAATTTGATTTGTTGCTGTACAGTGGATGATCTATTCTGCACAGCACCTCAAAGAGCATTCCCGTTGTCCTCTCCCTGATTGTTTGTGAGCTATCACTTCTGGGAGTTGGCAGCCTTTATTATAAAAAGGGACATCTTTGCTTGAAAAGCAGACTTTTGTCTGAGGCTGTGGTATCTGCTACCCTTACAAATAGCAGCTGAGATTACTGGGAGGAAAGTCATCAAGGAAAAACACTTTTCCTCCCCATCTTTGAGCTTGTCCACATGGACAAGTGGCCACTCTTTTTGTCTGTACCCTGGGGCAGGGGAAGGATGGGACAGCATTTTCTAACAAGATGTGAATAAATCCTTTCACCAGGATCCCTTTTAACCAGGATAAAATCCCACCTCCTGTGGTACTGTAGCAAGAACAGGAACATCACGCCCAGCAACTTTTTTCTGCTGATCTCTGCTCTTTCTTATGTGAGGGAGGAAGAGAGAACTCTGACTTTTGAAGTATCCTGCTGGGTTCAGTGATGTCTCCTACATGGTGTGTCTGGGGCTTTCCCAGGACTCTGAGCAATCGCCCTCAGCTCTGCAGAGGATTTATTCCTGCACACTTGACACAGAGGCAGAAATGGGAAACTCCACTTCACCTCTGCGTCAGGATGCATCCAGCCTGCCTGTGGGTGACAATGAGGAGAGCAGTAGCCTTGCCCTGGATTTCTCTTTCAAGAATATAAATGTGTCTTCTCCTGTCCTTTCTCTGCTTAACCCACTCTGTCCAATGGTTTAAGCAAATTCAATGAAATTCTAGTTTGGGGACGAGGAGCTGCCTTGGTTTATTTACATGGTTTTAAGGTGTGGGCAGAACAGAGAGACTTAGCTTCCCAGAAATAAAGGCTCTCACTCATCTTGTGTATATGGCTACACTAGATAAAAAGAAGGAAGGTATTTCTGGATCTTCCTGGGAATGTATGGGCAATTTTAGCCTATTTCTGCTCTCCAGCTTGTTGACAGTACCCATAGATGACACTGCTGTGGGCAGGGCACTGCAGGCACTTCAGGCACTTCGGGTCACCCCCAAGAGCTCATGCTGCACCTTGGACAGGTCTTGGTGCTACCCAGAGCATGGAGAGAATTGGAGAATTGGGAGCTGGTGGAAGGATTTCACTCTACCCACGCAGGCACTGGAAAATTAATAATTGTTGCACACGCTCGAGAGCAGCACAAAACACAGTGCTAATTCAGCTGGCTGTAATTCTGCCACACAGTTTACTCTGACATGGCATCAGGGAAAGCTCCACTTAAGCAATTGTAACATCACTGAAAGGATGGAATTAAGAAAAAAGGAGAAGGAACATAAACCTCCCACTATTGTTATTTTCAGAAAGCAATAACAGGAAGAGCCAGTTAAAAGGCCTTGAGGCTCTGAGCTGTTATTCCTCCCTGGAAACCAGCCACGTAATACACAGAAAAACCCTGGGCTGTGGGTGGGGGCTGCTCTGTGCCCACCATGGGAATGTGGGCCCGTTCCTGGGGCACCTGAGCCCATTCCCATGGGCAGGGCCCTGCAGAGAGCTCCCTCCCCACCCCAGCTGTGCCCACCCTGGCCATTTCCTCTGCTGTGGATGCCCTGGGCAGACAATCCTGCAGCTGCTCCAGAGCAGCATCTCCCAAGTGCCACTGGCAGGGCTGGAACACCTCTGTCTCCCCATGCTCAGGTATTGCAGCAGGGCTGCTCAGGAACCAGCACTTTTTCCTCTTTGCAGGAGCAGGCTGAGCCTTCCCGAGGTGACCGAATGCAGGTGTCAGCCAGGCAGGAGCAGCACAAATCAATCTCTCACTGCTTAAAAATATATCTGTACACCACATCTGAACCCTTTCCTCCAGAGTCTCGTGGCAGAAATGGAGTTTTAAAATGCTCAATTATTTATAGCTGAAATGCTGGGGAAAAAAAATAACCTCATTTGTCGTGCTGAAGCAGAACGTGCTGGTCCCCATCACCCACTGCTTGCACAATGCCTGAGAGTCATGAGATCTGGACAGGGGGATGAGGAACAAGGAGCAAGTAAGCAGTACTGAAAGCAGCGTGCCAGTGCCCCAAAGCAGAGCCTGTTCACTCAGGGACATGGTCAAACCCAAACCATGACAAGCCTGAGGTGTCCCAACTCTTGCTTTCATGGCTGGGTGTTAATTTTCCCCAGTTAGGTGGGGTGGGTAGTTCCTTAAGTACAGGCTTCTCCTGGTTTTGTAGCCCACAGATGCTGTGTTGAAGGGGTTTATTGGAGAACTAACAGCTTTTTAGGAGGGAACCTGTGGGAGTTCCTCCAGAGGAGGACTCTCTGCTTAAACTTGTTTTTGTTTTTCTCTCTGTGTTTTAGCAGAGCATGCTTGCCAAGGGCCTGGCATGGGGAGTGGGCACTGCCTGGTGAAGGAACACAGCACAACCTGCAGTCACACATGACAGGAGGAGCAGCAAGAGGAGAGGAAAGGGAAAGCAAAAATCAGAGACCAGAGGATGTAAAGACATCAAGTGTCACATGGTTTTTGGATGGGGATTGGAAGAATTTTCCATGGCTTTAGAACAGAATTGAATCATTACAGCTCTGTAGAGCCTTTCTCCCTCGCTGAGTTCCTCACTGGTGCCCAGTGCTCATGGACAGGCAGGAGCATGGGGACAATGAAGTGGAGGGATGGTTTGGAGCCCAGTTAAGTACCCTCATTTGTGTGATTTTATCTGGAATGAGAGAACAGCTACCCCTTCTCCCTGCTCCCTCCTGGGGAACAGACTTCATTCTCCCTGTCCTGGAGAACATGGGCATCAGGAGGGCTCTGAAATCCTGACAGCCTTGCACTCAGCTGCTTTGTGGTGCGTTGCACTGAGCAGTGGTTAAAAACCTCAGGGATGATGAGGAAAGTGCCTGTAACCATGGCAATGCTCTGCAGCCACAGCCTTCCCCTGCAGCCCTGGCCAGAGGAGCTGGAGCCACCCCTTGTCCTGTAGCCAGCAGGAACTGGTCCTGCCATCTGTGTTGTCCAGGGGTAGAGGACCCCTCCCATCTGCAGGAAACAACCCCTGATAACTTGCAGCTGATCTCCACCTCAAGCCAGCTGCCAACATCTCCAGGTGTTAGGGATGAGTAATGAGATGGTGGCTCTCACAATTAAGGGGTGAACATCACGTGTATGTTGATAGAAGTTCTGCAGATGTAGAGTTCTGTTACTGCAATGTGTCCTCCCCTGTTATCACAGCATGGCCTGGGCACTCAGGGCATTTGGGAGGGTTGGTTTGTTCCTATGGCAACACCTGGCCTCAAATCAAGGTGTAAGAAAGGGATCTGCACCCCTGGATAGCGAGGAAGGAGTGGGCTGATAAGACTCTGGGAAGGGCTGGAGGTGTAAAATGGGGAGCATCCATTTTGAAGATGAGCATGTGGCTGGTAGTCATGGGGGCTCCCAGTGCTGTAATTTTAACTTATTTAGTCCTTTTTTTGTAGTTTTTGTTAAAGCTTAATAAAATTTTTAAAAGTGAGCAGTCATTTCTCACACAGGGGTTAAGGACAAAGGTGCCATAAGAGGATCTGCATGAAAAGCCCTTTTGCTCAAGATCTGAGACAACCCTTGGCCTGTCCCTGGGAGCATCACCTGTTTCTGAGGCCTCTTTTCCTTCTTGCACAGGAGATTTTGGGCCACATCATGCAGTGAAACCAGTAAAAGTTACAGCATTTGACTCTGAGGAACTGGTGGCCTTCAATTAGGATAAAGCTGTTTAAATTCCTTCCCACCTCAGCACTGCCTTCCTGCACAGCCCCGTTAGTGAGGCTGGCACACACAATGTTAGGGATTAATGAGACAGGTGATTAAATACAATTCTGATTACATCCAATCTCAGGAGGATGGATGTGGAACTGCCCTGCTGTGAATTAAGTAATAAAGTGGGAAAAGGTAAAAAATATAGCAGGGCAGTGGTTCTATTTCATTAGCACCCTCATGCCTGCCCGTGCTGGCACCTCTGCCCAGTGCAGGTGTGATTGCAATGGGATTTTGGGACCCTGGCACACCCAGCCCTCAGCCAGAGCCACAGGTGCTTGTGCAAGGACCAGCAACACGATCAGGAGGGAGAAACAGGGAAGAACACGGCTGTTCACTGAACTACTGCCACTTCCTTGTGCTGATATTCTGAATAAAAATCCCATCTGTGCCACACTTTCGCCCCCAGCACCTCCTCTGACCACTGTAGGTGATCCCAGGGGGATGGTGCAACAGGTACCTTGTGGTGCAGAGTAGCAGCACATATTTTTGGGACAGACAGATTCCAGCAGTACCTCCACACCTTTGCAGGAGCTATCCAAAATCCTGTGGAAGTCTGAAAATAGGGAGGTTGGGAAAAGCAATAGTAAAAACCTTGCAGTGAGAGCACTTCAAATCCACGGCTTTCAAAGGGCAGTGGCAGCCAGCACCATTATCCCCTCCTCACAGATGGGAAAAGCAAGGAAATTATTTGCCTTGTGTAACCCAGAAGGGCTGGCAATGCAGCACGATCCCAGCCCAGAGGAATCGCAGCCCCTGGACCATAAGTGAGTCCTCAGAGGTCAGCACCAAAGGCTGTAAAACCTGAGCCCTGCTGGCTGGTGCATCTGGGGATGTCTCAGGGCTGGCAGGTCTGACAGGCAGCTCAGACTGCCCAGCCCCACGCCCTCTGCTTCACTTTTATCCCTCCCAAGGATAAAAGCTTCCCGTGAGCACCACTAAGATCGCTGAGAGCAGATAACTCCGAGCCATCCATCTGCCTGCGGGCAGGCACAGAGCCGGCAGAGCCCCTTCTGGGCAGGGCTCTGAGAGCCTTTGTGCTCTCCAAAACCTCCTGCTGCATGAAGCTGCCCCGTGTGCTGACCACGAACAGCTGAGTCTTGACTGCACAGCCCCTGGAGTTCAAATTCCCCTTTTTTGGCTGGCACTGGGGCACTTTATCCACACCCTCCTCCTGCTGCTCTAACACAGTTACAGGGGAGCACTCAGCCCACTCAGGAGCAGAGCAGCCCACTTGTAAACTTAATATTACTTGAGGTTTGCTCAGAGTTCATGCTCCAGGTTGCAGTTAGATGGAGTGAAGCAGTCCCAAGTGCTTCTGATGGATATAAAAAGGATATGCAATCAGACGTGCACTTAAGCAAGTATATTACCAAGTTAAATGACTACAGTTTTACTAAGCTAATTAAAAATGGAACAAAGCGATGATCAGATTAAGGTCATAATTAATAACTCTATAGGTTCAAATTATCCAGTCACCCAATAAATTCTCCATGTAATCAGAGGGAGCCACAGCTGATAACTTGAGGGAATTCGTGTCCTACTCAGAGGTCTTCAGGAGGCAAGAGCTGCCTTTGGAGCAGTGACCTCAGCTCACCGAGGCCATGTGCTAACCCTGCTGCCCAGGACACTTTCCCTGAGGCTCCTGTGTCTGTGCCAGGTTGCCTCCTTCAAGGAGGGGTGAGAGTCCCTCGGTGCCCACCTCCCCAGAAATCAGGGCAGGAGCCACACCCACCAGCAGAGTGGTGTCTTGCCATGGTTTATCCCCTGTTTTTAGCAGGGATGATGCTTTCCAAGGAGCCCAGCATTTGGTGTGTGCTATAGTTACACTTGGTGGTTTAAGACCCTCCTTTTGGGTGCTCTCCAAGGGGTTGAGCTCTGACATCCCCCACCAGCTGATGCCAGGCCCTTGGGTACCCAGCTGATGGGGACAGGGAGGTTTCCCAGCATCTCCCTGACAATGCCTCAGCTCCTCATTAGCTCCTGGAAATGCCCAGCGTGCTGCTCTCCATGCTGGGCTTTGGACTCTTTCCATCCTCAATGCCCAGGATTTGGCCAAGTTAATGTTTTAAAGGGTTGTTTGTCTTCTTGTTGCGCAGAGCCTGGAACACCTGTAAGAGCAGGAGAGTTTGCCAATTATATGATCCTATTGTTAATTATCTTAATTATGAGTGCACTGCTAGGTGACATCTCCACTGGAGGCTTGTGCTGCAGCGTTCAGGTCCTGAATCCTGGGGTCTGCACATGGAGCCTCATCCAGACCCTTTCTGGGGCTCAAAGCAGCAGGGAATGAGCCCTGAGAGGTGCAGGGAGAGCTCCATCACCCAATGGAGGGAAAGAGCTGGGAGAGGGGGATGCTGAGGGTGCTGGGGACACCGTGCCAGGACTCCCTGGAGCTGAGCCTGGGGATGCACCCAGCACCCCAGGGGATTTCTGATGGATTCAGGGGAAAATTGGAAAGGTCCCCTCTGGTTCTCCTCCACCCACAGCCCTGGGGCAGCTCTGGCTGGTTCCCTCCACTCCCAGACTGTTTCATAGCCTGAAGCTGCTGTTTACAAAAAGCAAATGTTTTACCGTTGGCTAATCCGCCTTGTTTGCAAAAGCCCTGAAGGCTCATTTTAATTGCAAGTAAATGATTCTTAACGATATAAATCAGAGCCAGGGAGTGTTTGTGATATCTTGCACTGTAACCAGGAGTCAAGAAATGAATTAGTCTCAAATTGAAAAGGGGAAGGTTTCCATCTGAAATTGGGCAAATATGAGGCTTCATCAAGGATAGATAATCACTTGGCGGGATAATAATGAGGCTTCAGCTTATCAGTTTTGCATGGAGAATCCTTAATACGCCTGTAGCGTGGTTTGCTGCCGTGAGCAGTGTGAGAGACAGCTCAATAAGAAAGGTAATGGAGAGAGAAGAGCTGTGGCAGCCCCCAGCTATTCCCTGGCCCAGAGGCTCAGACCCGCCTGGCTTCAAAGAAAAAAGCAGGAAAACAGAACCAGATCACACAGGTGGCAGAGTGTCTGGCTGGGCAGCGAGGCTCTGCTCTGGTGCGTCCCCCCTCGCTCTGCCAGCACGGCCCCAGACAGGGCTCCCCCCTTGCTCCCCACCAGGACCCTGCCCGAGCTCCCAGCCCGCCTGCCTGGGACCAGCAGGGGATTTTCTCTTGGTCTCACTTCCAGCTGGATTAGCCCCAGACTGGGGATGTACAAAAGCTTAGGGACACGAGGCAGCTGAGGTCGGGCAGGTTTGGGGTGCTGTTCCCTGCCCCATTCCTCTCTGGGAGGTTCCCCAGGTGTGAGGGGTGGGTTCAGACTTGCAGACACTCAACATCCCCTCCCTTTGCCAGTGAGGACTGAGCCAGGAGAGCACAGGACAGCTCCTTGGGGAGCAGCTGGCACAGCTGGGATGTTCCCAAGGGCAGTGGGGTTCCCCCAAAGGGGACAGTGATCCCCAAGGCCATCCTGGCCCAGAGGCTGGGCAGGAAGCAGGGACCAGCAGGATCCGCAGTGGGAGAGTTGTCCCAGCAGAGCTGCTGGACCTGCTGGCCAAAGGGCTCCTGTGTCCTGCCTGCTGTGCCCAATGGCAGCCGCTAATGTGTGTGCAATTAGCAGCGGGCTGTAATTGCTGTCTGTAACCTCTTGGGCTGTCGGGAGGATAAACGCAGCTCAGAGAGCCCGGCGCTGGGCCAGGCTCTGGGTCTGCAGCCAGCAGGGCTGTGCCAGAGCCAAGCTGTGCCCTGACCCCTGCTCAGAGCCCAGCACAAGCACAGCTCCCCTGGAGCATCCCCTGGCCCCTGCTCAGAGCCCAGCACAAGCACAGCATCCCCTGGAGCATCCCCTGGCCCCTGCTCAGAGCCCAGCACAAGCACAGCTCCCCTGGAGCATCCCCTGGCCAGGCCGGGCCCTGACCCTGGAGCAGGGGCTGGGGAGTGGGTGCAGCTGCTGCTGAGCAAAGCTGTGGGTTCATTACCAACCTCTTCAAATCCAGAGCTTAAAAATATCCCCCGCTGGCAGGGGCTGGCTCAGCTGCACGGCTGGTGCTCATCTCCCTCTCAGATATAAATAGGCAGTGCTGAATGGCAGCGCTGGCCCAGCGCTTTCCATCCCCGCTGCTGCACACGAGGGACGGCGGCACCAGCCCGGGGGTGCTGGGGACATGGCTGAGCAGCCTGGCCACGTCCCACCCAGCTGGGCTGTGCTTCAGGTGTCACAACAGGAGCTGCTTCCAGCCCAAAGCAAAATGCAACCAGGAGAGCAGCCAGCAAGAGAGTGGTGCAGTTTTGGGATGAGCATGAAGGAGGAGAGCTGTCCCTGCTGGCTGGGGTCTGCAAACCCCCCCTGGCCCCCTTGGGATGTACCCTGGGGACAGTGCTGGCAATGGGAGCTGCTTCTGAACAAGCTTGGCTTTTCTTTCACAAGGTTTCAAAGTCTTTTAGGGGAAATGGGTGATTTTGGGATGAATTTTGTGGCAAAATTATAAATTTGCCGTTTGTGAAAGGGGAGTCTCCTGCATTATGGTCCTTTGGTGGCACTGGATGAAGAAGTTCCCATCATGTGTCCTCCAGAAAACCCTGATATCAGAGCAGGAGGAGTACCCAGGAGAGAAGGAAATAAATGCTAAAATAAAAGAAAAAGTACTACTTATCCTTTTTCAGCTTCTAATAAGAGCCTGGCATTTAATAATGAAGGAGAGTCAGATGCCCAGATATGCCCTTATTAAATGAAAGGTGCAAATGTCTTTGCTTAATCCACAGTGCAGCTCTCAGACTAAACACAGGGCAAAAGATCTTAACACCTCTTCTGAACAAGTGGATGCTCTCGTTATTCTCCAGTGCAGCTGCAGCTTCTCTGTTCAGGAAGCTCCTCAACTGCTTCATCACAGTCTCCCCCAGACTAATCCCTCTGTCCTGCCAGGAATTCATCACTGCTCTCCACATTTCCAGAAGATGATCCATTACACAAGGGGAAGTGGAGGAAAAGCTCACATGAAGCCTGTCCCATCGTGCCCTTGGAAGAAAATTATTCACAGTGCCACCAGGAGAGGCCATGAAATAACCCTGGGTGCTCCGTGGGCTGAGCCAAGCAGGAGGAAAAATTCATGCCCAAAGGCAAGGTGAAGAGTTTCTTGGTTGTAAATATTTTTAAATTGGCAATGAAGTCTCTTGTGGGAAAGGGAAGGGAAAATCTGCCACAAAGTGAGAAACCCCTCATAGCTCCATCACTGTTTGTGCAGGCTGGGGCTTGGCTGCAGAGAGCCCCCAGTGATGGCTGTGGTGGCACACAGCTGCTGCAGCTGGGTGTCCCTTTCACCTGGTGTCCCTCCAGCTGTGTCACCACACGGAGGTTGGGGACAGCCTCCATGTGTGGGATCTCAGCACCTCAGGACTGATGTGCCGAGTCACCGAGACCACCCTTGGTGTGCTCAGGAGTCCTGGAATGTTGCCAGAAGTGTCTGGTGGCTGGACTTTGATCCTGCACAGGAGATGACACCTGTATGAGGATGGGAGGATTTCACTGGGATAAATGGTGAAGGGATAAGTTAATTAGAGTGTAAAACACAGGGTTTAAGATTTCTGTACAGGGGGGTCTAGAGAAGTAAGATGGAGGAATTGGGGCGTGTCCTGTCCTTCTTCTTCTTCTTCTTAGCCTCCATCTTCTGTGGTGATGGTGGCACTTTGGGATTGGTTATTACTAAAGGTGTACTGGTCAATAAGGGTGAAAGGTATTGGGGAAAATAGGTAAATATTGTATACGTAGTTTTGAGTATAAAGACAGGTGACCGCCCCGGGGGCTCTCAGTGTGCTCATGGCTGGTGTGCTGTGCAGACTCTGTCGGGCCGAGAGAAAATCTTTTAGATAAAAAACTAATAAACACTGAAGACCGAGAAAAAAACCTGAAGACTCTTTTCGTCCTTTGGAGTGCGGGCTGTCCATGGCCACCCTGGGCCTTTCCAGGCCATAAAACAGCCGAGACAGCGACATCCATGGGGACAGAGCTGATCTCTGCGGCCCTCAGGATTCCCACAGCTGCATGGGGGCCTGGACATTTCATCTTCCTTTGTCTCCTATTCCTTTCCACCAGCAGCAGAAATCTGCTCCGTGTCCTCCTTGATTTGGAGGTGAAGGACATTTGGTCACCCACGTTTCCTTCACTGGAAGGGTCTCTCTTTCCTAGAGAGAAGGGGATGCTCTGAGCCAGCGGCCTGCCTCAATGGCCTAGGAGCTGTCACAAACACTTGCAACCACCCCTGTCATGTTGACCGTGTTACTTACACCCTTTAAAAAGTGATTTGCTGTGGAAAATGCTCATCTCATAACCATGGCAATAAGGGAAACTCAGTTTTGGGCATCCCTGCTCGAGAGGGCAGAATCAGCGCCCAGACTGGGAAAGGCTGTCCCAGGGTAACACTGGGAATGGCCACGAGCCCTCCAAGGGCAGAGCTGGCCTTTGCCTCTGTCCCCAAGGCAGAAAGAGCTGTGGCTCAGTGTGATTCATGAGTCATCCCCAGCATGACTCACTGCTCCCTGGGCTATCACTTTGTTGGGAATGGGCCCTTGCTGGCTCCTCTGCAGCAGACAGGGCAGGGTGGGACAGAGCAGAGCGAGGGGACACTGCAGCACCCTCCAGAGCAGACACCTCTCCTCCCAACTGAGGCACAGGGCCAAAATCAGCCCTGCCAGAGTGACTCTCCTCTGACTCTCCAGCTGCTCTCGGGGAACTGGAAATGGTGGTGGCACTCCTCTTGTAAGCAGATTATTTCTGCTGGGTGCTGGGCTCTTTGCCTGCCCACAGTCGGTCACTAATCACATCTTTTTGCCAATTAACTTGGGGTTTATCAGTCTGAGCCTTTGCCTTTATCAGATCTCAGCCCTGCTGGGCCCATGAGCATCTCTTACATTCCAGGCTCCCTGGAAGATCTCTGCCATTATTTGAAATGTGCTGGAATGATGCCAGGCCTGGTGAAACTGCCTCTCCTGGAAATCCCTGCAGCTCTGTCAGGTGCTCCCTGCTCAGTGCACAAACTGGAGGGAGCAGCACCCAGAAGCCTTGTACCCACCTTGCCACAGCCCTGGGGACTCCATCCCAGCAAAACCTGCTCCTGGGGCATGCAGGGTCCTCACAGAGGTTCAGGGACTGGTACAGCTGCTGCGAGGGGCACTGGGAGAGAGGAAAGATGCTCCTGCAGCCCAGGCTGCTCCGTGCACAGTCCCCTGTGCACAAACACTCTGAGTAGGACCCAGAGCTATCATTCCTCCTGCTGTGCCCCTAGGGATGCTCTTGGTGCCCTCTGTGACAAGGTGATGCCCTGGGTGATGCTTCCTGGCATCAGGTGGGGCCCTGTTTCATGGAATGCCATCGAGGAGGTGGAGGAGGAGCTGCACCTCAGCCCTGGCTGCAGATTTGCTCCAGCCCAGGGTCACAGTGAAGCCACCAGCCCCACATCCCCCATGGGAGAGCCTCGTCCATGGCAGCCCTGGCAGTGCCAGTCAGGAGCTGCCATTTCTTTTGCTGGCTCAGCAAGATGCCAGTGGCTCCCAGCCCTGCATCTTCCCTCCGTGGGGAGAAAATGACCCTGGGGCTCAGCAAGCAGGCCCAGCAAGAGCTGGAGCTCTGCTTTGCACCCTGGAGCCTCTGGAAGTCCCACATCCTCAGGCAGATCCAATGGGAACAAGCGGCTGTGCTCACCCTGCCTCAATGTGTCACATCAGAAACAGAGAGGAGAAGACCTTGGAACACAGCCAGGGAAAATGGCTGGGGTGCTTGAGAAGCACCTCAGAGAGCAATGCTGAGTGCCACAGGGCAGCTCAGGAGGAGATCAATGCCCTGGGCTCTGCTGAGCAGTGCCAACCCGGGCATGGGGTGATTCTTACTGCCCTGCACCTTCACTTAGGGCCAGTCCCTGTGGCACTCAGGCAGAGCAGTGTGCAGGAAAGGTTGGATTTCACCTCACCTGGGGGTTCTTTAGCTTGGCTCTGTCTGCCTCTGTGACTGAGAAATCCTTTCAGGTAGGAGAGCACGTGGCTTCAGTGGGGGCATCCTCACAGCCAAGCCAGGACTGGACACACTCAGGATGATCCCTCTGCTCTGGTGCCAGCCACACTGGGGATGCAAGGGTTAACCAAACCCTGCCCAGACTATTATCTTAACTCAAAATAAGATTTTCCACAGAAAGCAGCTGGGTGTGTGGAGCGAAACTCATCACTCCAGGGATGCTCAGGGCTGCTGAAGCCAATTTCAGGAGCAAATACGTATTTTTAATGTATTTCTTTTTATGAAGCAGAAAAGTGACGTGGCTGGATGGTGGGGAACTTACCTGAGCTAATGGCCCAGCTGGAGCTCTTCCAAGCAGTCTGTTTAAGGAAATGGATAGTTTGGGGCTTAGCTCAGGCTTTAAATGCTTTTAAGTAGATCTGTGTTGTTTTCCTGCTGTCCCTGCCCCTGCCACGGTGAAGGAGATGGGTTCTGCTGGGCTGGCTCATGCTTGGTGGGAGAAGCCCAGCAGAGGCTGAAGGGGACCTGGCAGAGGGCTTGCTGCTCTGAGCAGGGTGTGATGCACAGTGCTGGAAAAGCCACCAGTTCCTGGCCCAGGTTTGCCCCCAGGGAAGTGACTGTCCCTGCCAGGCAGAGACCAACCAGCCTGTCCCCCTCTCAGGGTGCTTGGAGAGGGACTTGGGGCTCTACAAGAGGTTTTGAGACCCAGGAGCTCTGAGCCTCCAAAGAGGGAGGGAGCAGCACTGCCAGTGACCCAGAGTGGTCATGAACCTTTTCATTTGGGTGCTGCCACAGCCAGGCCAGCCCATGAGCGGTGTGATATTCTGCCAGGTCAGACACATGTTGGGAGGTTATTCAAACTCCAGCAGGCCCTGGTGGAGCTGGAGAAGCTCCTTCTCTCTCAGCTGGAGAAAAGCCTGTCAGCAGCCCAGCTGCCTGATGCCAGGCTCCAGGCTGCCATTCCCTCTGCTGTGATCCTGCCCAGACCTCCTGCCCCTGCAATGGCTCCTTGTTCCTGAGCAGCTCAGGGCAGCTCCTCTCGTGATCTCCTGAGTCAGCAGAGCTCTGACCTTGGGGCACTGAGGCACAGAGCACTGCCAGCCACGTGCCTCAGCTTTTCAGGAGAGTGCTGGGCATTGGCTTGGAGAAATCCTTCCAAGATTTCCAAGATTTGCTTGGAGAATCTTTTCAAACATCATGGAAAAGGTGAATTTTGGAGCTGTGCTTACACATATTACCATGGGCCCAAAATCTGGGCGGGCTCTGAGCTCAGACCTGCATGAACGAGAGCAAGGTTTAGTTTGATGGGGAGAGCAGTGCCCAGGGGATTCCTGGATGGAGCTGCTTGCAGCTGCTGGGAACAGCCACCATTTCCCCATGGAGGAGAGCCCTGTGCAGGCACCAGAGCCAGCAGTGCTCTGTGTGTCCTGTGAGGTGGCTTTTGGTGACACAACATGAACTTTGAGCCTCAGCGCTGATCTGATCACAGAGATGGGAGATGAAGGTGCTGCCTTAGAGAAAGCAGCTCTTCAGCTAAATTCCCCTGCAGGGCAACGTCCAAACAGCTTCACAACCTTTTCAGCTGCATGACAGGCTTGAAAATAAAATGCCAGTAATGGATTTAGGGGAGCGTGCCTCTGTCCGGCGGGATGGTGAAGCAGTGCTGGGCTGTGATCAGCTCCCTGACTCATGCTCTGATGTGGCTCCCAATTAGCCCTGGCTCAGGATCAGCTTCTCCTGCCGTGCTGGGAATGAAGGAGCCTGGATGAAAGGCCCTGGCCACGCACCAGGTGGGCTGAGGACACAGGGGGAGCCCCCTGGGGCCCTCAGGGAGCCCTGGCCAGGGGCTGGGTCACCCCTTCTCCTTGGTGTGAGCTGTGCTTGTTCACCACTAATCCACAGACCAGCTGAGAAACTCACTGAAAAATATAGCATTTTATATGTATTTCTAGATTATGGAAATATTATATCATAGAATCATAGAGTTGTTTGGGTTGGAAGGGAACTTGAAGCTCAGGTTATTCCACCCCTGCCATGGCAGGGACACCGTCCACTATCCCAGGCTGCTCCAAGCCCTGTCCAACCTGGCCTTGGGGTATTTACAGGGATCCAGGGGCAGCCACAGCTGCTCTGGGCACCCTGTGCCAGGGCCTGCCCACCGTCACAGGGAAGAACTAAAGATAGATATATATTTCTATATAATATATAATTGATATATTTCTATACAAATATGTAATGATAGACACGTCTATCTATGTATTTCTATACAAAAAAGAATGATATATGATATATATCTATATGCAGAGGAAAACCCTGTTGCTTACCACGATGTGCCTTCAAGCCTTGCCACCCTTCCAGCAGCAGCTGCAGCTGCAGGGACACGCACGCTGTGCCTGCTCCTGCTGCCCACCCTGGGCTTCCCACAGAGCCATTGCCAGGTTTCTTGGTGTGCCCCCAGGGCCTCTGGGGGGCTGACATCCAGCCATTCTCATCATCCCTGTCCTTCACTCCTCCCTACCCCAGTGGGCATCTTCTGGGAGCAGGGACATGGCAGGAGCAGGGACACTGTGGGAGCAGGGACACTGTGGGAGCAGGGACATTGTGGGACCAGGGACATTGTGGGACATTGCAGGCTGTCTCACTTTCCCTTGGTGGCCACAGGGCAGGTGCTGGCCATGGCCAGGGCACAGCCCAGCTGTGGGGCTGGGTAGCCCTGTATAGGAGTGAGCCCTCTGTTGAGGGTCCCTTCTGTCACAAAGTGACAAAACTATCTTTTGTCTCTTCAAAAAGGAAAGAAGCCCAGAAGTTTCTCTCCTCAATTAGATGGAGAAGCCATCTAATAGGGTACTTCACAGGCCTAGGGTACTTCACCTCAGATTTAAGGATAGCTAATTGGACAGAAGCTAAAAAGTCCCGCCTGGGCAATTTGCTAGAAAAATAAGTGAACAAAGAAACAAATCGCTTTTGTAAGGTGTTTTACCAGGAGCAAGGACTTTCTGCACCCAGCTCGGTTTTTCTCTGTTTGTTATTTTACCTTTTATTAAACCTTTTTGTTTCTAACACTGCAACAGAAGCCATCCTGCTGATTTTCATGCCTCTAAGGGTAGCTGAGCTATCTTAAGTGTGGTATAGACCTCCAAGAGCTTATGAGACCTGGCTCCAAGAGGCTCCTGTCACAGCCCTGTGCTGGCTGCGTGCTTCCAGGGACAGCAGCAATGCCAGAGGGCTTTCCCCAGCCTGGACAAGGGCGCAGGCTGTCACAGGGCACAGCGGTGTCAGAACCCAGGACATCCCTCTGGCTGTCCTGAGCAGCCCAGACCCCTGCCAGGGGGCTCAGAGACCCGGGCACAGAGCCCAAGATGCCCCTGTGGGTTTGATTATGACCCTTGGAGCAAGTTACCAACCTTAGATGAAGATCTGCAAGTCATGACAAATTAAGTAGAATGATAGTGAATTTATCACAAGGTGAAAAAGTAGATTTGGGGGTTTTGGTATGGGGGTTCAGGAGGCAAGATGGAGGGATCTGGGCATGTCCAGCCTTTCTCCTTCTCCTTTTTGGCCTCCATCTTCTGCTGTGATGTTGGCACTTTTAGATTGGTTTAGAGTAGAAGCTCACTGTCTAACATGGGTGATAGGTATTGGAAAATAATTGTAAACATTGCACATGTAGTTTTTAGTATAAAGACATAACACTGCCCTGGGGGCAGGCAGAGTGCCTGGAACTGTCCTGCTGGACAGACCTCGGCAGGGCAGGAGACAATTTTTTATACATAAGACACAATAAACAACCTTGAGACCAAAAACTGAAGAGCTCCAACTCATTTTTCAAGTACCCGGGCTGGGAAAAGAGACTTTTAACAATCTCGGGGTCGCAGTGACCCAGAAAGACCGAGAAAGGCCCCAAGACCGCGGGGCCCCGGCAGGGTGGTGATGCTCTCACAGGGCACCGTGAGGCTGGAGGAGCCGGAGCTCTCTCACAGGCTCTGCTGGAGGATCCGGAGGGGCTGGAGGAGCCGGAGCTCTCTCACAGGCTCTGCTGGAGGAGCCGGAGGGGCTGGAGGAGCCGGAGCTCTCTCACAGGCACTGCTGGAGGAGCCGGAGGAGCCGGAGCTCTCTCAGAGGGCCCCGCGGGGCTGGAGGAGCCGGAGCTCTCTCACAGGCTCTGCTGGAGGAGCCGGAGGAGCCGGAGCTCTCTCAGAGGGCCCCGCGGGGCTGGAGGAGCCGGAGCTCTCTCACAGGCTCTGCTGGAGGAGCCGGAGGGGCTGGAGGAGCCGGAGCTCTCTCACAGGCTCTGCTGGAGGAGCCGGCGCCGGACGCGGCCGCAGCCCCGGGCCGGGCGGGCGGAGCAGGCCGGGGCCGCTCCTGTGCTCCGTCCATGGCACACCCGGGGCTGGAACGGGAAATCGCCTTCAGTGCCTGCAGAGCTCGGTGATTCCTGAGCTCAGGGCTCGGGAATAAATACAGGAGACGGCTCTGGAGGCGTAGGAAGGGGCTGCTCATGTGCGGGGTTTGTTCCGTGGGCTCCCAGGCTGTGCTGGGCTTTCTGCTCTTCGTGTGTGAATTAAACATCAGCTGGATTTGCTGGTTTGGGGCCAGGGGTGCTGAGTTATTGCCTGGCACGGGGCATTTGCTCCTTTCCCCTGCACTGCAGGAAGTCCCCTGGCTAGAGCTGCACCTCCCCTCCCCTCCCCTCCCAGTTCTGCAGGAAGCTGTGACAATGGTGGGGACACCATTCCCAACCCTTCCCAAACACCCAGAGGCGCCCTGGGGCCACCAGACCCCATCGATGACCAGCAGCGGTGGCTCAATACAGGCAGGAACACTTGTGATAACCCTGCCAAATGCAGTGGCTTATTATTACTAATTTTATTTTATTTTATTTTATTTTATTTTATTTTATTTTATTTTATTTTATTTTATTTTATTTTATTTTATTTTATTTTATTATTACTATTATTGTTATTACTACTACTACTACTACTATGATTACTACTACAGGCACCTCAGAGCCCTTTATGGTGGTTACCTGAACAAGCTGTGAGCCTGGCTGGATGTACAGGAAGGGTCATTGAGGAAAGGTCCTGCTGGGTCCCCCCCTGCCAGGGCCACCCCCAGAGGGTGACAAGCCCAAACCAAGCCCTCGGTGCACGCTCAGGAGCTGAGCTGGCCCGGGACAATCGCTGCCTTTCCAGGCTCAGAGGCGGCTGCTCCAGCCCAGAAGTTGGGCCCAGATCCAGGGCCATTCCCAGTGTCCAGGGGTGACCCCTGTGAGAGAGAGAGAAAGTATGAACCACAGAGCAAAAGGGTGAGATATAGACTCCCTGCCGAGCCCTCAGCATCTTCCCTGGCAGCTCACAACTTGGCTTCAGAGGGCCTTTGTGAGGAAAACAGGACTTCTTCACTCAGGCTGTGACAATAGGTGTTTTGTCAGCCAGGGACAGGATAAAAAGCAGGGGGTGGGAGGCAAGATTATCATCGGCCAGGGGCTCACCTTTGGGGCCTTGCAGATGTTGGAAGGAGGATGATTTATTGCCTCTGGCTCCTGCCCACGGGCAGCAGAGGGCGATGGAAGCTCCTCGCTCCTGCCTGACCCACGCCCGAGCCACGCTCTGATGGGCAATGGACCAAACTCTCAGCCCCCACATTTCACCCAGCCAAAATACGTAAGTGCTGCTGCTCAAATGCATCGGGGATGCTCCAGGTCTCTGCTGGACATCGGGTTTGAGGGGGTTATTTAAGAGAAAAATCCGTGTTTTGCTGGTGAAGGCAGAAAGAACAATTTTTGTCTCTTCTCCATAAATCTAAGTTCCACTTGCTCCCAAGTTGACCCAGTAATTGTAATTCTAAATTAAATGTAAATGTATTGGCTGCTGGTAAAGGTCATTCCACATAAAATGGCTATGTTTGCCTCTCCTTCAGATGCATGAATACTAAACATGTATAATTCACAGGATCATTAGCAGATAAAGATGTTTCCCACCTCTGCTCCCTAATCCTCACACAAACCCATTTTATACGTCAGTGGGCAAAAGGAAAACTGTTCACTCTTATTTAATGCTTATGGATCGGGCTGTCTGCTGGGAAAAAATGCAAGTGCTCAGCATTCATCAGGATCCAGCCCAGTGGAAATGAAATCCATGTCTTAGAGGAGGCACAATGACCACAGGATGTCCTTTAGGGCTCTGAGCAATGGAGTCCCTGCTCTGCCAGATCATCACCTTGGCTTGAAAAGGGTGGCCTTGGGTCAGGGTGTGTGAAACCTCCTCCAAAGCTCCTCTCAGGGGAATCAGGGGCTGCAGGTCTAATGAGGAGCCAGGCAGAAAGCTCTGATTAACTCTGGAGCTCCCTGGGGTGAGCTGGGTCACACTGGGCCTCCCCAGGCAGCTCCTAAAACTGGGCAATAACAAGCAG
Organism: Melospiza georgiana; assembly: GCF_028018845.1. Classification (NCBI taxonomy): domain Eukaryota; kingdom Metazoa; phylum Chordata; class Aves; order Passeriformes; family Passerellidae; genus Melospiza; species Melospiza georgiana. Next base: position 16,805,599 of record NC_080444.1, read on the forward strand.
GTGGAGCAGAACTTCAAAGCTGATGAGGACTTCTCCACCAGCAAGTGCTGAAGAAGGAAAACCAGGAATCACCCCCTGGTAATGGCAGGAGGTGGCCAGGTGGTTTCCCTGTGGAGACTAAGGCAGTAATTCACAGCATCCTCAAGTCACTGAGCCTCTTGTTGTGTGAGAGTGCCACAATTTCCTCAGCTGTGATCAGAATTGCTCAAGATTTAAGATTTTCTCCACTCTTTGTTGACTGATTGCAAACAATCTGCCAAACTCTGCTGGAGCTGCCAGGCTCTGCCGGCAGAATGAACAGTGGGTGCTCATGCCAATGGCACAGCTCTGCTCTCAAGGCCCTGCTGGTGGCTCCTGAGCCAGGTGAGGGTTGTGCAGCCACCCCCTACCCCCATGTGCAGGGAATTGCCCTTGGTGGGAGGCTGAGTACCAGATCCACTGCCTGGCCCTGGCACAGGGATGAGGAGGGGCTGTGTCACCTGCAAGCAGCTGAGGCAGCTCTGTGCTCTCAGGGCAGCTGAGATTCACCCCTGGCAGGTTTGGGGTCCCCTCCACCATCCCCACAGGATGTTCACTTCTGGAATGTGCTGCCCTGGAAAAGCACAGGTTTGGTGGCAGCAGAGGTTGTCAGCTCAGCATCCCTGGAGGCAGCCCCAAACCACCCCAAATTTGGCTGCAGATGGACACAGGATAGATAAGCTCCAGCTGTGCCCTCTCATCGAGGAGCAGCAGGGGTTGGGATGCTCAGCAGGGTGGGGATCTCAGCAGGGTTGGGATCTCAGGTGTTGGGATGCTCAGTGGAGGTTGGGATGCCCAGCAGAGTTTGGGATGCTCAGCAGGGTTGGGATGCTCTGTGGGATTGGGATCTCAGCAGGGGTTAGGATGCTCAGCAGAGGTTGGGATGCTCAGCAGAGGTTGGGATACTCAGCAGAGGTTGGGATCTCAGGGTTTGGGATGCTCAGCAGGGTTTGGGATGCTCAGCAGGGGTTGGGATGCCCAGCAGGGGTTAGGATGCTCAGCAGAGGTTGGGATACTCAGCAGAGGTTGGGATCTCAGGGTTTGGGATGCTCAGCAGGGGTTGGGATGCCCAGCAGAGGTTGGGATGCCCAGCAGGGGTTGGGATGCTCAGCAGGGGTTGGGATGCTCAGCAGGGGTTGGGATCTCAGGGGTTGGGATGCTCTGTGTGTTTGTGTCCTCCCCACGACAGGAATTGTTCCAGGGGCTGAGCAGAGCTGTGCTGCCCACAGGTTCATTTCTCAGCAGCCTCGAGCACGGTGCAGTAGCACTGGGAGGAGTGGGAAGCCAGGCTGCAGCAGAGTGGAACCAGGCAGGAGGTGAGGCTGGAGACTCAAACACCCCCAGCACGGGGCTGCAGTGCCCCAGGGATCAGTGAGGAGCCCAGGGCACAGGGCTGGGACCATCCCAAGGGCGGAGGTTTGGGTTTCAGGGGCTCCCAGCTGTGGGCAGAGGGCTGGGGGCACACAGGGAGCAGCAGGATTCTGTGCCCTGGGGCTCCCCCTGAGCCACTGCTGCTCACCCAGGCCTGGCTGTGCCTGTCCCAAGGGTGATGCAGGTCCTTGCTCTGCCCTCTGAGGAAAAGCCAAGCCTTGGTGACCCTCAGGGGTGCCCCTGGGTGTGCTCAGAGGGGTAAGGTGCCTGCTGGGCTCAGTGAGGGCTCCCTGGGCAGTCACAGCACAGTGGTGGGAGCCGCTCTCCCTGCCCTGGGAGCATCTCCCCAAGTGCCCAGGGAGGCTGCAGGACCTGGGCTGCTCCTGCCTCCTGTCCTTCAGCTGGCTGGGAGGTTTGCAGCAAGGAGAGAGCTGGCAGGCCCTACCTGGAAGGTGCTCATTCATGCACTGACATGTTTATTTGCATACAGACATTTTAGGCTTTTTGTTGTTGGCTGACTTATTGTACGAGTTCTCAAAGCTGTGATATTGAATTATAAATTGAGACAGTGTATCCATGAAAGATTGCTCTTTGACTATAGGCAGCACTATCAAATATGACAGTCACAATAAATGCATGCTTTAAAGCCAAGCTAAATATGCTCTGCTATCCAAGATGTGCAAATCAAGCAAGTAGAAAAATAACCATAATATTTTTTTTTTCACAAACAAATCCCAAACCTTGGGTGATGATTTTGTTTAGCTTTATGTCTTGGCTCCTTGGCAAAATACTCAGGCAGCAGATAATGAAATGACCTACTTTTGCTGTCTTTGTTCATGACAACACATAAATTAAGAATTATGCCCTTTCAAATTAAACTTATCGTTTTTGCAGAAATTAGAGTGTAATTTCTGCTGCAGGTTGGAGGTGAGGGAGGGGGAGGTGGTTCAGCTTCTGTGGGGTTCCCCTGTGCTGTGCCCTCTCCCAGGAGCAGCAGCTGAGCATCCCCGTGCTCCTGGGCTGGTACCCACCACCAGCAGGGTCCTCTCCTCTCCTGGCTGCTCTCACTCATTTGTGCTCACCCTGGAGGCCTGGGGGCTGAGCAGTGACAACTGAGGATTTACCCAACCCCTCAGCTCTAACCTGGGGCTGAGCAGTGACACTCACTGAGGGTTTACCCAATGCCTCTAACCTGGGGCTGAGCAGTGACACTCACTGAGGATTCACTCACTGAGGATTCAGCCCTGGTTCTGTCCTGGGGCTGAGCAGTGACACTCACTGAGGGTTCACCCGGCTCTATCCTGGGGCTGAGCAGTGACACTCACTGAGGATTCACTCACTGAGGATTCAGCCCTGGTTCTATCCTGGGGCTGAGCAGTGACACTCACTGAGGATTCAGCCCTGGTTCTATCCTGGGGCTGAGCAGTGACACTCACTGAGGATTCAGCCCTGGTTCTATCCTGGGGCTGAGCAGTGACACTCACTGAGGATTCAGCCCTGGTTCTGTCCTGGGGCTGAGCAGTGACACTCACTGAGGGTTCACTCACTGAGGGTTCACCCGGCTCTAACCCAAGCGCTGCTGTGGAAGGTGCCCCAATGGGCGGCACATGGAGGGAGCGCTCCCCTGCTCCCCTCCCTCTGCAGGGAATTGTTTTCCTCCCCCCGCAGGCCGTGCGCAGGGTGCTGGAATCCTTCCTGACTGGGTGACAGCAAAATAATGTTTGCCTTAATTGAATTTCAGATGGGGAGCGTGGGCTGCAGCCCGCGGGGCTGGGGGGGCTCTGCTGCTCCTCTGGGCTGGGGGATCCGAGGCGGGAGGCGATGCTGAGGCACAGAGGAATCATTTGTTCCAGTGAGTGGAGTGTGTCTGGCCATCCTGCCTCCGGCCCGGACGGCTGGGTCACAGCAAGGTTGTTCGGCACGGCGGTGTCATTTCCTGAGGATGCCGCGGCAGGAGGGAGGATGGAGCGTGCCCGGGCGATGCTGGCCAGCCCCAGGTGCGCTGCGCAGCTGGGAGAGCCTCTGTCCACCCCAAACACCTCAGACGGATTTCACAGTCTACAAAAGCCCTGAAGAAACCCAAGGATGTATTTCCACATCAGGAGGCTGACTTTGGCACTTGGAGCTCTCCATTCTGGGCTCTGCAGGCACGGTACAAACCCGGCTGTGGCAGTGACAGTGGCAGTGACAGTGGCAGTGTCAGGGCAGTGTCAGGGCTGTGGCAGTGGCACTGGCAGTGGCAGTGATAGTGACAGTGGCAGGGCAGTGACAGTGACAGTAGCAGTGGCAGTAGCAGTGGCAGTGACAGTGGAAGTGGCTGTGACAGTGGCAGTGACAGTGTCAGGGCAGTGTCAGAGCAGTGGCAGTAGCAGTGAGTGTGGCTGTGGCGGTGGCAGTGGCAGTGGCTGTGGCAGTCCCTGTCCCAGCCCTGGTCCCCTCCACGAGCCCACCCAGGCCCCCTTCCCAGAGGTGATTGCTGGGACCCAGAGGTGACAGCGCTGCTGGGTCTCCACTCCTGGCAGAGCCCAGCAGGGTGCAGGGGCAGGGTGTAGGGGATGTGCAGTAACACAGCCCTGTGGGATAGGCAGGACACCCCAAACACATCCCTGACCCCCTGCAGCCCCCCAGCTCCACGGGCAGGGATTTCTCTCCCACAGAAGCTCCCTCCCAGCTTGCGAGTGCTGGGCGAGCTGCATTGCCCCTGGCAGGGTTCTGTGGCTGCCTGCCCTGGCACAGCTCTCCTGCAGGCTGTGAGGATGCTGCTGGCCTGCACTGAGCCCTGGATCTGCCTCAGAAGGGGCTGTGCCTCAGATCCTGGGGCACTGCTGCAGCAGGAGCCCGAGAGGTGCTCACACAGCCTCTCCTGGTGCTCTCATTCCCAGAGAGCTACAGGTGAATTCCCAGAGCTCCCAACTCTGGCAGAAGAGTTTGAGGATCAGAGGGGATGGGCTGGGCTGCCCAAGCCCTCTGTGTGCAAGCGATGAATGGTGCTGGGGAGCAGAAAAACACCCACCACAGACCCCAAGCCACACAGTATCCTGTGCTGATTCCCAAATGTGTCCATCCCTGAGGGGCTGAGTTTGCTGCAGGAGTTTGGGGGTGCTGTGCCTGGCTCAGGCTCCTGTGCCATGTGGGCAGGTGGAGGCTTCATTCTGCTGGAGCAGGAGAGCAGAGCAGCCCCTGGGGTGCTGAGCCCCGGCCATGGGTGGGTGAGCATGGCTGGCAGCGGTGACCCCACTGTGCAGTGACCCCACTGAGCAGTGACCCCTCTCTGCAGTGACCCCTCTCTGCAGTGACCCCACTGAGCAGTGACCCCACTGAGCAGTGACCCCTCTGAGCAGTGACCCCTCTCTGCAGTGACCCCACTGAGCAGTGACCCCTCTCTGCAGTGACCCCACTGAGCAGTGACCCCTCTGAGCAGTGACCCCTCTGAGCAGTGACCCCTCTCTGCAGTGACCCCACTGAGCAGTGACCCCTCTCTGCTGGGCGCTCTCTGTCACCTCTCAGCACTTTGCACCCCTCGGTGCTGCCAGAGTGTGGTTCCAGGCTGTCCTGCAGGGCCGGTCTGGGTGCAGTGGCCCTGAGGTGGTGGCTCTGCTCCCTCTCCAGGCTGGCTCCTGTCTCCTGCTGGTTTGGAGCAGTGCCTGGCAGGAGCACTTGCGCTTCTTCCTTCCAGCCTGTTGTTTCCAGGTTCAGTGAGTAATTCCCGATGAGCTGTGATTTCTAAAATTAAATCCTTAGGATCATGAACAAGAGGGCTGAATTAATATTCCTGCAGTGTGTGCTGTGTTAACTCCCTCTGGGATGTCTCACCTGGTGGCTGTGCCTCCCCTGCAGGCCTGGCCCTGCTGCCAGTGCTGCCAGTGCTGCTGTGGCCAGCCAGAGCAGGATGGAGCTGCTTGGAGCAGACCTAGACCCAGCTGAGAGTGGATGTGCGGGCCACAGCTGCTCCCCATGCTGATCTCATCTTTGAAAATATCTTATTTAGGTCAGATTTCTTTTTTTCCAGGCAGATCTTCTGCCAGTCTTTGTTTAATCTGAGCTGTCTAATTGGGGCCCCCAAATTGGGCTGAACATGCTGTTAGTCTCATTGAAGAGCTCTGGCCTCATGGGTTGGGCTTTTTCTTTTCCCTTTTTGCAGAGGATTGATTTTCCTGCCAGTGTGATTCCTCCCCACTGAAGTTCCCATCACTGCAAAGTTCAGGCTCCTCTTTGTTCTAATTATCGCTGTCTCCACACAAAGTGAAAGAGGCAAATGCTCTGCTCTATTTTAGGTGTAACTGAGATGATAGTCCTGCACAGCTGGGGAGGCTGCAGGATGCTCCTGCTCAAAGGATCATCTTTCCTTGGGCCGGATCAAAGAGCAGCCAGTCTTTGGGAGCACCTCAGGAAAGGCCAAGTCTGCCTGGCCAGGCTGTCCTCAGCAGAGAGCAGCATTGCTGTCCCCTGGCTTTCCCTCCCCTGTGGAGAAACTGGAATTTTATCATCCCTGAAGTGCCCCATGGATGCTCCTTGTCCTCCCATGGTCGGGGAGCAGATGGCCCATCCCTGGTGGCATCAAAGGCCAGGCTGGATGGAGCTCTGCTCAGCCTGGTCTGGTGAAAGGTGTCCCTGCCCATGGCAGCTGGACTGGATGAGCTTTAGAGGCCCCTTTTAATCCAAACCATTCTGTGACAGGAAAAGGAGCCCTCCCATGGGCTGCTCCAGGGCTGCTCTTCCCTAGGATGGAGAGTGGTGCTCCAGTAAGGAGACCTCCTGCTACCTTTAGTTATCCCTAATTCCTCAGGAAAGTCCCCTGAGAGTTGGGGTTGTTTCTCCCACCAGTGTGCCACAACTCTGTTTGCCATCAGGACACCAGGAGAGATGCCAGCCCAGCTGCCCTGGCTGCAGGGGAGGCCCTGTGTGCCCTCCTGGGGCAGCTCTGCCTCCCCCTCTCCACTCTGAGCTCTGCCCGTGCATCCCCCCAGCCCTACAGGTGACATTCCTGGGGACAAATGGCCCTGGCAGCCATGAGTGGCTCTGGTGAGTGGCACTGGCACCGTGGGCTGATCCTCACCCCCAGAGGGACAGGATGTTGCTCTGGGGAAGGACAAAGGACAGGGCTGGTGCTGCAGCTGGCACAGCAGCTGTGGGCACCCCAGGAGCACCTCCAGGGCTCAGCCAGAGCCTGAAGCTGCTCAGGGTGCTGCCATCCCCATTCTATTGGCTCTTCCAGGCCAAGCTGCACATGGCACACAGGATAAAATCCATCCCTGTGTGATCACCTGGGATTCCCCTCCCTAGCTGGCCTGAGCAGAGCAGAGGGCTGGGTTCGAGTCAGGCAGCCATGAGCAGATGAAGTTACTGAGCCCCCTGAGCTCAGTGGCATTTCTCAGGTGAAGTGCTCTTTTGCTGCTCAGATTAACTGTTGATGAAAAGGATATTTTTGGAGAAGGCTCATCCTGACAAAATATTTGAAAGTGTTTTAAAATAGTTTGCTTGGAAACCCGGAAAAGCTCAGGCTGGAAGGAGCCGTGGGGATCATCTGTTGTGCCCCTCCTGCCAAAAGCAAACTCAACCTGAGCTGCACCCAGCTTTGATTCTATACCTTATTTTTACATTTTTAGTGCAAATCTGATGAAAAATTTCATCTTGGTGCAACCTTCAAAATCGCTGTCAAAACAGTTCAGCTGAAACTTCTGCTGAAAGTAGCTGAAAAGGTTGGCATGGAAAGAAACAACTCCAAATGGAATGTTTACCGACCCCCTCTGGATCCTTTCAGAGCTTTTTATTTTTCTATCTGGTTTTGAGCAGGAAAATTGTGTAAGATCTTCAGATGTGGAGGTGGGAATGGGCTGGGGCTGAGCCAGCTCCCTTCTCCCTCCCACACAGAGGCTGGGGCTGTGCTGAGCCCTTTGGGGGCAGGGACTGCCTGGGGACAGTGGCACCAGTGGCCACAAATCCTACAGATTTGTATCAGACATGGGCTTGATTAGAAATGAATGAATGAGTTTAAACCTTCTTGCTGTGTATGGTGAGGATGGGACTTCCAAAGGCAGAGAGAGCAGATCTGTATTTTATTACTCTCATCCTGGTTTCTTTTCCCCCTTGTTACTAATCTCATTATGTTTAAGACTATAAATTTAGGTTGGCACAAATCTGTATTGCTAAAATATTTTACCTTGAATTCTTGGAAGCTCTCTCCATCTGTGAGGATAATACTAAGTATTAATTAACCAGCTAATCCTATGCAGTGCTTGGAAAACATAAAACATGACAAAGAAGCAAGTCCAAAGTGCAATTCCATTCTTCTCCAAGCAAACGTGTCCTTTTGCCAGGGAAAAAGACTTTGGGGGCTCTTTTTGCTTTGAGAACAGCACTCAGCTTGCTTCAAGTATCTGCTCAAAGCTTCAAATCACTTTTTGAATCAGAAAGGGAGGTGGAAGGGTGGCCAGGACAGTGTGAGCATGTGGGGTATCCCAAGGGACAGCAGCAGCTATTTCCCTGTCCCTGCCAGGGCAGCACATCCAGCAGGCACAGGGATGGAGCAGGGCTGGCTCCTGTGCCCTGGCTCATTTTTGCCCCCTGATACTTGTGACAGTTTCTGGCTCCTTCTCTTGGTGTGCTGCAATCAAAAAGCTCAATTTAGCAACAAACCTGCTCCCCTGTCCTCTGAGGCAGTGTCTTTGTGGCCCAGAGAAGCCCCTCTGAGCATTGCTGGGTCCCAGATTGGGATGGGCTCCAGAGGGAGTGCAGGTAAATTTGGGCTGGGCTCGTGTCGGTGCCTGGCAGCCTCCCCTCAGCCTGGCACCAGCACTGTGTCCTCTGCCATGGCCTGAGGTTACTGGGATGTGGCTCAGGAATGAGGGACAGGTGAATGTTTGGCAGAAAATGAGGAGTCTGGGGGTCTGGCAGGGCTGGGGATGGAGCAGGGCTGGGGAAAGGCCTTTTGTGCAGACCTTGTGCACCTGGCTGGGGATCAGGGGCATCCTGAAAAGTCATGGCAGATTTATCCCTCTGTCTCCTGGGTGTTTTGGAAAATCCTGCCTCTGGTGCTCACCTTGTAACAGCCTCTGCAGAACCTTGGCTCTGTTTGCCTCCAGACAATGCCAAGTGAATTATCTCCTGATATGATCTCGAGGTGCCAGGCTGGACATGAGCATCTTCACTGGGTCCCCAGTGTGTGTTCACAGCTGCCTCCCTGGTCCCTCCTGTGTGTGTCTGCTCAGAGGAGCTGGGCACGCTGCTGTGGGCACCAGCAGGGCCAGCCCTGGTGCCCTGTGCCCTCTGAGCCTCAGCTCTGGTTGTTCTGTGCAGAGGAGCCTAGTGGCAGCTGAGCTCGTGGCTCCCCATGAATCCCTCAGCACACACAGCAGGGGCAGTGGCAGCCCAGAGCTGGGGGTGGTGAGGGCTGTGCTGCCCTGTCAGCGCTGCAGAGAGCTGGCACAGCCCTGGCACAGCCCTGCAGTACCCACTCTGCCTGGAGTCTGCAAAAGCACCTCTGCCAAGCCAGGACCCTGCAGGGAGGGGAAGTCAGGGACAAGGCTGGGCTGTCCACAGGAAGCTCAGCCATGGGATTGTGGAGCTGGTGCCTCACAGAGGAAATGGTGCTGGAGAGAGCACAAACCCAATGGGATTGTTCTGCATCCATCCCAACACTCCATCCTGGTAGCCAAGTGATTTTTAACCCTTTTCTCACAGCAGCATGGCAGTGCTGTGCATCAGGGAAGGGCAGCAGGTTCCCCTGGTCTGTCAGGAGCTGTGGCACGAGTGTCCTGTCCCTGTAATCCCAGGCCAGGGCTGTGTGTCCTGCCCACACATATCCCATGTCCTGAGAGGCTGGGGAGTGTCCTCTGTGTGCACCTTCCAGGTAACTCAGTGCCCAATTTCCCTGTGTTCAGCAGGGGTTAAGGAAAGTCAATCCATTTCCATGTGGATTTTCCACTGGGGAAACAAACTCTGGAGCTGAGGGCTGATAAATCTCATTGGAGATTGTCCTGTCCTTGGTGTGGGCATTTGCAGTGTGTCCAGCCCTGCAGGGAAGGCCTGGGGAAGCTGTTTGTGCCTCCAGGACACAGCCATGGCCAAGCTATCCTCTGAATCCCAGACCCCAGAGTGGGTCAGGCTGAGGGACCCCAGGGCTCAGCTGTGTCACCTCGTGCCCCAGCAGGGCCATCCCCGAGCTCAGGGCACAGCAGGGTGTGCTCACAGCTCTGCAATGGCCCCAGGCAGGGACACTGCACAGCCCCTGCACCATCTGCTCAGGGCTGGCACTGCCAGGGCAGCAGTTCTGCCTCCTGGGCAGGGGCAGCTCCTGGGCTCAGGCCCTGCCCGTGGCTCTGGGGCCATGGCTGGGCCTGGAGCAGAGCCTGGGGTGCCCTGGGCCTGCACACAGGGACACACTGGGGACACAGGGATACACTGGGGACACAGGGACACACTGGGACACAGGGACACACTGGGACACAGGGACACACTGGGGACACAGGGACAGACTGGGACACAGGGACACACTGGGACACAGGGACAGACTGGGGACACTGGGACACACTGGGACACAGGGACAGACTGGGACACAGGGACAGACTGGGGACACTGGGACACAGGGACACACTGGGGACACAGGGACACACTGGGACACAGGGACACACTGGGACACACTGGGGACACACGGACAGGCTGGGGACACATGGACACACTGGGGACACAGGGACAGACTGGGACACACGGACACACTGGGACACAGGGACAGACTGGGGACACAGGGACACACGGACAGACTGGGACACAGGGACAGACTGGGACAGACAGGGGGACACAGGGACAGACTGGGACACTGGGACACACTGGGACAGACTGGGGACACAGGGACAGACTGGGGACACTGGGACAGACTGTGACAGACAGGGGGACACAGGGACAGACAGGGGGACATAGGGACAGGCAGAGAAACCCACAAACACCCATGGACACCAAGGGACACCCAGGGTCACCTAGGCTGAGGGACATCTGCCCTTCAGAGGGGACTTTGTTCTGCTGCAGTCACAGCAGAGCTGCAAGTGCTGACACCATTCCTGACTTCAAATCAAACTCCCACACTCACTCCTGCTTTCAGAGCTGTTTTTCTTCACTGTTTTCAACTCTGGAGAACTCTGAGTGTAAATTAGGATGTAGAGGGTGATAAGCTGAGGTTGGGGACAGAGAGGTGATGCAGACTGTGGGGTTTTGTGGTCACCAGAGTACAGCAAGGCAGGACAGCTGTCCCCAGCCCCAGCCCACCTTCACAGCAGCCTCTGCCCAGGCAGGGCATCCCCCCAGCCCTGTGGGACCAGCACAGACAGTGGGCAGCTGCAGTGCCAGTGCCAGTGCCAGCCAAGCCCTGCTCTCCATGGCAGGAACCCACTGTGGTGTCCCTGCCCATGGCAGGGGGTTGGAATGGGTCCCTTCCAACCCAAACCATTCTGTGTTTCTGTGATTCCTACAACAGCCTGTCTGCTTCAAATAGTGCTCTGATGGTCTTGAATCAGTGTTAGGATTTGAAAAACCTGCACTGCTCTTTGAAAAAGCCAGATCAAAAGAAATATGTTAAGTGTCTCCAGCCAGGTGCAGCAGGGAGCGGGGAAGGGGCTGCTCAGCAGCACAAACCAGAGGGTTCTGATGCATGAGGTCAATTTTGGCCCTGGACACAGAGAGCAGAAAATCAAAGAGTGTGAGGAATTGATCTGAGGTCAAGTGTTACCTCTGTGCCAGGAGTTATAAAGCAAGGGATTGTTTCACACAGGGCTGTGTGAGGAGGGACTCGCTGCCTGAACAATGCTCCTGACCTTGCAGGGATCCAGGGCCTTGCAGGGATCCAGGGCCTTGCAGGGATCTGGGACCTTGCAGGGATCCAGGGCCTTGCAGGGATCCAGGACCTTGCAGGGATCCAGGGCCTTGCAGGGATCTGGGACCTTGCAAACATCCAGGGCCTTGCAGGGATCCAGGGCCTTACTGGGATCCAGGGCCTTGCAGGGATCCAGGGCCTTACTGGGATCCAGGGCCTTACTGGGATCCGGGACCTTACTGGGATCCAGGGCCTTGCAGGGATCCAGGGCCTTACTGGGATCCAGGGCCTTACTGGGATCCGGGACCTTACTGGGATCCAGGGCCTTGCAGGGATCCAGGGCCTTACTGGGATCCAGGGCCTTACTGGGATCCAGGACCTTGCAGGGATCCAGGGCCTTGCAGGGATCCAGGACCTTACTGGGATCCAGGACCTTGCAGGGATCCATGACCTTACTGGGATCCAGGACCTTGCAGGGATCCAGGACCTTGCAGGGATCCAGGACCTTACTGGGATCCAGGACCTTACTGGGATCCAGGACCTTGCAGGGATGCAGGGCCTTACTGGGATCCAGGACCTTGCAGGGATCCAGGGCCTTGCAGGGATCTGGGACCTTGCAGGGATCCAGGGCCTTGCAGGGATCCAGGGCCTTACTGGGATCCAGGACCTTACTGGGATCCAGGACCTTGCAGGGATCTGGGACCTTACTGGGATCCAGGACCTTGCAGGGATCCAGGACCTTGCAGGGATCCAGGACCTCACTGGGATCCAGGACCTTGCAGGGATCCAGGACTCTCCTGATGTTCCTGGAGCAAGGCTGGGTCCCCACAGTGGGACCAGCTTCTCTTCCTCCTCTCTCTGTCCTTCATGCTCAGACTTGGCAAGGGGCATCTGCTGGGAATTCCTGACAGCCCAGGACAGTCCTGCTCCTCCTGCCTGGGGCTCAGCAGAGTCACTCCTGCCCACTGTCAGGCAAGGCCAATCCCAGCAGCAAATGTGCTGGAAAGCTGCTGCTCCCAGCCCTCACACTGGCTTTGGACAGAAAATAAACGAAGGAAGCAGAGCTGGAGCCCCTGGGAAGAGCAGTATCCCTTGGTGGCTCTTGCAGGAGGAGCACTCGGGGGTCCTGGCTGCTGTCCCTGCCCAGCTGTGTGTGCTGGGGCCCAGGAGGGACCCTGAGGGGCAGCAGTGGCCGTGCCTGGGGTGGCTCCCACTGCTGGAGCCTCGTGCTCAGCTCTGCTGTGGGTCAGGGCAGGTGCAGGGCTGGTGTCAGTGCTCTGTGCTGATGTGATGTGACGTGCCACATCTGTCCTGCTCACAGGGCAGCCATGGCCCCTGCTAGACAAGGTGGAACAGGACCTGCAAGTCCTCCTGGCACGGCCACCTCGCACCAGCTGGAGGTACTTTTGTTGCAGGGCTTGTGCCAGTTCTCTCTGAGATATCAACTGGAAACACTTTTTTTCTGCTCTGAATGCATAAGGATTTCTGCCAGTATTGTAATGTCACATGGAAATCTGCTTCTGCATACATACCTCTTATTACTGGAGTAGCAAATGATCCTAATGGGGACTTGGCCAAACCTCTCCAGCTTGAAGGATCGATGAAAAATTTGAATGTGTGCTTCCTCAAAGCCTACAAGGAAACCTATTTCACCTGCAGTTGCTGGGGCAGGAGCACATCCCAGCCATGAAAATCCCTTCTCAAGAGTGCCTGGGCAGCCCAGGCCAGGCATCTCCTCCCCACAGCAATGCCTGCACTTCCTCACAGCCCTGGGCTGCTTGGTGCTCAGCTCTGCTCTGACCTTGGTCTGTCTGTATCTGCTGGCTGAGCAATTTCAGTGCTGAGCACACCAGGTAGAGTTCCCCATCCCGGGGCAGGTGCTGCCTCTGGGGCATCCCTGGGCTGAGGTGTGACGTGGTTATGGGATCCCACCAAGGTGGGGTGGGGCCCTGTGCAGCCTGACCTGGCAGTGCCATCCCTGTCCCTGGCAGGGGGCTGGAACTGGGCGTGCTTTAAGGTGCCCTCCATTTCAAACCATTCTGTGATCCCTGCTGGCAAATGGGAGCAGAAAACTGGCACCTTACACATGGCAAAACATGGTGGTGGCAAAGCACCATAACCAGCACCATAAGCAGCCCAAATGGGCCTGCAGGAGCTGAAATACCTGCACCAGGATGGGCCTGCAGGAGCTGCACTGCCTGCAGCACGATGGGCCTGCAGGAGCTGCACTGCCTGCAGCACGATGGGCCTGCAGGAGCTGCACTGCCTGCAGCACGATGGGCCTGCAGGAGCTGAAATACCTGCACCAGGATGGGCCTGCAGGAGCTGCTCCTGCCCAGATCCCTGGGGTGAGACCAGGATTGAGCCCCAGCTCCCTGGGGTGAGATCAGGACTGATCCTGTCCTGTCCAATTCCCTGAGGAGCTGCCTCAGATCAGTTTAAAGACACCTGTGAAGTCCTCACCCTGCTGCAGTCAAAGACTGAACTCCTGTTGCCTTCAAAGGCGGGACGGTTTCCCGCTGAGCCTGTATCTCCCATCCCCTCCTCCTCACATCCTGCTCCTGGACCTTTAGATGTCCTTCTCTTTTAACTCGACTTGATTTGTGCAGTCTGGAGCTACATTTGGGTTGGAAGAAGCTGTGTTTGCCCCCTAACATCATTTGCTGAGCAATTTGGAGCTGGGTTTTGCATCACTTGTCAAGCCGCAGTGTCCCACGGCAGCGCCGTGTCGCTGTGCTGTCTCAGGAGCTGCTCCAGAGCAGGAGTCTCTGAAGGCATCTGTGCCTTCTGGGCTTTTTTCTTCTGGGTTTTAGGTTTGCTCCAGCTTGGAAAAAACTCAAAACAACATTTCACTCCCTGGAGGGGCATAAAGTTCTGCCCTGGCGCTGTGGGCTGTGGGAGTCTGGGGGATCTGTTCCAAGGGCAGTCCCAGCCCTGCCTGGTTTCCAGCTTAACTGATCAAAATCCCTGTGGAGCTTCCCAGTTTTGACAAATCACTAATTCCTACCGGAAAACTGTTTAGCTCTGAATTTTCCTGACTCCTGGTAATGTATCTAGACTGTAGGAAACATCTAAGAAATGCATTCTCCCTTCATCCTTGGGTTACAAAGACAACTGTGCATGAGCCAGGGATGCTGGGCTGCCTCTGAGGAAATACAGCTTGTTCCTCTGGTATTATTTTGAATTTACATAGTGTCCCTGAAATCAGAATCTCAAACATTATCCTTAATTATCATTAAGTTCTTCTCTGCTGCTTCATGCTTTCACTCAGCTCCACAAAATTCTGATAATTCCAGCTTTTCCCCATCCCTCCAGCTTTAATTTGCAGCCCATCACAGCACTGGTTAAGAGAATCAATCTCCAAGTTCATTACCTCAAGCTCTTTCCCAATATGTTCTCCTGTAGTTTGGATAGATTGTGGTGTTCTTCCTTCAGATCTTTATTTTTCTCTGCTGTGGCTGATTGAGACAAATTACCCCAGTGAGGAACACGAGGCTGATGCTGCATCCTCGGCATGGAACATCCCAGTGCTGCTCCAGCGGGTGCAGAGTGGCCCCAGCAGAGAAAGGTTCATCACTCAATTGTCTGGTGGTGACATTCCTTGGATCTCAAAATGCTTTGGGTTGGGTGGGACCTGAAACTCAACTTGTTCCACCCCTGCCGTGGCAGGGACACCTTCCACCATCCCAGGTGCTCCCAGCCCCAGTGTCCAGCCTGGCCTTGGGCACAGCCAGGGATCCAGGGGCAGCCACAGCTGCTCTGGGCACCCTGTGCCAGGGCCTGCCCACCCTCACAGGGAACAATTCCTCATTCCCAGTATCCCATCCAGCCCTGCCCTCTGGCAGTGGGAGCCATTCCCTGTGTCCTGTCCCTCCATCCCTTGTCCCCAGTCCCTCTCCAGCTCTCCTGGAGCTCCTGTGGGCACTGGAAGGGCTCTGAGGACTCCCTGGAGCCTTCTCTCCTCCAGTATCACAGAGTTTATCATTGCACTGCCTTGAGGGAGTTGGTATTTGTGCTGCTGTGAGCCAGGGAGTGCCCAGGGTGGGTGCAGGACTGTTCCAGGTGTTTGTGGGGCTGCCGTGGCCGCGGGAATTGGGAGAGATTGGCAATGCCAGGAGAATGGGGCACAGCTCCTCATTCCCTCTGCCCTTCAGAGCACAGCAAGGGCAGCCTGGTGCAGTACAGAGCTGGAGCTGCACGGCAAGAGGGGCTGTCCCTGGCCAGTCCTCCTGCCTGCTGCTGGCCATAAATCACTCCCTGTGAAAGCTGAGGCTTTTCTTAGTGCCTCAGCATCCCCAGTGGGCACTGGTGCTGCACGAGGCTCTGCCTGCACTCACAGCAGCTCTTCAGTAACTCCAGGTGTCAGCTATTCAGAGGGGTTGTGTTTATGAAGGCTCAGAGCAGCTGTTTGGGCACGACATTTGCCTGTGCCTGTCCCAGCCCCGGGAATCTCCCCTGTTGCTCCTCAGGCTGCAGCAGCTCCACCCTGACCAGGAGCTGACAGTGGCTCCTGGTGCTGCTGCCCTGTGGGCATTGGTTGGATTTCCCTGCTGGCAGAGCCAGGCTCACTGCTGGAATCATGGCTTTTTATCAGTCCTCTGCTTTGTCCTGGGCACCAGGAGCACCTCATGTCCCACAGTTGTGGCAGCAGGTGAGGGATGAACCCATGGGTCACGTTCAACACCAATGAAAAGCTGTCCAAAACACAAACAATTATTTCTTAAAGGTGTGTTGGCCTTCCACTAGAAAAAGAAGGAAAAACGTTTTAAGGGCTTGAAACATGAAGTCTCAAATGAAGTATTTGTTTCAACACTCCCTCCCTTATCCCTGTTCCCTTCAAGCAAAGTGAGCTTTCATAACCTTGTTTGGCCACAGTCCGGGTGGCCTTGAGGGCAGCAATAGCTGTCGTTTTGGGGGCGGAAAGAGAAAAAATTAGCTAATATGTGCTGGAGAAATTGGTGCTGTTCTTCTTCTCGATGTCTGATCCCGTTTCCCTGAGGACAAAGACCAGAACAAGGCAGAACAGGGGAAGGAGCAGTGTCCTTGCAGCCTGGAGAGCCCCTGTTCCCACTCCTCACGGGGTGGCAGCAGCCGCTTCCCCTGGGGCTCCATACGCCCAGGAAGGGTTTAGGAAACGTGTGGGTACTGGGGCACTGCCCCCACGACAGGCCTCTGCCCTCAGTGCCCTCTCTGCATCCATGGGGGACAGCATCACTCCACAGTCTGCCTCTGCTGAAATGTCGAAATTCGGACAAACCAGTAATTTTTCTGCAGAGTGCAAAGTCCCAGTGGACCAACCACAAAACCTGCAGTAAAGGACACATCCTCCTGGCCCTCTTATTTGTGTCTGCAGTGTCCCTGGCTCTCATTAGTGGGGATTTATTCCTGCAGATCCAGCGGGATACTTGCCTGGATTATGAGCAGCCCGTGCTGCCCCTGTCCTCCGCAGGGGCTCCGTTGGCTCTGCCTGTCCCAGCAGCCCTGCCCTCCGGGGAGCTGCCTCAGAGCTGCTTCCCAGCTGGGCAAGAAATCAGATTTTCAGCCCAATCCCTGTTTCCTAGTTAATATGGATGCAGGAGAAGCAGGACAGCAAACCACCCTTCCACAGCAGCTGTGCTGGGTGTGACCCCACAGTGCCCACGGCCTCTCCTGCCCCTGGCACTGTCCTTTCCTGCTGTCCCGTGGGGTTATTTCCCTGCAGAGCAGCCTCAGACACCTGCAGGTGCCATCCTGTGGGCACATCCCTGGCATGGCTCCCCACAGGTGCCACGTGCCCAAGGTTATCCTGGCTGGGAGGCTCCCAGGTATTTGTTTGCTTTCCTCCATTCCTCCTGTTGACTTTGCAGGAGCAATATGTGCACGCAGGGACCTGCATACAGATGTCCCCGTGTGGCTGGCAGCTGAATCACGCCTCTCTTCCTATTTTTTCTTCAAACCCGGCCCCCGCTGACATTGAATTAAGGGCTTTTATTATCACTTGTGCAGGGATTTTTCTTTGCCCGTGCCTGTGCAGCCACGGCCAAGCGCTGCCATCCCGGCTGCCCTGCTATTAATAGCTGCTTTTACCTTTCATGTGTGAGGCCCAGCACTTTTATTGCAGCTCTCTGGATGCACTTCAGGTGTTTCCAATTCTCCCAGCAATGTCTTCTCCTCGTTGAAATTCTTCCTGCCTATTTTTACTTCTTTTTATCTCAAATCCCACCCCCCCCCGAAATGATCCTGCCAGAGGATGATTTTGTTGGTTGTACTGCTCGTGCATTTTAGACTTCTCAAGGACTAATGAACTTTATTAGATTATAATGAACTTATTACTCAGCGCTGCTGACCCGCTTTCGAAAGAACTTGAATTATTATTTGGAACAGGCCTGTTGAGGGACTGTATTTTCTTTCTTTTTTTTTTTTTTTTTTTTTTTGCAGAGCAGTGTGGGGATATTAACTAATCAGAGGCACATTTTTTTGCTTTACATTAATTATCTAAGGTTCACATGCAATAGAATTGGTCTGCACTGATGGAGAGCCAGGGAGTGGGGATGGGGCTGCTCCATGCTCCAAGCGGGTTGGAGGAGCTGTTCCATGATGGATTATTGGGTTCCCATCTCTTGCTTCCCTCCAGAGCATCATTCTCCATCCTGTCCTTGAGTCTCATCCTCTCCCGTTTCTGGGCTCCAGCTCCCACCCTCACACCCAAGGGATGCTCTGGGGGAAAGCCCAGTGGATCTTGCACCCTCATGCTGGCTCTGGGAGTGCTTTAATGTCCATTGGATTTGGGGTGTCCCCAGCTGAGCTCAAGGCTGGCTGGGTGAGTGTGGCTCTGGGGGAGGAGTGGTCAGTGGGCAGGAATGGATGGGCAGGAGCATTGGGTTGAATCTCCAGGGCTCAGAGCTCTTCCAGTGCCCAAAGGGGCTCCAGGAGAGCTGGAGAGGGACTGGGGACAAGGGATGGAGGGACAGGACACAGGGAATGGCTCCCACTGCCAGAGGGCAGGGATGGATGGGATATTGGGAATGAGGAATTGTTCCCTGGCAGGGTGGGCAGGCCCTGGCACAGCCGTGGCTGCCCCTGGATCCCTGGCAGTGCCCATGGCCAGGCTGGACAGTGGGGCTGGAGCAGCCTGGGACGGTGGAAGGTGTCCCTGCCATGGCAGGGGTGGCACTGGATGAGTTTTAAGGTCCCTTCCCCCCCAAACCATTCCATGACAAACTCAGGGCTGCCACTTGGTGACTTCCAGCAATGCCACATCCATCAGTGACACTACCAGTGCTGTTAAATGCCACTGCTGAGAGCTGGAGCAGGAGCTCCCACGGCTGCAGCTTTCCACCCTTCTCTGGTGTGCATCTGTTGAGCACCTTTTCCTCCCTCCCAACCCTCTTCTTCTGCCTCTTGGGGTTTGGTTCTGAATTTCCCCGGGGCCGTGGGGGTCCCTGCTCTGAGTCCTGGGCTGGAGCAGCATTTCCTCAGGGTGTGTGTGTGTGCATGTGTGTGTGTGTGTCTGTGTCTGTCTGTGTGTGTGTGTGTGTGTCTGTGTGTGTGTGTGTGTGTGTGTGTGTATGTGTCTGTCTGTGTGTGTGTCTGTCTGTGTGTGTGTGTGTGTGTGTGTATGTGTCTGTCTGTGTGTGTGTGTGTGTGTATGTGTGTGTGTGTGTGTGTCTGTGTGTGTGTGTCTGTGTGTGTGTGTGTGTATGTGTGTGTGTGTGTGTGTGTGTGTGTATGTGTCTGTGTGTGTGTGTGTGTGTATGTGTGTGTGTGTGTGTGTCTGTGTG
Source organism: Melospiza georgiana (assembly GCF_028018845.1). Taxonomy (NCBI): domain Eukaryota; kingdom Metazoa; phylum Chordata; class Aves; order Passeriformes; family Passerellidae; genus Melospiza; species Melospiza georgiana. The sequence goes on from NC_080444.1 coordinate 16,824,550, forward strand.
TGTGTGTGTGTGTGTGTGTGTGTGTGTCTCTGTGTGTGTGTGTGTGTGTGTGTATGTGTCTGTCTGTGTGTGTGTCTGTCTGTGTGTGTCTGTGTGTGTGTGTATGTGTGTGTGTGTGTGTCTGTGTGTGTGTGTGTGTGTGTGTGTGTGTGTGTGTCTGTGTGTGTCTGTGTGTGTGTGTCTGTGTGTATGTGTGTGTTTGTGTGTCTGTGTGTGTGTGTGTCTGTGTGTATGTGTGTCTGTGTGTGTCTCTGTGTGTGTGTGTATGTGTGTGTGTGTGTGTGTCTGTGTGTATGTGTGTCTGTGTGTGTCTCTGTGTGTGTGTGTGTGTGTGTGTGTGTGTGTCTGTGTGTGTGTATGTGTGTGTGTCTGTGTGTGTGTGTGTGTGTGTATGTGTGTGTGTGTGTATGTGTGTCTGTGTGTGTGTCTGTGTGTGTCTCTGTGTGTGTGTGTATGTGTGTGTGTGTGTGTGTCTGTGTGTGTCTGTGTGTGTCTGTGTGTGTGTCTGTGTGTGTGTGTGTGTGTCTGTCTGTGTGTGTGTCTGTGTGTGTGTGTGTGTCTGTGTGTGTGTATGTGTGTGTGTGTGTCTGTGTGTGTGTGTGTGTGTATGTGTGTGTGTGTGTCTGTGTGTATGTGTGTCTGTGTGTGTCTCTGTGTGTGTGTGTATGTGTGTGTGTGTGTGTGTGTGTGTGTGTGTGTGTGTGTGTGTGTCTGTGTGTGTGTGTCTGTGTGTGTGTGTGTCTGTGTGTGTGTCTGTGTGTGTGTGTCTGTGTGTATGTGTGTGTTTGTGTGTTTGTGTGTGTGTGTGTCTGTGTGTATGTGTGTCTGTGTGTGTCTCTGTGTGTGTGTGTATGTGTGTGTGTGTGTGTGTCTGTGTGTGTCTGTGTGTGTGTCTGTGTGTGTGTGTGTGTGTGTCTGTCTGTGTGTGTGTCTGTGTGTGTGTGTGTCTGTGTGTGTGTGTGTGTATGTGTGTGTGTGTGTGTCTGTGTGTGTGTGTGTGTCTGTGTGTGTGTATGTGTGTGTCTGTGTGTGTGTGTGTGTATGTGTGTCTGTGTGTGTGTGTGTGTCTGTGTGTGTGTGTCTGTGTGTGTGTCTGTGTGTGTGTGTGTCTGTGTGTGTGTGTCTGTGTGTGTGTGTGTGTGTGCAGGGAATGGATGAGTCAGGCATTGGCAGGGCACCGGTTCACTGCAAATCAATTTTCACCTGGCTGCAGCCGGCACTGCCAGCTGGGAGGAGGAGAGGGAGCGTGCAGGGGAGGCAGGGCTGAGGGCAGAGCCTCCCTGCACCAGCCAGCCCTCAGGAATGGGCTGCAGCCTGCATGGGGAGGCAGGAAAGGGGAACAGCCAGAGATGAGGAGGGAGAGAGCGAAGAGAGGTGCTGGCAGGAATCCCCAGCCACGGAGCTGCAGGAGAAAAGCATGGTCAGGAACAAGTGCTCCTTACTGCATCATGTCAGGGTGACATCCCATGGGAGAGGCAGCAAAGGTGCCCAAAATGTGCCCTCTCTGGAGGACTTGGCTGGTGGGTGACAGCTGAGATTGCGTGACGTCCCCCAGGAGCCCTCAGGTGGCCCCAGAGATGTCACTGAGTGAGGGTACTGCCCCTGGAGGGGCTGTGGGACACCCATGTCCAATGTCACTGAGTGGCACCAATGTCACTGAGTGAGGGTACTGCCCCTGGAGGGGCTGTGGGACACCCATGTCCAATGTCACTGAGTGGCACCAATGTCACTGAGTGAGGGTACTGCCCCAGGAGGGGCTGTGGGACACCCACCTGCTGCACAGCATCTCCATGGAAGCACCTTCTCATCCCATGGCATTGGCATCTGTGGGACACCGGGGGTGTGTGGGCAAGCAGGGGGTGAGAGGTGCTGCCAGGGGCAGGATACACCTGCAGCCTTCCCCTCCCTTTCCCCTGCAGTGGTACCCAAACCCTGAGCCTTGCTCCTGAGCACAAAGCCACCCCTTTTGGGAAAGCAGCAAAGGCTGCAGTGGGGTGGCACAGCCCATAGGACACGTGGGACACATAGGGCAAGGCCAGCTGGGGCCCAGGAGCATGGAAAGAAGGATCAATCACCCTGACTTCAGGATTCAGGTGCTCTTGGGATGAGGACGGGCTCTTGGCATCTGCCTCCCGCCATGAATGCGGACCCCATCCTGCTCTGGCTGCAGGGGCAGTTCTGCCCCAGAAGTGTCTCCAGGTTGTTTTGGGAATGGTTTCCCCTGCTGCTGCCCTGGGAGCTGTGACAGGGGTGGGTGCAGGGCTGGCTGTGGGGTCACAGCAGCAGGGATGAGGTCCCCAGCTCTTGGCAGACAGGAGCTGCTGCAGGGCAGTGGTGGCAGGGCATCCTTGTGCTGTGTGGGGAGACAGCCCCCAGAACCCTGCCCTGTCCCAGGCTGTGCTGAGGCCAGGGTGGACACCAGGCTGCTCTGGGTGTGACCCTTCACTGCCTCAGACCCATCGGGCTGAGGTGCCCTCGCTGAGCAATTCCAAGGCACAACAAGGCACTCTGTGAGTGTTTTCTTCCCCTCTAGCAAGTTTTGCTGGGGACCCCAGCGAGTGTGGGGGTCATAAATCCAAGAAATGAGATTTTTGTTTTTCATTAGCTGCTAAATTTAGAACAAGATGATCAAAAAGGCCCCTGTGGGCACCAGCCGAGAACCGTCGGGAGGGTCTCACCCTCCCCTTGGCAAAGACACCTCAGGACACTGCAATGTTGGCCTGGCAGGATGTGTTTGGGAACTGCAGGGGTAGAACACTTGTGAGGAGTGTGAGCAGAGTCCTGGGCAGTGTCTGTGCCCACAGCAGCCCTGAGCTGCTCCCTGGGCTGCCGGGTTTGGATCAGCCAGGCACGATGCAATAAACAGCTCTGGCAATCCCTGACAGCGCCGCACAGATAACAGTGACCTTTTCTTCTGCAATTATCTCTTCTCATAAAAACTGCATGCTGACTTTAATAAAACAGAGAAGGGAACTGATGGTTTCATATATGCTGCCATCCAGGAGCCTGATCTGTGCCTGCAGACCCGGGGAGAGCTGGGACCCTCTGGGCACTGGGGGAGGCGATGCTGCCCCAGCCCTGCTGTGCTGGGTGAGGCCGTGCTGCTTTCCCATCCCTCCTGCTCCTCTGGGTGTGGGGAGATGGGAGCTGGGCTGCTGCTTACAGCAGCCTCCACACACAGCAGAAACATCTTTTGTTTCAATCCAAGGTGTGGTTTGGCCATCCCTTGATGCCAGCAGCAGGGAATTCAGCTGGGATAAGAGCCCGAGATGCTTTAATGGCATTGTCAGCAGGTCTGCTCAGAGAGGCGAGGAAATGGGAAGGAATTCCCGGGATGTCTGTGTGCCTGCCCTGACTCCCAGCACGCCACGTTCGTGTTGTGGTTCCCAGCCTGTGCCCCGGGTGAAGACGGGGTGTTGGATCCCTCCCCAGGGTGTTGGATCCCTCTCTGTGGTGTTGGATCCCTCCCGGGGTGTTGGATGCCTCTCCAGGGTGTTGGATCCCTCCCGGGGTGTTGGATCCCTCTCTGTGGTGTTGGATCCCTCCCGGGGTGTTGAATCTCTCACGAGGTGTTGGATCCCTCCCGGGGTGTTGGATGCCTCTCCAGGGTGTTGGATCCCTCCCGGGGTGTTGGATGCCTCCATGGGGTGTTGGATCCCTCTCTGTGGTGTTGGATCCCTCCCGGGGTGTTGGATCCCTCCCTGGGGTGTTGGATCCCTCTCCAGGGTGTTGGATCCCTCCCTGGGGTGTTGGATCCCTCTCCAGGGTGTTGGATCCCTCTCTGTGGTGTCAGATCCCTCCCTGGGGTGTTGGATCTCTCCCTGGGATGCCCAGCCCATCTGCTGCCATGGAGGCTGTAGAGCTGTCCTGCAGAGCTGACAAACACTGAGCTGGGGATCTCCATGAGCCCTGGCTGTAAAGTGAAGGGGCAGAATCAGCACTGGGTCACTCAGGAATTCTGGGGCACCCTAAAGCAGCACCCCCAGGCAGGGATGGATGCTGCCGGGAGGGGAAGCCGCCTCTTGCCAGCCGCGAGCTGCTTGAGGAGGATTTGTGGCCAAACTGGTGCCTATTAAAGGATGAGACAGCCCTGGGTCAGAGAGAAGGAGCAGAAGAAGGGGCCGGGCTGCGGGACGGACAATCCCCAATGTGGCTGCTGCTGCCCCTTGCTCTAACCGAGGGAGCAGCTCTAACCCACAGCGTGTCCTGCTCGTCCCCTGATCTCAGACCGTGCTGTAACTGAGCCTGAGACCTCTGCCCAGTGAGTGGGCTCCCAGACACACTGGCTAATTCTGGGTTGCACTGAGCGAGATCTGGGTTGGATATTAGGAACAATTTTTTCACCACGAGGGTGATCAAGCACTGAACAGGCTGCCCAGGGCAGCAGTGGGGTCACTAGCCCTGAGTGGATGTGGCACTTGGGGACGTGGTTTAGTGGTGATCATGGCACTGCTGGGGGAATAGTTGAACATGATGACCCTCAAGGGCTTTTTGAGCCTTCCATGACCCTGTGATCACTTGTGCAGCCAACAGCCTTCTCTTCCTTTCTCTCCCTGCCTGTCTGGTCACACATTGGCTGTGACCATCTGTGCAGGGGACATCGGGGCCCTGTCCATGGCCAGCAGTGCTGTGCATTACGGTGACACCTGCACCAGGGCTTCCCCAAAACAGCCACGACCTTCTCCTGGAGAACAGGTGACACCTGCACCAGGGCTTCCCCAAAACAGCCACGACCTTCTCCTGGACAACAGGTGACATCTGCACCAGGGCTTCCCCAAAACAGCCATGACCTTGTCCAAGGAGCGGGTGACATCTGCACCAGGGCTTCCCCAAAACAGCCATGACCTTGTCCAAGAAGGGGGTGACATCTGCACCAGGGCTTCCCCAAAACAGCCACGACCTTCTCCTGGAGAACAGGCGACATCTGCACCAGGGCTTCCCCAAAGCAGCCATGACCTTGTCCAGGGAAGGGGCAGCAGAGCCAACCTCTGGGGCCGGAGGAGCCCCACGCTGCTGGATGTGCACTTATGGCTGGAGATCGCTGGCAATTATGATAATGGCTGGGATATCCAAAGCTGACATCTTCCTCCAGGATGATGAATATGCTGTCTGAGCCCTGTTCATTTTTAATTCCAAACTTCAACGCCGGCTAATCCCAGGCTCGGGGTGCTCAATGCTAATGAGCGGCGCGGTGCCTGACTCCCATACTTAACAGCAAAGCAACTCCCAGGATCAAGGGGGTTAAGTATTGAAATTGTCTCATACATTAAATAATTAGTAGACAAACAGACTGACTTCTCAAGCCATCACCAGCCCCATCTGTTCTCTGTGTGTTTGCTTCCTCTCTTTGCTTGATCAGATAATTGGGAAGGGCTTCACCGAGAGGCACTCGCCTTGGTTTGGGCCTTTGTGGTGTGTCAGGAGGGGAAAGGTGGTGCTGAGGCTCTGGCTGAGGCTGGCTGTGAAGCTGGAGTCACACTGCAGGTGGGTGGTACCAGGGATGGCTGGTGTGGGCTCTTGGGGGCTGAGGTAAATGATGCAAGGGATGTGGCTGGGCTCAGTCTGAGTCCTGCTGAAAGGAGGAGTGAGCCCAAAACCTGTGCATGGGGGTGTGTGGAGGGAGACAGCGAGGCCAGAAACAAGGAGAAATCATCACAGAATCATGGAATATCCTGAGCTGGAAGGGACACACAAGGATCATTGAAATCCAGCTCCTGGCCCTGCCCAGACACCCCAGCAATCCCCCTGTGCATCCCTGGTGTCCAAAGGCTCCTGGAGCTCTGGCAGCCTCGGGGCCGTGCCCATTCCCTGGGCAGCCTGGGCAGTGCCAGCACCCTCTGGGGAGAGAAACTTCTCCCAAAATCCAGCCTGGCCCTGCCCTGGCCCATCCCCAGCCATTCCCTGGGTGCTGTCCCTGTCCCAGAAGCAGAGCTCAGTGCCTGATGTGCTTCAGCCCAGCGTGCACTGAAACTGTGAAACACAAACTCTTTGGCCCACCCAGAGGGGAAGGCTCCAAAACCTCATTTACTGCACTGAAATGTTTTTGTAAATGTTTCAAATGAGTGTTTGAAAGCTTTTATTCTTTTATTTCCTTTTCAGTGCTAATGCTCGAAGGTTTCCTGTAATTGCTTCCCTGTTTTTACTGCTCTGTGGCTTTTGTGAAATATTTTTGTTTTAACTACAATATTGATTTAGATACAATGCTAAGAAGACCCCTGAAAAAAGGTAAATGAAAAGCAATTACTAGAGAGTGCTTTAATGGAAAGGAGCCTCACGTGGGGAATCAGCCCAGACCTCAGCAGTTATTATTATTTATAGGGCCCTGGGAAGGAGCACTTGGCTGGGCTGGCACGGAGAGTTATGGATGGGCAAGGCTGGTTCCATCAATAACACAGCCAGGCCTGCCCTGGTCACCCAGCTCTGCCCAGGATGGAGAAGGGTGTCCATCCTTCTCCTCCTCCTCCTCCTCCTGGAGCGGCACTCCCAGCTAAACCAGCCCAAGGCCTTGCTGAAGGCTTTGGCAGAGCATGGAGGGTGCCAGCCCCTGGGGGGCCAGGAAAGGCCTCTGAGGGCAGAGCCCCAGGTCAGCCCTGCCCAAGGGGATTTGAGCATGAAGCTCAAATCCAGGCTGCTTTTGTGGTGTGCTCTGGTTTGGGTTTTTATCTGAAAGGCTCTCCCAGCAGGCTGTTACCATGACAGATCCCCATTCAGCTGGAATGTTGTGAGGCTGATGTGGGCTGGGGAAGAAAGGCAGGCCTTGGGAGAGGAAGGGAATGCTATTTTGTCAGGGCTGTAAAAGAGCTGAATCCCAGGTGTACCATAAAGAGAAACTTGACTTTTACCTAAAACACACCAGACATATTGCTGGAAAGCCTCGATTAAGGATTTTAAAAGGTGAAAACCTTTCATCCAATTGACTCCTGAGGAAGTTCCTTGACACTGAGTAGATAAATAGAGGCTTTTGCCCTTAGCTGTTCTAGCATGAAAGGGGAGTCTCAGGAATGCTCACCAGATTAATGAGACAGAGGACTCATAAATATGTCAGAAAAACACAATAGTTGGAGATGAAATAGATGTCTCCTTGGGATGCACATTCATATTCACGAGGCTGGGGGCTTTGCCAGGGGCCAGCATTCCCAGGGAGGCTGAGGCCTGGCCAGCTGTGCCAGGCAGGGTGCCAGGCTCAGGAAGGAGCTCAAGGCTCCACCTCAGCCTGGCCAGGGAGGCACAGGAGGGGCCATGGCCTCAGGGACACGGGGGAGTGGTGGGCTTGGCAGTGCTGGGTTCATGCCTGGACTTGGTTATCCTAAAGTTCTTTCCTAACCTGAAGGATTCCAGGTTCCATGGCCTTTGCTGTCCCTCCAGGATGGCAGGGCTCAGCTGCGCCACATTTCCAGGGTGCTGTGCAGCTGGATTTCATGTCTGTTGTAAAAATCCCCTCTGTGGGGTGTGTAGATTGGGATGTTCAGAGTTTGTGTCCAGGCTGCAGAAGGAGGAGCAGCAGCTCCCTTGGTGTGTTCCCAAACCCCAGAGTGGGCAGCAGCCCCCGCTGTGGGGTCAGGCCTCCTGCACAGACACCTCTTGCAGGAGATGTCCCAGAGGCTGGAAAACGGATCTGCAGCTGCTCCTGCACTGCCCCGGCATTTCTGCAGAGCCTGGCAGGGCTGTGGCGTGGCCTGCTTGGAACTGGGGGTGCTGGAGAGGCGTGGGGTGAAGGGGCGGCAGGGCAGAGTGACAGAGAGCCCTCCTGCTTGATCAGGGAACACTCACCGAGAGGCTGCTTTCCTGGGCAAACAGAGCTCTGCTCCCCGGGCTCTGCCCCTCACAGGAAAACCCTGCTGTGGGTGGCTGATCCCGCAGGGACAACTCCCCTGGGGGTCTCCTGGGAGCTCTTGAGAAACATTTGGCCCAGGGGCTGGGAGCTCTGTGTGTTCAGGCTGGGAAGGGAGGTGAGGAGCTGCTCTGGCCTGCACTGCCATCCCTGCTTTGGGCAGCCCCACACTGCACAGCCATCCCTCCTGTGGCTGTTCCCAGCCCCACACTGCACAGCCATCCCTCCTGTGGCTGTTCCCAGCCCCACACTGCACAGCCATCCCTCCTGTGGCTGTTCCCAGCCCCACACTGCACAGCCATCCCTCCTGTGGCTGCCCCCAGCCCCACACTGCACAGCCATCCCTCCTTTGGGCAGCCCCCAGCCCCACATTGCACAGCCATCCCTCCTGTGGCAGCCCCCAGCCCCACATTGCACTGCCATCCCTCCTTTGGGCAGCCCCCAGCCCCACATTGCACAGCCATCCCTCCTGTGGCAGCCCCCAGCCCCACATTGCACTGCCATCCCTCCTTTGGGCAGCCCCCAGCCCCACATTGCACTGCCATCCCTCCTGTGGCTGCCCCCAGCCCCACATTCCTTGCTGCCAATGCCCATGGGCTTGTTCAGGGGCACTCCTGCCTGCTGTGTGCAGCCCCTGCTGCCTCCTCATCCCCCAGGAGCCACCCAGCAGTGGGAGCAGGGAGCAGCAGCAGCCTCAGAATTATTAAATCAGGGCTGCTGGGGGAAAATCGATCCTAGAATGCTCTGTGAGTGTGTGTGCCATGGCAGGGAAGTGGCTGGTGGACAGTGAGGCAGAGCTGGGAGTGCAGCATCCCCCACAGCCAGGGCTGCACCAGGCCCTGCCCCAGGGGTCCCACAGTGCCCAGGTGGGTTTGGAGCAGCAGGCTGAGGGTGCTGCTCGCTGCTGCCCTGAGGATTCTGAGCATCTCAGCTCCTCTCACCAGGGAGGATCATCATGGAGAGGCAGCTCTGACCTGGTGTTCACCTTCCCGCCAGCCTCTGCGTGCCCCAGGGATTTTGGGAAACTCCCTGTGGATGTCAAGTCACAGCAAAGTAAAGCAAGTGCTCCAGCAGTGGCTGTGGGGCTCTCCAGGGACAGGGGATCACTCAGAGGGGATGGGGATGAGCACCGAGCACAGGGAACAGCTGTGCCAAAGGGAGCTGGGCACAGGCTCCTGAGGGCATGGGGAGCTCATCCCCAGTGGAAGCAGCCCCGTGTGTGGGTGTTTAATAGGACTGGTGCCTGGAGTGGCACTGCATTAATCACCATGGGAACACGGAGCAGTAAACAGTCTGAAATCATCCCGGAAAATATCACTGCCAGCCCTCACATCAGCCTGAGGTGGATTAACAGCCGAGCTGGCAGTGACTCAGAGCAGCACAAAGCACAGCCAGGGGCACCTCAGAGCTCCCCCAAAGGGCAGCCCCAGTGTGGCACTCGGGGATGGAACCCAGAGAACCCAAACCAGGGATTGCTGGGGTCATCCCACACGGGCATCCCCTGCCCACGGGCAGCCTGGGCACGGCTGGAAATGCCCAGGGCAGAGCCTTGGGGCTGGGACAGGAGCTGCCACGGAGCTGCTCTGTGGCCTTGTCCCCCCCAGTGCCACTCATCATCACTTGGCCTCTCTGGCTAAGCAATTTCCACAGGAATGTTGGTCCTTCCCAGCACAGGGCTGAACTGGCAGCTCTGGGGAGGGAGTTCAGGCCATGGCAGGGCTTCTCCAGCCTCTGCACCCACCAGCAGCCACCAAGGCCTGCACTGTAACACCTCCCTTGGCACGCCTGGGTGTCACCCTCAGCACAGCTGGTGACAGCCACCGTGTGCTGCTCTCCCAGCCTTGGCCCTGCAGGTCAGGCCCTCCCTGGCACAGCTCCTGAGGGACCCTGAGCCTCCTGTCCCCAGCCCCTGGCAGGGCCAGCAGCAGCTGGGGCACACAGGGAGTGCTGCTGGGCCCCAGAGCCACCTCCCCAAGGTGCCAGCCTTGGCAGAAAGCTCAGCACCGGCTCAGGGGCTTTTGGGCTGTCCTGGCAGCTTCACCAAGGAGGTGCCTCTTTTCCCACCCTTCAAACACCTCTGCCTGAGGCCAACACCCACCCTGGTGCCTACATGGAGCTCACACCCCAGAACTTCTGGCAAAGAGGAGATGCTGGGGTTGGCAGGGAGGTACCAGGCATGGGGAGCTCAGAGTGGGGTGGGAGATCGTAAATCTCATTTCCTACCTAATAAAGGTACCAAAAGGGAATCCCTCCCTTCCAGGTTCATCTGCCTGGCACCTGAGCTCTCTCTCAGCCCCACCTGGGCTCTGTGGCAGCTATTTGGGGTCTCAGGGCTGCCTGGGCATGCAGGGCTGGGTGCTGCAGAGCTGCCCCTTGAGCTGGACCAGGAGCATTTTGCTTTTCCTGCTCCATTTAATCCCTCCTGGTCCAATAGTTGCACGTGCTGGTTTGTCTGGCTCCATCCTGCTGTGCTCTCTGCCTCTGTGGCCTGGAAGGTGTTGTACAAACATTTGCAATGCAGTCCTGATCCCCGTGCAGCACTTGTGCTTTGGGATGGCAGAGGGCTGGGAGCTCTCCTGTGCTTTAGGATCTTTCCAGACCAGTTGCAGTGTGGGGGCAGGGGGGCACCTGCTGCCCCCTCCCACGGGTGATGTTCACCCCAAACGAGGGAGGGCAGCTCCCACAAGGTGCTGGCAGCTGCTGCCACCCTGCTGGGCCCGTCCTGATGTCAGCCTGTGTTAGTCATCGTCATGGAAACGAGGAGCTGGTGGTGAACAGCACAAACCAGCCCCAAAACGCAGCAGCACAGGCTGCCTGCAGAGACGTGACTCAGGGGCAGGGCAGGCCTACCTGGAAAACAGCCCAGCAGCTTCCTGGAAGTGCCAAGGGACAGGCAAGGGAAAACAGAGAGCTCAGTGGTCACAACAGCTCCCCTGGGCATGGGCTGGGAGTCACCAGTGAGCCCCAACACCACATCATCAATCCAGTGAGCCCCAACACCAGATCATCAATCCAGGGAGCCCCAACACCACATCATCAATCCAGGGAGCCCCAACACCAGATCATCAATCCAGGGAGCCCCAACACCACATCAGTGCTCCAGTGAGCCCCAACACCACATCAACCATTCAGTGAGCCCCAACACTACATCACTGCTCCAGGGAGCCCCAACACCAGATCATCAATCCAGTGAGCCCCAACACCACATCATCAATCCAGGGAGCCCCAACACCACATCACCATCCAGTGAGCCCCAACACCACATCATCCATTCAGTGAGCCCCAACACCAGATCATCAATCCAGTGAGCCCCAACACCACATCATCAATCCAGGGAGCCCCAACACCACATCACCATCCAGTGAGCCCCAACACCACATCATCCATTCAGTGAGCCCCAACACCAGATCATCAATCCAGTGAGCCCCAACACCACATCATCAATCCAGGGAGCCCCAACACCACATCACCCCTCCTGTGAGCCCCAATACCACATCATCAATCCAGGGAGCCCCAACACCACATCAGTGCTCCAATGGAGCCCCAACACCACATCATCCATTCAGTGAGCCCCAACACCACATCAGTGCTCCAGGGAGCCCCAACACCACATCGCTGCTCCAGGGAGCCCCAACACCACATTAGTGCTCCCCACAGGGTCCAGCCCAGCGTGGTGACCACAGAAGGGACCCAGAGCCAGCTTTAGCCCAGCTGAGCAGCACAGAAAGCAGCAAAGGAGGCCCTGCATGGGCTGTGCTGCACTGTCACTCCAGAGCTGCATTCCCAGAGGGATGTGCCCAGGTCCCTGCAGCCACCACCGGCCCCAGGAGCCTGCTGGGCCACCAGCCAACCTCAGAGCCTCAGCAGAGGGGCAAACCCAGCCTCTCTGGGTCATCTGCAGCCCCTGGGAGGTGAAAGCCCACAAAAGGTCCTTCAGGGGCAGAGGGACACATGGTCAGCGAGTGCAGGGACAGCAATGCCTGTCCCCATCGGGGTGCCAGGGGTGGCTGGGGAGCATTGCCTGGACCAGGCTCACAGGGAGGCAGTGCCTGACAGAAACTGAGTTTTGGCTTTGAGTTGTTTTGCCTTGATTTTGCAAGTGGAGATGGAGTGAGGGAAACACTGAACAGCTCTGCCAGGGCAGGAGGGCCCATGGGGATGGTGTCAGCCTCACCTCCATCAGGGGTTCACACCCTGTCTTGTTTTCAACATTTTAGAAACCTCCTGGTTTCCTGATGCCTTCTACAGCATTTTGGGGTGGAAAGGAAGGACATCCTCCCTGACAGGAACCCTGTTGTGTACCACAGCCAGGAGCTGTTGGTGTCTGCATCAAGTCCAAGGAAATGTTTCTTTCAGAAAGCCTTTTTCCACATCAGTTTTTAGTCTTTGTTTTTTCATTAGAGACCCAAATCTCCTGCTTGTCCTCCTTAACTTTTGCTGAGTTTCTTTGTGTTGTCATTTCAGAGGCAGTTCCAAGGTTAAAGCAAACTCCTCACGCTGCAGTGACTGCAGCTCTCCAGGGGAAGGTTAAAGGATGCAAATTGTTGACAGAGGGCTTTTCAATTTAGCGTGCAAAGACCTGATGGTTGAAAGGTGAAGTTAGACAAATCCAGGGGAACAGGACGGGTGATCAGCAATTGGAGCCGTTTGCCAGGGCTCCTGATGGATTCCCCTTCACCTGTGATTTTAAAATGGAGATTGGGTGCTTTTCTAAATGATGTGGTCACATTCAGAAAGCATTAATTTGGAGAAACGCTTCAGAGGAGCTTGGGCTGGTCCTACCCATGAAGCCAAGCACCCCGAATCCTTCCTGGGCTTTTCCACATCTCCTGTGGTGGCCAGAAGGGACCCAGACCACTTCAGCCCCACTCTGACTCCCACTGCCTTGGCCCAGGGTGCTGTCACCACAGTGAGACAACCACAGAGCCACCCCTGCCACTGCCTCTCACAGCTCCATCCATCCTGCCTCTCACAGCTCCATCCTGCCTCTCACAGCTCCATCCTGCCTCTCACAGCTCCATCCTGCCTCTCACAGCCCCTCCTGCCTCTCACAGCTCCATCCTGCCTCTCCCAGCTCCATCCTGCCTCTCACAGCCCCTCCTGCCTCTCCCAGCTCCATCCTGCCTCTCCCAGCTCCATCCTGCCTCTCACAGCTCCATCCTGCCTCTCACAGCTCCCTGCTGCCCCTCTGGTGCCCATTGTTGCCAAAGCCTCTGGCAAAGCCAGCCCTGCTGGGCAAGAGGAGAATTTTGGACCCTGTCCTGCTCACCAGCAGAGTCTGACCTGTGCCTGCCCCCAGCAGCTTCTCCAGCTCCCAGTCATGGGTGGCAGCTCTGCCCTTGTCCCCCTCCTGCTCTGACCCTGCTGCCCCCTCAGTGGCACTGCCAGCAGCCAGCCCAGCTGTCCCTGGGGTGTTGCTGGGTGGGAGCTCAGTGCAGAGCGTGTGGCCAGCAGCCAGCCCAGCCTCCCTGCTCTCCACTCGGAGCTCACACAGGACCAGGGGAGTGTTCAGGGTTTTTACGTGGTTTTTATTGCTCAGTGTTTGCAGTGCAGTCTCTGGAATGCCAGTCCCCTTGCCTGCTCTGAAGCTCAGATGTGCCTCCTGGGCTCATTTAAACTGTTTGCCTTGCTCTTTCACTGCGTTTCTGTTTCTGCTGGAATTCAGTGCCCGGCTGGCAGAGCTTGCACGAAGCACCCAGGCTCCATCCCTCCAGCAGGGCCTGCCCTGCTGCCCCCAGCTCCTCCTGCCAGGGGGGAATGTGCTCCTCCTGCTGCTTCTTCATTTCTGGTTTTGTCCTTTCTACCTGCCTGATGGTGTCTCTGGGTTCTCAGCCCTAGTGAGCACTGGTTCTCCATGCCTGAATATCAGTGGGGCAACCAGCATTACTATTAACTGTAGTTATTAATCAGCAATAATTGCAATCATCTGTGCCTTGGGCACAGCATGGGCACCCTCTCCCAGCACTTCAGCCTCTCCTGCAGGTGTGTCCCAGCTGAGCACTGACAAATGATCCCACGTGAAATGCAACAGCCAGGGAGTGAGGGTGTCTCTCTATTTCTTCATTCTCTTGGATTTTATTTAATGTAAAGCTGTGTCTTTCCTGATGCTCAAACCAACCACTGTGCCCACTTCTTGGGCATTCAGATCCAAGAGATCTGAGATCCTTGTTTAGTGCTGTGTGCATGGAAATAAAATATGAATGTCTCTTGTTTAATGGTCTAAAAGTCTTTCTTGCTCTGCAAAAACCCAGCATCCCCAAATCCATTTTCATTTATAACATTATGAGTAATTCTACTGGCAGCAGCTTTTCCTTGCCATATATATTTATTAGAGGGAGAAATTCCCCATCCTGAAATGATGTTCTTGCTTGGATCAAATAGCTTTTGAACTCCAGCTCTGTGTTTAACCCTTTTGTTGCTTTCCATGTGTTGTTTTATCCCATACCAAGCAGGGCAGAGTCTTCCACTCAGAGGAGAGGACACCTGGAATCATAAAACAGCCTCAGCAGTGCTCAGAAAACAAAATTGGAGCAGTTTTAGAAAAAGCTGTGCCATTTTTTCAGGATTAGGAGCCCACAGGAACCAACATCCTTCTCCCCAAAGAGCAGAGATCTGCCTGTGCCCAGCTGATGGCCATCAGGTTGTCATTTGGGCATTGTCATGAGCCCACAGATACTCTGGGCTCAGCTGGGGACACAGGTGGGTGTCCCAGCCCAGCTGAGGGGATTCTGCAGGGCAGGTGGGAAGCATTTCTGAGCTTTCATGGACCTCAGCACGGTGGTGGTGGTGGCAGAACTGTTCACAGCTCCTTCTCCACGTGGTGAGAATTGCACAAAGGTTTAGCACCTGGTTTTATACAGAGGGGCCCCCTTGAAGGAGGGGATCCCCCCTGTTTCCTGCTAAAATATTCCTGTGGCATCAGTTCTGGGAATGTGGGAAGGAGAGGGAGAGAAGTGAGTGCTGCCCGAAGGAGGAGGGTGAGCCACAAGCAGGACAGGAGACCTCAGAAATCCTGGTGCTGCTCCTGGTGACAGGGGCAGCATCTCCTGAGGAGCAGGGGATTTGTCAGTGTGAGGGTGGAACGGCTCTCGCTTGAGTAGAACAATGGTTTATTGATGGGCTGGCAAGGTGCCTGCGGGCCTGAGCCGTGCTCTGCCGGGCAGGCAGGACCTGGCACCCCCGGCCTCTCCTTCCCACGGCCCTGGGTCCTGCACAACAGAGACACGGCCCGGGAGCTGCTCCTGCTCCTTCCTCGGCTCCCTTCTGGGGCTCAGCAGGGTTTCACTGTCCCCTGCCTGCCAGGGGCTCTCGGTGACCATCCCCACTGTGCAGCAGGACCATCTGCCTGGGCTGTTTCCTGCAGACAGGGCTCAGCTTTCCCATATTTCTCCTTCCTGTGTCCCCCACCTGAGCCCAGCTCCAGCAGAGCACTCGAAAGTCGGGTGTAAGCAGGGAGCAGTGTTCTTGAACCTGGCTGCTCTGTTCCAGCCACGTGGTTTTGGATGCTGCAGGCTGGGAAGCCCACACAGTTCTCCAAACTGCCTGGGAACTTTGCAATTTTCAAGGCTTTCTCCCTTCTCAGAGCTTCATTGCTGAAAAAAACAGCCCAGTTACTTTGTTTTGCATTTTTTTTTCATGTTCATCCTCTGTGTGTCTACCCACAGCACACCTTGAGCAAGCTGAGCATAATTAATCACAGTCTGCTTCCCCATGTTCACATGGGATTCCTAATCCATAGTAAATCCTTTGGGGAACAGATGCAATTATGAAAGAAATGCTTATTAAAAAGAATGATATGTGCCATAAAAAAGTGTCAGGACAATTGTCCTTTAGCTGTTTGTCATGTTGCCAGCTGTGATCCACACTCCTGGTGCCACATCCCAGCTGTCCCTGTCCCCTGGACGTGCTGGGTTCCCTGTGCAGCTGCACTGAGCCCTTGGATTTCAGCTGTTCCCCCTCTCTCCCGTCCTGGGGGCTCCTCTCCTGAGCTCACCCAGCAAAATCCTGTCACAGCCATGGACCTCCCGTGGCAAACGCTGTCAGGATCTCTCCTGACTGAAATGGATGACGAGCTGCTTGGAATTAATATCTTCTGCACGTGTCAATGTGACCAACCCGTGAGGGAGAAGTGTCTGACAGTGATTTGTAGGTTTGACTGACATGGCAGAGGACAGACCACAGCAACTGAGCTGCTTCCATCATTTTTTGCCTGGCAAGGAGTGAAAAAGGAGGTTACAATCTAAATCCATGTGTTGGGACCAAGATCAGCACTCCTGAGGCAGAGGAGTCTGAGGAAATGAGGACTGTGGGGTTGTGCTCTTGGATTTGGCCAGTCCTTTTTTAGGTTTAACCTTTCCCTGTAGGACTGGGAAGTGCTGCCAGACCCCCTTTGTGGAGGTTTGGAAGGAGCAGCCAGACAAGCACCGACACAGAGATCTCCAGGAGAGCTCTTTGATAGCATGGCTGGGAAGCTTTTGGCTGAGGCCAAGTGATTCATGTGCCTGGCATGGTGTCAGAAGAGAGAAAAGAAACAGAGGAGAAGGGAGATGGTTTTGCTCTGTGTTAGGAATGGCCAGCCTTGCCACAAGCTCTAGAGAACAAGGGGATCTGGGACCTACAGAAAAGCTGGGGGAGATGAGTGAATATTTCACATTGTGAGGCTGCTCGCCTGTGATTAATCATGTTTAGGATGTAAAAACCTCTGGGATCATCGAGTCCAGCCATGCCCCCAGCACTGCCAAGGCCATCACTAAACTGTGTCCCCCAGTGCCACATGCACGCAGCCTCTGAACCCCTCCAGGGCTGGGGACTCCACCACTGCCCTGGGCAGCTGTGTCAGCCTTTGGGGAAAGAATTTTTTCCTAAAATCCAAAGGTCTAGAGGTGAACCAAGTCTTTTTGTGTGCAAATCGAATCATCCAAATCTGAGGAGACAGGACAGGATCTGCAGCAGGGGCTGTGTCTGTTCAGCTCCAGCCCAGCACTCACCTTTGGGAGAGAAGGAAATTCTGCAAGAACTGAAATCCAGGTCACATTCCCAAAGCGTGAGCAGGAAGGGATGGAACCAGGCAGCTCAGGGTATGAGATGCTGTGCAATCAGCAGGGACTATGAAGGGCAATAAGGATCGGTTGCAGATAAGTAAAGCATTTTGGAAGTGGCCAAAACCAGAATTTTATCCTTGGTTAGTCAAGGAATGGGCAGAAGCCATCTGGGCTGTTACAGCTCTCCAGGAGATTGGCAGAGGCAAAGGTAAAATCTGTATTTACAGAGGGAAGAAAGGAGGAGGCTTGGAGAATTGGTATTAACATTCTAACTTGACTGTTTTAAACTCATGTCCCAGAAAAATATAATTTCTAAATTATATTTCTTAATGAAAATTAAAAAAAAAATCCTTTCCAAAAGAAAAAGCTAATCTGATTTCCCTGTGTGATGAGACTAAATATTCTGGATTGAGAAGAAGCCAGGGATGCTGGATGCCTTGGCTTTGGTAGGAATTTGCTGTGTTTCCCATGACATTCCTTTTAGCAAGGTTGGTGAGCAGGTCTCCACACAGCTGCTGTGGGAGAGGTGCAAAACATGGCTGGAAACCCGACAAGAGAAATCAATAACTGGCTGTCAAATAAAAGGATGGATTGAGTGACTTTCTGCAGGAATCCATCCTCAGTCTAATACGAGTCAGTGTTCTCCCTAACGATCCAAATGATGGAATATTCTCTGCTCAGGCTGCAGAGCTCCAGGATGGGAATTAGTGCTGCAGCTGCAGAAAAGGCGATTTCCAGCCACGCAGGAGAAAGGACAATTAAGCACTGGATTGTTTTGCCTGGGGAGGGCTCTGCAGTTTCTATCATTAGAAGTGTTTGAGAAGAGTTTGGAGAAACATCTCCTGGGATTAATGGAAGCTGACCCTACCCTGGGGCAGGGCCAACACTTGAGGTCCTTCCCAGCCCTATTTTCTGTGATTCTGCATCATTCCAAAAGCAGCATCACATCTCTAATGACTCCTAGGGGGAAGTACGAAAAACACCACAAAAATCTGGAAATATGTGATGACTTGGAAAAAAAAGCACTGCATTTTGGTTACCAAAATCTCAGTATATTAACCCAGATTTCCAAACAAGTGGCATAAATGGAGTAGCCTGTCTTCCAGGAGCTACTGGAGCTCCTGCTGGCTTCCTCCATCCACCCTGCCTTTGGAAAGCCTGGCTTGGGAAGGTCTCACTGTGGTGGAAAAGTGTTGGATTTCTAAAATAGAAATATGAACAATGGTATTTCTATGAAATGGGAATGAATTTATTTTTTCCCATCGGTTCCTCTGGCACAGACAGCTGGGCATTTGGAGTGATGGTGTTTGAAATGCAAAATGCACCTCACTGGAGAGTTGTTCCATGCAATTCATCTGCACTGTGAGCTCTTGGTCCCTCTTTTCCATGAGCAGCCCCAGCCCCAGCGGGCTCGGGCTGAGCACCAGGATGGCAGTGGCACACATTCCAATCCCCAATCCCCACTGCAGCCCTCACTGCTCAGAGCAAGATGACTTGCAAACATCCAACAGGAATGAGGAAGATGAATCGTATGCAAGGTCAGGCGCAATGCCAGCAAAGCGAGAGAGGCAGGAGCAGTTAATTGCTTTAGATTCCAACAGCCCCAAAACGTGCCCTGTGTGCAGACATCCCTTCCCCAGCACAGCACTGGACCTCACTGTCCAAGCTAGCAAATAAAACAGGCTATGGAGGTGCTTGTCGTGATTTTTAATGTCAAAATTAGATTCACGGATGCCTTATGTTCTCTGTAATTACTAGACATCACTCATCATTTTTCCCAGCTCAAGGGATACTCTGTTATTGACCTCACTGGGAAGATATAAATACATTACTGAATGGAAATATCACCATTTACTGTTGTGGAAAGGTCTACACCATAGCTCAAAGGACTCTGAAATCTTTATCTCAGTGTACCTACAGCAGAGGAGAATGCCTGATACTGTTGATCCGATGCCAAACCGCTTCTACTGAGGTCTTATCTTAAGGAGAAAAACCTATTAGAGGTTATTAAAGGAGAGCAGCAACAGCAAACCACAAACTCAGAGGAATTTACTACAGTCAGCAACTGAAAATCCAGTGCCAGGCCAGCACTGAGCTGCCAGTGATGGAGGAGCCAGAGGCCACGGTGGCCTCGCTGGTCCCAGGCTGGGGGACCACAGGTTCTCCTGGAAGCATGTCAGGGTCACAGAGAGCCACAGAGATGGAAGAATGTTCCACCCCCTGGATGTGATGAGGGCTGAGAGCAGGGGGAGGCCAGGCAGGTGTGGCCTGCGTGGTCACTGTGGTGCTGAGGGGCTCCCGTGGAGCTGTGCCTGGAGCACCGTGGCTCCATTGGGCTCTGAGGAGGGAGGAGTTGCTCCCCAGCTCGTGTTTGTCACTCAGAGCCTGTGATGGGACACTGCTGGTGCCTCCCTGCTGGTGGCAGCCCCATGGGTCTGGTGGGAGGCACAGGAGGAGCTGTGGCCTCTGAGGACCTGACAGAATGGGAGGAGGGAGGAGGGATGTGCTGGCAGGGGCTCATTTCACTCAGACTGGGGGGTTTAGGGTGTTTTAGGATGGAACCAACCACGGCTGTGCCCTCTGCCAGGGCTGTGCTCTGAGTGAGCACCTCTGGTGTGGGGAACTGTAAATTGGTTTGCCTGGGCTTAGGGCAGGGCACCTCAGGAGGAGCCCCCAGGTGTGGCAGGGCTCAGCCACATCCCAAGGGACCAGCCTGTGAGGGAGAGGAGCTCTGGGGCCAGGCTCCCTCTGCCATCCCTGCCTGCGAGGGAGAGGAGCAGGACAGCCCAGGAGAGGACTCTGGGGCCGGGGTCCATCTTCCATCCCTGCTGGACCTCGATGGATGGACCCCAGCCAAGCCTGCATCCCGTGGGGACAGGGAGCTACAAATTACAGCTTCTCTGCCTGCAAGGGCTCATTATTGCTTATTGAGCTAGGGAGGTTTCTCTGCTTTCTATTTTGGGCCAAGCTCCCCTTGTATTTATTTACAATCAGTAGAGTAGCTGGTAGCCACTGGCAGTGAAGAAAATTGCTGTGAAAAGCAGGAAATTGGCTTCTCACCTTCTGAGGGGGCTGAATCTGCCCTGAGGGAGCCAGCCCTGCAGTGTGCCCTGCACCCCCAACCCCATGGCCTGTCCTTGTCCCTGTCATCAGTTTCAGGCCTCACAGGTGTGCCTGAAGCAACTTCCAGAGCTGGCTCAGGGCAGCCTGGCAGCAAATCTGCTTCAGGTGGTCAGTGCTGCAGCTCATCCCAGAACACGTGTCAGCAGCCACAGTGTTTGCTCACACGTGTCATTGAAAGGTACCTAAAGGCTTTTAGCAGTGCAGTTATCATCAGGGATTCACTTTGGGAGGCTGGAGGAGCGGGGAGAGCCTCCCCAGAGGCCTTGAGCTGCACAGCCCCATGTTCTATGTGGTTCTGGGCTCTCCTGTGCTACCAAGCACACAGCCAGGCATTGCTGTTCCTGAAGTCATCACGGTTTCCAGGCTGGGAGATGGGAAAGCTGCTGTGAGACCTGCCAAAAACACCTGAATGGATGGGAATGGATGACTTGTCTGGCCTCTCTGTGCCAGGGGTGCTGAGCCCTCCAGCAAAGCCTGGCTCTGACAGCTCAGCGTGGCTCTGGCTGTCCCCAGTCAAACCAGTCCCTCAGAAGAGGAAAAACTGGTGAGTGCCTGTGCATCCTCCCTGCCTGGCCCTGTGTAACCACCATGTCAGTGTCTCTAAGTGGTCTAACTTATTAAAGTTCAGGCAGCAAGGGAAAGGATGACCTTTTGCATTTTGCCCAGAGCAGGCAAGGGGAATGTAATTATAATTTCATGTAATTCATCTCCTGACACTGTGTAACAGCTGAACTTCACTTGGTCAAGGCAGGGATGAGGGAAGGTCAGGAGGAGGGGAGCTGCCCAGCAGCCAGAGAGAGCCCCCAGGCAGAGCCACCCGGTCCTGCAGGGCTCAGCTGCCCCCACGAGGGTCCCCAGCCTGGCCTGGGGCAGATGGAGCTTCTCCTCCTCACAGGTGGCTGCCAGGGCTATGAGCTCAAAAGGCGAGCAGGTAAACAACTTCCCAGCCCATGGGAACATCTGCTGTGGCTGGAACATGTGCTCTGCCAGCCTCAGTCTCCCTTCCCTTCCCTTCCCTTCCCTTCCCTTCCCTTCCCTTCCCTTCCCTTCCCTTCCCTTCCCTTCCCTTCCCTTCCCTTCCCTTCCCTTCCCTTCCCTTCCCTTCCCTTCCCTTCCCTTCCCTTCCCTTCCCTTCCCTTCCCTTCCCTTCCCTTCCCTTCCCTTCCCTTCCCTTCCCTTCCCTTCCCTTCCCTTCCCTTCCCTTCCCTTCCCTTCCCATTTTTTGGATTGTGCTTTTGGGATCACACCATCCCCAAACCTTTCTCTGGCACTGGGGACAGGTGAGGGGCTGTGCCCCTCCAAATCCCAGAGCTGAGGATGGAGCAAACCATCCAAACCCAACCCTTTATTTAAGGGTTTTACTCTTAAATAAATAAAGCTTTTCTCCTGTCCAAATGTGCTGTACCTGAAACCCACCCAGTGCCAGCCCCCTGTTAATTAGTTCCTTGTTAATTTGCTCTGCTGGCCCTGGGCTGGAGCACTTCCCTGAGGTCCATAGGGGATGGAGGATGGACCAGCAGACTCACAGCCCCTCAGGGTGGGCACCACAGCCCTCTGTGCCCACCGTGCATGGTCAGGACTGGCAGGGGGTGTCTGCAGGGCGCTTTATTAGCAGAGCAGGCACCGTGTTTGCAGAAACAACATTACACCTATTTAAAAGCTGGTGCCACCTGAAATCTATTTCTCATCCCTGACTGATTAAATTCTGCTAGCTGGAGATTTTATCCCAGGGAAATCCTCCAAGAAGCTCTAATAGCAGAGTCAATCTTTGTAACATCGGGCACAATAAAACAAGAGTCCTCGTTTTGCCGGAGGTTTTATCTGCGGGTGCGTGGCTCCCTGGGCCTGCAGCCCCATTACCAGCCCTGCACCCAACAGCATTCATTAAATATTTATTTAAGAGGTTTTCATTCCTGAGTGGCGAAATAGAAGCCAGCAATCATTAAATGGGTTTGTTAAGATAAACAGTTTGGCGGAGAGAGCACAGTGCTGCCTAGCCCAGGGCACTGGGCACTGGGATGCGAGGGCTGGGGCAGGTTGCTCTTTGCTTCTCTGCTGCTCCAGGGGAGATCCCAAGGCAGCACTGGATAAATTAACCATGAGGTTTAATTACTGGATGGATGTGGGTGATGCAGAGCCCAAAGGAGCTGTGACATGGGCACCTGGCACCCAGCACTTGCAGTCTGACAGCCATGGTGTGCCAGGGCTGTTGGCCGTGGGAGAAAGCAGCAGGGATACTGGTTAGGGAGTTTTTGTCATCAAATCTGTGGCACTCTGGACTCTCAAAGCCCATTAAAATCCCCCAGCTACCACAACAGAAATCCCTCCATCAGCATCAGGCTGCTTGGGCAGCACTGCTCCCCACAAAGGCTCCAGCAGTGAAAATAATCTCATCAGTATCAGCCTCCAGCTCGTCTCCCACCTCACCCCGTGTGCCTCCTGCAGGTCTGTCTCAACGGTCATCCTAAAGCTCTCAGTAAATGTCTTTTTCATATTAAAATTGACCCTGACCTCAGCTTGATGAGAGATTTGTCAGCATTTCCCACCCTGTGCATGCTCTGGGGTTGCCTTCCTGATGGCAGAGCAGAACACTCCCTTTATGAGCTCTCCAATCCCTGCAATAAAAGGTGTTTCATGTCTTCACCACCACTTTGGAAAGACCCTTCTGCTTTCCAAAGGAAGGCTGCTCTCCTCCAGCTGTCCTGTCCCCAGCAGGCTGGGTGGATGAAATGGGCTGTGCCACAGCACTGGGGTTTGGCAGCTTTGGTGCTGTTGAGGGAATTTGGTTTGCAGCAGGAGGCTGGGAAGTGGGCACCCCATCCTTTCTGCTTAGACACACCCCAGTCTTACGGACCCATGGAAAAGCTCTTGGGGTAGGGACACCAGAGCCAGCCCCAGGCTGCTCCTATACCCTGAGCCCTTTGAAATGCAGAGCCAGAAATTCATTTTCTCATCTTGCTGCTGAGCTGATTTGCCTTTCCAAATCTATCCCAACATTTATGGTTTTTATCAGGAATTTCTCTTCATTTGAGCACGTTAAAGGTGAGAGCACAGCAATTGAAACAACGCCCCCCTCCCACCCATGGATGGATATTCTACTCACCCTGTTATTTTGTAGCATTAAAAAAGAAAGCGTCTGAGCTGTTTTTGAAGCACAGTTTCCTGCATGGTGGAAGGGAAGGGGTTCTTTAGGTGGATGCAATTTAATTGTGCCACAAAGCACCGAGGAGCCGAGCTGATATCCCCAGGCTCACTGCAGGACATGGGGCACACCGGCCCCTTTAGCACCCTACAAACTGCTCTGCCCTGCTTGGAGCTCTCCAATCCTGTCCTTGCTGCATTTTAGAAAACAGTTTGCCAATTCCCCTTGATCTGTATCAAGCTGAGAGCTCTGTGTCCCACAGAGATGATCTGGGTCCCTGCAGGTGTTTGATCCCAGCCGTGGCCACCGCGGCCACGGCAATTTGGGGGCTGGGTTCTGTGCAGGTGGGACTTTGCAGCCCCTGCAGAGCTGACCCAAATGTCTCTGTGCTGCAGGAGCCAGCCCCCTCATCCCAGCAAATCCCATTCTCTGCCCATGAACACCCCAAAGCCCACTTAGCCTCCAGCAGGACTGGCATGAGGGATGAGCCTGCTGGAATCAAAGGGCACTTTGAATGCCACAGAGCATTTACATTCAAAAGTCTCCAAAAGGTTTGGGATTTATCTCCATGCTGGGAGGGAGCCTTATTAGTGGCTTTTGGGTACACTGCTCCTGAATAATGAGGACAATCCTGTCTCGGGAAGATAAATCCCAAAATAATGATGCCATTGTCTTTCCTTATTATAACTCCCCGTCAGCCCCTCATTTAACTGCAGGTTTACCCAAAGACGGTGACTGGCTGGTTTAGCACAGGAAGATAAAACAATGCTTTTTAATTGCCACCAGTCTAAAATTAGCCCCTTCTTTGGCTAATGAGCCACAGCGCAGCCCTTTGGGGAGCACAGTCTGAGCAAGGCCAGCTCCAGCTGCTCATCCTCATGGCTGTGCTGGATCTGCTTCTCCACATCCTGCAGGACATCACCTGACCCTCCAGAGCAGTGCATGCTCTGCTCCAATCTCTCCTCCACCTGCCTGCTTTGCACAGGAACAGGAATATTGGGGAAAGGTTTCTTCAGCTTTGCAGTCTCCTACAATTACCACATGAAAGAGAGTGGCTGAGAGAAACAACCTGAGGACAGAAATACTGCCTGGAAATAAATTTGGGAGAATATATTTCTGCTGTGACAGGTATGGAGAGTGCCAGAGCTGGACTAAACAGGCAGAAGGCTCGTGGGTCATTATGAGTTCGACTCAGTTACCAGGGGAGGCAGAGGTAGACGGAGATGGATGTATTGTAAGAAGGTTTTCTGGAGATGATTTGAACAATTTCAACTCGCTGCCATGGTTGGGATCGACTTGAAAGTTTCCTAATGAATTTCTTTGTCAGGAGGAAATTGGGCTGTTGAGTAGAGGAATGTGCAGAATAGAAAAGCAGGGCTGTTTCTGTTGAAAATCCACTGATGAAAAATCCAGCTACAGCTAAAATTCCTGTACCTCTTGGTGTGGAGGCTCTGGGGGTGTCCCTGTGTCCGAGGGCAGGGTTTTGCAGGAGCTGCCCTGCTGCAGGCACAGGCAGGATGAGGTCATGGTGAGGACCTGGCAGTTCCTTACATGGAGAAGTTTGTCCTCAGGATGCAGCAGCAGCCTGGAGGCTCCTCCTGCCTCTTTCCCCCCATAATGTGACATTCTATGAATATTGTAATGAATACAGTTAAGCCCTGAAAAAAAAGAAAACTCATTTATTTATGAGGTTATTTGATTTCTTCTGAAATGCCTCATCTAGCAGCCCCCTCCATTAGAAACCCTCTGAAGCTGTGCAGGAAAAATACAAGGCTTATTATTTAAATTAATAAAGCAGCTGCAAATTTTTGCTGCGTTTTAAAACATTACTATCGAAAATATTCTTCCATGGATCATTTTCCTGTGGTTTTCTTCCTGAATATTCCTAATTATGGCTATAATTAATTTTAACGAGTCATCCACCATCAATTCCATTGTAACTTGCAAGTGTCCTGCAGCTGACTTTAAAAAAAAATTCAAAGCTTTGCCCTCCTCCAGCTGCCTCTGTAATGAAACCTGGGATTACTTAAGGAATTGGCACTTGGCCCCAGCGATGCAAAATTGCCTGGTCCTCAGTCAGAGCTGCTGCTGTCCAGCCCGTGATGGATGGCATCATTCAGAGCTTTTATAGGCCCAGCAAAAGAGGCCAATCTGTCCGAACTGATAAATCTCAATCTTCTGCAATATTTCATGGTTCTACCAGACATATGTATGGAGCCAACGTGACGTTTCGTTTTCCTGGGAAAACAGCTCCTCCAAGGCCAATGGCCAACATCAAAGTCCTTGGACAAACTCTGACCGCTGGGGAGGACAGCGGGAACGTCTGGGTGGAGGATTCAAAAGAGGCTGGGAAGGTCTGGATGGAGGAGGTGGATGGAGAAAGGTGGATCAGTGAGTGCTTTGGAGTCTCATCTCCATCTCCCATAGCACCACACCTCCCTGCAAGAAGAGTCCAGCTGCTTGTGGACACCCAAGAGTGTGGGAGCCCTCAGGGGGCACCTCAGACTGAACTTCACCACGCTGCTCTTGGGAGAGCAAGGAAAAAATTGAGCTACCAAAATAAAGAGAGAATTTCAGAGCAGGGCTGGCAGGTTGGAGAAAGAGCCAGGCCTTTCTTTAATTCCTGTGTAAGTGTATTCCTGGCATTCCTCTCCCTTGATTTCCTTTGTCTTTGTAAATCCATCCGGAGCTGAGCCACAGGGCTGGGGTTGTGGCAGCAGAATGTGGGGTGTGTTCATGCCTACTCCCACAAATCCAGACCTGGGCTATTGCCACTGGGTGGGAAAATGAATTTTCCCTGCTGGGCTGTTGCTGTGATTCTCTGTGACCTTTGATAGATCCCCCACCAGCTAAGCTGGGGCTGCCTTGAAAATTGTGAAAATACTGAATTATTTTCATCTGCTGGTGCTGCACTGCCGATTCACTGCTGTGTTTGCAGAACACCATGCACAGCCAAAACGTTCCTGCATGCTTCCAAGTGGTGTGCTGAGGTTTCTCTGCATCCCATGCCATCATCCTGGGGCCATGCTGCTCTCTCCTCTTGGGCTGTGCCTCAGGGTGCCAACAGTCCCTGAAGGCAAATACCTAGGATAGCATCAGGAAATCAGGAGTAAAAGGGGGCCCAGAGGCATAATTTCACTTTAAATGCTTGATCCCCAAGTCTTTGGTCCCTACTCATGGATGCCCATCCCGGTGGCAACGTGCCTGGCTCCCAATCCCAGGCAAGAGCGTGCCTTAGCATCCAGAGCAAGGAAAGCAGGGAGGGAGAGCTTTAGAAGCTTTCAATTGACTGCAAAGCCCGTGAGGACATGAAATACACTCTCTACATACACAGGGTTTAGTGATGATAGCACAAATCTGGGAAAAAAAGCATTTCCTCTTTACTGCAGCTTGAAAGGGTGAAATGGAGGCTGACCAGCAGCCACTGCTTTATCCTCCAATTTACTGCTCTCACTCCCAGCCTGGCCCCGAGAGCCCAGCTCCCTTTGTACCATTTTTCTATTAGTAGGTTTATTTGTGTCCAGAGTTTTGTACCTGCAGAGCCAAACCTGCCTTGGCTCCTGTCTGGGCGCTGCTCCAAGCCCCACTGAGCCTGGAGAGCTGCACGACCTGGTGGGGAGCTGCTGGATGGTGGGACCAGGAATTCTGCCAGGGTCCAGTGCCAGGAGCAGGGTGGAGCCATGGGGGCTCTGTATTGCACAGTCAGACCAGGAATAGCTTTAAGGAAAGCAAATAGATCCAGCCATGCCTTGGTTTCCCTCCCCATCCTGATTAAAATCCCCAGGAGGCATCACAGGTTGAGGAGGGGTGCAAGAGGCTCAGAGACCTCTTGCTCTGGCCTGGCCACCCATAAGGACCCTGGGGCACCTGGGACAATCCTGATTTTTACACAGCCTGTTCTTCCCAGCGGACTCTGGTGAGATTTGCTGGAGGTGCCAGATCTATCTCTAAGCATTGTTTTCCAGCTTCTGCGTGGCCTGTGGTCTTCTGCATCTTCCTCTGGCCTCATTCCCAGCCCTCCCAGACCACAGAGAATAAACCCAGTTAAAGTTGCCCTGTGCTTGGCTGAAGACATTTAATCATTGTCTGGACGTGATGGAAATATGAGCTACTCCTGTGCCAGTCAGGACACGCTCCTCTTGCACAGACGAAGATGAGCAAGGAGCCATCCGAGCATGAAATAGTTGTCAGGCTTCCAGAGGGTCACAAGATATATGGATTATGAAGCAGAGACTCCCACAGATCTCAGATTATCAAACACAAAGACTGCAGAAGATTCCTCCAACGGCAGGAGCGCTGTCCTGAATTCAGAGCTGGGCTGGAGCACCAGCCCAGGGGCTGCTGGAGTCCACGGGGCTCTGCTCCCAAGCTCTGAGTTCAGCCCAAATTCAGCTGTCCCTGCACAAAACTTCTCCATTTCAGAATCATCTCGTGCCTGTTTCTGTCTCCAGCTCAGGTTTTGGGTATGGTAGTGCTCTGGGGAGCAGAGGCCACCCAAAGGTCAGAGCACTTGGAGGACTGGAGATTGGGACGCTTTGGGAACAGGAATGAGCAGGAGTGGCAGTGACAGGTTCAGTGGGAGCCATCCTGTGGGGGTGGATCAAGTGCCTGTAGAACAAGCAGTCACCATAGCAAACCTGTTGGAGTAGGGGAATCCCTGGATGCCTGAGATCCAGGGAATGCTTCTGCTCATGGCAGGACCCTGCTGTGCCCCTGAGCCCCTTCCCAGAGCCTCCATGCCAAGGAGGAGCAAGGCCACCACAGGTGTTGGTGCTCAGAGGTGACAAGGGGATTTATCAGTGCCCTTGGCTCTGACCTGCACTGTGCAATGACCTCATCCCCCTTTCCCATAGCCTTTTCCAGGCTGTAGGAGCTGCAGCTGAGGGTCACTCCCTGTTCTCTGTCCCAGGGATGGTGGCACAGAGCACAGCCCCGGCCATGGCTCGCTGGTGTCCTTTCTCCAGGAGGAGCCACTGACACAGGCAATGCCCCTGAGAGCAGGGCATGGGCTCAGTGACCCAGGAGGTCTTTGCAGCCCAGGTCAAACCCTGAGGCTCTGCCTTCTCCAGATTGCAGGGGAACAGAGCAAAGGCTGCCTGTGAGCCAAGGAGCCAACAAAGAGCTGCAAGCACCTCTCCCTCTGTGTGTTTCTGCTGTGCTTGTACCCCTCTCTCTATCCTTCCAGCCCCCAACACTGAAGAGCTCCCCTGGTATATCCTTACAGAGCCCAACTCCACTGCTCACTAAAGGCAGGCCTGCACCACCCTCAGCTCCAGTGCTCACTAAAGCCAGGCCTGCACCAGCCTCAGCTCCAGTGCTCACTAAAGCCAGGCCTGCACCACCCTCAGCTCCAATTGCTCACTAAAGCCAGGCCTAGCAGGAGCACAGCCCTGCACCACCCTCAGCTCCAGTGCTCAGTAAAGCCAGGCCTAACAAGAGCTCAGCCCTAGCAGGAGCACAGCCCTGCACCACCCTCAGCTCCAGTGCTCACTAAAGCCAGGCCTAACCAGAGCCCAGCCCTGCACCACCCTCAGCTCCAGTGCTCAGTAAAGCCAGGCCTAGCAGGAGCACAGCCCTGCACCACCCTCAGCATGACTGCTCAGTAAAGCCAGGCCTAACAAGAGCCCAGCCCTGCACCACCCTCAGCTCAGTGCACCACTGCTCATTCTGCCTTTCACCACCACCCACCAGTTGTTCCTCCCCAAAGCCCAGGCTCAGCCCAATTGGAATTAATTGCAGGAGTCAGACGTCAGCTGCCTTTATGTAACGCTCCCGTGTAATTCCATCTCCTCGTTTCCGCTCCCCCACTAATTTATTCACTCCAGGTTTCTTTAAATCAGCCCAGCCTTTTTTTCCTTCTTTTTTTTTCCTTTCCACAAGGTCTCTTTGTAAATCGTGTTCCCAATCCAAGGACTTGGCACTCCCTAGGTAGCCAGGGTGAGTGGGAGCAAGCCCCAGAGGACTGGAGCAGCAGGGCAAGCACCTTCTCATGGGTTTTGCTGTGCTGAGGCTGCCCATGATTCCCTCCTTCCCTAATTACTTCTATTTCAGTGTTTTCTTCTACTGCTTCAGCAGAGACAGGCTAGAGTTTTAAAACATGCAGCATTAACGTATGTAATTTTTTTTTATTCTTTCCACTGACAAATTGTGAAGATTTGAAGTACGCTTATTGTTCTCCAATACAATAAGATGAAGAATTACCCTGTGCACTTATTGATCTTCAGTAGGTCCAATACTTCGAAAAACATCTCCCTGAGGAGAGGGGCTTGCCCTCTGTTTCCCGTCCCCAGCTGTGCTGAGAGGGGCTGGGATGTGCTGGGCTGGAGCCCATGGATGCAGCAGAGCTCACTGGGCCCCCAGTGAGCCACCTGAGGACCCGTGGCTCTCTCAGCACTCCTTCTCACAGAAACGACTCTTCATTTAGCTCTTGTGGTGACAGGGCTCAAATTAAGAGGCAGTTGAGCTCTCATAGTGAGAGATGTTCACAAGTCCTTCTGAGCAGGCAAAGGGGCTTGAAGAGGACCCACCACCCCAATTCCTGCAGAGCTCAGGGGATAATTACCTCAGGCTTCACACATCAGGGTTAACCCCACTCCCATGTGCCAGCAAACACCCTGAGCACAGCTAGGCAGGGACTATCCATCACCATGCTGGAAGAGTCTCAGAGTGGGCTTGGTAATACCTGCGCCCTGCAAGAAGAGCTATGGAGGTATTAGGACCGAAAAATCATCTTATTTGCTTATTGATTTCCAATAAAATCCAATAATTAGAAAAATAGCCCTGCTGACTTGTGTGTGCCATGCATACAAATGAAGGAGGTGAAATCCCTCGGGGGGTGATGGTTCTTCCACAGCAGCCCTGCCATCCCTCTGGGCTCACCGACAAGTGTCTGCAGCTGGCATTAGCCTGTGTCCCAGGGGAGAGAGCAGAGAGCATCAGTGCCAGGAGCCTGGGACACCCCTGGGGTCTGGGAAGGGCTCTGTGAGGTGGGGACTGTCACAGGCAGGAGCCAGCACCTTGCTGGGTATGGGGCACTGAGTGCCAGCAGTGACACTGCCAACCCCTGTGTGACTTCGTCCCTGCCACCACCACCCACAGCCCCAGTTTGCACCACTGGGGAGATGCTGCCATGGAAAAGCTGGTGCTGTGGCTCTGAGTGTGCTGGGCCAGGCTGGGCCTGCAGTGACAGGAGTGTCACCTCAGCCAGCGCCAGCACAGGGCCGTGGTGACGCTGCTGAGGATCAGCTGTGCCTCCTGTGCGGATAAACAAAGTATTTTTCTCTCTGCAGGTTCCTAATATAGTGCCTTCTACCCTCTGTAAATAGCACACTGGAAGAGTGGTTTGTCAAAAGCAGGTCTGGGGAATTATCTGAACTCAGCCTGTGTGATGAAAGGCTCTGAGCTGAGGGCCCCATCCTGCAGGGGGGTGGGGAGCTGGGGGACAGCAGCAGCACTCAAGTCAGAACTCATTTGCTGCCCTTTCCTGCTGTTCTGCTGCCCAGACTGAGCAAAACAGCCCCAAGGCGCTGCTGTTCCAGTGCCAGGCACAGTGAGGGCTGCTGCCCACAGCTTTGCAGGGGACTGTCAAAGTGATAGGGAGGTTTTTGCAAGTCAGCCTTTGATGTTTTGATGTTTTACCTTTGCTTCATGGAACTTTGGAACATTCTCATGCCAAACACCTGATTGTTTGCTTTTTTCTGCTTCCCAACCTCCCTGATGCCTCCTCACAGCTGCTCTGTTGCACTTCCTCTGTTGCTGCATTTGCTCCTCTTCATCTCAGCAAGAAAAGAAGCATTATTCACTGGAGTGCATTGCCCTTGCCAGGGATTTTGGGCAATTCCCAGAGCTGGCACCCCAGCACAGGGCTCGATGCAGCACGTGTTAGCCCAGGGTAGGGCAAGGCACCAGCACCTCCTGTGATGGTGGGCACCACCCTTGGCTCCAGAAACCCCCTGCCCCTCCTCTGAGACAAGGAGATAAATCCCCATGGTGAGATAACACCCAGAGGGGTTCCCATTCCATGGCTGTTGGCCATTCCCATGGTGGTTTCACATGGCAGGAGAAGGCACTTCTCACTCAGCACGTGTCACACCCAGTCCCAGCCACCTGCCCCAGCACCTCAAGGCTCTCCCTTGTCCTTGGTATTTATCAGAGGAGCAAAAACCAGGGAAGGAGCTGGGAAGGGGCTCTACCCAGTGGGCAGGCATGCTCTAGGCAGGAGCAGAGTCACTGCAGAGACAGCTCTGCACACCAGGGGAGGGAGGTTGACTCTCATGTGGGGCTGGAACCATAACTCCATCCTGCCAGGGCTGCCCCATTAGCATTCTGCACCAGCCTGGCTTTCATAAGCTGCTCTGACTCTGTAAGATAAAAAGTAATAACAGTGCCCTCCACTATTTATGAGCTGCCTTCGTGTCTCCCGGCCAAAGTCCTTCCTCCTCCCTGTGCTGAGCTCTCCAAGATGTGATGCTGGTGTTCCACAGGCACAGCACCCAGGGTTTCACCAGGCTCCAGGAAATCCATCTCCTGGCTCAGGAGCTGTATTCCAGAGATGACAGGCACTCCTTCAGCTCCTGCCCTGCCTTCCTGGATGCCCAGGGTGGCCTCATGCTCCTGGGACAATTCCCTGCACCTGGCAGGAGAAAACAAGGCAATCAGGGTCTGCCTGGGTGAGATCCCCACAAGGGCACTTGCCTTTTCCCCCATTTCAGAGCTATTAAATTGCTAAATTTTAAATTATTTTGCCTCCAAACTCTAAAATTACCACTTCAGGCAAAGCATGTGCTCATTGTTCAGGGGGGGCTGCAGGGGTGTCTCTGTTCTTTGGGGTCCTGTGGAGGTTTTTTTGGTAGCTAGGAGTCCCTGGTGTCATGGGCAAGCTTTTCTGGGGTATTTTCTTCACCTTGGAGCTGTGAAGTGTCTCCCTCTCTGTGCTCTGCCCGGATGAGGGACTCGAGCACCACTGGCCCTGCTCACCCGTGATTGTGTTGACTGTATTGACTGAATTAATTACAGCTGAGCTTCAATATTGAAATTACTCAGACCTCTGGACAGCCAAGCTGAATCAATTAGTTTATTAGTGAGAGCCACAGCCAGCTGAGCAGCAGAGGGATGCTGCACCCTGGGAAAGGAGGTAGAGCAGCTGCCCTTGCTCAGAGATCACCCCATGCTGCACGTTTAAAGCAGCCCTTGTGGGTTTGCCCTACAACAGATCATTGTTGTAGCCCTGGTTCCCCAGACCTGGTGAGTACGTGGTTTAATCTGCTGTTTGCCAGGGCTGAGCTGGCTCCTTGGGCAGCCCTTCAGGAGCACACAGCATCCCCATGTTGTGCAGGGGGTGGGAAACGTGCTGGGGGACAGGAAACTCAGAGTCTTGGTGGCTGTGACTCACATGGATTATATTTGTAAGCCCCAAATAAAGATGTGGATAACAGCAACAAAAAATTCTCACCAGCTAATACAAAGATGTAGCATTGGGGTTAAAGTATGGATATGTGCTGTTGGAATGCTTCATCAAACACCCCAGGGTTTCCATCAGGGAATGACTCTCCAACCTGTACGTGTTCATCTGGCTCACTGCAGCGTGCCCTGGCTGTGACACTGGGAATTGGCTCTTTCCAGCTCTCTCCAGCTCCAGGTGTGGCTCTGCCAGGAGGCTCCAGGTAGGATTTTGGCTCTGGCTGGTGCACAGCCCATTCCAGCTGTAAATTCCTTCACCTCTCACCATCACTGCCCTGGCTGCAGAAATAGCAGTGCTGTTGCACATCCAGGAATCCAGCTGGAGATTTCCTGGATTTTTCTGGAGAAGCACCTGGAGAAATGGCTCTGCTGGGGCATAGCTGGATCCTCACCGGTGGCAGGGGGTGGCATTGCCATAGCAATTGTCACTTGAGAAACAGAGAGGTACAGACATGCCAGAACAGCGTTGTTGTCTCTTTTTTCCTGAGTAGGTTGGCTCAGTTTGGCTTCCAGCCCTGGTGAGGAAACCCGGAGCAGAGCCCAAAAGTAGCCCCTGCTCCATGCCCCATCCTTGGCACAAGCCACCCCACAGCAGAGGGGTGGCCCATCAGGTGTCTCCTGTAGGTGTAGAAGAGGCTCAGGACCAAATGGAATGGGCTGGGACCAAGGGGATCAATCCCAAAATATAGGAAGTCCCACTGAGATCAGGGATTCAGCTCCTTTCCAAGCTCAGCCTCCTCTTTGGACTAAAAAGCTTCTTTCCTCCTCCTGAAACTTCCAGGAGCAGAAACTTCCCAACCTCCGAAGCTGTCAACGTGTCTTGCTTAAATAAAATCTTCACAGGGATGCTCTTTGGATCCTTGCAGTTTTATTTATTTAGTTGGTTTAGTTTAAGATTAATCATAAATGGCGAAAGTGCCAGAGACATACAAAAGAGGTTCTAAATAATTCTGAGTGATTGAGAGCACCGTGATTAATGGGATCTGCTGATGCCATTTGGGTGGAAGCAGCCTTCCGAAAAATAGATTTATGTTAAGTGGAAAAATACAATAATGTCATTCACAACAGGAGAAAACACACGATGGCAGAACCTGCCCTGCACAGCCGTCACACAATTCAGCCTCACAATGAACCAAACTTAACTCCTCTAAGCTTGCTGTGTCCTGATTCTCAATCCATTCATTAGATTTGATTATCTTCAGTCCTCCCCAAGTGTAATATATTCTTTCTTACAGAATTCACCATGCTTCATATCAGGCATGGTTTAATATTTCATACAGTTCATTAAGTAACATGTTCAGTTCAGCTCACAATGCCTCACTCCTAATCCCATATTCATTCCTGTGAAAGCCCCAAGAAACAGAAAAAATGGAGGGGCAGGGGGTGTGGAGAGACACAGGGGTGAAATGAGATGGTTCTGTGAATGGACCCTGGTAATTAAAGGAATTTTGCCAAAGAAGAGGGAGTGAGGACAATCCTGGGTCCCTGCCTGTGGTGTGACAGGCAGTGTGAGCCTGGGGCAGCACGGTTGGAAAAGCGTGCCTGGATTTTCCTTCATGCTCCTCACACTGAGCAGGGCTGTGATTGCTCCCTCCTGCCATGCTCCAGACATGAACCAGAGAGAGCTGCTGCTCGTCCCGTGCTCACCCCACAGATCTGATTAAAGCCATAAATCCTGCGAGTGAGCTGGGAGTGCTGACCTGACAGCCCAGCCTGCCCTGGGCTGGGGGCAGTGAGGGCTTTTCCCAGGCTCGGGGTGGGTTTAGTACCTGATTTTAGTTTGGGGTTTCCAGCTGAACCCCCTGAGGGAGCCGTAGCCCCACAGGCCGTGCCTGCCTCCATCCCCACAGCAGCCCAGCTCCTCCTCGGTGCCACCCGCGTGTCCTGCAGGGCACTGCTGCCACAGAGGGGACACGGGGAGCACAGCAAATGTCCCTGCACACTCACAGCACTGTGCTCCTCACTGTGGACCTTCTCCCACAGCACCTTCCTCCACTTCAGAGCAGAACTCTGGCAGGAGGCGGCGAGGGGAAGTAATTCACTCCACACGCAAGGAACTTGTTTAGGTAGGAAGTTAGAGCCAGCAGTGGGTGGGAATTTCTGCCCTGCTCCAGAATATGGTGAAATACTGGAAATTTCTCCAAGGGGGGTGAATCAAGTCCCTGCATCTGTAAGGGCACTCTGTCTGATGGGCCAAGGCTTCTGAGCAGAGGAGTCTATTATTCCCTCACATGATGAAAATTAATAATTTATAGGTGGACAAAGTGACTTCGCCATAATTTCTTGTTAGCTGTGATTCCTCCTCAGCAGCCAGGGGATTCCAGAAGGGATCTGAGGAAGGAATAATGGGAATGGATGAAGATGCCCCTGTGAAGGGCAGAGCAGTCAGCCCTTGTCCCACAGCCCCGTGAGTGCGTGGGCTCCGTGCTGGGAGCAGACAGTTCCCCAGCAATAAATATCCCTGGCTGCCCCTGCACACCAAGGGGAGATGTGTGTTCTACCCTGCCCTCCAGAGCTGGGAATGGCATCAGTGCTCCACAGGACTCCTCTGTCCCTGGCACAGGGACCCTGGGACTGCCTGAGCTTGGAAAGGAGGACCCTGGGGATGCTTTATCCAAAGGGAACAGCAGAGTGCCCAGCTGGGACTGTCCATCAGAGGGGTGATCAGAGGGGTGTTCTGGGGCATGGCTCTCACTCCTGCACCTCTCTTTTTCTCTCCAATGCCTGCTTTCTCTAGCTGTGCACAAGTCAAGGCAAGGAGTGTCTCATTCCTTGTGTCATGCTCAGAAGAAGGGGGAACTCTTTGGAGGCTTCCCGTTCCTGCTCCCTGGCAACCCCAGTCCTTCCTAAGGGCAGCTCCAACCTGCCAGCAGCAGATAAGCCCAATCCTGCAAAAATTCTGCTTTCAGCTGTCCCCTCATACACATGTTCATGCTCAGTCCTGTTCCTCCCCTGGCAACAGGAACCTGTGTTCCCTGATAATTCAGTGTGCTGGCACCAGCAGTGGCAATGCAGGTGCTGCTCCAGGGCTGTGACACCTGGCAGGGGACAAGGCCCCAGGTGTGGCCTCAGGGGGGATTTGTCCTCCTTAGTGCTTCTTTGCACAAATGTTCCCCCACTCTCATCCTTCTCTTTTTCTCCCCTTCTCCTCTCAGCCCCCTGCTGCCCCACCCCAAATACCAGGAGATGTTTGGTGTTGGGTCTCATCCTCCCCCTCTAGAAAGATAAATATTCCCTCAGTGTCTGGTAGACCCAAGAGTCAGGGCTGGAAGAGAGTTTTGGACTTGGGCATTTCAAACGGGGGTGATCACTTTAGCCCCAAAGTCTTTTGGTTTTTTTTTTCCTTCCAGTGCAACATTGCTGCCTCCATCACTGGGCTGGATTTCTGCCTTTTTTCCCTTTCCTCCTCCCACCAGATTTGCTTGCACAGAAGAATCACAAGAACAGAAGGTGAAGCTAGATCTTTCTCCCCTTTTTTTTAAATTTTATTTTGGCATCCATTGCCTGCTTTTTGCCAAACTGCTCCAGTTCCTCTTCCCCAGTGCCCACGCTGCCTGCCCAGCATGGGGGACACAGCAGTGCCAGGCCTGGGGGCCATCAGTTCCCTGCAAGAGGAGGGGGCGGCAGAAGCACCAAGCCCAAACCCAGGGGAACACCTGTGTGGGTTTGGATCACCCTCTGCTGAGGAGCTGCTGCACCGGGAGCTGAGCTGAGGTCGCTGCTGTCTCCCAGTGGGAGGGAAAGGCTCATCACACGGGCGGAAGCCTTGGAGCTCCCCACCTGCACCCTCTCTGCCTCTCCTCAATGCAGTCAGCGTGTTTAATCATCCTTCCCACCTTTCTTTGACGCCTTCCCAGCTTTACTACATCCCTTTCCACCTGTGCAGCGCTCGCTGTGTGGGAGCACGGGGAATTCATCCAGTGGCAGCGTGATTGGGGCTGTTTTGCTCTGTTCTTCTCTGAGTAATCCCTAACACCCAAGATGCGTTTTTTTCTTTTATCTCTGCTGAGCAATAGCTGATGTGTTCGGAGAACTATCTATTATAACCCTAAGATCTTGTTCCTGAGAGTTAATAGTCAGCTCGGAGCCCATCATTTTATTTCTGAAGTTGGGGATGGCTTCTCCCACGTGCGCCACTATTTATCCACACCGCATTTCTCCTGTCACTTTCTTGGCCAGTCATCACTTCAAGGTCCTTCTGCAATTCCTCACGGTCACTCCTTGTCCTTAATATCCTAAATAATATGGAAGCATTAACAAAAAGCTCTCATTTCACTCTCCCCTCCCTTCCTCTCCCAGGGAGCCTCCATATAGGGCCTAGGGGAAATTCTGGGGAAACTTGTGGACCTACAGAAAAACTGTGACCCATGGAAAGGGACAGGAGAGAAGAACCCATGTGCCTGCCCATGGTCCTGATGGGCATCAGCATCTGGGAGCAGTGGGGACAGGCTCCAGGCAACCCAAGTGACAGATATCTGCGGGGACAACTTGTTTTGATCCATTACCCCCAAGATTCATCAGTAAATGGGATTGAAGAGCCTTTAATGACCATAAAGAGTGAAAAATTCCAGTGGAGGGATGGCCGTGGCTTTCCTGCTCGAGCAGATGCTCGTCAGAATTGGTACTCTCCAGGGAATTGCTCCAGAAGGTGGATGGAATAAAGTGATTCACAGTATTAAAAAAATAAAATAAAAAGAGAGACATCAGAGCTGCTGGAAGCTGTTCAGTTGGCACCGGGAAGGCTGCGAATAACAGACGCCCAAGGGAACCAATGTTTGAAGCCAAAGCAATTTGGGTAACAGGACAGGCTTGAGGGGAAGAAACCACACAGATTTTGGATTCTGCTGCACATTGATGCTAAAAAAGAAGCCACACATGTTGTGAATGTGCAGCCCAGGAACACATTTTGTAGGCACATTCCTAATGTGGCACGTGGTGTGCTCGTTCCTATTATTGATAATAGCTAACTGCAGCTCCTCCTCCTGCTTTCCCCTGCTCAGCCATGGAAAACATGGGATCCAGATGCTGTTAAACAGCTTTAGAAATTTCCAGGTGAACGTAAACTGGCTGTTTTGAGGGTCTGCCTTGGACTCGCATGGTTTACAGTGCAGAGCAGCTGTGTCCAGGGAGGGATGGATCCATTTGTTTCCTATTTTTGGCACCTAAAAGGGAGGGCTGCAGAGGCACATTCCATCCAAGTAGCTCTGGATTGCTTTATTTGACCAGTGAGGCTGTGTAGCAAGAATGGCAGGATTCAATCTGACCAGGAGTACTTCTCTTAAAATGTCAGATGATGCCTCGAGCCCCCACAGAGCTGGAGGACATTTTCCTTCTGCAAACCAGAATCAAACCTCTCCATTCCCCTTTATCTCACCTATAAGCCCAGGGGAATCCCTGGGAAGCTGGTGATATATCAACTTTTCTTTGGGAGGAGAGGAAGAAGTGTTCTTCATCTTCCTCTCCCCAAGCCACAGTCTATCTGTGCTCTCCATGTTTTGTGTGTGTAAAGGGACGAGGGACGTGACACTGCTCCATGTCACAGGCACCTCAGCCAGGCCTGCAGAGCAACCCAGGCAAAAAATGGGGAAGTTCTGCACCTCTGAGCCACCCTTGGCGCTGCACGTGCTGGGACTGCAGTGACTGACACCTGCCAGCCTCCCATCACCCTGCATCACAAAATGGGTTGGCATGGAAGGGACCTTGAGGACCACCCACCCCTGCCATGGCAGGGGCACCTTACACTGTGCCAGGCTGCTCCAGCCTGGCCTTGGGCACTGCCAGGGATGCAGGGGCAGCCACAGCTGCTCTGGGCACCCTGTGCCAGGGCCTGCCCACCCTCACAGGGAACAATTCCTCATTCCCAATCTCCCATCCAGCCCTGCCCTCTGGCACTGGGAGCCATTCCCTGTGTCCTGTCCCTCCATCCCTTGTCCCCAGTCCCTCTCCAGCTCTCCTGGAGCCCCTTCAGGCCCTGGCAGGGGCTCTGAGCTCTCCCTGGAGCCTTCCCTTCTCCAGGCACCCCCAGCTCTCCCAGCCTGGCTCAGAGGGGCTCCAGCCCTGGAGCAGCTCCGTGGCCTCTCTGGACTCTCTCCAGCAGCTCCAGGCCCTTCTGGTGTTGGGCACCCCAGAGCTGGAGGCAGCCCTGCAGGGGGGTCTCACCTGAGTGGAGCAGAGGGGATCTGCTGTGATTTGTGACAGTGTTGGCTCATTTGAGTATAACATTTTCTTTGTGGCTGGTGATGTCCACTGTGACCTTTCCATATCTGACATCAATTCTACCTGAAACTTCCAAAAACTTGTTTTATTAAAGATGTTGGGGAAGTTCACCAGGCTGGTAAAACAACTCCATCCACATCTACAATTGATGTCCCAGCCCTGGGGGACTCGGGATGTCTCTGCCTGGAGTGCAGATGGTCTGTCAGTGTCAGGAAAGCCCAAGGGCTGCTGTAGCACCATTCCCCAGAGAGATCTGCTGCAGCTGCTGGTCCCTGCTGGTGAGCTGCCATGCACACCCTGGGGCTTCCCAGTGTCCTTGCTGGGGTCATGTCCTGGCATTGTGGATCCAGGTGGTTCTCACAGCACATGGGTGTTTCTCCTGTAGTTTTCACACACAAACATTTCCCTTTTTCCCAAATCCACAACAGTTTCCACCCAGGTCCTCTGCAGCACCACAGACCCTGGGCTCTGCCAGTCAGCCTTGAAGGGAAACAAAAAATCCCTTTCACTCAGAGCCCAGGGGTGTGGGGGTGATTTGCAGACCAAACCCAATGAGTCTGGGGGTTCTGGTCCCCCAGAAGTGATGGACAAGCCATTGGCCAGTGGGGTGGTGAGGCCACCCCAAGAAGCCCCTTGACTGGCCATGGCAAGGTTTTGTAGGTAGGATGATGATTTCCTGTGAGGACTGGAGGAAGATGGAGTACAGCAACAGAGCAGCTGCAAGCTGAGTCTTCATGATGGATGGTGGAACCACCATCAGATTTGAGATTCTGCCCTAAATCTCCAGCTCCACCCTTTTTCAGCACCTTGGGGAGGAGCTGCCCCATCAGACGCCACCTGGGCCACCCATCTCCACCAGCCATGGGGCAAACATGGGGCAAACACCACTGTCCCAAAATGCTGGGGGAGGGCACCTGGGCTCAACCCAGGAGGGGATGAGGACAGGGCTGGCGTGGGTGCCA
Source organism: Melospiza georgiana (assembly GCF_028018845.1). Taxonomy (NCBI): domain Eukaryota; kingdom Metazoa; phylum Chordata; class Aves; order Passeriformes; family Passerellidae; genus Melospiza; species Melospiza georgiana. Next base: position 16,864,324 of record NC_080444.1, read on the forward strand.
GTGTGGCTCACCCCAGCCCTGAGAGCTCACCGGGTGCCAGCAGGGGGATGGATGGATGGATGGATGGATGGATGGATGGATGGATGGATGGATGGATGGATGGATGGATGGCTCACCCCAGCCCTGACAGCTCACCGGGTGCCAGGGGGAGGGATGGCAGCGTGGCTCACCCCCAGCCCTGACTCACAGCGTCCCCACGGGCTCGGTGTGACAGCGCGGCTGCCTGCGGTCGTCTATGGCAACTGAACCACCCTGGAAGGCTGCACTGCCTGTGTGGGCTTGAAATTGTGGTTGGTTTTGTTCCCTCTTGGAGGAAAAAAAATAAAAAAAGACAATCTGATTTGTGTGTAACTCCGAATAAATTCCTTGTTAACCTTTACAGCCATCTGGAGGGAGTCACTCCTCGCTGCAGGGCCGTGGGAGGCAGCGCTGCCTCTGCGGGCAGATCCTGCAGGGGTTGGCACCGGGGGAGCTGGAACCCACGCTGGGTGGGAGCCAAGGGCCCTGGGACACCCCCGGCACCCAGGGGAGGAGGATGCTGAGCTTTGGAGTGCCCTGGTGTGCTGGATCCATGGGCCATGTCGGGCGGGCCCTGCCCTCCCCGTGTGGGGCACAGGGAATGGGAGCAGCCCCTCAGTGCCTGTCGTGGGTGAGAGCAGAGAGGGGAACCCAGGCTGGCACCGTGCTGGGGGCCCACTGATGTGAGGGGCACCTGCCCCAGCGCCACAGCCCTGCTGGAGCTCTGGGCTTTCCACCTGGGGGCTGAGGGTTCAGGTTTGCTCCAGGTGCTGAGTCTCCCATGGCATGAGGGAAGAGCTGGATCACACCTGAAGGTCCATCCAGTCCATCCACAGCCACGGAGCTCAGTGCAGCCACAGGCTTCTCCCTCCCAGAACCCTGCAGCAGTCCCTGGTACATCTGCTCTGCACCTGCAGGGAATTCCTTCTCCTCCACATGCTTCCTGTGGAGTCTCCTCCTGACAGGCACTGAGTCTCACAGCCCTTACCTGTGTCTGGCAGCCCTCACCTGGCTCTGACAGCCCTTACCTGTGTCTGACAGCCCTCACCTGGCTCTGACAGCCCTTACCTGGCTCTGACACTCCTCACCTGGCTCTGACACTCCTCACCTGGCTCTGACAGCCCTCACCTGGCTCTGACAGCCCTCACCTGGCTCTGACACTCCTTACCTGCACCTCATAAAGCCCTGCCTGTCCCTGGAAGTGCTGGTTAGCAGGAGGGATGAGCAGAGGGACAGGGGACACTGCCACCCCTCTGGCAGCCCCATGGCAGCCTGGACAATGGGATCAATTGCAGTTTCTGCAGATGAGAGAGAGAGAAGGGGCAGCACCAAGCCAGATAAACACAATGCAACTTTATTTTCTTTCTTTCTCTGCTCCTTTTAAAATTTATAAATATTTTGAAAGCTCTCCAAAGGGAGGGAAAAAACACCAAGTTGCACATGAGTGACTCAATGCAGTGTCACTGTGTTCATTAAGAAAGAAGAAAATCAAGTCATTACCGGGCTGAATAAAGAAGAATCTTTTGGTTGAGTAAGAGAGGGGAATGCACTTGCAACGGGTGGGATAACACAGGAGCATGGCTGCTTTCCAGCCCTGCTGAGCTCTGTCTGAAGGTCTTAATTATAAGCAGCTCAAAAAAAAAAAAAAAAAAAAAAAAAAAGCTGAGGAGAAAAGGAATTTACAACACAAAAGAAATAAATTGGATCTCAGATGCCTCTATACATATTTAATCATTGGGATGCTGATGAAGAGGAATGTTTAATATGAGCTGTCTCCATCCAGCTTTGCTCACCATGGGCTCTGGGGGAGGCACCGTGCCCGGTGCAAGGGCTGCCACCAAGGTGCCTGGCTGCAAACTGGCAGCTAGGGAAGAGAAAATCCCAACCTTTGGGTCTGGGAGCTTGGCTGGAGCTCCAGTGGGATCAGAGGCTTCCTTGCAGAGCTCTCCAAGCTCGACGGCTTGGCCTGCAGAGACAGCGAAGGTCAGCGCGGCTCTGGCTGGCTCCATGGAAAATCCTGGCTCGGCCTCTGCCACCGTGGAGCACAAGAGATGATCGCAGCCCTCGATCATTTTTAAGCCAATTCTCTCTTATTTTTAAGCCAGTCTCACTAAGCCCTCTCTAAAGTAATTGAATTCATTTCACCATCTTAGCTCTGATAACTGCAAAGATTATTCGCCTTTACTCCACGGCAAATTCCAGCTCTCCTGAACCTTCTCCCCCTTTGCTGATTTCCCACAACCTCTGGGCCAAACATTTCCACTGCATCTTTTCAGGGCTGGGTTTAGATTTTCTCTCTCTCCCCGTGTTTGTGTTTGTATGGAGCATCCTCATTAATTAGGATGTCTTGTTGGACACGGTGTAGTCTTCGGGGAGTTCCCCCAGTGATTTGTTTACAGATGTCAGGTTAGCAATAAATTGGGAGAAATAATTGACCTTTCCTGTAAGACTTGGCTAATCCTGTTTCTTCTTAACCGTTTCCAATTTTTAGTGTGCAGTGGTGTTTTTCTTAATCAATTGTTCAGACTGTGAGAACATTACAGGAGATGCGATCAGGAACACGCCGTGGTGATGCAATTTTAATGATTCATTCTCTCTTTCTCATTAATTCACTGAATTTCATATTTCTTCAAGTGCTGACTTTGGAAGTTTCCAAGACTTTAAGTAGTTTTTCTCTTTGATTTTTTTGCTTTTAACAGTTAGAGTGGCCTTGTTGGTATGAGTTGTGTGGCTGCAACAGGCTGTGGGCAGGATCCACTTGCTGGAATGATGCAGGCAGGGAGCTCATCCCAGCCTCGGGACCTGGCGTGCCAAAGCAGATTCCAGCTCAAATACAGGGAGAAAAGTCAGCAGAACATTTCTATTAAAAACTGTTACTTTTAAACAAGTTAATTTCCCCCATGAATCAAGCTGCTGTAAGGAGAAATCCCGTGTGGCAATCTAAGTATAATTGTGATATTCTCATTAGAAGTGCTCAGACTGAATCGCTTTTATTTTTAATTTTTTTTTTTTAAGGAACTCAAACTTTTGGAAGTTAAATGACTTGGAAGAGATCCAGCTTTTGATTTAAGGGAAATTGTTCTGTTGTTATTCTGCATTCCAGAAATTATAAAAACGCTTCAGGTTTTGAAAACAAAACCTGGGGAATTGGAACGTTTTATTTCATGCAAAATAAAACCATGGGGCTTTTCCACGTCAATTATTTCAGGAGAGTGATAACATCCCTGATAAAGCAGCTGCACCAGCACCTAATGCTGCTATTAATATGCAAGTGCGGGTCCTTATTCTGATGCCTGACAGTGAGAAAAACAGCAATGAAGTGTTCTGCAAGGAAATCCTTTCTGCAGCTAATCACCTCGTTAGAAATTCAGAGATTGTCTAAAACGGATCAGTTACAGCCAATTCAGGGCAGGAGCAGCGGCGGTGCCGGGGACAGGCGGGCTGGGACAGCTGCGGAGGGGACCGGGAGCCCTCGCCTGCCTCTCTCGGGCTCTTCTGCCACCCTTCGAGCCCCTCGGTTTATAAATCACGCCTTCATTAGTACAAGCTGTTATCTTGTTTCACACGCAGTTGTCAATTTGAGGCAACGTTGCAAATGAGGCTTTATCTGCTGGCTGTGATTGCCGAGGGATGCTCTGCCCCAGCCCCGGCCCCTCCCGGCTGGGAAAAGGCACCGGGAGCCGTGGGGATGGATGCACAGGGGATGGGGAGCTGTGGGGATGATGAAGGAGTGAGGATGTGGGGATGCAGAGGGGATGGGGAGCTGTGGGGATGGATGCACAGGGGATGGGGAGCTGTGGGGATGGATGCAGAGGGGATGGGGAGCTGTGGGGATGGGGAGCTGTGGGGATGGATGTACAGGGGATGGGGAGCTGTGGGGATGGATGTACAGGGGATGGGGAGCTGTGGGGATGGATGTACAGGGGATGGGGAGCTGTGGGGATGCAGAGGGAATGAGGATGTGTGGGGATGCAGAGGGGATGGGGAGCTGTGGGGATGGGGAGCTGTGGGGATGGATGCAGAGGGGATGGGGAGCTGTGGGGATGGGAAGCTGTGGGGATGATGAGGGGATGGGGAGCTGTGGGGATGCAGAGGGGATGGGGAGCTGTGGGGATGACGAGGGGGGATGGATTTTCCTGTCTCACCACTCCAGTCAGTGCCAGGGATTTGGGGCACCCTGGGCACCACTCAACCAGAAGCAGAAGGACACTTGAGCATCTCAGCAGTTCAGTTGTTTTAAGCCAAGTGCATTCTCTGGGAGAAATATTTGACTTGAAAGTCAAGGCAGTGGAGCAAGGTTCATGAGGTAGGAGACTCTGGATGTTTTGCTTAGAATTAAAAAACCATGTTGAAAATCTAGAGAAAAGCCTTCCTCACGTTTCAGGCAGTCTCTTGCCAAAGGCACTCTTGTCCCCTTGGGTTTCCAAGCCAGTCTTGGGAAGGGGAATCAGTGGCTGAGCCTTTGTAGCCAGGAGGGAAATCTGATTTTCTTGCTCTCCTTCAGGAATTTTTGGCTCTTAGGGTACAATTCTTGAGTGTTGCTCCCTAGAGCATGGCAGTGTCACCCAGCAGGGACCAGGCTGGCGTGTCCTGCGTGCTCCAGGCTCCCTTCCCAAAGCCCATCCCTGCCTGCAGTGCCCTGGGCAGCAGCTCAGCTCTGCAGCTGTGGCTGCAAACCCCAGCCCCTACAAAGCCAGGCTGAGGGGGCTGAGCAGGGGCTCCCACGGGGCCACATCCCACAGGGAACAATCCTCAGCCGTGGCTTCGGTAGGGACTGGGGGAGACAGATGCAGAGCAGCTCAGCTGGCCTTGCTGGGCCTTAAATTTAATAGAAGGGCCTTTCATTTAATAGAATTTAACTGAATATTGGTTTATTTTACTTTGCCTTTTATTTTTCCCTTCTCCATTTTTCCTTTTCTCTTTTTGCTTTTCTTTTTCCCTTTTTCCATCTTCCTTTTCCCTTTTCCTTTTCCCTTTTTCCTTCTCCCTTTCCCTTTCCCTTTTCCTTTTTCTTTTTCTTTTTCCCTTTTTCCATCTTCCTTTTCCCTTCTCCCTTTCCCTTTTCCCTTTCCTTTTTGCCTTCTCCCCGTTCCTGTTTTGCCCTTTCCCTGCCGTTCTGCTGCCTGCCCACGCTCTGCAGCCCCTCTGGCTGTGCCCCATTCATTCCCAGAGGCCAGCACAGCTCTTCCAGTGCCCCAGTGATGGTTTTCTCACCGTCCTGGTGAAATGTGGGCTCTGGGAATATTCCTGGCTCCTTCAGGGTTGGTGACACGGGGAGGGACAGCAGGGACATCCCCAGGGCCCTGCTCAGAGGGACAGATGGCACCACGGCCACAGAGATTTCTGCTCCTGGGGACAAAAAGCTGAACATGTTTTAAAAGAGGCCATTCCAGCTGTCAGATAAAGGAAGCGTGCCCAGAGGGCAGCAAATCCCTCTCTGGTCGCTCACGGCTTTGCCATCCCGCTCCCCCTTGCTGGAAAACCGCCTGGAGAGGATCTCCTGCTCCCTCCCCTGCTGCAAACGGGCTCTCCCTCCCTGCCAGGAGGGTGAGTTTAATTATAAACCAAAAACAGACCCATCTGCCTGGGTGGGTGTGGGTGTTCTTTCCCCAAACTGACGGGGTTTGGCCACTTTTCCTCCTGATTTTAGATACAAATAAATGAAAATTGTTAAACTCTGGCATGGGTGAAGGCTACTGCAAACTGTCCCCCACCAAGCTGTTTTCCTGGCAGTGACATCTCTGCTGCTTTGGGGACACAGAGTGGAAAAAGGGTAAGGAAACAGCAATGCCACATGCCCACCCCTTTCCCTGTGTTAATGCTCACCCTTCCCCATGGCATCACAGCGAGGTTCCCAAAGGAGCTCCCTGGAGAAGCACAGTGGGAGCGATCCCTCTTCAATTTTGGGTTAATTCAGGGGTTTTTTAATAAATTCCTAGTCAATGCCTGCTGTTGGATGGCACTCTCCCCTCTCCTGCTGGGCTGTATATTTGTTGTGCTGTGATTATTTAGGTTTGTTTGAACTTCTCTCTGTACTACGGGATTTCTTAATGGAGGGAAAAGTCATGCAATTGCACAGAGCTAAGCAAAAGTGGAGCTAAGAGGAGCTGGGAGTAATATAAATAAGATAACCCCAAACCAACAGGATAAACAACAGTCACCTGGGTTCCATCACAACTCAGACAAGCTGTGTGAGGCATCTGACCCTGGAGAAAGCTGCAGGCACAGCAAAAGTTCCTTAAATAACTTTTGGCAAAATTATTAAAGCTAAATCAAGTCTCATTTAAGCTAGAATATATTGCAGACAAGACCTGAAAGCTCCCAAGCCTGGTTTCTGAGGGCCCTGAAGGCTGTGGGTGTCAGGAGCACAGCATGATGTGTGCCAGCTCTGAGTGGACCCTGGCACAGACACAGGAGCTCAGACCACAGTGACACAAACTGCAGTGCCACCAGCCTGAAATGAGGATATTTAATGGCAAAACTATGATTCCCAGGGCTGAATCTTCCCTGTGGTTGCACCAGCTGCTCTCACTGCTTGGAAACTCCTTCTCCTGGAGGATTATTCCTGTGTAAGGCCTCAGTGCCAGCCTGCAACCCCAGAGGGTTTCCAGGAGTGATGATGAGGAGGATTTTGACTGAGGAAGGCCACTCAGCACTGCAGGGCTCCCTGCACTCCGGGCTGCCCAGCAGGGCTGACTGTGCTGTTCCAGGCTCTCAGACCCTGAGCTCAGCACGGATTTCACCTTCTGACAAATGGGGGGCCTGGATTCAGGCACCTGAGTTTACAGCCTGTTTTATGAGCCTGACCACGTAATAAATCCAGGAGAGCTGAGCTCAGCAGCCTTCCCCAAGTGGTGCCCCCAGAGCAGACACGAGTCCAGCACTGTGTGATGTCAGTGGGGCTGCAGAGCAGAACCTGCAGCTGTAAAAGGCACTGGAGGGAGCTGGGTGAGTGCCAGGCCCTGCTCACAGCCCGGGACAGCACCTGCAGCTCTGCAGCACGGTGGCCAAACAGGGAGAGAGGGATGGGCCATGCTGGGGAACGTTCAGTGGAACAGCCAGAGCCCCCAGCTCCTGCTGGCCCTCTGCTCTGGGAATGAAGCGAGTGCTGGTGACCTCCTGAGGACGGGAAGAGCCCCTGGTTTGTCTCTTTTAGGCTCGTGGCCTATTGGGGCTTTAGTGCTGAGAGTGGCAGCATGTTCATTTCCTGCAGGCATGAAAGGACACTCCAGAGATGTTTGGATCCAGCTGGCAGGGAGCACGATGATTCCAGAACGTTCTTGGTTCCATCCACCTCGAAGCCAAGGCTCCTTCCCGCTCCTCATTCCGGGGAGCTTTGCCACCTCTGCAGGAATTCCTGGCTGAGAGGTGACCCCAGGGCAGGCTCCGTGGCACAAGCTGAACTCCAAGCTGTCACGACAGGAAGAAGATTTTTCCTTCAATCAGTCATGTGTAACCTTTGAGAGCTGAGCTGCTTTGGGGCTGCCTCTGCCCCTCCATCCCCTGGGGTAACAGTGCATGAAAATTAGGATTTGAAGACACCAGCAAAGCTGAAGCACAGGAGCAAAGCTGAGCCCTGAATTGTGCAGAGCCTTCAGGGACAGCTTTTCTCCCTCTGCATGGTGCTGCCACTTCTCTGGCTTGTCCTCCCAGCAAAAATGGAAACCAGGGCACGTTTCATTGCCCTGCCTCATTCCCTGCCAGCACAGAACTTTGGCAGAAGTGGCAAATGCCTCTTGTTCTTCTCATGGGGGCTGGATCTATCTGGGATTGCCCAGAGAATCCCTGTGCTGGGCTTGGTCTCCTCACCTGTCACAGACATCTTTTCAGGAAAATCTTTTTTTTAGGATTTTTTTCTTCCTGAGAAGCTGAGAAGCCTCAAGAACCAAATGTAAACAATGGTTACCTGCTGCTGTGGAATGCAACAAGTAAATCTGTGATTGGCCCATCTTAGATGTGTATAATTAATGTGCATAATATAATGGCCTGTCACAGCCCAGCTGGCTCAGACAGAGAGTCTGAGGCAGCTGCCTTTGTTATCATTCTTTTCCTTTCTATTCTTAGCTTAGCCAGCCTTCTGAGATGAAACCTTTTCTTCTATTCTTTTAGTATAGTTTTATTGTAATATATATCATAAAACAATAAGTCAAGCCTTCTAAAACAAAGTCAAATCTTCGTCTCTTCCCTCAGTCTGAGACCCCTGTGACACGGTCACACTCACCCATCCTCCCAGCTCTTCTCCTCACTCAGCCCAGCGCTGGGGAGCTTGTTCTGATCTCCCAGAAGAGGCCCAGGGCAGTGGGATGGAATTCACAGTTCCAAAGAGTGTTATCTCTATCAGTAAAGAGAAATTGGAGAGGATCCACCCACCTCTGTCCCTGCCCCTTCCCTTCTCCTGCAGAGCTGCCCTCGGAGCTGCTGAACATCCATCTGCCCACCAGGCTCTGGTGCACCACAAGACCTCAAAACCAGCCTGGGAAGCTGAAAACCATCCATACAGGCACTGAATGAACCAGGGAAGTTGGGATTAAAGTCTCATTTTATTTGCTTACACTTGGAGAGAGTCATGGACATGCTGTGTGAGGTGTTCATGGCTTTTCCTTCAGAAACATGGGAAGCACCTGAGGAAGGGATGTGACACAGACACAGCGGGGTGTGGTGCACAGTGGTCCAGGAAACAAAACCAGGTACAGATAATGTGGGGCATTGTGCCATCTGGCCATGGCTCCCTGGGGAAGGGAAGACACCTTTCTCCAATAAAACCTTCAGGGTGAAGATGAGCACTGGTGTTCTCAGAAGTCAGGAGGAGCAATGGCACAGAAAAGCCAGGGCACAGCTCTGCACTGGCCAAAATCAGCTGGCAGGAGGCAGCCAGGATGTGGGCACAGGGACTGGCAGAGCTCTGGCAAGGGCAGCACAGCTCTGGGACACACAGAATAGATTCCAGATGAAGTGCCAATGCTCAGCAAAGCCTCTGTGCCACTCTTCCCTGCCAGTGGGATTGTGCTGTGACTTGTCAGCAGATCTTCACTTGCCACTCACCAAACAATGACAATGTGGTCAAACAGGCACAGAACAGGGGCAGGGAGAGGGTGCAACAGCACCTCAGAGCTTCAGTGCAGGCTTTGCTTGCTTGTGAAATCTCAGTATTTGTTTTCCCCTTTTTGCTGGAATCCAATAACCCCACATTGGCACAAAGGGACTCGAAACCAATTGGTTTTTATTGCACAAATCAGGAGTGCCACAGAGCAGGGGGCAGTCCCTGAGATGCTGGGTGCAGCGTTTGGGAAGGAGCCTGGGGAAGCTGTGGTGCCGTGTTCTGCTGGCACGGATCCCCCTGGGCAGGCTTTAAAACCCTGCTTTTAGAGCTCAGCTTGAGCAAAGTGCTGCTGTTTGTGCTTTTAGTGATAGCAATAAAGATGGTTTTTATTGTTGTTTCATCTCGGAATTTCACAGCGTGTCCCTGTGGTTATCTGGGGTCAGCCCTCACATGCAGAGCTGCAGCGCTGGCAGCAGCCGGGGCAGGTCCTGCACAGCTCAGGGGGAGCGGCCCCGTCTGCAGCAAACTCAGCCCCCGTTCCCTGCTTTGGAAGCCTTGGGAGTGCCTGGGGCTGCTTCCAGAGGAGGGCTGGGCTCTTGGCAAGGGGCTGCAAGAGCTGGGGCAGTGATTTCTGTAGCAGAGCGCCGGGACTGGCGGCGATAGGGGCGCTGGCAGCACTCGCCCTGTCCGCACCCCGCGGCTCGGCTCCTTCTGCAGAGGGTGGGGACCGTGCGGGAGCTGCTGCTTTGGCATTGCTGACCATCGATCCTGCCCGAACACCGCGCCAGGGAACGCGCCCGCCGCTCCTGCCCCGCTGCCCATCTGCCGGGGGGCACCGAGCCCGGGGGTGTGCCGCCAGCGCGGCGCTGGGACAGCGTGTGCCACACCGAGAGCAGCGCATCCTCCTGTGTGCCCACAGTGCCAGCCTCGGGCAGCGGGCTCTGCTGCAGGGCAGCCAGCTCAAGAGGCTCCGAGCACTGCCCCCATGGCAGTGCCCCATGGCACTGTCCCTTGGCACTGTCCCCTTGGCACTGTCCCTTGGCACTGCCCCATGGCACTGCCCCCTGGCACTGCCTCAATGGCACTGTCCCCATGGCACTGTCCCCATGGCACTGCCCCATGGCACTGCCCCATGGCACTGTCCCCATGGCACTGTCCCCATAGCACTTGTCCCCATTGTCACTGCCCCCATGGCACTGCCCCCATGGCACTGTCCCTTGGCACTGTCCCATGCCACTGTCCCATTGTCACTGTCCCATGGCATTGCCCCCATGGCACTGTCCCCATGGCACTGTCCCCATAGCACTTGTCCCCATTGTCACTGCCCCCTGGCACTGCCCCATGACTCTGCCCCATGGCACTGTCCCATGGCACTGTCCCCATTGCACTGTCCCCCATGGCACTGCCCCATGGCACTGCCCCGGCCCGGCCGCTGCTCTGTCCGGCTGCTCCCGGAGCCGCGGGGACACCGCGGTGCTCAGAGCGGGGACATCGCGGTGCTCAGAGCGGGGACACCGCGGTGCTCAGAGCGGGGACATCGCGGTGCTCAGAGCGGGGACATCGCGGTGCTCAGATTGGGGACATCGCGGTGATCGGAGCGGGGAAATCGCGGTGCTCAGTGCAAGGACATCGCGGTGCTCAGTGCAAGGACATCGCGGTGCTCAGATTGGGGACATCGCGGTGCTCAGATTGGGGACACCGCGATGCTCGGAGCGGGGACCAGCGCTGACACACCAGAGCAGAGTGTGGGGCAGGCTCTGACGGCAGCTGGCTCCCCAGATGCTCCTGGTGCTGTCCCCACCTGGTTTCCCGCTGCTGAGCTGCCCCTGCTTTCCTATTCACTTTTACCAGGAGTTCTTCACGCCTGGGAGAGGGGCAAAGGAGCCTGCAAGGCCTCGTGCAGGCTTTGGAATGAAACGTGGTGTGCCCAGGATGCAGGTGGGAACCCTCGGCCTTTGAGATGGCGGGGAAGCTGCCGGGCTGCTTGTGCCAAGAGCTGCCTCCGGGGCAGTCTGGGGCTCGGGAGGGTGGCAGAGAAGCTGATGATGCTCCTTTGGGGGTGACTTCAGTTCCCCAGTGCACAGATATCCCTGCCCGATCATCTCAGCTAATTGGAAGGGATCATCCTGCTGACAGGGCTCCTTCCTGGCCTGGTGCTCGTCCCTGCAGCTGGAGATGCTGCAGTTGGAGCAAGGATTTATTTGATATTAAGTATCTGTCCCAAATCATTAGGTTCTGCATTCTGGCCGTGACTCTCAGAGAGAGGTAACACTACTCAGACATAACGAGGCTCAGATCGTTGTTAGGCTCAGGGAAATTCTTGCCATCATGAAATCTATTTTACATGGGCACCAGTTAGCCTGGACTTATTGCTGAAAGGCACCAAGGATGAGTGGGAAAGCAACTGTGACTAATGGGAGCTTTCCTCAAATGTATGAAGTCACAGGAATTAATGAAAGGAGGGAGAAGAGCGGTGAAGTGTAACACCAGGCAGAAAAAGAGCTGTCATTTTCACATTCCTTTCCAGCAATTAATTTGTGTTTTCAAGTCTCTCTGAGCTCCCAGCCCAGCCTAGGAAATGGTGTTTTCTGGATATTTCCTGGAAAGAGCCATCACTGCTACAAGAAGTCCTTGCTCTTGCCACATCCTTGCTCTTCCTTGCAGGAGCAGCCAGTGCAGGGACCAGCCAAACCCTGTCCTGTGGGATGCTCATCCCAAAGCAACCACTGGCTTCCCCAAAGCCTGGCTCTCACACCTCTCCCAGGACACCTGGCTGCCCTTTCTGCACAAAGCAGCTCAGCCCCCTCTATTCAAGCCACCTTCATTCATTGCATTCTGCAGTTTCAGTCCGAGCAGCCCAACTGGGAAAGTTTGCAGGGAAGACTCTTCTGTGGAAGCATCAAGAAAAATGCCTGTTTATGTGACATTGGAGCTGTCATTCTTGTGTCTTTTTATGAGATACCTCCATGCTGTACAGTGGATTTCATGCTCCTGCAAAGTAGAACTCACTCTCTTCTCTCCTTTGGAACAAAGTTTGAAGAATTGCTGTTTCTGCACCCATGGATAGCTCAGGCTCTGCCCTCAGTGAGTGCTTGGCACATGGCCTGAGCACAGAGCTCACACCCTGGCAGCAGCTCCACTGCTTCCCTGGCCCTCTGGACCAGCACCACATTGATCCCTTGGTCAGCATCTCTTTCAGACTTTTGAATGGGGAAAGCCTCACACCTTTGATTAACACAAAATCTCTCCTCCAAATCTGGATTCAAACAACCCAACTGGAGCTTTGCAGCCACCTCTTGTGACAACACCAGCCTTGGGAGCTCCTGCTCTCCCAGGATGGAGGTGAACCATGGTTTGCTCTGGTCTGGAGGAAACTCTGGAGCCCCAGCCCAAAGGCCCAGGCTGCTGCCAGCCAGGGCACCACAGCACAGAGCTCCTGGCACATCCCAGCCCTCCAGTCTGTGGCAGGGCCAGGATGAATTTGGCTCTTTCTTTCCAGTTATATAAAGCTCTCTCCCAGTTTGGCTGGCTCTGGTTTGCATCTACCCTGACAGATGAGAGAGAAGCTCCTGCTTCCACCCGGCTGCAAAGAGCTGGGTACCACAGGGGCTGAAAATACCTTAAAATATGTGCAGGAGGAGACATCAGAGAGAGAAACAGGGGCTGCTGGGGAGGGCAGCTGGGGATGGGCTGGAGGAGAGTGAGGACAGGATCTGGAGGAGCAGGGGATGTTTGTAAAGGAACAGGCTGGGATGTTGGGCTGGGGAGGATGCTGAGCTCTGTGGGAAGGAGCCATCTCCCTGCTCCAGCTCAAGCTGAGCCCCTGGGCTCTCCCTGTCCCTTTTATCTCTCCTTGATCCCTGTTTCAGGTCTGTAAGGTTGTGTGTTTGGAACTTGCCTGCCTGGGGTGCTGGTGTGGGAGTAGGGAGACCTACAAGGGCTTTCTACCCACTTTAATTAAGCTGTTTTTAACAGGAAATCTCCTTGGGTAAAATCTAGCCTTGATAATAGTTAATAGCAAAACTTACTGGCTATAGAGGAGCTAGGATTGTCCCTAATTAGTCTTTTATCAGGCTGTTATTTTTTTTTCATGGTTCTCTGGATGCAAGGGCCCTGACTGAAGAGCAGGGCTCACTCAGATCCTCCCTAACCAGCTCTGCCTCTGCTGGGGCTGCAGGGGCACAGCCCCAGGTCCTGTAACCCTGCAGTCACTCACAGCAGCACAGCTCGGGGTGACTCTCCCTTTGCACACAGGAGATGACAAGAACAGCCCCTCTGGCCAGCCCAGCCCTGCCAGCTGTGCTGGGCCTTTGGTGGCAGTGGCTGAGCCCAGGTGTGCAGTGCTGGGCAGCCAGATCCCCCAGAAATGGGCTCCCAGGTATCAGCAGGTCTCTGGGTCTGTGCTGCCCTCCCAAATCCCTGCATGAGCCTGGAGAATCCCCATGGAAGTGCCCTTCCCTGCAGCCAGGGCACAGGAGATCTCTGGGAGCATGAACTGCTTGAACCCATGCCTGGTGCTTTCACCTCCTGTGCCAATGTGGTTCACACTCTGCCCCTCGCCTGGAGTTGTGGCATTCTGACTGGGATTGCTGGTGCAGGGGAGCTGGTTTGGGATGGGCAGGGCTCCAGCAGAGCTCTGGGTCCACAGCATCTCCCTTCCTTCAGCACTGCTGTACCAGCCAGGCTGAGCAAGGCTGGGGCTTCACTGCTGAGGGGTTTTAAACCTTCCCTTTCCCTTTTTATCAGAAAGATGGCTTTGAAGCAGAGTCAGCCAGTTGCCCAGCTGGTGCTTTTGGGCATCTCAGTGACTGTGGGAGTTGTCACAGCCTTGCACAGTGCTGTGTTTGTGTCACTGAGCCCTCATCCTGCTGGATGCACCAGGCACTGTGTTACACTCCAGCTGTTGATGTCCTGTCCTGGTTCTCCTTCCTTTCAGCTTGCAAACCTGTTGGAGATACAAACAGCAGCATCCCTGTGGGTTTGCTGTGGATTTATTGCCCAGAGAAGCTGTGGCTGCCCCATCCCTGGAGGTCTCCAAGGCTGGACAGGGCTTGGAGCAACTGAGGCTCATGGAAGGTGTCCCTGCCCATGGCAGGGGTAGAATGAGATGATCTTTGTCCCTGCCAACCCAAACCACTCTGATTTCATGGTTCTGGTATTTCCCACATGCATCTCCTGTTAATTATACCCTGGACAGCAACAAAGAACCTTTGCTGGCACTGGAGGAAACAACTGTGCAGAGCACTGTTGGTCCATGAGCTGGAGTGGGAAGTCCTGGCCGGGTGACCCCGCTGGAGCTCAGGGCTGCTGAACGAGACCTGGCATTTCTTCAGCCTTCAACCTGCTGATACCTGGGAGCCCATTTCTGGGGGATCTGGCTGCCCAGCACTGCACACCTGGGCTCAGCCACTGCCACCAACGCCCCAGCACAGCTGGCAGGGCTGGGCTGGCCAGAGGGGCTGTTCTTGTCATCTCCTGTGTGCAAAGGGAGAGTAACCCCGAGCTGTGCTGCTGTGAGTGACTGCAGGGTTACAGAGCACTCACTGGCCATGGCCCCACTGCCCACCCTGGTGTGCCCATCCTGGTGTGCCCACCCTGGTGTGCCCACCCTGGTGTGCCCATCCTGGTGCTGCTGGGGGGCTGCACAGCTGGGGGGGACCCTGTGGTTTGGGGCACAGGGAGTGAGTCTGGAGAGCTGCTGGTGTGGTGCAGCTGCTGGCTGTTCCCAGCCATGCTCAGGAGCTGCCCAGCAGCACCAGAGCAGCTGCAGGATGGCCGGGAATACAACCCAGGACATGCCGGCCCTGTCCCCTCGGGTGACATTCCCAGCCCTGTCCCTTTGGGGGACATTCCCAGGCTGTTTGCTCAGGCAGCAGCTGAGGCCATGCTGGCCTGGCCAAACAAACCCCTGGCTCCAGCCAGAGCTGGCACAAACCCACCCACCCTGCTGGGAACCTCTGCAGTGTCCCCATGTCCTGGAACAGTGTCCCTATGTCCCACAGCAGTGTCCCTGTGTCCCTCAGCAGTGTCCCCATGTCCCACAGCACTGTCCCCATGTCCCACAGCAGTGTCCCTGTGTCCCACAGAAGTGTCCCCGTGTCCTGTAACAGTGTCCCTGTGTCCCACAGCAGTGTCCCCATGTCCCTCAGCAGTGTCCCCATGTCCCACAGCAGTGTCCCCGTGTCCCACAGCAGTGTCCCCGTGTCCCTCAGCAGTGTCCCCGTGTCCTGTAACAGTGTCCCTGTGTCCCACAGCAGTGTCCCCGTGTCCCTCAGCAGTGTCCCCGTGTCCTGTAACAGTGTCCCTGTGTCCTGTAACAGTGTCCCCGTGTTCCTCAGCAGTGTCCCCATGTCCCACAGTGTCCCCATGTCCCTCAGCAGTGTCCCCGTGTCCTGTAACAGTGTCCCCATGTTCCTCAGCAGTGTTCCCATGTCCCACAGTGTCCCCATGTCCCTCAGCAGTGTCCCCATGTCCCACAGTGTCCCCATGTCCCTCAGCAGTGTCCTGCAGTGGGGTGGGCAGCACACCAGGGCTCTGACCACACCTGAGGGACACCTGGAGCACGGCCCTGTCCCTGCAGAGCCAAAGCCAGCCCCAGCTCCAGGTGACATTTGTCCATCCCCAGCGATGCCCAGCAGGGTTTGCTGCCCTGAGCCCTGGCAGGGTTTTCATGTGCTCTCATGTTGAATTTTTAAGGTTTGAATAAGGGCTCTCCCTGAAGCAGGCAGGGACATCAGAGGCATCTTCAAAAGGGGAAAAACAGATGTCACCTGCTGTTATGTTATGAGACAAAATGATGGATCCCAGAGACCCCTAAATCTGCCCCTGGCCGTGTCAAAGCCCCTGAGGGCACTGCCCTACCCACACAGCAGGACAGGCACCGCCTCTGCCTGAGCCACCCAGGGCCAGAGGAGCACCGGGGGTGGTGCCAGGTGGGCACTCCTGGTGCTGCTGGTGCACAGGGGCTGTGGGCACAGCTGGCCAGGCGTGGGCTGCCCTTGTGCCACCACGAAGGGCTCCAACGCTCTGCAGGCACAAAAATCATTTCTGATTTTTTCCCCCAAATTCAAAAGCACTTCAGAGATTTTGAACTGCAAATCACAATCACATTAAGGGCTGTTTTTCATCAGCACCTGCACAGGCTGGTTTGGAGCCTCACAGTGCCTGCACCAACGGGCTGCCTGGGAGAATGAACCCTGCAATTTTGGCATCTGGTGTGCAGGAGTACAGTAAATATTTAAAGCCACCAGACTGAGGTTTCCAAAGGACTCTAAAGAGATTGATTTCTCCAAACCCCTGTGACTGCAAATGGAAATTTCGTGCCAGGCTCCTTCCAGCCAGCATTTCCCAGAGTCTAAATGTGATCTGGGCTGTGCTGGAGGCAGTGGGGGCTCTCAGCTCCCCGTGAGGTGCCGTGCCCAGATCCCTGTGCTCCCAGGGCTGGCTGCACACATGGGCTGTGACAGGGACGTGCTGTTCTGCTCAGACACGCCGTGCTGGAGCTCCTCCTGTGGCACCGGGAGTCTCAGCGTGTTTTCCCTCTTGGCTCCCTCCATGCATCCTGCATCTCCTCTTTTATCTGACTGAGGGTAAAATCTGGTGTCTCCAGCCAAGCTCCCAAGTGCTGGATGTGGGATGAGGCTCCAGCCCTGCCCTGTGCTCACAGGGGGCTCAGCCTGGCAGCGGGTGCTTGGCAGGGGCACCCTCATCTGCCAGGGTCATCCAGGCTGGGATGGGCACTGGAGCAGCCCTGGGAGAAGGAGCTGGGGGTGCTGGGGGTGGGAGCTGGAGCTGCCCCAACCCAGAACCCCCAGCCCTGGGCTGAGCCCCAGTGCGGGCAGGGGGGATCCTGCCCCTGTGTCCCTGTGCTCAGGTGAGACCCCACCTGCAGAGCTGCCCCAGCACAGGCAGGAGCTGGAGCTGCTGTAGAGAGTCCAGGAACTGGCACCCAGAGCAGCCGTGGCTGCCCCATCCCTGGAAGTATCCAAGGCCAGGTTGGACAGATTTGGAGCAACCTGGGCTAGTGGAAGGTGTCCTTGTCCATGGCAGGGAGTGGCACTGCATGGGCTTTAAGGTCTCTTCCACCCCAGGCCATGCTGTGATTCTGTTATTCTATGACTGGTAACTCTGAAGTTCCCTGCCATGGACAGGAACAGTTTCTGCCATCACAAGGACAGATCCAAATTCCTCTTTAGAGAGAAGCTGGTTGGGGTGTCCCCCACAGGCAGGGTGGTTTTCCTTCTCCTCCTCACCTGCTGCACATGCTTGGGCAGCCTGAGGAGCTCCCTGGCTCCTTCCCTGCCAACACTAACATCCAGCCCTGGGAACACACCCCAGTTAAACACAGCACAAATTGTCTGGGCAGGGACACACAGGGATGTGACAAAGCAGAATGGGAGAGAGATACCAGCAGTAAATAATGCTTTTGTAAACAGTGTCTCTCCATCTTTCTTGTTGGCCCTTTCAGGCACTGGAAGGCTGCAATTAAATCACCCCAAAGCTTCTCCTGTGCAGGTGAACAATGGCAGCTGTGCCAGCCTTTCCTGCCAGCAGAGCTGCTCCATCCCTGGGATCATCCTGGAGCCTCCTCTGGCCTGGCCCCAGCAGCTCCAGCTCCTGCCTGGGCTGGGGCAGGGCTGGGGCAGCTCTGCAGGTGGATCCTGCTCTTTCTCCTCCTGGGCTGCTGAAGCAGAATTCCTGTGGCCAGGAAAACGGGGCAGAAAGGAGGTGCTGGATCTGTCGGGGCAAGGCCAGGAGCAGCTCCCTGTTCCAGCCAGCCCCAGCCTCCACAGCTGCTCCTGTCACGGGCTCGGGGACGTTTCCCCATCTCAGCCCTGGACACTGAACCAGGCCAGGCTGAGCTCGGAGGCAAAGCCTGGAATGAGGGCAGGGAGTGTCCCCAAACCCTGCCAGGGAGCATCGGGACAGCGCTGCCTCCGCAGCAAGAGTGGGCAGCGTCAGGAGGAGAATCATAATGATGTCAACACAAATTTGGGCTGAAATGATGTGAGTGAAATCCCCAAAGATGCAATGCCAAGAATAATAAAACCAAGCAGAATGCCAGAAAACCAAATTACAACAAATAACATGGGGGGGAGGGCAGGGGGAGAGAACTGATGGCACAGGCAGAGGAAATGCAGGCAAGGGGCAGAGACAGGCGGCATCAAACCAGGCAGTGCAAATCCCAAACCCAGCCAATGTCCATGGAAAAATCTGCCAGAGCAGATGGTGGGTGATGTGGGGCAGGACTAGGCAGAGATGGAGCCGTGGGCATGGGCAACAGGCTGGGAGTGACCTCACACCAAACAGGACTTGAGGGGAGGACAAACTCACCTGAGGAGCAGCAGGTGAAGTGCAGAGCTGTGTCCTGCTGGGCACAGCCAGGGCTCCTGCAAACACAGCTCCCTGAGATGGATGGATGTGTGCCAAGGATGGGATGAGTGCTGGGGACAGAGACCCAGCTCCCTGCAGGACAGGGCTTGGGATGTGCTTTACCAAGGGGTGCCAAATACAGCCCCCAAAACCCAAGGGAGCTCAGCCTCCCCCTCTGCAGGTGGGGAAACTGAGGCAGGAGGAGGGCAGGCAGCAGAGCTTTCAGGTGTTTTCCCTGCTGTCCGTGGACATTTCCCTCCCTGTCCCTGCTGGGAGCAGAGCTTGGATACATCCCATCAGTGCCAACTGGTCGGGATGGAGTCGGGCAGGAGCAGGAGGGGTGTGGGATCTGCCTTTCTCCCAGGTGGAGAGCAATGGCTCAGCCTGGCAGGGATGGGCCCCACCCAAACCCTGCCCAAGCTCCTGCCCTGTGGAAAGCAGGACCTTGATGCTCTTTGTCACCTGGGAGAGGTGGCAGCAGCGTGGCTGGTCCCAGCCCAAGCCCAGCTGTGCTTGTCCGCAGCACAGAGCCCAGCAGAGCTCTGGGGGAGTGGAGAGCAGCTCCAGAGCTGATTTACACCTGGCTCACACCGTGCTGTTGCCCAGATCCCCTGGCCCAGAGCAGTGGAGTCAGCAGGAGAGTGGCACTGCCCACCTGCAGGCACAGCCCCGCTCACTGCTCGCTGGGCTGCCTCCAATCACCCTCCGTGCTGAAGGATTAACAGCAGCAATCGTGTTCCCAGCCACCCTCCAGATGATACAGCATAATAAGACATATAACAGCCCCTTGGAAAAGGGAAAGTTATAGTTCCCACAGCAACTGTAACTCAGCCATATTACACATCTATATATATATTAAGGCATAAATTTAACAACATATATTTTAATGCAAAATACCAGCGATGCACAAGGGGACAAATAACAGTGGTTGAGGGATCCATAACATTTGGCTTTCCCTGCTTCCCACTGCTGGAATCTCACCAGCAGCAGCGTGGTGAGGAAGATGGATCCATCCCACTCGTGGCCCTCTTCCGCCTGCTCCCAGTTTTTTGGCAGGGACAGGCACAGGGACAGGCACACACACCCCATCCATGCACCTCTGCCCTCTGCATGGGGAGGGTGCACAGGGCATGGGAATGGTGCACAGAGCATGGGAATGGTGCACAGTGCATGGGAATGGTGCACAGAGCATGGGAATGGTGCACAGAGCCTGGGAAAGGTGCACAGAGCATGGGGAGGGTGCACAGAGCCTGGGAAAGGTGCACAGAGCATGGGAATGGTGCACAGTGCATGGGAAAGGTGCACAGGGCATGGGGAGGGTGCACAGAGCCTGGGAAAGGTGCACAGAGCATGGGGAGGGTGCACAGTGCATGGGGAGGGTGCACAGGGCATGGGGAGGGTGCACAGAGCATGGGGAGGGTGCACAGTGCATGGGAAAGGTGCACAGAGCATGGGGAGGGTGCACAGAGCATGGGGAGGGTGCACAGGGCATGGGGAGGGTGCACAGAGCATGGGAAAGGTGCACAGAGCATGGGGAGGGTGCACAGAGCATGGGGAGGGTGCACAGGGCATGGGGAGGGTGCACAGAGCATGGGGAGGGTGCACAGAGCATGGGAAAGGTGCACAGAGCATGGGAATGGTGCACAGAGCATGGAGAGGGTGCACAGTCCATGGGAATGGTGCACAGTGCATGGGGAGGGTGCACTGGGCATGGGGAGGGTGCACAGTGCATGGGGAGGGTTCAAAGTGATGGAGAGGGTGCACAGAGCATGGGGAGGGTGCACAGTGCATGGGAAAGGTGCACAGGGCATGGGGAGGGTGCACAGGGCATGGGGAGGGTGCACAGAGCATGGGGAGGGTGCACAGTGCATGGGAAAGGTGCACAGTGCATGGGGAGGGTGCACAGAGCATGGGGAGGGTGCACAGAGCATGGAGAGGGTGCACAGGGCATGGGGAGGGTGCACAGAGCATGGGAAAGGTGCACAGTGCATGGGGAGGGTGCACAGTGCATGGGGAGGGTGCACAGAGCATGGGGAGGGTGCACAGGGCATGGGGAGGGTGCACAGAGCATGGGGAGGGTGCACAGAGCATGGGAATGGTGCACAGAGCATGGGGAGGGTGCACAGAGCATGGAGAGGGTGCACAGAGCATGGAGAGGGTGCACAGTGCATGGGGAGGGTGCACAGTGCATGGGGAGGGTGCACAGTGCATGGGGAGGGTGCACAGAGCATGGGGGGGGTGCACAGTGCATGGGGAGGGTGCACAGATCATGGGGAGGGTGCACAGTGCATGGAGAGGGTGCACAGATCATGGGGAGGGTGCACAGAGCATGGGGAGGGTGCACAGAGCATGGGGAGGGTGCACAGTGCATGGGAAAGGTGCACAGTGCATGGAGAGGGTGCACAGAGCATGGGGAGGGTGCACAGGGCATGGGGAGGGTGCACAGAGCATGGGGAGGGTGCACAGATCATGGGGAGGGTGCACAGTGCATGGAGAGGGTGCACAGAGCATGGGGAGGGTGCACAGAGCATGGGGAGGGTGCACAGGGCATGGGGAAGGTGCACAGAGCATGGGAAAGGTGCACAGTGCATGGAGAGGGTGCACAGTGCATGGAGAGGGTGCACAGTGCATGGGAAAGGTGCACAGGGCATGGGGAGGGTGCACAGAGCACGGAGAGGGTGCACAGAGCATGGGGAGGGTGCACAGAGCATGGAGAGGATGCACAGAGCATGGGGAGGGTGCACAGGGCATGGGGAAGGTGCACGGTCCATAGGGAGGTTGCACAGTGTGTGGCACATACCACGGGATGCCATGGGACACGCATGGCTGCAGCAAGGATTTCTCCTGCTGCTCATCAGGCTGAATGCAGAATGAGATCCTTCCAACAGAGTTCTGGGGTTTTTATTTTTCCAGCTATCAGCTGGAATTGCACAACAGGGATATAGTTCTCGAATACATTTTATGAAATGGCTCAAACCTGTGTAGTTGCAGCTGATTTTGCCAGCAGCTCCCGGTCACAGGCAGCGAGACATGCACAGTGCTGGCCCTGCCCTGCTCCCCACAGCTGGAAAACCTTGGGTGGCTCCTGCCAACCTAGAGAACCTTGGGTGCTTCCTGCCTGTCCTTGCAAACACGGGTGCCCTGCTCTGTTCCTCACAAATGGGGTGCATTCTGTCATGGCATAGCTGCTTTCCCTCTCAGACACCCAAAATCCATCCTGCAGGGAATACCTTGCCCATCCTGGGGCAAGAGGGGGGTTTAATGCATGTCCTGAGGTGGCACAGCCATGCCCAGGGCTGCTGGGCTGGGGCAGGGAGTGCTGAGGAGGCGGGAGCAGCCTCATTGGGGGCCTCCCCCTCATCCTGGGAGGATAAAGAATTTCAGGGATTTAAGCTGGGCTCCTGGCTTTGTGCCTCACCAGCCCTGCTTTGTGGCCAGGGTGCCCAGGTCTGGCCTTTACTCTGCTGGGCTGTAGCAGGGCTGGCTCTGCTCGCCTGCCCAGGCACCTGGCTCTGCACCCCAGGGCTGGCTCTGCTGCTCCCAGGGGGTCTCTCCTTATTCTGGGAGCAGAATAAAGGACATAAAATGCTCTGCTTGCAGCATTTCACGCCCGTGTCTTAACTCGACATGGCATTATATCATCTTGATATTGCAATGAGAGAGCTGAGCTGCAGCTGCGGTTATGGCCCATGCTGCCTGGCAGTCTGTGCTATAAGCACCTACATTTGCACTTCAATTAGTTTGCTTAATTGCATCGTCCCCTCTCTGGCAGCCTTGTGGGGAGGGCTGGGCTGGGCTGTGCTGCTTTGCTGGCTGCTGTGGCTTCTCTCACATCTCCTCCCAGGCAGGCAGAGCTGGGATCTGGCAAGTCTGAATTGCAGTGCCTGGTAGAGACATACATATATCTGTATGTATGTATGTGTGGTGCTTACAAAGCAATCCCAGCTAATCTCTCTAGCCAGGCAGGGCTTTAGGATGTCCTTTCAGCAGGGATTTGTGGAGTTTGGTAGTTATTTTCTAAGAATGCATTACCCGGGGTTTCCGATGAATAATGTAGGTCCTTGTTCTGCAACTTACTTACAAATGTCGAACCTTAAACCACTGAAGTCGATGGATCTCCTTGTGCACTTAAAGTTAGGCACAGGTTTAAGTGTGGCAGTAAATCAGGGCTTGCTGCCTGCCCTGGTCCTGCTGGTGGGGGATGCTGATGGAAATGCTGAATGGTGTTAGAATTATGGAATGGTTTGTGTTGAAAAGCACGTTGAAAATCATCTGGTTCCACCCCCTGCCATGGGCAGGGACACCTTCCACTAGCCCAGGTTGCTCCAAGCTCTGTCCAGCCTGGCCTTGGACACTTTCAGGAATAGGGCAGCCACAGCTTCTCTGCACAACCTGTGCCAGGGCCTCAGCACCCTCACAGCGAGGAATTTCTTCCAAACATTTTATCCAAATTTCTCTTCTTTAAGTTTTAACCCATTCCCCCTTTTCTATCACTCCAGTTCCTGATGCAAAGTCCCTCTCTGGCTTCCCTGCAGCTCGTTCAGACTCTGGAAGATGCTGTGAGGTCTCCACACAACCTTCTCTTCCCCAGGCTGAACAGCCCCAGCTTTCTCAGCCTATCTTTGAAAGGGGAGGTGTTCTAATCCCCTGATCATCCCAGTGCCTCCTCTGGCCTGGCTCCAGCAGTTCCAGCTCCTTCCTGTGCTGGGCCCAGGGCTGGGGCAGCTCTGCAGGTGGGGTCTCACATGCAGAGTTTGCCCTCAGTCAGAAAAACAAAGGAGATGGTGATGCATGGGGGGAACCAAGTGGGAAAACCTGATCAGACACCCGGTGTTACAGGAGATGCTCCCTGTACGTGTTTGGGATTGCTCTGACCCAGCTGTAGCACCTTGTCCTGTGCTTCCTTCCTTTGAAATTTGTGTGGTCCCACCTCTGGCATTCCCTCCCTCCATCCTGTGACTACACCTGACAGCTCCAACTCCACACCCAGCTCCCGCCACCACAGAAATTGCCCTGAGGAGTCTGTTCTGGGCGCTGAGACCAGCCCTGGTGGGGACAGCAACAAATAAAACGTGGCTCCCCCCGTGCCCTCAGCAGATCCCAGGCACAGCCCCACGCCCACACAAGGCCAGGTACACCCAGCTGGGCACGGGGCTGTGCTCTGGAGTGCTGGGGGCTCCATTTAAACCCCGCTGGGAGGGGAGGCAGTCCCAGTCCCCCAGTGCCAGAGGGGGATGGATGTGGGTGCTGACCCAGAGCAGGGATGACCTGAGGGTTTGCTGCTGCGGGAACAGGACGGGCAAGTTGAGTACAAAGCTGGCGCTGGCACCGCAGGCTGCCCGGGCCAGGAGCTGTTCCTGGGACATGGGCACTGCTGCTCCTCTCCCACGGAGGAGATGGGAAAGGTGTTGGTGCCTGAGCTGGGCAGACGTGCTGCAGAGAGAGCCCTTTGGAAAAGTGTGCAGAAATGAAATCCCACCTCTGCTCCCTGCAAAGCCCCAAGGTGAGGGTGCCCTGGCAGGGGCTCTCTCCAGAGCACTGCTGGCCCCGCTTTGGCAGGTGCTGGAGGAGGGCATCGCTGGGCTCTCCCCGCCATGCCCGGAGCCATCCCAACCCCCAGGAGCTGCTCCCTAGGCAGGATCCATGCGAGGTGAAGCAGATCTCCTTTGGATATTCCTGGCTCCGTGCCTCGGTGCCGGGACTGCGGCTCTCCCGAGTCAGCGGCAGCAGGACGTGAAACCCTTCAGTCTTGCCAAGTGCCTTTTTTAGGAATTATTATTGGTTTTGGCTCCTGTGTGCAGCGTGTGCGCTGCCGATGGGGAGGTGCCGGCAGAGGAACCCATCCCGGAGCACAGCCCACGGGCACACGGCAAAGGCGGGATTTCAACAGAAATCTAATTAGCGGCTCTAATTAGCCTCGATTTCCTTGTCACCTGCAGGTCCCAGCTCCTGCTCAGGCTGCATTGCAGAGCTAAAGCATCAGTGGGGATGCATGGTTAGGGGATCCCTCCCGGTGACAGCACCCCGGGCTGGCACAGCCCTCCTCAGCCTCCGCTCCCGGGACAGGGACACGGCTGAGCACGGGGAGGGACAGCGAGGGACAGCAGCGCTAATGAAACTGCTCCCGAACCGCTCTGGCTGGCAGGGAACTTCTCCGAGGGGAATCGGGAGTCATGGTAGAGTAGAAAAAATGAGGGCATGGGGTAGAGCGGCAATAGGGCGTAAAATCACAGCTGAGCAAAAGGAGAGAAAGCGCTTGCACGCTGTGAGCTCTGCTCTGCTTGTCCTTCCCCGAGCGGGCTGGGAAGGGATGCTCCCAGCCCATCCCTCCTGGCACAGCTCTCCCACACAAGAACCAAAGGCATGTCTTTGCCTCAGACCTGCTGGGAAGTTGGGACAGGCAGGATGGTGTTTGGGATGCCCTGTGGACAAGGCAGAGCGGGAGGAAGCAAAGGCGAGTTAGAAGCACAGAACCCCACGGCTGTTCTGGGAATAGGGAGCCACAGACACGTCCGTGCCCCCTTGGAGAGGTGGGGAGAGCCTGGCACAGCACTGGGAGCTGCTGGCAAAACTCTTCCTCCCCCATGGCGCTCTCTGGAGAGACTTGTGCTTCCCATGATTGCTTGGACAAATTCTTGTGCGTGAGCCAGCAGCTCTCCTCTTGTCTCTTGTAATTACTGTCCCAGCGTTCTCCTTGAGAGACACCATCTGCTGCTCCTCCATCACCAGTCATCTCCCCATCTCCCGGGCGCAGCCCTTTCCCCGGAGAGCTCGGCTGATCGTGCTGATGGTGCAGCTCCGAGTTCCCGCGCTGCTCGTTAAGCTCCATCACATCAAAGGCAGCTGCTCCATCACCTGATGTCCCAGCCACGGGCTCGGGGACTCTGCTGAGCCCTGCCTGCCCCAGGACACGCTGGCCAAGAAACAAACAGCCAGGCTGGGGCTGCTGTGAGCAGTGGGAGCTGTGACCCCCTAAACCCATGTCCCCTCTCTCCGTGCCTTGCACAGCTGCTGAGGCAGCATTGGAGCTGCTGGAAGCCAGGCAGAGGGTGGGATATTCCCGGGAAGGCAGCGAGAATGGGCAGCCTGTGGTGGGCACACGGGGACCAGCGCAGGGCAGCTGGGGTGACACTGAGGCGACACTGAGGTGGCAGTGGGCACGTTTGGGGCTGTTACAGCTGAAGCAAGCACTTTCTGGGTCAGAAACAAGATGCATTTCAGAGAGCTCTGGGGCTCCCAGGAGCAGCAGGCCCAGGCTCTGAGGCGAGGCAGCGGCACGGCGGAAGCGCTCGGCTGCACCGTGTGCCCGGTGCTATCAGTCTCCTGCTTTTAATAAACACTAAATGAGCCTCTGGCGGCCTATCCTCTCACGGCAGCACACCAGAAACTTTCACTGAAGTCAAGAGAAGTTACTCACACCCTTAGGCACAAGTCCACGGTCCCGGGAAGTTGCGAGGGAGCTGTGATTTATGCCGAGTGTCACAGGCTCGACCACAGCCAGCGCCCGCCTCTTGGTATAATTCACAAGTAAATGTACATTTATATAAAAAAATACAGTAAAACCATCACATTTTATTAGGGGAGGCCGCACGATAAATTTTTACGTCGAAGCTTCCAGCAGCCAGAGACAAAAAGCATCTTCAGGAAAATCACTGCCATGGAGACAGGTTTGCATCCCGCCGTATCAGGCGGCTCGTTTGTATTTTTAAGGCATCTCATTAGAGCGTTAAATGATCTGTAAAAGGTAAAAACAGCATTTTTCTCAGTGGCTCTGGTGATGGCCAGGCTTCGAGCCCCCACGGAGCAGGGGGTGGTGGGCAAGTGGTCCATTGAGCCCATTGAGGTTGTGCCCCCACCCCATGCCCAGCCTGTCCCCAGAGCTGGGTGACAGCATTCATTTATTCATGCTGGCAGACGTCGCCCTAAAAGCCCCAATAAAACTGACTCTCTCTCTGTTAACCAAAATTATTGTCTACAAAAATAAGCGTGCACCTCCTCCAGAATTTACCCAAAACTGGAGCAGTGTGTTTGCATCCCTGCCCCTCGGATGAGCCGGGGCTGGGCTCCTGCAGCCAGCTCGGCCCTGGCTTTGCGCTGGCATGGGAGAGCTGCCTGTGCTGGCCCTGTGGGCACTGTCCAGCCCTTGGGGCTGGGAAATCCTGCTCCTGGCTGCAGCTCCTGCGCTCCCCGGCCCTGCTGGCCCCGCTTCCCTCGCTGCCAGCCTGTGGCTCCCCCCTGGCAGCGTCTGCTCGTCCATCTGTGAGGCTCCGGCACGGGCTCCGAGCCGCCCTTCTGCTCCAGCTCCTGCTCTTCCCTCCCAGACCCCATACCACGGCGCTGTGAGGCAATGCAATGCTGCAAATGAATGATTTCTAGAGATGAGCAAGCACCCAGATCAGAAATTCCTACATTGTTCCAAGGCCAGAAATAAAAGCTGCACCTGAAGTTGTGGAAGTGTTCCAGCGCAGCAGCTCGGATTTCAAACTACTGCAGAGCTGGCGAGGAGGGTCCCAGCTTTTACAAGCATGAGGGAAGAAATAAAATGGTCGGGACAGCGAGAGATGAGTGATTTTGCAGATATTTGTCCCTTCCCTTGGCAGTGTTTCAAGGACATCTGGCACCACCTGGATGGGAGCAGCTCAGCAAGCGCAGCCACTCTGGGGAGGAATTGGGGGGCCTCCCGTAGGAAGATGGGGCTGTGCCTGCAGCAGGGATCAGCCCTGGAGCAAGGAAACCCTTTGCATTGAGCCCCAAAAGCTCCCGTGCATCCCAGTGCAGAGCTGCTCCATCCCCAGCAACCCAGGGCCACTGGCAGGAGCCAGCAGGGCTGGGCCAGGCAGGGCTGGGGAGGGACCAGCCTGCAGAGATCACTGATGGCTCTGTTATCCTCCCCAGCTCCCAGCAGCATGAGGGAAATTCCCTGGAAGCTTCCAATCCCTTCTTTCCTCAGAAAATTGGGTTTCACCAGTGAGCAGCTCTGGGTGAACCTAATGGGAGCCTCCTGAATCCAGTCTAGGCTGGCTGTAAAATAAAGGTGTGCTTTGTTTCACACACATTATCCTCTTTAAAACAGCAGTAATTCACAAAAAATCATCCCCACCCCTGCACAAGGACTTGTAGAATTTCTGAAGTGCTCAATATTTTTTATGAAGTGTTTCTAGCCTTTTTTTTGGTGAAGAAAAGCTTGGCAGCAGAACAGCTTACCTGCTTATAAATTAGTAGGCAAATTAAAGAGGTAGTACAGTTTTGTTTTTTTTGTTTTTTTTTAATTTCACTACATTTAACCCAGCCCACGCTTCTGAAATATTTGGGGGTGGTTGTGCTGCAGTGATGCTCCAGAAAGGGAAATTTGGGCTGAGCAGCATCTGGCTGTGTCCAACTGGGCTCCAGCACTTAGGTCCTTGCTTTTCCAACAAGGAAAGGAGCAGTGCTGCTGCTGAAGTGCTGAGTGAGGAAGTCCAGGAGCCTGTAAAAGGGCAGGGTCACTGGTTCTGTGGCCTGGATCCTATATTTTTCCAGTGGCTTTTGCTCCAGGCTCCATGGCTCTCGGCCAGGCCCGGAGCAGCCTTTGCCCTCTGAAGCATGATTGGTGCTGCCCCTTGCAAACACCATTAACCAGAATTTTAACCTCTCATTAAAAAGGAGGAGGAGGCTGGGAAAGGGAACCTCAATTAAGTGAGGTGAAAGTTAAAACATCAAGAAAAGCTTTTAATTGAAGTGCAGCCCTGCAGGGAAATGCAAAGTCGCTTGTTTGGCAGCCTTACAGATGGTGGGAATGTCACACTTTGGAGAAAGGAGAGGGAAATCAGGAGCTGGGGTGGTCAGGAGCTTTGAAGAAGTAGGACGTGTTCAGAGGGATGAGAGGGAAGGGAGAAGTGCTGCTGCTGACACAGCCTGGCTCCCAGGGCTGGCCCATCCGGGCACCTCCATTCCTGTGGGCACAGCAGCATTCCTTGGGGCCACCTGCCCCAGCCAGCACCCAGGGAAGCCCCACATGCCCCTCTGAGTGTGAGCAGCTCCCCAGGCTATGGGAAGGTTTCCCCTTTAACTCAAAGTGTTGGGGGGAAATGCAGTTTCCTGTTAATCACATCCCATGTGGCAGCCCCAGCCAGTTTGCTGTGCCTGGCTGGATGCTGCCTTAGCAGCAGGGACCTGAGGGAGCAGGACCCTGCAGCTCTTCTCTTCCCTATTTTCATTTGACTTTCTTCTTCTCCTTCCTCTCCTTTTCCCCAATTCTAGCTGCATTTTGTTGCTGCCCTGTCCTGCCCCTGAGGGATATCCTGAGTGAGAGGTGACATATCCAGCAGTGGTGTTTTCCACAGAAATATCTTCCCTGTCTTTAGTTTATGACCAGGAGGAACAATCAAAGGCAGATTTGAGTCCCCCCTCCGCATCCTTAGAGAAACCACCCCAAAAGCTCCTTCCCATTTCAGATGGGGTGGGAATAACTTTGCTGGATTTTGGCAAGTTCATATTTTTTCTTGCCAGGTTTCACCTCAGATCATTCCTGGTGGACTCTCAGCTTTCACTCCCTGACATCCCACATCCCTGACTGCTGCTCCCAGGAGATGTCACCCTCTGCAGGAGGAGAGCCCCTCAAGGAGTGTGAGGCATGGCTCAAGCCCAGCTTAATCAGTCTCGAGAACATAAATACTTGCAGAGGGAAGAGTTATGGCCGTGAAGGTCCTGCAGCTCTGCAGCTTCCCTGAGGTTTTATCTCAGCTCTGAATTAGTAGGAAGCATCAGCTGCCACTCCAGTGAGAATGATGCTTCTCTGAAGGGCACCTCACAACAAGGAGGTGGAAACCTTGGAGCTGCTGGAATGGAGGGGGATGTTCCCTTTGGCTGTGCTGATGCCCAGGGCTGAGTTCTCAATCATATCCTGGAGAGCTGGTCTGCATGCAGGAGTGCAAGGAAACCAGGATGCTACACCAATCTGAGAACCATAAGATCAAAGGAGAATTGGGAAGAGTAATACTGACACCACAGAAATCTCAGGGCAGGCTGGGAGCCAATCCAATACCACATTAGTGGCAAGTCAAATTTTAAGTCATCTTTTCCCCTAAAAGTCTTTTCTGGGTTTCATGCTCATCAAATCAAAGGAGCCATCTCCAGATCTGACCAGAACTAACCAGTCTGGCCCAGATCTCCAGCTCTGGCTGGCACACACAGTGAGATGCTGAGGAATAGCCTCCTCCTCCCTTTGGGGAGTTAACAGCAACAATGATTCAGTGAGTAGATTGAAACAAGGAATAAACTCAAGAAACTTCAGCACTTGTTGGCTGATCATAGGGAAAATGAAGAGAAAGATCTCAGTGCCTGAATTTTTTGTGATGAGTTAATTACGCTGGAAAAGGATGATGGAAGACAGAACAGCAGTCAAAATTCTCTGCCTTTTCCCACCTACACAGTTTTCTGAGATCCACTTAAAATTAATGTGGAGTTCAGTATCAGACCCTCTCAAGTGCTGGGTGAGTCTGAGCCTGAGCATTTTTTGATTTACTACTCTGTCCAGTAGTATTGTGTCTTGGTTTTTTGGATGTCTCCGAGATGCAAATCAGGTGGGAAGTGAAAGGCTCTGATAACCCAACCCCTGCTTCTGCAGGGGAGGTGACAGTTCCCCCTGGATGACCCTGAACACTGCAAGATAGGACAGAGATTTCACCTTGTTAGACCAGCCTAGAAATAATGTTGTCATAGAAAACCAGAAAGCAAACTGTAAAGCCCAGGAGGTTGTGGGAGGGGAAGATGAGGCGCAAAGGCCATGAGGTGAAAGCTCCTGGGGACATTTGGGGCTGGGAGATGTGAGGCCAAGAGGAGCATCTCCCACCAGGACTGAGCTTGGTGACCCGGCCCTGGGCAGGTCTGTCCACGCTCAGCCCCTCAGGACTGGCAGCTCTTCCCAGATACCTGCAGGATTTGCACTGCTCTAATTTTCCACCCCGCTAAAAATTGCACATCTCCCAGGAAAGCTGCTTTCCCAAGAGACTTCCCACGGAATCCTGCACATCCCAGGGGGCTGCAGAGCACCCAGCAAGCTCCCGGGTGTGTGGGCTCGGATAAATCCAGAAGCACACGAGGTATTCCCCATGGGAAGTGCATTACCTGCTCCTGTGCACACAGCAGCTACGGCAGCGATGAAAACCCTGCTGGGATCAGCAAACCTTTAATTAATGTCAATTTTGCAGAAAATAGTGGATGTCCAAAATGACCCTGTGACGAATTCAGGCACGCTCTTGCACTCTGTTTTCTTTAATCACATGCATCGAAATTTATGGAGACATCCAGGCTGTTTTCTGAGCTTTAGGGGACTCATTTTATTACAAATCCATGGATTTTTATGCATTTGGTAATGGATTTCTGATGGAATTGTGAAACTGGAGAGAAGCCACTAGTGGGGACTCTTTGGGGCATCGCTATTGGCACTAAAGAAAGGGAAAAAAATGGAGAGGGAAAAACTTAATGAAAAAATATATTTGTATAAACAATCAATGAAGATCGTGTTTGTGTGTTAAACAACCACCTTGAAATTGGTCTGTCTCAAAGGACTGAGCAATTGCAGACTACCTTAGCATGAATGATTTATGACATTCATGAACTTGGCAACTACATCAGTTTTCCTAAACCTGGCAGCAAACACCACCTGCATATTAAGTGAAGATTTATGATTTATAAAACTCACCTCATTATGCAGAGGAACACGAATTGTCTTATGTGTGCAGTCTATAACTCCTGGGACAGATGAAAAGGCAGCTATGACACACAATTTATGTGTTCTTGCTGCTGAGGTGGTGAGGGAAAAGCAGGGAGAATAACTGGGGCTTTGAGGTGGGTGCCTTCAAAGCTGTCCACGTCCCTCTCCTCCCCCCCAGGATGATGCAGTGGCTAAAATTGCCTGTTCTCTTGGAGGAATAAAAAAAAAAAAATCCCTTGCAAAGATTAATGGTGGAGGTCATTTGAATCAATACTCGAAATTATGCCCTCCCTCCAAAAAACACCAGGATTGGAAGCATCTGAGGGGCCTCTGTGGAAATCACACACTTGGTGCTGAGCTCACCGCTCGTATTTTTCCCCACCTTGTCCTTTCCTCATCCTCCTCACCCAAGGACACAGGTTCCTGGCTTCAAGGAGTGGAGAGTTTTGGTCTGGAAGAGGCCAAACTGTGGCTCAGGTTAGGGATGGAGCTCATGGCCCCCAGCAAGGAATGAAGCATCCACGTGAGCCCTGGGTACAGCTGGATTCCCTTGCTGCGGGTCAGGGGAGCATCTGAAAGGCTGCAAAACACGCAGGGCTGATGGACTGAAAAATGACTGACATGATCCAAGGAGAAAACACCTCAGGGCAGAATTCACCCCAATCTACTGCATCAGTTTGAGTGAATCGTGGTTTGTGTGTCCTTGTTTCCTCATTTGCTCTAACAATACACCCAGACAGCAGATGCTGGTGCAGCTGGATGGGCAGTGCTGTGGGGAGCTCTCGGGGGGCCCTGGAGCTCTCTGGAGGGTGCTGAGAGCAGGAAAAACCCAGCCCAAGGCCTCCACCGCATGCTCAGGGCACCAGAGGACACGGACACCTCCTCTGTGGCTGACCTGAGTAGGGCTCCCACAGGCTGCACAGGGGTGTCTGTGCTGTCCCCAGGCTCGAGGAGGGGCTGGGTCCCCACAAAGACATCACTGCTTGGGGCCAGCCTCGGGCTGCTCCTGGACCAGGCTGGGTGTCACAGGCAGAACAAGGGGTGCAGCAGGGCCAACAGGCTGTCACCCAGAGGGCCATTGGGCTGTCACCCAGCAGGGCCATTGGGATGTTACCCAGCAGGGCCAACACGCTGTCACCCAGCAGGGCCATCCAGATGTCACCCAGAGGGCCATTGGGATGTCACTGAGCAGGGCCAACAGGCTGGCACCCATCGGGGCCATTGGGATGTCACCCAGCAGGGCCTTTGGGATGTCACCCAGCAGGGCCATCAGGGTGTCACCCAGCAGGGCCATCAGGGTGTCACCCAGCAGGGCCATTGGGATGCCACTGAGCAGGGCCATTGGGATGTCACCAAGCAGGGCCAACAGACTGGCACCCAGCAGGACCATCAGGGTGTCACCCAGCAGGGACATCGGGATGTCACCCAGCAGGGTCATCATGGTGTCACCCAGCAGGGCCATTGGGATGCCACCCAGCAGGGCAGCCTCATGTGGGGCTGTGACCCTGGCAGGCAGCTCCATCCCCACAGCTTCACCAGAGCCAGCTCCTGCTGAGGGAAGGGAGAGACCTGGGAGCAGCAGCTCAGACACAGCCCCTGAGCTGTCCCTCAGCCCTGCAGCCACTTGCTAATGACACCCAGTGGCTTTGGCTTCTCCTGCAGGAGAAAAACCCGTGTGAGGCCTTTGGGTCTGTGTTACAGATGGGTAATGTGATGACTGGCTCTCACAATTAAGGGATGAATACTGTGTGTATGTTACAAGAAGGTTCGTTGCTGTATGGTTGTTGTGTTACTGCAGTTTGTTGTTTGGACACGCTCTGTTGCTGCCAGCCCACAGCCCCACACGGTGTGAGGGCCGTGCCGGGTACCCGCGGGCCCTGCCCCGGCCGCTCGGGAACTCGGGAACGGGCGCCGTGCTGGGGGCGGGGCACAACAACACCTGACCGCCAATCAAACTGCAAGGAAGTGATCCCCACCAATGGGCAGTGAAGAAGAGTTGATTGACAGGCTGTGGGAGGGGCCAGGGTTGGCTGCCCCACCAGGGGTTTAAAAGGCGGAGCAGCCATTTTGTGGAGGAGTTTGGGGTAGTTGGTCATGCTGCCAGTGCTGCTCATTTTCCTCATTCAGTCCTTTGTTGTCTTTGTTAAGGTTTAATAAACCTTTCAGACTTTTAAAGTGAGCAGTGGTTTCTCACAGTCTATAACTGGCTACAGCATTATTTGAGTGCGTTAAAAGCTGCCTCTATGCCTGCTCTGGCTGTCGTGCCCACCCTGGCCTGCCTTTGGCATTGCAGGGAGCTGCCTTGGGGAAGGGACAGTCCAGCAATCCCGGTCCAGGGAGCTGCAGGAGCTCCTGGAATTCAAGATGTGGAGGTCTTGGACCCCTTCAGCAATGAAGGGGTTGGCTGGTGCCAGATGTGTTTGTGCTGTGGTTTGGTCAAGCCAGAAGGCTCAGCGGGAAGTGAGCAGCTGAGGCTGGAGGCAGTCAGGATGTTTCTCTTGCTGCTGTTCAGGGGGGACACAATTCATTCTTTATTTTCTGCAGTAAAAACCTGTACTGAGGCTCTTCAAAATATATGTTGGTGCTATTGAAGAGGAGGGAGTTGGGAATGTGAATGATTTTGTTTTCCTCCCTCATTGTGTTATTGCCAAGGTAGCAGAGAAGGAGAATTTCTACTGTCTGAGCACAAATCAGGAATTCTCCTCCTCCAAATGTCACCCTTTTGTTCACACCTGTCTCATGAGGCTGATTCCAAAATGAAATTATTGTATCTGTACATATTAAATAAATCACAGGCTCCACCTGGGCCACGTGCGTTGGCAACAGCCGATCCAGCAGGAGCTGCTGGCCTCTCTCTGCTGGCTCTGAGTTCAGACAGCCAGCACAAAGCAAAGCGTATTTGCACAGAGCAGCTGATGAGGCTCCTGGCTCCAAGGTTTCCAAAGGGAAGGACAGGTACTGAAGAATAAGAAAAGGAAGGGCAGGTATGGATCAGTGGAGTGTTTTTTATTGTTTCCAGAACAGAAAGCTATGCTCTTCCTCCAAAACCAAAGACAGTGATTGGGGAGTTTTGCATCCTCCGAGCTGCGCTGGGAATGGAAAGTGCTGGTTCTTGGTGGTTGCAGAACCTCAGAGAGCAGCTGAAACCAGCACAGGTGAGAGGACAGAGGGAATGGGCACTGTGAGGAGCTGGGTCAGAGGGGTGGGTGTGGGGACACAGTGACACACCCCTGTGATGGCCTGGAGGAAGGAGCACGGAGCACTCGGAGTTCCACAGCTGTGAATTTGGTGATCCTGCAAATACCAGAATGGGGAGGACAGGAGGGCCAGCAGGGAGGGAGAGATTGGTGCAGCAGAGGCACGGGATCCTTCCAAAGCCACTTTGGGAAGCAGGAACAGGGAGATGTCTGGGGTTTGTGCTGGGGTGCTGCAGGGTATGTGGGAGAGGGGATGAGCCCACTCTGAGGCTCCAGGCCAGAGCAGAGTGCTGGGCTGTGCTGGAAAATCCCTCCATGGGCCAGGAAAAGTAGGTCCAGCCCAGGCCAGCAAGGAGCAGAGGGAGACTTGTGCCAATGCACAACCCCTCAACAGAGGGGTCCCCACGACCTTCTCCTGGTGCGAGGCTGGACCCTGTCAGCCTTCCCACCATGGCACAGCTTGGTGACCTTCAAGCCAGCCTGTCCCCTCAGCAGGGCTGGGACCAGCCTTCAGAGCCTTCTCAGAATGCCTGGCTTTGTACCTCAGCTGCTTCAGATCAGGGTGAAAAAATCTGCAGAGTGCAACACTTGGAAATTTTCGTTTGTACTGTGCTAATTGCCCTCATTATTATGGTTCCTGGAGGCACCTCAGATCCTTGTTAAGGCAGCTGCAGTCGTGGAGGGGCAAGATGTGGTTTGTGCTCCCTCTGCTCTCCTGCATCCTCTCTGAGTGACAGGGCTCTGCCACTTGCCCTGTGGAAGGTCTGGTGAGCTGCTGGCACACACAGGCAGCCTCCCAGCTGCCTTCTTGCTGCCTTGCTGCCTCAGGTTACTTTCCAGTTTATGTTGTGATGCTCTCCAGGCTGATGCTTGTTGCCAGCCCAACTGGGACCATGAGGGTGAAACCAGGGAAGCTTGGAAGGATGCTGGGGGTTGACCAGCTCTGTGCTGCATGCCCACCCCAAGTCCTCGTGCTCCTGCTGTGGTTCTGCTGAAATGATTACTTAGCCAAGCATCTGACTGATCCTTCACTGCACCACTGGAGCAATTAAATACCTGAGTCAAACACCTCCATTCCTCCCACCCCTGCAGTGGGTTTATTTCTGCCTTCTGCCCCTTCCCACTGCTCCTGTCCTTTGCACCCCTCTCCCCCAGGCAGCCCTCAGTGAGTCTGGAGGATAACCCTGGATCCCAAGGCTGCCCTCCCCTCCTGCACACACAGCCTGTGGGGCAGTGTGATTCAGCCTGACTCAGGGTGCTGCCTCATGTCATGCTGTGTTTGATCCATCACTGCTTTTCCCATTTCCTTCCACCCAGTGAGCAGGAAAGCAGCTGAAGTGTGCCTGTTTTGGCAGCTGCCTCAACAAGCCTTTTCACACCCGGTCACCTGAAGCCAGGCCAGCATCACTCAGGATAACTTCAATGCATGTGTGGGGCCAGAAAATGACATCCTTCTGAGAGAGATGCCTGCAGGACTGACAAACGCACCCTAGTGGTTGGAGGCTTTGCAGGGATGGAGTTACAGCCCCGCTGTGCTCCTACAAATGCTCTGCTGCTGATCCCCTGGGAGCAGGGACAGGACATCCCTGTGGAGCTCTGCCTTTGCACCTGCCCAGGGCTGTCCTGCTGCAAGAGCAGCCTCTGCAGGGCTTCAAAGCAGCCTCGTGTCTGGCAGCACTTCATGGGGAGGAAATTCCTTGGGTTGCCACAGGGCCAGGCCCGTGTCACCATGCCTGTGTCACCCTGCCCGTGTCACCGTGCCCATGCCATGCTGCAGGCAGGCGCTGCCTGGTCCTTGCTGTGGATTGTCCAAGAGGGATCACACGGCCTCGGCCTGCAGTCCCCTCCCTGCCACATCTCCCTATCCCCAGGAAGGCCCAAGGGCAGGGAAGTGTGGGCTCAGGAGCTGATCCTGCCCACTGCAGAGCTCTGGCTCACCCAAAGGCAGCGAGCGGCAGCTTTGGGGCTCTTGCAGGGCTCCTGGGCTGTGAGCCCACTGCCACCAAGGGCTATGGCCGGGTGCTTTGCCAGCACTGTGGGCTGTGGAGCTCAGTTTGGGAGCAGAGGGGACACAAGGCAGGCCCCTCCTGAGGGATCAGTGTGTGTGGAAAGAGGGGCCAGAGTGCAGGGGCACTGGAAGTGGGGCAGCTGAAAGCAGCACCTGAGGGCAGCCTGAAGCCAAAGAGAGCAGGAGAACTTGTTGCACTTGAGGAGAGCAGGCTGAAGGTGTGTGCTGGCTTTTGCTGGGGGCTCAGAGGGACCTGGAACATGGACAAGCTTCATGCACTGACACCCCAAGACACCAGACCCCAACATGCTGTGCCCAGGGCTGCTACAGGTCACATCTCACTTAGAAGCAGTCACAGGGGATTTGGTGACCTTCAGAGCAGAATTTTCTTTTACTCCTCTTTTTAGCTCCTCTCTAGACTGCTGAAACATTTGCCTGTTGCTCCGTGGGCCACTGCACAAGCTGCTCCCGTCACAGCCAGGGGCTCTGAGGGCACAGCAGCCCCGCTCCCTCGGAGGGGAAGGACAGCAGAGCCCCCCGAGGTGCTTCCCGGGGTGTCTGCGCTTCCACCACTGCCGTGCCAAGAGCTGGGAGTTGCCAGTGCCGGCAGCGGAGCTGTCACTGTGCCGGCTGTGACCGAGCAGGCTGCGAGCAGCGCTAGCACGGCCGGCTGCTGCCCCTGCCTGGCGAGCGGAGAGGCTGGCACGGGCACCCTCTGACCAGACTGGAGGAGGTGGCCCGTGCCGGACTCGGCTTTACACGAGCAAGGATGGCCGAGGGAGGAGGTCAAGCTCTTGTGAGCTGTGGGGAATGCTCTGGTGATCCTGCAGGAGCACTAATCCTGCCCAGTCACAGCAGCTGGAACTGACTGGCCCCACATGGATCCTGACCCTGTGGGATGAACCTGGATCAGGAATTAGAGTGCTGGTGTCCCCAACATCAGGACATGGAAGCGTTGCAGCAAGTCCAGAGGAGGCCACCAGGTTGCTAATGGGAGCAGCTCTCCTGTGCAGACAGGTTGAGAGAGTCAGATCTGCTCAGCCTGGAGAAGAGAAGGCTGTGGGGAGACCTCCCAGTGCCTTCCAGTGTTTGAAAGTGACACAATGTCCAGTCTCTGGGAGAAGCCTCTGTCACTCTGGCTCACTTTCTCCCCCAAACTGTGCCACCAAGCAGCCACTCCCTGCCCAGTCACCAACTGGCACAGGTCACCCCTGGTGCAGCCAGGGTGCAGATCCTGATAGCAGATGGATGGTTAGTATTGGATGGTTAGTGGTGTTGAGGGTTTGGACAAAGGAGCCAGAGGGGTCCCTTTGTGTGAGTCTCCAAGAGGGTTTATTCTCTGAATAAAGGGGACAAGGACAAGGAACCACCTTCGGTACTTGTGCAACAACTTATAAAGGGAGAAGGGTCTTAGGGGAGGATACATCAACCAATCAAGGGGAGTTGGGGAGGAGTACAGGGCCGGGATACACAATCTCACAGCCAATGAGGGGTATGAGGGAAGGAGAGCATCCTCCTACAACTAATGGGAACTTAGGGATCATATAAATAACACAGAGGGTTCTGGAAGGAAAGGCCAGGTTTGCACTAACTGACTGGGGAGAGGGGCCAAGTTACAATGAAGGATCAGGAACAAGGGGAAGGTACCTGAACTGACAGGGAAAGGGGAAGAAACAACAATGGACTAAACTGACTGCAAGGGGGTAGGTAGGATAGAACCCAATAAAACAAACTGAGTAATACACAACAACAACTGAACTAAGTGTTACAACTAAAATGCACCATCACGTCTCCCCTTTTTTGTTTAGTTTTTTGAGAGGGGGGAGAGTGGGGAAGTGATAGATTTCAGACTAATGTCTCTTCCCACTGCGGTTGTGGTTGGGAGGACCTCTGCTGGACTGTTTTCTTTAATAGAACTCTTTTAGTGATGCTTATAACGATAGAAAGAAGAACTAAAACAACCCATAAAATGTCTTTGGTAATTGAAGACATCCACCCAGTCAGGCCCCAGTTCTTAAACATATTCTGTAACCATTCCTCACTTTCTTCTTTGATTGAATGGACAATATCCTTCATCTTGCTGATGGAGGTGTGGATATTTTGGCTCCTGTCCAATAGATTGAAACAGCAGAGGCCTTTAAATTTCTCACAGCCGTGCCCATGCACCAAAAGGAGGAAGTCTATGGCTGCCTGATTTTGCAGAGTGGCCCGCCTGGTCGCTTCCTCATCTTCAAGGAGCTCGCTAAGAGCAGCTGATATTAATTCACCTGTTTCGCCACCCAGCACTCTAGGTGGCCCAATTCACTTAGGGCTTTCACTGCTGCCTCCCACAGTAAAAAAGCAGAGACAGCAGCTCTTTTTGGAAGACACCAATGTACAATTTCAGAGTCACAGTGTTCATCAAAGTCTTTGATACTACATTTTTGGATGGCTGAATTGCTAGATTTGGACTAGCCAATTCAAAATTTGGGTTCAGTTTGGCAAAAACAGAGACAGCTGTCCAATAGTACACGGGCCTCCTAAAAGACAAGCCGAAGCCCTTTCCCCACAAATCCAAAAGGTACCCTTTGGCAGCTTGAGCGGCTGTTGGTTCTCGCTCGATGGGATGTTTAAGTGGGTGATGGTTTTACACCATTTGGCTGCCTGAAATTCTTTTTTGGGGACTTTGACAGAAATATAAGATTCAGGGTAGTAGAGACGCTTAAAAATAAACGGAATGCAAAAGGGTGCAATGGACAAACCAAGGAGTTCAAACTCAGTGGGGTCTTTTTCTAACTCAGGCAACTCAGAGGTCCATTTACACCATAAAAGTAAGGGGTTTGTAATGGGAACATAACGTTTGAAA
This sequence comes from Melospiza georgiana, assembly GCF_028018845.1. NCBI lineage: Eukaryota > Metazoa > Chordata > Aves > Passeriformes > Passerellidae > Melospiza > Melospiza georgiana. The sequence continues at coordinate 16,903,498 of NC_080444.1, forward strand.
ATGAGGGGAGAGTTTTTATTAACTTCTGAAGTGATGAATTTGAGATGGACTGGGTATTGATCTAAAGAAGAGGGAATTCCTTGGCCAGCCAGCTGCAGCAAGCAGCCAGGGCATCAGCTCTCTGATTCCCTTCTGCGATGAATCCAGGCAGGTCTGTGTGCAATCTTATGTGTGTTACGTAGAATGGTTGCTCTCAGTGGGAAACCAGATGTACGAGTTTTGAGAGCAACCTATAAATCACTGGGTTAGAGAACTCTTTCAGTACTGCATGTTCTGCCCTAGATACTACCCCTGCCATATCAGCTGAATCGGTGACAATGCTGGTTGGTTCTGAAAATCTTTCAAAGACCCTGACGACTGCACCCAACTCAGCTACTTGAGGGGAGCCCTCAAGGATCTTAACATTGGCTTCCCACTGCTGAGTTTGGGGGTCCTTCCAAACCATTACTGACTTATGAGAACTTCCGGATGCACTGGTGAAAACTCTCAGGGCCTTGAGAGGCTTAGGACTTTGTTTGTCTTTTGGGACCAGATTAAATTAGATGTTAAATAATTTGTGGCCCAGATGGTGGTTTGACAATTTTCTGGGGTAACTATCTAGAGTGAATTGTAGATTTTCATTTTCTCTTTAATAGTTGTTCCAGGGTCTCATTGGTTAACTTCCCAGTGGACAGCTTGATGGGTACATGAATGCATGCAAAAATTGCACCCTGCCAACAATCACATGCATGCCCTGGCCTTGCTGATTAGCTGGGCCATCAGCTCCTGTGGCCGTGTGATACTCTTGGACAGTTGGTGGCTAAGGAACACCCGCTCTATGATTAAGAAGGGGTCCCTCTGATCTTTGTCCCACTGAAATATCAACCCATACAGGTGTGGCAGTTTCCCCAAGATGATGAAGTTAAATGGAAGCTGTGGCTGGCAGTGGTGGGCCTGATGGTTCGACAGTGCCATCTCGACCTTGTCCAATGCAGCCTTTGCTTCCTGGGTCAAAGCCCTTGGGGCATCTATCTCCTCCTCCCTTTTAATAAGTTGAAAAGAGGAGATAAATATCCCATGGTGAGCCCCAGCCAGGGCCTGACCCAGTTCAAGGACACACACAATTGGTGGAGATCCCTTAAGGTTTTGGGCTTACCATTGATCACCAGCCTCTGAGGTGTTATTGTCCAGTTGGTGATCTCAAGGCCTAGATACCTCCAAGGCATCAGCCTCTGCACCTTTTCTTGCTGCAACTCAAATCCTGCCACCAACAAAGCAATAATAGCATCATCAAGAACCCTGGTAGGCACATTCTCATTGGGGGCACACACCAGTACATCATTCTTATAGTGACAGATGATGCATGCCCCGACTCTGGCATGCTCTGGGGACAGGATTCTGGTGACGTACCATTGGCAGATGGTGGAGGAGTTCTTCATTCCTTGTGGAAGAATATGCCAGTGGTAGTGCTTCATGGGACCTTTGTGGTTGATGGAGGGCGAATGCAAAACCGAGGACCGAGAATGCAAAACGTGGGACATTGGCCAGGTGTAGGGGAATTTGAAAAAAGCAATCCTTAATATCAATTACAGCCAATTGCCAATTTTGGGGGACCATTGAAGGGGCTGGCATCCCTGGTTGGAGAGACCCCATGTCCTTGATGACTTCATTTATTTTTCTCAGATTGTGGAGGAGATGCCACTTGTCCTTCCCCAGTTTCTTGATGACAAACCCTGGGGAATTCCAAGGGCTGTTTGTCTCAATGATTTTACCTTTGGCCAATTGTTCCTCCACTAGCTGAGTGAGTGCACTTAATTTTTGTTTACTTAGCATCCACTGATCTACCCAGACAAGTGTTTCTGTGAGCCAATTTAATTTCTGGGTAGAGTGCTCTTCTTCAGTGACCGCACCTAAAAAAGCTGGGGAGTCTTTGGGATTTTGAGCCTGACTCCGCACTGGGACGTGGCATCTCTCATCTAAAGGGTGAACTTCGAATTCAAAACAAATGGGCGTACAGCAGCCAATTGCCCATGGGGTCCCTCAATTTGTACAATGTTCTTTGATTGTTTTGCCAATTGGATCCCCCCTACACCTTGTACTTTACTCACCACATCTTGCAGCTCCCAGTATGATGGCCATTTGTGCAGAGGAATGACCATCACGTGTTCCCCTGTGTCCATCATCCCCTGGAGCTGGATTGAGTGCCCCCCTTTCTTAAGGCCGCACTAAATGAGGGGCTTGTCCTCTCCTACCACCTCAGTGTAATAAATTGAAAGCTCCAGGTGATTGAACAGCTGCTGTGGCAATGGAATGGCCTGAGTGATGACCTGGCCTTTCAGCAGGAAGAGGGGGACTACTGGCTACTTTGCTGTGCAGTGACTCACTTCCCTTCTTGTATTGACTTGTGTGTTTCTCTTTGTAGAGCCTGATTGATAAGTGAGTGGGGGGATGCTCTATTCTTCGGGATCTCAGGGGTTTAGATCTGTAATGAGAAATACCAGAAATTTTACAATGGTTTCTAATAAATATTTAAATAACAATGTATAAATAACATTACAACTCACAAATAACTTTTAACTTTGATATTTCATAAAAGGTTAAAAATTCTACCTCTTTTTACTCTACTTCTCCTGGAGCTTCTTTTTCAGGATTAGTTTTGTGTCTGTTGCATTGATCACTGCCCATTAGGTAGGAGACCTTCAACTCTGGTGATGTGAGTCCATCCTCTCTCTCATGTCCTTACTGCAGTTTATGTGGTTAGGAGGACCTGGAAGGAACACTCCCACTTTAGGGTAAATGGTTGTTCTTTCCACACCTTTATTAAAACCCAATCCCCCTGCTGGAACAAATGGATTTTAAAGTCAATTGGTGAGCTTTGAGGAAGGTATCTGTTCTTTTTTAATTCTTCCAGGGTGTTTGTAATAATCTGTATATACTTCTTCGTACTCTGTTGTCCTTCCTCATAAGTCCCCACACAATCTGAGGTGGCTAGGAATGGTAATCCAAACATTGTTTTGTAAGGGGAAACACCTATGTCAGCTCTTGGTTTTGCTCTTATCCTCATTAATGCTAATGGGAGACACTTTAACCAGTTCATCTTAGTTTCTTCTAGTAATTTTGTGAGTGTTTCTTTTGAAGTTTGGTTCATTCTTTCTACTCTCCCAGAGCTTTGGAGTCTCCACGGGGTGTGGAGTTTCCACATGATTTCCAATGCTTTAGCCACCTAGTGTAGAACTTTGGCTGTGATGTGTGGCCCCCTATCTGAATCAACAGTATTCACAATTCCATACCTCAGTATTATTTACTCAAGTAGAGTCTTACTAACTACTTTTGCCATAGCCCTTGTAGTTGGAAATGCTTCAACCCAATGGGTTAAATGATCTATTACCACTAGTAAATACTTAAACTTTTGGACTGGGGGAAGTTCACTAAAATCTACCTCAACATTTTGGAATGTCCTGCAAGCTAGCTCCCTTCCACCCAGTGATGTTTTTCTCATCACTTTTCTATTTACCCTCCGACAAATCACACATTCTCTCGTTACCATTTTAGCAATTTCAAATATTCCAATACATACATACACATGCTCACATGAAATGATCGCAAAGTGCCGTGGCAGCAGGGGGTGGTGGTAAGGGCGCCGTGACCTTCCTGAAAAAATGTCCTATGAAGGATGGCTCAGGGGCACAGGCACATCCTTCTCCCAGCCCAGCGAGTGATGTTCAGCTCAGCTTCAGCTCTCAGGCAACACAGGGAGAAGAGACTCAAGCTCTGTATGGCATTCCACAGAGTAAGAGCTTTTATTAATAGCAGGACCCTCTGTGAAGGGAGCCAGGAAGAGAAGCTTCCTGACCAGGGGAAAACCAGGGGTTTATATAGGGAAGGCAAGGGCCGGGGTTAAACTGGCAACAAATGGGATATAGGCTCAAGGGTGGAGCATGGGGAAAGGGACCAATGGGTAACAAATAATCAGCATAGAACTTGCAAAGGCCTCTGGGGGTGAAATTTGCTCACCCTAACAAGTTTGTGGCCTTGGCTGGCTCTTCAGCCCCCACAGCAAAGGGCCTGTGTTCCCCAATGTGTCAAAGAACCTAAGTTTTCTAAAATTTTTCTGGTTAAAGCTTTATTTAACACTTGTCTTCCATCTGGCATTGTCCTCTTCCTTTTCCATCTTTGGTTCCTCCATGTTTTTGTAACTATTTCTGTTCCTGTTCACTAAAGGTTCTCCTCGTTATCTTTGTCCCCCAAGTCCACTAACTGTAGGATCTGCTCATCCTTTTCTGAGCCAGCTTCTTCTGATCTGCTAAGTCGTTTCCCTGTGCTTCCATAGAGGTCCCTCTCTGATGTCCCTTTATGTGTGCTATTGCACTCTCTAAATGGTCTTTCAAAGCCTTTACTATTTCTTTTATTAATTTCCCATGGATCAACATTTTGCCTTTAGAATTTATGAATCCTCTTTCTTCCCAGATTTTACCAAATGTATGTACTAACCCATAGGCATATTTCGAGTTAGTGTAAATAGTTCCTTTCTAATATTCTAGCCACTGCAGTCCTTTTAATAAAGCATGAATCTCAATAAAGCATTGTGCAGACCGTTTTGTTGGGAATTTCCCTTTATCTATAATCTCCCTGTTCTTGCCATCTATTACTGCATACCCCAACATTCTCTTTCCCCCAATCACCATGGAAGAACCATCAACTATGGGAAAACAACATTTCCCCTTCTGGTAATGGCTGTTCTTGTAAATCCTCTCTCGCTTTGGTCTGCAAATTGATCATCTCTGTGCAACAATGTTACAGATTCTCATCGGGTTCTCCACATAAGAATTGTGCTAGATTCTCAATTTTTGTTGTAGCTAGTTCTAAGTTTTCAATATTAGTTAATATCAATTCATATTTCAGTAACCTGGCTCTGTAATCCATTGACTGGCCATTTTGCTCAGTATGGTTTTCAAATCATGAGGAGTATACACCTTAATTTTGCTTCCAAATGCTAATTTGTAACTCTCTTTCACTAAGGACATGGTTGCAGCTACTGATTGTAAACACATTGGCCAGCCCCTAACTACTGAGTCTAATAATTTTGACACATATGCAACCGGTTTTCTATACCCACAACACTTTTGCACCAGTACTCCATACACAATTCCTGCCTCCACATTTATAAACAACTTGAAATGTTTATTGAAGTCAGGTAAACTTAAAAACAGGGCCGTTACTAATTTTTCCTTTAACTCTTTCAATTTCTGTCCATCTTCTTCATTCCAATTTAAAGGTTCTTGTTCTACTAATTTGTCAAAGAGGAATTTAACTAATTTGGTCTGTCCATCTATGCATAACTTACAATACCCAACCAGCCCTAGCAATCTCTGTACATCTCTTTTTGGTTTTGGTGCCAGTAGTGAGAGGATTCCTCAGACTCGTTCTGCTTCTAGTTTCTTGTACCCTTTCCCAATCAGATGGCCTAAATATTTTACTTCTGGTTCTACAAATTGGAGTTTCTTCTTTGACACCTTTAAACACCTTCTCCCCCAGGAAGTTTAATAGTTTTCCTGTTGTTTTCTGAGCTTGTCCCTTCTGTTCTCCTGACACTAATAAATCATCAATATACTGTAGGATCTGGGTGTCTCCTACTGGTTGGAACTGTCTTAATAGTTCTTCTAGAGCTTGCCCAAATAAATTTGGGGATTCTGTGAACCCTCGGGTAACTGGGTCCATTGGAGCTGTTGTTTTCTCCTTGTTTCTTCATCCTGCCACTCAAAGGCAAACCAACTCCTACTCTCCTTAGCTAGGGGGCAAGCCCCGAAAGCATCTTCTAGGTGTACAAAACTGAACCATGCATGTTTTGATGGTATCTTACTTGTATGGATTAGATACTACTGGGTATCGTGAGATGGTCTGTTTATTAACTTCTCTCAGGTCCTGAACCAGTTGGTAAGCACCATCTGATTTCTTTACTGGTAATATTGGGGTGTTATGGGAAGACATGCACGATTCCAGTATCCCATCTTTCATCAACTCTTTTATCACTGGAGCCAATCCCTGCTTCCTCTCTGCCAAAATGGGATACTGTTTTACCTGGATAGGTGAAATTCCTGGTTTCATTTTCACCTCTATGGCGGGTATGACCTCCTTCTTCCTTTAGTAGGCTATGACCTCCCTCTTCTGCCCAGACTTTGCAATCAATCTCACTTTCATTTTCCAACTTGAGCATCATCATCTTCATTACCACCATCTGTCCTTCTTTAGGGATTACTCCTACCCCCAGGCCTCATGAATTACATTCTATATCCCTCTCTCGAATTTCCCTTAACAGCAACTTGCACTATAGCTGGCACTTCATCGGGTATTGTAAGGGTGACCCCCTGAAACTGCAGCTTCTTCCTTTGTCTCACCACAATTGTACAATCACGAGAATGAATTACACCTTCACTCAGGGGAGTCTCTTGATTTATAATCTCCTGCTCATTCTCTTTACAGGTCAGTGACACTCCTGAGGAAACTTGGAGTGTTAGGGAGATACTAGGGAGGGGGGGATGAAGTATAGAAGGAGCAGGAGGAGGTGCAGGGGAAACGTGGGGTATCTGAGGAGGATTAAGGGGGGAGGCTGGGGGGCAGTGGGAGTAGTGAGCGGTGTAGGGAGAATAATAGGAGAGGGGGCTATTGGGGATACTGGAGAGGCAGGGAGGGGTATGGGTTGAACAGGAAGAGGTAATTGAGGGGCAGGGAGGAGTATGGGTTGGATAGAGAGAGGTAATGGAGAAGTAGGAGGATGGGCTGCTGGGAGCACAGGAGAAGGAGCGAGTGGGAGACAGTCCAGTGGGTTCCATTTCTTTTCAAATTCCTCTTTTTCCTTTTTAGTCTCTTTGGATATTTTATATACTCTAATCTTCTCATCCCAAATTTTATTTTCTACCCAACAGGTTGCATATTGTATCTCTTCTTCGTTTGGAACCTCTCTTAAATGGATATGCCTATTTACGGCTAGGCATAACCACTTCTCTTGACACGGCCAAGGACAGCCAGGAAGCAGAAATGAGAGCTCAGCTGGAGCCACAGAGGCATTGCCAGGAGCAGGTGGCAGAGCCACGGGTGTCCTGCAGCCCGCAGTGTCCACCCCAGGGCTCCCAGGATGCCTCAGCCAGCCGGGACAGCCCATGCTCGGTGGCACAGGCGGTGTCCGGGAGGCCATGGAGGTTCTGTGCTCTCCAGAGGCTCATCTAAGACCCCCAGGCCTGGGGCTGGCCTGGGGAAGGAGAGCCCTTCTGGGATGGGTGTTAAATAAACTGGGATTGCCCCAAAGCGCTGTCAGTGTTCCTGCTGCTCTGGATTTGACTGGGAGAGGGCTCCTTTCATCCCAGGAACTGCCTCGGTGCTGGCTTTGGGTTCAGGCTGGGAATGCTGGGGAATTGTGAACTACTTGATTTGATTTGAACTCCTGTTTCTCCTCTGGGGCTGAGGAAGTATCAGTTTCATCCCTCACAGGTATTTTTCCAGGTGCAGCCGGTGGCACAGCGGTTTCTGGTGCTTGTGGGGCAGTAGGGCCACGGCTTGCAGGGTTTAGGAGCTGTGCTCTGCAGGGTTCAGGGGCTGTGCTCTGCAGGGTTCAGGGGCTGTGCTCTACAGGGTTCAGGAGCTGTTCTCTGCAGGGTTCAGGGGCTGTGCTCTGCAGGGTTCAGGGGCTGTGCTCTGCAGGGTTCGGGGGCTGTGCTCTGCAGGGTTCGGGGGCTGTGCTCTGCAGGGTTCGGGGGCTGTGCTCGGCAGAGTTTAGGGGCTGTTCTCTGCAGGGTTTAGGGGCTGTGCTCTGCAGGGTTCAGGGGCTGTGCTCTGCAGGATTTAGGGGCTGTGTTCTGCAGGGTTCAGGGGCTGTGCTCTGCAGGGTTCAGGGGCTGTGCTCTGCAGGGTTCAGGGGCTGTGCTCTACAGGGTTCAGGAGCTGTTCTCTGCAGGGTTCAGGGGCTGTTCTCTGCAGGGTTCAGGGGCTGTTCTCTGCAGGGTTCAGGGGCTGTGCTCTGCGGGGTTCAGGGGCTGTGCTCGGCAGAGTTTAGGGGCTGTTCTCTGCAGGGTTCAGGGGCTGTGCTCTGCAGAGTTTAGGGGCTGTGCTCTGCAGGGTTCAGGGGCTGTGCTCGGCAGAGTTTAGGGGCTGTGCTCTACAGAGTTTAGGGGCTGTGCTCTGCAGGGTTCAGGGGCTGTGCTGTGCAGAGTTTAGGGGCTGTGCTGTGCAGAGTTTAGGGGCTGTTCTCTGCAGATTCCGTTCCGGCTCTCGGGATCGCGGCCTTCCAGCGCTCAGCGGCCGGGGGTGAATTACGCATGCGCGGGAAGGGGCGGTACGGCCCCGGGCCCCCGGCGCATGCGGCGATCTGCGCGAGCTGCGCATGCGCAGTACGGGGCCTGACGCAAGGACGCTGCAATCGCCGTGCGCTTTATCCTGTCCGACCTTGAGTGCGCGGCCGCTACAGGACCCGGGCTGTCACAGCCGCGCCGGTGTGCACTGCTCCGCTTCTTTGCCCGTGTCCTGCCTCGGCCCTCGCCAGCCTGTGCACCGAGCTGAGGATCCGTGCCGGGAAGCCACCGTGCACCCGCGCCTCCGGTGCCGGAGTCCGAGCGGCGCGCCGAAAGCGAGCGGTGGGATCAGGCATTATTGGAGCCACCCCCCGGCGGGGGTCCTGCGGCGCGTCTCGGCCCCCCCGCGGCCCACGTGGGTGGAGGTTTCCAGAAGAGCCGCGGCCCCGCGCGCCCCGTCCTCCGCCGCCGCCATGCTGAGCGCGAGCCGCCTGCCCCTGCTGCTGCCGCGCGCCGCGCCCGCGCCGCCCGCGCGCCCCGCGCAGGTCAGCGCCGTGAGGGGCCGGGGGAGAGCGCGGGCCGGGAGGGGCCGGGGAGAGAGAGCGGGGAGAGAGCGGGCCGGGAGGGACCGGGGGGAGAGAGCGGGGAGAGAGCGGGCCGGGAGGGACCGGGGGGAGAGAGCGGGGAGAGAGCGGGCCGGGGAGAGAGAGCGGGCCGGGAGGGACCGGGGGGAGAGAGCGGGCCCTGAGGGGCAGAGGGGGAGAGAGCGGGGAGAGAGCGGGCCGGGAGAGAGCGCGGGCAGTGAGGGACCGGGGAGAGAGAGCGGGCCCTGAGGGGCCGGGGAGAGAGAGCGGGCCGGGAGGGACCGGGGGGAGAGCGCGGGCCGTGAGGGGCCGGGGAGAGAGAGCGGGCCCTGAGGGACTGGGGGACAGAGCGGGCCGAGATGGGCCTGGGGAAAGCGCGGGCCGAGAGGGGCCGGGGGGAACAGCGCGGGCCGTGAGGGGCCGGGGAGACAGCGCGGGCCGTGAGGGGCAGGGGGGACAGCGCGGGCCGTGAGGGGCAGGGGGGACAGCGCGGGCGGTGGAGGCCCCAGCGCTCCAGGACACCGAGCCGGGGGACAGCGCTGGGCTGGGAGAGCCGCGAAGGGCGCTGCCTCCGGGCGGGTCCGGGCCCGGGCCGCGGCTTCTCAGTGCTCAGATTTTATTAAGAGCCATCTCGTGTATTTGCGGGGCGATGCGGACCTGGGGGCCGTAGAGGAGCCTGTTTTACATGTTTGAGTCTGTTTGGCGTTAGGGAGGTTTGTAGTGAGGTCTCTCGGCTCCTCACTGTGCCGGTGACAGCGGGGATCGGGCTGCGCGGGGCACATTGTGGCGATTTAGGGACAAGCGGGGATCGCAAATCCCCCCGCGCTGTGCTGGCCCTGCTCTGTCACAGCCTGAGCCACCCATGCACTGTGCCCGGGCCTTACATCTTTAAATTTCTTCAAAGTAGTCATGGCTCGGTTCCGTTCGCATTAATTATCTTTTAAGACGTTCGTTCTTCATCAGAAAGAGGGCCAGTGCTTCCCCGGCTCTCCAGGATGTGCTTTACACGTGCACAGGGGCGGCTAAACTGGAGTTGTGCAGCAAAATCTCAGCTGCAGGTTCCTCAAGGGATGCACTGGGGCTTTTGTTGCTGACTAGGCACAAAAATCTCTGAGAAATGGGGTTAATGTTTATCTGCTGCTGCTCGTGGAATGCTGAAGGTTCAGTGTTGACTTACTGAGATGTATTTTGCCTGGTAACATGCTCACAGATTATTCTGTATCAGGGAAATACCTTGGTTCTGGTCATAGGAATTAGGCTTGTGGCAGATGAATTAGTGCAGTAATTGAGGGGGCTGTTAATGTCAGCCTGAGTCTTGCTCGAGTTATTCATTCCTTTGCAGTTAAGTGTTTGAAGAGGATTGACTGTAGCAGGATTGTGTTACTTCAGCCATTATCTGCCTCTGAAAGCCTTGGTTTGAAGATCTCTTGATGTTTTAAACTAAATTCTCATTGAATGTCTCTGTTTTACAGACATTTTGGAATGGCCTCAGCCAAAATGTTCTCAGAGCAGCATGCAGCAGGAAATATGCGTAAGTTGTGTTTGGCTGTTGGTGTGTATATTTATCTCTTTCTGATACCAGAACTGGTTATTGGAGCCAGGGATTGGGTAACAGAGCCAAACCAGCAGAATAAAGCTGGAGCCTCCTCCCTTAACTTCTCTTAGGTTGTTTTTTAATATCATGTTTCTGTCCAGGGCAGTTTTGAGAATTGCTGTTCCTGCTGCTCCCCTCACCAGCAGTGCCCACAAACATGGATTGCTGAGATTTGTTTGATCAAAACCAACCAAAAAGTAATCCAAACACTGTTGGGACAAATTGTTTTACACTGACATAGTATGGGTGATGTCTGGATCCATTTCCCTGCAGATAAAACATTTCAAACATGCATTTGAATCACTCATTTTCATTGTTGCAGGATAATGGGAGAAGGGAGCAGTTGCTTGTGTGCCTTACTCAGATATTTGTGGCTGATGCTGATTCAGGCCATGGGCTGGGAAATCTGTTTGTGTTGGGAAAGCTGGGTCTGTCTGCTACAGCTGAATGTTCCAGGCTCACTGCTTTGTTACTGGAACTGGAGTCAGAGCCCCTGGCAGCCTGGGCACTGGGAAGGTGACATTCCTGGAAATAAACAGGCCTGCTCTGCTGCAGAATGCCTTCTCCATCCCAGACTGTGCCTTTGTCTGGAAGCAAAGCTATGGTTCAGGGATTCTCTGAGCCTCGGCAGGGGTGATGCACTCTTCCCACACAGGAGGAAGGGGTTCACATTTGTCTTGTGTGAGAACCACCCCCATTTTTCAGGACTAAATTCTCCTGTTGCTCCTGAGTGTCAGGAAGGTGGTTTGCTTTGGCTCTGGCCCATAGCACCCTGCATGGACCAAGTGATTTATCACTGTGGATTCTTCTCCCCATGCTAAGCAGTGGTAGCAGAAATAAATTGTATTTGTTTATTTTTCACTCCAAGTGAATGCTTTCAAATAAGTTTGAACACCAGGGTTGCCCAGAGCAGCTGTGGCTGCCCCTGAATCTCTGGAAGTGTCCCAGGCCAGGCTGGACATTGGGGCTGGAGCAGCCTGGGACAGTGGGAGGTGTCCCTGCCATGGCAGAGGGTGGCACTGGATGGGCTTTAAGGTCCCTTCCAACCCAAACCAGTCTGGGATTCTGTGATCAAAAGTGACCCAAAACAGTTTCTGTTTGTAGGGGCAAAGTTATTTATGACTTTTTTATAACAAACTCTTAAGGGTTGTTGAGAAGATATAAATATGAAGTAAAGATATTCTGGGGAATAATAATATTTTATATGCTTATTTTAACAAGCAAGGGTTTACCTGTAAGTCATCTGGCTCAGAACAGAGGCACAAGCTTGAATTTCGGTGTAAGAGTCAGAGAACACCTTAGGTTAGGATGCAGCCTGATTTTGCTTCAACACTGAGTGGAAAATCACTTTGTCCTTTCCTTTACTGGTGATTTTTCTCTCCCCTGATGTGCCATCCAGCTCAGAAGCGATCAAAGGCGCCGTCATTGGGATTGACCTGGGCACCACCAACTCCTGCGTGGCCGTTATGGAAGGGAAGCAAGCGAAGGTGAGTAAAGCAGGAGAGCGACACGTGGGGTGTCCCCAAGGTGAGCGTGTGGCTGTCACTGCTGCCTTTGTGCCCAGGTGCTGGAGAACTCGGAGGGTGCCCGCACCACGCCGTCGGTGGTGGCGTTCACGGCCGAGGGCGAGCGCCTGGTGGGGATGCCGGCCAAGCGCCAGGCGGTCACCAACCCCCACAACACCTTCTACGCCACCAAGCGCCTCATCGGCCGCCGCTTCGACGACGCCGAGGTGAAGAAGGACATGTGAGTGAGGGGACAGGGACGCTGCCAGGGCAGCAAACACCACGGGGGCAGCACGACCTGCTCTGCTTCCAGACACCACCCTGCTCTGGGGGAAGTTGTTGTGCAGTGTTTCTGTGTGAGGGCCAGCTGTGTTTAGCTGCATTCATTGCTGATCACATTAAAGCGTCCAGAGAAAAAGAACCAAGGCTTGCTGGTGCTTGCAGTGCAGACTTTTATTCTTGAGGGTGCTTGCAATCAAAGCTCTGTGATCATACCTCAGGCCTGTGATTAAATGAGGTGTCTGATTAAAGCAGCAGAGAACAATGCAGTGTGTAAGCTCTCTGCAGGGCTGCTGCATAGGCATGAGTCCTGTCTATGCATTTGATGATGACTTAATTCGCTTTCTTTGAGACCTTAAATAGGGTGTAATACATATTTTTCTGACCTGTCTCAAACGCTTATAAAGTTGGTATATATATATTATTTGTGTTGTGTAAGTATTGGCAGCAGCAATCTGTAATTGCTACTTCTGGGACCCTGGACCTGGGGCTCTGCTGGCAAGTTCAGTGCTCTCTGTTTAGAGCTACACGAGTTCATCTGCTGGTACTGATGGTGGGGGGTTTGTGCTGCTGCAGGAGCTGAGTGTGAGTTTTGTTGGTTTCAGTAAGAACGTCCCGTTTAAGATTGTCCGTGCCTCCAACGGGGATGCCTGGGTGGAGGCTCATGGGAAGCTCTATTCTCCCAGCCAGATCGGTGCCTTTGTCCTCATGAAGATGAAGGAGACTGCAGGTTGGTACAGCTTGCTCTTTGCTGTCTGTGCTTTGAACGTGGAAGTGCTGCAGCCAAAACAGCACTTTCTTGGTACCAAACCCTTGTAAAGCAGGGCTGCAGATGGGGGAACAGGGTGGGCTCCTAGGAAGCCTCAAGGAAGATCAGTGCCTGCCTCAATCTTGGATCTATGGCAAAATATCAGTGTTTTACTTAAAAGATACTCATACCAGAATTGGTTGCTGATTGAGTGGACTCTGAATTCACACTTTCTCAGAAGGGGGAGCTCCGTTTCTTTGGAAGCTGCAGTCCCTGTGCCTCCCTGGCTGCTGCTGGGCACAGGCTGGGGCAGCCAGGCTTGAAGTGGCTTTGTTGCTGCTCAGCTGCTGGGTATGTGGCAGGTAGGGAGAGAGGAGGGAGAGTTCAAGGGACCACATTGTTGGGTCCTAATAGTTAATTAGCCAGTGGTGAGTTTAAGTCTTCACTAGGGGAAAGTACCTATTGGCCTGGAGAAATATTCCTCTCTTTCTTAATTCCTGAACTGTTTTCTGGGGAAACTGAGTGTAGTACAGAGAGGGAACAATCAATAGTGCCTTCTGCACCCTCACGTGTTAAACACTGCGTCCAGTGAGTGTGAGGAGGACAGGACTGAAGCTTCCTCAGTTATTGTGTTTTCTCTATTGGGTTCTGGGCACTTGCTAGAGCTCCACCAGTAGTAAAATACAACTATGTGGTGTGTGAGTATCTGGAGGTGATAGACCTGACTTTGATCTACCTTCAGCAGGGATCTGCTTTCTGGAGGAGTGTTGTCTTTTGGCCTGGCTGCTGCCTGGTTTCAGCAGTGGCTTTGCAGGCAGCAGAGAGCAGTGCAGTGTGTAAGCTCTGTGCAGGAGTGCTGCACAGCCATGAGTCTTGTCTGTGCATCCACACTGCATCATGCACATTTGTGTTTTTTAGCATTTGGTGACTTCCCTTTTTTGAGACTTTAAAATAGGGTGTGATAGATATTTTTCTGACTTGCTGTCTCAAACATTTATAAAGTTGGTATATGTACATTGCTTCTGCTGTCTAAGTGTTGGCAACACAAGATTCTATAAATAGGATCAAAATGGGTAACTTCTAAGTGCATCACGTGCAGGAAAATGGAGTACAGCTTCAGTCTCACACAATAAATAGACAGCTCTCAGATAATTCATTACAGTGGCATCCACTCACTGATGGAATTGCAGAGGTGCATTGCTGTGCTGCCAGAAGTGTACAAGCTGTTCTGTTTTGTGGAAGGACTGGAATTCTGCACAGCTCACTCTGCATTTTCCCAGAAAACAGCAGGCCTGTCTTCTGTTGGTTGGGAGAAATAATTTCAAACTAGGTGCTAGTGGAGAGAGACTAATTACAGAAGCATGTAGTGATGGGATGGGGGCAGTAGATTTAAATTAGGAGAGTGAGTTTCAGTTAGACAGTAAGAGGAAGTTTCTCCTGTTAGGGTGGGCAGGCCCTGGCACAGGGTGCCCAGAGCAGCTGTGGCTGCCCCTGCATCCCTGGCATCCCAGGCTGGACACTGGGGCTTAGAGCAGCCTAGGATAGTGGAAGGTGTCCCCACCCCTGGCAGGGTGTGCAGTGGGATGGAGTTTAAGGTCCCTTTCCCACCCATTCTGTGAGTGATAACTTGGTGTTCTTACAAGGATAACTTCTGTTTTGTCTCCTTTTTCTTCCAGAGAATTATCTGGGACATGCAGCAAAGAATGCTGTGATCACAGTCCCTGCTTACTTCAACGATTCTCAGAGACAGGTACTCATCAGGCTGGGATTGTTGGGGCTCATGAATTGCATTCAGTTTCTCTCAGCAGTCAGCAGTGTCCCCTTTCCTCCTCAGGCTACCAAAGACGCCGGGCAGATCGCTGGCTTGAACGTGCTGAGGGTGATTAATGAGCCCACAGCAGCTGCACTTGCATATGGGCTGGACAAGTCTGAAGACAAAGTGTGAGTGCATAACACCAACCCTCTGAAATGAACCTGCTGGGATTTGCCTCCTCTGCTTGCTGGGTTTTAGAGCACTGCTTGGACTTCTGCCAAGCAGTGGACTCAGCTTTTAGTGAGAGCTCTGTAATGTCATTTCTGTTCTGTGCCAACCAGCCTTGTTAAAGAGAGTTCATAATTTGCAGCTATAACTTAATTATCCAACCTGAGTGTCAGTTTAATTTCCTTACCTGCCGGTGGCAGCAGTGGGTGTGGCTGAGGACAGCTGGATGACAGGCTGTCCCTAGAGGAGCTGATGGGCAGCACAGGAGCTGTGCTGAGCTGTGCCAGCTGTCCATGGATGCAGCTCCCCTGCCTGCATTCAGTCCTCTGTTGCTGTCAGGGGTGGTTACAGAAGTGCAGGCTTTTGTTAGACGTTCTGTGTTTCTGTGCTAGTGATAATGCTGCAAAAGCCTCATTACATTTGAAACATTTTGGGGGAAAAAAATTCATAATAGTTCTGGTGTCCCTGCTCTTGTCACTGAATGTGGCAATGTCTTATTTTGTAGAGGCAGGGGCTGCCCTCTCTGAAAAAATGGGCAAGGTCAGGCTTTGTGCAGCACATTTCCAGGGACCCCCACGTGGACTCTGCGTGCTCGGGGTGTGGACATTTTGGGATGGTTCAGTCTGTCTCTAGAGAAGCTTTGAATTTGTGTGGGCACCAGTGTGCGTTCTGCATGTCATCTCTTGAGGAGAGGGAGTTCTGAGCCACTCACCTTTGTTGAGAAAGTAACATTGTCCTGCTTCTCTCCCTGCAGCATTGCAGTCTATGACCTGGGTGGTGGCACTTTTGATATCTCTGTGTTGGAAATCCAGAAGGGAGTCTTTGAGGTGAAGTCTACCAATGGTGACACTTTCTTGGGTGGAGAAGATTTTGACCAGGCTTTGCTACAGTATATTGTGAAAGAGTTCAAGAGAGAGGTAAGGTGTCTCTTGAGAGTACAATCCTGTATTACAGTGCTTTTCAACCTTACTTCTTTAGAAGAATGAGCAGTCTCTTAAATTCTTAGGGCTTGTCACCTCTGGCACTGCTGGAATTTAAGAGGATTAGACACTCTTTAGCCTGGCTTCCACTTCTTCCACTTCTTTTCTTGAAGTGGAATGTTCCTTTCCTGGAATACACAGAATACACAGAACTTCTGTCTTCTTTCTCATTGGTGTAGCAGGACTTTCCTATGCACAGTCTGCTTACTTTTAAAAGTAAACATCTGTGGTGCAATTGAATGTGACAGGACAGATGCAAATGGGTTGCTGGGAGGAAACTGCCAGGTAATTCCAACTCCTTTGCTAATTCAGTTCTGTCTTACTGTTCTGTGCTGCAGCAGCCTTTGCAAGGTTCAGTCTGTAATTCAGTGTATGATCACTTGCAGAGCAGAGGGGGCTGGCAGATTGGAAATGCTGAGTACCCCTGGCAGCAGGGAGAGAGCAGCACAGTGCACATGGCAGTCTGCTCTAGAAATGGCTCTTCAGTCAAGAGCTCTGAGTGGTGAACTGCAGGGATGTGACTCCTGGGCAGGTGCTGAGAGTCTCTTAACCCTGTTTTTTCACTCAGACGGGAGTTGACCTGACTAAAGACAACATGGCTCTTCAGAGGGTGAGAGAAGCATCAGAGAAAGCCAAGTGTGAGCTTTCATCATCTGTGCAGGTACGTGCCTGGATCCAGAGCATCCACTACAGCACTAGGAGATGTGGAGTTCTGCACTGGCTTTGTTTACTGAGCTCTCTGACACTGTTTTTTCTTCTGTGTAACCCAGTGGCATCACTGGCACAGGAGGTCAGTCAGCAGGGTGGGCTTTCAGACCACAGAGAGCTGAGTTGTTGGGTGCTGGGTTTTGCCCTTTTTCTGGCACCACATCTGATCTTGCAGGGACCGTGACCTTCCCAACTTGTTCTGTACCTCAGAACTGTGATGGGCATCAGGGAATTTAGCCAGTGCTGCTGGGTTACTGGAACCACTTACAGCTCTGTGCAAGCACTTCCAAACCCTTGGTGCTGCTCATTGCACTGCAACAGCTAATTTGTGCAGTAATTCTTATACAGAACCTTGACTTACTTGCCTATGGACAAGTTGGCTGCACAATGGGCAGCAGCCACCCTCCCTCCTTTTTTCCATCAGCTTTGTATATTAATGCAGTCAAGTGTGTCTTTTATGAATTCATTACTGAATAAGGAACTGGGAAAGCAGAAAGTTGGGAGTGTAATAGTCCTGGCTAAGTGAAATTAAGGTCAATTATATAGTAATTGAAATGGGGAATCTGCCAAGTTCTAGCTTCTGAATAAGCATCTTGAATTTTATCTGATGGTGGTCTTTTTTGCTGGCCAGTGGGGAGCTCATAGCAAGGAGCTGAGGGCAGTCACAATGGCTGCATAGTTCTGCCAGAGACATAGCAAGCTCTGTTTTATGAGCCCAAGAGCTGGCAAATGCAGTTTGTTCATACCAGAAAAGACTGAATTCTTTAACTCCTTAGCAGTGAAGTGAAAACAACTTGCTTTTGGTCCTGTTTTCCCCTAATACTTTTGACCATGCTGTGTATAAAGTGAATGCACACCTCTAGTCAGCATCATGGTTTTAATTCTTGTATAAACTTAATCTCTAGAGCTTAAAGCATTAATGTTTTAATTGCTTTGGATTGTAGTGTCTTTTGAGGTCACCATGAATCAGCACTTGAATCAGATTATTTCAGTATAAGATTTGCTTTATAAATCCAGCATGTGACAAACAGCCATTAAAATGAGGATTATGGTTCCTTGCTCTGATTAACTTTGTGTTAAATGGCAGGAGAGTGGCTGTTGAGCATGAGCTGTTGGCATTGAGAGAATAGCCAGGAGGGAGGGAAATACCTTCAAGGAGTTTACCTGGTGTGGATATCAGTCAGTTGGCAGAATCTTTGGAGCTCTGCAGATGGGCTTTCTTCTGTGTTGTGCTGAAGGAGCAGCATTAAGGCTGTCACTTCCAGTATTTCTGCTCTTACCTCCTGGCTGTGACAAATTGTTCTGCTCAAAAATGAGACCTAGAAGTAACAGGGCATTAAAATTGGGGTTTAACAATTGTAACAGTGAGGTGTGGAACAAAATAATTGTCTTATTTCTGAAATGTCAAACATAAAAGTGAGCCTGCTGCCATTTAAACTGGGCTGGAGGGTGAGCAGCCACACAGATACCTCAGCACAGGCCAAACAGAGCCTGTAAGCTGGTGTGAAGCCCATTGCTGGTTTTTCCTGAGCCTGTTTCCGTGCCACAGACCGACATCAACCTGCCCTACCTGACCATGGACGCCTCGGGACCAAAGCACTTGAACATGAAGCTGAGCCGGGCGCAGTTCGAGGGCATCGTGGCTGACCTGATCAAGAGGACAGTGGCCCCCTGCCAGAAGGCCATGCAGGATGCTGAAGTCAGCAAGAGTGACATTGGGGAAGTCATCCTCGTCGGTGGCATGACCAGAATGCCAAAGGTATGAGCTCAGGGCCCGTTCAGGCAGGGCTGGCACAGCTGCCCTGTGCCTCTGTTTGGGGATCAGGACAGAGGAGCTGGGAGAGCTCAGGGCAGGCTCAGTGCTGAGGGTCCCACGGGGACATTGCCCAGGATCTCCTGTTCTGTTTGCTCAGCCCAGCTGGGCCCTGGGGGCTGGAGCTGAGTTGCACTGTGCAGAGCCAAGGGGACGTGCTGGGAGGTGAAAGTCCAGCTGCAGCCTGACAGCCTGGGGTGCACTGGACACCAGCAGCATTGCTGAGGAGTGCAGGGCATTTCCTCTTGTTGGGGGCTCAGTGTGGTAAAGGTGCATTTCAGTGGCAGCCACTTGTAAGCAGTCTGTGCCTCCCAAGGGATTTTCCAGCACTTCCAGCTATGAAGAACCTGCACAAGCAGAACCCTTCTGGTACCTGCTGGTTGTGTTTAATCAGAGCTACCTGTTGGAGGCTGCTGTTGGCAGGCCCATTTACCTGGCTCTTGCAGACACTCCTTATCTAAAGCCTGGCCCTTAGTTCTGTGGAGATAAGCTCAGCAGGTAGCTTTAAAGCCTGCTGTGCTGACATGGACAGTTGTGCAGATAAGTGCTGTCTGCAGGTTATTACTGCTCCTGTTCCAGCCATGCCCTGCTGCTGCTCCTCCATCCCAGAGCTGAGCAGGGATGTTCACTGCTCCCTCCAGGGGTACAGCCTGGCCTTTCCTGCAGAGAGCACCAAAATCTCACTCCAGAGGGATCACTCAGGCTTGCACTATTTGTTGCTTTTTGATTTGCAGGTCCTCTCTAGGGCAGTAGGTGTGTACATGGTCCTGCTTGGGGTTGATTTGGGGTTTGGTGGGAGGGTTTTTCCTCCCTGCATTAATGAGCCTGGTGGCTGGAGGTGATACTGGTATAAGCAGAAGGTCACCCAGGCAGGGGAGCCAGAGCAGCAAGATAAACAGAAGCTCGTGTTCTGGCCAAAGCTCACGTGGAGTAATTCTGCTGCATGTTCCCAAAGTCCTTGTTGTTCCAGCTGGACAAAGGAAAAATGGTGTGATTACCTATGTATAAAGTGATGACAAACACAAAAACTTTTCCTGAAACATTATGTATCCTTCAGAGGTGGAAGACAGAACTTAAATACTGATTTATTTTTTTTTCCTTCTTCCCCTCTTAACCCCTAGCCATGTGTAGGTTTGGGCTGACAGAGTGCTTTCCTCTGCAATTGGTGCCAGCGTGTGTGTTTCCTCTGCAATTGGTGCCAGGCCTTCTCCTGAGTACCTTGTTCTCTCCTCCCCCTGCTAGGAGGGAATGTGGCTTCTCTGGAACTGTCCCATGGCCAGTACTCTGGGAGATGGACTGTGGGTGGTTACAAGCATTGTTTTGTACTGTAAAATACACCTCCAGAGGGAAAGACTTGCATTTAATTACATGTTCACACATAATCTCCTCTGTAATGGGTGCTCTGGGCAGATGTCTCCTGGCTGCAGAGTTGGGTGTTTGCTTCCAGCAATTTTCCAGGCACATCCCACTCAGCTGGGCTGGTGTGCCCAACCCCTTTACTGGGAGAGGAGGCCCAGCCCCACAGCCTTCCCTTGTAGGGCAGAGGAGGGCAGTTCTGAGCTGTGCTCTGGGGTAGACCCTCAGTGCATTCCTGCGTGGATTCTTCAGCAGCAAATCTGTTGGGATCGTGAGCACAGTCCTGGGGAGTGGGCTGAGCAGGGCAGAGCTGACAGCAGAGCTCAGAGTGTTGACAAAACACATCTCTGCTGAAACAGCCCATGAAGTAAAGACTTGGAAAATACTGTTCTTTATACAATTCCCTTTTTTTTTCCCTTTCACTGCACACAAACAACATGAACTGTGCTGCTGGATTTTTTACCTTCCCTGTGCTCCTCCACAGCTGTACTGTCCTTGGCAGTTGTGTCCTGCTCAGTGCTGGCTTGCACAGTTCCCAGGGAGCAGTCCTTGACTCCCAGATAAGCCTGGAAGGATCCCCTGGGGATGTGGCTGGGCTGTGTCAGGGCACTCAGGGGGCTGCCTTGCAGCTGCACCCAGAGCCTCTGCAGAAGGGGCTGCCTGGGCTGCAGTGAGGGCATGCAGTGCTGTGCAGGAGGGTGGGCAGTGAGGGAGCAGGCACAGAGCTGAGGCTCAGTGTCTGTTTCAGGCTTCCTTGGCAGCTGAAGGACACAGAGCTGAGCCAAGGCTGCTGTGGCCATGGTGGTTCCCCTGTGGATGAGCTGTGCTGTGTCTCCACTCAGGTGCAGCAGACTGTGCAGGAGTTGTTTGGCCGTGCTCCGAGCAAAGCAGTCAATCCTGACGAGGCTGTGGCCATTGGAGCAGCTATCCAGGGCGGGGTGTTGGCTGGTGATGTGACAGATGTGCTGCTGCTGGATGTAACTCCCCTGTCCCTGGGCATTGAGACCCTGGGAGGTGTCTTCACAAAGCTCATCAACAGGAATACCACCATCCCCACCAAGAAGAGCCAGGTAAGAGTTGACACTTTGCTGGTGCTGTCACACAGCTCGGGAAAGGCCACCCAGAGCATGCCAGTAGATGGATTTGCCTCCTCATCTGACAAGAGAGCCTGAGAAATCAGGTTTAATGTCAGCCACTGAGTATCTCTGAGGGGAGGGCAGTTGAGTTAATGATGACAAGATATGCCAGGGTGTTTGTGGCCTGCTGAGGGTTGTTACAGTGTGTGTGCCATGATGTCAGTTGTCAACACATCATTCTGAAGAAGGATTGTGTGGAGCCCTTGTGGGACTGAGCACCACGCCCATGGGAGAGCCCTTCTTGGCTGAGTGCCTGGGAAGGGGTTATCTTTGCATTGTAATGTCCTGGTGCCTTGGGTGTGATCCCTTCCTTCCCCTGGCTCTGTCTGGGCCTGCTGCTGTGTGCTCTCTGATAGCACCTGAGCTGCCTGGGGTGTGGGCTGGAGCCTGCTGCTTCAGGGGAGATTTTCTGGAGTGTGGTGACTGCCCTGGAACCTGCTCCTGCCGTGGATGGCCAGTTTTTGTGTCCCCAGGAGCATACAGGACAAGAAAACATTAGTTTGGCTCTTGCTAGCCTTGATGCCATGGAGTTTTGTCAGATCAACATGGGAACAAGCGTTTCATTATTTTCCCTTCCAAGCAGCTTCCTTGTATTCCTTGTTCAGTCAGCTTGTAACTGCAGATGTTCTAATTAGCTGTATAGTAACTTCCAGTTCCTTTTCCATAGGTGTTTTCTACAGCTGCTGATGGGCAAACACAAGTGGAGATCAAAGTGTGCCAGGGAGAGAGAGAGATGGCCAGTGACAACAAACTGCTTGGCCAGTTCACATTGGTACGTTGGCTTCTCTACTCCTGACCTTAGACCTGACCTTCTGGGAGATGTTCAGAGCCTTCTCCATTTCAGCTGCCCCCTGAAGGCAGTGTTGAGGGGAGTCGTCTTACAGAAGACATTTGACCCCTTTCTAGTACAAAGCAGCCTCTAGAGGCACAGCCTGGCCCTGGGACAGCCTTTCTGTGGCTGAGGACCAGCTGGCATTGAAGATGGAGCTCAGAGTTTCTGAGCACTCCCATGGAGCACCAGGGCTGCTGCAGCTTTAGGGCCTGGTCACCAGGAAGGGCTCTCTGGATATAAAAAGCCTGTGCAGTACCAGTACCAGGAAATAATCTGAATGCTGGCCTCTTCTCTGGTGTAGCAAAGATGGAACCTGGAGCAGCTCCAGGATTCCTGCAGTCCCCAGGGAAGCCCATCTCAGGCTGGTGAGACCCTGGGAGCAGAGTCAGTGTGAGCTGAGGTCCTCCAGGGTGTGTTTGTGGGATTGCAGTGTGTGTGCCATGATGTTAAACTGTCAACACATCATTCTGAAGAATTGTGTGGAGACTCTGTGAACTGAGCCCACACCCTGCTCCCTGGGGAATAGATGTGTTCTGGGATTGCTGGGAGCAGAGAGGGATGCCCAACCGGCTCCCTCAGCAAAATGGGTTTGGTCACTGCTGGCAAAGTTTGGCACTGTCCAAGTTTGTGTGAACTTCCTGGGAAGAACCCTGCAGAAAGGAAGGACTTTGCTGTTCTGTGCTTTTGAAGGAAGCTGTGCTGCCTCTCACTGTCTTAAAATGGTTCCCCAGAGGTGGCCAGTGAAATCTATGTCCAGAACTGAGGAAATAGAGCATCCTGCCACATCTAGGGAAGACAGGCTTGTGTAGCAATAAAGCAGAGCCTGTCCCACCTTGGAACCAACTCTGGGGGGTCTCCTTTGGGGTTTCTGTGCGCAGCATGGTGCCAACAGGTACTTAGAGGACTCAGCTCTGAGGGTTGGTTAGTGGCTCATTCGGTGTCAGATCCCCAGGGTGACGTGCCCAGCCCCTGTCCCCTGAGCTGTGTCCCTGTGGGAGCTGATGGCCACCCCTTGTCCTTGTCCTTGTCCCTGCCCAGGTGGGGATCCCTCCGGCGCCGCGGGGAGTGCCCCAGATCGAGGTCACCTTCGACATCGACGCCAACGGCATCGTGCACGTGTCAGCCAAGGACAAGGGCACCGGGCGGGAGCAGCAGAGTGAGTGTGTGGGCATGGCAGGGACTGAGCAGGGGTGACTCCAGGGGGAATGGAGTGTGCTCCAGTGCTGCCTGGGTGCTGTCCCACAGTCCAGGCTGGGGATGGAGCGTGTGGCTCCATGCTTGGGTCATCCCCACTCTTCAGGCTGTTGCCAGTGCAGCACAGATGCAGCTGAAGTCATCTGAGCCTGTGTCTTCCCTGGAAAGGAGGGTGGGCAAAGGGATAAGTGAGAGCTGAGCTCTGGGTTTGTTGTAGGGCAGTGAAGCTCTGTAGGCACACGGCCTCTGCCCTCTCCAGCACCTGCTGCCAGGGGATGCTCTCCTTGCACGTTAGGCAGAGATGAAGCACCTGCCTATGCCAAGGCAGCCCTTACTGGCAGGGTTTCACCACATTCCAAGTGGTTTTGCCCTGTGTGACAGTCCTGCCTTGATGTTGCCATCTGGAATAATTGCAGCAACATGTGAGCAGAGTGCAGCTGTTTCCTGGGTTTGCTGCATGGATCAGCTGTGTCCCAGTGCCAGGTGTGGGCACACAGGGTGGCTCTCTGAGGGCTCCCTGGTGTTGGTGGGCTGTGCTCTGTCACCGAGGTGTTGGGACAGTCACGTGTGCCCTGTGTACCCTGAGGGGACAGAAGTTGGAGTCTGGGATTGCAGCACTGTGTGTGAGTTGTCCTTGTGCTGTGTGGGGGGGCTGTTTCTTGGGGAGCACACAGGGCTTGCTGTCTGAGAGCCTGGCTGCATGAAGGTGCCAGCTTTTAAGGCAGAATCAGATCAGGAGGATCTCTGACTCCAGGGTGTGTCGTGTACAGCTGAGCGGAGCAGCCCTGTGCCAAGACCTGTTTGTTATATTCCATTATAAAGGTCTGGAGATTGGGATATTTTGAAGCAACAGCTTTTACCTGCAACCACCTTGTCCATTTCTTGTGTTGAAGCTGGAAGTGACTCCAGTGACAGGAGGCTCAGGGAATTCAAGTTGCCAGTGTATTCTGCTCTGTGGTACAGTGAAATGTACTGGGGTAATTAATGTCACAGTTGACAGTTTCAAAAGCTCTGTGGTAGGTTCAGGAGATTAATTTTAAGCATTTACAGATTCCCCTGATACAAAATAAAACCCTCTTCTCCCTTATAACTGGAAGCCTCTGTACTGCCCTTCAGCTGTTTCTTGGAGAGAGCCCTTGAGCAGTGAAATGCTCCACTTAGCAGAAGCATTAGCTATGCACAGCTGGAGGGTTTAATCACACTGCTTGCCTTTTTGGCAGCAGGTTGACACCAGAACCACCCTACACTTGTTACTTGGATTTCCTTGGAGATCTTGCACATGTGGCAGCCTTCTACTGCTGAGCAAAAGGCTCCTGGTGACAGGCAACCAGAATGACTTTTAGCTGCCTACCTTTAGGTAGATGTGGTCCTAATTACAAAGCTGAATTGCTCATCCCACATCTGTATCCAATGGACACCTCTGTGTGTGTGTCTTTGTTCAGGGTTCTGTACCATAGACAAAGAATTCCTTAGAAAAGTTCCTTTAAATGGTGATTGTAGCATCCACTTCTATGGGCATTGAGATATTCTGGATATTGGTCTTCTTTCAATGAAATTTGACTAATTCCTGCAATAAAACCTGAATCTGGGCTGTGCTTTTTGACACTAATAGAGGGAAAAGACCAAGGAAGGGATGTGTAAGAGCCTGCCCATAGAATCATTCCTTATTAAGGGCAATGCTAGGAGCTGGGTGGGAAGTGTTGTCTTACCCTGCCACCAAGCCTGGGCTGTTTCCCAGCAGGGAGAGGAGTCTTTAGTGAAACCATTCCTTCTCTTTGGATTTTTTTCTTTTGGCTGGGTTTTTGCTGGAGGGTTTATTTGTTTGAGTGGTTTTAGTTTTGATTTTTTTTTTTTTTTTAGTTCTGTGGTTCTAATTTGGGATGCTCCTTTGGTCTGAGGGCTTTGCACCCTCACTTTGCAGGAGGATTGACTTGCAGAGCAGCAGGCAGGGTGTGTGTGGCAGAGCTGGGGAGTTGCAGACCCAGGAGAGGAGGCTTTCACCGTGCCAGCAGCACCAGTGGCTCTTTAAAGAGTCACAGGCTGTGTCCTGCCCACGGGGCCTCCCTGGGTGCAGAGCCTCTGAGCCAGGCTGCTGCTGTTAGGCTGGGGAATAATCCTCTCCTCAGAGGGGAGAGCAGATCCTTCATTGCTGTTCTTCTGTGCTGCAGTTGTTATCCAGTCCTCTGGCGGCCTCAGCAAGGATGAAATTGAGAACATGGTGAAGAACGCAGAGAAGTACGCGGAGGAGGACAGGCGGAGAAAGGTAACGGGGAGCAGAGGAGCTGCTGCCTTCAGCACTCTGCTCTGAGCTCTGCCCACCCCTGGGGGCCCAGGGCTCTACTCTCTGGGCCTTGCCAAGCCTCTGCTCCTTGCCCTACACTCATTTTATACCCCAGGGTTGCATGAAGGTGTTTGCAGAGGCATTTGGGTCTTGAGGTTGGATGCCTTGCCCTGTGTGACTGCACTTTACTGCTCCCTGAGGAATTCCTGGGATGTGGAGGCAGCAGTGAGCAAAGCCACCTGCCTGCTGCTCATGGCAAACAGCTTTGCAGCCCTGGTGAGGGTTTCTGTCATCACTGCTCTGTACTGTCCCCCTTGGCTGTGCATTTGGCACCTGGAATGCTGTGTCCATGTGAGCAGTGCTGGCCTCAGTGCAGGTGAGACCAGAAGGAGGTGATGGAAATCCTCACTGGCCTTGTTGAGTAAAGACTGGTGCTTGCCATGGACTGAACCTGTCATACACACAAGATTAATGGTTGAAAGTAATTGGTTTAATGAGGGTAGTAATAATGAATTATGCAACTAAATATAGACCATTGATTTTTAAGACACAGCACAGGCTGACTCTGGGATGTGGCACCAGCGTGTGTTTAGTGATTGCTGAAACTGGCACATGGAGTTGATCCACTTTGTGTCCTTCAGCCTGTCTCAGGTGTCCAGGCAGTGCTGCAAATCCTGCCCCCAGTGGGGAAGGGATCAGAAGAGAGCTGAAGGAGAGAAGGCATGGAATAAATCCCCAGGAAGCATCACTGCCTGGCCTCAGAACCTCCAAAGCCACAGAGCAGTGGCTGATGGGCATTTGTAGGTTAGCTGGGAAACCTTCAAAGACCTTGCTCTGAAAATCCCACTGTTTGAACAACCTCATCACTGCTGTGGAGGGTAGGGGAGGCTGCACTGAAAATTGTTCTGCTGCCTTACTTTGTCTTAAATTGCTGGATAAGTTCCTCTCTGTTGTAATCCTGAAGTGGGACTCACCCCTGTCCAGTGAGCTCACAGCAAGGTGATCACTTGTATAACTGTAGCTTTCAAAAATTGCCTTGTAACATTTTTCTGCTCCTGGTTTTGCTGCCATAAAAGCATCAGGAATGCATAAATGGGAGTTTTTGTATAAGGGACCATGAGTAAAAGCATCCAACATTTGAGTTGTCTCTAGTGCCCCTGTTGCTGAAGAAGCTTCAGGATGTTCTCCAAAAGGTCTGCTGCTTTCCCATGGAGCAGAGTGTGCTGTGCTGTCCCTGAGGTGTCTTGTCCTTTCCCATGTGCCAGCAGTGGTGGTGCATTGGTCACTTGTAGTTCAGGGGAGTGACTGTGAGTGAAAGCCCGAGGGCTGGCTGGCACAGACTCCTCTTGGGGCCACAGTGCACCTAGGAATGGTTTGCTTGCATTTCTTCTTGCCCTGGTGCCACTAAGAAGGACCCTGGGTGGGAGCTATTGTGGGGCTTGGCAGTCTGGGTGTGAAATGTCAGCACTTGTGTCACTGGGGTGTGGGCAGCAGCCCTGACCAGCTCTCTGCCCCAGGAACGCGTGGAGGCCGTGAACATGGCCGAGGGCATCATCCACGACACGGAGTCCAAGATGGAAGAGTTCAAGGATCAGCTGCCAGCAGATGAGGTAGGTGGTTCCTGATCCTGGAGTGCTACAGCACGTGAAATTCCTCACAGAATCATTGCTCACATTCCCACTCAACTCCTAGCTGGCTCTGGCCGTGTTTCTGTGCTGGGTGAAGGTGGCACAGCCCTGCACCTCTGCCCGTGGCACTCCTTGGGAGGGCTGAGTGTGGCTGAGGGGGGATGGACAGACATCCTTAGGGGAACAGGGTTTGGGTGCTGGCAGATAACCTATTGCAGAGTGCTGGGTGGTGTCACTGAGGCTGTGAAGGTTCACTAGCCTGGGAAGGTGCTGTGAGAGGTTTCTGTCAGAGCTGTGGCCTTGCATGCAGTGATGCGGGCTGTGCTGTGGCTGGCTCCTCACAGGGGGTTTGCTCCAAGGCTGGAGGTTGAGGACAGTGCCTGCCCTTGTTAGCACAGGGACAGAGGCACAGCTGCTGTGCTCTCCTGCAGTGTGTGCACAGCACCCAGGAACCTGGGGACAGTAAAAAGCAGCCCCTGCTTAACTCCATTTTTTCTCTCTCAGAAATGAAATGGGTATTTGGTATCCAAGAGTGCTTTTCACAGCATTCTAAGGCAGTGCGTTGTGAATTTCAAAAGTCAAGTTTAGAGGAGTGCACCCAATGACCAATTTAACAGCTCTGGGAAGCAGAATTAAAGGGCTCCTGGGGGCTCTGAGGTGTCTGAGGGAGCACAGTTACAGTTTGTTGGTAGCAGCCTCTGGTCAGTTAAAGGCTGTTTCTCTGCCAGCAGATGGGAACAGGACGAGGAGCAGTGGTTTTTAATTGCCAGAGGGCAGGAATGGATGGGATATTGGGAAGGAATCCTTCCCTGGCAGGGTGCTGAGGCCCTGGCACAGGTGCCCAGAGCAGCTGTGGCTGCCCCTGGATCCCTGGCAGTGCCCAAGGCCAGGTTGGGTGGGGCTTGGAACAACTTGTTTGAGTGACCATGGCAGGGGGTGGAATGAGATGTTCTTTAAGGTCCCTTCCCACCCAAACTATTCTGTGATTCCATGATAATAGCTGCCTCTTTGTTTGGAATTATGTGAGTTTCCTCACACATGAGCACAGAGCCTAGATCCCTGTTCTCTGCAGGGACTGTTCCCTGTGCCTTCCCTGGGGAGGTGGGGGCAGGCTGGTGCTGATGGTGGCTGTCACTCTGTGTCCCTGTCCCCTGGTGTGCTGCAGAGCTGTGTCAGGAGCCCCCTCCAGCAGCCTGCCAGGGAAGGAGGCAGTGCCAGCCTGTGCAGGGACTGGCAGATGGCTCTGGGCCAGGCTGAGCCCACTCTGCTGCTTTGCTCTGAGCTGAGCAGGGCAGGAGCAGCTCCCCAGCAGGGCTTCAATATCCATGGGAGCCAGCTTGCTGTCCCCTGGCATGGCTGTGCCAGGCACAGAGCACAGCCTTGGCCAGTGGTCAG
Organism: Melospiza georgiana; assembly: GCF_028018845.1. Classification (NCBI taxonomy): domain Eukaryota; kingdom Metazoa; phylum Chordata; class Aves; order Passeriformes; family Passerellidae; genus Melospiza; species Melospiza georgiana. The sequence continues at coordinate 16,931,773 of NC_080444.1, forward strand.
GCCCTGCAGAGCTCTGTTCTTGGCACCTCTGCCCAGGCAGCAAACAGGGCCCCTTTAATGCCAACTGGGACACTGTTGGTGAAGTGGACAGGTGCCCACTGGGAACTGGGCACAGTCCTAGGCCCTGCACACTCACTTTGAGGCTCCACTCCGTGGCTTCTGGCACAGAAAGGGGGCCAGCAGGTGGTGGCATGACAGGGTGGAGATTAACGATGAACCAAGTGCAGCATTTCACCTTTGTGTCTTCTTTGCAGTGCAACAAATTAAAGGAAGAAATTGCTAAAATGAGAGAACTTCTGGCTCGTAAAGATAGTGAAACAGGAGAGAACATCAGGCAGGCAGCAACCAGCCTGCAGCAGGCTTCCCTGAAACTCTTTGAAATGGCATACAAGAAGGTAGGTGCATGGCCAGCTCTCAGTCAGAGCCCTCAGAGGGGAAGGGGGCAGTCAGGACACTGAACCCTTGGGTGGGAGGTGGTGCTGAGCCTCTGCAGCTCCCTCTGAGTGAAACTGGCTGAAGGGGCAGCTCTGGAATGGCAGGGAGAGCTGAAGGCTTGAAATCCTGACCATGCTTCAGGCTGGGTGGGAAGCTCCTAGTAAGGAGAGGGCTTTCCCCTCAGTGCAGTGAAGGAGTAAAGTAACTCCTGAGCTTTAAAACATGATTGCTGTTCAGTCTGCCTAAAGCCACAGTAAAGGCCATTGGGATTTCTTCTCCACCCCATTCCCAGTGGAAGGCCCTCCCAGCCCCTGGCCCCTGGCCAGGCTGTGCTTGCCTGTGCAGGGAGGAGTCCCAGCATGGCAGGGGCACAGTGCCCAGGTGACCTTGGTGCTGAGCTGTCCTTTCTGGGGACAGCTGCTTTGCTGATGTCAAACCAAACCTTCAGTGCTGCAGTGTCAGCCTGTTACATCCCCTGGGAAGGGGAATAATGGGAAGATTGTTTCTCCCTCTCAGAGCTCAGGCAGAGATGATTTCATTTCTCAGTGGACGTTGCTGGTTGCACTCAAGGGAGGGTTCTGCAGGCTGGAGCTGACCTGAGCAGCCAGCCAGGGCAGTGGCCAGGAGAAGCAGTCTGTTGTATAACAAACCTGTTTGTTCACAGATGGCCTCGGAGCGAGAGGGGTCTGGAAGTGCAGGAGATCAGAAGGAGGAGAAGCAATAAGGAGGAGTCTCTGTCTTGCCTTGACATGAGAATGATGAAGAGGTCGATTTTCTTGATGCTTGGGAGAGAAGGGACCTTCCTGAGCAGCAAGGGGCAGAATTCAGACTTACTGTGTTTTTGCAGTATTCTATATATAAAATTCTTCAATGTATAAATTTAGTGATGTGTCTGCTAGATAAATTGTCACTTGATGAAAGTTAATTCATGCCAGACAAAGTTACGAGTTTGGCCCTGGCGTGTTCCCTGAGCACCTGGGGACTGGCTGATCATTTAATACTTGACACAATGGTGTAGTAAATCCGAGATCCAAGCTTGGAAACCATGTCATGAAATTGGAGGGTGGAGATGGAAGCTGTCCGGGCATGGGGAGGAGAGTTCAGCCTGCATGGCTCCTCCTCGTGGGTCTGAGGAGCTGGGAGCAGGTGAGGGCTGGGAGCAGCAGGGGCAAGGCTGGGGACATTGCTGGAGACCATTGAGCCCTGAGCTAGGCTGGTACCCTTGTTCTGAAGGCAAGGGGCTACTTCAAACTCAGCTGTAACATTATTTCTTACAAAAGAGGCAGCGTGGAAGTTCAATACTTTGCTTGTCTAAGCCTTCTGCTCCATCCTGTGTCTGTTCTCTGCTTATGGTAAAACAATTTCCTTGATAATAAAACTGTTACTGGATCCATTCTGGATTTTTTTAAAATAAAAGCAGAAAAGTGTCCAACGTGGAGTTCCTGGTCTCCTGGCCTTTGGTGGAGAACACAAGCACTTAACTGCCTGTGACAGCTGCAGAGGGAACAGCCAGGCAGCTGTTAACTTTCTGAACTTGTGCTTCATTCCCAGGCACAAAGGAGGTTTCTGGTGTCAGGTTGGGGGTGGGCTCTGCTGAGCGTGGCAGTGCTGCTCTCACGAGGTGCCCCAGGTCCTGTGACTGCAGTAGCACTGGGACTTCACCATCAGGCACCTTGTGCTTGGGCTTAGCCTTACAGAACAGGCTGCAGCCTGGAGCAGCACTTGCCCACTGTGCTTCCAGCAACCCAGCCTTGCAGGGAGGTGCAGAAATGTGACTGTGTCTCCTTTTTCCCCATATGTAACTGTGTCTCTTGAACTGGAACAGAACCTGCGTTTGCGGCTGCTCTGTCCTGCAGGCTCAGGTATTAGGGGGAGGAAAGGATGGTTTTTGTTCTGGCACTCGGGACAGTTTCCAGCAGAGGGGACAGAGGTGGCCCAGCATGTGCTCAGGAACCGTCGGTGTGGGTTCATTAAAGGGAAGTTGTGTCTGACCCGCGTGCTTGCCTCCCACAGTGGGGCAGCCCCTGCATAGATGGGCGCACAGCCCTGGCCGTTCCCTCTCCAGGCTGGAATCCTCTTGGGCAGAGCCGGGCACCGTGCGCTGGATGAGGGCACAGCGGGACGGGCTGGGCACTGCCTGGGGGCCGTAGCCCGGAGGCCTCTCCCTTGCGGGCATTGATGAACGTGGCCGTCCGTGGCTCGGACAGGGGGGTCAGTGCGAGCTCTCCGGTGGCACACAGCCCCCAGGGCTGGCCGGTTCCCGCGGTGGCGGTGCTTGGCCGTGAGTCGATGGTGCAGAGCGGCTGTGGGCTGTCCGTCCCCCGGGCTGTTCAGTCCCGCTCGGTGCCGGCCCCGCCCCGGCCCCGCCGCGCCTCACGGGCCCTTTAAGCGCGCGCGGGCCTTTCTGCGCAGCTCTCGCGAGACGCGCGCGCGCGCTCCCGCCCCGCCAGGCGGGCTCCGGACTACGCGCCCCACAATGCCCCGCGCGCGCGCTCGGGGAGGGGCGGCGGCCAATGGCGCGGCGCCCCGCTGCCGGCTCCCCCCGGAAGTGACGTCAAGGGCCCCCATGTGAGGCGATTGCAACACATGGTGCGCGGCGCGGGGGAGCGCGAGCACCGCGTGCGACGTCAGCGCCGCGCGCCGGGGGGAGCGGGCACCGAGCGGCGGGGCCCGACCGGCACCGGCACCGCCCGGGACACACCCGGCCCCAGCGCCCCGCTCCGCGCCGCCCGCCCGCCCCGCGCCGCCGCGCCCGCCGCAGCGCCTGCCGCCGCGGGAGGAGGAGGAGGAGGAGGAGGAGGGAGAAGATGGCGGACGATCCCAGCGCTGCCGACCGCAACGTGGAGATCTGGAAGATCAAGAAGCTCATCAAGAGCCTGGAGGCGGCCCGCGGGTGAGCGCCGGGCCCGCGGGGCCGCCGCCCCGGAGCGCCGGGTGTCCCGGCCGGAGCGGGGCCGCGGCCGGGGCGCTGGCCGGGCCCGCCCGGCGCGGGGGGACGGGAGGCGCAGCCCCGGCCCCGGGGCCCTTTTGTGCGGCCGCTCGGGCCCGGGGGGCGGCGGGAGGGCGGGCCGGGGTCGGGAGGGCAGGGCCGAGTGCGAGCGTGGCCGCGCTTCCCGCACGGGAAAAGGGAAAAGGGCCGCGGCTGCCCCGGGCTCCGCCGGCCCCGCAGCCGCTCCCGCAGCCGGCCCCGGGCGGGGCGGTGCCCCCGGCCCGGCGGGGCTGGCACAGGTGCGGGTCCCCGGTGCCCGGCCCGTCCGGCCGGCCCGTGCCAGCTGGCACCGGCGGGAGGCGGATTCCAGCCGGGGGAGCCGCTCCTCTGTCCCCGTGCCGCCTTGGGCCGCTCCCAAGGGACCGGCTGGGCCGGGGAGGGCGGCGGGGCAGGGGCTGGGGCAGCGCGTACTCGGTGCTTTCCTTACCGAGAGTTGTTCGATCTTTCTCGCCCCTTCCCCTCCCAGCGAAGGTGCTCAGCTCCATTTCCCTGGAAGTAAGCTCTCCCAAAGTTTGGACAGTGGGAAATTTAAAGTCTCTAATTCCCCTTTAATCCTTGCACTTTAACTTTTTTTGTCCCCCCAGAATATCTGTTCCTGCAGCCTGCCCCATGCCAGAAGTGCCTGTTTGAGAGGGCAGCTTGGCAGTGGCTGCTTCCATCGTTTGGGAACCCTCTTGGGCCTGAGGAATTGCAAGACTTCAAGGTTCTGGGGCTGTAAAATAGCAAAGAAAGTGTGTCTGGGCAGACAGCCTGGTAAAATAAAAATGAGGGGTCACTCCTTAGCCGCCATTGTGGCTCCAATTTCCCCGGGCTCACCTGAACAGGTGCTGCTGTAGCTGGGGCAGCACTGGCATCGTTCTGAGGCCAGCTGGCAGAGGCTGAGCTGCTGTCCTGCCATGTCCTTCGTGCTGGTGCTTGGTCTGTGCAATCATTAGCTGAAAACTGACCCAGGCAGGAGGGGATCCCGAGTCACAGGTCTGCCTGGATGTGTTTTACTCTGATTCATGAGCAGCTGTGCAGGGATGGTGGGGGTAGAAGGGAGTGGGGAGCCTGGGCTGCCCTTCTCTGTGGCACACTGGACTTTGGCTGCCCCAGCTGATCGCTGGGCTGAGTCTGTGTGTGCTGTGGGCAGCACAGGCTGTGCTCACAGGGGTCCTGGGAGGCTGAAAAGGCTTGGGAAACTCCAGGCATCCGCTGGAGCTTTGTGCAAGAGCATTTAGGGAGCCTGGGTGGGTTTTGGAAATGTGGAGTTGGAGTTTTGTTTCTCCCTGGTTTGAGCTGTGCCCGTTTCAGTGTTGTTTGGGATGGGTGAGTGCTGCACAGAAGGTCCCAGCAGCTGTTGGGGGGCTCCTGGCAGGTGTCTCCTGTGGTGTCAGCTTCCTGGGGCCACAGCCCAGGGTCTGCCCTGTCTTCCCTCCCCCAGTGATCCCTGGGCAGCTCTGCTGTGCAGTAGAGGTGCCACAGGCACAGTCAGATCCGTGCAGGAGGTTTAGCTGTGCCCCCTGGATCCAGCACATCTCCTGGAAGTGGTGATGCTGCTGTCCCTTAATTTAATCTGTGCCAGCTGCTGAAGCAGCTCCTGAGGAAGGCAGTGCTGGTGCCAGCAGTCTAATCTGAGCCAGGTGATGCTGGTTTGGTGTCTTCCAGGGATGCCTAGCCCAAATGGCCCTGTGTGGGTGCAGTGAGGAGGAGAGGTGCTGCAGCCTCAGCCCCCAGCAGGCCTGGGCTCCCTGGCACAGGAGCTGTGGGGCAGTGGAACAGGCTTTTCCTGCCTCTGCAGGAGTCACTTCCCCTTCCTGTGCAGTGGGCAGACCTGTTCTGGGCTGGGTTAGGGGCACAGCCTTGCAGCAGGGTGATGTGCAGGGCCAGGCCTCGCTGGGAAGGCGTCCCCACCTTGCCTTACTCATGTGCTCCATTAGTGGCCCAGCAGCAGTGTCCCAGTTTCGTGTGCTGGCTGCTCCTGCCGGATCAAAGGACGGGAAATGGAGGAAGCTGGAGTCAGACATTGCCTTGGCACGTGTGGGGGCCCCTCTGCTCTGACCCAGCTCAGGGGGTGGGCTCTCAGTGCAGTCTGCAGGAGGGCCAGGAAGGGCCTTTGTGGGATGGGTGAGGAGAGGGGCAGTGCTTGGTCAGAGCACCCAGGGGAAGGGTTCAAAGCTCAGCTTTCCCAGAAGCTGATCAGCTGGAGGCCAGCAGGGGTAGGGCTGCCTCTCAGACCTGGAGCTAACATCCTAGTGGGAATGCTCTGTGTTGTTTTCCCAGCCCTGCTAAGGAAATCTGCCTTTCTCACTGATCTCTATAGAAAGAATCTGTCAGTTCAAAACAATGAAAAATAATTTTTAATTCCCCAGCCCCACCTCAAAGCCCTGTCTCTGCTGACAGGGACTAGAAGGAGCTGTTATCTGTGTGTTGCTTCCTAAACCAGAAGTTATCTCCTTCCAGCTCTCCAAAGCTGAGTTGCACACTGTGTGGTCCTGTGCAGAGGGGCTGAGTTGGTGTTTGTGATTTGGTGAGGTGGAGGGGTAGCTGGGCTCTCACAGGGTGTGAGGGGAGCACAGGGACCAGTTCAGCCCTGCAGGCAGTGAACCTCTGGCCAGAAGGAGATGGGAGTGCAAGGCTCCTGATGGGGCAGTTGTGGCCTTGGCAGAGTTTAACCTTGTCATGCATCTCTGAGAGCTTGGAGTGCTCAGACTTAGATCCAACATTTCTGCTTCTCCCCTACTGAGGGATTCATTTTGCTTTCAGTACACAGTTCAGTTTTGTAGAATAGGTTTGGAGAAACACTGGGCCCCCCAGAAGCTGCAGCTGTGTCTTTCTCTGTGGGGCTGCTGCAGCCCAAGCAGAAGCAGCATTAGCCACTGTGTTTTCCTTTCTTCTCCTCTCTCTCAGGGCTTTTCTGCTGTTGTTTCATGCAGTTTTTCAGTGTCAGTGCTAAATTGACAATCCCTCTTTGTTCCTTTGGTCTCTGCAGTTCTGAATAGTTAGCTGGCCTATGGGCAGGGTTTTCTGCTAATCTAAGCTGTAAATGCTTGGCAAAATCAAGTATCAGCAACAACAAGCAGTCTCTTTGCTGGGAGAGGACCTGAGATGTCACATTGGAATCATGTTTGGAAACTTCTCCATGTCTTAGAAGTGCTTTCCTCTGCAAACCTCTGCTTGCAATGGTACTGACACCTGCCTAGCCAGATGGGCTTCCAGACTCCAGGTGAGAGTGAAGGGTGTGGAGCTCCCTTACAATGGGAAAACTTTGAGGAACATCCTCTCTGGAGACCTCTCCCTTGTCCTGAGCTTGCTCTGTTGGGAGCAGAAGCCCTTGTTGGTTACTTTACTGGAACAGGGAAAGAGGAGGTGAAGATTGAGGTGTCACTGAAGGCACTGAGTGCAAACACAGCTGAGGCTGGTGTGGGGAGGGACATTTCCCAAATGATGTGCTCTGGAAGGTGGGTCAGACAGGCAAATGCAGAAACAAAGTCTGAACAAGTAACTTATTGTGGTTGTAACTGGAAGAAATGTTTCAAAGCTGGAGGAGGGAGAAATGGCAAGAGAAGGGGACATCTTGGTGTCTCCAGAGTCTTTGGGAGGAAAGCAAAGTGTTGCAGTTCCTGCCTGGGTTTGGATTCTGCCATGTTGAGATTTCCATCTGCTATATGGGAGAAACGGAAGGGGAGAGGAACAAAGTCACCATGAGGGACAGAGGCCTCTCTCTCCTCCAAAGAGAGACAAAGTTCTGCTTGAGTTCCTGGAAAATGGAGCATAGTTCTGCTTGAGGGTGAACAAGCTCACCTGTTGCTTGGACAGAAAAGATTTGCCCACATCATTTGCAGATGGGTTCTTTTGCAGTCTCTCTGGAGTCTTGCTGGTCCTGATGGAAAAGTCCAGCCTTGGAATTAGGTTCAGGCTGCTGCTGTTTCCCAGCCTTGAGGAGCAGGAGGCTGCACTTCTCAACACCTTGTTGTGGGATATGCTGGGATGGTGCTGCTCTGGGACTGGGCAGCTTGGCAGGGCTAAGATTGGCTTGGATGAGCTGATCCTTCTGGGGGATAAGGCAGTTTTAACCTGTTCCACTGTGAGGATGGGGGCCCTTTCCACGAGAGGCCTGAGAGCCCATCTGGCTGTGAGTGAACACCACTGTGGGCAGGGCTGCAGAGCTCCACTGCTGGGGCAGTCAGGGATCACTGGGTCAGTGAGAGCTCTCTCCTGTACAGCTTTGCCTTGCTCCCAGTTTCTTTTGAACCAAGTCCTGGGAAGCCATGGTGCTGGGGTTCTCTCCTGCTGCCTGAGTGAGCTGTATTTCCCACCTGGATCAGGCACAGCTCCTGCAGCACTCTCCTGTGAGTGGGTTGTTCTGCTGGTGGTGCTGCAGGTGCAGTTGTGCTGGGATAACTGGGGGACAGTGTTGTAGCTGAGTTAAGTCCAGCATGGATTCTCCTGCTCCATACAGGAGATTTAGGGTGACCCCTCCACCGTGGCCAGGCAGGACCAGAGCAGCTCTCTTGGCTCAGGGGGTGTCACACAGCAGGAGGAGCATTTAGTGAGGTCTGTCAGCACTGGCTGGTGTCTGCCTGCCCTGCCAGAGATGTGCCAGTGCAGGGGCTCCCTCCCCTGCTCCCAGCCTGGCAGCAGATCTCTTTCCCTGCCTTCTTTATCAGCATCTGTTTGTCATTGTGGCTGTGCCTCGGACCTGAGCTCTGGGTCAGTTTAACTTGATACAGGAGCTGTTTCTGCAGCTTTCCCTCAGGATGGGGGGTGTGATGGAGGCCTTGCCCCTGGCCTGGGTGAGCTGGTGCATTGGGAAGGGCAGAGCCATGCCAAGGTGGTCCTTGGCTTTCCAACTCGTGCTGTGGTATTTGGGCTGCAGCTCTGTTACGTTGTGCCAGTGCCAGTCATGGGAGAGGCTTGAGGATCTCTCCTGTGAGCTGGTGTCTCCAGTGGCCCTCTCTTGCAGAAAGGTCCTGCTCCAGCTGGGATTGAGCTGGGCTGTCACTGTGTGAGGCACAGGTGGGACCAGGGCTGGGGGAGCAGGAGGGTGTGCAGGAATTGAGCTTTACTGACAGTGAGGTTTCTGCTCTGACTTGGTGATGTGACCTTAGTGTGGGGTGTTCAGGGAAGAGGTTGTGGTTGAAGTTCTTACCCAAGGCAGAGTGCTTCCTCCAAGCTGTGCTTTCTCGTGCTGCCTGTGGCAGGGGGAGTTCCTGGAGGAGGTCATGTTTCTGTGAGAGGCAGAGGCTATCATGCCAATAGTGCCTTTTGCTGCTGTGGGGACAGGGAGGAGGTGTTTGCAGAGGGGCTGGAATAGAAACAGTGCAGGGCAGAAGGGAGAGCTGAGGGCACTGTGGCAGCAAAGCACGTGGGATGAGCAGCAGCTGCTTCCACACCATTTCCCTGCTCTGCTGGGCCTCTTCAGGCTGCCAGTGTCCACAGGGCTGGGCTACAAGCTGAACGTGGATTTCATACAGGCAGGGCTGGTCAGAGCTCTCAGGACTAAGCAGTGTCCTGTGTTTCAGTGGTGCTCAGGGTGGGAGGTCTGAGGGAGCTGTGCCAGGTGGGAAGAGGAGCCAGGGAAGCTGAAGCCAGGGACAATGTCCAAAGGGTTGTTGACATCCTGCTGGTTGCCTCAGTCTAATGTTGTAAAACATCTCCTGGGCTCTCACCTGCCTGCTGTACCTGTTCCTTTGCAAGTGCAGTGACAATTAGCAAGTGCTGTTTGGAGAGAGCTCACTGGCAGGTGGCTGAGGAGGACCTGAGCTGGAAAAGTGGCTCCAGATCAGAACTCCAGTGAGTGTCTGACTGCCTGTGGCTGTTCAGCAGCTTGGTACCTCTTTTACAACTGTGTGAATCATTAGTGAGCAGCGTGATTCATGCACAGATCATCATTCACATCGAGCTAATGAATGAGCCCCTGAGGAATGACGTGGTAGGAGATGGGAACAAGCACCTCAAAAGAGGACAGACTTTTTTGGCTTTGTGGCAACTGGATTTCTTTTCCCTCCTGTTAGCCACCTATTCCCATGTAGCTCTGGGGCATTAGCATCTTAATAAGCAAATCTGGATTTGTTTCAGTCCCTCAGTGTACATCTTGTACCCAAATGGCCCATTAGCATAATGCAACAAGTCTTTTAAACTTGGAGCATTAATAATTGGAGAAGGAGGAGGGAGAGCAGGGGAGCTGTGGCAAAACTGAGCCTCCCAGTGAGTCACAAATGTCTGAAGTGCAGAAATGTCTGTTCCACTTCCCAGTAATTGGGCATCCGGGCTTTCTGCATGAGGTCAGATGCAGCCAATGAGGCCTATTCAAAACATGCCTGTGCAATTATGTTTTGTGGTGTGTTGCCTTTGATCCAAGGATTTTGGAGAGGCATTGATTCACCTTCTCCAAGGGGTGTGCAGGATGCACTTGTGCTGATTCAGTGCTTGGGATGAAGTTGGGATCTGCTCCTGGAGCTGCAGGGATGTGGGATGGGGGTGCTGGTGGTGGCCTGAGCAGCAGGATCAGAGCCAGCCCCAGTGTGGGGACAGAGCTGCTGACCTGTCCCTCTGGGTGCTGTGTGGTGGCCCAGGGGCCAAGGGCTCTCTGTCACCTGCTCCCTGTGCAGCCTCAGGCGCAGGAGAGCTGCCAGGCTGTGCTGTGTGACCTGATTCCTGTCTCACCTCCTTTGTCCTGGCACTGAGGGAGGCTGGGCTCAGGGGCAGCCCTGCCTCACCTGACCCTTGCTCTGCTCCTTTGCTGTGCAGCCATTTGCTGCCTCCCTGTGGGAAGCTTTCCCTGGCTGCTGGAGCCAGGGGTGCACTGGGGCTCACTTGTGTTTCCCAGGGTGGGTTCTGGCTGGGTGCTTTTCTCCCTGGCTGGCACTCACAGCTTGGTTGGCATCTGGAGGCCTTTGCTCTCTGAGAAGGTGGTGGGTGAGGGTAGGAGGGCAGGATGCCTTTCCAGGCCAGTCTGAGTGTCTGCTTCAAGCTGGTTCTGGTTACATGAAGTGCTTTTTCTATCCAGTCTGCCAGCATTAGGGGAGAATGATGTACAGGATTCCTGTTGTGGGCTTTGGAGCAGGACTGCAGCAGGAGAGGCTGGCTTTGTGTGAGCCATGGTGGAATAGCTGCATGGTCTCATGCTGTGCAGTTAAGTGGTTTTCCTTTGTCCAGGGGAGAGGTGGCATTCAGAGGCTGGTGGAGGAATTCAGTGTCTGGGGTGTTTCTTCAGTTCAGTGGAGGAGGGGGGCTCAATTTCTCCAATAAATGCTTGTGCTGAAAAGGATTCCTGAGGAATTAATTACTTGGTCTCCTGGCTCTGCAAATCCTCTCCTCATACCCACCCTGCCCCCATCTTGTCCTTTTCCTGTGCTTCTGAGGTGTCAGTGGATCCAGAGAGGTGAACTCTGCCTTCCTTTTGCTTGGGAACTGGTCCCTTCCATACCTTCAAACCCTTCTTTGGGTGACAGGGAAGCCTTTGAGGGTTGGCTTGTATTCATGTTGCCTTTTAGGAGATGATCCAGAGCTCTGGGGTGAAATGCAGGATGCCTCTGGGGGATTGTGGGGTTCCTGCTGAAGTTGTGCTGTACCAAGTTGTGCCTGGCTTTTGGCTCAGCTCCACATTAAACCTCAGAGGGGCTGTGCTGGGTCCCACTGAGCTGCCCCGTGCTGTGTGCTCTGCTGGGTGTCTGTGCAGTGCTCAGGGCCCATGGGCTGAGCAGGAAGGGGAGTTCATTGCTCCTGGTGGAGGCATCACAAACCCTGGTGCCTCCAAGCAGCAGTCAGGCTGGGGGTGTTTGCTGGGTTTATTGCAGAGCATTCAGCTGTACCTTACAGGCTGTGCAGTCTTTGGCTTCCAGGTCATGTGGCCTCTGAGGGATCTGGAGATTCCCTGCTCTTTCCTTGCAGGTTTTCCAGGAAAAGTTGTGCAGCTCTTTCATCAGCTGTTGTCTCTCCAGATTTGGCATCTCAAGTGGACTTGAGGCACTTTGTGTTTGATGAGGGCTTTGTCTTATTGAAAGCCATGAAATCTTTAATGGGTGCAGCTGTGACCTGTTTGTCTCACAGCCATCATTCATGAGTTGCAGGAGTGTGTGTAGAGCTTCCCTCTGGCCAGGTCAGTGCTCTGGCACTCCGGGCAGGATGAGTGGGGAGTGTCTGATGGCCTGGCTGTTGTAAGGGAACCCAAACCAGCAATTTTGTACTTGCCTCTACCAAAGGACACGTCCTTTTTATAGCACTCCATTCAGCATCTGTGCTCAGGTACAGCCTGAAAAACCCTCAGATATTCTTTCCTCACATCCCAGATTTTGTGTGCCCTGGGTGTAGTCCTTCACTGAAGTGCCACGTGCCTGCAGCACTGTGGGTGTTGGTTCAGGAGCAGCTCCTTGGCACCTCTGTGATGTTCCTGGTGCCTTGGATTGCAGTGACATTGCTGCATCTGCCCTGCAGCTGGCTGCACGTGGAACTGCTTTAGCCACCACACAACCTGGCTAGCCTTGGCTGTCCAGGCTCCTTGGGATGTGTTGTGCCTGCCCAGTGATGCCCAGTCCTGGATGAGAGCAGCACAGGGTACCTGGGGAAGGTACCATGGCTTGGGGCACTGTGTGCCAACAGTTGGTTCATAGAAAGCTTCCTGGCTGTGGAATGTGGTTGGGATCAGATTATCTGGGAGCTGCTGGCTCTGTGCTCCTGCCAGTCTCTGGCAGTCACCCACAGGCCTGGTGCTGCCCTTGGTTACTGGGGAGAGCAGGATGCTGATGGAGCTGTGCCCTGTCAAAATGAGCCCATTTGGAGTCCTAGGGAATGACTGCCCTGCCTTGCCTCTGTATCCCACCTTCCACAGAGTGCTGTTAGTGTGAAATGTTTCACTGTGGAGCAGCTACAGCTCAGCTGCTGTTTGTCAGGCCTTCTCTGATAGCACGGGGCAGGCCAGTCACTGCTATTTATATAGCAGGCTGTGAAATTAGTGCTCTCCCGTGCCAGCTCACAGCCCAAATTGCAGGAGCCAGGTGGATTGAGTGCTGTGGTTGTGTGCCTGCTGGAGGGGAGCTGTGCTGGCTGCTGCTGCTTTGGGCTGTGGCAGAGCAGGACCCATTTCACAGCACAGAGCTGTGTAAGGAGGTAGGAGCCTTGTGGAAAACCACCACGTTGCTGTCTGGTGCCAGCTGAAACTGAAGGTCTGAGGATCTGCTCAGCTGTTCCTTCTGGTGGCAGGAGGGTAGGAACATGGTGAGATGGCCCCCCAGAGCAGGAGGCTCCTCTGGCAGCTGTCATGGAAAGTAGTCCATGGCAGGAGGGTGCAGTGCCTGCTCTGTGCCCTTGGCTCTGCTCTGGTGCCTCCAGAGGGCCCCACTCCTGGCACTGAGCATGGGCTGGGAGCAGGGACCCAGCTGCTGCCACATCCCCTGGGCCATTGCTGCTCCTGGGAGGGCCCCAGCCATGCTCCTGGCCTGGCACACAGCAGAGAGGGCTCCTGGGTCCCTCCTCTCCTGGCAGGGAAAGGAGCTGCAAGAAAGGAGTGGCACAGCTGCCCTGCAGCTCTGGGCCCTGGCTCAGTGGTGATTCAGTGCTGCCCACACTGCCACTCGCTGTGATCCCCTGTCAGCAGTTGCTCTGAGGTCTCTGTGTGTCTGGGAGAGCTGTTTGGTGGCACAGTTGTCTAAAATTCCAACTGTAGCAACATTGGAGCTTTAATAATAGAAAGGCTGTCCCATCCACAAACCTTGATTTTCTGAGGAACTTGCTGTGTCCCAAGAGTGAAATGTGCTTATTTTTCCTTCCCCTCTTCCCTCAAACAGCCCTCCAGCACAGTGGGAGAAAGCTAGAGCTCACCTGCTGTGGTGTGGGAAGGTTGGAGCTTTGATCCTTGTCCTCGCTCCTGGAGGTACCTAATGCTGCTAAATCTGAGCCAATTGCCCATTCCTGGCAGGGCTGGCACTGTGAGCAGTGCCCACAGTGCAGACAGTGCAGCCTCCTGCCTCTCCAGAGCTGGCAGAGCTGCCTCCTTGCTTCTTTGGAGTGTGTGGGCCGCTGCCCCTCGTGCTCCCAATCGTTTCCTCTGCCCCTGTCCCCTGAGCAGTGGCACCTGTGGTGCTGGCCTGTGGGCTGGGATGTGCTTCAGACATCACAGACATCTCGAGCTCTTTGGCCAGAGCAGGGACAGCAGTGCCTGGAGCTCTGCAAGCCCTGGCTCAGCTTGGTCCAAAAGCATCAGCTCCCAGCTGCTGTGGTGGAACTGGTGTGCTGAGCAGGGCCAAGCTCAGCAGTGCTGTGATGCCAGGACATGGCCTGGCATGGGGCCCGTGCTACCCCAGGAGTGCTGAGGGGGGTGCAGGGCACGCCCAGCTGCCAGGGTGAGCAGTGCCCCTGATCCCAGCACATCACCTGGCTGTGTCCCATGGCAGGTGTGTGGTGCAGCTGTGCCCCCTTTTGGGAGGCCTTGGGATGGTTCTGGGGAAATTCCTTCCCTCATTCCCAGGTAAGTGTTCTCTGGAGCCCTCAGCTCTGGAGGGGACAGGGTGGGATTTGCAGAAATACCCTTTATCTTGTTGAGGCTGCAAAGACCCAGAGGAGACGTGGAAATTACCTTACTCTGCAGAATAACCTATCTTTTCTGAGTGTTTTTGAACAGCAGCTTTCTTAGAAACCCCTTGCTGCATTTTGTCTCCTTGGGGTGAGTTTAGCAGATGCAGCCCAGGATTTTTTAGGCCCTGCCATACTGCATTAGGGTCTCAGACAGGTACAAGCTTGCTTTGAGAGAGGAAAGCTGCTCTTGCATGGTCAGATAACGAGGTGTTGGCAGCTTGTGAGGGAGTTCTGCAGCCACCCTGAGTGCTGCTGCCCATCTGCTTCAGTGCTGCCTTGCTGGTCTCAGTCTTTGGTTGTTTGCTTGTTTAGTGATCCCTTGGAGTGCTGGGTGCATGGGGACATGGTGACAAGCTGGCTGGTTCCTTGTGCTCTGGGCTTCCAGCAGCCTGCAAGGTGGCTCCTGTGGCAAGCTGCATGCCAGCTGTTCTGCTGGATTCTGCAGGAATTGGTCTGAGCCTGAAATAGCTCTGACTGTGTGAATAGTGGTGAAGCATGCCAAACCTGAGAAGTGCACTTAATGTTGGTAGTGGAAGGTGCTTTTGGATACAAATCCAGACTGGAATTTGCTGAAGGATTGGCCCAGGCACAGTACTGTGCTGTGTTGAACTAGTTGGGGATTTAAATGGGGGGAATGCATCCTCTGAGACCCTTTACATTTGTTTGTTTGCAATAATGAGTCCCAAGGCTTGTGAAGGCCCCTCTGTTACTTGGGGTGGGATGTCCCTGAGGAGCAGTGCTGTGACCCTGCCTGGTGCATGAGGAGCTGTGTGCAGGATCCAGTGGGTGCTCTGTGCTGGCCCCAGTGTTTCTGGGGCACTGGAACACAGCACAAGGCCAGGGGCTGGCATCTGAGGGGGGTGGCTTGTTGAAAACTGAAGAGAGCTTTTCAAATGACTTTTTGCTGAGGAATTGCTCTAGGGAGTGCACACTCAGCCTTCCTCCTTATTGTGCACAAAGCTGGGGAAGCATCTGGAGAGTCAGGCCTGGGAGGAGCAGCTGAGGGGTCTGGAGGGGCTCAGCTTGGAGAAGAGGAGGCTTGGGGAGCCTTCCTGCTCTGCAGATTCCTGCAAGAGGGTTGTAGGTGGGGGATTGGGCTCTTCTTCCAGGCAGCTTGTGACAGGACTTGCTCCCTGCTCTTTCCCCTCTGCCCTCAATTCAGGACAAATTGTGTGCAATCTCTTCCTAGCAGGAGAGCCATGGAGTGCCCAGGGGTGTGACAGTCCCACTCCCACCCTGGGATGCCCTCAGGGGGTGCAGGAAGTTAGGTGTGATGGGCAGAGCTTTCTGATCTCTGGGAAGCTGTAAGACTTTGTTCTTTGAGAGGAGAAGATAACTCGGGAGTGGGGAAGAGTTGCTTTCATTCTGATCAGCCTCTTGCTCAAAGGAGCCTGCTGGGAGTGATAGCCATTATCTGTCCCCTAGGGCTGGTGCCATTCACTGGGTGGGTAATGCTCTAATTGACTGGGCTGTGGAGTATTCTTGGCTGGGGTGACCTGCAAGCCTGAGAGCTGCCAGCATGGCTCACAGCTCCTCCTGGGAATAACACAGGCCAGTCTGGCTTTGTGACTTCGACTGGTGTGGATGGGGAGCTCACATATTAAAACCAATTAGTTGTCTTTAAGGTCAAGGACTTATTTGGCCTACCAGCCTCCATTTCAACTTGGCCTGGATTGAGGATCTTTGGGAGAGGGCTGTACAAGATGTGTAAGGAAGCTAATGGAGTGATGCTTTTTAAAGCACTTCCCTGCTGCCTCTGTAGCCCAAACACTTCAGCAGGACACTGGTATGTGCCAGCCTGAAACAGCAGCCAGCAGGGGCTGGGGTAGGCTCCTTCCAGAAGAAATGTAAAAGAGCAAAACCCTGGGGTTTGATGTCTGAAAAGCACTTTGTTGGTGCTCTGACTCAGAATCCTGAGAAAAGGCTTTTTCACAGAGCTTAGCTGCTTTGCCCTTGAGAGAGCTGGAGGATACGATGAGGGATTTGATTTTTGTGCCATTACTCTAATGGGAAGCATGAGGTCTGGGTTAAATCTGAGACAATGCAGAGGCAGCACTTCAGACATCTGGGATACTTCAATGGCAAATGGGAGGTACCTGCTGGAAGGCAGATGGGAACTTCCCCAATTTTCCTTTTGGCTTTGGGTGGATTTGAACCACAAGGCAGCTTTGGGGATTAAGATTTCTGCAAGACCCACCCAAAAGCCCTAGGAAAAATGAATATCAAACTTATTTTCCTTTAATTTAAGCCTGTCCTGTGATTTGTGGGGTCTTATCTCCTGACTCTGTGCCTGGGGTTGGTGCTGGTGAAGCAGCAGTGTGTGCTTAGCACAGCTCAGTTAAAGCAGCTGCCAGAGCTGATGAGCTGCTCTGGGGACAAAAGTGATAGTGGGAACGCAGAGAAGACTCACTGTGACGAAGGAATCCTTCTCCTTCCATTTTCTGTATTAATCTGAGGAAAACAACGTGTTAAAAGACAGCACTTGGGCTGCTTGGTGCTCCAGCTGTCTGAGAACAAATTAAATGGGCTCTGAGATGTCCTTGAAGTATGTGGCTGCATTGTTTTAAATAATCTCTGCTGGGAACTGCTTCCATTCCTTCTGCTCACAGCCCCTGGTCTGTGCGGCCCTTGCTCTGTACATGTGTTCTTTCTTCCCATGTAGTGCCCTAGAGTGAACAAGCAGCTTTTGGAGGACTTGCTTGGTGGAGGCTGAGCACTGAAGCAGAGCCTGTTTTGGTTTTGTTTTCTTTCCTCTCCCGTTGTTGTCCAGCAGAAGGGGAATTACGCCGGCGACAGTGAAGAAGCGTCCTTGGGGGAGGGAGGAGAGAGGAGGGATTTGGTGTGAGGGTGCTTGTTGCTCTGCTGCCTGCTCACATGCCTGTTTTCCCTCCCCAGCAATGGTACCAGCATGATCTCGTTGATCATTCCCCCCAAAGACCAGATCTCACGAGTGGCAAAGATGTTAGCGGACGAGTTTGGCACCGCCTCCAACATCAAGTCCCGGGTGAATCGCCTTTCCGTGCTGGGAGCCATCACATCTGTACAGCAAAGACTGAAACTCTATAACAAAGGTAACTCCTAGCTTGTGTGGATGCTGGCACACTTCCCTTGCTTGGGAGCAGCCTTAAGTTCCTGCACTATGCAGTTTGCTGCTAATCAGATCTGTTGGCTTGTGCTGCTGTTTTGCACTGATATTCCAGGTATGTTGCCTTGATGGCTGCTTCAGGGGTGGACTTTGGGATTAGAGTAGTAAGGTGGTCCTTGTCTTAAAGGAATGGGGTCATGATTCTGTTCTTAGGGCTGACTCTGCTAAACTTGGCCAGGCTTAAGAGCTGGATATTCTGCAACAGTTCATTTGTGTTAAAGTAGTAATATTCTGTCAAGCAGAAACTTCTGTGTGCCTTAAGCATGGCATTGAGCAGCTGCCATCATTGTGGGGGGAACAGACCCAGGCCATGTCAGATGAGCCCTGGCAGAGTTCATTGTTACTGCTTTTGCACTGGCGTGTGGCCTTCCCTGAGATGGGCACTCTGCAGATCCCTGTGGGGGGAGCAGCAGAGCTTCAGGGGCTGCTCAGCCTTCTCTGGGGGTGTGAGCTTGCAAACTCATGGCTTTGAGAGGCAGCTGCGTGTCTGCTGCAGGTGCACTAAATGAGTTTGTTTCCCATTGTAGAGACCTGGGAGAGAATAAGGTGGGGAAAAGGGAAAATGAAAAGTCTGGGATCTTGATTTCATTGTGCTGGCAGTCAGTTTTTGATGAGTACAGCTTGTCACATTCCTTAGTGATCTAAACCTGCATTGTGTTGTTTGTAGTACCTCCAAATGGTCTGGTTGTTTACTGTGGAACAATTGTGACAGAAGAAGGAAAAGAGAAGAAAGTCAACATTGACTTTGAACCTTTCAAACCAATCAATACGTCGTTGTATTTGTGTGACAACAAATTCCACACGGAGGTAAGAACTCCCCATTGCAGGGGCCAAGCTCTGGGCACAGCCTTGCTGTGCTTGAGCCACAGGAGCAGCAGGAACATGGCCTGGGGAGGGCTCTGGGTGGCTTGGGACTGCCAGAGATGAGGAATGCCTGCTGGAAGGGGCTGAGGGCCTGCCCAGCTCCTCCAGCCCTGACTCTGTAACCCAGACAGGAGCTCCTCTCTGTAACTGGAGGAAGGCTGGGTTTTTCCTTAACCACAGAGGCCCATAGATACTATTGCAAGTCAGGCTTTAAAATACTGCCAAGATATTATCAGTGTTGCCTGCCATGCTATCAGATGTGTTAACTGAGAGCCTTGATGGGGAACTGGCATGTGCCTAATCTGTCTGGGGGGAAGTGGGATTATTTTTATCCAACATCTAATTAAGTGAAATGAATGGTTTGAGGCATATTGAAAGAAATGTGGATTACTGCAGTCAGTGTATTGCCTCTGAGGCTCTTCTGGCTCTGGCAGGTGCAGAGGTCTCAATGTTTGCAGTGCCCCTCACGTCCTTGATGTTTCCCATAATAAATGTATGGCCTGAGACTTGATTGCCTGTTGTCAGACCCATCTGACAGGGCTTGGCAGGCCCTCCAGTGATGTAGTTGTGCTTGTCTGTTTGGGTCTGTGGAGATTTGATCCATAAGTGGCTTCCAGAGGGCAGGAGTACAGCAGGGAAAGGTGTGCTTGTTGCACAGGTGAGGTCCATCCCTACTGTTCTGTCTCCACAAAGGATGAAATCCCAACATGCCTTTGACCTCCCAGGAATAAAAACCTGTGCACAGACACAGGTCTGGAGTTCTGCTGGGTCCCTGTGTCCACAGATGAGTGAAAGCAAGAGGGAAATAAGAGAATTCAGCAGAGAGCCAGGATGCCAGGCCCAGGGAAGTGTTTGTCCCTGCTGCTGTGGGAGGCTGCTGGGTTTCCTCCTGCTCTGGCAGGAGATGAATTCATTTGGTCTCCTGTGCAGCTGCTGCCTCAGGACACTGATTCTATACAGAAGTGCCCAGCAGGTTGTTCCCAGGAGCAGCTACAAACCCACTGGTGCTGGTGTGAGGCAGTGACCTGAGGGGAATCCGTGGGAATTGCTGCTCCTGGTGATGGATCAGTGCCAGCCCCTCCCTGAACGGGCTCTGTGCTCTGCCCTGGCTGGGCTATGGGGATATTTATTTCCCTGGGGATTGCCTGCCCTGCTGGGCTGTGGGGTTATTTATTTCCCTGGGGATTGCCTGCCCTGCTGGGCTGTGGGGTTATTTCCCTGGGGATTGCCTGCCCTGCTGGGCTGTGGGGTTATTTATTTCCCTGGGGATTGCCTGTCCTGCTGGGCTGTGGGGTTATTTCCCTGGGGATTGCCTGCCCTGCTGGGGCTGTGGGCTCTGAGCTCTGCCTTTGCCCCTCTCTGGCTGCAGAGCCTGGAGCCCCTGAGCTGAGAGCAGCTGCTGGGGCACCCACAGCTCCCCTGGAAGGTGAGAGGAAGGGCTGCTCGTCACCTTTGGGCTGCAGAGAGGGACATCAGTGCAGGCTGAAGGAACAGAACAAAGGCAATGATCCCTTGGTGCTCGACAGGTCAGACAGTGCAATTGCTGCCAGAGCTGATCAGGGAATCACTGATCATTGGTTCTGTATGAAAATAAGAGGAAAGCAAGAAATCAGAGCTGTAGTCATGTGCTGCCTGGCAAGAGCATCTGATAAGATATCTTCTAGATATTTTATTGCCTGTGTGGAACTGAAGTAACTCCCCCAGGGGCTGTGAGCCCTGATGTGTCTGAGGGGCAGGATTTACAGTGACTTACTCTGATACCTTGGCTGGAGCATTCATTCCAGTCCCACGTTTTGCTTGGCTCAGTCCCAGTTCAATAGATTGCAGTGTAATATGCCACTTCCTCCTCTCATTCATCCCACTGCTGAGGAATTAATACAGAATATTTACTTTGGCCAGGAGATTCCATTAAACCTTAGCCTCTGTTTCTTCTAAGCTTGAGAGCTGCAGCCTGGGTAGTGTGGATTTTGGAAGAGGATGACTGATGGGTTTTATCCTGTCAGTTCAGCCCAGTAATCAGGCTGACAGCCCTGCAGGCAGCTCCAGATCCCGTGCACTAACCCAGCACCATCACTTGCAGTGTTAAACTGGTGACTTCAAGCAATCTGGAGTTTTGACAAGTTCCCCATCCTACTGATGTGGTTTTGCCAGCCAGAAAGAGGATTCTGGCTATTGCTTTTTTGGGCATGTGTAAGTGAGCAGGAGTGTGTGTGTGTGTGCTGGATGTTTCTGCCCACTCAGACAGCCCCTGAGGCTGCAGCAGCTGAGAGACTGCCTTGAGAAAGGAGTGCAGAGTTTGGATGCTTGGGCAAAATGAACTCAAAAACCTTGATACTGCTCTGTGCTTTGGTTGGGCAACTTAAATGACCTTATGGGAAATAGCTGCTTTTTTTAAAGGAGGAAAATTGAAGAATAGCTTCATTTTGCAGCAAATGTTCTGGCTGTCTTCTCCACAGCCAGTTATGCACAGGACTATTATTGCTGCTGTTCCTTGTGCTCTGTAAGGCTGAATTTGCTACAGCCACTGTAGATTTATTTCATCATTCTGCCTGTGGGACTTGAAGTCAGCAGGTGCAGCAGCCCAGTAGTGGCGCTAGGGAGGCTGTGTCAGTGCTTTGGATTACAAAACTGAACCGACAATGAACTGAGCAAGGTCTGCTTTCCTGGTTGGAATGCCAGGAGAATTACTGAGGAGAATTACTGCTCCAGTTGTGCCAGCCAGAGAGGTGAGGCAGCCTCAGAGAGGTGGGATCCATTGCACTTCACACTCTCCAGAGCCCATCTCCACCGTGACCTCAGGTGGGGAACTGGCAAAGCTGGGAAATCGGGATCAAAATTAAACTTGAGTTTCCTCTGTGCTCCTGACAGTGTTGTATGGGATGGGATTATTTATGGAAGGAATTCCTTTCTGGGAGAGGGTGCCCAGAGCAGCTGTGGCTGCCCCTGGATCCCTGGCAGTGCCCAAGGCCAGGCTGGACAGGGCTTGGAGCAGCCTGGGACAGTGGCAGGTGCTTAAGGTCTCTTCCAACCCAGACAATCCTGAGATTCTGTAGTGATCTGGAATAGTTACAGCTCCTTAATGTGCTGGTTTTCCTCCCCTTTACTGATGCCAATGCAGCCACGAGAGCTGTGAGCTGGGGCTGCTGGGCTGTGCCCCTCACTCTGTGTCCTTTGCAGGCCCTCACGGCGCTGCTCTCCGACGACAGCAAGTTTGGCTTCATTGTAATAGACGGGAGCGGGGCCCTGTTCGGGACGCTGCAGGGCAACACGCGGGAAGTGCTGCACAAATTCACTGTGGATCTTCCAAAGAAGCACGGTAACTCACTGGGCTGCCTCTGTCCTGGGCTGGGATGGCAGGGTGGAACTTGGCCTGTGGGGGTTTAGCTCTGCTCAACTCTGTGCTCCCTTGGAATCTGACAGCAAAGCCTCCAGTCTGAGCCTTCTTGTCAGAATTAATGAATCACAGCAATATTCAGTTGATCTCAGAAGTGGCACTTTTTATTTCTTGCTGCGTTTGACCCTTTCTTTGGCTTTGGGACAGTTGTAAGTCAGTGTTAGTAGCCCAAGCAGCAATCCCACTCAGTGGGGTCATTAAGGTTTGATGTGCTGGTGCTGTGTGCACCCCGCAGGGAGGAGCAGCGAGCTGCTCTCTGCAGGGAGCTCCATGGGGCCTCATGGAGCAAGGAAAATTCGAGTTCCACTCTGTGCTGCTGTGTTCTAGCCAGCCACTGATGAGTTCAGCAAATTGTCTGCTGGTTACTCCCAGCCCACTGTCCTTTGTAGAGTGGGATGGGACAAAATGAAACAAAAGCACTGCCTCCAGTGAGGCTGTGCAGCAGAGACTGCTGGGCTGTGCTGCGTCAGCAGCGTTTGAGGCAGTGTACAAAGGAGATGGCTTCTCTTGAAGGTACAGGGAGAGAAGATGTGCTCAGATGTTCCATTTCTACAGAGTTGTGAGTCTTTATAGAAAGAAAAGAAACATTTTCCTCTGTGGAGAAAAATCTCCTGGTGGGAATGAGCCCTCTTTATTCTCTGAGTGTTCGTGGCAGCCCTTGCCTCGCCAAGTGGCACGCTGAGTTCAGGAGGCTGCAGCCGCCCTTGGCTGTGGTTACTCCGAGCCAGCTGTGTCCTGAGGATGCTGCTGGCATGCAGTGTGTCCCCATGGGTGCCCTGTCCCTCCCTGCAGGCAGAGGAGGTCAGTCTGCCCTGCGCTTCGCCCGCCTGCGCATGGAGAAGCGGCACAACTACGTGCGCAAGGTGGCCGAGACGGCCGTGCAGCTCTTCATCTCCGGGGACAAGGTCAACGTGGCCGGGCTCGTCCTCGCCGGCTCGGCCGACTTCAAAACTGAGCTCAGCCAGTCTGACATGTTTGATCAGGTGAGCAAACCCTCCTGGCTGAGTGTCACTGCTGGGGTGGTGATTCTACAGGGGAATGGAACTCTGGCCTCTGAAGAGATTTGATCAAAACTAAAAATGTGATGCATCCAAAGGAGTCTCCCGTTTCTGATACCTCCTGCAAGGAGCTGAGAGCTCCTGTTCTTGAAATAGGGCTAATAAGAAATCTGTCCCCCCTGGTTTGGAACTGGCATTCACATTCTTTGTGTTCCAATAAAGCAGAAGCTTTATTGGAATAGAACTCCAGTAAACCTAATCCTGGTCCCTGTTGCCTGAAAACTGTGCTTCAGTACTGTGCATTCAAGGTGCCTCAGGTGAAGTGCAGTGGTGAGAGCAGTGGCTCCCATGGCAGGGTGAGGAGTCTGAGCCCTGCTCTGGGCTGGATTCACCATTTCCTGTCTCCTCCTCCTCTCCTTCAGCGGTTGCAATCCAAAGTGCTCAAACTAGTTGATATTTCATATGGAGGAGAAAATGGCTTCAATCAAGCAATTGAGTTGTCAACTGAGGTCCTCTCCAATGTGAAATTCATCCAAGAGAAAAAGCTAATAGGTAAGTGATGCACTGCAGCCTCCTCCTGAGCCAGGTGTGTGCCACAGGTGCCGCTCTCACCCTCCTGGCAGTGCCCTTGTGCTGCCCCAGCCCTGCCATGCTGCCTGAGAGTGGCACTTGCAGTGTTCCTTTTGTCACCTGCACACCTCAAGTGCTGGTATGGGGCAGGGGTTTGGTTGGTTCCTTTTTCCACACCAGCCTTCTTGGACCTTTATTGGAAAAAAGCTCCCAATATTACCAGTTAGATTGTGCCTGGGCCAGTCTGACCCTCGCTGCCGGGCCAAAGGCAGCAACTGCGGTGTATCACCGCAGAGATACCTTGGCTTGCTGGAGATTGCAGCTGGGCACTGAACAAGTCCAGACTTGTTAGGAACCCCGTTTACCTCAGGAGGAATGGCTTCAGGCAATGGTGAAGAGAAAAAGGAGATGGATTCTGCTGGAGGGTTTAATGTCCAGAGGTTTATTCCATGGTTACAGAGGTCTGAACGTGAGCAACTGCTCCAACAGAACCGAGACCGCATGGTCTGATCACCTTTTTAAGCTCAGGGACAGGGGGAGGGGAGGCACAGGCGAGCCACCAACCAGGTGAGAGGGGCAGGGTCTCAGGGGAAGATGACACCCAGCCAGGCCAATGACCCCTGGGCATAGGGGCATCTTTTGAACTTGACCAACCACACGACGCCTTGCTGGAATGTTCAGCCTGATTGACAGGACTCACTCAGCATGGGGGTAAGGGGGAAGGGAGAGAGGCATAGGCACACCTGGGGGAATGACCTGGAAGGCCAAAATGGGACATTACAGCACACCACAACAGACCTTCTCTGTCCTTCCATCAGAGATCCCCTTAGTTCCAGGCCTTGTGGTGGCAGCTGCTTCTCCCAGTTCCTGGCACTCAGATGCAGCTTGTTTGGAGTTGTGTGCTGTGCTGGGTGCTCATGGCAGGCTCTGTGTGCCCTGCAGGACGATACTTCGATGAGATCAGCCAGGACACGGGCAAGTACTGCTTTGGTGTGGAAGATACACTAAAAGCTTTGGAAATGGGAGCAGTAGAGATCCTGATAGTCTATGAAAACCTGGATATCATGAGATACGTCCTGCACTGCCAAGGCACGGAGGGTACGTGGTGCTCTGGGCCATGGGAGCTCTCAGGGTGGGACACCTGAGGGCCCTGGCTGGGATGGGTTTGCTGGAGGAGCTCCCTGAGGATGTCTGACCACAGGGATGTTGTGTAGGGCTCTTTGCAGCTCTCCCAGCCTCTGGGGGGAGAGCTGGAGCAAGCAGGGCTCCAGTGCACAGAGGGAACTGCAGTGCCAGGGGGGCACTTGGTTCCAGGGCCAGCCTGGAACCTCCTTCCAGCTTTGTGAGTGTGGTACCAGAGGGGAGCCTGAGGGGACCTTGTGTCCAGAAACACAATTGCTGGGCCTGCAGCAGGGCCTGTGCCCCTCTGTGTTGGCTCTGCAGCTGCCCTGTGCTGCTGTGCCCTGTGGGTTGCTCACAGAGCTTTGGAGAGGAAGGAAGGCAGTGGTGGTGCCCAGACCCTCTGTGTTGTAGTTGCTGGCTGTGCTCAGTCTCCTGCTGTCTTTAAACTGCATCTTGTAGCCTTACCCAAACTAATACTATCATTTTTTCCTCCCTTCTCAGAGGAGAAGATCTTGTATTTGACACCAGAGCAAGAGAAGGATAAATCCCACTTCACAGACAAGGAGGTATTTCAGCTTTGGGGTTCTGGCTTTGTTCTCAGTGTGTTGGTGCAGAGCTCTGGACATCTGGGCTAAGTTTGTCCCAAGCACCTGAGCACAGTGACCTTCTGGCACTCAGTGACACCTCAGGGCAGGATCCTGTGGCTCTTCCTGTGGAACCCCTTGGATCCCACACCTGCTTTTCTCCATTCTTCCCTGCTGCCAGTGCCAAGGCTGTGTAAATGGGCAGTGCCAATCTTTGGGCACCACCAAACCATCACCTCCAAGGGTTTGGTAGCCCCCATGCAGGCAAGGCCCCAGAGCCATTGCTTCCTGCTTACTGGCACTGCTTTGGTTGTGCAGAGCCACTGTGAGGTCAGGAATGGTGACCTGGATCAGGAGCCAAGGGAGTGTCAGCTCTGGGATGCCTTTGACACCTGGAGCTGTCATTTGCTGCCTGTGCAGGTCAAACAGCCCTCGTGCACCAGGGGTCTGTGTGACTTTGCAGGATAAACTGGGAAAAAAGTGTCCCTTGCCAAAGGGTGGGATCTGTCCCCCTTGGGCTGTGCCTGGGAGCCATTCCCAGCTGTTCCCTCCTGGAGGGAGGGCTGCCAATCCCTGCTGTGCATGGGGGGTTTGCAGTGTTACCTGCAGTGAGGGGCTTCTGTTCCACAATAATCACTGCACTTCCTGCTCAGGAAATGGTGCCTTTGGGCTCTGTGCTTGCATGGATCAGTGTTCCTGCTGGGTGAGGGGCACAGCAAATCTGAATGAGCAGTGGAGCTGAGGTGTACTGTGGAGTGACACTGGAGCAGCAGCATCAAGGCAGTTTTTCTCCTGCTTCTGCACTGAATGTTGTGTTAGAGGCCCAAAACCCCGTCAGTGATTCATTCTGTAGCACCAGGGTTGTGCCTGCCCTTGCCTGGTGCAGTTGTGCCAGGAATGCCTTCCCCCTGGAATGTCCCTGTGGAGGGAGCCCTGGGAGGGCTGCTGTCCCTGCTACAGCTGACAGAGCCATGGAGCCAACCCTGGGAGGGGATTTTCTCAGTACTGAACACACAGGGACTGTAACAGGGCTGTATTATTTATTTTTCCCTTCCAATGTCTCCACAGACTGGGCAGGAACATGAACTCATAGAAAGTATGCCCCTCCTGGAGTGGTTTGCAAACAACTACAAGAAATTTGGAGCAACATTGGAAATTGTTACAGACAAATCACAAGAAGGATCCCAATTTGTGAAAGGATTTGGAGGAATTGGAGGTAAACTGCAAGAGGAAAATCTGTTTGTGTTATTTAGTGGTTGGTTTGATAACCTGGTGCCAATATGAGTGGGATTAATCTTATTCCTGGCAGTCTTGAAACCAGTTTGAGGAACAGTTGTGTTCAGCAGGGTGGATTCATTCCCTGTCCTGTCATTTTCCAGCTGTGTTCCTCAATGCCTGTGTGCTGTGCAGGGCTCAGGGATGGGCTGTGCCCCTGTGCAGCTGCTGGAGCCCAGGAGGGCCCTGGCTCTGTGTGCACAGGGGCTTGGTGGCAGCCCCTGCCCTGCCCTGGGGCTCTGACAACCCCAGCCCTGTTCCTGAAGCACTTGGAGCTGTTGCTCATCTCTCAGAGCCTCCCTGATCTTCTGCTTCTTTTCAAAAGAAAAGTGGTTTTAGTCCCTCCTGGGGAGCAGTGAGGCCTCTGGGAGCCAGTCCTGCTCTGCAGCTCCCTGGCATCAGCCAGGCCTGGCAGAGTGCAGGTGGCTCCTGTGCCAGCCTGGGAACGCCAGCAGTGCCATGGTCCACGTCCTGCCTGGGCTGGGGTTCCAGCAGAGCTGTGCTACTGGCTGGGCTCAGCTCTGGTGGTGGGAACCAGGGAGAAGGGCACTTTAAAGGGGAATTTCTAGGTTACAGAGAGCACCAGTTGAGAGGAAAGAACCTGGGATTGTTTGGCTCCATAAGGAGCAAGGTTTCCAAGTTTCAGGGTTTGTAATTCCAGGAGTCTCTCATTTCCTGCCAGATCCAGCCTCATTGCGTGGTGGGATCCTCTTTGCTCCCATGCCCTGTAGGCTGGAAAGGAAATGTCCTTGCAAATCTCCTTCACCTCAGTGAGTGATTCCAGGGATACAGGATTTCCAGAGCCCTGGGTTGGTGTTTGGGGTAGGAAAAGGAAAACAGACATAAATCCTGCTTTTCCTGCATTGCAAAAGTAGCTGCAGTGCCAGCTGCCCTGTGGATTTCGCTGCCAGGCTGGGTGTGGGCAGTGACCCTCGAGCAGGGATGTGCCCCTGGTGTTGTGGAGATGCAGCCCCAGAACAGGCTCAGCTTTTCCAGCAGGAATCTGGCCAGGCTGGGCGGCTTCCCTGGGGCACGGAATGAATTCCCCGTGGCATTTCCCTCCCAGCTGCCAGGGCTGAGTGAGGAGCTGTGCCTGGGGGAGCTAAAGGCTGTTTCTATTGGGAAAAGGCTCCCAATATTCCCAGTTAGATTGTGCCTGGGCCAGTCTGACCCTTGCTGCTGGGCCAAAGGCAGCAACTGCGGTGTATCACCCCAGAGATACCTTGGCTTGCTGGTGGTTGCAGCTGGGCACTGAACAAGTCCAGGCTTGTTAGGAACTCCGTTTACCTCAGGAGGAATAGCTTCAGGCAATGGTGAAGAGAAAAAGGAGAGGATTCTGCTGGAGGGTTTAATGTCCAGAGGTTTATTCCATGGTTACAGAGGTCTGAACGTGAGGACCTGCTCCAACAGAACCGAGACCGCATGGTCTCATGGCCTTTTTAAGCTCAGGGACAGGGGGAGGGGAGGCACAGGCGAGCCACCAACCAGGTGAGGGGGGCAGGGTCTCAGGGGAAGATGACACCCAGACAGGCCAATGACCCCTGGGCCTGAGTGGCATCCTTTGAACTTGACCAACCACACGAGGCCTTGCTGGAATGTTCAGCCTGATTGACAGGACTCACTCAGCATGGGGGCAAGGGGGAAGGGAGAGAGTATAGGCACACCTGGGGGAATGACCTGGAAGGCCAAAATGGGACATTACAGCACACCACAACATGTTTCTTTGCAGGTATCTTGCGGTACCGGGTGGACTTCCAGGGCATGGAATACCAAGGAGGAGACGATGAATTTTTTGACCTTGATGACTACTAGGTAGTCGAGCTGGGTCCGGCAACACGTGCCTCGCCCCTCCAGCATCCAACCCAAGGAGCAAACTCATGGTGGAAAACACAACTGATCCCTGCCTTAGAATTGGAACATTTCCAGAACTTGATCCACGAGCATTTGGATTTAAGAAAGCAAAACCCTACACTTTGATTTGTCATAGTGTCAGTACAGCAGCAAACTACTAAGTTCCTATATGCCACTCTGGACTAATTTAAAAAGAATCCCAGTTTTTACTTTTACTCAATGGTGAAATTGGTTGCTCTTGTATTTTATGGAAATGATTTTTTTAACCTTCATGATACATTAACTGCTGTAAACCTCTTCCTTCCAAAATTAATAGAAGTAAGATCCTACTGGTTTGTTTCTTTATACTTTGATTGGAGAAATCAATTGCTGCATTTGGCAGCGCCGTGACCCATTTACATGGCATTCTCAGCTTAGCCTGCAGAAGAAATGGAACGAGGTTGGAGCCATAATTCTCTTCAAAAGCTTGAGGAGGCACTGACCTGAGTGCTGGTTCATTACATGTGGCTTGCAAATTCTGATGGTTTGGGGAGGCTCACCAGCCGAACGTGCTTTAATCTATTTGCAGAAACACTGCTCTTACAAACTAGGAAATGCACTTCATGGATTGCAATGAAAATGCTGCTGGAGTCTTGGGCTTAATTTGGATTTGAGCAGTGCAGCCTTCAGGAATTTATTTTTTTTCAGTCTTGACAAAAATAAACATGAGATTTCAGTGAAGTAAGGTACACTTGGCTTTTTGTTCCTCAGTAAGTTTTTCTTTTTGCTTTAGGACTGCGTAAGGTTTCCTTGATTATGTGAATTTGAGCCCACAGGTCTTAAATGGAAGTGGGTGTTTGACAGGAATACTGAGTCAGTGGAGTGAAGGCTGAATTAGTGCTGGGAGTGTGGAATATTTGACTCTGATCCATGGAGCACTGGCACAGCCCTGGGAACACCCAGCTCCCAGCAGTGTCTGTCCTGTGGGGATGTGCCCTGCAGGAGGCAAAGGATCTCCTCTGGATGGTCCAGACTGCCCAGGCTTGGTGTCCTGCCTGTTCCACAGAGCATCCATAGGTCAGGGAGCTCGTCCTTGGGGTGTGTCCAGCCTGCTGGGGACACTCTGGGGGTCAGGGGCTGTGCAGGCCAGGGGAGCAGTGACACAGGGCAGGTCCTGTCCCAGGGAACAGTGACACAAGGGCTGGTCCTGTCCCAGGGAGCAGTGACACAGCTCAGGTCCTGTCCTGTCCCGTGGAGCAGTGGCTCTGTCCCATGGAGCAGTGGCTCTGTGCTCAGTGGCACAGCTCAGGTCCTGTCCCAGGGAGCAGTGGCACAGCTCAGGTCCTGTCCTGTCCCATGGAGCAGTGGCTCTGTGCCCAGTGACACAGCTCAGGTCCTGTCCCTCCCTGGGGCTCTCCCAGCGTTTCTCCCGGTGCTTCCCTCAGGAGCAGCTCCTGTTCCAGCTGCAAACCTTTGCCTCTTGTCCTGGTTCACTTGAACAGAGGGAGCTTCTCTTCAAATTTCTGCCCCACTGTTGTTTGAGGTCCAAAATTCCTGTCCTTGTGAGCAATACCATTTGTCCCCTGGTCCCTGCCCTGGCCGGCGGCTTCGCTGCCATCCCCACATCCAAGCTGGAATCTCTCCCAGGAGATGGGGCTGGGTCTGCTCAGGGCTGAGCACAGCCCTGGCCCTCACAGCAGTATGTTCTGGATTTTGCCATTGTAAATGGGTCTAATGTGACATGACAAGACCACAAAAATTGGTTGTAAATTTACATTTTTGAATATACTGCTTGTTGTTTCACATGATACATTAGGGTATGCAGCTCCTTTTTGTAGTTTTTATTTTTACTATTTAAGTTTGGAAATGATGCCAAATTTTTGTATTTCTTTAATCAATGTGTTCTCTTCAGTGATATATATTGCATTATATATTGATGTGTATATCAATATATACTGATATGTATTACACTTACACATGCAAACACACTCAGTGGGGGTGGGAGATCCTAGCCTTTGCATACTATATAGCCTCTGCAGAGAGATCCCAAGCAGTGATATCTTGGTGTTGTGATGTACAGAAATGGAGAAGAGTATTAAACCATATTTAAGAATATAGTACAGACTCCTGGTTTATTTTCTCTAGCCCAGGAAACTCTTTGCTTTTTGCTCTCAGCTCAATGCCAGCTTCAGGGCTGGAGGTTGGAGGCAGCTCTTTCACAGCTCAGTTTGTGTTTCTGGATGTTTCTCTCTGTGCTGGCCCTGCTGAGGCCCCTGAGGGCTGTGCCCAGTTCTGGCCCCTCTCTGCAGCAAGGACACTGAGGGGCTGGAGCCCCAGGAGAGGCTGAGGGGGCTGGGAAGGGGCTCAGCCTGGAGCAAAGGAGGCTCAGGGGGCCCTTGTGGCTCTGCACAGCTCCTGACAGGAGGGCACAGCCGGGGGGTCGGGCTGTGCTCCAGGGAACAGGGACAGGAGCAGAGGGAACGGCCTCAGGCTGGGCCAGGGCAGGCCCAGGGTGGGCACAGCAGGAATTTCCCCATGGAAAGGGGGCTCGGGGATTGGGAGGGGCTGCCCAGGGGGGTTTGGAGTGCCCATCCCTGGAGGTGTCCCAGGAAGGGCTGGAGGTGGCACTGAGTGCTCTGGGCTGGGGACAAGGAGGGGACCAGGCGCAGCTTGGACTCCATGATCCTGGAGGGCTTTTCCAACCTCAGTGATTCCATGGTTCTGTTTCTCCAGCACACTCAGTTGCCTCTTTGAAGCTGGAGCTTGAAACTGTGGCTTCCGAAGGAGGGAGAAACCCAAGAAAGGCCCAAAGGCAGCTGGGCTGTGTTACCTGGGTGCTCTGAACACCTGAGGCAGAGGAAGGACAGCCTGCAGCAGCAGCACCCTGCCCTTAGCATCCCAAGCCCAGAACCCCAGGGTGTTTTTTAAGAAGCCTTTTCTACTCTGCCCCTTGGGCCAGCCCTGGCTCTGTGGGCCTGCCCTGACCTCTGGCTTCTCCTGTGGCCACCCACGTGTGTCCCTGGCTGCCCAGGGAGCCCCTCCTGCTCCCACAGCTGGGCAGGCAGTTTGGGAGAGGTATCATTAATATCAGGGCTTTTGGCTGAGGTTCTCCAAGGCTGAGGCTCCACCTTCCATGGGAACAGCAGGGTTTGGTGTGAGGCTCTTGGCCTGTTGCTGCCACACTGGGGGTTGGCAGAGTTATTCCTGGGGCTGAGACTGCCAAGCTCGTGCTCTGCCTCACACAGTGCCTCATCTGCAGCTGTGGCAGGTGGGACAGCCTGGCTTGTTCTCCATTCTCTGGATTCCCGAATTTTGGACATGGGAGGTTTCTGCTGGAGCAGACATTAAAGTGATGCACAAATCTCACACTCTGTGTGACCCAGGAAAACAAAAGTGATACTGTTCAGCTCTTGGTGTAGGTAAAGGCATCAAGCTGAGCTCAGCACTAAATTAAAAATATAAAAATAATCCCTTCAGTTGGTGCAGTGAGGGGAAGCTACTGCCTGCAGAGAAGTGCTCCTGCAGCCTCCCCATTTGGTGCAGCCAGGGATGTGTGTGTGTGTGTGTGTATTGCTTAATAAAATCCCAGATATTTCTCAGTTGACCCTTTACTGGCAGCACCAAGCCTGGTTTCTGCTTTCCAGCTGTGCAATCCAAGAGGAGCAGCGAGGCCTGGCTGCTGTGGAGAGATGCCCAGAGCTCTGCTCTGCTGTCACAGCTGAGTTTGAGCTGCTCTTTCCCCGTGGAGTTTGGCTGCTTCCCGGCTCTTCCCCTGCTCGTTTCAGTGAGAGCACAGCTGTGGCTGGGTGTGCTGGGTCACCTCAGTGCCTGGCACCTGGAATTCTCCCAGCAGCTCCTCACCCATGCAAGGGCTCTGGAGAGATCCGTGGTGAAACTTTGCTTCCTTTCAGCTGCCAGGATCGGGGTTGCTGCTGGGACTGGGGAGTTTGATGGGGCCGTGTTTGGGCACCTCCAGCAGGTTTGGGATTGGAAGCTGGGCAGGATTCTGTGAGGAATGACTATTTCCCCAGAAGGGATCCAATCTTGGTTATCTGGAACTGAGAGAAGAAGAGTCACTCCAGGATGTCCCATGGAGTTTCTTCTGTGCACGTTGGGGAGGTTCAGAGGGCCCATCCCTGTGTGCTCCTGGGTTTTGATGTGGGGCTGGAGGCACCTTGTCACTGTTCATCAGCTCCTTCTGGCTCTCTGAAGGGTTTTTTTCCCTTGTGCCAAAGGCTTCAGCTTTTCTGAAAGCTCCAGCTGCGTGT
Source organism: Melospiza georgiana (assembly GCF_028018845.1). Taxonomy (NCBI): domain Eukaryota; kingdom Metazoa; phylum Chordata; class Aves; order Passeriformes; family Passerellidae; genus Melospiza; species Melospiza georgiana. Next base: position 16,963,801 of record NC_080444.1, read on the forward strand.
GCCTCTCCCCTCAGGAACACCTGGAATTTGGGGTGTCTGTGTGGGGAGGCCGCCCCGCTCCCTCTGCATTCCCCACTCGCTTTCCAGCTGGCCCTGCTTGCTCAGATACTCTGATAATGCTCTTCTGAAACGCTCCTTTTTGTCTGGCTGTAATTAAAGCCACAATTTGCCCTTTCTGAGTTGTTATTTCGGGAGCTGGAGCTCGGCCTGTGCTGTTGTCACTCGTGGGTTACAAATGCCATTGTCCCGGGCAGCCGGGCCGGCCGGTGCTGCTGGAGGCAGCTCTGGAATCTCACCCCGCTATTTTTAGGCAGTGCTGAAAAATTGCTCTTCCAACACTTTTGAATCACTGTCAGTGCTTAAATAAACCAAAGGGCAGGTCCTGGCTGCTGTAAAGAGCGGGATGGGGAGGTGACCTGGAGCTGCTGCAGGGCTGAGCTGCCAATGGGGGAGCTGGGGGAGCCCCGGCCCTGGCTGGGCTGGGAGGGGCTGGGAGGGGTCACACATTGCTGCCCTGCCACAGCTCTGACACAGCCCTGACACAGCCCTGACACAGCCCTGACACTGCCACAGCCACAGCCACAGCTCTGCCACAGCCACAGCCACAGCTCTGCCACTGCCACAGCCACTGCTCTGCCACTGCCACAGCTCTGCCACTGCCACAGCCACTGCTCTGCCACAGCCCTGCCACAGCCCTGCCACAGCCCTGCCACAGCCACAGCTCTGCCACAGCGCTGCCACAGCCTTGTCGTGCCACTGCCACAGCCACAGCTCTGCTACTGTCACTGCCACAGCCACTGGCACTGCCACAGCTCTGCCACTGCCACAGCTCTGCTACTGTCACTGTCACTGCCACAGCCACTGCTCTGCCACAGCGCTGCCCCAGCTCTGCCACTGCCACCCGTTTGTCCCCTCTGTGCAGGTGTCCCATGGCTGCTGCTATGCTGGGGTGGCTCTGGGCTCCTTGCTCATCTCACTGTGCCCCTTTTGGGGTCAGTTCTCCCCCCTTCCCTCTGTGTCCCCGGGTGTCCCCGTTGGCTCTGCTGCAGCCCTGTGGCCATGCCCTGTGTGCAGCTCTGCTCTCCCCAGAGCCACCCTGGACATGGCGGCTCTTGGGCAGCTGGGATGGAGGCAGGAGCTGCTGAAGGACTCTGTAAATCCTGTGAATGTCCCTTGTGTGGGCTCCCCTCCCACCCCAGCCCCCTCCAGAGCTGTGAGACAAAAGCTGTTGCTCGCCCAGTTTCTCCTTTTCAGTGCCAGGGCAGGAGTTTCCTGAGAAGCTGCTTCACCTGTTTGGCCACCAGGATCACACACTGGCACAAACCCCTCCTCCCCAGCTGAGGGATCCTCACAGCCGTGTTTCCCTGCCTGGTTGCTCCCTGCCATGTGCCTGGAGATCCCAGGTGGCTGCTTTTCTTCCCTGCAGAGGCTCCAGGACTTGCTTGGAGTGGGGAACCTTCAAATCAGCCTGGCTGAGGCTGCTGGGATGTGCCGTGTGCCCTGAGCTGCTCTGCTGCCAGCCTGGGGAGGAACGAGGGGCTGCTGGAAGGACCCTGGGGAGCCTGGGCTTGCCTGGGCTGTGAATCTTGGCCAGCCCCAGGACAGCCCAGGGTGGGAGGGTGTCAGGAGAAACAGTTCAGCTCATTATCCAGGAAAGATGTAGTGAGAGAAAATCCAGCGGTGTCACTCCCAAAATGCTGCCCCAGTGTGCTGTGGTGGTGCCAGGGCACGTGAGAGACCGACAGACGGACAGACAGACAGACAGACAGAGCCTGTATGGGAATAGAGCTTGTGGGGATGACCAGCAAACCCTTCCCTGGGACAATGAGTGGACAGAAAACATGGACAGAGCCGATGGCTGAGTCCCGCTGGATCAGCCCGGGGGAATGGGGGTGCCCAGGGTTTCTCCAAGCACAGGAGCACTTTGCTGCCATGCAGTGAGGCTGAGGTGACCCTCCAGGAATCCCCGCCCTGTTGCACAACACCGAGATATCTCCAGGTCGGGACTTTCCCTTCCACTTCCCCCCATCCTCAACCTCGCAGGAAAACCGGCAGAGCGAGTTCTGTGGGACAGGAACCGCCCCACCTTCCTGTGGGCCTCATTAGCATTAATTAGCAGCTGTGTCCCTGGTGGCTGCTGTGCAGATGGGACACAGATCTGTCACACGCGGGCACAGCCCTGTCTGAGCAGGGCACGCCCCGAGACTGCTCCTCAAATTCCTGCAGCCAGGTAGGCACGGGAATGTTGTGCTTGAGCCATGGAAACATTAGGGAGGAAAAAACCTCCCTAGGGAGGAAAAAACCTTCAAGCTGAGCCTGGTCCCCTCCTTGTCCCCAGCCCAGAGCACTCAGTGCCACCTCCAGCCCTTCCTGGGACACCTCCAGGGATGGGCACTCCAAACCCCCCTGGGCAGCCCCTCCCAATCCCCGAGCCCCCTTTCCATGGGGAAATTCCTGCTGTGCCCACCCCGGGCCTGCCCTGGCCCAGCCTGAGGCCGTTCCCTCTGCTCCTGTCCCTGTTCCCTGGAGCACAGCCCGACCCCCCGGCTGTGCCCTCCTGTCAGGAGCTGTGCAGAGCCACAAGGGCCCCCTGAGCCTCCTTTGCTCCAGGCTGAGCCCCTTCCCAGCTCCCTCAGCCCCTCCTGGGGCTCCAGCCCCTTCCCAGCTCCCTCGGCTGCCCCTCCTAGGACTGACTCTTTCCCAGTGAGTTTTATCTCAGAACTAATTTATCAAAACCTGGTTTTTCATCTTATTATGCCTCAGACATATTGCTCAGTCCTCATGAGGTTTTAAATTATGACTTCTTCAGAAGCAATTTTAATTTACAGGTACAGGGGTTGATATCCCCACTCCTGCTTTCCTTGGTGTTCTACACTAAAGGCAAAATATTTGATGCTTTCCTTAATTATTTTCTGTGTTTTTCTCCTTCTCACCTCATAGGAATTGCTTTTATTACACCATTAAGAGCAGATTACAGGAACTGCAATTCCATCTGACATCTCCTGCCAGGGTGAGACCCATCCTGATGTGCAACATCCATTGTCGTGCTGCAGGAACCCTCAAACTGCCGGGCTGGCCACACTGATTTACCCTTTGTACTGAATCATGGAAGGTTTCCCCCCTCCTTTCTTCTCTTTTTCATTTTCTCCTCATTTCCTTTGCCCTAGGAATCCTTCCCATCCCCAGAACACCAGGCTGTGCTTGGGAAAGCACTGGGAGCCTGGTGCTGTCAGCACATCCCTGCCCTGGGTATATTTAGACTGAGACATGCTGATTTTTGACTTTGGTGTCCCAAACAAATCTCTGCTGCCTTGGTCGATGTCCAGAGCCAGGGGCAGCAGAAAGGAGCTGGATTTTGTCCCACCTTTCTCTGTGTGGGGGTGTTACACGATGGGTACAATCCCACTGCAATCCTTCCCTCTGATGGGGCTCTGATGGGAAGGATCCAGCCCAGCTGCCAGGGGAGGAAGGATTGCAGTGGGACTGTACCCATTGTGTGGGCAGGGGTGCCAGGGTGAGGGGCAGCACTGCTGGGGGCACCCTGAGGGTTTGGGGCAGTGGCATCCCTGGGTTTGGCTTTGTCCCCACAAATGGAAATGGGAACACATCAATTTGTTATCCCCAGGTGAGCAGCAGCAGGGGTTTGATGGGGAAGGGCATTTGCAGTTCTTGTTTTGCCTTTTAAATGCCCTAAGAAGGGTTTAGACCTCATGATAAGTATTGCTCTAAGGGATTTTGAGTGATGAAGGACATTTCTGCTGACTCCACTGGCCTGTGGAGCAGGTGAGCTGTCAGTGAGAAAGGACTTTGCACCATTTCCATTTGTTCATCCTCCATCTTTCACCATTTGGCAGAGATTTGAACAGGTAACAGAAAAAGATGCTTAGCAGGAAGCTGCAGGTCCATTTCCATGGCAAGCCCAGTGCTGTGCTGTCACAGCACTCTGCTGCTCAGCACAGTTTTGTTTCCAATTTCCAATGCCTGTGGCTGCAGTTGGTCCCTGCCCGTGGCCAGAGGGCAGCCTGGGTGTCCTTGGTCCCCAGAGCACCTGGCTGGCCCCTGGATGCTCCGTGGCTCCTGTGGCACAGGCACAGCTTGCCAGAGGGATCCAGACCCCAAAGGCTGAATCAGCTGCTCATTGCCAAGGGCTGAGGCCAGCTGCAAGGAAATGCCCAGTGGCACAGATCAGGACTTGTTAAACAGAACTGTTTATTAAATAAACAGTCCAACGTGCAGAGCCATCTCCTGAGTCCATGTACCACAGAATCCCAGACTGCTTTGGGCTGGAAGGGACCCTAAAGCCCATCCCATCCCACCCCTGCCATGGCAGGGACACCTTCCACCATCCCGGGCTGCTCCAGCCCCAGCGTCCAGCCTGGCCTTGGGCACTGCCAGGGATCAGGGGCAGCCCAGCTGCTCTGGGCACGGCGGGAGCCCACAGGGGCGAGTCCCAAGGGCGCTTCCCAAGCTCCCGATCCCGCAGCAAACCCGGCCTGGGCCGCTCCCACACGGCTCTGCCCGCCCGGCAGCGCGGGACAGGAGGCCTCGGGAGCTCCCACCGCCCCTCGGAGGCGCTCGCTGCCGCCCCGCTCCATTCCTGTTCCGTCCTGTTCCCGTTCCCGTTCCCATTCCCGTTCCCGTTCCCGTTCCCGTTCCCATTCCCGTTCCCGTTCCATTTCCATTTCCATTCCCATTCCCGTTCCCGTTCCCGTTCCCGTTCCCGTTCCCATTCCCGTTCCCGTTCCATTTCCATTTCCATTCCCATTCCCATTCCCATTCCCATTCCCGATCCCGTTCCCATTCCCGTTCCCGTTCCCCTCAGGCCCCCCCCGCCCCTCCGGCGCGCGCCTCTCCCGGCACCCCCCGCGCGCGGCCGGTGCCCAATGAGCAGCGCGGCGCTGCCCGGGGGGCGGGGCCGGGTCCCCGCTCTTTCCGCGAGCGCCGTGACATCACGGCGGCCGCAGCGCGCGTGCGTGTGCGCGTGCGCGCGGCGGGGGCGGGCGGGCCGCGGCGGGGCCTGGCGGGCGCGGGGCGGCGGCGGCGGCGGGGCCGGGCTGGGCCGGGCAGGCGGAGCGCAGCGGCCGCCGCCGCGATGGAGCCCGACTCGGTCATCGAGGACAAGACCATCGAGCTCATGGTGAGTCCCCCCGGCCCCCGCGCACACCCTCCCGCCCCCTCTCGCCCCCCCCCCCCCCCCGGCTCAGGCCCCGCCGGCGCGCCCGGCCCGCGGGGTCCGGCGCCGCCGCTGCGGGGGCTGTGGCGGGCCCTGCTCGGCCCCGGCCCGGCCGCGCCGTCCCCGCGGGGGGATCCGCTCGCTCCCGCCTCCGCCGCGGCCCGCCCGGGGCGCCACGAGCGCCTCCGTTTCATTGAAAATAAATAAATAACTGCAGTGAACCCCGCGGCGGGCAGGGCCGGGCCCGGGCACGAACCGAACGCGGAATGCCCCGGCCACGGGGGATCCGGCCCCGGCCCGGCCGGACCCCTCCGCGCCCCCGGGGCGGGTCAGACCCCGCACCGGTGCTGCGGCTCCGCTCCGGCACACGCGGAATTACCTAACGAGACCTAATTGGTGTATTGGTTCTGCTGCTCATTAACGCTCACGCCGCTAAATTCGCGCTATGGAGAGGCAGCCGGGTGGGAGCGGTAGAAAGAGGTGTTGATTATTTATTTTAAATATTAACAAATTTATATCTCTCTGGGCAAATATCGGAGGCCCCTCATTTTACTGCCTTGAGGCATGAATAAAATTAAGTTAGGAGTTGAGAGAGAATACTAATCGGTAAAATATTCTAATTTATTAGTTATAAACATAATTGCTTTTTCTCAGAAGCATAATTTGCTCTCACGTACAAAATTTCATATAGTTCTCTAGAACTGAGGGGCAAAATGCAAATAATTTCCCTTTAAGGCACTCTGAAGGTGAGCTGGGTTCAGTGGAGACATAAATGGGTTTTTTAGCCCGTGGAGTTGTTGCTAAACTACCTGATCCAGAATATATGAACTTTCTTTAAGTGTGCCATCTGGTCTGAAAAAGCAGAAATAAAATGAAAAAGAAAAAGGGGAACCTACAAAACCTTTGTGTATCTTTCATTATTTCTACTGATCACTGAGGGCAGGGGCTTAAATTCATTCCTAGGGAGCCTCCTGCCCTGGTCTGTGATCTCACACCTGCCCTGGGGACATCAGAGCCATCAGTCCCTCGGCAGGGCTGGGCAGCTCTGCGGGCAGAGCTCAGGAGCAGCCTCCCAGAGATGCCTCCTCAGTTCCCGAGGTGGGAAGTGTGCTCTGGTGCCTTTTTTCTGCCGTGGAACACTCACCAGCACTCCTCAGCTTTGGGTTCTGTGAGGTGCTCAAATAGCATTTGGAGCTGGAAGGTTTGGCTCCCTCACCTTTCAAAAACCCCCACTTCTTTGTGTTTTCACAAGTGCTCTCCCGTTTTAGTCTCTCCTCTTTGTGGCCAGGTTGTATCAGGAGGAAGCAAATGGGATTTTTGCTGGTGAGTGTTGTACCCTCCCCTTGCTGGAGCTGGGAAATGTGCTAATCCATGCAAACATCAGTGGGGCTTGGAGGAGTTTCAGTCTCTAGTAGGAGGTTTTAGAAATACACTTTTCTCTCTTTCACAAGAAATGAATACATGTAAAAATTGAGTAAGATGAACAATTAATTCTGTCGTTTCCAAGAGAAAATGGTGCTCTCTGCACTGTAGTTAGTAGCTGAATTTAATGTTAACCTTGGTAGAGGCTTGCCCAGCATCACCTGTGTTTGAGTGGAGGTGTTTCCCTAAAAGCATTGCAGATCACTGCTGGATGCAGATGTGGAGGTTTTGCCTTCTGGTGTGGTGCAGCAGGGGAGATTGTCCAGGAGATTTGTGTGAATCCACAGGGCAGAAGCTGTTTGGGCTGAGTTCCCTTTGGGGATTTCTGTGTGATCTGGAAACGTGGGAGTCAGTCTGTGGGAACATCCCAAACCTGGGACCATCCCAATCATCCCTGGCAGGCTTAGGGGGATGCTGCTCCTTTCAAACGTTCCACATTCCTAAAAGCAGATGTTTTATACCTCTCTTTGCTCAGGGAGATGGGGTTTGCTGCATTGCTTCCCTCCAGTGCCAGGGATGAATCTGTAAATACAGAAATGAGTAAATACAGGAGCAGAGTGTGATCTGAAGGTTCTGAGGAGCAAATACACCATCATTCTGATGAACATAATGTGTCAATATGTTAATTGCATGGAAGTTTGAGAACATGCTGCTCGACTCATCAACTGTGCCTTCCCTGGATTGATCATTTGCATTTATTTCAAGGAAAATCAGTCATGGAAATAATACTGTTCTATTTTTAAGGCTGGAATCTCAGAGAACTATTTCAAGGTTTCAGAGTGACAACTTTGATTTGCTGTGTGAAGTTTTAGTGGGTGTTCCAAGCCACCGTGTCCCTCAGGACAGCTGAAGGCTTCCTGTGCCCTGTGCTGCTTCTGTGGGTGTCCTCAGTCACTGCCAGGGGATGAGTGTTGAGTGGTGCCCACCTGTAGGGGTGGCATCCCCAGGGGTGGCTGGGGCTGCCCAGGCTGAGCTCCTGGTGTCTGGCAGGGTTCACTGTGGGCTCAGGGAAATGCTGGGTGTGAGCAGGTAATCCAGAACAGATGGAGGGACACTCACTGAAAGGGCTCTTTCTGCCCCTGGTTTTGGTTTTCTCAGTGAAATTAGATAACTGTGACCTTTTTGCTCTTTTAAGGAACCAACTGCAATGCTTTGTGAAATAAGTTTTGTTGCCTGCAGATCTGAGTTGTGTATAAAATCCGTGTTCAGTTGTACCAACCCTGTGATTTGCATTTACCTTCAATATCTGCTGAAAGCCTTGTGTTCTTCATTTGCCCAGGACCCTTCCCATAATTGTTATTTAGTGTTACCAGCAGCTTTCACACTGTGGGAGGGTTAGCTGCTTAGCTTGTACTGAGGTGGTTGTAACCGAATACATCAGTGTGGGGAGTAGTTTGGGGGGCTTTTTATACATTTGTGGGGGGAACTGTGTGCACCATGAGATGTGGAATAAATAAAATAAATCTGCTGCTCCCAGGCTCTGTACCTACCAGCCACCCATGGGAGATGGCTCCTGAGCAGGAATCCAGATGTGTGGAAATTCTCCCACTCACTGAGCTTGTGCCCCTCATGTTCCACTGTGGCCTTGCTGCCCAAGCTGCTCTCCAAACACAGGTCCCTGTTAAATTCAGCACTCACTGCTCTGTGGTAGGAGCATGAAAAGGTTTGGGGAAGGCCATGCCTGGCAATAAAATGGGCAAGCACTTGTTCACACTGCTGTCATTTGTATCTTGAAGTTGTATATATGGAAATAATCTTCCTAACAAATGGCCTTCAGTGTCTAGAATGCCTCTCTCTGGCTCTCCTAAAAGCATCCAGTGTTTAAGTACCTTGGTAAATAATAAACGAAGAATTATAATTTAATATCTTGCAAAAACTCTTTGTTTCTCCTGGTAGGACTTGGATGTGAGGTGGAGGTGTTCAGTTCAAAGGCACCAGCCTGGGAAGGAAGTGTTTCACACAGGCCTGAGCAGCAGCAGCTCCTGCTGTAAATCACTCCAGGGCTACCTGAACTTCCTTGGGTCACTGCAACTGGAGATGGTTGTGCCCCCAGACTGTTTAAAGCTAAAGTGCAAAATAAATCCCAACATTCTAAAATACAGCTGCTGTGTATATATCTCAGTAGGGCTGCAGTGCTCTGGCTTTTTCCTTCCCTGTCTCAGTCATTGCAAGCTAAGCAGGCAGTTGGATTTGTGGGATTTGTTTTTCACATACTCTTGGAGGAACCCTTCAAAGAGTTGACTTTTGTAGCGACACAGACAGTGATCATCTTTGCAGCTGAAACAAAGGAGATCCTGTTCTAGCTGAAATGTGACTGGTTCTTCATTGAAGCCTGGGAGTAGATGGAGTGTTAGTAAAGTATTTGTAAACCTGTGTGTAACTTGGATGTGCTTTCTTCAGCAGGATAACAATCTGTTTGCTTTGCTGGCATCTTTTTTTAATCTTCAGTAGCTAAATGAGCAGAGCTGAGAGCTGCACGTTGGGCAATAAAGCATGCAGGGTTTTGTACGTGGGGAAATCAGCAATGGTTGGAGCATACAGCTAAAGAGGTGCTGGTGGGATGGATTTGAGGAAGGCACAGCCTTGGGGCAGGGGATGTGAGGTCTGTGCTGCTGCCAGGCTCTCAGAATGACAGTCCTGTTTCAGGGAGTGCCTTGCAGAGGAAGGATGCAAATCTGAAGAGAAGAGATTGCTGTGACTTTGGCAGCAGTGCAGAAAATGGGAAGGACGAGCTTAAGAACATGAATTAGAGCAAGGCAACTGCACTCAGAGCCAGCAGAGTGGTGAAAGGAGGGAAGTGGACCAAGGAGTGTGGAAAGCTTTATCTTTTGGTAGGGTTAGCTGGAGCAGTGGCCTGATTGGGGAAATGAGGTGGCAGAGAGAAGGAGGTTATAGAGATGCAGAAGTGTGTAAAGTTATCTGAGGTTTCTGGTGATGGTGGCAGTAGCCATCAGATAATTCAGGTGGAGGAAAGCTGCAGATGTGCCAGTTGTGGGGGAACTTCTGAAACGAAATTGCTTTTGGTTCTTAATGAAAGGAAGTTACCAATTACTGGGGAGACTAAGCCCTGGTGTTTAACCAGAGGCTTTTTAAATCTCATTCCAGACTCAGATTTCTCACTTCACATTGCAGTTACATTTTCTAACATAACAAAGTTGTCCAGGCTCTGCCTGGTGCTGAGCAGAGAAGTTCCTGCAGTCTGGAGCACGTGCAGGGCTCACCTGGGCAGTGTGACCGGGCAGCTCTCAGCCTGTGCAGGGCTCACCTGGGCAGTGTGACCGGGCAGCTCTCAGCCTGTGCAGGGCTCACCTGGGCAGTGTGACCGGGCAGCTCTCAGCCTGTGCAGGGCTCACCTGGGCAGTGTGATGGGGCAGCTCTCAGCCTGTGCAGGGCTCACCTGGGCAGTGTGACCGGGCAGCTCTCAGCTCCAGGGGCTGCCCCAGAGCTCTGCCCCGGGGCTGGCAGCTCCCAGAGTGAATCCCTGCCCAGGAGTCCGTGTGGAAGGAAATCCTGTCTCTGCAGCAGCTGCTGTGGGTGCAGCTGCCCTCTCTGAAGTGCTCTGGGGCTGCTGCTTTGATGAAAAGCCCATCTGCCTTTGGTGTGTGTCAGACAGTGCCGGCTGTGTCCCTCAGGATACTGAGCTTTGAGCACTGCTAAGATTTGGGTCACTGAGGAGTGTCGTGAGCAGCATCACAGCAAAACAACCTGCCTTGTTACAAGCTGTACCCTCAGAGAGACCTGGGAGTGTTCTTTGAAAGACGGATGTAGCTTTTCATTTCATGCTTTGTAAACCACCTCTGCTGCTTGTTAAATCAGCTGGCCGCGTGTCTCGGGGTGTGCTGGCTTTGTTGCCTCGCGGTTTAGAGGTCGCTGCTGCTTTGGCATTTCCAGTTGCCCAGCCTGGAGTGCTCGTGCAGCAGCGTGCTCAGGGAGATTGCTGATGGCTTTCAGATGAAATGGATGTTTTAGCAAATGTGCCAATGCGAGAGGAATGATGTGTGGGAGAGAACAAGAGGCCGTGCTTGTGAGAGGGCTGCTCCGTGACGAGGAATTTTTTTTTGTTGCAGGGCAGAAAATGAATTGAAGGGAAATGAGAATATTGACTGAGTTGTTTAAATTAATGCTGATGGATAACAATTCTTTCCTTCTAGCTTTTTCCTTGGGCGATGTCTTCTGTATACGGATGCCACTGTTTATGTTGTTACATAATCTGATTTCGTGGTTTGATTTTTATGGCACCATTATTCACACAAAATCCACTTTTTCTGGAAATTCCCTTCCTTCCCCAGTTTATTGATGTATTTATGAGCTCAGTGGTGTGACATCTGACAGCCTACTCCGTTTTCCTGTACCACTTCCACACATTTCCCAATATGAGCAATGCATGACCAAGAGCAGATAATGCAAAAATAACGCAATGCCATTGGTGTTGTAGCAACGAAAAGCATTGACTCTTTCTGAAAACTCAATTTGCTCCCCATGCAGGCTGAATTAACAGTGGGAACATTTGAAGGCACGTTGTTTCTTTGGTGCTTTATTAATCCACATCCCCGCAGGACTTGCATCCTTGTACTTCCACCCCAGGAAATTAACAGTTTTGTGTGGGATCAAAGAGTAGTTCAGCTTCCTGGGCCCATTTGTAGGATGAATACAGATGGAAATTTGTAAGATGTAGGTAGGGACCCACTTGCTAGGAATAGGGAGTGATGTGTTTTCTGGGTAAAATGACAAAAAAAGCTTTTTGGGTCAACTTCAAGCTGTTGGCAACAGTACAGAATTTTGGTTTACTCATTGACTTAGAGGAGAAGAGGAGAATCACTATATATATATAAAAATATATATATTCAGTGTTACAAGTTTGCTCTGAGTTTCATTCTGTTGAGTTCTTGAATGTGGAGTTTTGGTACAAAAGTTGTGCCAATGTGCACTGTTTGCCTTTTTGAGGGGTGTGAGCTTGTGTATTTCAGCATGGTTTGCATGATGGGGCTGTTTTCAAGTCTTCCAACCTTTGCAGTGAAACCAGTTTTTGATTTTCAGACAAAAATACCTAAGTCTCTTTGAAAATCTATACTCAGAATTTGCCAAGCTTAGTAAGTTCCAGCTTGGACTTGATAGAGAATCTCATTGGCAATTCTCTTAGGGCAGGGAAGGACTAGCCAGGGAAACTTGTTATTCAGGCTGTCTCCAGCACGCCAGGCCTTCTGGAGACAAAAATCAGACCTGTGCTGTTACACTTGCAAATAATGTTAAGGTTTGGCTTCCTGGAGAAGTGCCTCTCCTTCCAGCACCCTGCTGGCTCTGCAGTGACTTGGCAGATCAGTGCATTTATATAATTTGATAGCTGGCTTCTTGCTGAGCTATATTGTACTCTGAAAATTCTGAGTCATATGCCTTGACATCCTAGCACTTTCCTTGGCAGCCTTAAGCATCATACATTGGACATGGTGGTGGCCCCACAGTGCTGCTTTGTCCTTGAAACGCTGCCCTGGGACTGCTGCCTCTGTGCCTGGGAGCAGGAAACCACCCCACCAGGAAGATGCTCCTTTCTTTATGAGCTGTGGGCAGTCAGGACAGTCCTGCCCTCATGGAGATGGTTTCCTGGCACAGCTGGAGACAGTGGCATTTTTTCCACCCTTCTGTGAGTTGCTGGAGCTCGAGGTGTGGGGCGCAGCAGTGGAGGCTGAGGTTCAGCTCTGGAGGGGCTGCAGAGCAGAGAGGGTGAGAGGTGGTGGGGATGTGTTCCTCTGGGGATGTTGCAGCATTTTGTTCTCACTGCTGGTGGGGGAAGCTCCATAGGACGTGGCCTGAAGTTTTTGAAGCTCTTGGTGGAGGTTGCATGGTTTGGTCTCTGCAGGCTGAGCTTTCTGTTGCATGTGGAGTATGAGTTTTCTGCAGACCCCATCTTCTCTGAGGTGTCACTTTCTGGCTGCTTTAAAGTAGTCACACTCTCACTGTGCTGCTGGCAGGACTGGCTGGAGGCCTTTTATCTCCCTGCTTAGCAAGAGGTGACTTGTCTCAGGAGTGGTGTACAGTGTCTTACTCTCTTCTGGCTCTAGATTGTTTTCCAGAGACACAGCAGTACTGCAGATGTACTGAATACAGTGCTGTGTTCCCATCAGGAGTGTCTTGACAACTCCATCTTTGTGCTGCAGATGTGTAAGGCAAACGAGGTCATTTTGAGCCTGGAAACAGGGAAATAATCATTGCAGTGAAGTGCTTTAGAGGATGTTTATGGCAGACCAGGAGAACCTCATTGAGCTGTCGTGCAAACCTGTGTTCCTGGAGCAGGCCTGCGAGGTGTGAGCTGCTGGTTGAGGCTTTAGGACTTGGCTTTATTTGCCTTGTAGCTTCTTCTCATCTTCCTTAATCTTAGCAAAGTGAGCTGTACCCAAAACCACTTGTTGGGGTGACCCAGGGTAAGGGAAGGAGCAGTTTCTTGTCTGTAAATGCGTTTCTCTGTCTTAGATCCACCAATCCGACGACCCCACTAACGTAGTCGGTCCCGGGCTGGGCAGGTGCCTGGGCTGCCTTTCTCTAACAGCATTAGCAGTAATTGGGATTTCGTTCAAGAAAGAAGTAGATACACCAAGCTGAAGATGATTGGCTGCTCTCTTTTAACAGACAAGTCTGAGAAGGAAAACCCATTCGAATCCCCTTTCATTCTGGATTGGTGGATCTGAAGCCCAGAAACAAAGTTTCAGGTAAGAAGTCACCCTGTACTATATCTTGCTGCTTCTGCTTAGATGAGTTTGTCCGCACATTCAGTCCCTGCTTTAACTGCTTCATGTCCCCAGGTGTTAGGGCACAGGGAATCAGCTGCTGAGCTGGGTCAGGGCATGGCCAAGAGGTGCAGGAGCAGAACTGGAGGGAATGGCCAGTCTGCTGTGGAGCAGCGGGCTGGGAGCACGAGGTGAACTTCTGTGTGGGCAGGAGCGGGCACAGAGCCATTGGCTGCCACATCCTGTGTCTGGAAGGGGAGAGCAGCCTTGTCAGTGACTGTCCCGGGCTCCCTGTGCAGTTCAGGGAGGTCCCAGCTCTGAGTTCAGGCCCTGTCCTGATGGATCCATCACAACTGCAGAGAACTTCTCTGGTTACTCCTAGGACAATTTCCTGTAGCTTTTCCTGCTGAATGCCATTTGAAATTCTTAGAGTCAGTGTCCTAAACCCTTCCTGAGCTGTCAGTGTGAAGGTTTGGCCTCAGCTGTTTGGGACAGGTGTAGGGCAGGGGTGGCACGAGAAGTCTCACAGTGACACTGGGTTTATTTCAGAGTAGGGGTGAGCCATTGTACTTGGAGTCACATTCCTCTGAGATTTGGGATGCCTACAGAAGGTTGTCCTAGAGATGATTTGTGTGCCTCAGGAAGGCAAGCTGGGTCCTTGGCTGGCAGGAAAAGAAAATTATGTGTGTTCAGTATCATATCTGGTGTGAACGGGAGAGCTGCACCTCCCAGTGCCCAGCTTTACTGTAAGTTGGTGCTTTGATGGACTTGGCAATTTATTTCTGCAGTCACTGTGAAGCAGTGTGCCTGGATTCCTGTGGGCAGTAAGAGCAGTAATGCTCAGCCTTTGCGTGTTCTCCTTTGTAGGAGTTACTGAGTGAATGGGGAGCCTCTGTATTTAACCTGCTGTAGCAGAAACTCTGTACGTGCTGTTGATCTCATGCATGGTTTGAATTCTGCATTTGTTTTCCTGGTGTGGTATTTTGTGCCAAAGTTATATTTGAATTTAATCGATAAATACATTTATAATTAATTACTTGTGCAAAGGTTTCCTGGTTTGATTTTTAGTGTAGTTGAATTTTATTTGGTTAGGGTGGAGAAGTCTGTTTTAGTGTGACTCTTAAATAAACCAGAGGGAGAATGTAGGGGAAATACTTATTAACCTTAGACTGACACATTTCTTGCATTCTCATCTAGTATCAAATTGAATTTGTTCCACAGAGCCATCAGACTCAATTTGGAGTTAAAATTGTGAAATAGTGTCTTTCTATGGAATATTTGCTGTTCAGGGTGTGCCCTTTTCTAAAAACTAGAGAACAGGGAGGCAGAAGCAAACTTGGCATATTTAGTGATGAAAACTGAAAAGAGGAAATAATTTAAAATACACTGAGCAGGGAAAAAAAAAAAGAGGAAGCATAATTGAGTGCTCCTGTTGATCAAGATCCTCAATGTTATTTAATATTGCTTAACTTTTGGAAACATCAGCCAGCCCTTCAGAGGCAGGAGTTGAGCTGATCAGGTTGGAGGCTTTGCTCTTGCCTGTGTTTTGAATGTTGCATTTCAGCAAGTGCCCTGTGAGGCACTCTCAGAGCTGTGGCACTGTTCCTGTGCAGTCCTGGGTTGTTCTGGCAGCCCAGCCTCCACAGGCATCAGAACTTGAGTGTTTCTCCCCTCCTTGGCTGTCCTGGGATTTATTGTCAGCTCTGTTAGGCCTCAGCCTTGAGAGCCTAAGGGTCTGAGACAGCTTTTAACATGTTAGACAAGTTTCAGCCGTGTTTTTCTGTGTTTGACACCCTGCAAGTTTCTCCTGTGTGATGGGCAGTGCTGGGTCTGTGGTGCCCACTCAGGATTTGCCCTGAGCTGCTGGTTGGAGATGTCTGCAAGTCCCTGTTCTGCTGCAGGAGAGCAGAAGAAAGGGTTTTGTTTTAGAAATGGCCTTTTTAGTGTAACACAGGGGATTAGTGCAGAAAGGTGTATCATACAGCTGTGGGAGGTGGGTGTATGTACATGAAGGAGGCAAGGGCTAATCTAAATGCTGTGTATTTTGGAAAATTGAGATTATTTCAGTAATGTTCAGAGTGGCTTATGCAAACATCTTAGGATTTTTTCCCAGTCCTTTGTATCTTCTTGAAAACGAACTGCTGCATCTCATGAGTCTTATCCTGATTAATAAATTATAATGGAGTAAGGTGGTTATTCTATTCAAAGAAAGCATTTAATCTTCTCTCCACTGAACCCATATTCCTTTTGTAGCATTGACTGTGTGTAGCAAACACACTTTGATCTTCAGGAGCAGAGTGGGACAGCGTTCTCCATCAGCCTCCTGTGAATTCAGTGTCCTATCTAGAGCATCGCTGTGGTAATAAGGAGAATTTCTCTCATCAATTCTTTTCCCTTGTCTTGCTTTCAATTTCCTGATTCCTCACTTAGTGTTTTTCCCGCAATGCAAGAGCTTATGTGCAGATCTTGAATGGCTGTTGGAAGGTTATTCCATTGAGCAGTTTAAAAAACTATTGTGAATGGCAATGATTTGGCTAAATTGATTTTCCTAATGGCACTGTGACTCAGCTATTGGTTACCTAATTTTTTTTAGAATGATCTAATAACAGAATAATAAAAAAAAAATCACAAGTTAAAATTAGTTTTCCACTCTGTGGGTATTTATTTTTGAGAAATTAATTTTTGCATGGAAAGAGAGAAATAAATGCAAGAGTAAATTACGTCTGAAACAACTTTGTTGAC
The DNA here is from genome assembly GCF_028018845.1 of Melospiza georgiana. Lineage (NCBI taxonomy): Eukaryota > Metazoa > Chordata > Aves > Passeriformes > Passerellidae > Melospiza > Melospiza georgiana. Next base: position 16,979,857 of record NC_080444.1, read on the forward strand.
CTGGGAATCCAGTTCTGCTGAAATTGAAGCAGATTGCTGGACTGGAATGTAAAACTCCCTGAGTGTGGAAATGTGTTGTATGGATGGTGCTCCAACAGCCTTCGGAATGCCCAGGCCCAGTGGGGCTGCCCTGGCAGTGATGTGGTGGCACCAGAGCCGTGTGGAGCACAGGGCACCTCCCCGGGCACAGCCTGGCTGGGGGTGGCACAGCAGCAGTCAGAGTGCTGCTGGTGGTGCCCCAGAGCTGTGCAGGGGTGTCCCTGCCAGCCCGGCTGGCCCTGGGGAAGCTGTGTCCCCCTGCATGTCCCACCCAGCGTTCACACACACCCTCGGATGTTCTGCTCCCACCTGTGCACACTCAATCCCAGCCCAGGGCTTCACCACTGCTCTGCCTGGCACTGTTTGAAGCCTGAACAGGAAAAGCACCAGGTAAGATCTGGAGGAAATCCCAGCCTGCAAACCGGGAGGGAGTTGGACTTGGCTGCTGTTCCTGCCGAGTGTAAAATAATAATGAAGGCCTTGAAACAGTGTTACTGCTCATGTTTTTTATGTCTTAGTGTGGTTAATGCTGATTTTTGAGGAGATCTGAGCTTGCCATTAAGTTGGAGGTGGGAGCATAAGGCTTTCTCAGACTGTCAGACTGCCCTCAAATCCAAGTTGGCTTTTCAGAGCACCTCTTGGGCTGCATTAAACTGAGCCCCCAGCCATGGAGAGGGGTTTAATTAGCACCACTTACCCATAAAATTATCAATATTAAGTGTTGGTGGAAATAAATACCAATTGTGTTGGTCCAGGCCAAAGTAAACTAACCAGGAAGTCACCATTGCTGAGTAGCATGTGAATTTCTTATTGCTAAAAATCTCAAAATAATTGACAGTGAAGGCTGAGGTTATTTGGTTGTACCTTTTTTGCATATTTTTTCCTTAAGACTGGAATTTCCCAATAAATTTGGATTCTCTGAATTATCTTGTATAAATAAAATGAATGCAGTGAAAAATTTCGAGGTCATATTTTTAATATTTTATAAAACTTGCAGCATAAGTCTGGGTTATGTAAATGTTGTCATTCTTAGTTATGACGCTGCAATATTGCCATGCCTGGGTTGCAAAGGTGTTCTAATTCCATCAGAAACACAGGCTATAGGCATTTCTTGGGCAGTTTAAAGGGCTTTAGAGGATAAATGTGTGAGGTTTTTTAAGGGATACAAAATTGTGAGGATTTCTGTGTGACAGTATCAGGTGCTCCGAGGGAAATGATTTCTGGGCATGTTACACTGCTTTAACCAGGCCATGCTGTAACCTGGGAGAAGTCCAGAGTGAAGGAAAACTTTAAGATAGGATAGTTCAGGGCCTGAGGAGGTGTTTTTTATACCTCCATCCAAAAGTTCCCAGCTACAAAGTTGGTTTGTTGGATGCACACTGCTGTGTGCTTAATTAATATAAGAAGTTCTTAACATTGGAGTTTTAAAGACATTGAAGCATCTCCCCTTTTTACTGAGGATTTACAGGTTTCTCTGGGAATGCAGCATTTTGTATAGGCTGCTTCAGTTTGAGATTTAAGATTGAAATGTAAAGCTTGAAACGTAATTCCTGGGGCTAGACCACCAAAGCAGTTCTTTGTGTCTGGAATTAGCAGCAGTCGTCTCATAATAAAATTAAAGTAGGAATCTTTGCAAGCCCAAGGCATTGAAGTGATCAGAATGAGAGTTTGTGTCTGTTCCTGCCTTGCCCTGGGGCTCAGAGCCCTCTCAGCTCTCAGATAGAACCTCCAGGTGATCCCCTCCCCTCACAATGCGAGGCACTTAAAGCTCTGCATTGCTGATTACCTTATTCCTTAAAATCTGAGTTTGTTTACCCTCACCTGTGCAGTTCTGTTCTCATTCAGTTCTGTGCCTGTTGGCCACTGGCACTTTCCCCTTCCCAGGCTGTGTTAAACAGTGCTGCCCCTCCCTGGGCTCCTGGTGAGAGAAGGGCCAGTGCAAAGTGAAGCCTTTGGAACCCTGTTAAGCTTTTATTCATCACAGGTCAGGCAATAGCATGTCAGGGAAGCACACAAATATTTGCACGTTGCTGTTTTGGTGTGAAGTGGGACACAATATTTAATTTACAGCATTGTGCAATAGCAGTGCTGCAGCTGAGTGTCCAGGGAGGTTTTTGTAAAGCCTTTCATGCAGTTTCATAATGCTGTGAAAAGGGTTTTGTGTGGCTTAACCTTGGCATGGAAATGGCCTCAGTGTCTAATGCATTTTGAATTAAATTTAAAAAGTGTTCTCAACCTACCCATTTTTGTCTTAAGCAGTTAAAATTCAATTTATTTAGCTAGAGTAGTTCCTAAACTCCCCCACATGATAACCTCTAAACCAGTGACTTTTGGTTTATAATCTACAGGTGTAGATTCATTATAAACATTATCCTCAGCTTTGTACACCTCATCTGAACATCTCAGGAGAGGAGTTTGCTGTGGTTTTTATCAGTGACTTTTATAAAGTCACATGAGCAAAGTGACTTTTTAAATCAGGCCTGGATGTTTAAAAATGTTTTTGGGCTTTAATCAACACCTGCAGAAATACCCTGAATTTTGCTGGTTCAGTGTTGCAGAACCATGATGAAGGTATTTTCCTAAATGGGAACAAAGAACAAAATGAATTGGAAAGGGAGTTTCTTGAATTACACACTCATTTTTGAGAAACAGACCTATAAAATGTGTATCTTCAATCAGTGGGTTTTAACAGTACATCCCATCTTTTTTGAAAATATGAAAGTCATTTTTTTTTTGGTGTCTTCTTGAAGTTAAGGTAGTTTCCCTGTTGTCACTGATTGTCTGTCTTAGAAGTGTCCTGGGAACTAATTTTCCAATGTTAATGCAAGGACATGTCAAAGTTAAGTAATGCAAAATAATGACAGATATAGTGGAGTAATTACTTTAAAGCTAAATCCCATTTCTCTATAAACGTTAAATAATCTTTTAAAACCTTTTAGTAATTGAAAACTATGGATTTGTTTTGCTATTAATGAAAGAATAATACAATAAAACATAGATATGACTATTTTTACCCCTGTCCATAAGAGATATGCTCCCTCTCTTGCCATTCCAAGTGCCCAGCACAGGATGTCCCTGTGGAATCAGCACCTTCCTGCTGGGTAAGAGGGAAATTCAAGGTCTTTTGGTGCTGCTAGGGCCATTATTTTGCTGGTTTTGCTGTAATTTCTCTCCTTGGCATGGAGATGAAAATATGAGTCTTCCTTTTGTTTTATCCATAAGATATGAAACAAAAAAAAAAGTTTTTTAGCCTTCAGGTGCTCTGGGCTCTCTCCCCCTCCTTGATCCTGGCACAAACTGCTTTCCATGAGGCTTCACCTGCAGTTATTCCACTTTCAGCTTTGACCTGTGTGGGGCTTTTCTTTCAAAGTTTTGGTGTCCATTGTAACTAAATTGGAAGCCTGTGTGGAAAATAGTGAAAGCTCAGTCTGTGCCAAATATTGCAGCTGGGTTTGTGCTCTGCTTGATGCTGAGAAATTGAATCCTTTTCCCTAACTTCATCTGGGGTATGTACTGCTCTGTCCTTAAAAAGAACTGGGAAATAATATTGGGGAGCTACAGAAATTTTGGGGAGTCTGTCTGCATCAAATTTCTTCAGCTTTCTCCAAACTTTTCCTACTTCTCATGTGGGGAATTTGGTAGTTAAGCTTGGGTGGCAGGAAGAGCAGTAAACGTAGCCAAGGGATGATTTGGCTTTAGGATATCTTCAACTATAATTCCAACATTTTTCCCCAGGTCATTAGGATTCCTTGATTAAGCAGAGCTTGGTCATGTAATGTGAACTCAGTTAAGTGTGGTTCCTCTCTAAAATGTGCTCCCATTGTCGGGTTGAATAAAGAACCACAGTTTGTTTGAGAAAGCTGAGACACTGGGGAGTGCCAAACCTTAATTCCCAAAGCTCCTCCAGGTGGATTCTGAAGTCTTGCCACCCCAATGGCACCTCCTGTCCCCAGGGCACTGTGCAGGGCACAGCTGGGCAGGGATTTTGGCCAGGCTGGGTTGCTGGGTGGGGGCTCTGCCCTGAAAGCTCTGCTGTGGGCAGCAGTGTGGGTGAACTGAGCTCTCCTGCTGCTGGGAGTCAGTGAAAGCATTCAGCTGGGCACTGAAGGCACTGAAGGGGTTACAGAGGGGGAGAAGGAGCTCAGGCCAGAGGGGTGGGACAGGCCAGAGGGGTGGCTGGTTCTGGGCAGGCCAGAGGGGTGGCTGGTCCTTGATGGCTGCACAGCACCTTCAGTGGCTGTTTCACCCCTGGCACTAACTATGGTGAATGTAGAAATAACATAGATAAGTACCCACGTTAACATACTAATGAGTTGCCTGCCTTGAGTGATTTGTTGTGGCATCTAACTGCTTCTTCTCTTCCTTCCTTTTTGTCACCCTGCAGTGTTCTGTGCCAAGGTCTTTGTGGCTAGGCTGCTCCAACCTGGTAGAGAGCATGTGCGCACTGAGATGCCTGCAGAGCATGCCCAGTGTCAGATGTCTCCAGGTGCCTTTCTTCTTTCTTGTTGTAAATGTTATGCTGTTGAACTTGTGTTAAACTCTCAGGACTCTGTTTAATCGAATTGTTTAGTCTGCTAAATGTTTTTTGTGCATCCTTTTCTGAAATCTTCTACTGAACTGCATTGTAGGAGTGACTCTTTAAGGGCTTTCTGTGCAGCAGGGCTGGGGGGAGCTGTTGTGTTTTATTGCCTGTTTACTGACGTTGTGATATCAGTAGCATAGTTCTGCATGTTGCCTGCTACCTTTTGCTTTCTCTTTTAACTTAAAAATAACGTAATGAGCTTTGCTGTTAATGAACTGACCAGCCTGTGATATTTGTGTGATTGAATTTAGAAAGGAAAAACTTTTTATTTGCTCCTAAGCGTGGGCCTGGGTGTAGCCTTACCTTAGTCTTTGCACGTGTTTGAACAGAGAATAGTGAGCATGGAGTCCTGGGCTCTTTGGGTTGCCCTGTTAACTCAGTTTTTTAACTTCTTAGAAGTGAGGGATGGGGGTGGGGGGTTAGTCTGCATAGAAAACCACTAAATCCTAAGTTGTCTGTTGTTTTTCTTCTAGTAAACTCTTGGAGCTAAGCCTGCATAACTTATAGATGGGGAATTGCTGCTTCATTGGTTTGGGAGGGATGTAAAATGATAAAAAGGGAACTTTGGGGACCAGTTAACAATTTTTCCCAGGGTATTTACCTTGGAAGGAAATGCTGAATGTGTGTAGTAACTGTGTGGCACCTCCCAAAGTGTTTCTGAGTGTAACATTTTTTTTAGCAGAAAACAAGGATTATTTAACATTAGTCTGTTTGCATAAGAGCATCATTCAGTGGTTCAAGTCTTTCATGTGTATAAAATGAGTAGTTAAAAGAAATTGGTTTTTTGTGAATGAAAATGAACAATTGTGTCACTCCATTTGAGGTCAGCCACTGGAGAACATCAGTGTCTTACCTTAGAGAGTAACCAGTTATTTTAAAATTTCTCACCTGCAAAATGTGGCCACTTGAAATTCAGCAAATGTGAATTTCAGAATCAGAAATTCCTTCAAAATTTTTGTTAAAATACAAATCTGTTTTTCCATTTGAATGCTTTACGTTTCCAATTTTGAAATAGTATTCAAAGAAAGGACAAACACTGACGTCCAAGACAAACTCCTAGATGGGTAATTCAGTTTTACAGAAATGAAGAGTCTCATGGCCAAATCATTGCTTATAGAGGAGTGCCTACAGTCATGCTAGGGCAGAGTCCCAGAGGCTTGGTGTCTGTCTTGGCAATAATCACAAGCTACTTCTAATTTTGACAGGGTGGGATTGTTGGGGTGTCTGCAGGACTGGGAGTTGGACTTTGCTGATCCTTGTGGGTCCCTTCCAGCTCAGGATATTCCATGGTTCAGTGAAACATTGTGCCAAAATAAAGACTTTTTCTTTTTATTAAGGTTTGATTGTTCTGTAGAGCTGCAACCAGAAGAGGCTTTGAGACTTTTGGAAGTGTCTGTGAAGGATTATTTTTTTAAAAAAAGTTCTCCTTTTGGGTGTGTGAGTCAGTGATGTTGTAAGGGGAACTTGGAAGCAAAAGTGACACCAGCTGCTTTCCCCATTTATTATTTTTGGCACTGTGACTTGCCCTTCATAGCTTCCTGAACTCTTAAGCCCACACAGAAATCAGGTGGGGCACAGGTAGCAGGAGCTCTTGGTTCTGCAGCACACATTGGTTGGAGTGAAATGATGAATAGGAAGTGCTGGAAGAGAAATACAGAAGCTCTTGGTGATTGCCAGAAGTTACCTGGGATTGTTAGTGCTGTGTGTGGCGTGTGCAGAGTAACCAGTGAGCAGGCCAGAAAGGGGGAAGAGCAGTCTGGAGCCTTGGAGAATCTCTGCAGGAAGCTCTTGCTCAGTCCTGGGGGTTTGTCAGACCTTCAGGGTTCAGCAGTCACCTGCCGTCCACCTAAGGGAAGAAAGCAGGATTGGGCTTGTTCTGCCTTTCTGGGAGGTTGTTAACAATCATCAAACCTAACAAAGCTGGTTAAAATCAAGCTGTAGCATTTGAGTAAATCCCCTCTGATGGGGAGGTGCTCCAGTTCTCAGTCTGGGTGTGTATTCTGTGCTTTTCCTCATGCAGTAAAATACCCTCACAGTGTTTTAAACCTTAGTATTTTAAACCTTGCACTTTACTGGAGAAATATTTGCTTTCTGTATTCTGTGAGCTGTTAGTGAATGCAGAAGAGAAACAGGTCATTTATTTAAAAAAAAAAATTATTCCTGTTTGTGGTACTTGAGGTTTCTTCTCATCTACACTGGCTTTTGGTTTAATTGGTATTATTAGGAAATGCAGTCCCTGACACTTAACACTTGTTTCTGTTGCATGGAGAAGTACATATTAAGTTCATAATACTTGAAACTGCTGCAAGGCCTTATTTTTAACTGCTTAGTTACCTTTAATGATGTTTTTGTACATGAACACACTGGTATCCAGTAGCTCCTGTTCTCATTTGCTTTGATATGGATTTCTCTGCAAGATTAAAACCAAAATTCTTGTTTAGGTCTTTAGAGAAACTGGTTCTTGTTAGAGAAACTTGTTAGCAGGTGTGTGATGCAGCCCTGTGGATGCAGCACCTTGCATGGCTCCATCCTTGGAGCTCAGCAGGGATTTTTGGAGTGTTTTGTGCTGCTGCTTTGGGAAGTGGCTCCAGCAGGGCTGCCAGGCAGAGACAGGCAGGGCTCTGGGCTCTGTGAGTAAACATCTCCAGTGTGGTGTGAGCACTGCTCATTAAGCAACAGAAGATAAGAGCCCAGGCATCACTTTGAATTATTGCATAATGTAGGAGGTGATGAAATAAGTCTTGGGAAATGAATTATTAGAGAGATATAAATGAAATTAACCCAGTAACCAAACACTGCCCCACCAAGTTTCTTCCCTGCCTTCAGTTACGCCTTTCTTCTACTTCTGTTTTTTAAAAAATATTTTTATCTCTCTTTTAAAACTCCACTTAGGTTTTGTTGGGCTTATTTACACCCTCCCAAGGTCTTTGGGGTTCTCAGAAAAGTTTTCAGCTTAATTGCATGCAGTGCCCTGCTCTTCTTTGCCTCTGTGTTCAGCCATGGCCTGTGTGGCCTGGAAGCTCTGACAGAGTTCATTCCCTGCAGGAACAAGAACTGTCTCACTTCCAGAGCTGCCAGTGGGAGATCTCAGCTGGTTCCTCCACAGGCCAGACCATAAAGCTCATGCAGTGGCATTGTCAGACTCCTCCAGGCCCATTCTCCCAGGTCCTCAGAGGCTTGGGGCAGCACCTCTGCCTTCCCTGTCCTTTATCCTTGCCTCCTGTCCAGCTCCAGAGGTGCTCCTGGAGCTGCATTTTCCTTTTCATGGAGTCCCCATCCCCAGAGGTGGCACTCAGAGCTCTGGGCTGGGTATAGAACATAAGTTTCCCTTCTTTCAGTTTAAACACAGAAGTTTTCAGAAGGAAGTTTATTTTTTTTTTTATTTATTGATGTTACAATTTAGTATTAACTTGCTTAAGCTTCTGTTTGTTTTTCTTTACTAATTTTGAGCTTCTGTTGATGTTTCTATTCTGATACCAGAGGGAAGCACAACAGCAGAAAGTGTAGTTGGAAAAACTTGCAGTTGAAATCTAAGAATTGAACATGAAAACTATTTAATCCTCTTTTTCCAGTACAAATTCAGGCACAGACATGATGCAGCTTTCTTAAAACCGCAGAGTGCTGGAGATGGGCTCTGCTCAAACCTCCTCCTCCAGAGCATGAAATCACAAATGGGAGATGATGAGTGGCCTGTTGCTCTGGAGCTTGCATCCCTTTGGAAATGTTACTCTCTGTAGCTGTTGAAATGGGTTGTCATAACCAGACAACTGTTTTGCTGCTTCTGTTGGGTCTGAAGTCATTTACAAATACCTTTTTGACATGTTTTCTGGTATTTTGCCTCAAAACAGTGGAACTGTTACCATTTCTTTTTGGAAACAGTCCAACAGCTCCATTAAAAAGAAATACATATTTGATTCCTTTTCTTTAAAGGAACAGAATGTTCTGTCCAATATCTGAAATATTTCTGCTTGTTCCCTGTGTTTAAACAGACTTTTCAGAGACACAGCTTTCAAACCCAGGCCAGCAGTGTAGAAGCAAATAAAACTCCCCATGATGGGTCTGGGGGCAGTGTGGCAGGGGGATGGCCTGGATTCCCCAGTTCCTTAACCTGAGGTAAAAATGGCCAGTTCTCCCTCTGGTAATCAGCAGTGCTGCTTTCCAGTGTGGTTCCTTCTGGCTGGAGTCTCCTCTCAGTGAAAAGTGACACCAGTTTGGGGTTTGTTTTCAGCAGTTTCTTGTAATAACTTTTCTTTTTTAGTTCTCAGTGTGGGTGTTACAGATTTTGAGGCCTGATCCAGCAGCTCAGTTTGGTGGCAGTTGCACATCCTGCAGGCATTTGCAAAGGGTAGCATTGCATTTTATTCCCCTGGTGCTCCAGTGCTTGGCCATCCTTGTCCTCTCCACCATATCCCAGCCTGTTTCCTTTGGAGAGCCTAAACTGGGATGAGCATTCTGCAGTCTGGGCATCTTTTAGAGTCACAGCAGCTTCTGGTGGTGCTTCCAGCTGGTGTGGCCAGCCATGGCTTGGTGCTGGATCCAGATACCTCTGCCCAGCAGGATGGAGAAATGTGAAATGTAGGGATTGCTTTTTCCAAGTGTGATTTGTTCTCCAAAGGAAGCACTTCTCTGGTGTCCTTCATGTATCTGAGTGCTTTGGGCTTTATGACTTTAATTTCTAACTGAGCCTGTTCATTCTTAGGGGCAAGAAGGGACCTTCTCTGTCTTGGGTCAGTTCTAGTGTTTGGTTGGAAATGGAAGTGAGTTGTTATTTACTGGAGTGAATCCCAGGATTGAGCTCTGAGCCAGAGCTTTGCTTTCCTCAGCTGAGGAGCAGAAATGTGTCCTTGATGTGGGAGAAGCAGCAAAATGGAGTAAATATCTGTGAGTTTTGGTTCCCGATTTGCCTGGGACATGACGTGCATCTGTCACTTGGAGCTGGCTGTGGCTCCTGCTGAGGATTCCAGCTGTATTCCCTGTGATCACACAGGGGGTGAGGATTCCAGCTGTATTCCCTGTGATCAGTTAGGGGGGGTGAGGATTCCAGCTGTATTCCCTGTGATCACAAAAGGAGTGAGGATTCCAGCTGTATTCCCTGTGATCAGCCAGAGGGGGTGAGGATTCCAGCTGTATTCCCTGTGATCAGTTAGGGGGGGTGAGGATTCCAGCTGTATTCCCTGTGATCAGTTAGAGGGGGTGAGGATTCCAGCTGTATTCCCTGTGATCAGCAAAAAGGGGGTGAGGATTCCAGCTGTATTCCCTGTGATCACAAAAGGGGTGAGGATTCCAGCTGTATTCCCTGTGAACAGTTAGGGGGGGTGAGGATTCCAGCTGTATTCCCTGTGATCACAAAAGGAGTGAGGATTCCAGCTGTATTCCCTGTGATCAGCCAGAGGGGGTGAGGATTCCAGCTGTATTCCCTGTGATCAGCAAAAAGGGGGTGAGGATTCCAGCTGTATTCCCTGTGATCAGTTAGGGGGTGAGGATTCCAGCTGTATTCCCTGTGATCAGTTAGGGGGGGTGAGGATTCCAGCTGTATTCCCTGTGATCACAAAAGGAGTGAGGATTCCAGCTGTATTCCCTGTGATCACAAAGGGGGTGAGGATTCCAGCTGTATTCCCTGTGATCAGCAAAAAGGGGGTGAGGATTCCAGCTGTATTCCCTGTGATCAGTTAGGGGGGTGAGGATTCCAGCTGTATTCCCTGTGATCAGCCAGAGGGGGTGAGGATTCCAGCTGTATTCCCTGTGATCAGCAAAAAGGGGGTGAGGATTCCAGCTGTATTCCCTGTGATCACAAAAGGAGTGAGGATTCCAGCTGTATTCCCTGTGATCACAAAAGGGGGTGAGGATTCCAGCTGTATTCCCTGTGATCAGTTAGGGGGGGTGAGGATTCCAGCTGTATTCCCTGTGATCAGTTAGGGGGGTGAGGATTCCAGCTGTATTCCCTGTGATCAGCAGAGAGGGGTGAGGATTCCAGCTGTATTCCCTGTGATCACAAAAGGGGGTGAGGATTCCAGCTGTATTCCCTGTGATCAGCCAGAGGGGGGTGGGAGCAGCCTGTGAAACCTCGTGGCAGGTTGGAGTCACCCGTGGGGGCCTCCCCTGGCTGGCACCATTTGGGTGCTGCCAAGCCCTGACCTTTCTGCTTGTGGGGAAAGAGTTTTGCTACTACAACCACGTGACATACGAGTGCTTTTTTTGGACTTTGTTGTTTTCAGTGGTTTTTGGAGAGCACTAAAGGTCATACATTTCATCCCCAAGCTGCCAAGTGTGCTTGAACAGAAGAGTGACCCCTTTCAGGAGCCTGCTCCTCTTGGAGGGGAGTTCTCTCATTGTGGTCTTCTCTTCAGAAGCTGCCAGTATTCAGAAGTCAGTAATTGACTTTATCACTGATCTTCATGAGCCAGATGAGGTGGAAGTAGTGAAATGAGTCCCTCTGAGATACATCACTGCAGAAGGGACCTTTGAACAACCAAAAGTGATGGGAGCTTGGAGATCCAGTCCTTACTCCTTTGGGTGACTTGCTGGCCTGCCTTTTTTGTTGTTGGTGTTTCTGTCCTGTTCCATTCAGAGATCCCAGTCTGTCCACTCCACACTGGGCAGGATATGTCCCTGTGGAGGGAAGTTTTCCATGGTGAATTCATGGATCACCATAAGGTACTGGCAAATCCAGTGCCCATTGCTCAGAGCTGCAAGAGTGGATGCAATGTCAGACATTAATTGTGTCCCTCACAAAGCACAACACAGTCCCACTAAGCCTGAGAGATTTCACAAGTGGTGGGCAGGGGCTATTATTGCTGATGGCTCTGCTCAAGTGTCTGCAGAAAGGATGCTGTTAGCCACAGCCTTGTGTTGATGCTTTCTCAGCCTCCTGTGGAAGAGAGGATTTTTTCTCTCTCTGATCCTGTTATGGTGGAAAGAAATGTGTTAGGAAACGTGCCTTGCTCCCTGCCTGCCTTCTGGCAGTGCCATGCTCGTGCTGGGAGGGATGGAGGAGGGAAATCTGCCCAAGGAGAGGAGGAGATGCAAGGCAATCTGTTCTGGGTGTGTGTGACAGTCCTCTTCCTTGCAGGTCTTGTCTCCTTCTCACAGAGGAATTTTCTAGGAAGCAGAAATGTATAATCAAATATTTCCTACCAAGATTGAAATATGGCATTTGTGCAGTGTCTTTGCACTGCAGCCTCCTCATCAGACCCCCCTGGCAGGAGGGTGGGTCCCTTGCTGAGGAGGATTCAGCAGCTGTGTGAGTGCCAGTGTTGATGGTTTTGCTGATACTGGAGGTGCCACTCTGAGGCACCTTCATCAGGACACTTACCCTCTCCAAGTGAGAGACTCCTGGTGCTTAGCCCACTGCCCCTTCCCAGCTTCCCCTGAGCCTCTGTGATTGGCATCTGATGAGTTGGAGTTGTTGTGTGGGCCTTCAGGACTCACACTGAAGAGTCTTTACATAGGTGGTATCAGAGTCAAGGGTAGCACAGCTGGCTGCAGACACAGCAGGGGATTGAGCAAATTGTACCAATCCCCATCTGGCAGGGCTGGGGGAAGTGCTACAGCAGAGAAAGGAGGAACTGTAAAGTGAGCTTTTTACTCCTCTGTGTAATATTTCTGTGGCAAAAAGATCCTGTTTGCAAAGCCTCACTGCTCTGTGGTGCAGGATGGTCTTCCACTGTTCCCAAGTGGATTTTGGGATTCCTGAGAAGTTTGAGGTGAAGCTGTGCCCTCGAAGAACAATGCTGTAACTGATTTGTGTTGTCCTGAAGTATCTGTGAAATCCTCTTTCAGCCTTGCTGATTTACCCTTCCCAAAGACCCTGCAGACTGTGGGGCTGCCCCAGGAAGCAGAGCTGGGACTCCTGGGGCTGTCCCTGGGTTCAGAAGCTTTCCAGCAGCTTTCCTGTCTCAGTGCCCTCCTGGCAGGCCCTGGGGCAGGCCCTGGGGCAGGGATTGTGCTGGCACTGCCAGGGCACAGGGCTGGGCTCGGGGTGCACAAGGTGTCAGCTGGCCCTGCCTTTGCTTTGCCCTGTGCCACAGCTCTGCCACCTCTCCCACACAAGAAGCTGTGCTGTGGCACTGATGGTGTGGTGTGCATTGAAAATAATCTTCCCAAGCCAGGAACCTGACACGTGGGGCAGCTGTTCCTGCTGTTCTCACATCCTCTTCTGCAGAGTCCCAGAGTGAGGTGCTGCTGTATTCATCAACTGGATCTTGAAGTTGTAGAGAGAGAAGGGGTGCTGACCTTCCAGGTCAGGAACATTTACCATCCATTATATAAATCATGTGAAATCTAAATTATGCAATTGCACATGCCTTTGAAAAGCCAGATAGAATCAGCACTCAAGTGCAGAGTGTCTGCCTATCCCCGGGCAAGGCTGGGTGGATATTTTTAAAAAATTATTTGAGTATTTTTTTACAACTTGTGTCACTGAAGGCCTTTTCATTTAGCTGCAGTTAGGCTGCAGCCCTCATGGAGATAAGATTTTCTCCACGTTCTGGGTTGCTTGGATATCAGCAGTTCCAAACCCACACTGAACCTGTGCATAAAAAGCTTGTGTTTCAGGCAATTAGGGAGTGATTAGAATTTCCTGAGGAGTTGTGAAGATTGATCCATTTCTGTGAGCTGCCAAGTCTGGAAGACCCTGCTCTACATCTCTGGAGGGAACAGCTGGACTTGCAGCAGGACAGGATTCTTCCTTGGGGTAGCTCGCTGGTTCTTGGCTGCAGTTGTATTGAATTTTCATTGTGGTGGCTGCTTTTTTCTGTATTTCTTTTGTGTGCAAATACCATCTATTTTGCAAAAGATGAATAATTGAGGGTTATTGCAGGTTTAGTATTTCAGACTGTCCAGTGGCTTTCAGTAACCTTTGTGTAGCTTTCCCTGTAAAAGTTTGTATAGAAGCCTGTTCAAAACCTGCTTAAAGTTTTGCAGTGTCTGAGGCCTTTGAGTGTCCCCTCCCTCTCACAGCTCCTCAAACCCCTCATGCTGGGGGTTGTGCTTTGGGCTGACAGTTTGAGGTAACTCCCTTTAGTTTGATATGGAAACAGCAGGAGAGATCTGAACCCAAATTCCCTCTGGGAAACCAGGAATAATCTTTGAAGTATTTTAACTTTGCACCAGGCAGCCGAGTTGCAAATGTGTAGTTAATCTTAACAGAGGCTAATTTATTTTTGATGAATTTGAACTGATCTAATTACTAGCTTAGCCTGAAATTTGCTTCCCAGATGTTACTTATCCTGCCTTGAATCTGGAATACCGTTAACATTTATTAATTCTGTGGGGCAGAGTGTTGTCTTCTGCCTTGTTTACCCCTGAATGTGGTGTAGAGAAAAAGGTCCAACTTGTGGAGCTTTTGGAGTTTGATTTTGCCTTGCCATGGTGTGGAGGTGTCCATCCAGGCCCCGGGCTTTGGGAAGGTGCTCCATGGGAAAGGCAGAGCTTGCAGGAGGGGATGGCAGGGTCTGAGCTGGGAGCAGCAGCGCTGGTGGAGCAGTTGGTGCTGCAGGGATGCAGCCGCTGCCTCTGGAGCTGGAATTCAGCTGCTGTTCTGTGCTCAGCCCTCGGTCAGATGTGAGAATCTGAGCAGTCAGCAGTCGAATGCAACTTTAAATAGTTTGTTTTACTTTTACAAGTCCTGTAAATGACGAGATGAGTGGAGCTGAAGAGGTCTCTTTACATCTGCTCTAAAAGGAAGAAAAGCGATGATAATCTTAAGCCAGTATTTTCCCTTCAAGTTTTCTTTTTTGGGTGCTTTTTTAATACAGGAAATAAAAGCTAAATCAGTTTTTTACTAGACATTGAGACAGTTTCTAAGGTAGTAAATATGACTTAATGTTTTCATTATATATATTAAAAATTCCCAAAAGCTTGACATACCTAATCCTCCTAACTGCCTACCAAAATCCAGTTGTTAGAGTAGCTTTTGATACAGTTACAGGTGCAGATGTTGTGAACAAGAGCGTAACATGGTGTAGTCAAAGCTTTGAAAACTTAAGCTCTGCTTTTCCTTCAGAACTTTCAGTGAGTTTGCTGTATAAGGGACATGGTTTGAAGTTTGCCCTGAGTTTTAAAAGTACAGAGGAAAAACTGTTCTGCTTTGGGATGGATTAAGATTAAAAGTGCAGATTCTGCCTAAATAAGTTTATCTCGAAAATAGATGAACCATTAGTGCAAAACTGCTGCTAATAATTGTGGCTGAGAACTTGTGGTAACTTCTTTATTTAAAAATATCAATTGAAAAAGCAAATCACTACCTTGCTCCTGACATCTGTGTACCTTCCTACAGCCTGTTTGTCAGGGCCATGTCTCTGGTTTAAACATTGTGCTTTTAAGAAAAGGTTATTCACAGGCAGAAGGGATTTGTCTTTTGAAGTATTTGGCCTGTAGGGCAGTGAAAGTTAATTGTGAGATGTTTTAGGCAAGTGACTGCAAGTGTTATCAGTGATACCAGTGATAAGTTTGATGGCTGCTTTGATTCCCATTTGAGTGTTGAGATTTGCAGCTGTGGCAGGAATGGATTGGGATTCCTGCACACATCAGTGCCTGCCAAGGCAAGCTGAGTGACTGGGCAGTGAAAGGAATGAACTGAGACACCTGGAAAACAAACACCACTCTGAGCTGAAGGTGCAATTAAAGCTCCTGTTGGGCTGGCCAGGGCTGGGAAAATGAATCCAGTTTTCCTCTGGGTGAGCCTCAGGTGAGGCTTTGCAGAGCGCCTTGACTGAAGCTCCTCTTATTGCTGGCTGCTCTTGTGCAAGCTGGGAGATGATGATGATGATGATGGTTATTATCAATGATTGAAAATTTCCCCCTGGCAGCACAAGCTGAGCTTGTGGGCACCTTAACCCCCAGCCCTGGCTGAAGTGCCAGCTGTTTTTGCCATTTCTCCTGCATCACAGGTGCTCTGTGTCTGAGGGCAGGTGGACACACAGTGCTTTTTCTGTGTTTGAGCTCTGGTTTCCATCCAGCATCAGGGTTTGCACCATGTGCAGTTTTGCAGGCCGTGCTTTGGTGCTGGAGTGGTGCAGGGATGAGTCATCAAATTGCTACAATTACACAATTCCCTGCTCATTGTCCTTGTAAATACACCGTGGTTTTATAGCATGGGTACAGGCAGGTTTGGGTTACTGACTCTTTACTCCAGACACTCAGAACATTAAATGAGAGTTTAGGGTGTCTTTGAAACAGTTCTTGCAAGGAAGGTGTTGTTAATGGGATCCTGCACTACCTGTTGAGGTAAGGCTGCCCTTAAGACCCAGCCAGTTACTGCATATTTAAAACCCAACCAAACCAAATCAAACCCCCACTGGATGTCTCTTGGGATTGCAGTAATTACATTGTTTTTCTGGTGACATCAGCCTGCTGTGTGGAAATGGAGGCGTGCTGGAAAATAGCTCTGAACTTGGACAGAAGTGCAATTGTTTTGTTTCTTATGACAACCTACACTGAACTAACTAAGTCACTAAGTCAGTCAGTGAATATTTTTGATGTAAATCTTTCTGAGAACATGTGATACGTTATTTCAGAAGTTGTAAAAGCCCCAGAATGACTTTCCTGCTACAGTTCTCCATCATCAGTGGCCCTTCACAGGCTGGGGTAAGGATTAAATCCTGCCCTGCCAGGCAGGCTCAGGCTGCAGTTTGGGCACAGAGCTGCCTGTAAAAGGATGTGCCATCACCAAAGGCTCATGGTGCACTTGGAGTCCTTGCTGAGTGTTTCATGGAGTTGGATCAGAAAAGTAATCCTGAGCTGCTGAGCATTTTCATGTGTAATTTCAGTTTCAAAAGAAGTTATGTGCTGTGACTCTGGGTGCTGCCCCCACTGACCTGACTTGTGAGGGCCACCAGGGTCATCAGAGGGATGGAGCACTTCTCCCATGAGGAAAGGCTGAGGAAATTGGGATTGTTCAGCCTGGAGAAGGGAAGGCTCCAAGGAGATCTCATTCTGGCCTTCCAGGAGCTGAAGGGAGAGGTGACTGAGCATGGAGAGAGATGATTTACATGATTTTATTAGTTTCATGTGAATTTAGATATTCTGAATACTCAGAGATACACAGTTTTATGTGTTTTATAGAAGTATATACACACACACACAAGATCAGTGAGTTAATTCATAATAAGTTTAAGGTGAAGACTGATACTCTCAAAGGAAAGTTAACATAGTGGTATTGTCAGTCATCAGAGCATTGGTGATTAAGCAGAGTGATCTCCTTAGTGACTGCTTGTGGTCTTTGGAACCTGCAGAAATGACTGTTCTGGAACATGTAGGTGAGGGATGGCTTGAGGTTTTCCTTCTTTGAGCAGAGGCAAGAGCAAGCAATTCTAGTTTTGGGAGACTTATTGCTCTGGCCAAAACCTCCTGCAAAGCAAACCCTTGAGAGGTGTCAAACTGGGGTATGGAAGAGCATTAGGTATCCTCTAAAAACTTACCATCTGTAACTTGTGGTCAAACTTTAGTTTGTAGCAGCTTGAAACACAAACTGGGGAACTGTGGTGCTGAATTCAGCATGTCTTCCTTTTGACTTTTTGGTGGTTAGTCAGAGGCCAAATAAAAATTAATGCCCTATTTTCGGTTCCGAGGGTTTTTTCTAATTTTGCCTTCAGCTGTTGGCTCTTGGTAGACTCTTTAAGTATTTTAAGTATATTTTTGTCTGAACTTCCAGCAATAGCTGCACTAAAATAAAAACCTGGCAACTGGGAGAGCAGCAAGCTAGGTAAGAATTGAAGCATGTTCAGCCTAATTCGTGCAGATCCCCAGTGCTTACATAAATAGTTTAGTTTAAGCTGAAACAAGCAATTACTAATACAGACATCAAATATAGACATGGCTATGGTCAGCAGTGTAAACCTTCATGTTTGGTGGACAGCCAGCTGTCCCTGGGGGCCAAGGAGGCCAATGGAACTTGGGGACATCAGGACTTTTATGTTTCTTCACAGGCAGATTTTGAGGAGGGTGAGAAGGGAGGGATTTGATTTAATCCTTGCTGTGAGAGAGGTTCATTCCCATCTTGTGCAGTCTAGGTTAGGGGTTCTCCAACTTAATTTCATATTTGTGCTCCAGAACATTTTTACTCAGAGCCTCTCCATAGTTAGAAGAGGAAAATCCCCTCTAATCCCCGATCAAATATGAAGATGTTGTTAGTAACCATTGTTTAACAGGTTCCTGGGTCAGCAAATACTGCCCATTTCTCCCCGTGGAGATGCTCATTCCATTTGGAAATGCCCTGAAGCCTTGGGCAGTTTCTGGCTCTATTAAAAGCAGGAAGCCATGAGGGGCATGTGCTCATCACTTGTGGCTGGTGCAGATGGCAGCCCAGCTTTGTCCCTTGCTGCTGGCTCCAGCTGTCCCAGAGGATGGCAGATTCCTCTCTTGCCCTGGGAAATGTGTGTGGGACCTCCACAGTCCCTGTGGGCAGAGCTGGCTTCAGGAGGGCATTGAAGCTGCAGTGCTGTGTACTCCACCTGCAGAGTTTGATTCTGAGGTATCCAAGTATGTATTTGTTATTTTGTGTTGGTTCTTCAGCTTCTTCAGAATCAGATGTGGTTTGTTAAAGGCCATCAGAACCTGTTCAGCTGAATTGTTTTAATTGGTTTTGCTTATTTTGTAAGTTTAACTGAAATTTCCTGGGGGTTTTTTCCAGAGAGTGAGAATGTTGTGAAAAGTTAGACTGTTGAAGACTTAGCTGGGTCTTTAACTGGGATGGGAATTACTGCTGTAGTTTCAAGGGCACTGAGACATAGAAGTTCTTGCTTCCTTTCCCTTTCATTAAAGCTCAAATATAAGACTCTCTTCTTTTTTTCAGGGCAACAGAGCTGTTGTCTTGTTTTGTCCATGCATCCTCTGTATCCTGTGAATCTTTTATTAGTCAGGGAAAGCTTTATTATCATCAGAGAAACTTAGCAGTGCTGTGAGCCTTGCTCGATGCTGAAACTTGTGTGTCCTGCCCCAGTTCCCAGGATTTCCTGCTGTCACTTCCATGATTGCTCTCCCATACTGGAGCTCTCAGTGGCTGCAGAGCAAGGCTGCCCCTGGCTGTTCTCCTGCCCAGGCAACTGAGTGACTCAAGGCACTCCCAGAACCCAGTGCAACCCAGGCTGAGAGCAGCCTGCTGGAAATCTGGAGCAGCCTCTCCAGGTTTGATGGATTTCTGCTGGAAAAGGTGCAGCTTTTCCTGCTCCTTCTGAGGGAGGGAAGCCTTGCAGTGCCACTCACCTGCAGGAAAACACTGAGTGCTTTTGCCCCTCACAGCCTCAGATCTGTGCAGCTGCTGTGCTTCAGACATCAGATGCTGCCTGGTATCCAAGGATCTTAATTGAAACTGTGATTTGTGGAGTTATGGAATACCTACAGTATCTTTGCCTTTGGGGATCATTCATAGTTCTTTCTGTTTCAGAAGCTTTTTGTAATCTCCAAAAGGAATTAGTTTGATGTAATCAGGCTTGTCAGAACCTCTTTCTCTCCAAGTAACTTGTGAACCTGTTTTTGCCACAGTTTTCTGCACCCCATAGAAATCCCATAAAATTAAAGTATTGTGGAGCAGAAAGACTAAGGAAAGCCTGAAGTTTCTGTGGGACTAAGCAAGGAATGTGGGATACAAATCTCCAGGAAATGAGCTTTTAAACTTGCCCAGCTTGTGGAGCAATGTGTGAATTTTACTGCCATTTCTGGTTACAGTCAGTGGAAATAGAGGCTGGGGCTTTGCTCAGTGTAACTCAATTCATTTGGGTTTCAACAACTGTGAGGCAGCAACAAACCATCCCAGCTTGAACCCATTGTTATCTCCTGGCTGTCACTGCTGTTCCCAGTAGGGATGGAGAGCACTTACTCCAGGCTGACTAATTAAGGAATGACAGCTGGTTGGAAATAATCATTCTACTTTTGCAAGAGCCATGAGCAACTTCACAAGAATTCCTGGAAGAAATGAACCTATAAACAAGATGAATTGACAATATTTAGAAGCTCTTGCCCTGTGAGAAGCTGCAAGGCTCTTGTGGAGGTCAGAATCACACTTGGAGAATGTCTGCAGGGCAGCTCAGCCTTGCTGGGGTCACTGGGATGAGATGTCAGTGCTTCCATCAGGCCTTGGAGCTGTTGAGCAGCAGAGCTGGGGGAATTGGGGTGAATTCCGTGGTGATGGCACTTCAAAGCCACGTGGGAAAGCAGCTGTGTGTGGAGCTGGGTGGGGTGAGCAGAGGTGCCACTGAGGGAAGGGAAGAGCTGCCCTTGGAGATGCCTATTGGTGTTCTTGCACAAGGACTGGTGACCCCATCTGTCAGGAATTCTGAAATCCTTCTTCTGCCAAGTGCTGGGAATGGACAGGGCAGATCAGAGCTGTCTGATTGCTTCTTCCAGCCAGCAGGGCAGGACCCACCCATCACCTCCTGCTCTCCAGTCAGTAGGCTTAAGTGTTGGAGAGAGAGATTGGAGTCTGAATTGGGATGGGTGTGATGGGGGAATGACCCCAAAATGAAGTGTTTTAAGAGAAGCAGAGCAAGTTTATTAGGAAAAGAAGATATAATAGGGAAAACAAGATATGTATTTGGGAGCAGAAAGGGAAAGGATGAGGGATTTAAAAGCTCTAAAATTCAGTAAGAAAGTGTGGAATGAGTCAGGGTGGGAAAAGAGTAGATGTAGTAGTAGATGCCATTAAATGAATGCAGCTGTCAACTTCCTGGTGAAATATCTGAATACCATGTTCATTTCCAGCCTAAAATACAAGCTGAGTTATCTGCCCCCACACTCATGGCTCACATGGTGACAGGACACGAGTGTCTCTGGGAGCAGTGCATTGGAGTCCCCATCCCTGGAGGTGTCCCAGGAACACCTGGAGGTGGCACTCTGTGCTCTGGGCAGGGGACAGGGTGGGCATGGGGCACAGCCTGGGCTCAGTGCTCCCTGTGGTTTTTCCAGCCTTAATGGTTCTGTGGTCCTGTGAGATTGCAAGGCTGTAGCCTCTCCCACAGCCTGCTGCCCAGGTCTTTCCCAGTTCAGTGGAATTGAGTAGGGCACAGCACAGAGGGAAACTCACTTTACAGTCTGCTGATGTGGAAATCTGATGGTTTTGGTGACATTTGTGTCCCTGCTCGCAGTGTGCTGTGCTCTAGTTCTATTGGATGTTCATAGAATGACATCATGTTTAGGAGACAGTTCTTGGGAAAGCTGGCAAAGATCTCTGAGATATTTTCTGATAAAGGGAGAAATGCGATGGCAGAGTCCCACCATAGCCTGCTGAAGGAAAGTTAGGGCATAGATGGATAAAATGTGAGATTTCTGCTGAATTTGCTGACCAAAGCCACCTGTTTGATATTCTCAGTGTTCTTGTTTGTAGCTGCCAGGATCCATGGGTTTATTCAGCCTTCAGCTGCCAAAGGACACGAGATGTTCCTTACTCATTTAAGGACACACTAATTGGATGCACAGTTAACAACATATAATCACTCTAATGAGTGTTTTTACATATTCATATTGAAATAAAATCAAATCAAAGACACCCTGCATAGTTCCCTGGTGGCATGTTTGCTTTGCAGGATGGTGTAACTGGTGTGGGCTGGCTGGTCCCAGTCAGTGAGGGGCTGCTGTGAGTTCCCTCCTGGGGAGGATCAGCCCTTGCACTGCTCTGTGCCCCAGTGAGAGGGGCTGGCTGGGACTTGTGAATAACTGGGATGGCCCTGCAGAGACTGTGGCTGCAAAAACCATGGAAGGTGTGGCTGTCCAGAAACACTCAAATCCATGTTTTTGTAGAGACACCCTAAACATCTCCTGCCTTTATTCCTTTCTGGATTTCCCTCCAGCCACCTCCTGGGTTTGTACACGTCGCTGTTGTGTGTCATGAGCAGGCAGTTGAGTCTTTCCATCACCTGTGGGCACAGTTTTATCCTGCCATCCTCAGCCCATGTGCCATGTGTTTTCCTCTCCTTCAGAGAGGGCCCAGGGCAGGCTTGAGCCAAGGCACTGGGCAGGGGAGGGAGGGTTGCTGTGGGCAGGACACTGCTCATTTTCCAGGTTCTCTGGTTTGTGCAGCACATCCTTGTGGAGGAAAGAGGAGGAGATGAATGCTTTTGAGATGGAATTGTGTTTTGAGTGGGGGTGGATGCAGTTTCTAAGGAGTTATCCATAATCCAAGATGGTAGGAGTAAGGGAATTGTGTGACTTACTCCATTGGATGTTGTAGCGGAGCTCCTTGTTCCTGTTGAGACAGAAGGGAAGAAGGCTGAAATAATTGCAGGTGTTTGAGGACACTCAGTTTGTCCTGCTAACCCTCTGCCAGTGCCCTGGGCATGGGCATGGGGAGGGCAGGGCTGGGGGAAGCTGGAACTGCCTGGGAATGAGGGACTGGGGAGCAGGGAGGAGGAGGAGGAGAAAGTGGGGGGTGTGCCATGGACATTCAAAGGGAACAGCTCATCAACAAGAGGGGCAGAAAAGAGAAAACTACTTTGGGAGACAGGAGTGAGCTCAGAGAAACGTCTACAGCTGCAGCTTTGTGGAAATGCTTCCATCTTTCATTGGTGAAGGAAAGGGAGGGAAGCAATAGTAAGGATCAATTCTGGTTTGGGCAGAGCATGCAATAAAGGCAGAGGTGACTGCCAAGGGTTGTAGGCACAGCCTGGGCAGTGAATTGCAGAGATGTTCTGCAGAGAATGATCCCTATTCCTAGAGCTGGGAAAAAAGCATATTCTGTTGCATGTAAGTAGTGTATAGTGATTTTTTTTTTCTTTTTTTTTTTTTTTTGCCTAGCTGTATGCAATTTAACTTTGGCAGAAAGTGCTGGTTGAATACATTGACAGGTTTAATTGCTTTGGCTTGAGTAGGATGAAAGTGAATTTATTTCCCAGTGAGAAAAGCGTTGAAAGGCTGCATGAAAACCTGTCAAAGGAAATTGAAGCGGGGTTGGGGAGTTATCTTTACAGTAAATGGAATTGATAAACATGTCAGTTAAAAGGGGAATTTATTTATAAGACTCAGGTTTTGTGGCCAGAAGTCTTTGAGAATTCCATTCACTGGGAAAATGAATTTTATTTGTTCAATTGATTTGCTTTTTTGTAATGCTTGTAGAGCAAGAAATTGTCACAGAGTAAGAAACTGAAGTAATATTTGTTCTTTTTTTCCAGAACACGTCAGTAATGGAGGATCAGAATGAAGATGAGTCTCCAAAGAAAAATACCTTGTGGCAGGTAGGACTGACATAGATGTAGAAGGAGAGGTGCCAGGATTTTGTATGTTCCTGCTTTTGAGAAATGGCCAAATCTTGGTCTGCATAATCATCCTTGGATGTAGTTGGCTGTATCCTCCTAAAATTAGCTCAGCCTTCAAGTGAAGGATGGTGCCAGTGGATAATCCTCAAGAAATTATCATTTTTGCTCAGATTTTATAGTTTGTGCTGACCTTGGAAGGACAATGCTGTGTCAAAGCAACCTTGGGAATAAAGTTAATTTATATTTCTGAGCATGTGACTGTTGTTTAGAATGAGAAGTTCAACATGGCAAGGACTCACAACCCGTTTGCTTTGAAGAAGTTTGGGAATATTCTGGAGCTCCAATTGCTCCCCAGCAGCCCCTTGGCTCCTGAGGGGCTCAGAGGAGCTGGCACCACTCTGAGCTGTGCTCAGTAATTAGCAGTGGCTCCTGCTGGGGTGTTCTGGGCCATCCTGATGTGGAGCTGAAGCTCCTGGGATTTTAATGAGGTGTTCATGTGCATGTCCCAAACATTGACAGGAGCAAAAACAAACCAAGCCCTTGATTCTCAGTTTTTATTTGAGGACAACCAGTGCAACACTGACATGAGGGTCTCAAATTCTTATTTTAACTGCCAGAATCTGAGCAGAACATTTGTGGAGACAATCTGCAATGTGCCTAGAAACCACTGCTTTGAGCTGGGAAAGGTAGTTCTAAAAACAATTACATCCTTGGGGTTTAAGTGGTAAGAGGTGTAAGGGAAGAATTCAAGATTTTCACTGTAAGTAGTAATTTGGGAGCAAAGGCTATGAAAGACTTCAAAAAGTCTTTGAAATTCATCTGATGTAACTCATTTCTTGAAGAATGTGTTTTAAAATTAAGTTTTGATTATTTCTTTGCATGTTCTTCCTTGAGAGAGATTTTATTAAGCTGTTCCTGTAGCTTATATATAAATACCAATATTGAAATATTGGTATTTATATGTATTTAAGTATATAAATATCAATATTTAAATGTACGCTAACATATAAATAATGTTCCTTTTCCAACCCCAGATAAGTAATGGAACTTCATCTGTGATTGTCTCAAGAAAAAGACCATCGGAAGGAAATTACGAAAAGGAAAAAGACTTGTGTATAAAATACTTTGACCAGTGGTCTGAATCAGATCAAGTGGAATTTGTGGAACACCTCATTTCCCGGATGTGTCACTATCAGCATGGACATATTAACTCCTACCTGAAGCCCATGTTACAGCGGGACTTCATCACTGCACTGCCAGGTGAGGCCAGGGCACGAGCAGGGGCTCCCCTTGGGGACATCCCTGCATCCCACTGTCCCTCAGAGAGCCCCTGCTGCTCCCTGTGCAGGGAGGGGCAGCAGGGTGCTGAGTCCCTTCTGTGATTGATTGTGTTGGCCACTGGATGCCAGTGTTGTTCCACGTTAAAGCAGTCGGGCTGGTGTAGCCCAAAGGATTTGTGCTGAAGTTGGAAGTGAGCTGTCACAAAAGCTGTGTGTCTGCAAGCTTTGGTCTGAACTCCTTTTTCATACTACTGCAGAGGTATTTTAGTTTAGGAACTCTTACATTTTAGTGTTGTTCTGAGTTTCTGCTTAGATGAGTGCATCTAGTTTGTCCACTCTCGTTGCTGACCTGAGAGCAAAATCACTTGTGGATTTTTATTGTGTTGTCCAAACCTGACTCCTCCTTTCACAACCTCTTCTGACCCCCACAAGTGTCAGCCTGTGTTGATATGTTCACATATGAAATCTGTTTTTGTACTTGCTCAGTGAATTTTTTCACAAAAATGCAGAGCAGCAGTAGTAGATATACAGAATATCTAGGTTGTAATCTGGTAAAGTTGTGGTTTTTTTCAATAAGTTTTTGGAAGAAATTGTATCTCAGGGTTCTTGCTGCTAGGGGCAGTGATTCATATGATTCTTGGAAAGAGAAAAGTATGGACATTGTTTGCAGAGTGGGAAATCAGCCTGGGTGAGTGCTCAGTGTGTTCTGTGTGCCCCTGGCACAGCCTCACCCTGCAGTGTGTGAGCAGCCTGGGCACAGGAATGCCAGGACAGTTCTGAGCACTGAGGGTGGAAGAGGCCATGCAAAACCTGAAAGCTAAATCCTAAAACTCCAAATCAGCTGCTCCTCCTAGAAATGACTCTCCAGACCCTTCATTTGCAAGTCTGATCTTCAATTAAAATTTTGTTTGCTTTTATACCTCAGGGCTGATAGAGAATTGGACAGATCTTTCATTTTATATATTTCTGCCTAAGAAAATGTTGGAAGGTTTGTAAGGTGACACTTGTTTACACCACATTTGTATATACCAAAATACATCTTTACAACTTCTGTTGCTTGTCCCCAGTGTAAATACTGGGAATTGTTCCCATGTTCAGCCTTCCTTGAAGGTGCTGTGGCGTGCAGAGAACATCTGTCCAGATTTACCCAGGAACTTAATCCCAGCTGCTTGAAATCAATCCTGTGTTGGGCTGCAGGCAATTAAAGGAACTGGAGTACCACTCTCAGGCACATGGAGGGATTTCTGGGGTCATTCTGTGCAGGGCCAGGAGTTGGAGTTGATGATCCTTGTGGGTCCCTCCCAACTCAGGATGCTCAATTATGCCTTTTTAAAAGATGGCTTTACTTGTCTTGAGGAAGTCAAATTCTTTTTTTGTAAAGAGGAGTAGTTTTTGCTCACTGTCCTGACCAATGTTACACCTGTGAGAATGCAGGAAAAATGGAAGAAGAGTTAGATGGAATTGTTTTCAGTGACAGAGTGGTAACTGTGGCATGTTTCCTGATCTAAGTGACTGTTTTGTATCTGATGTTGATCACATTTAGAGAGTTGGCATCCCACATTTGGGTTTCATTTTCACACAAAGTGATATTTATACACAGACCTTTGAAATCCCTGTGAATTTTAATTGTTTGAATTTATTATTGAAGTTCAACCAAACCTTCAGCTGTTCCCTCTAATCAAAAACAGCTTTTTTTCACCATTTCTGTTAAACTGTAAAGATTCTGCAGAGTCATAAGGGATGGCTGTCATATTTTCCTTTGAAAAGTCTACCAATAGATGTCAAATTCATTTTACTTCAGAAAGTGGAAAGGCTTTAGTACCTATTTCAGAAATTTTCTAAAACAAATCCCTGTCTTTTAATGTAAAATAGGGATATGCAGCTATTTCAGGCCTTAATGTGTCTTAAACTTAGTCCTGCATGTTGTCTGACATCAAATCTATTCTTGAGATTTTCACTGCTAGCAGAAGTTCACATGTTTAAATTGCTACATCCAAAAGAGATGTCAAGTGAAATATTTACCCCAATTAACATAATAGGATCATGTCCAAAGCACAGACACAAAGGACAGGGCCACTAGACATATGTTATAGTTACCTAAATGATGTAGAATAAATCAATAAATGAGTAGACTCACATGTATTAGTTTCTGCTGTCTGCTGCTGTTCATTTTTATGAAGGCCATGTGAAATTCAGTGTGCAGTGGAGGACTGTATGAATATACTTTCTTCATGCTCTAAAAAATAACAGTAGTTCCTTTGATTTGTCAGGACTGTTTGAAGCCTAAAGTGGGCTGTCATGAGATAAAGTGGAAAATTAAAAAGGTCGTCATCTCCTGGTTTGAAAGATTTTTTTCATGCTTGGCCAAGGGGTGTATGTTACTCATGAAAATTGAGTTATTCAACATCTCAGGTTCAGGGAAGTTTTGTGGAAAGCAAAATTGCAGGTCTTTGAAATAAGGAACAGACTGAGCAGTGACTTTTCCACAGGGAAGAATTTCTCTCCAGTATCCCATCTACCGCTGCCCTGTGGCAGGGAAGCATTCCCCCTGTCCTGGCCCTGCAGCTCCTGATGCAGAGAACTTTCCTGCAGCCCTTCCTGACACTGAGGCCCCCACAGAACCTTCCCTTCTCCAGGCTAAACATTCCCAGCCCTTGCAGCCTGGTTCCAGGGGGAGCTGCTCTGGTCCCTCCAGCAGCTCCAGGGCCTCCTCTGGACGTGCTCCAACAGTTCCATGTCCTTGTCTTGGGGACACAGAGCTGTGATCCCTGCTCCAGGTGGGATTTCAGGAGAGCAGAGTGCAGGGGAGAATCCCCTCCTGGGCCTGTCCACGCTGCTTTTCCTGCACCATAGGAAGAGTGGAAAGACAGGCAGGAAAGACAAAACCTTGGGGATATTTTGGTGTCTCTGTGTGCACTCACCTGTAGCTGGTGCCCCTGCCCCAGTGGCAGTGTTCTCACATTGGTGCCCTGCCCTGAAGCTCTGCATTCTCAGTGTCTTGCAAAGCTGCTTTGGTTGTTTCTGTGCACTCACTGACTGCTCTTCATTTCTTTGTAGAGCAAGGCTTAGATCACATAGCAGAAAACATCCTTTCCTATCTCGATGCCAGATCCCTGTGTGCAGCAGAGCTGGTGTGTAAGGAGTGGCAGAGAGTGATCTCAGAGGGGATGCTCTGGAAGAAGCTCATCGAGAGGATGGTACGCACGGACCCGCTCTGGAAGGGGCTCTCCGAGAGGAGGGGCTGGTGAGTGCTCACTGGGGCTCTCAGTTCTTGGGGGTTCTGGGTCCCAGGGTGAGGGGAGAGATGAGAATTGACTCCCAAGTTCTTAGAAGGCTGGTTTATTGTTCTATTCTATTCTGAAAATTATATACTAAAACTATACTACAGAAAGAGACAGGAGACATCAGAAGGCTTGAAAAGAATAATAATTGAAGATATATATAAAGATGTCTTATAATAAAAGATATATATAAAGATAGCTTATAATAAAGATAATAAAAGCCTGTGACAGACTCAGAGAGCCTGACACAGCTGGACTGGGATTGGTCATTAAGGTAAAACAATTCACATGGAACCAAAGATGCAGCTGTTGGTAACAACCTTCAAACCACGTTCCAAGCAATCTGATAATTGTTGTTTACATTTCTTTTCTGAGGCTTCTCAGGAGAAAACATCCTGGTGAAGGGATTTTTCATAAAATATGACAGTAACACCTGAGCTCCCCTGCTGCTGCACAGCCTCCTGCACACATCCTCCCACGAGCTCTGCCCCAAAGTAAGGGTACAGGAGATGGGTATTGCTGAGCTCCTCATCTCTGCTGGGGCTGGAGGCCAAAGCTGTCAGCTCCCCTTTCTGCTCTGCCTTTGCCCCTGTCCTTTTGAGCTCCCATGTCTGACACCATTTTTTCTTGCTTGAGTCTGTGCAAATTTGGAATTTCTATATTGTGAGGAGAACTGTCAGTTCCATCAGCTCACAAAAAACAGTGCCAGCACATTTGCAGGGCTTTTTCTCAAGTGAATTATTTCCAATTGACTTTTTCTGGTTTGGTTTTGGTGGGGTTTTTTTAAATTTGTTTTTTCTGTTTGTTTTTTTTTTTGTTTTTGTTGTTGTTTTTGTTTTTTGTTTTTTTTTTTTCTTAAAGTACAAAATAGCAGCTTGGGCTGCAGGAGCCTCTCAGAGGGAAAACCCTTGTTTTCCTGTCCTTCCCAAGTTTCTGGAGAGCTGTTCTGCTTCAGAAACCTGTTTCCCTGTGCTCTCTAGTGGTGTGCCTGAGCAAAGGCATGTACAGAGCAAGGGGATGGCACAAGGATGAAACCTTGTGGAGCAGGAAATCAGAACTGGAAAACACTTGTTATCTTTTTAACCTTGGACATTCTAAATATTTGCCAAATTGCAAAGTCACAAGGGCTGTAATAGTGATACTAAAATTCTCCCAGACATTTCTGAGTATATGTGCTGAGGGTTTTGTTCTGGGCAGGCTTTGCATTCCTGTGAAGTTTGAATTCTTTGTGGTACACTGAAAACTGTTTCTCCTTCTTTCTAGGGATCAGTACCTGTTTAAAAACAGACCAACAGATGGGCCCCCAAATTCGTTTTACAGGTCCTTATACCCAAAGATAATCCAGGATATAGAGGTAGGTGTTCTGATCTGTCCTGTCTGCAGGACAGGTAATGGGGCTGATTTTGGGGTTTCAGAGGTGGTGAATGTTGGAACAATGAATCTGTGTCACTGCTGCTCCTGGGGTGATGTAAAAAGCATCCTCAGCAGCTCCCTGGCATAGCAGGTGCATTGGTTTAGGTATTAACACCATCTTTTTTGCATTTCAAGAGTTTTGGAGCTCTTCTGAGACTATGGATTTTAATAAAATAGCAGGTTTAGGACACACTACTCCAAGAAAATTCCCTGTATTGCTGAGTGTTCAGTATATTGGTGATACACTCACTTAGAAGGTGATCTGACATTGATGCCTTAAACAGCAATTATTTAAAATGTAACTTATTCTAAAGCAGTGGCTGAGTGTTGCAAATACAGCTTTGGTCCTCGTAGGGATTTTTCCTCTCTGCAGTGGTTTGATGGGGACAATCATCAGTGCTCTGGTGATGAACCCACAGGGCCATCAGCAGTAAAGAAGCTTCAGATATAAAATTTGGCTTATCTTGTTTTGAGATTTACAGAGCTGGGCTTGCCTTGGTGGTTTTGAAATATTTCTGATAAATCAGGATTATCCCAGCTGTTCTGCCAGCAGGAGAAAATGTGTCTTCCTCTGTTTGCTGTACTCACCACAAAGCTCTGAAGTTACACCACAGACTGTCATGGATTTATTTCAGGATGGGAATTTATTGGTCTGAAATTCATTAGTGAGGAAATGTGTTTTGATGTTGAAGACAGATGTGAACTAATGGAATCACTGTGTGGAATGGCAAATGGCAATTTGTGCTTCTTGGCACTCAGGAAACAAAATTATCCTCAGCTCTGAACTCAGCTGTAAAATGGTTCTGCTGGAAGCCATAATGTATTTTCCAAATATCTTTTTATAAACCTTGCTACATTATTTAGAGACGTTTAAAGTACTGAGCATGAAATACACCTTAGGCAAAATATGACCAAACTTGATATTTACCTGTAATCTGAATGATCCACTTAATTATGGGAGGGGAGTTGTATTTCCCTGTAGGGAATGAGAGTGATGCTGCAATGATAAGAGGCCTGTGGGATTTAGAGCTTTTAGTGTGATATTCTCTTGCTTTCTGCACAATTCTGGCCTAGTTCTGTAAAGAAAATGGGCAAAAAGCAGCATGAAAATGTTTGCCTAGAACACTAAAACAGTTTGGCATTACTGTAACTCACACTTTTAATGTTATTGTTCTGAAACTCATTTGTATAAGTGGAACATTTGTGTAGGCACAGTTGTTATTAGAGATGGAAGGACTCCTTGAAGGTGTTCTGAGGGCTTTTGAATTATCCCAATCTACTCTTTAGTGTTTTGGTTCTTTAGTTGCTGTGGATTTGCTTTCCAGTGCACAGAAACAAAGCTCCTGAATTAAATACTTCTTGCTAGGATGAAGCAAATAGGAAAAAACCCAAACCCCTTGTGCTTTTCTCATCCCCAATATCAATAATAAATAGAATAAATTGTCAATATTTGAAAAGCTGTGAGTGGAAAAGAGTAGGATTTTAAAATGTACTGTAGCAATGAATGTTTCTGCCACAGCAGGTTTCCCCCTGCTTGCCTATTCCCTCAAGCCCTCTGAAATATTCCTGTTTGCCAGGTCTCTGACCTGGAGTGGGGTTGCTGTTTGTGCTGATAGTCAAGGGCCCAATAATTCTTCCACTTCCAAAAGTCTATTAGAATTTTTCAAATAAATCACCCTTTAAAGTACTTTTCACAAACTGCTTCCCTAAAGGGCTGTTAAAAGAAGCTTTCAACACTGCTTAAAATGTAGAGAGTGAGTACCAATAACAACAAAACCTAGCTTTAAGATTAACTTTTTCCTCCTCTTCCTGTTTTTGTTGCTCTTCCACAGTTTTGAATTTCTCCATTCTTCCATGTTTCACAGCAAGGTGTAGAAGCTCTTGAATAAAACTTTCATCTTAGATGTCATGAAGAATTTTTTGTCTCTGAATGCCAAAATGTTTTTTCTTCAAATATTTGCCTGGATCTTAAATTAAAGATCTTCCTGTTTCTGTCAGAGGGTCAGAGTTTAGGGAGCCATATTAGCATTTATAGAATTATGTACCTGTTGTTAAAAACAAATCCAAAGGATGGGGTTTTTTAATACAGTTAAATATATTTGATGTAGCGCAAAAATCTTGTCATTTGGTATTTTACCACAAAGATGGACCAAATCCTGCTAGATTGTTTCCAAGGGTGAGAGTTAGGAATTTACTGCTGGTGCTAAATTGGGTTGTGGGCAGAGATAAGCTCAAGGCAGAATGTACTCTCTGAGTGTCAGAATTTGAAAAATAATCCCAAACCTGAATTAACAATTGGAAGGAAAAATGAGAAATGATAAACAGCAAATTTGAATTCTTTCCCTTGGGCTCTGCTTGCATTGTGGGTCAAAAGTTCATGCAGCCACAGAGTGGTGGGAGCTGAAGGTAACACAGGCAGGGGTTTGGCACAGGGAGCTTCCCTTGCCTCTCCAAAAATGTGCTGGTGCCAGTGTCTGTGTACTTCATGCCAAACACATTTTAGGAACATCATGTCACTTCTGAACTCATTTGATTTGAAAATAAGAGGACATTTAGAGATCAGAAACCAAATTCTTGGAAAGAGATGGTTATTCCCCACCTCCACTGTGAAACCAAATATTTAATTAGGTTTCATTTCACAAGAGGTGGCCCAGTCCCTCCAAACATCTCCAAGTCACATGTTGAACTGCCAGTGTTCTTTAGGAGCTTTTTTTAAAGGGAAAACCTTTTTGATTTGGGGGTTTATCCTAGCAAACCAGTCTTGGTGTGAGCCCTTGTGTGTGGGGTCGCCGTTCCCACGGGGCCAGGCTGGGAGAATTAATCCTGCCCACTCCAGAACCCCAAGTCCCTGGAATGTTCCCATATTATTTGTGAAGCTTGGCCAGCTATTGTGTTGTCCCCTCAGGATTAGCACAAAGCTCTATTTCTGGTGATGAGTTGAGAAGACTTTCTTTCATAAATGTTCTCCTTATCTTGAGGCACATGGTGAGTGCCCTCAGTTTGTTTCCATGGAGACTTGGGTCCACCTAATTAAGATGAAAATAAAAATGTGGTTTATTCGAAGACTTTACAAAGATGTGGTGCCAGGCCATCAGATAAACACTCTGTGTTCTTCTGATTTCTGGAAAAGTTCAGGTTTTAGGACTGGAACATAAATTTTAAAGCCTTGGGACAATTTGAAAAGGGAAAGAAGTCAGTTCTTGCCCCGAGTCCCTGCCAGCATTGGGACTTGGTTGTTTATGAAGATTGCAGGGTATAATTTCTGAGGGAAATGGGTTTGTTTAGTACAGCTCTAATTATGATGCTGGAGAAATTTTATGTGCATGTGTGGGGAGAATCTGGTCAGCATTAGATACCTCGACATTTTTTCAGCCAGCCTTTGAAATCTCTATTCCACAGGCTCTTTCCAAAAAGCATTTCTTCAAAATGAAGCTGGCCAAGGAGAGAGGAGGCTTTGGAGCAGGAGGGACCAAGTTCTTGTGGTGCATGGCACAGATTGCAGCTCTGTCCTCTGAGCAGCGCAGAGCTGCCCTGGGCTGGGGCCCTGCCTTGGCTCCTTGGGTTCCTTTGCCCCACAGCACTCCTGCCTTTGAACACAGAGGGGCTGGAGAGCAGCCCTGGAAGGCAACCTGGGGGTCTTTGCTTATCAGACCCTCTTAGTTTGATCATGAATGAATTATTAAGTCCTCCCCTACCCTGGTGACACAAGTTCATTTATTTGTGCCTTCCCTCTGCCGTGGTCAGGAGGGATTTTCCTTTTTCCCTTTGAGGAAAGCATGAGGAGAACAAAGGGTTGGATTTTCGTGGCCTAATGCATCAGGAGAGATCCCTGCATTCATAACAAATGTGGATGTTCCTTCTGCTTTGTCCTGCCCCACTTGTCCTGCAGGAGAATTGTGTATTCAGAGGGAACACGAACTCCTTGGTTTATGGGATTAAGATAAACCCACTTACTCTGCAATAACATTCACAAGGATAAAAATGCAATTGTTAGCCAAGGAACTGAACGCAGTGTACATTATCCAATGGTAAAAAACCCTGCTCCTAGCAGATTATCCTTAACACTTCCAATGTATAGTTAATGTTCCAGCTGTTAATGCAGATGAATTGCATTTTTTTTCACTGTGCATCTTTGCATCAGAGAATGTATTCTGGCATGGTCAAGGCTTGGCTACACCTCTACATCTTGGACTATGTTCTGTTTGTACTTTTCTTGCTAAATGCCTTTTTTTCATTCAAGCCATTTGTGCACCACTTCAGCTGCCAAATGACTCTCCTGCTGTGGCAAATGCTAGGTCTTCCCCTTGTATGTCCAGATTTTGTTGGTTGTGCAGCATTTGTGAGCTCCTCACTGCTGTTGCTCTGGTGAGCTTTTAGGAGAGTGTGAGAAACTGTGGGTGTGAACTCAGAGACTGTTCTGCCTTTTACTGGGGAAACCTGAGTTCAGAGGCAGAGAAGATTTTTGAGGGCATGTGTAGAAAATGCAGTAGTGGCTTTTGGATGTCTTGGTGTTGGTTTGGAGTCGTAAATACACAAATAAACTGTGGGATTCTTCAGCCCTGACTCCCTGGTGCTCATAAGAGGCCACAGACACAGTGATCTCCCCATACCTGCTGTCCTCCCTGCTCAGTGTACCCAGTTAGGATCTCTCCTGGCAGGAGGGTGCAGATGAAGACTTTCACTCCTGCACCATGGAGCAATGACCAGAAATTCCCTAATTCCCTGTAGCAGAAGCTTTCATGTGGTTGCCAGTTCTTCATTAGCCATGTTCCTCTCGGAGGGTCCTCCAGTTGCCCACCCACTCAGTCTGTTCAGTCATCCCAAGTGTTATTTCTTGGGTGTGCACATCTGGTTTCACTCCACTGCCCAGGGAAGTGCTGCTGTACATTCTGTGTGTCATGGCTGCTTTCCCAGCATCCCAAGAATTAAGGCAGCGTGAGGGGATTTTACAAGTTCTCCAAACACAGGCACTGTTTTCCCACAGTAGCCACACCACATAATGCCTGTATGGAATGACATCTCCTCACAGAGCTGAAATGTGCACTTGTATGTGCCTTACTGCCCTCACAGAGGTACACAAGACTTTAGTTTCCTTTATCTGAAGCCAGCATTTTCCCATGGGGAGCAGCTGAAGTAGCTTCCTATAGTGAACCTGTGAGAATTGAGCCAGCTCGTGTCCCCAGTGCCTGGTGAGCAAACTTCCACTGTGTGCTGCTCTGTCTGGGGAGCTGGGACCAGCAGCATTTCTGATCTGGAGGGTTCCCAGTGTGTGCTGGATCTCTTGGGAGTGCCTGGCACCGCAAGCTGAAGTGTGGAAGTGCTCACAGATCCTTCACAGCCCCTCTGGCACATGCTTGGTGCAAGCTTCGTGCAGACCTTTCCAAGAACAGGGCTTTGGGGAAGCTCTCCCTTAAGACTATTCAGAACTGAGTATCTGAACATAAATAGTTTCTAAAACTATTTAAATTGGCTGACTGGAATCTCTGATGCCTTATCTCCTGTGCCTCCAGTGTTACTATTTCATATTTAAATCTGCTGCCTTCAGATGTATAATGACATTGGTTCCTGCTGTCATGCCTGCAGTCCTGTCCTGTTCCTGAGGGTCAGAGGAGTTGATGAGCTGCAGTCATGCCCTCCTAGCCCAGATGAGATGAAGCTTGGGAGCTGCCTGTGCTTCCCCCTCCCAGCCTGCATTGCATGTGAGCAGGGAGATGAGCTGGGCTGATCTCCCCAGGGCAGTGCCAGCTTTGGCCCAGCTCCCAGTGTGCCAGTCAGCAGGGCACTGGCTGGCCAGAAAGCTGATCCCAACTCACACCCTCACTGTCCTGATTTCATTGATTTCCCCACCAAACTGGAAGGGAATGAGGGGGCTCAGTGATCTGTCAGCTGCTCCTCCAGAAGCATCTCTTCATATTTGTGATTTACACAAATTCCTGGGGCACATCAGGTTTGTATTAGGACTGGGTGTAATTCTCTCCAGATTGCATAATGGGAGACAATTTAAGGAGCAAACAAGTGGAAGACAAAGTGGAAAGTCAGTTTTCCCTTGAAGCAGACATGTTTTCCTAGAATTGGGATGTCACAGTCACACTCCATTTCTGTCTTTACTGAGGGTTCAGTCAGTTTTAATCTTGGAGGAGCTGCAGAGGTGCCTGCTACTGCTTTGGAAGTTAGGATTACATAATAAATATGCTTTTCCAAACAAACTGTCAGTCTGTCAGCTTCTCCCAGGTTTCCATGCAGTATTTGGGGAGAATTCCAGGGAAATAGCTAAACAGATGGCCTATTCTGATCAAGGCATCCCAGCCTGCCCAGGTGCTGCAGGTGTTGGCCTGGAGTTCTGGGCATACATTCTCTTATGGTTGTGTTAGGATCTTGCTGTCCAAAACCCCACATTTCTTAGAATCCAGCATTGATTTTCCAACAAGGAGTAAATCTGATTAAGATCTGAAAGTCATGCTGGTTCTGCTGTGAAATAGTTTGCAGTTTTTTGAGGCGTGTTAGGTCTCTCTCCTTAAAAATACCTCTCTGAATGAAAATGTTGAGAATTACTCTTGCACAGATTTCAAGTGGAGGGAGGAAAGCAAGTTTAGGTTGTTTGAAACCTTATAGTTCCTGCTGAGCCTTAATTTTTATCAGGATATCTTAACACCTCTTTGCAGGGTGTGTGAGTACAATTAATCGGTGATAGGGCTGGTAGGAGAAGGGAAGATCCAGGAAATCCCTTCACCCACATGTAGGAATCAGCAATTCTGTAATGTTGGTCACCCAGGTGAGGCTAGACAAGGCACCATGTGAGCTCCTGGTCTCATCTCTGCAGCTTTTGTTGGTTAGTCACATAAACATGGGGGGAAATGGTTCTGGAATGTATCTCTCTAATGGCTCCTTGTGTAATCCTCATTAAGTCTGGTTGACCGTGATTTCCTCCATAAACGCAGCTTTTGTCATGACAAATGACAGAAGTGCTAATGGTAATTCATTGTGGTTTGTGTGCCTTTATTGGGAGCAGGAGAAGAGATTTGGTTTATGTCCTTCAGATTCAAGGATGGTGTGTATAAAAGTGGTGAACTGAGGGGGTGTGGGACTGTGCTGCTGCAGCCTGAGGCCCAACTCCTGTTTCTGCCCTCTGGCCAGACTATAGAATCCAACTGGAGGTGTGGGAGGCACAACTTGCAAAGGATCCAGTGCCGTTCTGAGAACAGCAAAGGGGTCTACTGTTTACAGTATGATGATGAGAAGATCATCAGTGGCCTACGAGATAACTCCATTAAGGTGAGCCCTCCCCTTGGTCCTTGCCCTGGCTGTGGGTGGGGCCCTGCCCTGGAAGCTGCCTGTGCTTCCTGGTGTCTCTTCATGGGACAGTGCCTGGTTGGTGAGGGTGGCATGTCCTCACCCACACTCTGCTCTGGGAGCCTGGGGCACTGCCAGGGATCACGTCCATTCACCACAGAGGTTGCCCTGAAATCAGTGTTCCCCAGGAGGGGGAGGTCTCTGTGTGCCACTGGCCTTGGCTGTTTCATTGCCAGGACTTTGCTTCCATGCTCATCCTCCTGCCACTGCTTTGGCTGGACAGGATTTGATCTTCTCATGGTGCTTGGTTATTTTTCACTGTTCTCTCAGAAACATACATCAAGACTTCCTAAAGCTGAAGGGAAGGACAAGGCCCACTGATGGGACACACTCACCCCTCATGGTTGTCCTCCTTTGCAGCTGTGACAATGTTCAAGTCTTGATCCATGTTCTTGATGTGGATAAGCCATTTACCCTTCTTGTTTCCTACAGATTTGGGACAAAACAAGCTTGGAATGTTTGAAAGTATTGACGGGACATACTGGCTCAGTTCTTTGTCTGCAATATGATGAAAGAGTTATTGTAACTGGATCTTCAGATTCTACAGTGAGGTGAGTGTTAAGTTCTTGTACAAAAATAATTTGAGTTTCAGGGCTGGGAATATTTTCAATAATCTCTAAATATCAGAAAACATCCCTACGATTAATGTGATATTTGTATTCCAGAAGCAAGATACTCATACTTGGCGAAGGATCACATTAAATAATTTTTCTTCAAAATCTATTTTGTTCTTTTAGCATTAGGAATTTTGAAGGAATATGACCTGAGGGATTCAAGGCATATCCTGAAGTTTTGGAGTGGCTGATGGCCAACTGTGCAATAATTTCTTCAATTAGGGTTTCTTTAGTGCCCTGTGACATGTTGCAGTTGTGACTCTTACTGAGAGGGTGTTCAGTACACATGGAGCACTGCCTGACGTGCAGCTCTGCTGGCAGTGAGGACACTTCAGCAGCCAATCTTCTTGCCTTGCCAGAGTTAGCCAGCCTGTGGAGACTGGGGCAGGCTTGTGCCTGTTCTCCCCCCATATTGGAAAAAGGCTCCCAATATTCCCAGTTAGATTGTGCCTGGGCCAGTCTGACCCTCACTGCTGGGCCAAAGGCAGCAACTGCGGTGTATCACCCCAGAGATACCTTGGCTTGCTGGAGATTGCAGCTGGGCACTGAACAAGTCCAGGCTTGTTAGGAACCCCGTTTACCTCAGGAGGAATGGCTTCAGGCGATGGTGAAGAGAAAAAGGAGAGGATTCTGCTGGAGGGTTTAATGTCCAGAGGTTTATTCCATGGTTACAGAGGTCTGAACGTGAGCAACTGCTCCAACAGAACCCGGCCGCGTGGTCTGATCACCTTTTAAGCTCAGGGACAGGGGAGGGGAGGTACAGGTGAGCCACCAACCAGGTGAGAGGGGCAGGGTCTCAGGGGAAGGTGACACCCAGTCAGGCCAATGACCCCCAGGCCTGAGGGGCATCCTTTGAACTCGACCAACCACACAACGCCTTGCTGGAATGCTAAGCCTGATTGACAGGACTCACTCAGCATGGGGGCAAGGGGGAAGGGAGAGAGGTACAGGCACACCTGGGGGAATGACCTGGAAGGCCAAAATGGGACATTACAGCACACCACAACACCCCCAGAGCCATCACTTCCCGTGGGATAACACTGCTCTCTCCCACAGGGTCTGGGATGTAAATACAGGGGAGGTTCTCAACACGCTGATCCACCACAACGAGGCCGTGCTGCACCTGAGGTTCAGCAATGGGCTGATGGTGACGTGCTCCAAGGACAGGTCCATCGCCGTGTGGGACATGGCGTCCCCCACGGACATCACGCTGCGCCGCGTGCTGGTGGGACACCGCGCCGCCGTCAACGTGGTGGACTTCGATGACAAGTACATCGTGTCAGCCTCGGGGGACAGGACCATCAAGGTCAGTGGCAGAGCTCTGGTGTCTCTATGTGAGCAGCATCCTCTTGCTGGCTCTTGGTGACTTTGGGCACACAACTGCACTGGAGTATTTTCATGGAAAAGCAAAGCCCATTTGCTGTTTGAACTCTTTGTCTCCAGATCAGCTGCTCTGTTGAATGTGGCACATCCTGTGCCTTTTTCCAGTGGTATTTTTAATTTCGCTTGGCAGTTCTGTCCAGACATGAAATTCCTCAGCAGTGCCTTTCCTCACCATGCCTTCCCAGCAGCTCAGCCAGGCTGTGCCATGTTTGAAGGATTCAAAGGCTGCATTTGACATACCAGAAGATTTGAGTTACCCAGAGTGCACTAATATAACAAAGGCATTTCCACCCTGCCCTCTGTGAACCAGAGCTGCCTTAGCCTGGGCCAAAAAGTTCTTGGCAGTCCCATGTCCAAATCTCTGCCGGAGATCCTGCTGCACTCTGTTGGAAAATGAGGCACTTCATACTCTGTGTTACAATTTCAACTACAGTTCATTAAAAATGGGCAAAGTTGATTGAATCCTTTAAGGTTAAGACCAAGCCTAAAGGCCATTTGGACCTTCTCTTACTAAGAGCTTCCTAATAATTTTTTTGGTAAAAAAGTGTGAGGGTTTTTTGTTTGCTAACTCCAGTTTTAAGAATTATTTTTAACTTATGAAGTGTAATGAAGGTTTTGAAATTATTTGGAGCAGTCTGAAAATATTTTAGATACAGCCCCCAGTTCTTCTCAGTGCCATAGCAGTGCCTGTGCCTCTGTCCCTGCTGGGTCCCCACTGGTGCCCGGGCCCTTGGTGTGGGTTTTCCCTCCTGTGTGAGCCCCAGGCCCCTCTGTCTGTGAATTCCTTGTGAATTCCTCGTGGTTTCTCATGTGGAAGGAGTGCTGTTTGCTGCAGCTCTCAGGGCTTTGTCCCTGTCCCCAGGTGTGGAGCACCAGCACGTGCGAGTTCGTGCGGACGCTGAACGGGCACAAGCGCGGCATCGCCTGCCTGCAGTACCGCGACCGCCTCGTGGTCAGCGGCTCCTCGGACAACACCATCAGGTGGGTGCCTCCAGCTGCTGGCCTGCCAGCAGGGCCTTCTGTCCTGGAAACAGCATTTCCCTCAGTTCTGATGCTGCAAAGCTTCCTTGGCGTGGCTTGCCATTGGAGCAGATGGTTTATAAATGGGGCTTACCTCAGTGGGGGAGTAAAGTTTCACAACCTTGTGGAAGAGTGGGACACTTCAGAGTGAACAAAACCTCTTATCTGCTGCTGTATTGCCTTGTCCTTTGCTGGGAGAGATGGAGAAGACATTGCTCTCTCGTTTTCTTATTTTCTGAACTTCTAATCAATGGCTTACAGAGAACAGAAAAAACTCTGTTGGGATTTCCCAGAATAATACACATCTGAGCTTTACTTGCATGAGATTCTGAATGTGTACTGTAGCTGCTCTGAATGACACTTCTTACAGGAAATTGCATACTCCCCATAGCAAACCAGGCAGTAGGTGCTTAACCCTGGCTGTGGGAATCAGCCTTTCTCCTGTGTTCTCCCCAGGCTCTGGGACATTGAATGTGGTGCCTGTTTAAGAGTGTTAGAAGGCCATGAGGAGCTGGTTCGGTGCATCAGGTTCGACAACAAGAGGATTGTTAGTGGAGCCTATGATGGGTAGGTCTGAAAGCAGTTCCCAAAATTTAGCCTTTCTCTTGTGGGGCTCTCAGGAGTCTGCAGACCATTTCTGTGGGCTGATTGCAGGACT
The DNA here is from genome assembly GCF_028018845.1 of Melospiza georgiana. Taxonomy (NCBI): domain Eukaryota; kingdom Metazoa; phylum Chordata; class Aves; order Passeriformes; family Passerellidae; genus Melospiza; species Melospiza georgiana. The sequence continues at coordinate 17,019,659 of NC_080444.1, forward strand.
CCTCTCCAGAGTGCTTCTGGCTTGCTCAGTGTCTGCAGTGCATTATGGATTCATGGCTGTTACATCCATATCCAAATTCTCCGTTTCTTTCTCTGCCTGGAGAGTTACTGAAAACTATTCTGGAACTGGGTTTGGCTGTAGCCTTTTATTTGGGCTCAGTGTCTGCCTGGGGTTGGTGGGCCCAGCTTCATTCCCACATTGCAGAGGGGTCTGTGTGTGCATTGTCAGCTTGTCTGTCACAGGTGTCACAGAGCCATCACTGGAATGGCTGCTGCAAAGAAACTCAAAACCACCTGGCTTTTACAAGCTTGAGCATTAGTATTTCTCACAGTGTGCTTGATCCTCAGGAAGTAGCTGTAGGGAAAACATGGCAAGCTTTCCAGGGCTTTGGATGTTATTTTCTATGTTTTCATAATTTCTTTCTTCTCTTACTTTTAGGAAAATTAAAGTTTGGGACTTGCAAGCTGCTCTTGACCCTCGTGCCCCAGCAAGTACGTTATGCTTGCGTACGTTAGTGGTAAGTAAAAACTAATTAATTTGGAGCAGTCAGAGGTGTTTCAGTGCATTATTGGGGGATAGGTGGGAATGTCAGGATGGTTTATGAAGTCTATAGGGCTTAAGAATGAAGAAAAATTTATTATCATATCCTGAATGATTTGCATCTGAGCTTAAATGAAAGAACATATTTTTCTGGTTTGAGATTCTCAGATACTCTGAAAAGAAACAGAAATCATGATACTGTGTCAAATCACTCTGGTTATTGGTGTTTCCCTAATGTCACTGTAGGGCTGCTTTTAAATTTCCTCCTATTAAAAAAGGGGCAAGAATCTTTCCCAGACTTTTTTCCTAACACTTCACTTTGGAAGGAAGAGCTGGGAAGGGGAAGGAGGCTGAGTCCAACAGGTTGCCACAGGAACTCTCAGCCCCTCAGAGGACAGTCACATTTAAAGCTTAAGTTGCTTAAGGTATATTTTTCTTTGTAATGAGGGCTTTGGCTTATGACAGCAGACTTAATTAAAAATGGGGGAATGAATTCCTTATTCTTTCCACCCAAATGTGTGTGGAACTTTACTTCAGGAGTCAGTTTGACAAGCCCATAGCAACTCAGAGTCCTTGACTCTAGGTGTTGCATGTGTTTAGCTTTTCCAGCACCTGGAGAAGTGCTTATGTGCCTGGAAATGCTTCTCCTTTTTCTTTCTCTTCAGTAGTCTTGGTATAAAGATGAGATTTAACTATTCTTTTATTTAGTTTTAGTGAAGAAGTTCTTTGTTTCTATGTTCTGTAGGTATCCTGTGGCTTAGGTTGGAGTGTGGGATCACTCTGCCAGCTTGGGTTAGTTCTCCAGTAAAGGCAGAGTCCTCATTTAATGAATGTGGATAAGCTCCACTAAAGGGGGAAGAGCCTTTTCTGGGCTTCTTGGGCCACTTTGAGATTTGTTGGAAGCTGCTGGAGCATGTGCTCCCCATCTTATGGCAGAGTTTGAGTTCCTGGCTGCTGCTGTGTGAGCGTGAGGATCCTCTCAGCAGGGTGGAGCTGTGATGTGCTGTTTGGGGCTGCACACAAACAGAGTCAGCAGAGAATTCTGCAGGAGAAGGAGCCCTGGCAGAGCATCAGTCCCAGCTAGGGCCAAAATTGCTGCCCCTTGGTGGACAGACAGCTTCCATCTGGAATAACCTCAGCCTGTGGCTGGGCTGGGCCCACTGAGGGAGGCTCAGGGATTTGGGAGCCGTGTGTTTCTGTAAAGAATTTATATACAAAAGCAGCTTTTCTTCTATCTGTGTATAATTATGAAGGTTTTTAGTCAGCATAGCAGAGTTTGAACATACCTTGTGTGTCCAGATCCCTGTGCGATACCAGTGCAGCGCCATGTTTCCCTCTTGCCTTGCTGACTGCTTGCCTCTTGCCCACAGGAACATTCAGGACGTGTCTTTAGGCTCCAGTTTGATGAATTTCAGATCATTAGTAGTTCCCATGACGATACAATTCTGATTTGGGATTTCTTAAATGTGCCACCGAGTGCCCAGAACGAGACCCGCTCTCCATCTAGAACATACACCTACATCTCCAGATAACAGTCTGCACTTTACTGCCCTCAGAAGGTAAGGCTCCTCCCTGGCTGGGGCTGGGAAATGTCTGAAACATTCCCTCTGCCTGCAGCTTGGCTTAGTCAAACAAGCTGAGGTTTGCCTTAAGAGAATGAAACCTTTTTATGCCACTTCTTTCCCCATCTGGCCTTTGTGTGGTCATGCTCCAGCATGTCCTGTTGGCTTCTCCCTCCTGTAAAGCCTCATGGTTATAATTGGGTGTTGAGGGTTAGAGAGAGCTGTCATGCATTCACAGCATTGCTGGCAGATGAGGAGCCTTGGTGTATGGCACAGACATTCCAGCTGTCCCATCACGTGGGAGCTGCTGGGGGCTCTCCATGGCCCTGCTGCCTGTGGGGAGCAGTGCAGGGATCTGAGCCTGGGGCAGGAGCAGCAGCTCTGTGAGGAGCACAGGTGGCAGGGAGAGCTCTCACAGCTGTCTGAACCAGAGCCCAGAACTCGCTGGAGTTTGGTTCCCTTTCCCAGTGACTGCAGTCAGTGCTCAGAGCCCTTTGTTGGGATTCTGGATTCTTCTCTCTGCCAACAATTGCACTTCAAACTACACCTGCCTGTGAGAGCTGGGGCTTGGAACACAGGCACTGCCTTCCAGAGCTCAGCAGGCTCTGCCAGTGCCGCCCAGGAATGGACACACCACAGCAGGAGGAGCTGGGAGTGACATTGCCCCAACAGGAAGGATTTACTGTTTGAAGTAGATAACGAGCACTTTGTTTAAATGTGGTGTGGAAAGCCTTCCTGTAAGAAAGGATTTTCATTATCTCTCTGGATACATTTGTCCCTGCTGTGGCAATGTATTCCTCAGGGTTTTGCACTCCTGCAGGACCTGTCAGGCTAGGAAATCCCTTCCCTTGTGGAGACACACTTGGAGGTGCTCCTGCTAAAAGATGAGTTTTCTTTCATCTCAGGAAGGGTAAGCTGCCTTCCCTGCTACCAAATTCCTTTAAAAGCACCAGGGCAGCCTCCTCTGTGGATCTGACCCTGGGAGCTGTTGGCACATTGCTTTGGGGTCTGAGCCAGCAGTTGGCAATTGCCAGGCTGAGCTGCCTCTCAGCATTCCTGGAATAAGGAGGAGCTGTAATGCTGTGAACATGGGCCATGTGCAGAATCCCAGCTAAACCTTCCCTTCACAGCAGGTTTTAAGAACCCTGATGCAGGGGTAGCTTAGTGACAGTCATGGGGCAGGACAGGGACACCTGGAAAAGCTGCATTTTATCAACAGTCTCCATCTGCCTTCCAGTCCTGCATCAGTTGCATCCTTGCTTCTGTTAACTAAAATGATAATTTGAGATGGACAAAATCTGTTTTTAAATTACAGATTGGGCATAGGTCTTTAAAAGCCACATACAGGGTGTCTGAAACACAAAAAAAATCACAGAATCATAGACCATGCTGAGCTGAAGGGACCCACAGGATCATCAGCCCAGCCCCTGGCCCTGCCCCGACCCCCCAGCAGTCCCCCCTGTGCATCCCTGGTGTCCAAAGGCCCCTGGAGCTCTGGCAGCCTCGGGGCCGTGCCCATTCCCTGGGCAGTTCCTGAGGAGAAACTTCTCCCAAAATCCAGCCTGGCCCTGCCCTGGCCCAGCCCCAGCTGCTCCCTCAGCTCAAGAATGAGGCGTTGTGTAAAATTCCTGTCTCTCCTTGAGCAGCGCCGGGCTGGTGCCATTTGGCCACGTGGCACACACAGCTCCATCTCTGGGTTTGCCAGGGCAGGGGGTTGTGCTGCTCACACCCTGCACCCTTGGCAGCTGAGCACAGCTCGGCCTGCCTGGCCCAGGAGACACAGCTGGGACCACACAGCCCCCAGGTCCTGCTGTTGGCAATGACAGTCCCTTAGCAGCCATTTCCTCTACTGCAGAGATGCTGTGATGTCACTTCTTGACAGGTTTGTCTGACTTGAGAATCCAAAACGCCTAAATCTACATAAATTATGGTCAAACAGCTAATATTTCATCATGACATTTAATGAAACAGTTTTATAAGCTTTCAAACATCGCAGTCTTGCGAGTTTTGAGGCAGCCCTGCACACGTTTTTACAGGCTTTGCAATGTGAGGCTCTTCAAAGTGGATCAATTTTGACAGTCCTGGCAGTTGGCTGTGAGAGTTTTAGTGCTTTCTGTTGAATTCCTGTTGTTTATTGTAACATGATAAAAATTGTTACCATATGATAGTCTAATATTCTGGTATTAAGCATTAGGCCTTGGGCTGAGGGAAGGGAAGTCAAGAGCAAGTGCCTAAGGATGTTTTAACCTTTCATGGGAATGTCATATCAGAAGAGGGAAGTTCTCCCTAGTCCATTAAAGATGGTTTTGGGAAGTGGCAGGTAAAATCAAAGTTCAGATATAATTACACTCGGACCTTACACTGATAACAGAGCCCTCAGGCTGGAAATGGGATTATCAAAGTATTTGAGGGTTTTGTCTGTTTTCCTAAAATCTGCTCATGTATTAAAGCAGCTGAAACTGCCTCCTGTGCAGTGTGAGGAAGAGAGAACCATCAGTCCCCTGGCCATTTTGGGTTGGGTTCAGGGGGCTGGGCTGGGACTGTGGCTTTGTGAGAGGAGACTGCCCCTGGGTCACTGCCAAGGAGCAGAGCTGTGCAGGGCCTGGCTCCTGCTGCAGTCCTGCCAGCAGCCCTGGCTGTCCTGCATCTGTGTCACCTCCTGCACACGCCCTGCCCTTCCCCTCCTGGCCTGGATGCAAAGGATGCTGTGGGCCTGGGGATGCTGCTTGCTCTGTGCCTCCTCTCAGTTCACTTGTCTTTTGTCTTTTTCAGGGTTCCACAGTCTTGAACTACTGGATTTTTGGCTACTACATGCCTGAAGATGATTGACAGCTAAAGTCAGAATTGGTTCTAGATGCTGTGTAGATGCAAAGCAGCACAATTCTATATCTAAATTTCTTAATCTTTCCTGCTCTCAGTGGTCGTCTTTGAATTTGCTACAAATTCACTGACTTGGAGTAGATGAGTTTCAGAAGCCTATCCTTCCCTGCTGTGAGAAATCCAAAGCTTCACATGTAAATTGTCTGTAGAAACTGAACTCTGATGGCTTGTTTTTCAGATATAAATCAGAAGTCAAGAAAGGACTTGGCCTAATTTATATTGCTTTGCACTTTTGTCTGACTTTAAAGGAAAAAAAAACATTCTCCAGTGAAATTTGGGTGCCAAACACATGCCCAGAATGTACAGAGCTTTGCTTTCCAGTCACCACTGTCCTTTAGGCGTTCCCCATGGCAGGTTCAGAGCCCGTTCTGTTCCACAGGTGTACGTTGGACTCTTAGAAATATTTCTGAGTTGCTCAGTAATATTTTTGGATTACAGTTTACTTGTTTCTGCACCAATAATTTCTTTTAAATTAAAGATTCCCTGTAATTCAGGCTAGGTTATCTGAACTAGTTGTATAGCACTGTCTTTTCCTTTGCCCTGTGCTCTGTACTCGCCGTCCTGCGCTTCCTGATGTTTGCTGTAGTCCCCTCCTTCCCTGTGTGCTTCCCTCATCTCGGATACTGTGTAAGCATGTAGATACCTTGTACATACAGCAGAGCCTCTGGTGCCAGCCTCAGGGTGTCCTGACACTACACACCTAACACTCAGCGTGGTGGCACTTGGCAGCAGGATGTCCCGACCCCTGGCACTGGTGGTGACATGATTACCTAGACACTGTCTCTGCAAAAGGAGGTTTTCAGTATTCATTAGTTGGGGTTTTGTTTTTGTTTTGGTTATTTTTTGGGTTTTTTTTGTTTTTTTTTTTTTTTTTAATGGGAACTACATATTTTAAAATGTAATTTCTAAACTTTTTAAAAATTAAAAACTGTTTAATTTATGTTCTGTATCTTATATTTTTGTGCCGCGGGGTTTGCAGCTGTGTGTCTCTGACACCAGTGGGGCCTCCCAGCCCCTGCTGATGTCCTCGGTAGCATTAGTTTGGCTGCTCAGTGGAGAAGATACCATGGGCCAAAGTTCCATTATTTGTGTTTGATTTGTGACACTGGGTGACGGTGAGAGGAGCTCGTTCCAGTCACCGCTCTGCTTCCTGTGCTGGTGTCCCGGGAGGATGGGCTGCCGTGTCCTGGCTCCTCCGTGCTTTGTTAGGGAGCCTCCACAGCTGCTTCTTCAGTTCTCCCGGTGTCCCTGTCATCTGTGTGGTCACACAGAGCCCTGGTAGTGCCGGGGCCGGGAGGAGCCGGGCACGTGCCAGTGGATTCACTCGTGTGCGGGAGGGCTGGGCTGGCACGGGCTGTGCTGCCTCCCTGTCTGTGTCTGTGCTGTTCTGTGCTGGCAGCAGCTCTTGCCTCTCTGGGGTTGTTGCCTTTCCCTGTGCAGTCCTGGGGCAGGGTGGGGACAGCGGGGCAGCTCGAGGTGTCACAGCCCAGCCCCTCACGGGGTCCCTGCAGGGCTCCCTCCCCGCCCTCCCTGTTCCTCCAGCTATTTATTCATCCAGATGAGCGAATGTGATGAAGTCCAGAAGAGCAAACTCGCTCCTGAGCGTCCATAAGGTCACTTTTTGGTAAGCTTGACAGTAGTTCGTGCAAGTGTCTTACTTTACCCTTCTCATCTAATAGCTTTAATATTAAACTGTTTAAAAAAGATCTGTTGCAGCCCTGAAGAAAAAGGTTCTTTGTTTCTGAAGAGCGGAGTCCTTTTTTTAAAAATGCATGTGTAAGATTTAAATTCCTGTTTTTCCTTGGGAGATAATGGTATTTGGACATGCAGTCAACTTCTTTGTGCTTTGTGTAACATAGCAGTGGACTTTTGTGATTGGCACCCAAGGAACTCGACTCCTGGGATTCATGGTAGTGATCCTGGCTGCACTCTGGACTTTGTTTTGCTAACCATAATTGAGCAACTGTACATTACTGCGATATTAATGTTTCAAAGCACTGGGATAGTCTAATTCTAACTTGTAATTATGTTTGCCAATTATCTGTTTGGAAAGTTGGTGTATGAACAGCTTCTTGAAACTGTTAAATTGTACAGATATCGTTCATGATCTAAAGCTTTGTACTGTGGAATGTGCTTAATAAAAAAAACGTTTGAACTTAATTTGTCACATGAATGGATGAGTGATGTCACCTCAGCAGGGTTTGGGTGTGAGTTAAGGACGGGTTGGAGCAGCCTGGCTGGGGGGTCCCTGCCCAATAAATGCCCTTGCAGCCCAACCCAGGGGCAGACACAGGGCCTGTGGAGCCCAAACCCATCTGGCACAGCCCAGCTCCTGCTCTGGCACAGGGGTGCTAGCTGCTGTTCCACCCTTCCCTTTCTTCAGGACAAACTGGGAGGAACACTGAGACCTGGAGCTGAGCTCATTCGCCCATCACAGAGGTCTGAACCCCACTGCCTCTGCAGGAACATCACAAGGAATTTTTCTTACTTTACCAAGATTGCAGATAGAATTTTTAAAATACTCCTCATCTCCTGGCTTGTTGAAGCAGCCTCCATGCCTGAGCTGTGCAGGGTCTTCCAGGGCTCTGACTCAGGAAAAGCTTTGCCTTGGGCTTTCCTTTGCTGTGCAGTGACTTGTTCAGTGCTGGGTTTGGTGGGTGTTTCTGGGAGACACTGACCTGAAAATCTTTTGGGAGGTGCCAGAAACTCCACTATAAACATGAGCAGTTCTGGCTCAGCATTGGCAAATCCAGGCCTCAGGAATGGCTCCAGTGCAGATGACTTGTTGCTCTCCTTGCCCCACTGGTGATTCTGGATGGGAGTGTTGGGAGCAGCGTTGCCTCTGTCGGGCTGAGGCTGCCCCTGAGCTGGGTGAGTGCAGGCCCCTCTGGTGCCAGGAGAGCTCTGTGGGAGCACAGCCTGGCCCAGCTCAGGACGGGCTTCTGAAGGCCTTGCTGGATATCATTATCCAAATAAGCCACAAAAGCTCTGGGATGGATCTGCAGTGTAAACCTTGAGGTCAGGCTTTAACATTCCAGCACACCTGGGTGGCCTTTGGGTTTGGTTGTTTTGTGGGTTTTCCCTTGCAGCTTTCATGGTTGGCTGTAATTCCCACCAGAGAATTTCCCAGGGAAGTCGTGGAGGCCCTGGGTGCTCCCACCCATCCTGGGGGATTTGAGGCCCCTTTGGACTCTCCCCACGCCCTGTCCTGAGCGTGGAGTGCTTGTGGGGCTGGGCAGTGCCCTGGGAGGGCGGGCATGAGGGCAAGGCTGGACCCCAGGGACCCCCACAGGCACTGGGGTCTCACTCAGGCCCAGCATCTCCTGCCAAGTCCTTCCCAAACTGTGGATGGGGCTGAAGCAGCACAATTCCTGAGGGGAAAACTCCATAAAACCTGGCCTTGGGCACTGCCAGGGATCCAGGGGCAGCCACAGCTGCTCTGGGCACCCTGTGCCAGGGCCTGCCCACCCTCACAGGGAACAATTCCTCATTCCCAATATCCCATCCATCCCTGCCCCTGGCAGTGGGAGCCATTCCCTGTGCCCTGTCCCTCCATCCCGTGTCAATTGTCTCTCTCCAGGTTTCCTGGGGCTCCTTCAGGCCCTGCAAGGCCACCCTGAGCTCCCCCCAAAGCTTCTCCTGTGCAGGTGAGCAATGGCAGCTGTGCCAGCCTTTCCTGCCAGCAGAGCTGCTCCATCCCTGGCATCATCCTGGAGCCTCCTCTGGCCTGGCCCCAGCAGCTCCAGCTCCTGCCAGGGCTGGGGCAGCTCTGCAGGTGGGAAATCACCTGAGCACAGGGGCACAGGGGCAGAATCCGCCCTGCCCTGCTGCCCATGCTGGGGAGATGAAGGGAGAAAAAGGACCTTTGGAAAAAATCCTTTTCTGCTCCCCATCCCAGCACAGCTTTTGCTAAAATTTCCAGGCCAGGCTGAGTCTCCAGGATCACTCCCCAGCCTGGCTGTGCTGCCTGACACAGCTGTGCCCATCCCGGCAGTGGGAATGGCTCCCGTGGGAAGCTGCTCTGGCACCCAGGCTCTCTGTGGTGTCTGTGTGAGCTGTCCCTGTGCCACAGTGCCAGGCACAGTCCCTGCTCTGTGACAGGGACAGGATTTGGGGCTGCCCTGCCCCACAGCCCTCAGCAGGGCAGGGGGATGGAGCCAGCATTGGCTTCTCCAAGCTCCAGCTTTTCCCTGGATACTTTAAACACATTTGTGCAATGCTCTGTGGTGCTGAAACAGAACTCGAGTCACTTGTTAATCACTCACACACCAGGACCAAGCAGTTCTGGGCAGTGGGTGCTCCATGGCAGAGCTCCTGTCCTCTGCAGAGCTGCTCTGCAGCAGATCTCAGTTCAGGGCAGGGGATAACAGAATTCAGCAGTGATTATCCAAGCCTGTAGGTAACATCCTCTTGGAACAGCTGTGGGCACTGGAGCAGGGTGAGGGACTGCAGGGAGTCGAGGCCTCTCTGGTTCAGGCTGTCTGAGCTCGCTCAGTCTCCCTGAGTGGTTCTATCATCACCAAACATGTGGCACATGCCCACTAAAATCTGTGAGCACTGACTGAAATGGTCCTTAGTATTTTTGTTTTGAGATTCTTTTCTAAAAAATGTTGTAAACAGTAATTTAACAGATCAAAATTGCAACTGAACCAAAGAGAGACCCGCAGTATTTTCCTTGGGCTTTGAACACTCAGGACAGGAGCTGGGCGCATCCAGCCGGGCTCCAGGGCTGAGCACCAGGACTGTCCCGCTCCCTTCCCTGAGTAGCAGCAGCGCTGTGGGAGCGCTAATTGGGAACCGTAATTGGTTCCGGCTGCCTCTGGGAGGGTTTGCAGGGACCTCCGTCTCTCCCATCTCGTGTTTCCCAGCGTCTGCTCGCTGCTGAGCCCGGAGCAGCCCCCGGCCGGACAATCCCCGTGGCAGAGATTCAGGGATGCTCTGTGGGGTTCCCGTATCAGCTCGGGGAGGCTCCGCGCCCCGGGGACCCCGCTGCTCTCGCGGGTCTCTCTCGCCCCTGACGAGCTCTGCAGGTCCTGCAGTCCCCGCCCTGCAGCTCCTCGCGGATGGACTGGGTGGGAAAAGGCGCTGGGAGCGCTCTGCAGACACCTCGGCGGCTCCCGGTGCCGGGGCTGCTTTGGACGCTGGCAGGAACATCCCTCTGGGGCTTCCCTCTGGGTCACCCCGCAGGGACATCCCACAAGGACATCCCTCTGGGCCATCTCTCTGGGGCATCCCGCAGGGACATCGCTCTGGGACATCCCTCTGGCTCGTTCCCAGAGCCCCGGGCACCCCTGGACGCTCCCAGCCCTGTCCCCAGGCCCAGCGGCTGCCACGGGAAGGTCCGACGCAAACCCGCCCCCAGACCGGGGCTGTCCGGAGCGGGGAGGAGGAAAGCGGCGCCGGGGGTGGCCCCAAACCTTTCCTTTCCCTCGGGTCCGGATATCGCCCCGGGCTCCGCATGTGGAGCTGTGGAGCCTCGATTTTAGGGGGGGCGCAGCGCCTGCTCCGCCCGACCCCCGGCACTCCCCATTCCCGCCCGCTGCTCCTCGGCGGGGCTCCCGTCCCGGTGCCCGCTCCCTCATCCCGGCTCCAGGGCAGGGGGGGACGGCAGGAGCAGCCCCTGGGCTGCCGCAAGCACGGCAGGAAGGAAGATCCCGACTGCGCCAATTGCTTGGCGGGGTCGGCGCGGCTCTGGCTCAGCCCCTCCCGGGTGGCGAAGGCCGGGGACAGCCCGGGCGGGCGGGGGCCCTTCCCGAGAGAGCCGGGCCGGGCTGCCCAGCACAGCACAGCCCCAGTCCGCCGAGCACAGCCCCTGCCCGGCCCACTGGGCACAGCACAGCCCGGCCTGCCCAGCACAGCCCTGCCCAGCACAGCCTCGGCCCGGCCCACTGGGCACAGCACAGCCCGGCCTGCCCAGCACAGCCCGGCCCAGCACAGCCCCGGCCCGGCCTGCCCGGCCCGGCCGCTCCCCTCAGGAGCTCCGGGCTGCCCTGCCCGGCCCTGCCCGGCCCTGCCCGGCCGCTCCCGAGCCCCTCAGGCGCTCCGGGCCGCCCGCTCCCGGCCGTGGCTCATGGAGCGAGGGGAGTCCCTTCCCTGGGCGGTGGCGCTGCCCCTGCTCCCCCTGGATGTCCCTCGGGAGCCAAGGGACCAAGACCGAGGCCTGGAGCCGAGGGCGATGCTCTGCCCCTAAATCACAGCTCGGGGCGCATAATCCTGACTTCACACTTTTTCCCAGACAATATCTTTCCATATAATCTTAATGATTCCTGCTGCAATAACAAATAGGCAGCCCTGAGAATAACTTCACACTTAATTGCTCGTGCCAAGAATCTCACCACTTGGCCCTTCTCTGGGTGTTTTCCCTCCAATCCATCTGCACAAACAGAAGTGGGCCAGTTCTGTGCCTCAGGAATGAGGAGATAAAAAGGCAATAATTTATTTTTCCACCAAAGCTAGAAGTATTTTATAGAATTTGCTAAAGTTTTTGTTTCAGGAAATTTCATCATGTCTCCAGGAAAAAAAAAAAAAAGCGCCTAATTGGCCTCAGATTTTCTAACTCCCTTTTCATTTTTGTAATATGAGGAGGTCTAGGTCATCTCAAGGTCACTGCAGTTAGTGTTGCTTTAATGCACCTCTGTGGATACCTCGTTTCTGCAGCAGTTTTTCCTTGAAAAACAGCCCCAGCCTGCTGCTGTAACAGCCACTTTCCTTGGCAACCAGTTGCATTCCTTTAGCATATGGAAATATTTTTTAAAACACATAACATATAGGGCTGCTTGTAGGTGAAATTCGCCAACAGAAATGGAGCAAATTCTTCTAAGCCCGTTGAATGGTGCTGTAAAAAAAACGCTTTTTACAGAAAGCTGCCATTTCCCATTATCTACACTAGGATCTTGATGTCAAAATAAAATGCTGGTGGTTATCAAATTAATAAAAATGTTTTGCTTGGGAAAAATTTAATTTTACCACCCTCCCAAGGCTTCCTGCTGTGTTGCCATGTTGGTTTACATGGCTTCAGGTGGTGAGGTCATTCCAGCCTGATTTTTTTTGGTCTATCTTGGTAAAGCTGTGGGTTCCAAATCTTTTCTTTTAGAAAGACTTGTTATGTGGTATCTTGAAAATGTAACAAATGCTGAGTCTGCAATACTGGAGAAACAGAAAGAAGTGTTTGTACCTGAATGATCAGATTTTTCTGAACAGGTACGGCCAAAAAAGAGAGGAGGCACCATCACAGCATCCCAGCATGGTTTGGGTTGGAAGGGACATTAAAGCTCATCCAGCTGAGCTGGATCCATGCCCTGAGTTACTGCTCAAGGCTTTCCTTTCTAGGGACCAGCCCAGGCTGGAATTACTGCAGGTTTCAACTGCAGATTTAAAGCAAATCTGATGCTTTCTACAAGTGCCCCCACATTGCCTCCATCTGGGTTGGTGCCTTTGTGCTGCTGCTGTCAAAACCTGGCAAAATTTTGCAAATTCAGCAAGGAAAAGCCCAAATGCAAATGAAAGCTGGAGGGCAAACCTGGGCAGGTGTGTGGAGGGCAAAGCTCCTGGTCCCTGATCCTTTACACAAGAGAGTATTTTAAATTTGCTGAGGAAGAGCAAGCTGCCTGGATGTGAGGGGAAGATAAACAGAGAGGATGGAGCAGTGAGATCCCCAGGGATCTGCCACAGCCCTGGTGCATCTGCCCAGGGCTCAGGGACACAGGGAGCAGCTCCCAGAGCTGGGCACAGGCACAGGGCTCCCAGAGCTGGGCCAGCTGCAGCATCTGCCAAGCTCCTGGTGGCAGCTCTGGGCCTGCCAGGCTGGGACGGGACCCCAGAGCTCGCTGATGTCACATCCAGGACATCAATTACAAGCAGGACTCGGAAAAAGTTGTTGTGGAAGTGGTTGTGTTCCCATAGGAGAATTTATTTTCTGGCACACACGTGCTTCAGCAGAGAGCTGGGCTGGACCCTGGGCTGAGGGATGTCAGTGTTTGTTGCTTAAACGAAAGGAGAGCCCCTGCTGCAGAGCTAGGGGTCCCTGGTTCCCTGCTCTGGCCTTGCAGCGCCTCTGGCACAGGCTGGGGTGTGCCTGTGCTTGTTCATGCTGACAAAAACCACTGTCTTTTCCCTTATTGTTGAGGGAGAAACTGTGCCCAGTGCCAGGGACACCTCCCACTGTGCCAGGCTGCTCCCAGCCCCACCCAGCCTGGCCCTGGGCACTGCCAGGGGCAGCCACAGCTTCTCCCTGTGCCAGGGCCTGCCCACCCTTGTGGGGGAATTTCTTCCTCAGTAATCTCAAGCTACTCTCTTTCAGTTTGAACCCATTCCCCCTTGTCCTGTCACTCCAGTTGCTGATGAATTTGTCCCTCTCCAGGTTCTCTGCAGCCCCTTCAGACCCTGGCAGGGCTGGGAGGTCTCCACACAACCTTCCCATTTCCAGTCCTCCCACCCAGCTGGATTTTTGGTGAGCATAGCACAGTTTGTTTGCACCTCCTGCTTCATCCCGAACACCTTTTGCCATATTAGGCAAATAATAGAGCTGGAAAAGACACGAGTAACAAATCCCAAGTTTTTCTGTGGATGATTTCCTGCAAACACTCATTTCTAGGAGTCTGCTGGCCAGCACTGGCTGAACACCCAGCCCAGTGAGCTTCCTTCTCAGAGTGCAGGTGAATTATTTGCCATGCCTTGCCCTTGGCTATTTTTTGAGGGTGATTAATGATGTACCTTGGGTGCTCTTCTCTTGTTTTGCTTTTTCTCTCCATGACCAGAGAACTGAAACAAGAACAGTGAAATGAGGAAATTCAAGTTGCCACTTCCAGCAGGAATTCCAGAGCCAGCACAGATCCATGTGAGAGCTGGCCAGACTCCCTCCCTGCAGAGCCTCTGTGACCTCCTGGCAGCTCCTGAGCCACTGCTGAGTGTTTAACCTGTCCCCTGGGACACAGCCCAAACACGCTGGGCCATGCTCCCTCCCGGCTCCTGCAGGCACTGCAGGCATCCAGATGATCTTCCTTTTTAAGGAAAATCAACACTTTCAGGAGCCTCGTGGACTGGACGTGTGTCCCTTTCCTCAGCCAGGGCTGTGGTGTGGTGTGAGGAGAGCCTGGGATTCCTGTGGGCCACAGGACAGGGACTGAGGGCAATGGCAGCACAAACCCAAACAGGCTTTAATTCAGTTTATTCTGAGACAGGTCATGGTCCCCTGTGCCACAGCAGGGCTTTCCTTCTGCAGCCCTGAGAGCAGCTCAGCACACACCCAGCCCCATTGCCAGGGACCCAGCCCCGGGGCAGCAGGGCTGGCTGGGATGTCTGGGCTGGGAATTCTCCCCAGTTGAGCCCTCAGCCACAGGGGCTGGTGCTGCCAGCCCTGCCCAGGGAGGGCTGGGACGGGTCTGACCTGCAAGGGAAGGCATTGCCCCAACCCAAGCCAGATTCCAGAGGCAGTGGCCAGTGCAGCAGTTTAAACCCAGCTCTCAGCAGGGCTGCAGAGAGGCCATGGTGGATATGGAAATACTTCCCCTTTTCAGACCTGGCAATGAGTTCCGTGCCATCCCTTTGTGATTTCAGGGCTGGTGGAGATGTGGAGCTGTGTAGGAACCCAGAACATCCCTCTGGCTGTCCAGGATGGCCAGAACCTCTGCCAGGGGGCTCAGAGACCCTGGCACAGAGCCCAGAACACCTTTGGGTTTGATTATGACCCGTGGAGCAAGTTACCAACCTTAGATAAAGATCAGCAAGCCACAACAGTTTAAGCAGAATGACAGTGAAGTTATCATGGTGTGAAAAAGTAGATTTTGGGGTTTTGGTATGGGGGTTCAGGAGGCAAGATGGAGGGATCTGGGCATGTCCAGCCTTTCTCCTTCTTCTTCTTGGCCTCCATCTTCTGCTGTGATGGTGGCACTTTGGGATGGGTTTAGAGTAGAAGCTCACTGTCTAACATGGGTGATAGGTATTGGGAAGTAATTGTAAACATTGTAAATGTAGTTTTTAGTATAAAGACATAACACTGCCCTGGGGCAGGCAGAGTGCCTGGAACTGTCCTGCTGGATGGACCTCGGCAGGGCAGGAGACAATTTTTTATAGATAAGACGCAATAAACAACCTTGAGACCAAAAACTGAAGAGCTCTGACTCATTCTTCAAGTGCCCGAGCTAAGAAAAGAGACTTTTGACAATCTCAGAGTCACAGCAACCCAGAAAAGCCCTGAGGGAGCTGCATGAGCTCCTGTCCCAGCTGCAGGCAGGGAGGAGCTGAGCTGTGGCTGCTGCTCACACACAGCAGAAGGGCAGGTGGGTTCTTGACTCACACATCCACAAAAATGGCATTTTGGTGCCACAAAGGGCAGTCACAGCTCCTGTGGAAAGCCTGGGCTGAACCTGGAATGCCAGAGCCAGGTTGCACATGGAAATGGGGGTGTGGGAGCCAGACCCAAGGAATGGATGTTGGGATCTTGCAGCCCAGGCTGCATCCCTGTCCCCAGTGGAGACTTGGATCTACAAACAGAGCCACTGCAACATCTCCCCTGTGGGAGCTGATTCTGCACCTGTTTGGTTAAAAACCATCAGCAATGCCCTTCCTGAGCCTGCTCTGTGCTGCTTCCCTTCCTGCAGAACAAACAGGAACTGGGCTGGGGGGAATGCTCTCGTGGCAGTTCTACACAGAACAGAAATGCACATACGACCTGGCATCTGCTTCTTTTCCCCAATAAACTGCAAAATCAACACACACAAATATGTTTATGTGAACGGGCCAGAAAAACAGCTGGTTCATCAAAGCAAAGGGGCACGCTTGGCTCTGCTGGGCCGGCGTTCAGCGGGCTCCCATGTATTTATAAAGTGAGAAAGTGGAGCACATTTGAACATGCAGGTGTATAAATATTCCTGCCAGACCTGCTGGAGTGTTTGAAGTCTCCCTGAAGCCGCTGCTCTGACTCACCCCTTCCCAGGGAGTGCTGCCCTGGGGGAGCTGCTGTGCCAGCCTGGAGTGGCCCCTCTGGCAGCCCTGGCACGGGGATGGTGCCAGGCCAGCCCCAGCTGTGCCCTCCGGGGCCAGGGGCTCGGGCTGCCCTGCCTGGCAGGTCGGGGTGGCACCACGGAGGTGCTGAGGGCAGATGTGGGGCTGAGCTTTTGTTTCCTTGGCCTGGCACCCGTGGCTGGAGCTGCAGCTTCCCTGCCAGCGTGGAACAGCCAGCTCAGCTCTGCAGCTGCACTGCCAGGGCAGTGGGCTCAGGGCTGGAGCCCCCAGGGATCCTGGGCAGGGAGAGCAGAGCAGCAGCACTGGCACAGGGACACAAAGGGCAGATGCAGCACCAAGATCCTGTCAGGGGCTTCCAGCCCTGCCTGACTCTGGCTGCTGTCACTGCTGGGCAGGGAAAAACAAATCCTTTCAAAATAAAACACATGCACACCTCCAGCCCAGGCACACACCTGCACAGCCAGAACCCAGCACAGCCTCCCCACAAAGCCCTGGAAGCTTTCTGAGCTTTCTGTCACTGTGGAGCAACCTGGGGCTGAACCCAGCCCAGCGCAGGCTGGTGTGCTTCTACAAAATGAGTTTCCCCAAATGTATTCTCCTTTTCTGTGTGGAGCTAAATAAAACAATTATTAACATATTTTTCTCAGTGAGAGGTTTTTGTTTGTTTGTTTTTTCTTTCTTTTTTTTTTTTTTTTTTTTTTTTTTTTTTTTTTTTTGTCAAACAGGTCTTCTACTTGGAAAGTTTAGAATAGAATCACAGAATGGTTTGTGTTGGAAGGGACCTTAAAGATCCTCCAGTCCCACCCCCTGCCAAGGGCAGGAACCCGTCCCACTGTCCCAGGGTGCTCCAGGTTCTGCCCAGCCTGGGCTTGGGCACTGCCAGGCATCCAGGGGCATTTGGGTGATGTGGGCTGTAAATAGCCTTAGACTGAATTTTGATGTAGAAAGTTGAGAATAATTGTTCCTGTGGTTCCTGGTGAAGGAGCTCCCTAATATGAACAGTATTTTCACCAGGATAAAGAAAGTCATTTTACCTTATAATGTGAGCTGAAGAAATGACCCATGGGTGTTACCTGAGTGGATTTTTCAATCCTAGAGTTTATTTTCATTATATTATCAGAATTTTCTAATTTGGGTAAGCTCAATGGAAGAGCTTGTCCAGCTTCCACTGACTCTCAACAATGGAATAAGAACCCCTGAGCTGGATCCATTCCCACATCCTGCCAGTCCCACCCCTCGCTCATCAGGACGCTGATGAAAGCCACTAGATGTCACTGCTATATTGCACTAATGAAGTTAAAATAATATTTTTCTGGCAATAAATGTTCTGACTCATAAGGAAGTTGGTTTATAAAAGCTGTGGATAGTTTGGATTCCTTCCAGTTAAAAAACAAAACAAAACTTCTTTTTCTTTTCTTTTTTAGTTCACTAAAAATATTGGATCCAAGTTCAAAACTCTCATTTCACAAATAACATTGATTTGTATTTTAAAAGGAGGAATACTTTGAAGTTAATACCAAGTAAAGAAACGTGGTCTGTGGCTCTGTGAGCTGAGATGATGGGAAAAAATTATATCTGAAGGTCTGCAGTGCTAAAGACAGGGCTTGACTAAAGGCAGGGCTGGAGGTGGTCAGGAATGCTCCTGTTCCTGTGCTGGCAGAGAGGGAGGCAAAGGGCAGTGAAATAACATAACAGCAGCAATAACATTGCATTAATGGGTCTCTGGTGTCCCAGGCTTCCCAGAGCAGGGCAGGACAATCCTCTCCTCAGCCAGGAGCAGCAGGAGCCGCCCTGGCAGCTGTCAGAATTCCCTCATCTGATTCTCCTTTCTGCAAGGGAAGGTGCTTTGGGCTTGGGTTTTGTGTTTTAGGGCTTTGGTCTTTGAAAAACTGGCAGGTGAGCTCAAAATGTAACTGCTTCTGGGGAGAAATTCAATGTACCCCATGTGGCCACCTGGGAATTCCTTCCCCAAATGAATCTTTGGTTTTTTCTCCTGATGTCACATAGACAAGAACTGACTGTGCAGGTAATGAGATCATCCTGAACTCCTGATGGTGGAAGATGCAGAGAATGTCCTGAATTCTGCTCAGAACATGCTCCCTCTCATCTGTCATGGGAAGCTCTTTTTTGGAGATGGAGAATGCAAAAATGATGGGAGGGAATGGGATGGGATGGGATGGGATGGGATGGGATGGGATGGGATGGGGTGGGATGGGATGGGATGGGGATGGGGATGGGGATGGGGATGGGGATGGGGATGGGGATGGGGATGGGGATGGGATAGGAGGGGTATTTTTGCTCCATGGAATTTCTTTACCTTCTCTCTACCAGTAAGTGAGCTGGACACATTCATGCCCTTTGGGAGCCAGCATTCTGCTGTGGGTATAAGAACACAAATTGAAAGGCCATTTTTGGGCCTGTCCCCACCCCTTAATGATTTCTTTATCCCAGCAGAAGGAGCTGAAGTTATTGGCAATTTACTGAGAACTGTTTCCTGCAGTGAGGAGGAGCCTGAGTGCAGCTGAGCAGAGCAGAGCCCCATCCCTGTGCCTGGGAGCAGGAAATGTGGCTGCTCTGGGATTCCTGCCTACCAGGATGGACAAGAGCCAATGCTGTGGGTACCTGTGTGAAGGAAAACAACTGGGGCTCTTGGCAGGAGTGGGTTTAGTCTGTGTCCTCTGTGCAATGTGGGTGTGAAATGAGTTCACCCCATGCTCTGCGTTTTGACCACACAGCAGCAGCTCCTTGGCTGTCTTGGACCAGCACCAAAGGGGGGTAAGGGGCTCTCTGAAGTGTCTGGGCTGGGCTCAGAGCCTGGGACACAGCCCTCTGTGCAGGGGAGGTGCCTCCTGTGTGCCTGCTCTGCCCCAGGGATGCCTCTGTTTTCATGTTAATTAGGACAACTGGAGTGGGTGAGCTTCTGCTTTGGGAAGCACCTGGGGACTGATGGTGCTGGAGCACTGCAGGCTCTGATTAATCACCTGACATCCTGCAAAAAACTGTGCCCAGACACCCAGGGTAACTGGGACTGCAGGGAAATCTCTCCTGATGGGCAGTGCTACAGGGTTTGTGTGTTCCACGTCCAGGTAAACTCCCAGCTGGAGCAGGACTGAGACAGAGAAACACAGAAAGGCAAGAATAACTCACTTCCCTGGCTCAAGTTACTGACAAAGGCATGAAAGCCTCAGCCTGGAGGATAAATTATGAGCTATCAACCCAACCAGAGCCATAATAAGAAGGGAGGAATCAGATGAGTAAGGCAATAGGGGAAAAGCAAACAGTGTGAGTAATGGCAAGACAAGGTTGGTTCCCTAGAAGTTGTCTGACCACATTAGATAGCACAGCTCAGTGGTTGGGGCTGGGCCCAGTGTCTCGAGAATAAATCAAATGGTTTTTTTGTTATTGATAAAACATTCTCTCCACAGCAGATGGATTTAATATTCCCTGGATCCATACTGTTGAAGCCCTGCAGTGGGGATGCCTTTCCAGGTCTGCACTATTGATGGCTTTGTTTCCAAGGGGTGCAGACTCCCAGAGTTCTCCCAGGACTTGTTGCTATAAACTGTGAGGGGAGGATTTCTCTCTCTCTCTCTCTCTCTCCTTTGATTCCTTCCTCAGTTTATTGACTTTCTTTGCTCCTGATCCACTTCACTTCCCCTGGCCCAGTTAATTCCTCCCACTTCCTTCTCTCCCCTGCTCCTTCTTTCCTGGCACTTCCATCCCTCCCTGCTCAGGGTGTGGGGACCACGGATTGGGAAGAAAGAGTGTGAGGCACTGGCACAGGGTGCCCAGAGAGCCTGAGGATGCCCCTGGGTTCTGTGCAGGAACACATCCCTGTGAATGCACAGGAGCAGAGGCACAAGCACTGCCACTTCCTCAGTGGAGCTGAGAGATCTGACCCAGGCTCTGGGATGAGGGAGGTGCAGAGGGCCTGGGCTAAACCCCCACCAAAAGCTTCTGCCCATGGGAATTTGCACTCTGCCCTCTCTCCACTTTCAGCTCTGAGCCCAACCTTCCATTCTCTGGACCAGCGGTGGGCTCTCCCTGCTCCTGCCAGGTGCATCTGCAGGGGCCCAGAGTGGTTGATTTGGTCTGGGATCATCTTCAGATGGAGACTTTCAGTTGCAGACAAGTGTGGGACCTGGGACAGACAGCCCATGAGAGTGAGGGCTGCCCCATTCCCACCACAAGGAGCTCTAATTACACCAGCAGTTAATTGAAATGGCAGCAGGACTGAGTGTTTGGGGGGCAAGGTGAGCATTGGATGTGGAGAAAATACAAAATGGTCCTTAACTAGCTGTGACTCTTTCCAAGCCCATCTGTACACACAAAATATATTGATCACAAATAAGTCAAGAAAAGAGCAAACTCTGGGGCCAAGTGTCCAGACAGTTCTGTAGGACAAATTCTGCCTCCACCATGAGCCTAAGCTTAGATTATATTTTTCAGCAGAAAACTCGTATATACAATTAAGAACCAAATTTATCCTCCCATGCTTTTTGCTGACCTTCAACAGTAGAAAAGGGAATCACTGCAAAATTTTTGAGTAACAGAAAAATTTTTGAGTAACAGAAAAAACCTAGCTGCTAGGGATTAGTGGTTTATTTATTTTCTCAACTAATTCATTAAGAGAAGCTGAATTTAATGTCTTACTCAGCCTGTAAAGCCTTCCTCCTCGTCTCCTCCAGCCCACTTCCTCTGAGTTCAGCACTTCCTGCAGGTAGATGTGGTGCTCACTGTTGTTCCACAATGACTAAGTCCTCTTGAATTGTGTTGAGGTTTAATAACAACAGGAATTAGGTTTGCTGCTACCAAAACCATTTCATTATGACACATCCAAAGACACAAAACCCTCTTGTGCAATAATAAGGGGAAAAAAAGAAATCTTTCCATCCACTTGTACAAAAGAAGCCTCAAGAGATCAGTGCTATAATAAGAAGAAAACAAACATGATTCAGTTTAGAAAAATGCAGCTAATGTGTCTTAAAGGAAACTGCAAGTACTTAATCAAACAAGGATTTGGGAAGCAGTGCTGTTAGACATGACCTGGGAGTTATGGCAGACAGCAAATGAGATATTAAACAGATAATTAGGGTTTTTGCTGAAATGGCACTGTCAGCATGGGATTTGGGGTCTTGTGTTCAGCTGTGTGCATCCCAAATGGATGGGAGGTACAAAGGTTGTGGGGATTGAGTAGCCATGGAATAAGCACATGAGGGACACAAAAGAATTGGAAAATAAATGGGGGAATAATTAATAAGAAAGCAAATCCTGAGGGTTTGACTTAGGGATGGCACAAGGAAGGGTGAAGGAGTTCAAATCTGGGAAAGCCCTAAAGGGAAGAGGAGCCACACAGGGAAACACAGAGGGAGAATCTGAAGGGTGTGAGGAAAGACAATTATCGGCTGACAAGCAAGAAAGGACTGAGACCTCTTAGCACTCATAGCAGCTACTCCATCCTTTCCTTTTATTTAGAATAATCTGCACCCACTCCTCCACATTCCTGCTCCCGACTGTGTTGTCTGTGGATGGACAGACAGCGGGACAGAGCTCTCCTTTGCTTTTAGTTAGTGTTAGCTAGCTGAGGCAGAGAAGTTCCCTGGACTGTGGTTTTCTCCCTTTTCTTTGGCCCTGTTTAACCTGCTCTGGCCTGAACACCCAGGGGAGCACCGGCAGCTGCACCTGAGGCCATGGGGCTGGGCCTGTGACATTTCCAGCACTGAGGGACTGATCAGAGCCTGAGTGAGCTCAGCTGCAACCTGGGGAGGGACTTCTCAGTTTGTCATCTCTTTTGGAGCAGCATAGGGTTTGGTTGTTTGATATTGTTTAGGTTTTATTGTTTAATAAACTGTTTTTTTCCACTTTTCTCCAAAGAGGTATTTTATTTTTCCTGAACCGGCTGGGTGAGGCGCCAATTGAATCTGCTGTTTTAGAGGAGCCTTTTGGGGGTTCTCTCCCAAATTTGCCCTGACCCAGGCCATGAGGTCAGTCTGTAAGCTCAGGGCTGATCCAGTCTCATCTCACTGATGCACTTTGGTGTCTTCATGTCCCAGCTCCAGTGGGTCCAAAGGCTGGGCCAGGTTTAGTGGGGTTTATTCAGTTCACTTGTGGAAGTGCTGTGAACTTTCTGACTGGGGCAGTGGCTGACACTGGAAAGATTCCTATTTCCTCCAGAGTTTGGAAGACAGGGTACAACGTCCCCTCCTCACCAGTTCTTCCAGCCTTGAGCTGCTCAGAGCCCTTCAGGGCTGCTGCTGCTCCCCAGGGAGGGATGCCCAAGGTGCAGGGCACATGTGAGCACAGTGTTTCTTCTGCTTTGGTACTGCAGCCCCTCTGGCCAGACATCAGAGAGGAAGAGACAATCTAAAGCTCTTATTGATAGCAAAAAGTTAAAGGAATCTTTTCAAATCTTACAGTGAAAGGTTCATTTTGATTCAAGTCTGACTTTCTCCAGCCTATTTGCACAGCTTTCCCTATTACACAGGGTATCAGATGAAAAATAAAATTACTGATACCTGGGAGGTTTTGGGGCTGCTTGTGACCTGTGTTTGACCTGAGTGGGAGCCACAGATAGAAAACTGAAAGTTTGCAAGAGCTTGTGGAGCATGGGAGCAGAGCCATGACCTACAAGTTCCTCTTGGTGGCTCCTGGACCTGAGAGCAGAGCAGAGGGAGGAGAATCAACACATCCCCACACCTCCCTGGGAAGGGAGAGCTCCCTGGGAATCAGCACCTCCCTGCTGAGTGCCAGCCTGAATTCCTGACATTGCAGCCTTCGAGCCACAGGCAGCTGCCAATGCAGCTCTGGCCCAGCCAGGCCAAACAAAAAGTTCCTCCTGAATATTAAAATTAGAAATAAGATCTTGCTCAGTTGGACATCACATTGAGAGCTGTGGCTCACACTGGGGTGGCTCTGACAGGTTCAGGACTCTCCCCCTCCTTTCCAGGGCTGCAGGTACACTCAGGACTGCCCAGCACAGGGGCTGCCACCGGGGAGGACCAATGCTGGCTCTGCTGGGGCATGAAAAAAGCAAGAGGGAGTTTCATTTTTACTGAAAAGCTTTTGTAACAATGCTTTGATGATGTGCTGAACCTCTAAATGTACATGTTACTTCTGTCTCTTTGGGGACAGGGATATAAAGAAATGGGATGAGGATCTTGGGGGAAGCCAAGCAGCAGAGCCTGGTGTCCTGTGGAGTTGTCCAGCACAACAAACAAGTGACTTAGAGAAGGGTAAGTCTTGAAGTTTAAATACTGTTTGTAGCACAAAAAGAGTCTTTGTTCCATAACTGCCATCAGCAAAATGGGAAAGTTCTGTGCCTGATGGAAACCCCCTGTGCCCACGGGCAGGGTTTTGGGAAGAGGCAGAGGGTGGCAGGCACACACCCAGAGAGGCCCTTGCTCTGTGCCTCTCCCAGCTTGGTCACAGAGCTCTCTGTAGAGAGCCACCTCCTACCACAGCAACAGGGCTTGGAGTTTGCAGATGGAAATAAAAACCAGCCCTGAAGCTGAGGCTTGAGTGCCTTTGGCTGTTAATGACTTGTCCCCAGGGCAGGTGAACTGTGATATGCACCAACAGCAAAATTTGTTCTTTCACAGTTCAAGTATTTTAGCTTCCATGAATAAAAATGCAGCAGGTTTTTGCATCCCAGCAGAGCCTGATTTCCCTGTCACTGTGGAGCAGTGAGCACTTAAAGCTTCATCATCATCTGAGCCTGGCTTGGCCGGGGAGCTGTGCAGCTGCAGCTCTGAGAGCAGCAGGCCTGGCTCTGAGATACAGCTGCAGTGGGACTGTGTGGGGTGGGAGGGGTGGTTGTTAACTTGAATTGCAGACTCCCGGGCTCTTTTCTCTTTGATTCTTGGTAGTGAAATGTTCTTTCCTCGCTAAACCTTCGCAGTGCTCCAGCTCAGCCCCATGGGTGTGCAGGAGCTGCCCTGCCCAGCGTGGTGCCAGCTCCCCCTGCCACAGCTGGGATGCTCCTGGGCATGCAGAACAGCAGGGTTTGCCACTGGCTGAGACTTCCACATCAAAGGGCTTTATGAGCAGAACCTCCGATGTGTTTGAGGTTTGCCCATCACTGCAGGACACTTCCCAAGAGCATATTTGCTCATTAAAAAGCAGCCAGACTTGTTCCTGCCGGCGTTCTGGTTTGTTTGGATCCCGGGCTGCCTCCAGGATCAATGGGAGTGTGCTCTTGGAAAGGGCTGTGCAGAGATGGGGAAACCTCAAACATTTTGGAGGTTCAGTCTGGAAACCTCTCTGGTTTGGAAGTCCACCAAAAGCATGTCATGAGATGGTTGGAAGACTGGGTGGGGTTTACATCTGAGGATAGAGTGCAAAAGTGAGAATTGTTTAGCTTGGAAGAAGGAAGGGTTGGAGAGTATGTGAGTGAGGTGTTTAGGAAAGGTACTCAAAAAACGAATCCACTCCTCAAGTTAACTTTTGTCTCTAACATGAGAGCAAGGGGTCCTTTAGCAAAAAATGAAACCTATTTTATCATGGACCATTTAACTGGACTACTTAGCAGTGCTCATCACCAAAGGCAAAGACAAGAACTGGTACAAACAGCTTGATTTAACAGACATGCTGTTTATTTTGAGATGGTTGTGTTCCCTCAGCAGTTTTCCCTCTGTGTGATTTGCCTGAGAAGCTTTTAAATGATCTGTGCTCCTCAGCACAGCAGGGCCAGGAGCTCCTGGAGCTGAGCAAGGGCCTGGAGCAGCTCCGTGCCCAGGAAAGGCTGAGGGAGCTGGGGCTGCTCAGCCTGGAGAGGAGCCCAGGGAGAGAGAGGGGCCTCAGCCCTGGGGGTGCCTGCGTGTCCCTGTGTACCCCTGTCTGTCCCTGTGTCCCAGGGTGTGTCCCAGTCTGTCCCTGTGTCCCTGTGTGTCCCTGTGTCCCAGTCTGTCCCTGTGCCCCCAGTCTGTCCCTGTGTCCCTGTGTCCCCAGTGTGTCCCCAGTGTGTCCCTGTGTCCCCAGTCTGTCCCTGTGTCCCAGTGTGTCCCTGTGTCCCAGTGTGTCCCTGTGTCCCCAGTCTGTCCCTGTGTCCCAGTGTGTCCCTGTGTCCCAGTCTGTCCCTGTGTCCCCAGTCTGTCCCAGCCTGTCCCTGTGTCCCAGTCTGTCCCTGTGTCCCAGTCTGTCCCTGTGTCCCCAGTCTGTCCCTGTGTCCCAGTGTGTCCCTGTGTCCCAGTGTGTCCCTGTGTCCCCAATCTGTCCCTGTGTCCCAGTGTGTCCCTGTGTCCCAGTGTGTCCCTGTGTCCCAGTCTGTCCCTGTGTCCCCAGTCTGTCCCAGCCTGTCCCTGTGTCCCAGTCTGTCCCTGTGTCCCAGTCTGTCCCTGTGTCCCCAGTCTGTCCCTGTGTCCCAGTGTGTCCCTGTGTCCCCAATCTGTCCCTGTGTCCCAGTGTGTCCCTGTGTCCCCAGTGTGTCCCTGTGTCCCAGTCTGTCCCTGTGTCCCAGTGTGTCCCTGTGTCCCCAGTCTGTCCCTGTGCCCCCAGTCTGTCCGTGTGTCCCCAGTCTGTCCCTGTGTCCCCAGTGTGTCCCTGTGTCCCAGTCTGTCCCTGTGTCCCCAGTGTGTCCCTGTGTCCCAGTGTGTCCCTGTGTCCCCAGTCTGTCCGTGTGTCCCCAGTCTGTCCCTGTGTCCCAGTCTGTCCCTGTGTCCCCAGTGTGTCCCTGTGTCCCAGTGTGTCCCTGTGTCCCCAGTCTGTCCCAGTCTGTCCCTGTGTCCCAGTGTGTCCCTGTGTCCCCAGTCTGTCCCTGTGTCCCCAGTCTGTCCCAGTCTGTCCCTGTGTCCCAGTCTGTCCCTGTGTCCCCAGTGTATCCCTGTGTCCCCAGTCTGTCCCTGTGTCCCAGTGTGTCCCTGTGTGCAGGCCCAGGGCACCCCAGGCTCTGCTCCAGGCCCAGCCATGGCCCCAGAGCCACGGGCAGGGCCTGAGCCCAGGAGCTGCCCCTGCCCAGGAGGCAGAACTGCTGCCCTGGCAGTGCCAGCCCTGAGCAGATGGTGCAGGGGCTGTGCAGTGTCCCTGCCTGGGGCCATTGCAGAGCTGTGAGCACACCCTGCTGTGCCCTGAGCTCGGGGATGGCCCTGCTGGGGCACGAGGTGACACAGCTGAGCCCTGGGGTTCCTCAGCCTGACCCACTCTGGGGTCTGGGATTTAGAGAGGAGAATCAGCCCTCATTGAGGACTTTTACAGCATTTCACTCGACAGGCTTCAATCCAAACTTCAGGCTTTTCCTCAGGATCTGACCTAGCCCAGGTTTTTATATGGCTTTGACAGAAACACCTGGGGAAGTCTTGGGACTGTTCAGACGTTCAACAATGAGTTTGTGTGTCTGATGGGATTTTTGAAAGTATTTACATGGTAAAATCCATCATCGATGGATGGAAACACCAGGTGGGTGTTTTTATCTCAAGAGTTTATACACCAAAAATCCCAATTGTCCTCTAATTGTCCTCCTGAAAACACAACAGGTAACCAGCACCCACTCCTCTGGAGGGGATCTTGTGCTGGCAGGTTGATTTTTAACATTGTCAGGCAGCAAGGACAATGTTAAAGTCTGCCAGGGCTGGAATAGCACATGGGGAATGGATCCAGCAATGGAACCCCTCCTTGGGACAAGTATGAGCTGGGATTTCCCGGGCTCATGGAAATCCCTGTGATGAATGCACTCACCACTGGATGTCATTGTTTCTCTATAGGAAAGCGTCAGGGACACTTTTATTTGGCAGTAGAATTGTTTTTATTGTCTGGGTTTTTTTCTCCCCCAAACAGCCAGCCCCACATATGGGACATTCAGGTGTTTGGCACCTCTTCCACTGGGCTGCAGCCAGCCCAGGGCCCAGATTACGCCTCTTGTTTTGCTAGGGCGGGGCGGGTTTGCAGCGCTGTGATGGATTCGGTCTCTGCTCAGCCCCGCAGCCTCCGGGCCAGATCGTCAGCTGGTGTAAATTGTGCTGCTCGCAGGATTGCAGCGGCAGTGCCAAGGCAAACACCGGGATCCAGCCCGTCCTGCCGCTCCGATCCCTCCGGCCCAGGCAGCTCTTCCTGCTCCCCCAGCCCCTCCGGCCCAGCCATCCCTTCGTGCTCCCCCAGCCCCTCCGGCCCAGCCATCCCTTCGTGCTCCCCCAGCCTCTCTGGCCCAGCCATCCCTTCGTGCTCCCCCAGCCCCTCCGGCCCAGCCATCCCTCCCTGCTCCCTCAGCCCCTCCGGCCCAGCCATCCCTCCCCGCTCCCTCAGCCCCTACGGCCCAGCCATCCCTTCGTGCTCCCTCAGCCCCTCCGGCCCAGCCATCCCTCCGTGCTCCCTCAGCCCCTCCGGCCCAGCCATCCCTCCGGCCCAGCCATCCCTCCCCGCTCCTCCGGCCCAGCCATCCCTCCCTGCTCCCTCAGCGCCTCCGGCCCAGCCATCCCTTCCTGCTCCCTCAACCCCTCCGGCCCAGCCATCCCTCCCCGCTCCCTCAGCGCCTCCCTCGTGCCCCGCTCCCACCTTCATCAATGCTCTCTACCACAGACCAAATCCTTTTTTAATCCTTTCTAGCCCAGTTTGAAAATATCACCCAAATTATGACATCAGTCGATTTTCCGTGTTCTTTTGCTCTTGGTTGTGTTATCTTCAAGATGCCCCTTCCAGGTGCAAATCAGCCTTAGGGAGAAGTGGTCAGCTGGAAAGATAAACAAGTCATATAAACATAACCCAGAATCTTGTCCAATTTAACATCCACCTTGGCTTTTTGGTTGTTCTGGATTTGTTTCTGATCCTGTCTCACTGTCACTTTTCCACAACTCCTTCATTTTTTTAAAAATCTCAAAATATATCATAGAATCAGGGAATTTCCCGAGCAGGAAGGGATCCACCAGGATCACCCCATCCAGCCCCTGTCCCTGCCCAGACCCCCCAGCAGTGCCCCCTGTGCATCCCTGGTGCCCAAGGGCTCCTGGAGCTCTGGCAGCCTCGGGGCCGTGCCCATTCCCTGGGCAGCCTGGGCAGTGCCAGCACCCTCTGGGGCAGAACCTTTCCCTGGTGTCCATCCCAAAGCTCCCCTGCAGCCGTTCCCTCCTTCCCTGAGCTCTGCCCTGGGCTCCTTGTGCAGCTGAACCAGGCCAGTGCCCTCAGCCCTCCTCGGGTGGCCCCTGCAGAGCCTTCCCCAGCCCGGCCCCTCCTTTGGGCATCTGGAACAGCTTTGGGGCTCTGATGTTGTGGCACCCGAAGGGCCCCAGCGCTGGAGGTGAGGCAGCCCCAGCCCAGAGCAGAGCAGGACCATCCCTCAATCCCTCCCTTTTCCCTGCTGTCCCCAGGACAGGGATGTCCCTCCTGGCTCCAGGGCACTGCTGATCACATTTGTGCAGGTATAACTAACACAGAACATTAAAAGTGTCTGGTATTTAAGAACTTACATACAGTATAGATATCGATATAAACATTGAGAATGTAATATATATTATATTACATTATAAATATTTTATATATATACTATAGTGTATATATATAGTATATATTTATATATATAAATATATATATACTACATTTGGTATATATATATATATATATATATATATGTATATATGTGTGTATATATATATATACACTAAATATAAGTACTTAAGTACCAGACAGTTTTATAATAGGCACATTTAGTATTTAAAGAACGTGGGATTTTACCTTGTTAGTTCCTGCCCTGAGTACATAACAAGGGCTGGCAGAGGTTAATTTTAATGCAGGCACAGCTAATGAGGTGATAAGGCTGCCATGCCTCCTGTCACCTACTGTCCCCATGCTCTGTGCCATTCTCCAGGACAGAGGGGTCATTTGGGACATTTGGGACATTTGGGACATCTACTTCCTGCAGGGTGAGGAACCAAACCCCACGGGCAGAGCATTCCTGAGGAGGATCAAATCTTCCCTGTGCCATTCCCTGCCATCCTCTGCCAAGGTTGAGTGCCAGCAGGAGGCTCACAGAGCTCTCATCTCTCCTTACCTAGAATGAAAAGTGAATTAAGGCAGTTAATTATTCATGGAGCAACAGACAAGGAAAACACCTTTGGGCATCACTCTGCTAAACCAGACCAGTTGTTTGTACTTCCTTTGTATCTCTGATTATCCAGCAGCTCAGGTGGATGTGGGAGGAATTTTGAAGATTGCTTTTCTGGTTTGAGGTGTGGTGGCCTGCAGGAGACTGAGAGCCTGCTTGGTCAGAGGAGCTGTCCATTGTTTGTTAATAGATTACATTTTTAGCAAACCCTGCCACTTCACACTGAGCATTGTCTCCCTCAGAAAGGTGCACCCCAGGCTCAGGCTGTCTGCACTGCAGTCAGTGATGGATCTGAGTGCATCCTTCTTTCTACACCAAACCAGGAGCTGCTCTGTGAGCAAAAGCATGGAAGGGAAAGCAATTGAAGCATCAGTGCTCTGGAAGAGATGGAGAGCCTCAAAAAGAGGGCACAGAAAAGAATCAAACAGTGCTGTCAGACAGTCTGCATCCAATCCACGAGAGATTTTTGGTGGAAGTGCAAGTAATTTGTAATTAAACAGAGAGATGATGGAGCTGTTTGTGGGCTACAGGAATTTAGGAGATCTGTGAGGTAATGAAACCATGCAACTTCAGAGTTGTAAGGATAGATGAATTATAATGAAATTCTTAATTTCTGCGCCAAATAAAAACAGAAGAAAAAGATTTGGCATCTCACACAGTCTTTTGGGATGGGATAAACTGGAATTTTTTTGAGTTTTAAGATCAAAGTGTGTTATAATTTCAAATGAGGCTGCAATGACACCATATTCTTACCAATTAAATTGCTGATTTGTGTGGGTTTGGGATCTTTGGGTTAAAACCACATGAAAAAATATTCCTAACTCGTGCTCCTGTTACCTGACTTTGTCATGAAGGCTGCAGCACAGAGGGGTGTGCTCTGCTCAGCCTTCACCATGGAAATTCATTTTTATATCCTTTTCGTAATTTGATCTTCTGTCTGTTCAAATGGTGTCTCTGGCACTGGGATGGATAATGAGCAAGGGGCTGCTTGGAGTGTCTGATGGAGCAGAAGTCCTGAACCCCTGATGGGTAAGTCTTTACCTCAGAGTGACTCTCAGGGCTCATCTTGTGTAACAGAGGAGCCCCATGAGCAGGACATGCTCTTGTCAAAGCCATCTGTGTCAGGCATCTGAAAAAATCCATGCTCAGAAGCTCAGGATGTCTCACTTGGGGTGCTGTGGGTCTATTCTGCTCCTCCACAGGGCCAGGGAGGAGGTCACTACTAAATACCTTGGTTTTTCCATAGGAGTGTGACACCCAGCCCCTTTCAGGTGCCTTGAAAAATGCCCCTTCGTGTCCTGCTGGGGCTTAATTAAAGGCAATTTGTTAATTAAAGGCAATTTGTCTCATTCCAGGGGCTGAGTCCCCACGTAGAACAGCTCCCCTTGCCTCGGAGCAGCTCCAGGAGCCACAGTCCCTGCTGGAGGCTTTGAGGGAATGTCTGATGTGGGAATTTGCTGCCAAAGGGAACATCAGCTCGGAGCCTCAGCTTGTTTGGTAACAAATTAAACCCCTGCCTGTTTCCCCAAATTGCAGCTGTGACCTGGACATTTTGCAGCTGCTACACCATTAACTAGGAGTACATGGTATTGCCAAGGAAAGATATGAAAGAAATCATTTTCAAGTGGTAGATTTGACTTATCTTCTTGTTCTAGGGACTCTAAAGTGGATTTCTGCCCTGCTCACTCACAGCCATGCCAGACTCAATTACCCAAATTAAGCCTGTTCCCAACTGCCTGAAACTGTTTCAGTGTCAGGAGGTCTCTGTAACACTTCTCAGAGCTCTGACCTAGCAAATGTGCCCTCTGGAGCTGCTCTTTTGATTTTTTCCTAACACCTAAAATCCAATTGCTTGAAGCAAGTGCTTGGTAAAAGACCCAGTGAGCAGCACAGCGTGGGGAGAGAGGCCAGGACAGCCCAAGCACTGCAAGGGATTGAGGTTTCAGCAAAGCTGAGAGCAGCCCCAAACATGCTGAGCAGTGAAATGACTGTGCCACTCCTGAGGTTTTAATCCAGATTTTGATAATGACTAGGAAGGGCAGTGATAAATTCCTCTTAGATGTGAAAGGACCAGACACACAGTGTTCTCTGTGGCTTCTCTGAAGTGTGTAGGAGCTCTCCTGTTATGTGGAGGAGCAGGAGGAGCTGAAGCTCTCAGGCTGTGATCCCTCACCAGCACAGACCCCTGAGCCCATGGCTTTCATTCAAATCACAAAGTGTTGCTCAGACTAATTCAGAATTGCCAGTGCTGGATCCTGAAATCTTCTAGCAGCCTTCATCCAGGAGGCTCTGGCACATGCTGCAGGCTCCTATCAGGCTCCCTGCCTTGCCTTTCCCAAGGCAGTCACACACATTTTCTGCTCTTCAAAGCCCAGCCTCCAATTTAGAAAATGTGCTTTTTCATTTAGAAATTGTGCATTTTCACTGAGCCAGAGAGTGACTGCTGTGCTGGCAGCAGCTGACCCCAGAGCACCAGAAGGGCACCAGGTGAGCAGCATCCTCTGTGCCCCTCAGAGCTCTGGGGCAGCCTGGGCCTGCTCTGCCCTCAGTGCTCTGCCATGGATGGGGTTTGCTTTTCTTTCTGATCAGGTTCCATGCTTGACACTGCCCTAATTTGTCAAGTTGGACCTCCTGGGTTATCTGTGTGACAAATAACCTGCAGGTGCTCTGCAGGGCCACCTGCTGTGTCAGGGATGTCTGAGGGCTGGCAGGTTGTGTCCCTTTGTTAAATCTCCCTGCCTGGATGTGCTGCTGTGTGTGCTGGAAGCAGCAGACCTGGACAGCACAGAGAAGAAATGATGCACAAAGCCTGTGAGTTTATAAACTCCTCTTTGGGCCAAAGACTTCTCTGAGGGGGATTACTGTGAGTTTTAACTTCTGCAGTTGTTTCTCTGTGTTCATAAAAATTCAAAGCTCCGTCTCATGTTACACCAGGCTGGAGCAGCTGCGTTCACGTTTCAGGTACTGCCCACTGCAAATTGCTCCTGCTTCACAGCAGCAAAAACATTGCACAACTGGGATGAATTTGTCTTCTAGTGAAGCTCCTGGTCCTTATCACTCTGAGTAACCAGTCCAAAACTCCTCTGACTGTCGGATCTTCTGTGATACTCACTCCTTCCACTATTCCAGTTCTCACAGTTTCATTGAATCTGTTGGAGCTGGATGTGAATTATGATGAAACTCATCAGTCATCACAGGCTGCTCTTGCCTGGGGGAAAGCCCTGCCTGGGTTGGATCCCTTTGCTGCTTCCTTCTCCCAGGTGGGTGCTGAGGAGAGCAGGCAGTGCTCTGACCTTCCCTGGGGTCAGGTGGAGAGGGGGCAGAGGGAAACAGCCCAGCCTCACACCTGCTGAAACACCTTTGCCTCTCTATGGGCACCAGGCCATCCTGCTGAGTGTTGTGAAGGAAAACCAAGGGTCTCTTAGAGGGACAGTGGCTTCAGCAAAAGACAAAATATTGGCAAATGATAGAAGATAATTAAGCAACTGTGAGTTTTGGGGACAGCAGCAGTCTTGTATCATCAGACAGCACCTCGTGCCAAACCACAGCCCTTTCTCTGTTCCAGTGAGGCTTTCTGTGAGCCTGGGAGAGCTGCCTCAAACTAGAGAGGAAGCAAAGAGAAGAGTCAGTGTAGGGCACAGCTATTTTGAAGATGCCTGGTTTCTCCCAGCAGAGCAGGGCCAGGAGGAGCAGCCAGGGGACATCCCCAGCAGGTTGTGGGGACCTGTCCAGCCCTGCCCCAGCCCAGCCTGCCCTGAGGGCACCCTCCCTTCACCCAGTGCTGGCAGGGGACAGGAGCCTGCTCTGGGCACTGCACCCAGGGGCTGACTGCATCTCTTGGAGCTGGGCAACCCCAGAACTTCTGTTCTCTGTGTCCACTGGGGCTTGTGAAGCTGTTATCTTGTACTTAGTGATAGCAAATTAGTATTTTCTGGATATTTAGCCTCATTACCCCATTTGTGTGTAAAAGCATCTGCTTGGGTAGACCTAACTGAGGTTCTGTTTTATAGAAATGCACACACCTTCCCTTCCTCCTCCATGCTCCTCTCAAACAGTGCTTCCCTGTCGTGGATTTTCATTTCCTTGTCCTGGTGCCTGGGTGGCATCACAGCCATTCCCTGTGCCTGCCCTGGTGGATGCTCACCAGAATCTTCATTGCTGTGTTTGGATTGTCCTCAAGAAGGAAGCCCAGAACATTCTCTGGGCTATGGAATCAGCAGATCCAAGGCCTGCCTTAGTTTTCTCCTTGCTGTCATGTTTTACATACTGTGCACTGCCCTGTCTGCACTTCAGGTGTTTCAGCCACTCTCAGCTTCTACCTCAAAACCTGCTGCTTTTAGAAACCTGTCCTAACCACTCTTTTAAAAAACATTTTCTGATGTAATGTTTCTTTTCTCCATCTTGCCAACAATTTCTGCCTTGCTGCCTTTATCCCTGCCACGAATTTGACACCTTTGTAATTTAATCTCACAGTCCATGTCTTGGTTTGCTCATGTCTGGAACATGCCAATGACATTACACTGCTCCCTCAGCACATGTGCTTCTAATTCCCTGTATTGTCACACCCCAGCTCCAGGATCACACTGAGGGTTCAGCCCTGCCCTGGCTGCTGCAAGGAGAGGGCAGGGAGGGTAATTCACCCTCACTGTGGTACCAGGGCAGGGCAATTCCTGCTGGACTCAGGGGCTGCTGTGGTAAAGAGGCCTTGCTGATGAGCTCCTGGGAGGAAACCAGTCTTCCAGGAGTGTGTAATAGTCATGGATTCATGGAGTCATAGCAGCATAAAATGATACAACAGCTTGGATTGGAAGGGACCTTAGAGCTCACTTCATCCCACCCCTGCCATGGACACCTCCCACTGTCCCAGGCTGCTCCAGCCCCAGTGTCCAGCCTGGCCTTGGGCACTGCCAGGGATCCAGGGGCAGCCACAGCTGCTCTGGGCACCCTGTGCCAGGGCCTGCCCACCCTCACAGGGAACAATTCCTCATTCCCAATCTCCCATCCATCCCTGCCCCCGGCAGTGGGAGCCATTCCCTGTGCCCTGTCCCTCCATCCCGTGTCAATTGTCTCTCTCCAGGTTTCCTGGGGCTCCTTCAGGCCCTGCAAGGCCACCCTGAGCTCCCCCCAAAGCTTCTCCTGTGCAGGTGAGCAATGGCAGCTGTGCCAGCCTTTCCTGCCAGCAGAGCTGCTCCATCCCTGGGATCACCCTGGAGCCTCCTCTGGCCTGGCCCCAGCAGCTCCAGCTCCTGCCTGGGCTGGGGCAGCTCTGCAGGTGGGAAATCACCTGAGCACAGGGACACAGGGGCAGGATCCCCCCTGCCCACACTGGGGCTCAGCCCAGGGCTGGGGGTTCTGGGTTGGGGCAGCTCCAGCTCCCACCCCCAGCACCCCCAGGTCCCTCTCCAGGTGCCCATCCCAGCCTGGATGACCCTGGGCTTGTCCCAGCCCAGGGGCCGCTCCCTCACTTGGTGTTGTTGAACCTCACGAGGTTCCCTTGGGCCACCCCTGGAGCT
This sequence comes from Melospiza georgiana, assembly GCF_028018845.1. Taxonomy (NCBI): domain Eukaryota; kingdom Metazoa; phylum Chordata; class Aves; order Passeriformes; family Passerellidae; genus Melospiza; species Melospiza georgiana. Next base: position 17,054,140 of record NC_080444.1, read on the forward strand.
TGTCCAGGTCCCTCTGGTTGTCACCCATCCTTCAGGGTGTTTGAGTGGGATCACAGGTGCTGCTCTGTGTGTCTGCATCCCTCAGGTGTGGATTGTGTTCTTTAAACACTGACTCCTGCAGGGACTGGGGGCTCTGTTCTGCTGCCTGCACCTTTTGGCTGCCAGAACCCCCCTGGCTGCTGCTGGGAGCTGCTTTTTCAAAAGGGAAGGAGATGGCAAACAATGAGTCTGCCTCTGTTCCCCTGTCCTTAGTGCATGTCCTGAATGCATTGTGTAATGTGGAGCAGTTATCCAATCCAGGGCCTTAAGGATTTGTTTCCAAGGGCTGGAATTTCTGCTTTGTCAATATGGTCTGTAATAAAGGCTGCACGGTGACTTCATCCCTCTGTCACAAAATAACCTCTCCTTTCTGTCAGGCCTTGTGCTTTCCTGCCTTTTGCAGGACAGCCAGTTTGGAATGATCGTGATAGAGATGTAGCAATGACTGACACAGGTTGTTGGGTGGAGCAAGCAGACTTTGTGGTTGCTTAAACCTTGTTTCCCTAAGAAAACAAACCTAAAATCAAATGCCTCCCGGCATGGGAGGGCATATGAAAAATATTTGCATAAGGAATATACAGTTCCCCAATTGTGGCATTTTCCATGTCTCTCAAAACCATTTAAAAGCTCCTTCCTAACCACCAGCTCTGTGGCTGTGGCACACTGGCTGGGATTTTTGGCCAGCACTGCTGCTCTGCCTGAGGAGAAGGTCATGTTTCATTCCCACAGCAGAATTACCCATCCCTGGGAGCCTCCAGAGTGATCTTGACCATGGGAGCCTCTCTTGGCTTCTGAGCTTTACAGAGTCCCAGAATCACAGCATGGGTCAGGCTGGGTCACCTGGTGTCACCTCGTGCCCCAGCAGGGCCATCCCCGAGCTCAGGGCACAGCAGGGTGTGCTCACAGCTCTGCAATGGCCCCAGGCAGGGACACTGCACAGCCCCTGCACCATCTGCTCAGGGCTGGCACTGCCAGGGCAGCAGTTCTGCCTCCTGGGCAGGGGCAGCTCCTGGGCTCAGGCCCTGCCCGTGGCTCTGGGGCCATGTTGCATTTATGGCATAATACAAATGGGCAGAATTCCTTTGTGCTTCAGTGAGCAAATGTAATTGCTGGCAGGTGTGAGGTTCAGGTTAGCACTCCCAAACTGCCCCACATTTACAGAGTTCCCCCAAACCAGGCTGCAGCCCCAGACTCTGCTTCAACAATGGGAGAGCAGGGGCTGCACCACTGCAACACAAACGGGCAGCGGAGCCAAAACTGCTGAGAATCAGGGAATATTCTGGGCTGAAGGGAGCCACAGCATCATCAGTCCAGCTCCAGACCCCCCAGCAGTGCCCCCTGTGCATCCCTGGTGCCCAAGGGCTCCTGGAGCTCTGGCAGCCTCGGGGCCGTGCCCATTCCCTGGGCAGCCTGGGCAGTGCCAGCACCCTCTGGGGCAGAACCTTTCCCTGGTGTCCATCCCAAAGCTCCCCTGCAGCCGTTCCCTCCTTCCCTGAGCTCTGCCCTGGGCTCCTTGTGCAGCTGAACCAGCCCAGTGCCCTCAGCCCTCCTCGGGTGGCCCCTGCAGAGCCTTCCCCAGCCCGGCCCCTCCTTTGGGCATCTGGAACAGCTTTGGGGCTCTGATGTTGTGGCACCCGAAGGGCCCCAGCGCTGGAGGTGAGGCAGCCCCAGCCCAGAGCAGAGCAGGACCATCCCTCAATCCCTCCCTTTTCCCTGCTGTCCCCAGGACAGGGATGTCCCTCCTGGCACTGCTGATCACATTTGTTCCCCTGGCAGGACCCTCAGGTCCCCTCTGCTCCTCCCATTCCCTTCTCTGCTGGAGCCCCTGCAGCATCCCCGGGGCTGGCAGGCAGCCTTGCTGCTCCTGAGGGATAAATGCACCTTTGGCATTTCTTTATGGCTTGATCATCCTGAGATTTGTGTGGCTTACCCTCAATGCCATGCTGGTGTATTTTTGGTAGTTCAGGATCACAGGAAAGTTTTCTGCAGAGCCTTTGCTGTTCAGGGATGTTGAATCTTATATTGAACTGTGGCTGTAAGAAAATCCTGTTGTTGTCACTGAAGCACTACACAGAAAGAGGTCTGATTGAAGACATTGTTACCCCACCATGTATAAGAAAATTCTGAAGAAATCTGTGTGTATATGTACACCAGATATCAAGGATAATACTGTACAAATTCTAAATGCCAATTGAATATTGTAAGAGCCCTCTGGACATTTTGACAAAATTGGGTGCTACAGTTCTTGCTTGTCTAAAGCTGGGTCAGGTCTCATTCCTTCAGAAACCTTCTCTGGAATACAGGTAGGGAGAAATGACCACTGTTGGAATTTTCAGAGCAGTGCTTTGAGAAAAAGAAACATGCTGGGGTTCTGCAGTAAAAATAGGTTTAGCACAGATTTTAAGGAGGGAGGGTAATGGTTGCATCCATCAACCAAGGAAAGATCCATATGTGTCTATCTTATGTATAAAAACACAAGCTGGAAGGGTAGTAAGAATGTGTCTAATATCTTGGTGTTAGATTGAAATGAAATGAAATGAAATGAAATGAAATGAAATGAAATGAAATGAAATGAAATGAAATGAAATGAAATAAAATAAAATGAAATGAAATGAAATACTCTGAGTTATAGACACCTTGGCTGCAGCTCTTGCCAGGGTATCAGAGTGGCTCTGCCAGCTCAACTTTCCTGGGAGGAATTGCACTTCTGTCATATCAGCCCATGGTGGTCCAGATAACCCAAAGAAATGTGGATGTTTTCTGTCATTTTTCATACACCTGGGGGTTTTCTCTCCTCTGAAGCACAGCCCATGCTCCTTCTCCTGCTGGAACTGAGCCCCCACTGCCAGCCACAGCTCTGGGGCAGTTTGCATGCCTGCAGGAGCTGCTCCTGATCCCAGTGGCTCACCCTGGTTTGGGCAGACACCAAATGCACTTTGCTGCTGTGAACAAAGCTCTTCCACATGGATGAAAATAAGGAGGATGCTGCAAAGCACAAAGCTCAGCCTCAGCAGCAGCTTTGAACAAATCCCCGAGGTGTTTCTGTGCTGAGGGCACCCTCAGTGCCAGCTGTGAGCAGCTTTGTGCCATCCCCCCAGCAGGGGTGATGGATGGAGGAAATTGTGTGCAAACACCACCACGGTGTGGTGGCACTGCAGCTCCTCCTGGCACAGCCCCTGTGGAACAAACCTCCCTGCCTCAGAAGGCACAAATATGAAGTCTTTAGGAAAGTTGGAGAAGGGCTTTACAAGAACCTTTATTTTTCCTGCCGTGGATGCCTTTCCTCACAGGATTCCTTTATGTCACTGTGCTCTGCTGAGGGGAATAAAGGAGTCACTGTGTGTTCAGCTGGGCAGAATATTTCATATAAATCTGAAGGGGTTGCTTCCAGAGAGGCAAACTGAAGAAGCACCAAATAAAGTAGAAATTCTTAGTTCAAATGAATAGGGCTTAACTTTTGCTGACAAGAAAGCATTTAATCAGCTGAGAACACTGAGCTGGGATTTAGTTCTGCAGCAGAAATCCCCCTGGGATTCGCTGCCATTGTACAGGTGGCACAGACAATGTGCAGAATGAGACAGAGCCTGCCTGGAGCAGCTCCTGGCTCTCTGGAAAGAGCAGGAGAACGGGGTGATGGTATTTACACCTGAAACATGGGGAGCAGTGGCCTGGAAGAGGGAAAGGAATAAATCAAAGTTTGTAATCAATAAAGAACTGGGAGCAGATCTCCTGCATCTCAGCATGCTGCAGTGAGCTCAGGGCAAAAGCTCATTCAGCCACTTGGTGAAGGCATTTGGATTGCTGGGAGAACAGAACACCACTTGTCAGTCATCTATAGAAGATTCATTTTTGTGCTTTTAGGAAGTTTATAAATCAGGCTCCTTCCCTGTCCAGCCTGGCCTTGGGCACTGCCAGGGATCCAGGGGCAGCCCCAGCTGCTCTGGGCACCCTGTGCCAGGGCCTGCCCACCCTCACAGGGAACAATTCCTCCCAGATATCCCATTTACCCAACTCTCTCTTGGTTTGAAGCCATTCTCCCTTGTCCTGTCACTCCAGGCCCTTGTAAAACATCTCATGTGATGCCAAATCCTGAGACATCAGGATGTCCAGCTGTATGTTTTGAAATTAGTTCCTTTCCTTTTGAAATTCTGAGTATTAATTATTGAGCAGATCATCTGAGCATTCTTTATTAATAATGTTTATTTATTTTATATTTATTTAATTTTAATAAATAATTTAATATTTATTTGCTTTTATCTGGAAACCAAGGCCCTGGGGAAAAAAACAAAAAAACCCAGTCAACCAACCAGCCAACCAAAAAAAAAATCCAGAACAAAGCAAAGCAAAGTAAAACAACACATCACCTTGGACCAGCTCTAGAGCTGATTGAGGCATGCAAACTAAAAAATGCCCACAGAAATCTGAACCTTGTGTGGGCACTGGGATCTTTTGAAAATATAAGGCTTCTCCTAGTTCATATCAGACAAGTGAGACTTCTTTCTCTAAGCAATGCCTCCTATTTCTGAGGGTTGATGCAAAGAAAACTGTGCTGGAGTTTTGTTGCAGACCCCAGACTTACAAACAGTCTGAAATGTAAAGGTATATAAGAAGGTTCAAATGCTTATGTACAATATTCCTAGAAAAACAGACAGAGCAAAGCCACTATGAAGTTTTAGTCTTAAATACATTATAAATGTTACTGGTAGTGCTGCCTGTAATTAAGCTTGCCTCACATTTCCCATTATAAGCCCCAGTTTTCAGTGGCATAAATCTGTGCCAGATTTTAACTGTTTGGGCTGAAACTTTCCATGCTGAATGTCTGCCTCAGATGAATTGTTTGGAAAGCTTCAACAAAAAATGGTTTCACCATTTCTGGGAATGAAATTAAGAGAAAAATATTTTCTTTTGCCCATGCAAACTTAATTCTGGCATTTCCTAAGCTTTGAGTGCTGGGGCTGTAACCTTGATGTTTTTATATATGTATGTTTATATTTCCTTCAGAAAGGGAAAGTTTATAAAATAATGCCTACCTGGGTATATTTGGATAGCCAGGCAACTTTGAACTCAACATGAAAACTGTAAATAATTTAATTAGCTTGGAAACAATCTAATTACATTGATTTATTGTTTATCCCCAGGCAAATTGCTTGAGGCCTGACTTCATTGGGCCTATCTTTCCTTAGGGACTGGACTATGGATTAATTTAAAATTGGTCTCTTCATTTAACTTTGAGTTCAGCTCTTAGATATGAAGAGTGGAGGATGCTCTCTCCCTCCCTGGCTGCCAGGCTGATTTAAGGCTTACAGGCCATTTCTGAGTTGATTTGTTGGATGCACCCTCCTCTCACCAATTCCAGCCCAGCAGTGGGCTCAGTTTCTGGCTCAGTTTCTGGCTCAGTTTCTGGCTGTTTGAGGGGACATTGTCCCTGACTTTGCCCTGTGTGTCTGCAGATGTAGAGACCAACCAGAAACCTGATTTTAGCTGCATCTCTGATGAGTTCCACCAGCCAACATTTGCCTTGCTATTCCCTACGAGAAACAAGAGCCCCCGCAGCGGCCGGGACTGACAGAGAGGAGCTTTGCACAGTTCAGGGAAGCCCCAAAGGCTGAGGAGGCTGAGCTCAGAAAGGCCAAGCCGGGCTCAGGGCTGGCTCAGCAGCATCCCCATCCCAGTGCTCTGTGCCTGGGGGCACCTGGGGTGGGGAAGGGCTCCTGCAGGTGTCTGTGGGTCTGTCCTGCTGGGCTGGGACATTGGGGCTGCTGGGAAGGACCTCAGGAGCTCCCACAGTGACCTGAGCCAGCTGATCCAGCTAAGGACATTTATTGCAGTGCTGCCCTCAAGGTCACCTTTATTCTTCTTGCATCTTTGACTTCACTCACTGGATAGAATTTCTTTTATTTCTTTCATGTTGAAGTGTTCAAGAAGCAATTAAGATGGATTGTATTTTCTGAAGAGGAATCAGACAGGTGTGAAAATTATATCACCTGTTGGGTTAATGTTGTTACTGCCAGGGATTTTTAGTCAAACTGCCCAGGAAATTGTTTTGAAAAAAAAAATTATGCCAGTTTGATCCATTTTTCTGTTCTATTGGCAAGAGATGTGACAACGATGAAATAATTTCTGTCTCTGTGCTGCAGGCCCAAGGCAAGACTCTCTTCCTTTCACAGCTTCTTGTGTAACTGTCTTTAAGTAAAATTAACTGTAAATCGTTGTAGTTGGAGCAAAAGAACATCTCTGTGAACAACCTTATCTTCCCCGAGGCTGATAGCGACAGCCCTCAGCCACAGCTGCTGCAGCCCTCTCTGCTAGTGGGGCCATTGTCCATTGAAAAAAGAGGAAAGAAGACTTTGCCCCAGCCTGTCGGGCAGGAATTACCAGAACAATGAACGGCATTCCCACTCCAAAGGCTCGGGAGCTGCCCGGCTCTCAGTCTGTCCTGCGGGCAGGGCTCTGTCCAGCAGCCGAGCTGCTCTGGGCGCTGAGCTCAGGGCTGGCAGCGGGGATGCTCCAGGGAAGCTGTGCAGGGATGCAGGGGAAGCTGTGCAGGGATGCTCCAGGGATGCTGTGCAGGGATGCAGGGGAAGCTGTGCAGGGATGCCCAAGGGAAGCTGTGCAGGGATGCAGGGGAAGCTGTGCAGGGATGCCCAAGGGGAAGCTGTGCAGGGATGCAGGGGAAGCTGTGCAGGGATGCAGGGGAAGCTGTGCAGGGATGCTCCAGGGAAGCTGTGCAGGGATGCAGGGGAAGCTGTGCAGGGATGCTCCAGGGAAGCTGTGCAGGGATGCACCCAGGGAAGCTGTGCAGGGATGCACCCAGGGAAGCTGTGCAGGGATGCCCAAGGGGAAGCTGTGCAGGGATGCAGGGGAAGCTGTGCAGGGATGCACCCAGGGAAGCTGTGCAGGGATGCACCCAGGGATGCTGTGCAGGGATGCAGGGGAAGCTGTGCAGGGATGCCCAAGGGAAGCTGTGCAGGGATGCACCCAGGGAAGATGTGCAGGGATGCAGGGGAAGCTGTGCAGGGATGCCCAAGGGGAAGCTGTGCAGGGATGCACCCAGGGATGCTGTGCAGGGATGCTCCAGGGAAGCTGTGCAGGGATGCACCCAGGGATGCTGTGCAGGGATGCCCAAGGGGAAGCTGTGCAGGGATGCTCCAGGGAAGCTGTGCAGGGATGCAGGGGAAGCTGTGCAGGGATGCCCAAGGGGAAGCTGTGCAGGGATGCACCCAGGGATGCTGTGCAGGGATGCTCCCATGGAAGCTGTTCACAGGAATTTCTCTGGGAATCTCCACCTGGTCCCACAGCACGCTGCATTTCTCCTCCCACATGGCTGCATGTGGCATTTCCCTGAGCTGCATCCCTGCTCCCACATCTCTGGATGTGGCATTTCCCTGAGCTGGCTCTGCTCAGGGGCTGTTCCTGGGCTTTGTTCTGCCCCAGAGCTCCAGGATCTCTCAGGGCCAGAAGACCTGGCAAGGTCCATTTCTGGGTCCCTGCTGGGCAGCGTGTCGGTCACAGCTGAGGGATCCCTCCTGCAGCTCCTGTTCTCCATCCAGTGGAATACTGAACCAATTCCAGCCTTTACTCACTGCACCTCAGCTCCTTTGGCAAGTGAGTTTTGTTTTGGATATGGTAAAATGCATCGCTTGAAGAGGGGCATGAAATGCTTCACAACACTCATTTGTTGGGGGAGAAAAAGTGAAGGAAAATGATCTTGTAAGAGAAAGAAATGTAGGAAATAATTTTCAGCTCAACTTGAGGTTCGTGTCCTTCACTCACAGCAGACCTCTAACACGAAATGATGGGACAGGTCTGTGCTCCCCTGCTCACCTGGAGGTGCTCCTCATTGAAGCTGCTACTCCCATCATTCCACCCACACCCCAGCAGCAGCTTGCTCATATCACAGAGTTTCCAACCCCCAAAATTCACCTTGTCCTTCTCAAACCAAGCAGGAGGTCCCTGCTCCAGCCACCCCTGCCCTGAACTGCCACTGATGCTGCTCCATCCATGACAGCCTGGGTGGGGCAGGACTGGCTTCCCATGGGTGTTTCCCATCTGGTTGAGGGTTTGGATCCCCTCTGATGGAAATCCCTGCACTGCAGCCCAGCCCAGTGCAGATCAGCCTTTGCATGTACACCAGGATGAGGAATACCTTGGAAGGCAGCATCAAAATGTTATTGCAGGAGGTTAAAGCTCCAAGGGCTCCAGCAAGGGTTCCAGAATTCAAGGGGCATTTGGACAATGCTCAGGGTGGGATTGTTGGGGTGGCTGTGCAGGCCCAGGAGTTGGGCTTGATAATCCTGTGGCTCCCTTCCAGTTCAGGATATTCCATGATTCTCTAACCAGTGGGCACCTCCCACACCTGTCCCTGTGGTGTGCCCACTGCTTTTGAGAACTTAGGGCATGGACTCCAGGTGCTGCCCTTGCCCAGTGTCTGTCCCCTGCCTGTCTGTGTGAGGGAGCTGCACTCCTTGACAGGATTTGCTCTTGAGAAACGCCTGTTGGCCATCAGTCATCTCTGCCTCTGCCTTCAAATGTTTGTGTAATGATTTGTTCCAGCATTTTTCCAAGAACTGAAGCAAAGTGAAAAGGCAATTGCAGCAGTCTCTGGAATTTTCAGATGCCAAGTACCCTGTGACACGACACATCTGGGGTGGGTCAGCTCCAACAGTGGATCCATTTATGTGCCCTCAGCTCTTCCCTCCAGTGCTAAACTGGACCTCTTGGTCTCTCTCCTTTCTCAGTCTTGTCACTTGAGTGTGTGGTGAGATATTTAGTTGACTAAAATGTGTCCCAGCCAACAAAATGTTGGGACTGATAGGAGTAGTTCAGTGTTTAACATGAAGTGTACAAACCTTACTGTAAATTCAGCTGGTGCAGCTTTTGGCCTCTTGTCACAGCTTATTATTGTTGGTTTGTGTTTAAAAACAATATTACAAATTGCAAACAGAATGGGCTTGTTAATTAAGGGTTGTTTTGTGGAACCAAACATCAAATAGCCTCCCTGTGCAGGCTGTAGCTGTTCCTGAAACCCATCCGTGTCATATTTCTCTGCAGAGGTTGAAATATGTCAGGCAGGTGTTTCAAAAGTCCTTCTGCTGCAGGGAAATACACTCTGATGTAATCTGCCTAATTTGACTCTTTGAATTACTTTCAGGCACACTTGCTGTTTGTAATGGAAATAGCTCCCCAACCACTTCAGAGAGCACTTTGTAATGTGAGCTGGTAAAACTTTGCAGGTGTAGTGGTTTTTTATTTTATTTAACATCTTAGGTTTGTTTACTTTAATGTGTTACTGAAAAAGTGGCATAAAAGTGGTTTAACAAGTCATTTTTCATTTGAAAAACGTTTTCTTCTTAACAAAGTTAACATCCAGTATTCTGCAGTAGAACTACTGACTCCAGGAAATCACATTTTGCCCAGGAGAGTTTGTTTCCTGAGGCTGAAATTCCCCCAGGACTTTTGTTTGGGATTGTACATACCTGTGGCCTTTTGGCATAAGCATCAATTAAAAAGTGGGAAATGGTGTTTTCCTTGCTAAT